>NC_086447.1:119452173-120708839 GCF_028390025.1 Pseudophryne corroboree
ATCCCTCTCCAGAACCAAGGAATCATACCGGTTGTATTGTAACTCCTTCATCTTCGCTTTCACCCGGGAGATTTCCCCACCATCTCCCTGCCCAGAAATCAGGAAGTCCAATTTCTTTCTCAAGGCTTGGTAGGTACGCAGTTTTAACAAGTTACGCTTGGCTACGAGGTTGCGGAAAAAACCCCGGGTCCGCTTCTTACATTCCTCCCACCACTCGGACCTACTCCAGCCTGCCTCCAACAGTGACTCCTGACATTCAAAGAAGTCTCTGAAAGACTGTCTGTTCCCCTCCTCCTCCAAGAGCTGAGAATTCAAACGCCACAGGCCCCGTCCCTTCTGAGGGGACTCTGAGGTATTCAAGGATACACACAGACAAATGTGGTCAGAGAATTCTACTGGCCTCAACACAGGTGCCAAGGTTTTCAAATTCTCCTTAACAAAAAATCTATCTATCCTAGTCCTACACCTACCTCTATAAAAAGTGAAACCCGTGAGGTCTGGTGAATGTCTAATGTGCACATCCACCATCCCTGCCTGTCTAACCATGCTATTTAAAAAAACTGAGTCATAGCCAAGGGTCGTCTTTGAGCCTCCCCTGTCCTTTGGCCTAGTAATGGTGTTAAAATCACCACCAAAGATGACTTGCCGGGCTGAAAAAAGATATGGTTTTATCTCTCTGAAGAGGCACTTCCTGTCCCACTTGGACTGGGGACCATAAATGTTAATTAGGCGCAGGTCGTGCCCCCTCAGATTGACATCCAAAACCATACATCTGCCTACCTGGAGATCAATAACCCGCTGGACAGTTACCATGCCGGTAAAAAGAACCGCCAACCCACCGTACGGCTCGGCCGCAAGAGACCAATAGGAGGGGCCACGTCTCCACTCAGCCTTAGCCTTGTGAAGATCCGCGAGCCTGCCTACTCTAGTCTCCTGCAAAAATAAAAAATCAACCTCAAGCGTGTTGAAAAAATCAAAGGCCAAATAACGAGCTCGTTCGGACAGAATTGATGCCACATTAATGGTGGCACCCCTAATAGGCTGGAGAGCCATCCTTCAGGGTTCTAGTAGGCACCCTATTATTGTTCCAAACACTCACTTATGTGTTACTTACTCCTATACACACACCATCACCAACAACGACAGCAACAGATGCCTCCCCAGAACCACCGCCCCCTGACATGGGCAAGATAGAAGATGGATTTAAACAAACTAAACCTGTACTCCCATCCCCTATAACGGGAGGGATTGGGGCCACTACCGGGGCAGAACTCCCAAATGGAAATGATCCAGATGGGGGGCCCAGGATTGAACCAAGAAGGGGAGAAGGGTCAGACCCACACACCCCAGGAGCCATCGAAAGCTCAGGCAGCAGGTCATCCTGGCTAGAAGGGGCCTGAACCCCCCCCACCCGAACAACCTCCAGAGGCATAGGCGCCCGAGCCTCCACCAAACCCCGTCTACGACCCCGATATCCACTCTCAACTAGAAAATCCTCCAGGGCCACAGCTGGAACACCTACACTACTCATCCCCTTAGATTTGTCCTTTGACTTGAGCGACACCTTTAATTGTCCCAAAGATGGGGACACAGCCCTAGATTTTTTCTTTTTCCTTTGCTCTTTAGGCCTAAGGACCAATTCTCCATTATCCTGCCGGATAATATCCCCTTCATCCTCATCCATCTCCTCAAGAGCAAAAAACCTATTGGTGAAGGTTATGGGCCAGCCCTCTATATTTTTCTCTTTCATCCTCCTCTTCCCTCCTTTACCCCCTACTACTATAAAGGGATCTTCTACACACCCAGGTACCTGTACCGACTCCGGACCTTGAGCACCCTCCTTACTGGGCCCTGTAACACATGACTCAGGCCCCTGGGGAACCTCCTTAATCACCCCATCTCCCAATACCTCAACCTCCACTCTAGCCGCCACCCTTACCATCTCTTCATCTAAGCTTTTATTGTGGAATGCTTCTGGGCACTTATAATAAGGATGACCCTCCACCCCACAGAGGTTACATTTGATGGTATTACATTCTCTTGCAACATGACCCACTTTATCACACCTGGTGCACTTAACTATTGTACAATCACGGCTTACATGGCGAAAATCGCCGCACTTGTGGCACATTCGGGGCTGACCGGGGTAAAAGCACTGTATCCTGTCAGCCCCAATATATGCTGCAGAAGGAATATGCACATTGTGCCTCAATTTTACAACTGCTGACCAGGCTCCAGCCCATACCCCCATTGACCCAGGAACCTTGGTCAATGGTGTTTCCATTGACTGTACAAACCTCTGAAGCCAGAAGGAGATATCAGCTGGGTCCAGAGATTCATTCCTTACCAGGACATTTATTTTAACAGTCTCCTTACATGTGATGGCTAAGGCTTTATAATTAGCCCAAGGACCCTGGGTCTTTGCTGCCCCCCATACAGACCAAAACGCCTGCAAACCATTGTATGAAATAAAACTAATGTCATACTCAGGGGAATTAACCGGATGAATACAGGCGTAGAGGTCTGAGGCAACAAACCCCAAACTGAGAAACTGCTTTAAAAAATCTACCCTAGAAGGGGAGGGTCACTGCTCTGCCACTTCAACTGTACTGCATTCCTTCTCTTAACGGGCTGCACCCCCATCATCCCACCTCCACCAGGGGCTCTGCTGTTACCTCCTGAACCACCTGCCAACACCCTGGAATAAGAGGTCACACCCGGGTGCACAGCAAGCGAACCTACTGCACAAGGGGCAACTGCAGCACCACCTGCCGGCCCAGGAGCAGACCCACCAGATACCTGAGTGATATTTTTAGCTGTTGCTTGCCTTATAACTTCAGTTAGCTCCTTAATTAAAGCATCAGCTTCTTTACCCTCTTTACTAGGTGTTTTTTTCTCTTTCTTTGCCTCTCTAGCAGCATATCTTTGCCACATTCCTAATTCAGTGGCTTTATTAGTCACAGAGACTCTCTTCACTTGCACACTTGTCCCAGCTACTGCCTCAGCTGAATAAGAGACCACCTGTCTTTTATCAGTGTTATCAGAGACACCTGAGGGCAGTTCCACAATAGCATCTTGAACAACACTGCATGATCCAGGCCCTTCATCCTCTTCTAGTGTGCGAATGTGTTCCAAAACAGGGTTAGAATCACCAGAAACATCACTACAACTAACCACAGGATTTGGTGGAAGCTGGCTGTCATTCAATTCCTCTCCCTCAGGTATTAATGCTGCAGTCATTTTAGCTTGCAAACCAGCCTGTAAAAACAGTTTATCTTCTAATTCTCTCTCCAATTGCTCCAATTCCATTTTCAACTGCGGCCTTTGGCTGCTAAAGGCTCTATTTCGCTTCTGTCTTTTAGCTAACACACCTTTTTTTAGCCTTATAATGTCTTTTTCAGCCTGCAGCAATTCCTCAGAGAAGTTCATAGGAACACTGCACACTGCAGCTGCTGCAGAACCTCCCACAAGTGTGCATCCCATTTCAGCAACCAGATCACCATTGCTAGGAAATGCAGTTTGCAGATTCATAGATGAGGCACCCCCATCGCCTGGGTTCTGCTCTCCTATTGTATTCATGCCAGCCGCAGAAGGCTCACCAATACCCATTAAGTACTGCAGATCAGTAGAAAGGTGCTGACAGTCACTAACTACAGGCTTTATTTCGCTTGTCACTGTAGTTTCCAAACACACATTATCCACCGTTATAGGCAGCTCCTCTACCTCCGTAGGGACACTCACTGGGATTACAGGCTCCACGCTCCCTGTAGCTTCCACAATGCTTATAGTGGACTCAACAGGCACCCCCAACTTGCTAGGGAAAATCAGCGGTCGCCCTCCCGACAGAGCCACAGGGGTTTCACAAACATTTGCTTCTTTATCCACTTTTTGAGCATGATATCCCACAGTCACTGACCTTTCTCCTGCAGTTATTGTTCCTTCCACGTCTAGCAGTGCTTCCAATAAATCTGCAGCCGGTATACTGCTTTCCATATCACTACTACACGGTTTTCCCCTTCTGCCGCTGCCCCCAGGTGGATCAGGGGGAAGGCCAGGGCCAGGCCCGGCAGGCAGGGGACTCTCCTGGGAAGCAGCCCCAGGAGGCTCCATATTTCTGGGGAACTTCCCCTAGGAAAAGCCCAGGCTTTGGCCTACTCATGGATCTTCTGGAGAATAGTAAACAGACTCCTCACACCGCGGCTGCTGGCACCAGACTTGCCCTCCAATGGGTCCTCGTTAAAGGATTTAAAGTGTACTCATTCCAATTACAGGGCCTCGAAAGAGTCCTGTATTGTTATTTTTCGTCACTACCTCCCCAAGTCGGGAGTGGGTAATTTGCGCGCCTGCTGCCTTCCTTGGATGTGGTAGCCGTTTCTCAGGCTCCCTCTCCGGAATCGAACCCTGATTCCCCGTTACCCGTGGTCACCATGGTAGGCGCAGAAAGTACCATCGAAAGTTGATAGGGCAGACATCCGAATGCGTCGTCGCCGTCACGGGGACGTGCGATCGGCCCGAGGTTATCTAGAGTCGCCAGAGAGGCCGGGGGCGGCGGGAGGCCGGGGCCGACCCGCCGGCAACCCCCGGATTGGTCTTGGACTGATAAATGCACGCATCCCTGGGGGTCAGCGCTCGTCGGCATGTATTAGCTCTAGAATTACCACAGTTATCCAAGTAACGGGGTCGAGCGATCAAAGGAACCATAACTGATTTAATGAGCCATTCGCAGTTTCACTGTACCGGCCGTGTGTACTTATACGTGCATGGCTTAATCTTTGAGACAAGCATATGCTACTGGCAGGATCAACCAGGTAGCTCTCGGTATCGGCCGGCGCGCGCCCGAACATCGGGGGCCGCGGCGCGCACCGTCTCGAAAGCGGAGGGTCCGCCGGACCGGGCTCCGTCCACCGACGCACGGCAGGGCGGACCGGGGCGGGTCTCGAGCCGAGCGGGCACTCGGAAAATATGGGGACGGGAGGAGGAGGACGGCCGTCCCCGGTCAGGGCCGATTGGGAAGCTCGGAGTCAGAGTGGACGGCGGGGCCCGGCCGCCACCGCACCGTCGGGCGGACACCCCGGGGAGGGGCAACATCACCACGCTAGATTTCGCCTGTTTTCTCCTCACCCGACAACCCGTTCGATAGGAAACCTGTGCAAGCCGTCCTGGGGGATGGTTTTTTTCGCTGGGACGGCAGCAACTGCCCCCAGCCCCACCTCATCCCGATCTACACCTGACGGGTTTCATCTTGTCCCGGGGGGGGTGAAAGGGTGTAAAGAAGTTCCACCTCGCGAGGCTCCATCGCCCTTCCGGGATGCCACCGTCTGGCGCACGGGCGAACGCGGCTTCCGCCGGCTCCCTCCGAAAAGCACCTCCCGCTCTCCCTGCGTCTCCTGGACGGTCTCGCTCCGAGTCTGCGCTTCTCTCTCGCCCTGCCGCCAGACTCGGCTCCTCTCCCGCGCTCTCTCGCGCTCTGACCTCCGCCCCGTCCGGCCCTCCCGTCCACGGCGGGGGAAGTCCGGCAGGCAAACCCTTCCGTGCGACCGCCTCGCCGGAGCGGGGGCGGCGCGCAGGGCCCTCTTCTGGGGCTGCAAGGAGCGGCCATCGGGGCTGGCCGCATCCTTGGATCTCGATGCGACGCTCATTCAGTTCCTGGGAAATCGTGTGCTCCGCCGGGGTCTGGGGGCGAGCGCCCTTCGCTGGGCGAGGGGGACGCTTCCCCGGCACCCCTGGCGGCATCAGACGCCTGCGGGTGCCGGCGGACGGAGCAGACCGCGCCGCACGGGGTACGGGTGCGGGGCCCGCCCGGCTCCGGAAACCGGAGCGATCGGGCGGACCCTGGGGACCGGACGCCCTCTCCGGGCCGAGAGGTTCCGGGCGCGCCGTGGGCAGAGGGAGGGTCGGGTTCGCCTGGAGCCGGCCGAGACCCGTGGGTTCCGGCCGAGCGATCGTCCCTCCCCGCCGGGGCGCGGGGTGCCACATCGATCGGGTTGCTGAAAGAAAAGAGTAATTTTCATTCGGTTCACTGTTTCCATACCGTAATCCATCTGCCACCTGTAAATCTCGCTCAGGGGGTCCTCTCGGACGTAGTGGGACGGGAGGCGCGCGCGACACTTTCGCGGTGCGCCCTGCAATTTTTCTCCGAGGCCTTGGAAGTGCCTCCCAGCCTGAGGAACACCAGTCCGCACTCATCGGCGAAACTTCCACAAATTGCAGTACCCGATTTGGCCCGCTAGGGGGGCGCTGCCTCCGGGGGAGAAGGAGACGTGCCCAGGCCGTACGTCGGGCTCCAACGGACACCCATCTTGACCCTTTATAGGCCCCATCGGGGAGATGGTCCTGCCCATGCTGATATCGGAGCTCCACAGCTATCCTCTCACAAACCCATTCGCCGGAGCTCCAAAAATCATTTGGTTCACTGTTTCCATACCGTAATCCATCCGCCACCTGTAAATCTCGCTCAGGGAGTCCTCTCGGACGTAGTGGGACGGGAGGCGCGCGCGACACTTTTGCGGTGCGCCCTGCAATTTTTCTCCGAGGCCTTGGAAGTGCCTCCCAGCCTGAGGCACACCGGTCCGCACTCATCGGCGAAACTTCCACAAATTGCAGTACCCGATTTGGCCCGCTGGGGGGCGCTGCCTCCGGGGGAGAAGGAGACGTGCCCGGCCCGTACGTCGGGCTCCAACGGATGCCCGCCGTGGACCCTTTATAGGCCCCATCCTGGTCCTGCCATGCTGTTATCGGAGCTCCACGGCTATCTTGTCACTAAACCTTTTATTTGAGCTCCAGGGCTTTTTGCTTTTTGTAACCCGGTTCCTGGAGCCCTGCCTGGGCAAAATCGGATGCAAGAAGGCCCTGCCCATGCTGATCTCTGAGCTCCGCGCATCTTCTGTCACGGGTCCTTTCGCAAAAGCTCCAGGGAAACAGGCTTTTCGGCCCCGGACAGAGTCCCGGCTCTCTCGCTCGCCTCGTTGGTACCTACTGATCCGGCGGAGGTGTTCTCCGGCGGGTAGCGACACGGACGGCCGAGGGCGCGCTTCACCCAGGCTTCAACCATCTCCTCCCCGAGCCCCTGGAAGTGCCGCTGGGCCGCGGGCGCCCCGGTCCGCACTCATCCGCGACACTTCCGCGCTGGAGTCCGACGCTCGCCGGCCGCGTCCCCCGGCCCGGGGAGGCCCGACGCGTGCGGGGGGAGGCGGCGGGCGGCGGGGGCGCCCCAGCACCACCCGACGGCGCCCCCCGGTGGCCAGAGGCGGCTCGGAGCGAGACGATTGGGGGGGAACGGCGGCGCGTGACCCGCCCCGGCCCCCTTGGCCCAGCGGACGGGCAGGCGGCTCCCGGGCGCCCCCCTGATCCCCGCCGCGGCGCCCCCCGGTGGCCGCCTGACGCCACTGCGGGGGGTGCAGATTCCGTGTGTCCTCTCGGATAAAAACAAAAGAAACGATTCCCGTCGGGCGAAAGTAAGTGGGACGCAGGGCCCCGGGCCCCGCCGGTCCGCGCGCGCGGCGCCCCCCGCTGGCCGGTCGAAGGGATGACAAAAATAAAAAGAAAAAAATTTCAAAAAAGCACTCGCCCCAAACAGACGAAAGGTACCCGGTCCGCCCGGATGAACCCTCCCCCGTGTCCCCGCCGCGGCGCCCCCCGCTGGCCAGCCGAGGTAATACACGATTGAGAGGGGGGGAGTGAAAAAAAAGGGCAAAAAATGAAAAGCACCCCACCCATTTGAATGCAAAGCCCCGGAGCGGCCAGGGGTGGACGCCGGTCCGCGCGCACGGCGCCCCCCGCAGGCCAGTTGAAGGGAAGAATGGAACGAGACTAAAAGATAAAAAAATTTCAAAAAAGCACTCGCCCCAAACAGATGAAATGTACCCGGTCCGCCCGTGTCCCCGCCGCGGCGCCCCCCGCTGGCCAGCCGAGGTAATACACGATTGAGAGGGGGGAAGTGAAAAAAAAGGGCAAAAAATGAAAAGCACCCCACCCATTTGAATGCAAAGCCCCGGAGCGGCCAGGGGTGGACGCCGGTCCGCGCGCACGGCGCCCCCCCGCAGGCCAGTTGAAGGGAAGAACGGAATGAGACTAAAAGATAAAAAAAATTCAAAAAAGCACTCGCCCCAAACAGATGAAATGTACCCGGTACGCCCGTGTCCCCGCCGCGGCGCCCCCCGCTGGCCAGCCGAGGTAATACACGATTGAGAGGGGGGAAGTGAAAAAAAAGGGCAAAAAATGAAAAACACCCCACCCATTTGAATGCAAAGCCCCGGAGCGGCCAGGGGTGGACGCCGGTCCGCGCGCACGGCACCCCCGCAGGCCAGTTGAAGGGAAGAACGGAACGAGACTAAAAGATTAAAAAAATTCAAAAAAGCACTCGCCCCAAACAGATGAAATGTACCCGGTCCGCCCGTGTCCCCGCCGCGGCGCCCCCCGCTGGCCAGCCGAGGGAATACACGATTGAGATTAAAAAAAAACAGGCAAAAGACAAAAACACACCACCGATTTAAATGCAGTGTTCACGAGCGCCAGTCCGCGCGCGCGGCGCCCCCTGCTGGCCGCGTAAAAAAAATAATAATAATAATAATAATCCAGCGTTGTGAATTTGCGATGTGTCCGGTACGGCGGCGGCGGGGAGGCGTCTCCCCTCGTCGGCGCACCCTGGTGGGGGGGAAATAAATGAAAGGAAAAAAAAAAAAGAACAGCCCGGGCTCTCGCCGGCTTCCGCAGCCCGGGCTCCCTCCGGCTTCCGCGGCCCGGGCTCCGTACATACAGACAGCAAATGAAATAACGGACGGATGGATGGAAGAGAAGAACAGCCAGGGATCTCGCCAGCTTCCGCAACCCGGGCTCCAGCCGGCTTCCGCAGCCCGGGCTCCCTCCGGCTTCCGCGGCCCGGGCTCTCTCCGGAGTCCGCGGCCCGGGCTCCCTCCGGCTTCCGCGGCCCGGGCTCCCTCCAGCATCCGCGGCCCAGGCTCCGTACATACAGACAGAAAATGAAAAAATGGAAGGATGGAAGAGGAGAACAGCCCGGGATCTCGCCGGCTTCCGCAACCCGGGCTCCAGCCGGCTTCCGCAGCCCGGGCTCCCTCCGGCTTCCGCGGCCCGGGCTCTCTCCGGATTCCGCGGCCCGGGCTCTCTCCGGATTCCGCGGCCCGGGCTCCCTCCGGCTTCCGCGGCCCGGGCTCCCTCCGGCTTCCGCGGCCCGGGCTCCCTCCGGCATCCGCGGCCCAGGCTCCGTACATACAGACAGAAAATGAAAAAATGGAAGGATGGAAGATGAGAACAGCCCGGGCTCTCGCCGGCTACCGCAGCCCTGGCACCCGCCGGCTTCCGCAGCCCGGGCTCCCTCCGGCTTCCGCGGCCCGGGCTCCGTACATACAGACAGCAAATGAAATAACGGACGGATGGATGGAAGAGAAGAACAGCCAGGGATCTCGCCGGCTTCCGCAACCCGGGCTCCAGCCGGCTTCCGCAGCCCGGGCTCCCTCCGGCTTCCGCGGCCCGGGCTCTCTCCGGCTTCCGCGGCCCGGGCTCTCGCCGGGTGAAGATCAGGCGAGAGTAGGGGTGTCCTCCGCTGGACGGGAAGCCCAGGCCGTGGAGCCGCCGCACGGACCGGGGATTGACCCGGCCGGGGACGGGCAGGAGGCGAGGCCCGGACTCGCTCCCGTCCAGACGGCCCGAGGCCCCTCCTCCCCTCCCGGTGGACCCGCCCCCGACTATTAAGCCCGGCCAGGGAGTCCACGTCGGCCCCCGGGCGGACCAGGGAAAGACCCCCCTTCCGCGCTCTGCCGTGCTCGGAGGCGCTGACGCGCCGGGCGGACGGGGTGCCTCCGGCCAAGTCCCCGGCCGGGACTTTGCTGGCTGGCGAGCGAGGGAGGGCGAGGGTTAGGGCCTCGCCCGTCCCGCGCCCGTCCCCCGCCCCGGGCCAAGTCCCCCGACCGGAGCGGAGCGAGCAGGCCGCCCTAACCCCCCCGGTGGCACCGCAGCACCGGAGATTATTCGGGGAATGCTCCACAGCGCTGCTGGGGAAGTATTTGCTTTAAACACACTCTGCATTGCATACACACCGAAACCCATTCCAGTCTGGTAAACGTGATTCTCTGGGACTTGCGAGAATTGTATGCTGGGTAGTTGAGACATGACTCCCCCATCACCTCCCAGGGTCAGACTCATGGGGACCTCATTTTAGGTCCCCACCATGTCGGAGGTCCCGCCAGTGTTGGTGTGCTGTCTGGCCCTTGTCCCCGTTAGGATATATAAACAAGTGCGCACACACACACACACACACACACACACACACACACACACACACACACACACACACATTTACATATACTGAAACATATATAATTAGGTGTCTGAAACATACACAGTGAATCACACATACTTAGGTGTTTGTTTTTGTACGGTGCCTGCGTATGAGTCACACTGCACAGCACTTGATTAGCGATGGCGGGCACAATGAGGATTTATTTGCAAATTGAGTGACAGGTAGTGAGCGTTTCTGAGAGGTAACGGGTGTATTGCCAAATGCAGGCCTGTCACAACTGTTTTGGGGGCGTGTCTGCATCTGCAACCGCGTTGTTGTACACAGTTGTGAAGGCTGAAGGTGCAACTGATGTGTGACTAATGGTGCACATTTGTACGCAAGTGGTGGATCAGAGACGCTGCCAGTGGGCACTTTTGTACAAATACCCGGGTCTGCGGCATTAGCATATATTCATAGATCGACTGTGTATGGGAACACACTAATGATGCCATCTGCGCCCTACTCGGAGTCAGGCCCATACATACAGTACTGAGATATATGTACTCAGGTTTCTGAAAAATACACGTACATCATGCTGAAACATACATACTCAAACATACATACTTATACCCCTCTCACACCACTGCAATAACCCATAAAACAGTGACCCGGGAATCAAACCCGGGTAGTGAGCTCGGTTGGTCCCGGGAAGGACCCAGGTTAAGGGGCAGTGTGAACGGATCACACCATATAGAGAGGCGGCTCACTGGGAATTAGAAATTATATATAAACTCCAAGCGCTGGCAGGGAAGAAGCCCCAGCAATAAATCAGGTCTAGTAACCTGGCTGGACCTGGGATTTTGGTATGAATGGGATATTAAGAGTCTGAAACATATATAAATATATTTAATGCAACATACATACAGATGAGTCCATGTTTATCTTGACCTTTAATAGGATTAACTGAGACTGGGCAGTCGGACTTAATCCCCTGCTGTAATTACTTAATCCCCTGCATCCACTAAGGCAGCGGTGGCCAACCCGCGGCTCTCCAGCCGCATGCGGCTCTTTCTTACTCCGCATGCGGCTCGATCCGCTCCCGGCCACCGCTGCCTGACACACTGCAACTTCTAAGGCTTAGAAGTTGCTGTGTGTTATCTAAGGTCTCTCCGGCGTGTGAGGAGAGGGGAGGAGAGCGCAGCGCACGCCTCTCCTGCCGCTGTGACTCCTATGGCGGTGCCTGCCCATGAGCCAATCAGAGGTCGCGGTCCAGCAGCTAAGCTCCTGATTGGCTGCCGGACCGCAAGCTCTGATTGGCTCACGGGCCGGCACTGAATTTAAGATAGACACCGCCGACGGAGTCAGAGGAACAGGAGAGGCTCACGCTGCGCTTCCCTCCCCTCACAGCAGCAGCACAACGGTGAGCAGCACTTGGAGGGGGGGGGGGGGGGTAATGTGGGGACATGTGGATCTGCACTGGGGGCATAGCTGACACTGTGGGGGCATGTGGATCTGCACTGGGAACATACCTGGCACTATGGTGGCATGTGGATCTGCACTGGGGGCATAGCTGGCACTATGGAGGCATGTGGATCTGCACTGGGGGCATACCTGGCACTGTGGGGGCATGTGGATCTGCACTGGGGGCATAGCTGGCACTGTGGAGGCATGTGGATCTGCACTGGGGGCATAGCTGGCACTGTGGGGGCATGTGGATCTGCACTGGGGGCATAGCTAACACTGGGGGCATGTGGATCTGCACTGGGGGCACAGCTAGCACTGTGGGGGCATGTGGATCTGCACTTGGGGCATATCTGGCACTGTGGGGGCATGTGTATCTGCACTGGGGCATATCTGGCACTGTGGGGGCATGTGTATCTGCACTTGGGGCATATCTGGCACTGTGGGGGCATGTGTATCTGCACTGGGGCATATCTGGCACTGTGGGGGCATATCTGGCACTGTGGGGGCATGTGTATCTGCACTGGGGCATATCTGGCACTGTGGGGGCATATCTGGCACTGTGGGGGCATGTGTATCTGCACTGGGGCATATCTGGCACTGTTAGGACATGTGTATCTGACACTGGGGGCACAGCTAGCACTGTGTGGACATGTGTATCTGCACTGGGGGCATATCTGGCACTGTGGTCATATCTGGCACTGTGGGGGCATGTGTATCTGGCACTGGGGGCATAGCTGGCATTGTGGGGGCATGTGTATCTGGCACTGGGGGCAGAGCCATCTTAACAGCAGTGTGGGCCCCTGGGCACAGCAATGCACTGGGGCCCCTACCCACCCATCAGTGGTAGGGGTGGAGGGTGCATTCAGCGGCAGCTTTGATGTCCCGCGGGCGGTAGGGGGGGTTCTATCTTTTGCTCAGCATGTAGAACCTGGAGCAGTAATTTCTGCTAATTACTCCTTTACTGCACAGATGGGGCGGGAAGGAGAACACTAAACTGTAGAAGGGGACATTGGGCTGAAATAAGGGGCCCTGGTACATGACTTCCAGGGTGGTAGGGGGTGTTTAATGCGTAGGGGACGGGTCAATAGTAGTGTGGGCCACAGTTGCCTACCCTCCCTCATTCTGCAGGAGACTCCCTGAAATAGAAGCAATCTCCCTCACTCCCTGAATAGTCCAGCAATCTCCCTGATTGCACCTTATCCTCATTGTAGCTATTACATTCTTGGGGGGGAAAAGAAAAAAGAGATAAATACATTCAAATGGGAACATCAGTGCCATTTCCCTACATTGGAACCTCTTGTAAATCACAATACACAAACAAATCCTGAAAAATATCAGTGTCTTTTCTTCAGCAAATAAATCTTACTAAATTTGGGGCTCATTTACATTTGGATCTAAGTAATTTTCATAAGACGCCTCCCCGATGTTGCAGTACGCGTCCGCGCTTTTAGTTGTTACTTTCACAATCTCACTGAAATGCTTTTTCAAAAGTAGGCAAGTATGGTGTGGGCTTATAATTCGTAATTTTAAGGTGGGAGGGCAGCTTGCTTGTCTGCAGATATCTCCAGTTCCTGGAAATAGATTTCTTAGCTTTAATGGGATAAAAAAAAAAAAAAAAACTAGAAAGTCCCACATTTCAGGAGATACTGGGGACTTGGACATCAGATTTCAGAAGCCAGAGCAATCCACCAACAAAAATATAAAACTGCACATTAGGCATGTGGAGCTGGAGCAGGGACCAGCTGCTTGAAGGCTGATATCTCTGGTTCTGGGCATAGTAGAGACAAGCTGCGAGTGACCACCGAAAGGGGAGAGTCCAATCTTTTGGAACATACCCTCAAAAAACTCTAAGTCAGACAGAACCTGAGATATCTGGCTTCGAAGAGCAATTAACAGGCTTGGATGGGGACCACTGCTTTGAAGTCAGATATCTCTGGTTCCCCAAGGCCGATTTTCAAAAATCGGGTACCCCTGGAAAGAGGGGACCCTCAGCTATCAGCCTAGGGCCCTTTTACTCCTGGGGCCCTTGGGCAAGAGCCCATTGAGCCCATACAAAAAGAAGGCCCTGACTGGGGGCATAGCTGGCACTGTGGGGGCATGTGTATCTGGTAGTGTGGGGGCATGTGTATCTGGCACTGGGGGCATATATTTATCTGGCATTGTGTGGACATATGTGTATCTAGCACTGTGGAGGGGGGTATATGTATCTGGCACTGTGGGGGCATACATGTATCTGGCACTGTAGAGGCACCCATTTTTTACATTTTTATATGTATGTGGCACTGTACTGGGGCATTATATGTATGTGGCACTGTACAACATGACTAAAAACGGGGCTATGACACAAGGTCATACTCCTACAAATGTCATACCGAAAGGTGTGCGCACAAAAATGGGTTGCGGCTTTGTGAAAACTAGGCCACGCCCCTAGTTTTTTTTGTGCACGCGCCTACGGCACGCGCATGACAGTGGCCCTTCCCCTTTACTACGGATCTTTTCTGGCTCTTTGCCTCTGACTGGCTGGCCACCCCTGCACTAAGGTGTGTTAAACTGGATGCAGTCAAGAGCCACCCAGTCAAAAGTCCAACAGCGGAATTCCGCCGGACAGAATCCTGACAGACGCCGACATAAGTAGTGAGGTTAAGCACTAGTGGGAGGGTTAGGGTGAGGTGGGGGAGGTTACGGATAGGCTGCGGGGGTAGGGGAGGTTACAGTTAGCCTGCAGGAGGGGGCAGTTAGTGTTATTCTGCAGGAGGGGGAGGATAGGGTTAGGCTGCGGGAGGGTTGTGTTAGGGCTATGTTGTCTATAGAGGTAGGGATCAGCCGGGATTTCGTACCTCAACCCTCTGTAAAATATATGCTTACAGCAGTGAATTTCAACCTTTTTTTAGTCGCGGCACACCGAACAATGGGGGTAATTCCAAGTTGATCACAGCCGGATTTTTGATAGCAATTGGGCAAAACCATCTGCACTGCAGGGGAGGCAGATATAACATATGTAGAGAGAGTAAGATTTGGGTGGGTTATTTTGTTTCTGTGCAGGGTAAATACTGGCTGCTTTATTTTTACACTGCAAATTAGATTGCAGATTGAACACACCCCACCCAAATCTAACTCTCTCTGCACATGTTATATCTGCCTCCCCTGCTGTGCACATGGTTTTGACCAACTGCTAAAAAATTTCCTGCTGCGATCAACTTGGAATTACCCCCTTGGTTTTGCCCAATTGCTAACAAAAATCCTGCTGTGATCAACTCAGAATTACCCCCAATATTTTAAAATTGCCAATGCACACCATCAGTTCCCCACAGAAAAAAAACAAAAAACGCATATTGGCCCTCACAGTAAAAAAAAAAAAAAAAAAAAAATATCCACACATACATTGGCTTACACAGAAAAAACAATCACATCGCTCCCCACATAAATCCTATTGCTCCATACATAAATCAATCACATTTCTCCCCACATAAATCCTATTGCTCCCCACATTAATTATTCACATTGTTCCCCCCATAAATCCTATTGCTCCCCACAGGAGAAATAACATAACAAATATTAGCCCCTACCGGTCAGCTGGCCTCCTCCCTGTTCCTCAGTGGCGGGGGTGGTTCATAGTGCAGTGCTGTGAATACTGAGCAGCGGGTGGTCGGGCAGGTGTGGAAGTGGGTGGGCAAGCAAAGCTGTGGGTGCAGGCAGGAACTGGAATATGTGTATGCAGGCGGGTGGGCTGGCTGGGTGGTGAGACGCGGCGGCCGTGACCTATGATATCACACCGCTGTGTCTTCAAGGCATAGATCATGGCTGGAGCATGACTGATCCTCTAAGAAGAGCCCGGGACAACAGTTCACTCTGAAGGTACAGGAAACTGCTCTGGTTCCGCGGCACACCTTGCAACTGGTCACAGCACAGTAGTGTGCCACGGCACACTGGTTGAAAAAGCCTGGCTTACAGTATGACGGCGACATAAGATTCAGGTGTCTCCAACTGTTATCACTTATCCAATACCAGGACTCTCCTGAGATGTGATGTTTTCCAGGGCTGGTTTTGCTATTGAAAATGTATCATTTTGAATAAACATTTTCCCAGACTCCAGATGCATTAAGGAATACTGTATATACTAATTAGGCATGGGTTCTAGTAGTTGCTATGTTATGTCACTTGAAAGAAAGGTATCCAGTCTCTAGGTCAAGAAGACTTAGGTCGACAGTGTCTAGGTCGACCACTACTGGTCGACAGTAACTAGGTCGACAGGGTCTCTAAGTCGACATGTTCTAGGTTGACGGGTCAAAAGAGACCCTGTAGACCTAGAATCCCTGTCGACCTAGTTACTGTCGACCAATAGTGGTCGACCTAAGTGTGGTTGACTTTCAATACCACACCCAGAAAGAAAGCAGTGGTTAAACAGACAGTATAACGTCTATGTCACAGTCACCTGACGGTTTAATATTTCCCTTTTCATTATAAAAGTAATACACAGGAGGGCATCAGTTACTACATGTAAGACTTTGTTAAAGCAAGATAAGTGGTGGAAAGGAAATCTTTGTAAGGTGGAAGGAGGAACCTTGCTGTGCACGGGTGTAGTATAGTTTGCCGGCGGTTGTGGTCCCGGCGATCAGCATACCGGCGCCAGAATCCCGACCGCCGGCATACCGACAGCTGGACGAGCACAAATGAGCCCCTTGCAGGTTCGCTGCGCTCGCTATGCTATCTATTCTCCTTCCAGGGGGGTCGTGGACCCTCAAGAGGGAAAAAGATGTTGGTATTCCGGCGGTCAGGATTCCGGCGCCGGTATGGTGGTTGCCGGGACCCCGGCCACCGGCAACCTGAAGACCACCCCTGTGCACGGCCATTTAAAAATGCTAGCAGTCTTCTGGGCGTGTCCTATATTTTGTCCTTTACTATATTTGGCAGAGCAAAAGATGACAGCTCACACTCATGCTAATCTGAATATGAAGAGAGATATAACAGTTTACTGTGGTGACAGTTTTAGCTGTCAGTACTTTTGCTGAGTACTGACAATAGAAATGCTGAAAATTAATCTGCGTTATAAATTAATTTTATTTGTTTTGATGCCTATAGTGGGCACAGAACCGCGTTAAGGGCTGATTCCAGTTTGTATGCATTTTTTAGGCTACGGACTTGCTGAAAAACGTGAGCTACGTATGTGGCCACCCAGAAATGAAAACAGACACCCAAGGAGCCATCGCAAACTGTCAGCAACTGCGTACACACGTGCAGCATCGGTGCAGATGCGGGGAACACAGCCAATCAGCGGCCTGTTACTATAGTAAGCGTCACTACAAAAGTACCTTGGCGCATGTGCAGTGCAATCGCAGCGCATCCGCAGTCCGCCGATAACACCGGTCTACATGAATTTTGAGTCTTGGTTCTGTATATCTGATTTTTATTTCTTCCACTTTACTAATTAAAGAAAAAATACTGTAGTTTTACCCAAAAAAGTTTGCTTTTGTAGCTATCAGAAAGAAATTACGGATTTTAAGTCCCTATTTATTGTATGTAAAAATAAAACAATCTTTTGTTATGAATTTGAATTACTTTTATTTACATTTTTTTTTAAACAAACAACTACTGTAAAAGAATATATGAAAAAAGTTTAGAAATGAATATTTTTCGTATTTCTTCTGTGATTGTATGGACTTTCCCGTATTAGCCCCCAAATATAATCCCCCATCATACTCTCATTGTATTGCCCCTGATAACGACGTTCAAAGTCCATCACATCTTGTTGAAAATGTTCATACTGTTCCGAATAGGCATCCATGTTATCTTTCTGATTTGTTTGTCTATGCTTAGCTGCCTTTTGCCATGTGACAGGTCAAAGTGTTGTTAGATCCTCCATTTTTGTTATTACTCCGTTATCTGTGCATGAGTTGCTGACAAGCTGTGTTAAAGTCTCCTCTACCCCAGATACTTATATCTTATTTCCGTGCCCTGTTTATTCTCTTATTTGTTACAAGTACAGTGATTTATTCTGCAGAACTACACCTATATTATATGGACAATCATTCCAGTCTGTATTAATAAAAGGTTTACAGTTCCAGAAATCTCATCGTCTGTGCATTGAGAGATGGACAAGGTTTAGCTATCTGAATAGTTACACACTGCTTACGTGTAATGAGGATCAGAATACCACTTGCTTTTCCCCCGCTCGTCCCCTCCCTTACTTACTAAAACACGCTTCTCCTTATATGGGCCCTCATTCCGAGTTGATCGCTCGGTAATTTTCTTCGCATCGCAGTGAAATTCCGCTTAGTACGCATGCGCAATATTCGCACTGCGACTGCGCCAAGTAATTTTACAATGAAGATAGTATTTTTACTCACGGCTTTTTCTTCGCTCTGGCGAACGTAGTGTGATTGACAGGAAATGGGTGTTACTGGGCGGAAACACAGCGTTTTCGGGGCGTGTGGATAAAAACGCTACCGTTTCCGGAAAAAACGCAGGAGTGGCCGGAGAAACGGGGGAGTGTCTGGGCGAACGCTGGGTGTGTTTATGACGTCAAACCAGGAACGACAAGCACTGAACTGAACGCAGATGCCGAGTAAGTCTGAAGCTACTCTGAAACTGCTAAGTAGTTTGTAATCGCAATATTGCGAATACATCGGTCGCAATTTTAAGAAGCTAAGATACACTCCCAGTAGGCGTAGGCTTAGCGTGAGCAACTCTGCTAAATTCGCCTTGCGAGCGATCAACTCGGAATGAGGGCCATGGTCATTAAAAAACTTTAATTTCTCTGACGTCCTAAGTGGATGCTGGGACTCCGTAAGGACCATGGGGAATAGCGGCTCCGCAGGAGACTGGGCACAACTAAAGAAAGCTTTAGGACTACCTGGTGTGCACTGGCTACTCCCACTATGACCCTCCTCCAGACCTCAGTTAGAATCTTGTGCCCGGCTGAGCTGGATGCACACTAGGGGCTCTCCTGAGCTCCTAGAAAGAAAGTATATTTTAGGTTTTTTATTTTACAGTGAGATCTGCTGGCAACAGACTCACTGCAGCGAGGGACTAAGGGGAGAAGAAGCGAACCTACCTAACTGGAGGTAGTTTGGGCTTCTTAGGCTACTGGACACCATTAGCTCCAGAGGGATCGATCGCAGGACCCGACCTTCGTGTTCGTTCCCGGAGCCGCGCCTCCGGCCCCCTTACAGAGCCAGAAGCAAGAAGTGTTCCGGAAAATCGGCGGCAGAAGACTTCTGTCTTCAACAAGGTAGCGCACAGCACTGCAGCTGTGCGCCATTGCTCCTCATGCACACCTCACACTCCGGTCACTGATGGGTGCAGGGCGCTGGGGGGGGGGGCGCCCTGAGGGCAATATAATACACCTTGGCTGGCAAATCCTCACAATATATAGTCCCAGGGCTATATATGTGATAAATTACCCCTGCCAGAATCTATGAAAAAGTGGGAGAAAAGTCAGCCGAAAAAGGGGCGGGGCTATCTCCCTCAGCACACTGGCGCCATTTTATCTTCACAGTGCAGCTGGAAGATAGCTCCCCAGGCTCTCCCCTGTAGTTTTCAGGCTCAAAGGGTTAAAAAGAGAGGGGGGGGGCACTAAATTTAGGCGAAATATGTGTATACAAGCAGCTATTGGGGGAAAAATCACTCAGTTATAGTGTTAATCCCTGCATTATATAGCGCTCTGGTGTGTGCTGGCATACTCTCTCTCTGTCTCCCCAAAGGACTTTGTGGGGTCCTGTCCTCAGTCAGAGCATTCCCTGTGTGTGTGCGGTGTGTCGGTACGGCTGTGTCGACATGTTGGATGAGGAAGGTTACGTGGAGGCGGAGCAGAGGCCGATAAATGGGATGTCGCCCCCTGTGGGGCCGACACCAGAGTGGATGGATAGGTGGAAGGTATTAACCGACAATGTCAACTCCTTACATAAAAGGCTGGATGACGTAACAGCTGTGGGACAGCCGGCTTCTCAGCCCGCGCCTGCCCAGGCGTCTCAAAGGCCATCAGGGGCTCAAAAAACGCCCGTTACCTCAGATGGCAGACACAGATGTCGACACGGAGTCTGACTCCAGTGTCGACAAGGTTGAGATATATACACAATCCACTAGGAACATCCGTTACATGATCTCGGCAATGATAAATGTGTTACACATTTCTGACATGAACCCAAGTACCACATAAAAGGGGTTTTATTTTTGGGGAGAAAAAGCAGCCAGTGTTTGGTTCCCCCATCAGATGAGTGAATGAAGTGTGTAAAGAAGCGTGGGTTCCCCCGATAAGAAACTGGTAATTTCTAAAAAGTTACTGATGGCGTACCCTTTCCCGCCAGAGGATAGGTCACGTTGGGAGATATCTCCTAGGGTGGATAAGGCGCTCACACGTTTGTCAAAAAGGTGGCACTGCCGTCTTAGGATACGGCCACCTTGAAGGAGCCTGCTGATAAAAAGCAGGAGGCTATCCTGAAGTCTGTGTATACACACTCAGGTTCTATACTGAGACCTGCAATTGCCTCAGCATAAATAGTGCTGCTGCAGCGTGGTCTGATACCCTGTCAGATAATATTAATACCCTAGACAGGGATAATATTTTGCTAACATAGAGAATATTAAAGACGTCGTCTTATATATGAAGGATGCACAGAGGGATATTTGCCGGCTGGCATCCAGAATTAATGCAATGTCCATTCTGCCAGGAGGGTATTAGAGACCCGGCAGTGGACAGGTGATGCTGCCTTTAAAAGGCACATGGAGATTCTGCCTTATAAGGGTGAGGAATTGTTTGGGGATGGTCTCTGGGACCTCGTATCCACAGCAACAGCTGGGAAGAAAAATTTTTACCTCAGGTTTCCTCACAGCCTAAGAAAGCACCGTATTTTCAGGTACAGTCCTTTCGGCTTCAGAAAAGCAAGCGGGTCAAAGGCGCTTCCTTTCTGCACAGAGACAAGGGAAGAAGGAAAAAGCTGCACCAGACAGCCAGTTCCCAGGATCAAAAATCTTCCCCTGCTTCCTCTGAGTCCACCGCATGACGCTGGGGCTCCACAGGTGGAGACAGGTGCGGTGGGGGCACGTCTCGGGAACTTCAGGGACCAATGGGCTTGCCCACAGGTGGATCCCTAGGTTCTGCAAGTAGTATCACAGGGATACAGGCTGGAGTTCGAGGCGACTCCCCCTCGCCGTTACCTCACATCAGCCTTGCCGGCTGCCCTCGGAGAAAGGTAGTACTGGCGGCAATTCACAAGCTGTACTTCCAGCAGGTGAAATCATGGTACCCCTCCTTCAACAAGGCCGGGGTTACTATTCCAAAATGTTGTGGGACCGAAACCAGACGGTTCGGTGAGACCCATTCTAAAATTGAAATCCTTGAACACTTATATACGAAGGTTCAAGTTCAAAATGGAATCGCTCAGGGCGATTATTGCAAGCCTGGAGAATTTCAGGGTATCACTAGACATCAAGGATGCGTACCTGCATGTCCCTATTTACGCTCTTCACCAGGAGTACCTCAAAATTGTGGTACAGGATTGTCATTACCAATTCCAGAAGTTGCCGTTGGTCTGTCCCCGGCACCAAGGGTATTTACCAAGGTAATGGCCGAAATAATTATCCCGTACTTGGACGATCTCCTTATAAAGGCGAGGTTCAGGGAGCAGTTGTTCGTCGGAGTAGCACTATCTCGGGAAGTGCTACAACAGCACAGCTGGATTCTGAATATTCCAAAGTCGCAGCTGGTTCCTACGACGCGTCTACTGTTCCTGGGTATGGTTCTGGACACAGAACAGGATAAAAAGGGTTTCTCCCGGAGGAGAAGTCCAAGGAGTTGTCGTCTCTAGACAGAGACCTCCTAATACAAATAAAGGTGTCGGTGCATCAATGCACGTGAGCCCTGGGAAAGATGGTAGCTTCTTACGAAGAAATTCCATTCGCCAGGTCCCATGCAAGGATCTTCCAGTGGGATCTGTGGGACAAGTGGTCCGGGTCGCATCTTCAGATGCATCGGCGGATAACGCTGTCTCCAAGGGCCAGGGTGTCGCTGTTGTGGTGGCTGCAGAGTGCTCATCTTCTAGGGGGCCGCAGATTCGGCATACAGGACTGGGTCCTGGTGACCACGGATGCCAGCCTTCGAGGCTGGGGGGCAGTCACACAGGGAAGAAACTTCCAAGGCCTATGGAAAAGTCAGGAGACTTCCCTACACATAAATGTTCTGGAACTAAGGGCCATTTACAATGCCCTAAGTCAGGCTAGACCCCTGCTTCAACACCGGCGGTGCTGATCCAGTCAGACAACATCACGGCGGTCGCTCATGTAAACCGACAGGGCGGCACAAGAAGCAGGATGGCGATGGCAGAAGCCACAAGGATTCTCCGATGGGCGGAAAATCATGTGTTAGCACTGTCAGCAGTGTTCATTCCCGGAGTGGACAACTGAGAAGCAGACTTTCTCAGCAGACACGACCTCCACCCGGGAGAGTGGGGACTTCATCCATAAGTCTTCCAAATGATTGTACACCGTTGGGAAAGGCCACAGGTGGACATGATGGCGTCCCGCCTCAACAAAAAGCTACAAAGATATAGCGCCAGGTCAAGGGACCCTCAGGCGATAGCTGTGGACGCTCTGGTAACACCGTGGGTGTACCAGTCGGTGTATGTGTTCCCTTCTCTGCCTCTTTTACCCAGGGTAATGAGAATAATAAGAAGGAGAGGAGTAAGAACTATACTCATTGTTCCGGATTGGCCAAGATGAGCTTGGTACCCAGAACTCCAAGAAATGATCTCAGAGGACCCATGGCCTCTGCCGCTCAGACAGGACCTGCTGCAGCAGGGGGCCTGTCTGTTCCAAGACGTACCGCGGCTGCGTTTGACGGCATGGCGGTTGAACGCCGGATCCTGAAGGAAAAGGGCATTCCGGAGGAAGTTATCCCTACGCTAATTAAAGCTAGGAAAGAAGTGAACGCAAACCATTATCACCGCATATGGCGGAAATATGTTGCGTGCTGTGAGGCCAGGAAGGCCCCAAAGGAGGAATTTCAGCTAGGTCGATTTCTGCACATCCTACTGTCAGAGGTGACTATGGGCCTAAAATTGGGTTCCATTAAGGTCCAGATTTCGGCTGTATCGATTTTCTTCCAAAATAGAACTGGCTTCACTGCCTGAAGTTCAGACGTTTGTTAAGGGAGTGCTGCATAGTCAGCCCCCGTTTGTGCCTCCAGTGGCACCGTGGGATCTCAACGTGGTGTTGGATTTCCTGAAGTCGCATTGGGTTGAGCCACTTAAATCCGTGGAGCTAAAATACCTCACGTGGAAAGTGGTCATGCTGTGGGCCTTGGCGTCGGCCAGGCGTGTATCAGAATTGGCGGCTTTGTCATGCAAAAGCCCTTATCTGTATTTTATATGGATAAGGCGGAATTGAGGACTCGTTCCCAATTCCTTCCTAAGGTGGTATCAGTTTTTCATGTGAACCATCCTATTGTGGTGCCTGCGGCTACTTGGGACTTGGAGGATTCCAAGTTACTGGACGTAGTCAGGGCCCTGAAAAGTATATGTTTCCAGGACGGCTGGAGTCAGGAAAACTGACTCGCTATTTATCCTGTATGCACCCAACAAGCTGGGTGCTCCTGCTTCTAAGCAGACTATTGCTCGCTGGATCTGTAGCACGATTCAACTTGCACATTCTGCGGCTGGACTGCCGCACCCTAAATCTGTAAAGCCCATTCCACGAGGAAAGTGGGCTCTTCCTGGGCGGCTGCCCGAGGGGTCTCGGCTTTACAAATTTGCCGAGCTGTTACTTGGTCGGGTTCAAACACTTTTGCAAGAGTCTACAAGTTTGATACCCTGGCTGAGGAGGACCTAGAGTTTGCTTATTCGGTGCTGCAGAGTCATCCGCACTCTCCCGCCCGTTTGGGAGCTTTGGTATAATCCCCATGGTCCTTACGGAGTCCCAGCATCCATTTAGGACGTCAGAGAAAATAAGATTTTACTCACCGGTAAATCTATTTCTCGTAGTTCGTAGTGGATGCTGGGCGCCCATCCCAAGTGCGGATTGTCTGCAATATTTGTATATAGTTATTGCCTAACTAAAGGGTTATTGTTGAGCCGTCTGTTGAGAGGCTCAGTTATATTTCATACTGTTAACTGGGTATAGTATCACGAGTTATACGGTGTGGCTGGTATGAGTCTTACCCGGGATTCAAAATCCTTCCTTATTGTGTCAGCTCTTCCGGGCACAGTATCCTAACTGAGGTCTGGAGGAGGGTCATAGTGGGAGGAGCCAGTGCACACCAGGTAGTCCTAAAGCTTTCTTTAGTTGTGCCCAGTCTCCTGCGGAGCCGCTATTCCCCATGGTCCTTACGGAGTCCCAGCATCCACTACGGACTACGAGAAATAGATTTACCGGTGAGTAAAATCTTATTATTTACTGTATTGGTCATTGTAAAAGGGACAAAAGCAAAGTTTTTCAAAAATAAACAAAGGTTTTGGTTATTTTTTGATATAGAGAATCAGAAAATAGTCATTACAATAAAGACTCCAAAAAAATGTGACTGGTGTAATTGCTGAATTGCATGAATATCAGCATTGCGTACAAGTCGGAATCAGGCCATAAGTAACTATTTAAATCATCGATTATGAACTCTGGGGCAGGAAATAGTCACTTTGGGTAGCTTTAACTAGCTTGTGAGTAGCTTAACGAACATTTTTAATTTTTTACCAAAAGGTCCTCAAGAATTGTAGTTTCAAGAAAAAAATTATGTTTTTTATATTTTATAGAATTATGTTTTTTATATTTTATAGAAACAAGTATGCCCCTCCCCCCAATCTTTGGATCACAGTGTAAAATGTCCTCCCACCCACAGTAGCAATAGATGCCCAGTAGCATTACCCAAACACACCCTAGTGGTAGTAGATGTCTTGTGGCATAACCCCATCCTCCCCAGTGTCAATAGGTCCCATTGTGGCACTACTACCCACTCACCCCCAGTGTCCTGTGTCATGATGTAAGGAAGTTATACCCAGTGGCGCCGAGAGCTGGCGGGAGTGGCTACCTGGGTCCTGTTGTCTCCCCCATTCCCCGTTGTAGACAAACATGAGCCGTGAGAGAGTGGACGCTACTGTATGCTGCACTGGGGAGAGAGGCAGCTGCAGCAGTGTCCTCTCTCCCTGCGTGATTTGCTGGGGGTGGGGTGTGAGTTTTTAAAGGGGCAATCATTTACAAACCTAAACCATGCCTTGTAAATGATTGACCCTTTAAATAAATGTCCAAGTTAGGCCGGCATCCCTCATGGCAGCTGAACTTGGACTTTATTACATCCCACCCTTCTTATGAACTATGGGGGACATTGAAATAAACAGTGATTTGTAAACATTGTTGGTATTGCTGCAGTTTTATTACTGGTTGTAGTAAATATTGACAAATATTGACAATTGTTACAAATCACTGTTCATTATATTTGCCCCATAGTTTTACAAACACAATGGCATTGCATTATGTTATCCATTGATGGAATAAATGTGCTTTTTATACTGAAGGGATATGTCTGATATACTGCTTGCATTACAGGTTTTCATCAGAGCAGCAATTTTCTCTAAGAATTATAATTACCTGGCTAATTAGAAGCCATTGAAAGGCTATGAATTATTGAGTCATCAGGGCGGTGTCACAGCAATGCCTTCAACACTAGCGTTATTAAGCTACAGTATATCGCTCCTTAGCACTCAGATGGCTTGTGCTAGCACATGGGACAGAATGAGGAATGCACATTCCCTGTCACACAGGGGCAATTACATTCAGGAAACATTGCCAGCTGTCACCCCTCTAGCTGTACAAGCCCATCCGGTAACCTCACCTGTGTCCCTCCACAGGCTGTAAATATAATACATTAATATAAAGGCTAATAATAATAATAATAATAATAATAATAATAATATAAGATACTAGTGCTTTGCTTAAGTGGATATTGTTGAACCCTGTGATAAGCGGGGAATTCACGCTGCTGAAGCCAGGAGAGATTCAGCCACTAGCCTCCGCACCCTCAGACAGTGGGGGGAAGACATGTCCCCATTTCCAGAAATGCTGCCTGACACTGTCCTTGATGGTATCCGGTTGATAGATAGACAGTGTCTAGTTAGACAGTCAACAGATAGACACCATATGTTAGACAGACATTAGGTCGACAGGGTCAAAAGGTCGACAGGGTGAAAATGTCGACATGAAAAGGGTAGGCAGTACAAAAGGTCGACAGGGTCAAAAGGTTGACATGAAAATGGTCGACATAAGAAAATAGACAAGTGTTTTTTTAAAAATTGAACATGTTTTTGGACTATTTCATACATTCTCTATCCATGTCGGCATAGAGTTAGTTACAAATCTTGTGGCGAGCCACCGAGCCTGAAGCGTGGCGAGCGAAGCGAGCCCCGCGTGGGTATGCCTTTCCACAATAGGGGTTCCCAGATGACAAAACTATCCACACAAACCACAAAAATGCAAAAAACATGATGTCTACCTTTTTTATGTCGACCATTTTCATGTTGACCTTTTGACCATGTCGACCTTTTGTACTTTCTACCTTTTTTAAGTGTCGACCTTTTGACCCTGCCGACCTTTTAACCCTGTCGACCTAATGTCTGTCTAACATATGGTGTCTATCTATTGACTGTCTAACTAGACACTATCTGTCTTTCATACCACACCCATCCTTGATCCACCCCCAAATGACCACAGCCTGTCAATCAGGCTGGGGTTTAAGGGGCACTGCGAGCTATCTCACAGAACGAGATCTGCGCAGTGCGGCATCTCTGCATAGGCAGACCACTCGCCACCTCCCTGGTGCATTCCTCATTCTGTGCCTAAAACATCAGGTTTGCGTGCAGCTCTTAAATAGGCCCTCAATGCAAGGGCGTAGCTACCATAGGTGCAGGCAGTGCAGCTGCTATGGGGCCCAGAGCTGAGAGGGGCCCACCTTACCTGTCAAAGTTACATGTGTTATATACATTTTTCACCATCTGGGTCCTTTCAATCTTTTTCCTGCAGTATATCTAGGTATGCCCCTGGGCCTGCTCATTGTAGTGTGGTATAAAATTAACTGGAGGGCATTTTAATTAGAGATGAGCGCCGGAAATTTTTCGGGTTTTGTGTTTTGGTTTTGGGTTCGGTTCCGCGGCTGTGTTTTGGGTTCGACCGCGTTTTGGCAAAACCACACCGAATTTTTTTTGTCGAATTCGGGTGTGTTTTGGATTCGGGTGTTTTTTTTTTAAAAACACTAAAAAACAGCTTAAATCATAGAATTTGGGGGTCATTTTGATCCCAAAGTATTATTAACCTCAAAAACCATAATTTACACTCATTTTCAGTCTATTCTGAATACCTCACACCTCACAATATTATTTTTAGTCCTAAAATTTGCACCTAGGTCGCTGGATGACTAAGCTAAGCGACCCTAGTGGCCAACACAAACACCGGGCCCATCTAGGAGTGGCACTGCACTGTCACGCAGGATGTCCCTTCCAAAAAACCCTCCCCAAACAGCACATGACGCAAAGAAAAAAAGAGGCGCAATGAGGTAGCTGTGTGAGTAAGATAAGCGACCCTAGTGGCCGACACAAACACCGGGCCCATCTAGGAGTGGCACTGCAGTGTCACGCAGGATGTCCCTTCCAAAAAACCCTCCCCAAACAGCACATGACGCAAAGAAAAAAAGAGGCGCAATGAGGTAGCTGTGTGAGTAAGATAAGCGACCCTAGTGGCCGACACAAACACCGGGCCCATCTAGGAGTGGCACTGCAGTGTCACGCAGGATGGCCCTTCCAAAAAACCCTCCCCAAACAGCACATGACGCAAAGAAAAAAAGAGGCGCAATGAGGTAGCTGTGTGAGTAAGATAAGCGACCCTAGTGGCCGACACAAACACCGGGCCCATCTAGGAGTGGCACTGCAGTGTCACGCAGGATGGCCCTTCCAAAAAACCCTCCCCAAACAGCACATGACGCAAAGAAAAAAAGAGGCGCAATGAGGTAGCTGTGTGAGTAAGATAAGCGACCCTAGTGGCCGACACAAACACCGGGCCCATCTAGGAGTGGCACTGCAGTGTCACGCAGGATGGCCCTTCCAAAAAACCCTCCCCAAACAGCACATGACGCAAAGAAAAAAAGAGGCGCAATGAGGTAGCTGTGTGAGTAAGATAAGCGACCCTAGTGGCCGACACAAACACCGGGCCCATCTAGGAGTGGCACTGCAGTGTCACGCAGGATGGCCCTTCCAAAAAACATTCCACAAACAGCACATGACGCAAAGAAAAATTAAAGAAAAAAGAGGTGCAAGATGGAATTGTCCTTGGGCCCTCCCACCCACCCTTATGTTGTATAAACAGGACATGCACACTTTAACCAACCCATCATTTCAGTGACAGGGTCTGCCACACGACTGTGACTGAAATGACGGGTTGGTTTGGACCCCCACCAAAAAAGAAGCAATTAATCTCTCCTTGCACAAACTGGCTCTACAGAGGCAAGATGTCCACCTCATCATCCTCCTCCGATATATCACCGTGTACATCCCCCTCCTCACAGATTATCAATTCGTCCCCACTGGAATCCACCATCTCAGCTCCCTGTGTACTTTGTGGAGGCAATTGCTGCTGGTCAATGTCTCCACGGAGGAATTGATTATAATTCATTTTAATGAACATCATCTTCTCCACATTTTCTGGATGTAACCTCGTACGCCGATTGCTGACAAGGTGAGCGGCGGCACTAAACACTCTTTCGGAGTACACACTTGTGGGAGGGCAACTTAGGTAGAATAAAGCCAGTTTGTGCAAGGGCCTCCAAATTGCCTCTTTTTCCTGCCAGTATAAGTACGGACTGTGTGACGTACCTACTTGGATGCGGACACTCATATAATCCTCCACCATTCTTTCAATGTTGAGAGAATCATATGCAGTGACAGTAGACGACATGTCCGTAATCGTTGTCAGGTCCTTCAGTCCGGACCAGATGTCAGCATCAGCAGTCGCTCCAGACTGCCCTGCATCACCGCCAGTGGGTGGGCTCGGAATTCTGAGCCTTTTCCTCGCACCCCCAGTTGCGGGAGAATGTGAAGGAGGAGATGTTGACAGGTCGCGTTCCGCTTGACTTGACAATTTTCTCACCAGCAGGTCTTTCAACCCCAGCAGACTTGTGTCTGCCGGAAAGAGAGATCCAAAGTAGGCTTTAAATCTAGGATCGAGCACGGTGGCCAAAATGTAGTGCTCTGATTTCAACAGATTGACCACCCGTGAATCCTTGTTAAGCGAATTAAGGGCTCCATCCACAAGTCCCACATGCCTAGCGGAATCGCTCCGTGTTAGCTCCTCCTTCAATGTCTCCAGCTTCTTCTGCAAAAGCCTGATGAGGGGAATGACCTGACTCAGGCTGGCAGTGTCTGAACTGACTTCACGTGTGGCAAGTTCAAAGGGCATCAGAACCTTGCACAACGTTGAAATCATTTTCCACTGCGCTTGAGACAGGTGCATTCCACCTCCTATATCGTGCTCAATTGTATAGGCTTGAATGGCCTTTTGCTGCTCCTCCAACCTCTGAAGCATATAGAGGGTTGAATTCCACCTCGTTACCACTTCTTGCTTCAGATGATGGCAGGGCAGGTTCAGTAGTTTTTGGTGGTGCTCCAGTCTTCTGTACGTGGTGCCTGTACGCCGAAAGTGTCCCGCAATTCTTCTGGCCACCGACAGCATCTCTTGCACGCCCCTGTCGTTTTTTAAATAATTCTGCACCACCAAATTCAAGGTATGTGCAAAACATGGGACGTGCTGGAATTTGCCCATATTTAATGCACACACAATATTGCTGGCGTTGTCCGATGCCACAAATCCACAGGAGAGTCCAATTGGGGTAAGCCATTCCGCGATGATCTTCCTCAGTTGCCGTAAGAGGTTTTCAGCTGTGTGCGTATTCTGGAAACCGGTGATACAAAGCGTAGCCTGCCTAGGAAAGAGTTGGCGTTTGCGAGATGCTGCTACTGGTGCCGCCGCTGCTGTTCTTGCGGCGGGAGTCCATACATCTACCCAGTGGGCTGTCACAGTCATATAGTCCTGACCCTGCCCTGCTCCACTTGTCCACATGTCCGTGGTTAAGTGGACATTGGGTACAGCTGCATTTTTTAGGACACTGGTGACTCTTTTTCTGAGGTCTGTGTACATTTTCGGTATCGCCTGCCTAGAGAAATGGAACCTAGATGGTATTTGGTACCGGGGACACAGTACCTCCAACAAGTCTCTAGTTGGCTCTGCAGTAATGATGGATACCGGAACCACGTTTCTCACCATCCAGGATGCCAAGGCCTCAGTTATCCGCTTTGCAGTAGGATGACTGCTGTGATATTTCATCTTCCTCGCAAAGGACTGTTGGACAGTCAATTGCTTGGTGGAAGTAGTAAAAGTGGTCTTACGACTTCCCCTCTGGGATGACCATCGACTCCCAGCAGCAACAACAGCAGCGCCAGCAGCAGTAGGCGTTACACGCAAGGATGCATCGGAGGAATCCCAGGCAGGAGAGGAATCGTCAGAATTGCCAGTGACATGGCCTGCAGGACTATTGGCATTCCTGGGGAAGGAGGAAATTGACACTGAGGGAGTTGGTGGGGTGGTTTGCGTGAGCTTGGTTACAAGAGGAAGGTATTTACTGGTCAGTGGACTGCTTCCGCTGTCACCCAAAGTTTTTGAACTTGTCACTGACTTATTATGAATGCGCTGCAGGTGACGTATAAGGGAGGATGTTCCGAGGTGGTTAACGTCCTTACCCCTACTTATTACAGCTTGACAAAGGCAACACACGGCTTGACACCTGTTGTCCGCATTTCTGTTGAAATACTTCCACACCGAAGAGCTGATTTTTTTTGGTATTTTCACCAGGCATGTCAGTGGCCATATTCCTCCCACGGACAACAGGTGTCTCCCCGGGTGCCTGACTTAAACAAACCACCTCACCATCAGAATCCTCCTGGTCAATTTCCTCCCCAGCGCCAGCAACACCAATATCCTCCTCATCCTGGTGTACTTCAACACTGACATCTTCAATCTGACTATCAGGAACTGGACTGCGGGTGCTCCTTCCAGCACTTGCAGGGGGCGTGCAAATGGTGGAAGGCGCATGCTCTTCACGTCCAGTGTTGGGAAGGTCAGGCATCGCAACCGACACAATTGGAGTCGGACTCTCCTTGTGGATTTGGGATTTCGAAGAACGCACAGTTCTTTGCGGTGCTACTGCTTTTGCCAGCTTGAGTCTTTTCATTTTTCTAGCGAGAGGCTGAGTGCTTCCATCCTCATGTGAAGCTGAACCACTAGCCATGAACATAGGCCAGGGCCTCAGCCGTTCCTTGCCACTCCGTGTGGTAAATGGCATATTGGCAAGTTTACGCTTCTCCTCCGACAATTTTATTTTAGGTTTTGTAGTCCTTTTTTTACTGATATTTGGTGTTTTGGATTTGACATGCTCTGTACTATGACATTGGGCATCGGCCTTGGCAGACGACGTTGCTGGCATTTCATCGTCTCGGCCATGACTAGTGGCAGCAGCTTCAGCACGAGGTGGAAGTGGATCTTGATCTTTCCCTAATTTTGGAACCTCAACATTTTTGTTCTCCATATTTTAATAGGCACAACTAAAAGGCACCTCAGGTAAACAATGGAGATGGATGGATACTAGTATACTTATGGATGGACTGCCGAGTGCCGACACAGAGGTAGCTACAGCCGTGAACTAACGTACTGTGTCTGCTGCTAATATAGACTGGATGATAATGATATGAAATCAATATATATATGTATGTATATATAATATCACTAGTACTGCAGCCGGACAGGTAGATAATATATTTATTAGGTAATGATGACTGATGACGGACCTGCTGGACACTGTCAGCTCAGCAGCACCGCAGACTGCTACAGTAAGCTACTATACTATAGTAGTATGTACAAAGAAGAAAGAAAAAAAAACCACGGGTAGGTGGTATACAATTATGGATGGACTGCCGAGTGCCGACACAGAGGTAGCTACAGCCGTGGACTACCGTACTGTGTCTGCTGCTAATATAGACTGGATGATAATGATATGAAATCAATATATATATGTATGTATATATAATATCACTAGTACTGCAGCCGGACAGGTAGATAATATATTTATTAGGTAATGATGACTGATGACGGACCTGCTGGACACTGTCAGCTCAGCAGCACCGCAGACTGCTACAGTAAGCTACTATACTATAGTAGTATGTACAAAGAAGAAAGAAAAAAAAAACCACGGGTAGGTGGTATACAATTATGGATGGACTGCCGAGTGCCGACACAGAGGTAGCTACAGCCGTGGACTAACGTACTGTGTCTGCTGCTAATATAGACTGGATGATAATGATATGAAATCAATATATATATGTATGTATATATAATATAGTACTGCAGCCGGACAGGTAGATAATATATTTATTAGGTAATGATGACTGATGACGGACCTGCTGGACACTGTCAGCTCAGCAGCACCGCAGACTGCTACAGTAAGCTACTATACTATAGTAGTATGCACAAAGAAGAAAGAAAAAAAAAAAACCACGGGTAGGTGGTATACAATTATGGATGGACTGCCGAGTGCCGACACAGAGGTAGCTACAGCCGTGGACTAACGTACTGTGTCTGCTGCTAATATAGACTGGATGATAATGATATGAAATCAATATATATATGTATGTATATATAATATCACTAGTACTGCAGCCGGACAGGTAGATAATATATTTATTAGGTAATGATGACTGATGACGGACCTGCTGGACACTGTCAGCTCAGCAGCACCGCAGACTGCTACAGTAAGCTACTATACTATAGTAGTATGTACAAAGAAGAAAGAAAAAAAAAAACCACGGGTAGGTGGTATACAATTATGGATGGACTGCCGAGTGCCGACACAGAGGTAGCTACAGCCGTGGACCAACGTACTGTGTCTGCTGCTAATATAGACTGGATGATAATGATATGAAATCAATATATATATGTATGTATATTAGAGATGAGCGCCGGAAATTTTTCGGGTTTTGTGTTTTGGTTTTGGGTTCGGTTCCGCGGCCGTGTTTTGGGTTCGACCGCGTTTTGGCAAAACCTAACCGAATTTTTTTTGTCGGATTCGGGTGTGTTTTGGATTCGGGTGTTTTTTTCCAAAAAACCTAAAAAACAGCTTAAATCATAGAATTTGGGGGTCATTTTGATCCCAAAGTATTATTAACCTCAAAAACCATCATTTCCACTCATTTTCAGTCTATTCTGAATACCTCACACCTCACAATATTATTTTTAGTCCTAAAATTTGCACCGAGGTCGCTGGATGACTAAGCTAAGCGACCCTAGTGGCCGACACAAACACCTGGCCCATCTAGGAGTGGCACTGCAGTGTCACGCAGGATGTCCCTTCCAAAAAACCCTCCCCAAACAGCACATGACGCAAAGAAAAAAAGAGGCGCAATGAGGTAGCTGTGTGAGTAAGATAAGCGACCCTAGTGGCCGACACAAACACCGGGCCCATCTAGGAGTGTCACTGCAGTGTCACGCAGGATGTCCCTTCCAAAAAACCCTCCCCAAACAGCACATGACGCAAAGAAAAATTAAAGAAAAAAGAGGTGCAAGATGGAATTGTCCTTGGGCCCTCCCACCCACCCTTATGTTGTATAAACAGGACATGCACACTTTAACCAACCCATCATTTCAGTGACAGGGTCTGCCACACGACTGTGACTGATATGACAGGTTGGTTTGGACCCCCACCAAAAAAGAAGCAATTAATCTCTCCTTGCACAAACTGGCTCTACAGAGGCAAGATGTCCACCTCATCATCATCCTCCGATATATTACCGTGTACATCCCCCTCCTCACAGATTATCAATTCGTCCCCACTGGAATCCACCATCTCAGCTCCCTGTGTACTTTGTGGAGGCAATTGCTGCTGGTCAATGTCTCCGCGGAGGAATTGATTATAATTCATTTTAATGAACATCATCTTCTCCACATTTTCTGGATGTAACCTCGTACGCCGATTGCTGACAAGGTGAGCGGCGGCACTAAACACTCTTTCGGAGTACACACTTGTGGGAGGGCAACTTAGGTAGAATAAAGCCAGTTTGTGCAAGGGCCTCCAAATTGCCTCTTTTTCCTGCCAGTATAAGTACGGACTGTGTGACGTGCCTACTTGGATGCGGTCACTCATATAATCCTCCACCATTCTTTCAATGTTGAGAGAATCATATGCAGTGACAGTAGACGACATGTCCGTAATCGTTGTCAGGTCCTTCAGTCCGGACCAGATGTCAGCATCAGCAGTCGCTCCAGACTGCCCTGCATCACCGCCAGCGGGTGGGCTCGGAATTCTGAGCCTTTTCCTCGCACCCCCAGTTGCGGGAGAATGTGAAGGAGGAGATGTTGACAGGTCGCGTTCCGCTTGACTTGACAATTTTCTCACCAGCAGGTCTTTCAACCCCAGCAGACTTGTGTCTGCCGGAAAGAGAGATCCAAGGTAGGCTTTAAATCTAGGATCGAGCACGGTGGCCAAAATGTAGTGCTCTGATTTCAACAGATTGACCACCCGTGAATCCTTGTTAAGCGAATTAAGGGCTCCATCCACAAGTCCCACATGCCTAGCGGAATCGCTCCGTGTTAGCTCCTCCTTCAATGTCTCCAGCTTCTTCTGCAAAAGCCTGATGAGGGGAATGACCTGACTCAGGCTGGCAGTGTCTGAACTGACTTCACGTGTGGCAAGTTCAAAGGGCATCAGAACCTTGCACAACGTTGAAATCATTCTCCACTGCGCTTGAGACAGGTGCATTCCACCTCCTATATCGTGCTCAATTGTATAGGCTTGAATGGCCTTTTGCTGCTCCTCCAACCTCTGAAGCATATAGAGGGTTGAATTCCACCTCGTTACCACTTCTTGCTTCAGATGATGGCAGGGCAGGTTCAGTAGTTTTTGGTGGTGCTCCAGTCTTCTGTACGTGGTGCCTGTACGCCGAAAGTGTCCCGCAATTCTTCTGGCCACCGACAGCATCTCTTGCACGACCCTGTCGTTTTTTAAAAAATTCTGCACCACCAAATTCAAGGTATGTGCAAAACATGGGACGTGCTGGAATTTGCCCATATTTAATGCACACACAATATTGCTGGCGTTGTCCGATGCCACAAATCCACAGGAGAGTCCAATTGGGGTAAGCCATTCCGCGATGATCTTCCTCAGTTGCCGTAAGAGGTTTTCAGCTGTGTGCGTATTCTGGAAACCGGTGATACAAAGCGTAGCCTGCCTAGGAAAGAGTTGGCGTTTGCGAGATGCTGCTACTGGTGCCGCCGCTGCTGTTCTTGCGGCGGGAGTCCATACATCTACCCTGTGGGCTGTCACAGTCATATAGTCCTGACCCTGCCCTGCTCCACTTGTCCACATGTCCGTGGTTAAGTGGACATTGGGTACAACTGCATTTTTTAGGACACTGGTGAGTCTTTTTCTGACGTCCGTGTACATTCTCAGTATCGCCTGCCTAGAGAAGTGGAACCTAGATGGTATTTGGTAACGGGGGCACACTGCCTCAATAAAATGTCTAGTTCCCTGTGAACTAACGGCATATACCGGACGCACGTCTAACACCAACATAGTTGTCAAGGCCTCAGTTATCCGCTTTGCAGCAGGATGACTGCTGTGATATTTCATCTTCCTCGCAAAGGACTGTTGAACAGTCAATTGCTTACTGGAAGTAGTACAAGTGGGCTTACGACTTCCCCTCTGGGATGACCATCGACTCCCAGCAGCAACAACAGCAGCGCCAGCAGCAGTAGGCGTTACACGCAAGGATGCATCGGAGGATTCCCAGGCAGGAGAGGACTCGTCAGAATTGCCAGTGACATGGCCTGCAGGACTATTGGCATTCCTGGGGAAGGAGGAAATTGACACTGAGGGAGTTGGTGGGGTGGTTTGCGTGAGCTTGGTTACAAGAGGAAGGGATTTACTGGTCAGTGGACTGCTTCCGCTGTCGCCCAAAGTTTTTGAACTTGTCACTGACTTATTATGAATGCGCTGCAGGTGACGTATAAGGGAGGATGTTCCGAGGTGGTTAACGTCCTTACCCCTACTTATTACAGCTTGACAAAGGCAACACACGGCTTGACACCTGTTGTCCGCATTTCTGTTGAAATACTTCCACACCGAAGAGCTGATTTTTTTGGTATTTTCACCAGGCATGTCAGTGGCCATATTCCTCCCACGGACAACAGGTGTCTCCCCGGGTGCCTGACTTAAACAAACCACCTCACCATCAGAATCCTCCAGGTCAATTTCCTCCCCAGCGCCAGCAACACCAATATCCTCCTCATCCTGGTGTACTTCAACACTGACATCTTCAATCTGACTATCAGGAACTGGACTGCGGGTGCTCCTTCCAGCACTTGCAGGGGGCGTGCAAATGGTGGAAGGCGCATGCTCTTCACGTCCAGTGTTGGGAAGGTCAGGCATCGCAACCGACACAATTGGACTCTCCTTGTGGATTTGGGATTTCGAAGAACGCACAGTTCTTTGCGGTGCTTTTGCCAGCTTGAGTCTTTTCAGTTTTCTAGCGAGAGGCTGAGTGCTTCCATCCTCATGTGAAGCTGAACCACTAGCCATGAACATAGGCCAGGGCCTCAGCCGTTCCTTGCCACTCCGTGTGGTAAATGGCATATTGGCAAGTTTACGCTTCTCCTCCGACAATTTTATTTTAGGTTTTGGAGTCCTTTTTTTACTGATATTTGGTGTTTTGGATTTGACATGCTCTGTACTATGACATTGGGCATCGACCTTGGCAGACGACGTTGCTGGCATTTCATCGTCTCGGCCATGACTAGTGGCAGCAGCTTCAGCACGAGGTGGAAGTGGATCTTGATCTTTCCCTAATTTTGGAACCTCAACATTTTTGTTCTCCATATTTTAATAGGCACAACTAAAAGGCACCTCAGGTAAACAATGGAGATGGATGGATACTAGTATACAATTATGGATGGACTGCCGAGTGCCGACACAGAGGTAGCTACAGCCGTGGACTACCGTACTGTACTGTGTCTGCTGCTAATATAGACTGGATGATAATGAGATGTAGTATGTATAAAGAAGAAAGAAAAAAAAAACCACGGGTAGGTGGTATACAATTATGGATGGACTGCCGAGTGCCGACACAGAGGTAGCTACAGCCGTGGACTACCGTACTGTACTGTGTCTGCTGCTAATATAGACTGGATGATAATGAGATGTAGTATGTATAAAGAAGAAAGAAAGAAAAAACCACGGGTAGGTGGTATACAATTATGGATGGACTGCCGAGTGCCGACACAGAGGTAGCTACAGCCGTGGACTACCGTACTGTACTGTGTCTGCTGCTAATATAGACTGGATGATAATGAGATGTAGTATGTATAAAGAAGAAAGAAAAAAAAACCACGGGTAGGTGGTATACAATTATGGATGGACTGCCGAGTGCCGACACAGAGGTAGCTACAGCCGTGAACTACCGTACTGTGTCTGCTGCTAATATAGACTGGTTGATAATGAGATGTAGTATGTATAAAGAAGAAAGAAAAAAAAACCACGGGTAGGTGGTATACAATTATGGATGGACTGCCGAGTGCCGACACAGAGGTAGCTACAGCCGTGGACTACCGTACTGTACTGTGTCTGCTGCTAATATAGACTGGTTGATAATGAGATGTAGTATGTATAAAGAAGAAAGAAAAAAAAACCACGGGTAGGTGGTATACAATTATGGATGGACTGCAGAGTGCCGACACAGAGATAGCTACAGCCGTGGACTACCGTACTGTACTGTGTCTGCTGCTAATATAGACTGGTTGATAATGAGATGTAGTATGTATAAAGAAGAAAGAAAAAAAAAACCACGGGTAGGTGGTATACAATTATGGATGGACTGCCGAGTGCCGACACAGAGGTAGCTACAGCCGTGGACTACCGTACTGTACTGTGTCTGCTGCTAATATAGACTGGATGATAATGAGATGTAGTATGTATAAAGAAGAAAGAAAAAAAAAAACCACGGGTAGGTGGTATACAATTATGGATGGACTGCCGAGTGCCGACACAGAGGTAGCTACAGCCGTGGACTACCATACTGTACTGTGTCTGCTGCTAATATAGACTGGTTGATAATGAGATGTAGTATGTATAAAGAAGAAAGAAAAAAAAACCACGGGTAGGTGGTATACAATTATGGATGGACTGCCGAGTGCCGACACAGAGGTAGCTACAGCCGTGGACTACCGTACTGTACTGTGTCTGCTGCTAATATAGACTGGATGATAATGAGATGTAGTATGTATAAAGAAGAAAGAAAAAAAAAACCACGGGTAGGTGGTATACAATTATGGATGGACTGCCGAGTGCCGACACAGAGGTAGCTACAGCCGTGGACTACCGTACTGTACTGTGTCTGCTGCTAATATAGACTGGATGATAATGAGATGTAGTATGTATAAAGAAGAAAGAAAAAAAAAAACCACGGGTAGGTGGTATACAATTATGGATGGACTGCCGAGTGTCGACACAGAGGTAGCTACAGCCGTGGACTACCGTACTGTACTGTGTCTGCTGCTAATATAGACTGGATGATAATGAGATGTAGTATGTATAAAGAAGAAAGAAAAAAAAAACACGGGTAGGTGGTATACAATTATGGATGGACTGCCGAGTGCCGACACAGAGGTAGCTACAGCCGTGGACTACCGTACTGTACTGTGTCTGCTGCTAATATAGACTGGATGATAATGAGATGTAGTATGTATAAAGAAGAAAGAAAAAAAAACCACGGGTAGGTGGTATACAATTATGGATGGACTGCCGAGTGCCGACACAGAGGTAGCTACAGCCGTGAACTACCGTACTGTGTCTGCTGCTAATATAGACTGGTTGATAATGAGATGTAGTATGTATAAAGAAGAAAGAAAAAAAAACCACGGGTAGGTGGTATACAATTATGGATGGACTGCCGAGTGCCGACACAGAGGTAGCTACAGCCGTGGACTACCGTACTGTACTGTGTCTGCTGCTAATATAGACTGGTTGATAATGAGATGTAGTATGTATAAAGAAGAAAGAAAAAAAAAACCACGGGTAGGTGGTATACAATTATGGATGGACTGCCGAGTGCCGACACAGAGATAGCTACAGCCGTGGACTACCGTACTGTACTGTGTCTGCTGCTAATATAGACTGGATGATAATGAGATGTAGTATGTATAAAGAAGAAAGAAAAAAAAAACCACGGGTAGGTGGTATACAATTATGGATGGACTGCCGAGTGCCGACACAGAGGTAGCTACAGCCGTGGACTACCGTACTGTACTGTGTCTGCTGCTAATATAGACTGGATGATAATGAGATGTAGTATGTATAAAGAAGAAAGAAAAAAAAAACCACGGGTAGGTGGTATACAATTATGGATGGACTGCCGAGTGCCGACACAGAGGTAGCTACAGCCGTGGACTACCGTACTGTACTGTGTCTGCTGCTAATATAGACTGGATGATAATGAGATGTAGTATGTATAAAGAAGAAAGAAAAAAAAAACCACGGGTAGGTGGTATACAATTATGGATGGACTGCCGAGTGCCGACACAGAGGTAGCTACAGCCGTGAACTACCGTACTGTGGGGGTAATTCCAAGTTGATCGCAGCAGGATTTTTGATAGCAATTGGGCAAAACCATGTGCACTGCAGGGGAGGCAGATATAACATGTGCAGAGAGAGTTAGATTTGGGTGGGGTGTATTCAATCTGCAATCTAATTTGCAGTGTAAAAATAAAGCAGCCAGTATTTACCCTGCACAGAAATAAAATAACCCACCCAAATCTAACTCTCTCTGCACATGTTATATCTGCCTCCCCTGCAGTGCACATGGTTTTGCCCAATTGCTATCAAAAATCCTGCTGCGATCAACTTGGAATTACCCCCTGTGTCTGCTGCTAGTATAGACTGGATGATAAATAATGATATAAAAAATATATATATATCACTACTGCAGCCGGACAGGTATATATTATATAATGACGGACCTGCTGGACACTGTCTGTCAGCAGAATGAGTTTTTTAATTTTTATAGAATAAAAAAACACCACACAAGTCACACGACGAGTGTACTTTTTCAGGCAGACATTCAATCACAATATACTATACTGGTGGTAAGTGTGGTCAGGTCACTGGTCACAGTGGTCAGTGGTCAGTCACACTGGCAGTGGCACTCTGGCAGCAAAAGTGTGCACTGTTTAATATGTACTCCTGGCTCCTGCTATAACCTATAACTGCTCCCCAGTCTCCCCCACAATTAAGCTGTGTGAGCACAGTCAGATATTATACATAGATGATGCAGCACACAGGGCTGAGCACAGATATGGTATGTGAGTGTGACTGAGTCACTGTGTATCGTTTTTTTCAGGCAGAGAACAAGAGCAGAACGGATTATTAAATAATAATAAATTATAAAACTGCACTGGTGGTCAGGTCACTGGTCATCAGTCACTAGTATAACTCCTCCTAAGCTCCAGTAAGTAAATGAAGTGTCTCACTCTCACTCTCCTATCTATTTTAATTTCTAAATGGAGAGGACGCCAGCCACGTCCTCTCCCTATCAATCTCAATGCACGTGTGAAAATGGCCGCGACGCGCGGCTCCTTATATAGAATCCGAGTCTCGCGATAGAATCCGAGCCTCGCGAGATTCCGACAGCGTGATGATGACGTTCGGGCGCGCTCGGGTTAACCGAGCAAGGCGGGAAGATCCGAGTCGCTCGGACCCGTGTAAAAAAACATGAAGTTCGGGCGGGTTCGGATTCAGAGAAACCGAACCCGCTCATCTCTAATGTATATATAATATTACTAGTACTGCAGCCGGACAGGTAGATAATATATTTATTAGGTAATGATGACTGATGACGGACCTGCTGGACACTGTCAGCTCAGCAGCACCGCAGACTGCTACAGTAAGCTACTATACTATAGTAGTATGTACAAAGAAGAAAGAAAAAAAAAAAACACGGGTAGGTGGTATACAATTATGGATGGACTGCCGAGTGCCGACACAGAGGTAGCTACAGCCGTGGACTAACGTACTGTGTCTGCTGCTAATATAGACTGGATGATAATGATATGAAATCAATATATATATGTATGTATATATAATATCACTAGTACTGCAGCCGGACAGGTAGATAATATATTTATTAGGTAATGATGACTGATGACGGACCTGCTGGACACTGTCAGCTCAGCAGCACCGCAGACTGCTACAGTAAGCTACTATACTATAGTAGTATGTACAAAGAAGAAAGAAAAAAAAAAACCACGGGTAGGTGGTATACAATTATGGATGGACTGCCGAGTGCCGACACAGAGGTAGCTACAGCCGTGGACTAACGTACTGTGTCTGCTGCTAATATAGACTGGATGATAATGATATGAAATCAATATATATATGTATGTATATATAATATCACTAGTACTGCAGCCGGACAGGTAGATAATATATTTATTAGGTAATGATGACTGATGACGGACCTGCTGGACACTGTCAGCTCAGCAGCACCGCAGACTGCTACAGTAAGCTACTATACTATAGTAGTATGTACAAAGAAGAAAGAAAAAAAAAAACACGGGTAGGTGGTATACAATTATGGATGGACTGCCGAGTGCCGACACAGAGGTAGCTACAGCCGTGGACTAACGTACTGTGTCTGCTGCTAATATAGAGTCTAGACTGGATGATAAATTATTGATAATGAGATGAAATCAATATAATATCACTAGTACTGCAGCCGGACAGGTACTATATATATTTATTATGTAATGACTGATGACGGACCTGCTGGACACTGTCAGCTCAGCAGCACCGCAGACTGCTACAGTAAGCTACTATAGTAGTATGTATAAAGAAGAATGAAAAAAAAAAACCACGGGTAGGTGGTATACAATATTATATATATATATATTATATACAATTATATATATATATATTAAACTGGTGGTGATTGATTATTAAACTGGTGGTCAGGTCACTCACGTTGCAACTTGCAACTAGTACTCCGAGTCCTAAGCAGACAATCACAAAATATATTATTATACTGGTGGTCAGTGTGGTCACAACAATGGCAGTGTGGCACTGACTCTGGCAGCAAAAGTGTGCACTGTACGTTATATGTACTCCTGAGTCCTGCTCTCAGACTCTAACTGCTCCCCACTGTCAGTGTCTCCCCCACAAGTCAGATAATACAATACACTTACAGTCACACTATCTAATCTATATCACTTCAGCAAGTAGTATAGTAGTATAGTAGTACTCCTCCTAATAATGCTCCCCAAAATTACTACTACTGTGTCTCTCTCGTCTCTACTGTGTCTCTCTCTTCTCTAAACGGAGAGGACGCCAGCCACGTCCTCTCCCTATGACTCTCAATGCACGTGTGAAAATGGCGGCGACGCGCGGCTCCTTATATAGAATCCGAGTCTCGCGATAGAATCCGAGCCTCGCGAGAATCCGACAGCGGGATGATGACGTTCGGGCGCGCTCGGGTTAACCGAGCAAGGCGGGAAGATCCGAGTCGCTCGGACCCGTGAAAAAAAACATGAAGTTCGGGCGGGTTCGGATTCAGAGGAACCGAACCCGCTCATCTCTAATTTTAATGTTATAGAACATGAACCGGGGCACTGTAATGAGGCACAATATGAAAGGGGAGCACTATATATAATAATGTGAATTGGGGGTACTGTGCGGCATAATGTGTACTGGCAGCTCTGAAATGTGACATAGGGTGAACTTAAGCACTACTACAATTCAGAAAGAAAGTAGGGCACTACTATGGGGCATAACATTAAATAAGGCTCTACTATGGTCCAGAAAATTAACTACAGTAGGGCACTATTATAGGGCATAAAATTAACAACTGCTGCAGAGAAGTGTCTCTCTAGAAGCATTGGGACGGGGGCCCCTTCAAAATGTTGCTATGGGGCCCACAAAGTTCTGGCTACGCCCCTGCCTCAATGCTTATACTGTATTTACCATATACAGAGTTGCAAGCATCTCTGTGGTGCACCCGCTGTCTATCTGTTTGTAATAGTCATCCTCATTAGGGCGCAATTGCACCAGCCTATATTTTGTGCAAATGAGGCCATGGAAACAGGCATACAGTATTTCTGCTTCCATCCAACACTGCATATCCTGCTATTCCATTGGTACACTCTGACTGAACGCTTCCTGCATTACAGTTATTCCCCAATCACACACAAGAGGAGACGCAATTGAAATGGGTATAAAACACACTTATTTTTTTAGAATCCTGTCCAATGGGTGGGCGTGGTCCGACGTTCGCATCATTGCATTTAAAGCTGTGATTTGCTGTACTCTACAGTTAGTGGTTGAGCTAAATGTCTTAGTGGCTCCATTCATCGCTGTTTAAGGCTGTGGCTTGCTGAATTGTACAACAGGGGCAGAGTTGGGGTTACACAATTCAATGTTAATAATGCCATCTAACCTCTGTCGGGCAGTGTGCTGCAGTAGGAGATTGGTCAAGTCTGTCGGGGAATTGGGGGAGACCCCTAAACTGTTAGCAAGTATATGTACGCCTCTGTATCATCATTCAAGATACACTCCACAAATGGGTGTATAACACAACATCAGGATCTAAATACTTAGAATGCACTATGGTGGTCATTCCGAGTTGATCGCTCGCTAGCAGTTTTTAGCAGCCGTGCAAACGCTAAGCCGCCGCCCTCTGGGAGTGTATCTTAGCTTAGCAGAAGTGCGAACGATTGCATCGCAGGACGGCTACAAAAAAAAATTGTGCAGTTTCTGAGTAGCTTCAGACCTACTCAGCGCTTGCGATCACTTCAGACCATTCAATTTCAGGATTTGACGTCACAAACACGCCCTGCGTTCACCCAGCCACGCCTGCGTTTTTCCTGGCACGCCTGTGTTTTATCGAACACTCCCTGCCAGTTGACACCCAGAAACGCCCACTTCATGTCAATCACTCTGCGGCCAGCAGTGCGACTGAAATGCCTCGCTAGACCTTGTGTAAAACTACATCGGCCGTTGTGAAAGTACTGTATGTCGCACGTGCGCACTGCGCCACATCGCATGTGCAGAAGTGCCGTTTTGTTCCTTAATCGCACCGCAGCGAACATTTTCAGCTAGTGATCAACTCGGAATGACCCCCTATGTAACTAAGATGCTGGGGCCAGTGAAACTGCATCCAAAACGACATGCCTGTGTTTTTTTCACCTGAGTTCCAGCTGTTCCAGCATCCTGCACCGCTACCCGGATCCAGAGAACAGTTACTGGCTTGTGAGCTGTCACAACCCCGTCCCACTTCAAGCTCTGCTTCATGCCATCAACCAGTGTAACAGTGAGTACAGCTGTACCATCACTTATCAATGAACCCCACTACTGGTTAAGCCACTGGGCTTGTCCTTGGATCACAAATACTCAGCTGGTGTGTTTACTACTTGACGGGTCCAGTGTCTGCATCGTCGTGTGCCAACTTACTGGCATGCTATGTCTTTTGGATGGCAAAGCAGGGGCAGCACCTGGCACCCTTCTTCAAAACAGGGACGTGTCATCCCCATTTTAAAGGCGTGATGAGTTCATGGTCAGCATTGTTGGAGGCAGACTTACAGGACCCGATGTCCGGATCCGCAGGCCAGCCTGAGTTAGCTTAAGCTTTTGCAGGCTGACCACTGCCTGGAAACATTGTGAATTGCGACCACCTCAGACGCAGCACTCGGATCTCGCAATGCATGCACACGGTGTCTGTCTCCTGCAGACGCCTCTTGCTGCATCTGAATTTTAATTACACAGAATTGCACAGCCGATTCCTTGCAGCTGTGCAATTCCATCCAAACATGAATTAGGCCCAAATTTCCAACAAAATCTTGGGGGGGTGCAGTATGCTGAATCCTGGGTAATATTTACACATTGGCAAGGGTAGGCAGTGACTAGTGCACTGCTTAGATGTGCATATAAAGGCTGCATGCTCTTTTTAGTCACCTTTTTAGTTTACATTTTAATTTTTAAATAATTTGTCTTTACCAACATTCTTTCCTAACACATATAAAGGAGAATGGCCGGGGTGTTGTAAGAGTGGAGGAGGCACAGCATGCCACAAAGGTTCTGAGCACGTACAATAATGTGGCATTACGTTTGTAATTATGGCATCGGCTCCATTTTTCAGTGGTACCTTCAGAAAAGATATAAACAGAAAAACCACTTAGGTGACAGCTGGATGAGTAGCAGGTGAATAACTGAACTGAGTGCAGTGTACAGTATGGGCCATGTTGGAACCAGGGACCATGTGCCCCATGCATCAAGAGTGGTCTAGGAAAGGAGAGGTCCCTTATGCAGGCTCCGCGCAGGCTGCCTCCTTTGTGCCAGAGTCTACTGTGCAGGCCTCCGGGAAAATGGCGCTCGCACCTTGTTCCCTGGGACTTCACTACTGTGCATGCGTAGATCACCAGAATACCATGTTCCTGGTGATTTCCTGCAGCTCTGTAGCACTTGACACCAGCTGACGTGGGACCACGGTGCAGGGTGTGTGGAACCCCTTGATCCCAGGATCCTGTGTGCACCGCACTCCCTGCACCCGTTATAGATAACAAACTAGAGAGCGGGATGTTTGATTAAAAACTATGAACATATGTTGCATACAATTACTAATTTAGAGTATATTCACTTACGATGCCTGGGGCTGTGCCACATTTAAACACTGCCTCACCACCATCACTATGGTCTCAACAGGTTGTTTTGTGTCCATGTATTAGAGTGTTATGAGGGTAAATTACATCTCTTTCTTAGGTAGACGTGGGCACTGTGTACATAAACGTCTGTCATGTCTTCTCCATGGGGGTAATTCAGACCTGATTGCAGCAGCAAATTTGTTAGCAGTTGGGCAAATCCATGTGCACTGCGGGGGGGGGGGGAGGGGGCAGATATAGGGGCAAATTCAGTAAGAATCGCAAGTAGCGATTCGTACGGAATTTTTGCTGAGGTGGTGTGGGCGCATGCACAGCGGGCCCTACTGCGCATGCGCCCACATTTTCTTCGGTGGGCCACAGAAAATGTGATCGCCTCTGCCTGTCAATCAGGCAGAGGCAGTCGCGGGGCGGGAGGGGGGCGGCAACCCTCCGTTTTTTGGGAGAAAACGGAGCGTTGTGGGGGGGTGCCAGCCGAAATGGTGGGCTGGTACGCGCGAACGGGGGCGTGTCGGGGTGCGGTCGCAGCAGCTGCGTGACATCACACGCAGTTGCTGCAACAGGAAAAATGGCGCCGGGACTCTTACGGCCGCAGCTAAGCTGCGCCGGCAGGAGTCATCCTTAATTTCTGCTAACAAGTAGAAATTGCGTGCTGTTAGCAATTTCTGCTTGTTGAAGGGGTGAGGTGCCGGTCAGCACGCTGGGTGGCCTTGCCCAGCTCTGGGCGGCCCCCAGCATGCGTGCTAATGGTTAGCAAATTCTGCTGAATTGGCCCCATAACGTGCAGAGAGAGAGTTAGATTTTGGTGGGGTGTGTTCAAACTAAAACCTAAATTGCAGTGTAAAAATAAAGCTGCCAGTATTTACCCTGCACAGAAACAATATAACCCACCCAAATCTAACTCTCTCTGCAAATGTTATATCTGCCTCTGTTACGCACACCAGTGCTAACAGGAGTATACCGGTGTATGAACAGAGAGGGAAGCGAAGCAAACGAACTCACAGACAGTATAACATAACATACACAGGAGGTGATGGAATAACTAATAAACACAAAGTGAACGGAGAAGCCCAAAGGCTCAGGAATTGGGTGTCTCCCTAGTGTCAGGAATGTTTAGATGGAATAGAGCGGACAATGAAGCGATGTGTAGTGATTTAACATGTGGAGCACCTGAAATTATGTTGCTAAGAGCAACAGAAAAAACCCCAAAGGGTTACCAACGGGTGTGGGAATAAACTCCTTGGTCAGAGATAGAAATATAGACACAAGGAGAGTATCCACAATCCTAACCCCCACTTGCAGGGCACAGGTTCAGCTTACTGCCACTAAACTGACACCTGGACGCCCTGCACAGTGAGGGAGGATTAAGCAAGCAGGTCTGAGAGTACAGCCGCAAACCTGCTGGGTTCACAGAATAGCAAAAGAACCCCAGCAGGTCAAACAACTGACTCCAGTCTTACTGCTAGGTCCGGATTGGCAGAATGAAGTACCGAATCCCAAGGCCTATACGCAGTAAGCAACAAGTAAATACAAAGTCACACAGTACTAGCTAACTCTATGGAACTGACTAACAAACAAAGATTCAGCAGCATTTGCCTAGCCTGAGAGGATGGTTTATATAGCAGGTGCTGTCCACGCCCCACTCAGACCTCACAGACTGTGAGCACAAAACCAGCGCCGGATTCCCTGCCGTGCACAGAGCCTGTAACCACTACACAGTAAAAACCCGGACCGGAGTATCAGCTGCGCTCAGGTTACTTCGCTAACACTTGCCTCCCGGTTGCCATGGCGACGTGGCAGCACAGAGCAGGAGATCCTAACAATACCCCCCCTCTGACGAGGGGTCAAAGAACCCCTAAAACCGGGTTTATCGGGGAACTGCGAGAAGAAAGAGCGTATCAGTCTGGGGGCATGAAGATCACAACTGCGCACCCACGACCGCTCCTCCGGGCCATACCCCTTCCAGTGCACCAAAAATGACAGCCGACCCCGAACCATCTTGGAGTCAAGAAACCTTTCAACCACAAACTCCCTCTGACCCCGTATCAGTAGAGGAGAAGGTCTTCCACTGGAAGAAGGATTACTAACCGCCAGTTTTAAAAGGGAACAATGAAATGTTTTATTGATACCCAATGAACGGGGCAGATCTAACTGAAATGCCACCGGATTGATAACCCTGGTGATCTTATAAGGGCCGATGAACCGGGGGCCAAACTTATGAGATGGCTGTCTCAACTTCAAATTCTTGGTGGACAACCAGACGAAGTCTCCTAATTTGAAGCTGCAGGGTCTTCTCCGCTTATCAAAAACCCTTTTGGTCACTAATGACACAGACACAAGGGCTTTCTTCACTTTCCTCCAAATACCCCTAAGGACCGAAACAACAGAGGAACCACCAGACGTGGAATCCAGGGGGTCAAAAGAATTGGCCTTAGGATGATGCCCATACACACAAAGGAAGGGAGAGATCCCTGTAGCAGAGTGAGCCGCGTTGTTATAGGCAAACTCCGCCATGGACAGATGAGCAACCCAGTCAGTATGACACTTGGAGACATAACACCTGAGGAACTGCTCCAAGGACTGGTTCACCCTCTCAGTCTGCCCATTAGACTGTGGATGGTAGCCTGACGACAAGCTCACAGAAATCTGGAGATCAGAACAAAATGCCCTCCAGAATTTGGCCACAAACTGGGATCCACGGTCAGAGACCACATCAAGTGGCAACCCGTGGAGGCGCACAGCATGCTGCATAAATAACTCAGACAGGCGTCTGGCCGATGGCAACCCAACCAGTGGAACGAAATGCGCCATCTTCGAAAACCTGTCAACGACAACCCAAATGGCTGTCATCCCCGAGGATTTGGGCAAGTCCACCACAAAATCCATGGAAATGTGGGTCCATGGCTTAGACGGAATAGAGAGTGGATGTAATGGGCCGACAGGAACCCCTCTAGGAGTTTTATTTCGGGCCCAAACGTCACATGCCTGAACCCACTAATCCACATCCCTAGCCACCGAGGGCCACCACACCGCCCTAGACAGCAACTCCCGAGTTCTGGCAATACCCGGATGCCCTGCCGACCTCTTGGCATGGAATTCCAGGAACACTCGCTGTCTTAACCTAGGAGGCACAAACAAGAGACCTACTGGAAGGTCTGGAGGAGCCTGCTCCTGTGCTCTAAGGACTAATGATAAGAGGTCCTGGGTAATGCCCACTTTAATACATGATGGGGACACAATGGGCAATGGCTCCTCGGTGGTCTCTTGAACTGGAGCAAAACTCCGCGAGAGCGCATCAGCCTTGATGTTTTTTGACCCAGGGCGATATGTTATCAAAAAATTAAAGCGAGCAAAAAACAAAGCCCATCGTGCCTGCCTGGCATTGAGCCGCTTCGCTGACTCTAAATATGCCAGATTCTTATGGTCGGTGAGAATTGAGACCACAAACTTAGCCCCCTCAAGCCAGTGTCTCTACTCCCGGAGTGCATCCTTTATAGCCAACAATTCCCGGTTACCCACATCATAATTCATCTCGGCAGATGAAAATTTACGGGAAAAGTAAGCACAGGGATGAAGGCGATTATCAGACACCCCCATCTGAGAGAGCACTGCCCCAATACCTATCTCAGAGGTATCCACTTCTACCACAAAAGGACGCTCTGGATCTGGGTGTCGCAGCACCTTGGCCGAGACAAATGCCCTTTTGAGACGGGCAAAGGCCACTTTGGCCTCACAAGACCAGTGAGCAACATCCGCCCCTTTCTTAGTGAGTGCCACCAAGGGGGCCACTATAGACGAAAATCCAGCGATAAACCATCTATAAAAATTCACAAAGCCCAGAAAACGCTGAAGCGCCTTCAAACTAGTGGGCTGCACCCAATCCAGGACTGCCTGTACCTTAGAACCCTCCATTTGGAAACCTTCTGAGGAGATAATATACCCTAGAAATGCGATTTGCTGGACTTCAAACTCGCACTTCTCCAGCTTTGCCCCAAGCTGGTGGTCTCTGAGTTTCTGGAGGACTAAGCGTACATGCTTCCGATGTTCCTCCAGGGAATGAGAGAAGATTAGGATGTCATCTAGATAAACAACTAAGAATCTATCCAAATATTCCCTGAGCACATCGTTCATGAATTCCTGGAAGACTGCCGGGGCATTAGAGAGCCCAAAAGGCATCACCAAATATTCATAATGCCCTGAGTGGGTATTAAAGGCAGTCTTCCATTCATCCCCCTCTCTTATTCGGATTAGATTGTAAGCACCGCGTAGGTCAATCTTAGAAAAAATGGTGGCAGTACGAAGCTGGTCAAACAAAACCGAAATGAGAGGCAGTGGGTACGAGTTTTTAATCGTGATACGGTTCAATTCCCTGAAGTCGATGCAGGGTCGCAACGAACCGTCCTTTTTACCCATGAAAAAGAACCCCGACCCAACTGGGGACTGTGAGGGTCCGATAAATCCCTTAGCCAAGTTCTCCTGAATGTACTCTGCCATAGCCTGAGTCTCAGGACGTGACAGGGAGTACAACCTGCTCTTGGGAAGCTTAGCATCCGGCAACAAATCAATGGCACAGTCATTGGGGCGATGGGGAGGTAGTACCTCCGCAACTTTTTTGGAGAACACATCCGCAAAATCTGCATAACATCCTAGCAATCCTGGCAAACTTAGCTGCGAGAGCCTGACTGGAAGGCTCAAGCAACTCCTGAAACAATCACTACCCCAACTAAGAATCTCCCCAGAGACCCAGTCAAATTGAGGGTTATGGGCTCTTAACCAGGGTAACCCCAAAACCAATGGGGCAAAAGAACAGACAGTCACATAAAAAGACAATTTTTCAGAGTGTGTGGCTCCAATAAACAAAGGAATTTGGCTGGTGCAGGAGGTAATTTTACCCTGGGACAATGGTTCCCCGTTTAACCCACAGATCTCAATCTCTGATGCCAAAGGTACTGAGGGAACAGAGTGTTCCAGGGCGAATTGACGGTCCATGAAAACCCCATCGGCCCCACTGTCAACAAAGGCCTCAGTCTTGACAGTTTGACCGAGGATCTCCAAAGTCACCGGAATGAGAAAAGTCTTTTTAGGAAATTCTGACTTCTGGCCTGACAGGATATTTCCCATCACCCTCAGGCCCTGAAGTTTTCCGGTTTTTCTGGGCATGATACTACAACATGACCTTTATTCCCACAGTACAAACACAAACCCTGCTGTCTCCTCCGCGTCTTCTCACGCGAGGAGAGGCGGGTAGCCCCAATCTGCATAGGCTCCTCGGAATATTCCTCAGAGTCTGAGGTTCCCTTGGGAAAAAAGGAAACTGCGGTCTCCCTTTCAAGCCTACGCTCTCTCAGCCATCTATCCACCCGGATGGATAACTGCATGAGCTGATCTAAGCTATCAGGCGAGGGATATTGTACCAGTTGGTCCTTTATCTGGTCAGAAAGGCCCCTTCGGTACTGGTTTCTCAGGGCTGGGTCATTCCACTGGGTATCATGAGCCAACCTCCGAAACTCCGTACTATAAACCTCAGCTGGCCGTCGCCCTTGCTTAAGAACCGTAATCTGAGCCTCGGCTGAAGCCATCTTGTCAGGGTCATCATACAAAATGCCCAGTGCCGTAAAAAAAGCATCAACACTTTTAAGCGACGGACAGTCAGGCTGTAACCCATATGCCCAGACCTGTGGGTCTCCTTGTAGCAAGGAAATCACCATGCCCACCAGCTGAATCTCCGACCCAGAAGACTGAGGCCTAAGCCTGAAATATAGCTTACAGCTCTCCTTGAAACAAAAGAACTGCGAGCGATCTCCAGAAAAACGATCCGGGAGATTTACTTTCGGCTCCTTAACCCCTGAACTTGCCACTGCTGCTGCGGGAGCTCCGCTAGCTGCCTGCGGGGTGTTCATTTTAATGGACATCTCATTAAATTGTCGAGTCAGGACCTGCACCTGATCGACCACCTGTTGCAAAGTATTTTGAGGGGTATGCTCCATATTCCCACAAAATTTCAACAGGAGTAGGGCTGCTGAATATGTTACGCACACCAGTGCTAACAGGAGTATACCGGTGTATGAACAGAGAGGGAAGCGAAGCAAACAAACTCACAGACAGTATAACATAACATACACAGGAGGTGATGGAATAACTAATAAACACAAAGTGAACGGAGAAGCCCAAAGGCTCAGGAATTGGGTGTCTCCCTAGTGTCAGGAATGCTCAGATGGAATAGAGCGGACAATGAAGCGATGTGTAGTGATTTAACATGTGGAGCACCTGAAATGATGTTGCTAAGAGCAACAGAAAAAACCCCAAAGGGTTACCAACGGGTGTGGGAATAAACTCCTTGGTCAGAGATAGAAATATAGACACAAGGAGAGTATCCACAATCCTAACCCCCACTTGCAGGGCACAGGTTCAGCTTACTGCCACTAAACTGACACCTGGACGCCCTGCACAGTGAGGGAGGATTAAGCAAGCAGGTCTGAGAGTACAGCCGCAAACCTGCTGGGTTCACAGAATAGCAAAAGAACCCCAGCAGGTCAAACAACTGACTCCAGTCTTACTGCTAGGTCCGGATTGGCAGAATGAAGTACCGAATCCCAAGGCCTATACGCAGTAAGCAACAAGTAAATACAAAGTCAGACAGTACTAGCTAACTCTCTGGAACTGACTAACAAACAAAGATTCAGCAGCATTTGCCTAGCCTGAGAGGATGGTTTATATAGCAGGTGCTGTCCACGCCCCACTCAGACCTCACAGACTGTGAGCACAAAACCAGCGCCGGATTCCCTGCCGTGCACAGAGCCTGTAACCACTACACAGTAAAAACCCGGACCGGAGTATCAGCTGCGCTCAGGTTACTTCGCTAACACTTGCCTCCCGGTTGCCATGGCGACGTGGCAGCACAGAGCAGGAGATCCTAACAGCCTCCCCTGCAGTGCACATGGTTTTGGCCAACTGCTAACAAATTTGCTGCTGCGATCAACTCTGAATTACCCCCTATATACATTTGTCAAAGCCTTGAATAAAACAATTAAAATTCCTTCCATGCAATCTTAATTTTACACCATTAAATTTGGCAGATGTACCGGAGCAGTGAAAATGCGATTGTTGAATACATGTTTACATGGAACAATTACAGGGCACTGATGTCTTGTAGCACAGAGTGAGCTCCAATATTATGTATCATTCCCTAGGTTGTTATAAAGTCTAATTTTGTACAAAAAAAAAAATGATGTATTAGTTTCCATGCCTGTATTTGACAAACAACCCTGTTTCAAAGAAATTTCCGCACCATTTAATGTAACGTTTAACTAGTGACTCACAATCAAAAAATTGGTCTCAATGGCCTGAAAGGCTAAGGCTATTGTGTGCTATCAATTAGTACACTAATTACTGTTAATATAACAATGCTGTTTTGTTGGAAGAAAGAATTTCCCACCAGGCCAAACATAGTGCAGATAATATTCTTATTTTGTTGCCAAAGGAAATATATTATCATTGAAATTGAAAAATGAACCATGGGAGTCCAAGGATAAAAGAGGTTAACCCTTGGTTTACTGACTCGCTGTGCCTTCTAGGGTCCTGTCAGCGGGAAGCTTCTCCATCTTCAGATTCCCTAACTCCTTCTATATCATACAGTTTTGATGGGTGTATCTGGGTGGCAACTGGGTGGGGTTGGCGAGTAGTCGCAAACAAGACTGCATCTAAAGAATCAGTTACACTGACACTGGTGGCCATAGTGAATTGGACATTCTGTGCCTGTCATAGGCAGACGTAACGTCAGATGGTGCCCCAATATTGCCTTTTCGTAATCATGCCACACCCGTTGGGCATGTCAATGGAGCAACCCATCAATTGTGGCATTAACATAACATAACAGAAGCCCCAGTTGCATTGCACTAGCGTCCACCTTTGTCCACCTGTGTTTTTATGGTGGAGTATGTGTGAGCTAGAGATGAGCGCCGGAAATTTTTCGGGTTTTGTGTTTTGGTTTTGGGTTTGGTTCCGCGGCCGTGTTTTGGGTTCGACCGCGTTTTGGCAAAACCTCACCGAATTTTTTTTGTCGGATTCGGGTGTGTTTTGGATTCGGGTGTTTTTTTCAAAAAACCCTAAAAAACAGCTTAAATCATAGAATTTGGGGGTCATTTTGATCCCAAAGTATTATTAACCTCAAAAACCATAATTTACACTCATTTTCAGTCTATTCTGAATACCTCACACCTCACAATATTATTTTTAGTCCTAAAATTTGCACCTAGGTCGCTGGATGACTAAGCTAAGCGACCCTAGTGGCCGACACAAACACCGGGCCCATCTAGGAGTGTCACTGCAGTGTCACGCAGGATGTCCCTTCCAAAAAACCCTCCCCAAACAGCACATGACGCAAAGAAAAAAAGAGGCACAATGAGGTAGCTGTGTGAGTAAGATAAGCGACCCTAGTGGCCGACACAAACACCGGGCCCATCTAGGAGTGTCACTGCAGTGTCACGCAGGATGTCCCTTCCAAAAAACCCTCCCCAAACAGCACATGACGCAAAGAAAAAAAGAGGCGCAATGAGGTAGCTGTGTGAGTAAGATAAGCGACCCTAGTGGCCGACACAAACACCGGGCCCATCTAGGAGTGTCACTGCAGTGTCACGCAGGATGTCCCTTCCAAAAAACCCTCCCCAAACAGCACATGACGCAAAGAAAAAAAGAGGCGCAATGAGGTAGCTGTGTGAGTAAGATAAGCGACCCTAGTGGCCGACACAAACACCGGGCCCATCTAGGAGTGTCACTGCAGTGTCACGCAGGATGTCCCTTCCAAAAAACCCTCCCCAAACAGCACATGACGCAAAGAAAAAAAGAGGCGCAATGAGGTAGCTGTGTGAGTAAGATAAGCGACCCTAGTGGCCGACACAAACACCGGGCCCATCTAGGAGTGTCACTGCAGTGTCACGCAGGATGTCCCTTCCAAAAAACCCTCCCCAAACAGCACATGACGCAAAGAAAAAAAGAGGCACAATGAGGTAGCTGTGTGAGTAAGATAAGCGACCCTAGTGGCCGACACAAACACCGGGCCCATCTAGGAGTGGCACTGCAGTGTCACGCAGGATGTCCCTTCCAAAAAACCCTCCCCAAACAGCACATGACGCAAAGAAAAAAAGAGGCGCAATGAGGTAGCTGTGTGAGTAAGATAAGCGACCCTAGTGGCCGACACAAACACCGGGCCCATCTAGGAGTGGCACTGCAGTGTCACGCAGGATGTCCCTTCCAAAAAACCCTCCCCAAACAGCACATGACGCAAAGAAAAATTAAAGAAAAAAGAGGTGCAAGATGGAATTGTCCTTGGGCCCTCCCACCCACCCTTATGTTGTATAAACAGGACATGCACACTTTAACCAACCCATCATTTCAGTGACAGGGTCTGCCACACGACTGTGACTGAAATGACGGGTTGGTTTGGACCCCCACCAAAAAAGAAGCAATTAATCTCTCCTTGCACAAACTGGCTCTACAGAGGCAAGATGTCCACCTCATCATCATCCTCCGATATATCACCGTGTACATCCCCCTCCTCACAGATTATCAATTCGTCCCCACTGGAATCCACCATCTCAGCTCCCTGTGTACTTTGTGGAGGCAATTGCTGCTGGTCAATGTCTCCACGGAGGAATTGATTATAATTCATTTTAATGAACATCATCTTCTCCACATTTTCTGGATGTAACCTCGTACGCCGATTGCTGACAAGGTGAGCGGCGGCACTAAACACTCTTTCGGAGTACACACTTGTGGGAGGGCAACTTAGGTAGAATAAAGCCAGTTTGTGCAAGGGCCTCCAAATTGCCTCTTTTTCCTGCCAGTATAAGTACGGACTGTGTGACGTGCCTACTTGGATGCGGTCACTCATATAATCCTCCACCATTCTTTCAATGGTGAGAGAATCATATGCAGTGACAGTAGACGACATGTCCGTAATCGTTGTCAGGTCCTTCAGTCCGGACCAGATGTCAGCATCAGCAGTCGCTCTAGACTGCCCTGCATCACCGCCAGCGGGTGGGCTCGGAATTCTGAGCCTTTTCCTCGCACCCCCAGTTGCGGGAGAATGTGAAGGAGGAGATGTTGACAGGTCGCGTTCCGCTTGACTTGACAATTTTCTCACCAGCAGGTCTTTCAACCCCAGCAGACTTGTGTCTGCCGGAAAGAGAGATCCAAGGTAGGCTTTAAACCTAGGATCGAGCACGGTGGCCAAAATGTAGTGCTCTGATTTCAACAGATTGACCACCCGTGAATCCTTGTTAAGCGAATTAAGGGCTCCATCCACAAGTCCCACATGCCTAGCGGAATCGCTCCGTGTTAGCTCCTCCTTCAATGTCTCCAGCTTCTTCTGCAAAAGCCTGATGAGGGGAATGACCTGACTCAGGCTGGCAGTGTCTGAACTGACTTCACGTGTGGCAAGTTCAAAGGGCATCAGAACCTTGCACAACGTTGAAATCATTCTCCACTGCGCTTGAGACAGGTGCATTCCACCTCCTATATCGTGCTCAATTGTATAGGCTTGAATGGCCTTTTGCTGCTCCTCCAACCTCTGAAGCATATAGAGGGTTGAATTCCACCTCGTTACCACTTCTTGCTTCAGATGATGGCAGGGCAGGTTCAGTAGTTTTTGGTGGTGCTCCAGTCTTCTGTACTTGGTGCCTGTACGCCGAAAGTGTCCCGCAATTCTTCTGGCCACCGACAGCATCTCTTGCACGCCCCTGTCGTTTTTTAAAAAATTCTGCACCACCAAATTCAAGGTATGTGCAAAACATGGGACGTGCTGGAATTTGCCCATATTTAATGCACACACAATATTGCTGGCGTTGTCCGATGCCACAAATCCACAGGAGAGTCCAATTGGGGTAAGCCATTCCGCGATGATCTTCCTCAGTTGCCGTAAGAGGTTTTCAGCTGTGTGCGTATTCTGGAAAGCGGTGATACAAAGCGTAGCCTGCCTAGGAAAGAGTTGGCGTTTGCGAGATGCTGCTACTGGTGCCGCCGCTGCTGTTCTTGCGGCGGGAGTCCATACATCTACCCAGTGGGCTGTCACAGTCATATAGTCCTGACCCTGCCCTGCTCCACTTGTCCACATGTCCGTGGTTAAGTGGACATTGGGTACAGCTGCATTTTTTAGGACACTGGTGAGTCTTTTTCTGAGGTCTGTGTACATTTTCGGTATCGCCTGCCTAGAGAAGTGGAACCTAGATGGTATTTGGTAACGGGGGCACACTACCTCAAGAAATTGTGTAGTTCCCTGTGAACTAACGGCGGATACCGGACGCACGTCTAACACCAACATAGTTGTCAAGGCCTCAGTTATCCGCTTTGCAGCAGGATGACTGCTGTGATATTTCATCTTCCTCGCAAAGGACTGTTGGACAGTCAATTCCTTACTGGAAGTAGTACAAGTGGTCTTCCGACTTCCCCTCTGGGATGACCATCGACTCCCAGCAGCAACAACAGCAGCGCCAGCAGCAGTAGGCGTTACACGCAAGGATGCATCGGAGGAATCCCAGGCAGGAGAGGACTCGTCAGAATTGCCAGTGACATGGCCTGCAGGACTATTGGCATTCCTGGGGAAGGAGGAAATTGACACTGAGGGAGTTGGTGGGGTGGTTTGCGTGAGCTTGGTTACAAGAGGAAGGGATTTACTGGTCAGTGGACTGCTTCCGCTGACACCCAAAGTTTTTGAACTTGTCACTGACTTATTATGAATGCGCTGCAGGTGACGTATAAGGGAGGATGTTCCGAGGTGGTTAACGTCCTTACCCCTACTTATTACAGCTTGACAAAGGCAACACACGGCTTGACACCTGTTGTCCGCTTTTCTGTTGAAATACCTCCACACTGAAGAGCTGATTTTTTTGGTATTTTCACCAGGCATGTCAACGGCCATATTCCTCCCACGGACAACAGGTGTCTCCCCGGGTGCCTGACTTAAACAAACCACCTCACCATCAGAATCCTCCTGGTCAATTTCCTCCCCAGCGCCAGCAACACCCATATCCTCCTCATCCTGGTGTACTTCAACACTGACATCTTCAATCTGACTATCAGGAACTGGACTGCGGGTGCTCCTTCCAGCACTTGCAGGGGGCGTGCAAATGGTGGAAGGCGCATGCTCTTCACGTCCAGTGTTGGGAAGGTCAGGCATCGCAACCGACACAATTGGACTCTCCTTGTGAATTTTGGGATTTCGAAGAACGCACAGTTCTTTGCGGTGCTTTTGCCAGCTTGAGTCTTTTCAGTTTTCTAGCGAGAGGCTGAGTGCTTCCATCCTCATGTGAAGCTGAACCACTAGCCATGAACATAGGCCAGGGCCTCAGCCGTTCCTTGCCACTCCGTGTGGTAAATGGCATATTGGCAAGTTTACGCTTCTCCTCCGACAATTTTATTTTAGGTTTTGGAGTCCTTTTTTTACTGATATTTGGTGTTTTGGATTTGACATGCTCTGTACTATGACATTGGGCATCGGCCTTGGCAGACGACGTTGCTGGCATTTCATCGTCTCGGCCATGACTAGTGGCAGCAGCTTCAGCACGAGGTGGAAGTGGATCTTGATCTTTCCCTAATTTTGGAACCTCAACATTTTTGTTCTCCATATTTTAATAGGCACAACTAAAAGGCACCTCAGGTAAACAATGGAGATGGATGGATACTAGTATACTTATGGATGGACTGCCGAGTGCCGACACAGAGGTAGCTACAGCCGTGGACTAACGTACTGTGTCTGCTGCTAATATAGACTGGATGATAATGATATGAAATCAATATATATATGTATGTATATATAATATCACTAGTACTGCAGCCGGACAGGTAGATAATATATTTATTAGGTAATGATGACTGATGACGGACCTGCTGGACACTGTCAGCTCAGCAGCACCGCAGACTGCTACAGTAAGCTACTATACTATAGTAGTATGTACAAAGAAGAAAGAAAAAAAAAAACCACGGGTAGGTGGTATACAATTATGGATGGACTGCCGAGTGCCGACACAGAGGTAGCTACAGCCGTGGACTAACGTACTGTGTCTGCTGCTAATATAGACTGGATGATTGATAATGAGATGAAATCAATATATATATGTATGTATATATAATATAACTAGTACTGCAGCCGGACAGGTAGATAATATATTTATTAGGTAATGATGACTGATGACGGACCTGCTGGACACTGTCAGCTCAGCAGCACCGCAGACTGCTACAGTAAGCTACTATACTATAGTAGTATGTACAAAGAAGAAAGAAAAAAAAAACCACAGGTAGGTGGTATACAATTATGGATGGACTGCTGAGTGCCGACACAGAGGTAGCTACAGCCGTGGACTAACGTACTGTGTCTGCTGCTAATATAGACTGGATGATTGATAATGAGATGAAATCAATATATATATGTATGTATATATAATATCACTAGTACTGCAGCCGGACAGGTAGATAATATATTTATTAGGTAATGATGACTGATGACGGACCTGCTGGACACTGTCAGCTCAGCAGCACCGCAGACTGCTACAGTAAGCTACTATACTATAGTAGTATGCACAAAGAAGAAAGAAAAAAAAAAAACCACGGGTAGGTGGTATACAATTATGGATGGACTGCCGAGTGCCGACACAGAGGTAGCTACAGCCGTGGACTAACGTACTGTGTCTGCTGCTAATATAGACTGGATGATAATGATATGAAATCAATATATATATGTATGTATATATAATATCACTAGTACTGCAGCCGGACAGGTAGATAATATATTTATTAGGTAATGATGACTGATGACGGACCTGCTGGACACTGTCAGCTCAGCAGCACCGCAGACTGCTACAGTAAGCTACTATACTATAGTAGTATGTACAAAGAAGAAAGAAAAAAAAAAACCACGGGTAGGTGGTATACAATTATGGATGGACTGCCGAGTGCCGACACAGAGGTAGCTACAGCCGTGGACCAACGTACTGTGTCTGCTGCTAATATAGACTGGATGATAATGATATGAAATCAATATATATATGTATGTATATTAGAGATGAGCGCCGGAAATTTTTCGGGTTTTGTGTTTTGGTTTTGGGTTCGGTTCCGCGGCCGTGTTTTGGGTTCGACCGCGTTTTGGCAAAACCTAACCGAATTTTTTTTGTCGGATTCGGGTGTGTTTTGGATTCGGGTGTTTTTTTCCAAAAAACCTAAAAAACAGCTTAAATCATAGAATTTGGGGGTCATTTTGATCCCAAAGTATTATTAACCTCAAAAACCATCATTTCCACTCATTTTCAGTCTATTCTGAATACCTCACACCTCACAATATTATTTTTAGTCCTAAAATTTGCACCGAGGTCGCTGGATGACTAAGCTAAGCGACCCTAGTGGCCGACACAAACACCTGGCCCATCTAGGAGTGGCACTGCAGTGTCACGCAGGATGTCCCTTCCAAAAAACCCTCCCCAAACAGCACATGACGCAAAGAAAAAAAGAGGCGCAATGAGGTAGCTGTGTGAGTAAGATAAGCGACCCTAGTGGCCGACACAAACACCGGGCCCATCTAGGAGTGTCACTGCAGTGTCACGCAGGATGTCCCTTCCAAAAAACCCTCCCCAAACAGCACATGACGCAAAGAAAAATTAAAGAAAAAAGAGGTGCAAGATGGAATTGTCCTTGGGCCCTCCCACCCACCCTTATGTTGTATAAACAGGACATGCACACTTTAACCAACCCATCATTTCAGTGACAGGGTCTGCCACACGACTGTGACTGATATGACAGGTTGGTTTGGACCCCCACCAAAAAAGAAGCAATTAATCTCTCCTTGCACAAACTGGCTCTACAGAGGCAAGATGTCCACCTCATCATCATCCTCCGATATATTACCGTGTACATCCCCCTCCTCACAGATTATCAATTCGTCCCCACTGGAATCCACCATCTCAGCTCCCTGTGTACTTTGTGGAGGCAATTGCTGCTGGTCAATGTCTCCGCGGAGGAATTGATTATAATTCATTTTAATGAACATCATCTTCTCCACATTTTCTGGATGTAACCTCGTACGCCGATTGCTGACAAGGTGAGCGGCGGCACTAAACACTCTTTCGGAGTACACACTTGTGGGAGGGCAACTTAGGTAGAATAAAGCCAGTTTGTGCAAGGGCCTCCAAATTGCCTCTTTTTCCTGCCAGTATAAGTACGGACTGTGTGACGTGCCTACTTGGATGCGGTCACTCATATAATCCTCCACCATTCTTTCAATGTTGAGAGAATCATATGCAGTGACAGTAGACGACATGTCCGTAATCGTTGTCAGGTCCTTCAGTCCGGACCAGATGTCAGCATCAGCAGTCGCTCCAGACTGCCCTGCATCACCGCCAGCGGGTGGGCTCGGAATTCTGAGCCTTTTCCTCGCACCCCCAGTTGCGGGAGAATGTGAAGGAGGAGATGTTGACAGGTCGCGTTCCGCTTGACTTGACAATTTTCTCACCAGCAGGTCTTTCAACCCCAGCAGACTTGTGTCTGCCGGAAAGAGAGATCCAAGGTAGGCTTTAAATCTAGGATCGAGCACGGTGGCCAAAATGTAGTGCTCTGATTTCAACAGATTGACCACCCGTGAATCCTTGTTAAGCGAATTAAGGGCTCCATCCACAAGTCCCACATGCCTAGCGGAATCGCTCCGTGTTAGCTCCTCCTTCAATGTCTCCAGCTTCTTCTGCAAAAGCCTGATGAGGGGAATGACCTGACTCAGGCTGGCAGTGTCTGAACTGACTTCACGTGTGGCAAGTTCAAAGGGCATCAGAACCTTGCACAACGTTGAAATCATTCTCCACTGCGCTTGAGACAGGTGCATTCCACCTCCTATATCGTGCTCAATTGTATAGGCTTGAATGGCCTTTTGCTGCTCCTCCAACCTCTGAAGCATATAGAGGGTTGAATTCCACCTCGTTACCACTTCTTGCTTCAGATGATGGCAGGGCAGGTTCAGTAGTTTTTGGTGGTGCTCCAGTCTTCTGTACGTGGTGCCTGTACGCCGAAAGTGTCCCGCAATTCTTCTGGCCACCGACAGCATCTCTTGCACGACCCTGTCGTTTTTTAAAAAATTCTGCACCACCAAATTCAAGGTATGTGCAAAACATGGGACGTGCTGGAATTTGCCCATATTTAATGCACACACAATATTGCTGGCGTTGTCCGATGCCACAAATCCACAGGAGAGTCCAATTGGGGTAAGCCATTCCGCGATGATCTTCCTCAGTTGCCGTAAGAGGTTTTCAGCTGTGTGCGTATTCTGGAAACCGGTGATACAAAGCGTAGCCTGCCTAGGAAAGAGTTGGCGTTTGCGAGATGCTGCTACTGGTGCCGCCGCTGCTGTTCTTGCGGCGGGAGTCCATACATCTACCCTGTGGGCTGTCACAGTCATATAGTCCTGACCCTGCCCTGCTCCACTTGTCCACATGTCCGTGGTTAAGTGGACATTGGGTACAACTGCATTTTTTAGGACACTGGTGAGTCTTTTTCTGACGTCCGTGTACATTCTCAGTATCGCCTGCCTAGAGAAGTGGAACCTAGATGGTATTTGGTAACGGGGGCACACTGCCTCAATAAAATGTCTAGTTCCCTGTGAACTAACGGCATATACCGGACGCACGTCTAACACCAACATAGTTGTCAAGGCCTCAGTTATCCGCTTTGCAGCAGGATGACTGCTGTGATATTTCATCTTCCTCGCAAAGGACTGTTGAACAGTCAATTGCTTACTGGAAGTAGTACAAGTGGGCTTACGACTTCCCCTCTGGGATGACCATCGACTCCCAGCAGCAACAACAGCAGCGCCAGCAGCAGTAGGCGTTACACGCAAGGATGCATCGGAGGATTCCCAGGCAGGAGAGGACTCGTCAGAATTGCCAGTGACATGGCCTGCAGGACTATTGGCATTCCTGGGGAAGGAGGAAATTGACACTGAGGGAGTTGGTGGGGTGGTTTGCGTGAGCTTGGTTACAAGAGGAAGGGATTTACTGGTCAGTGGACTGCTTCCGCTGTCGCCCAAAGTTTTTGAACTTGTCACTGACTTATTATGAATGCGCTGCAGGTGACGTATAAGGGAGGATGTTCCGAGGTGGTTAACGTCCTTACCCCTACTTATTACAGCTTGACAAAGGCAACACACGGCTTGACACCTGTTGTCCGCATTTCTGTTGAAATACTTCCACACCGAAGAGCTGATTTTTTTGGTATTTTCACCAGGCATGTCAGTGGCCATATTCCTCCCACGGACAACAGGTGTCTCCCCGGGTGCCTGACTTAAACAAACCACCTCACCATCAGAATCCTCCAGGTCAATTTCCTCCCCAGCGCCAGCAACACCAATATCCTCCTCATCCTGGTGTACTTCAACACTGACATCTTCAATCTGACTATCAGGAACTGGACTGCGGGTGCTCCTTCCAGCACTTGCAGGGGGCGTGCAAATGGTGGAAGGCGCATGCTCTTCACGTCCAGTGTTGGGAAGGTCAGGCATCGCAACCGACACAATTGGACTCTCCTTGTGGATTTGGGATTTCGAAGAACGCACAGTTCTTTGCGGTGCTTTTGCCAGCTTGAGTCTTTTCAGTTTTCTAGCGAGAGGCTGAGTGCTTCCATCCTCATGTGAAGCTGAACCACTAGCCATGAACATAGGCCAGGGCCTCAGCCGTTCCTTGCCACTCCGTGTGGTAAATGGCATATTGGCAAGTTTACGCTTCTCCTCCGACAATTTTATTTTAGGTTTTGGAGTCCTTTTTTTACTGATATTTGGTGTTTTGGATTTGACATGCTCTGTACTATGACATTGGGCATCGACCTTGGCAGACGACGTTGCTGGCATTTCATCGTCTCGGCCATGACTAGTGGCAGCAGCTTCAGCACGAGGTGGAAGTGGATCTTGATCTTTCCCTAATTTTGGAACCTCAACATTTTTGTTCTCCATATTTTAATAGGCACAACTAAAAGGCACCTCAGGTAAACAATGGAGATGGATGGATACTAGTATACAATTATGGATGGACTGCCGAGTGCCGACACAGAGGTAGCTACAGCCGTGGACTACCGTACTGTACTGTGTCTGCTGCTAATATAGACTGGATGATAATGAGATGTAGTATGTATAAAGAAGAAAGAAAAAAAAAACCACGGGTAGGTGGTATACAATTATGGATGGACTGCCGAGTGCCGACACAGAGGTAGCTACAGCCGTGGACTACCGTACTGTACTGTGTCTGCTGCTAATATAGACTGGATGATAATGAGATGTAGTATGTATAAAGAAGAAAGAAAGAAAAAACCACGGGTAGGTGGTATACAATTATGGATGGACTGCCGAGTGCCGACACAGAGGTAGCTACAGCCGTGGACTACCGTACTGTACTGTGTCTGCTGCTAATATAGACTGGATGATAATGAGATGTAGTATGTATAAAGAAGAAAGAAAAAAAAACCACGGGTAGGTGGTATACAATTATGGATGGACTGCCGAGTGCCGACACAGAGGTAGCTACAGCCGTGAACTACCGTACTGTGTCTGCTGCTAATATAGACTGGTTGATAATGAGATGTAGTATGTATAAAGAAGAAAGAAAAAAAAACCACGGGTAGGTGGTATACAATTATGGATGGACTGCCGAGTGCCGACACAGAGGTAGCTACAGCCGTGGACTACCGTACTGTACTGTGTCTGCTGCTAATATAGACTGGTTGATAATGAGATGTAGTATGTATAAAGAAGAAAGAAAAAAAAACCACGGGTAGGTGGTATACAATTATGGATGGACTGCAGAGTGCCGACACAGAGATAGCTACAGCCGTGGACTACCGTACTGTACTGTGTCTGCTGCTAATATAGACTGGTTGATAATGAGATGTAGTATGTATAAAGAAGAAAGAAAAAAAAAACCACGGGTAGGTGGTATACAATTATGGATGGACTGCCGAGTGCCGACACAGAGGTAGCTACAGCCGTGGACTACCGTACTGTACTGTGTCTGCTGCTAATATAGACTGGATGATAATGAGATGTAGTATGTATAAAGAAGAAAGAAAAAAAAAAACCACGGGTAGGTGGTATACAATTATGGATGGACTGCCGAGTGCCGACACAGAGGTAGCTACAGCCGTGGACTACCATACTGTACTGTGTCTGCTGCTAATATAGACTGGTTGATAATGAGATGTAGTATGTATAAAGAAGAAAGAAAAAAAAACCACGGGTAGGTGGTATACAATTATGGATGGACTGCCGAGTGCCGACACAGAGGTAGCTACAGCCGTGGACTACCGTACTGTACTGTGTCTGCTGCTAATATAGACTGGATGATAATGAGATGTAGTATGTATAAAGAAGAAAGAAAAAAAAAAACCACGGGTAGGTGGTATACAATTATGGATGGACTGCCGAGTGCCGACACAGAGGTAGCTACAGCCGTGGACTACCGTACTGTACTGTGTCTGCTGCTAATATAGACTGGATGATAATGAGATGTAGTATGTATAAAGAAGAAAGAAAAAAAAAAACCACGGGTAGGTGGTATACAATTATGGATGGACTGCCGAGTGTCGACACAGAGGTAGCTACAGCCGTGGACTACCGTACTGTACTGTGTCTGCTGCTAATATAGACTGGATGATAATGAGATGTAGTATGTATAAAGAAGAAAGAAAAAAAAAACACGGGTAGGTGGTATACAATTATGGATGGACTGCCGAGTGCCGACACAGAGGTAGCTACAGCCGTGGACTACCGTACTGTACTGTGTCTGCTGCTAATATAGACTGGATGATAATGAGATGTAGTATGTATAAAGAAGAAAGAAAAAAAAACCACGGGTAGGTGGTATACAATTATGGATGGACTGCCGAGTGCCGACACAGAGGTAGCTACAGCCGTGAACTACCGTACTGTGTCTGCTGCTAATATAGACTGGTTGATAATGAGATGTAGTATGTATAAAGAAGAAAGAAAAAAAAACCACGGGTAGGTGGTATACAATTATGGATGGACTGCCGAGTGCCGACACAGAGGTAGCTACAGCCGTGGACTACCGTACTGTACTGTGTCTGCTGCTAATATAGACTGGTTGATAATGAGATGTAGTATGTATAAAGAAGAAAGAAAAAAAAAACCACGGGTAGGTGGTATACAATTATGGATGGACTGCCGAGTGCCGACACAGAGATAGCTACAGCCGTGGACTACCGTACTGTACTGTGTCTGCTGCTAATATAGACTGGATGATAATGAGATGTAGTATGTATAAAGAAGAAAGAAAAAAAAAACCACGGGTAGGTGGTATACAATTATGGATGGACTGCCGAGTGCCGACACAGAGGTAGCTACAGCCGTGGACTACCGTACTGTACTGTGTCTGCTGCTAATATAGACTGGATGATAATGAGATGTAGTATGTATAAAGAAGAAAGAAAAAAAAAACCACGGGTAGGTGGTATACAATTATGGATGGACTGCCGAGTGCCGACACAGAGGTAGCTACAGCCGTGGACTACCGTACTGTACTGTGTCTGCTGCTAATATAGACTGGATGATAATGAGATGTAGTATGTATAAAGAAGAAAGAAAAAAAAAACCACGGGTAGGTGGTATACAATTATGGATGGACTGCCGAGTGCCGACACAGAGGTAGCTACAGCCGTGAACTACCGTACTGTGGGGGTAATTCCAAGTTGATCGCAGCAGGATTTTTGATAGCAATTGGGCAAAACCATGTGCACTGCAGGGGAGGCAGATATAACATGTGCAGAGAGAGTTAGATTTGGGTGGGGTGTATTCAATCTGCAATCTAATTTGCAGTGTAAAAATAAAGCAGCCAGTATTTACCCTGCACAGAAATAAAATAACCCACCCAAATCTAACTCTCTCTGCACATGTTATATCTGCCTCCCCTGCAGTGCACATGGTTTTGCCCAATTGCTATCAAAAATCCTGCTGCGATCAACTTGGAATTACCCCCTGTGTCTGCTGCTAGTATAGACTGGATGATAAATAATGATATAAAAAATATATATATATCACTACTGCAGCCGGACAGGTATATATTATATAATGACGGACCTGCTGGACACTGTCTGTCAGCAGAATGAGTTTTTTAATTTTTATAGAATAAAAAAACACCACACAAGTCACACGACGAGTGTACTTTTTCAGGCAGACATTCAATCACAATATACTATACTGGTGGTAAGTGTGGTCAGGTCACTGGTCACAGTGGTCAGTGGTCAGTCACACTGGCAGTGGCACTCTGGCAGCAAAAGTGTGCACTGTTTAATATGTACTCCTGGCTCCTGCTATAACCTATAACTGCTCCCCAGTCTCCCCCACAATTAAGCTGTGTGAGCACAGTCAGATATTATACATAGATGATGCAGCACACAGGGCTGAGCACAGATATGGTATGTGAGTGTGACTGAGTCACTGTGTATCGTTTTTTTCAGGCAGAGAACAAGAGCAGAACGGATTATTAAATAATAATAAATTATAAAACTGCACTGGTGGTCAGGTCACTGGTCATCAGTCACTAGTATAACTCCTCCTAAGCTCCAGTAAGTAAATGAAGTGTCTCACTCTCACTCTCCTATCTATTTTAATTTCTAAATGGAGAGGACGCCAGCCACGTCCTCTCCCTATCAATCTCAATGCACGTGTGAAAATGGCCGCGACGCGCGGCTCCTTATATAGAATCCGAGTCTCGCGATAGAATCCGAGCCTCGCGAGATTCCGACAGCGTGATGATGACGTTCGGGCGCGCTCGGGTTAACCGAGCAAGGCGGGAAGATCCGAGTCGCTCGGACCCGTGTAAAAAAACATGAAGTTCGGGCGGGTTCGGATTCAGAGAAACCGAACCCGCTCATCTCTAATGTATATATAATATTACTAGTACTGCAGCCGGACAGGTAGATAATATATTTATTAGGTAATGATGACTGATGACGGACCTGCTGGACACTGTCAGCTCAGCAGCACCGCAGACTGCTACAGTAAGCTACTATACTATAGTAGTATGTACAAAGAAGAAAGAAAAAAAAAAACCACGGGTAGGTGGTATACAATTATGGATGGACTGCCGAGTGCCGACACAGAGGTAGCTACAGCCGTGGACTAACGTACTGTGTCTGCTGCTAATATAGACTGGATGATAATGATATGAAATCAATATATATATGTATGTATATATAATATCACTAGTACTGCAGCCGGACAGGTAGATAATATATTTATTAGGTAATGATGACTGATGACGGACCTGCTGGACACTGTCAGCTCAGCAGCACCGCAGACTGCTACAGTAAGCTACTATACTATAGTAGTATGTACAAAGAAGAAAGAAAAAAAAAAACCACGGGTAGGTGGTATACAATTATGGATGGACTGCCGAGTGCCGACACAGAGGTAGCTACAGCCGTGGACTAACGTACTGTGTCTGCTGCTAATATAGACTGGATGATAATGATATGAAATCAATATATATATGTATGTATATATAATATCACTAGTACTGCAGCCGGACAGGTAGATAATATATTTATTAGGTAATGATGACTGATGACGGACCTGCTGGACACTGTCAGCTCAGCAGCACCGCAGACTGCTACAGTAAGCTACTATACTATAGTAGTATGTACAAAGAAGAAAGAAAAAAAAAAACACGGGTAGGTGGTATACAATTATGGATGGACTGCCGAGTGCCGACACAGAGGTAGCTACAGCCGTGGACTAACGTACTGTGTCTGCTGCTAATATAGAGTCTAGACTGGATGATAAATTATTGATAATGAGATGAAATCAATATAATATCACTAGTACTGCAGCCGGACAGGTACTATATATATTTATTATGTAATGACTGATGACGGACCTGCTGGACACTGTCAGCTCAGCAGCACCGCAGACTGCTACAGTAAGCTACTATAGTAGTATGTATAAAGAAGAATGAAAAAAAAAAACCACGGGTAGGTGGTATACAATATTATATATATATATATTATATACAATTATATATATATATATTAAACTGGTGGTGATTGATTATTAAACTGGTGGTCAGGTCACTCACGTTGCAACTTGCAACTAGTACTCCGAGTCCTAAGCAGACAATCACAAAATATATTATTATACTGGTGGTCAGTGTGGTCACAACAATGGCAGTGTGGCACTGACTCTGGCAGCAAAAGTGTGCACTGTACGTTATATGTACTCCTGAGTCCTGCTCTCAGACTCTAACTGCTCCCCACTGTCAGTGTCTCCCCCACAAGTCAGATAATACAATACACTTACAGTCACACTATCTAATCTATATCACTTCAGCAAGTAGTATAGTAGTATAGTAGTACTCCTCCTAATAATGCTCCCCAAAATTACTACTACTGTGTCTCTCTCGTCTCTACTGTGTCTCTCTCTTCTCTAAACGGAGAGGACGCCAGCCACGTCCTCTCCCTATGACTCTCAATGCACGTGTGAAAATGGCGGCGACGCGCGGCTCCTTATATAGAATCCGAGTCTCGCGATAGAATCCGAGCCTCGCGAGAATCCGACAGCGGGATGATGACGTTCGGGCGCGCTCGGGTTAACCGAGCAAGGCGGGAAGATCCGAGTCGCTCGGACCCGTGAAAAAAAACATGAAGTTCGGGCGGGTTCGGATTCAGAGGAACCGAACCCGCTCATCTCTAATTTTAATGTTATAGAACATGAACCGGGGCACTGTAATGAGGCACAATATGAAAGGGGAGCACTATATATAATAATGTGAATTGGGGGTACTGTGCGGCATAATGTGTACTGGCAGCTCTGAAATGTGACATAGGGTGAACTTAAGCACTACTACAATTCAGAAAGAAAGTAGGGCACTACTATGGGGCATAACATTAAATAAGGCTCTACTATGGTCCAGAAAATTAACTACAGTAGGGCACTATTATAGGGCATAAAATTAACAACTGCTGCAGAGAAGTGTCTCTCTAGAAGCATTGGGACGGGGGCCCCTTCAAAATGTTGCTATGGGGCCCACAAAGTTCTGGCTACGCCCCTGCCTCAATGCTTATACTGTATTTACCATATACAGAGTTGCAAGCATCTCTGTGGTGCACCCGCTGTCTATCTGTTTGTAATAGTCATCCTCATTAGGGCGCAATTGCACCAGCCTATATTTTGTGCAAATGAGGCCATGGAAACAGGCATACAGTATTTCTGCTTCCATCCAACACTGCATATCCTGCTATTCCATTGGTACACTCTGACTGAACGCTTCCTGCATTACAGTTATTCCCCAATCACACACAAGAGGAGACGCAATTGAAATGGGTATAAAACACACTTATTTTTTTAGAATCCTGTCCAATGGGTGGGCGTGGTCCGACGTTCGCATCATTGCATTTAAAGCTGTGATTTGCTGTACTCTACAGTTAGTGGTTGAGCTAAATGTCTTAGTGGCTCCATTCATCGCTGTTTAAGGCTGTGGCTTGCTGAATTGTACAACAGGGGCAGAGTTGGGGTTACACAATTCAATGTTAATAATGCCATCTAACCTCTGTCGGGCAGTGTGCTGCAGTAGGAGATTGGTCAAGTCTGTCGGGGAATTGGGGGAGACCCCTAAACTGTTAGCAAGTATATGTACGCCTCTGTATCATCATTCAAGATACACTCCACAAATGGGTGTATAACACAACATCAGGATCTAAATACTTAGAATGCACTATGGTGGTCATTCCGAGTTGATCGCTCGCTAGCAGTTTTTAGCAGCCGTGCAAACGCTAAGCCGCCGCCCTCTGGGAGTGTATCTTAGCTTAGCAGAAGTGCGAACGATTGCATCGCAGGACGGCTACAAAAAAAAATTGTGCAGTTTCTGAGTAGCTTCAGACCTACTCAGCGCTTGCGATCACTTCAGACCATTCAATTTCAGGATTTGACGTCACAAACACGCCCTGCGTTCACCCAGCCACGCCTGCGTTTTTCCTGGCACGCCTGTGTTTTATCGAACACTCCCTGCCAGTTGACACCCAGAAACGCCCACTTCATGTCAATCACTCTGCGGCCAGCAGTGCGACTGAAATGCCTCGCTAGACCTTGTGTAAAACTACATCGGCCGTTGTGAAAGTACTGTATGTCGCACGTGCGCACTGCGCCACATCGCATGTGCAGAAGTGCCGTTTTGTTCCTTAATCGCACCGCAGCGAACATTTTCAGCTAGTGATCAACTCGGAATGACCCCCTATGTAACTAAGATGCTGGGGCCAGTGAAACTGCATCCAAAACGACATGCCTGTGTTTTTTTCACCTGAGTTCCAGCTGTTCCAGCATCCTGCACCGCTACCCGGATCCAGAGAACAGTTACTGGCTTGTGAGCTGTCACAACCCCGTCCCACTTCAAGCTCTGCTTCATGCCATCAACCAGTGTAACAGTGAGTACAGCTGTACCATCACTTATCAATGAACCCCACTACTGGTTAAGCCACTGGGCTTGTCCTTGGATCACAAATACTCAGCTGGTGTGTTTACTACTTGACGGGTCCAGTGTCTGCATCGTCGTGTGCCAACTTACTGGCATGCTATGTCTTTTGGATGGCAAAGCAGGGGCAGCACCTGGCACCCTTCTTCAAAACAGGGACGTGTCATCCCCATTTTAAAGGCGTGATGAGTTCATGGTCAGCATTGTTGGAGGCAGACTTACAGGACCCGATGTCCGGATCCGCAGGCCAGCCTGAGTTAGCTTAAGCTTTTGCAGGCTGACCACTGCCTGGAAACATTGTGAATTGCGACCACCTCAGACGCAGCACTCGGATCTCGCAATGCATGCACACGGTGTCTGTCTCCTGCAGACGCCTCTTGCTGCATCTGAATTTTAATTACACAGAATTGCACAGCCGATTCCTTGCAGCTGTGCAATTCCATCCAAACATGAATTAGGCCCAAATTTCCAACAAAATCTTGGGGGGGTGCAGTATGCTGAATCCTGGGTAATATTTACACATTGGCAAGGGTAGGCAGTGACTAGTGCACTGCTTAGATGTGCATATAAAGGCTGCATGCTCTTTTTAGTCACCTTTTTAGTTTACATTTTAATTTTTAAATAATTTGTCTTTACCAACATTCTTTCCTAACACATATAAAGGAGAATGGCCGGGGTGTTGTAAGAGTGGAGGAGGCACAGCATGCCACAAAGGTTCTGAGCACGTACAATAATGTGGCATTACGTTTGTAATTATGGCATCGGCTCCATTTTTCAGTGGTACCTTCAGAAAAGATATAAACAGAAAAACCACTTAGGTGACAGCTGGATGAGTAGCAGGTGAATAACTGAACTGAGTGCAGTGTACAGTATGGGCCATGTTGGAACCAGGGACCATGTGCCCCATGCATCAAGAGTGGTCTAGGAAAGGAGAGGTCCCTTATGCAGGCTCCGCGCAGGCTGCCTCCTTTGTGCCAGAGTCTACTGTGCAGGCCTCCGGGAAAATGGCGCTCGCACCTTGTTCCCTGGGACTTCACTACTGTGCATGCGTAGATCACCAGAATACCATGTTCCTGGTGATTTCCTGCAGCTCTGTAGCACTTGACACCAGCTGACGTGGGACCACGGTGCAGGGTGTGTGGAACCCCTTGATCCCAGGATCCTGTGTGCACCGCACTCCCTGCACCCGTTATAGATAACAAACTAGAGAGCGGGATGTTTGATTAAAAACTATGAACATATGTTGCATACAATTACTAATTTAGAGTATATTCACTTACGATGCCTGGGGCTGTGCCACATTTAAACACTGCCTCACCACCATCACTATGGTCTCAACAGGTTGTTTTGTGTCCATGTATTAGAGTGTTATGAGGGTAAATTACATCTCTTTCTTAGGTAGACGTGGGCACTGTGTACATAAACGTCTGTCATGTCTTCTCCATGGGGGTAATTCAGACCTGATTGCAGCAGCAAATTTGTTAGCAGTTGGGCAAATCCATGTGCACTGCGGGGGGGGGGGGAGGGGGCAGATATAGGGGCAAATTCAGTAAGAATCGCAAGTAGCGATTCGTACGGAATTTTTGCTGAGGTGGTGTGGGCGCATGCACAGCGGGCCCTACTGCGCATGCGCCCACATTTTCTTCGGTGGGCCACAGAAAATGTGATCGCCTCTGCCTGTCAATCAGGCAGAGGCAGTCGCGGGGCGGGAGGGGGGCGGCAACCCTCCGTTTTTTGGGAGAAAACGGAGCGTTGTGGGGGGGTGCCAGCCGAAATGGTGGGCTGGTACGCGCGAACGGGGGCGTGTCGGGGTGCGGTCGCAGCAGCTGCGTGACATCACACGCAGTTGCTGCAACAGGAAAAATGGCGCCGGGACTCTTACGGCCGCAGCTAAGCTGCGCCGGCAGGAGTCATCCTTAATTTCTGCTAACAAGTAGAAATTGCGTGCTGTTAGCAATTTCTGCTTGTTGAAGGGGTGAGGTGCCGGTCAGCACGCTGGGTGGCCTTGCCCAGCTCTGGGCGGCCCCCAGCATGCGTGCTAATGGTTAGCAAATTCTGCTGAATTGGCCCCATAACGTGCAGAGAGAGAGTTAGATTTTGGTGGGGTGTGTTCAAACTAAAACCTAAATTGCAGTGTAAAAATAAAGCTGCCAGTATTTACCCTGCACAGAAACAATATAACCCACCCAAATCTAACTCTCTCTGCAAATGTTATATCTGCCTCTGTTACGCACACCAGTGCTAACAGGAGTATACCGGTGTATGAACAGAGAGGGAAGCGAAGCAAACGAACTCACAGACAGTATAACATAACATACACAGGAGGTGATGGAATAACTAATAAACACAAAGTGAACGGAGAAGCCCAAAGGCTCAGGAATTGGGTGTCTCCCTAGTGTCAGGAATGTTTAGATGGAATAGAGCGGACAATGAAGCGATGTGTAGTGATTTAACATGTGGAGCACCTGAAATTATGTTGCTAAGAGCAACAGAAAAAACCCCAAAGGGTTACCAACGGGTGTGGGAATAAACTCCTTGGTCAGAGATAGAAATATAGACACAAGGAGAGTATCCACAATCCTAACCCCCACTTGCAGGGCACAGGTTCAGCTTACTGCCACTAAACTGACACCTGGACGCCCTGCACAGTGAGGGAGGATTAAGCAAGCAGGTCTGAGAGTACAGCCGCAAACCTGCTGGGTTCACAGAATAGCAAAAGAACCCCAGCAGGTCAAACAACTGACTCCAGTCTTACTGCTAGGTCCGGATTGGCAGAATGAAGTACCGAATCCCAAGGCCTATACGCAGTAAGCAACAAGTAAATACAAAGTCACACAGTACTAGCTAACTCTATGGAACTGACTAACAAACAAAGATTCAGCAGCATTTGCCTAGCCTGAGAGGATGGTTTATATAGCAGGTGCTGTCCACGCCCCACTCAGACCTCACAGACTGTGAGCACAAAACCAGCGCCGGATTCCCTGCCGTGCACAGAGCCTGTAACCACTACACAGTAAAAACCCGGACCGGAGTATCAGCTGCGCTCAGGTTACTTCGCTAACACTTGCCTCCCGGTTGCCATGGCGACGTGGCAGCACAGAGCAGGAGATCCTAACAATACCCCCCCTCTGACGAGGGGTCAAAGAACCCCTAAAACCGGGTTTATCGGGGAACTGCGAGAAGAAAGAGCGTATCAGTCTGGGGGCATGAAGATCACAACTGCGCACCCACGACCGCTCCTCCGGGCCATACCCCTTCCAGTGCACCAAAAATGACAGCCGACCCCGAACCATCTTGGAGTCAAGAAACCTTTCAACCACAAACTCCCTCTGACCCCGTATCAGTAGAGGAGAAGGTCTTCCACTGGAAGAAGGATTACTAACCGCCAGTTTTAAAAGGGAACAATGAAATGTTTTATTGATACCCAATGAACGGGGCAGATCTAACTGAAATGCCACCGGATTGATAACCCTGGTGATCTTATAAGGGCCGATGAACCGGGGGCCAAACTTATGAGATGGCTGTCTCAACTTCAAATTCTTGGTGGACAACCAGACGAAGTCTCCTAATTTGAAGCTGCAGGGTCTTCTCCGCTTATCAAAAACCCTTTTGGTCACTAATGACACAGACACAAGGGCTTTCTTCACTTTCCTCCAAATACCCCTAAGGACCGAAACAACAGAGGAACCACCAGACGTGGAATCCAGGGGGTCAAAAGAATTGGCCTTAGGATGATGCCCATACACACAAAGGAAGGGAGAGATCCCTGTAGCAGAGTGAGCCGCGTTGTTATAGGCAAACTCCGCCATGGACAGATGAGCAACCCAGTCAGTATGACACTTGGAGACATAACACCTGAGGAACTGCTCCAAGGACTGGTTCACCCTCTCAGTCTGCCCATTAGACTGTGGATGGTAGCCTGACGACAAGCTCACAGAAATCTGGAGATCAGAACAAAATGCCCTCCAGAATTTGGCCACAAACTGGGATCCACGGTCAGAGACCACATCAAGTGGCAACCCGTGGAGGCGCACAGCATGCTGCATAAATAACTCAGACAGGCGTCTGGCCGATGGCAACCCAACCAGTGGAACGAAATGCGCCATCTTCGAAAACCTGTCAACGACAACCCAAATGGCTGTCATCCCCGAGGATTTGGGCAAGTCCACCACAAAATCCATGGAAATGTGGGTCCATGGCTTAGACGGAATAGAGAGTGGATGTAATGGGCCGACAGGAACCCCTCTAGGAGTTTTATTTCGGGCCCAAACGTCACATGCCTGAACCCACTAATCCACATCCCTAGCCACCGAGGGCCACCACACCGCCCTAGACAGCAACTCCCGAGTTCTGGCAATACCCGGATGCCCTGCCGACCTCTTGGCATGGAATTCCAGGAACACTCGCTGTCTTAACCTAGGAGGCACAAACAAGAGACCTACTGGAAGGTCTGGAGGAGCCTGCTCCTGTGCTCTAAGGACTAATGATAAGAGGTCCTGGGTAATGCCCACTTTAATACATGATGGGGACACAATGGGCAATGGCTCCTCGGTGGTCTCTTGAACTGGAGCAAAACTCCGCGAGAGCGCATCAGCCTTGATGTTTTTTGACCCAGGGCGATATGTTATCAAAAAATTAAAGCGAGCAAAAAACAAAGCCCATCGTGCCTGCCTGGCATTGAGCCGCTTCGCTGACTCTAAATATGCCAGATTCTTATGGTCGGTGAGAATTGAGACCACAAACTTAGCCCCCTCAAGCCAGTGTCTCTACTCCCGGAGTGCATCCTTTATAGCCAACAATTCCCGGTTACCCACATCATAATTCATCTCGGCAGATGAAAATTTACGGGAAAAGTAAGCACAGGGATGAAGGCGATTATCAGACACCCCCATCTGAGAGAGCACTGCCCCAATACCTATCTCAGAGGTATCCACTTCTACCACAAAAGGACGCTCTGGATCTGGGTGTCGCAGCACCTTGGCCGAGACAAATGCCCTTTTGAGACGGGCAAAGGCCACTTTGGCCTCACAAGACCAGTGAGCAACATCCGCCCCTTTCTTAGTGAGTGCCACCAAGGGGGCCACTATAGACGAAAATCCAGCGATAAACCATCTATAAAAATTCACAAAGCCCAGAAAACGCTGAAGCGCCTTCAAACTAGTGGGCTGCACCCAATCCAGGACTGCCTGTACCTTAGAACCCTCCATTTGGAAACCTTCTGAGGAGATAATATACCCTAGAAATGCGATTTGCTGGACTTCAAACTCGCACTTCTCCAGCTTTGCCCCAAGCTGGTGGTCTCTGAGTTTCTGGAGGACTAAGCGTACATGCTTCCGATGTTCCTCCAGGGAATGAGAGAAGATTAGGATGTCATCTAGATAAACAACTAAGAATCTATCCAAATATTCCCTGAGCACATCGTTCATGAATTCCTGGAAGACTGCCGGGGCATTAGAGAGCCCAAAAGGCATCACCAAATATTCATAATGCCCTGAGTGGGTATTAAAGGCAGTCTTCCATTCATCCCCCTCTCTTATTCGGATTAGATTGTAAGCACCGCGTAGGTCAATCTTAGAAAAAATGGTGGCAGTACGAAGCTGGTCAAACAAAACCGAAATGAGAGGCAGTGGGTACGAGTTTTTAATCGTGATACGGTTCAATTCCCTGAAGTCGATGCAGGGTCGCAACGAACCGTCCTTTTTACCCATGAAAAAGAACCCCGACCCAACTGGGGACTGTGAGGGTCCGATAAATCCCTTAGCCAAGTTCTCCTGAATGTACTCTGCCATAGCCTGAGTCTCAGGACGTGACAGGGAGTACAACCTGCTCTTGGGAAGCTTAGCATCCGGCAACAAATCAATGGCACAGTCATTGGGGCGATGGGGAGGTAGTACCTCCGCAACTTTTTTGGAGAACACATCCGCAAAATCTGCATAACATCCTAGCAATCCTGGCAAACTTAGCTGCGAGAGCCTGACTGGAAGGCTCAAGCAACTCCTGAAACAATCACTACCCCAACTAAGAATCTCCCCAGAGACCCAGTCAAATTGAGGGTTATGGGCTCTTAACCAGGGTAACCCCAAAACCAATGGGGCAAAAGAACAGACAGTCACATAAAAAGACAATTTTTCAGAGTGTGTGGCTCCAATAAACAAAGGAATTTGGCTGGTGCAGGAGGTAATTTTACCCTGGGACAATGGTTCCCCGTTTAACCCACAGATCTCAATCTCTGATGCCAAAGGTACTGAGGGAACAGAGTGTTCCAGGGCGAATTGACGGTCCATGAAAACCCCATCGGCCCCACTGTCAACAAAGGCCTCAGTCTTGACAGTTTGACCGAGGATCTCCAAAGTCACCGGAATGAGAAAAGTCTTTTTAGGAAATTCTGACTTCTGGCCTGACAGGATATTTCCCATCACCCTCAGGCCCTGAAGTTTTCCGGTTTTTCTGGGCATGATACTACAACATGACCTTTATTCCCACAGTACAAACACAAACCCTGCTGTCTCCTCCGCGTCTTCTCACGCGAGGAGAGGCGGGTAGCCCCAATCTGCATAGGCTCCTCGGAATATTCCTCAGAGTCTGAGGTTCCCTTGGGAAAAAAGGAAACTGCGGTCTCCCTTTCAAGCCTACGCTCTCTCAGCCATCTATCCACCCGGATGGATAACTGCATGAGCTGATCTAAGCTATCAGGCGAGGGATATTGTACCAGTTGGTCCTTTATCTGGTCAGAAAGGCCCCTTCGGTACTGGTTTCTCAGGGCTGGGTCATTCCACTGGGTATCATGAGCCAACCTCCGAAACTCCGTACTATAAACCTCAGCTGGCCGTCGCCCTTGCTTAAGAACCGTAATCTGAGCCTCGGCTGAAGCCATCTTGTCAGGGTCATCATACAAAATGCCCAGTGCCGTAAAAAAAGCATCAACACTTTTAAGCGACGGACAGTCAGGCTGTAACCCATATGCCCAGACCTGTGGGTCTCCTTGTAGCAAGGAAATCACCATGCCCACCAGCTGAATCTCCGACCCAGAAGACTGAGGCCTAAGCCTGAAATATAGCTTACAGCTCTCCTTGAAACAAAAGAACTGCGAGCGATCTCCAGAAAAACGATCCGGGAGATTTACTTTCGGCTCCTTAACCCCTGAACTTGCCACTGCTGCTGCGGGAGCTCCGCTAGCTGCCTGCGGGGTGTTCATTTTAATGGACATCTCATTAAATTGTCGAGTCAGGACCTGCACCTGATCGACCACCTGTTGCAAAGTATTTTGAGGGGTATGCTCCATATTCCCACAAAATTTCAACAGGAGTAGGGCTGCTGAATATGTTACGCACACCAGTGCTAACAGGAGTATACCGGTGTATGAACAGAGAGGGAAGCGAAGCAAACAAACTCACAGACAGTATAACATAACATACACAGGAGGTGATGGAATAACTAATAAACACAAAGTGAACGGAGAAGCCCAAAGGCTCAGGAATTGGGTGTCTCCCTAGTGTCAGGAATGCTCAGATGGAATAGAGCGGACAATGAAGCGATGTGTAGTGATTTAACATGTGGAGCACCTGAAATGATGTTGCTAAGAGCAACAGAAAAAACCCCAAAGGGTTACCAACGGGTGTGGGAATAAACTCCTTGGTCAGAGATAGAAATATAGACACAAGGAGAGTATCCACAATCCTAACCCCCACTTGCAGGGCACAGGTTCAGCTTACTGCCACTAAACTGACACCTGGACGCCCTGCACAGTGAGGGAGGATTAAGCAAGCAGGTCTGAGAGTACAGCCGCAAACCTGCTGGGTTCACAGAATAGCAAAAGAACCCCAGCAGGTCAAACAACTGACTCCAGTCTTACTGCTAGGTCCGGATTGGCAGAATGAAGTACCGAATCCCAAGGCCTATACGCAGTAAGCAACAAGTAAATACAAAGTCAGACAGTACTAGCTAACTCTCTGGAACTGACTAACAAACAAAGATTCAGCAGCATTTGCCTAGCCTGAGAGGATGGTTTATATAGCAGGTGCTGTCCACGCCCCACTCAGACCTCACAGACTGTGAGCACAAAACCAGCGCCGGATTCCCTGCCGTGCACAGAGCCTGTAACCACTACACAGTAAAAACCCGGACCGGAGTATCAGCTGCGCTCAGGTTACTTCGCTAACACTTGCCTCCCGGTTGCCATGGCGACGTGGCAGCACAGAGCAGGAGATCCTAACAGCCTCCCCTGCAGTGCACATGGTTTTGGCCAACTGCTAACAAATTTGCTGCTGCGATCAACTCTGAATTACCCCCTATATACATTTGTCAAAGCCTTGAATAAAACAATTAAAATTCCTTCCATGCAATCTTAATTTTACACCATTAAATTTGGCAGATGTACCGGAGCAGTGAAAATGCGATTGTTGAATACATGTTTACATGGAACAATTACAGGGCACTGATGTCTTGTAGCACAGAGTGAGCTCCAATATTATGTATCATTCCCTAGGTTGTTATAAAGTCTAATTTTGTACAAAAAAAAAAATGATGTATTAGTTTCCATGCCTGTATTTGACAAACAACCCTGTTTCAAAGAAATTTCCGCACCATTTAATGTAACGTTTAACTAGTGACTCACAATCAAAAAATTGGTCTCAATGGCCTGAAAGGCTAAGGCTATTGTGTGCTATCAATTAGTACACTAATTACTGTTAATATAACAATGCTGTTTTGTTGGAAGAAAGAATTTCCCACCAGGCCAAACATAGTGCAGATAATATTCTTATTTTGTTGCCAAAGGAAATATATTATCATTGAAATTGAAAAATGAACCATGGGAGTCCAAGGATAAAAGAGGTTAACCCTTGGTTTACTGACTCGCTGTGCCTTCTAGGGTCCTGTCAGCGGGAAGCTTCTCCATCTTCAGATTCCCTAACTCCTTCTATATCATACAGTTTTGATGGGTGTATCTGGGTGGCAACTGGGTGGGGTTGGCGAGTAGTCGCAAACAAGACTGCATCTAAAGAATCAGTTACACTGACACTGGTGGCCATAGTGAATTGGACATTCTGTGCCTGTCATAGGCAGACGTAACGTCAGATGGTGCCCCAATATTGCCTTTTCGTAATCATGCCACACCCGTTGGGCATGTCAATGGAGCAACCCATCAATTGTGGCATTAACATAACATAACAGAAGCCCCAGTTGCATTGCACTAGCGTCCACCTTTGTCCACCTGTGTTTTTATGGTGGAGTATGTGTGAGCTAGAGATGAGCGCCGGAAATTTTTCGGGTTTTGTGTTTTGGTTTTGGGTTTGGTTCCGCGGCCGTGTTTTGGGTTCGACCGCGTTTTGGCAAAACCTCACCGAATTTTTTTTGTCGGATTCGGGTGTGTTTTGGATTCGGGTGTTTTTTTCAAAAAACCCTAAAAAACAGCTTAAATCATAGAATTTGGGGGTCATTTTGATCCCAAAGTATTATTAACCTCAAAAACCATAATTTACACTCATTTTCAGTCTATTCTGAATACCTCACACCTCACAATATTATTTTTAGTCCTAAAATTTGCACCTAGGTCGCTGGATGACTAAGCTAAGCGACCCTAGTGGCCGACACAAACACCGGGCCCATCTAGGAGTGTCACTGCAGTGTCACGCAGGATGTCCCTTCCAAAAAACCCTCCCCAAACAGCACATGACGCAAAGAAAAAAAGAGGCACAATGAGGTAGCTGTGTGAGTAAGATAAGCGACCCTAGTGGCCGACACAAACACCGGGCCCATCTAGGAGTGTCACTGCAGTGTCACGCAGGATGTCCCTTCCAAAAAACCCTCCCCAAACAGCACATGACGCAAAGAAAAAAAGAGGCGCAATGAGGTAGCTGTGTGAGTAAGATAAGCGACCCTAGTGGCCGACACAAACACCGGGCCCATCTAGGAGTGTCACTGCAGTGTCACGCAGGATGTCCCTTCCAAAAAACCCTCCCCAAACAGCACATGACGCAAAGAAAAAAAGAGGCGCAATGAGGTAGCTGTGTGAGTAAGATAAGCGACCCTAGTGGCCGACACAAACACCGGGCCCATCTAGGAGTGTCACTGCAGTGTCACGCAGGATGTCCCTTCCAAAAAACCCTCCCCAAACAGCACATGACGCAAAGAAAAAAAGAGGCGCAATGAGGTAGCTGTGTGAGTAAGATAAGCGACCCTAGTGGCCGACACAAACACCGGGCCCATCTAGGAGTGTCACTGCAGTGTCACGCAGGATGTCCCTTCCAAAAAACCCTCCCCAAACAGCACATGACGCAAAGAAAAAAAGAGGCACAATGAGGTAGCTGTGTGAGTAAGATAAGCGACCCTAGTGGCCGACACAAACACCGGGCCCATCTAGGAGTGGCACTGCAGTGTCACGCAGGATGTCCCTTCCAAAAAACCCTCCCCAAACAGCACATGACGCAAAGAAAAAAAGAGGCGCAATGAGGTAGCTGTGTGAGTAAGATAAGCGACCCTAGTGGCCGACACAAACACCGGGCCCATCTAGGAGTGGCACTGCAGTGTCACGCAGGATGTCCCTTCCAAAAAACCCTCCCCAAACAGCACATGACGCAAAGAAAAATTAAAGAAAAAAGAGGTGCAAGATGGAATTGTCCTTGGGCCCTCCCACCCACCCTTATGTTGTATAAACAGGACATGCACACTTTAACCAACCCATCATTTCAGTGACAGGGTCTGCCACACGACTGTGACTGAAATGACGGGTTGGTTTGGACCCCCACCAAAAAAGAAGCAATTAATCTCTCCTTGCACAAACTGGCTCTACAGAGGCAAGATGTCCACCTCATCATCATCCTCCGATATATCACCGTGTACATCCCCCTCCTCACAGATTATCAATTCGTCCCCACTGGAATCCACCATCTCAGCTCCCTGTGTACTTTGTGGAGGCAATTGCTGCTGGTCAATGTCTCCACGGAGGAATTGATTATAATTCATTTTAATGAACATCATCTTCTCCACATTTTCTGGATGTAACCTCGTACGCCGATTGCTGACAAGGTGAGCGGCGGCACTAAACACTCTTTCGGAGTACACACTTGTGGGAGGGCAACTTAGGTAGAATAAAGCCAGTTTGTGCAAGGGCCTCCAAATTGCCTCTTTTTCCTGCCAGTATAAGTACGGACTGTGTGACGTGCCTACTTGGATGCGGTCACTCATATAATCCTCCACCATTCTTTCAATGGTGAGAGAATCATATGCAGTGACAGTAGACGACATGTCCGTAATCGTTGTCAGGTCCTTCAGTCCGGACCAGATGTCAGCATCAGCAGTCGCTCTAGACTGCCCTGCATCACCGCCAGCGGGTGGGCTCGGAATTCTGAGCCTTTTCCTCGCACCCCCAGTTGCGGGAGAATGTGAAGGAGGAGATGTTGACAGGTCGCGTTCCGCTTGACTTGACAATTTTCTCACCAGCAGGTCTTTCAACCCCAGCAGACTTGTGTCTGCCGGAAAGAGAGATCCAAGGTAGGCTTTAAACCTAGGATCGAGCACGGTGGCCAAAATGTAGTGCTCTGATTTCAACAGATTGACCACCCGTGAATCCTTGTTAAGCGAATTAAGGGCTCCATCCACAAGTCCCACATGCCTAGCGGAATCGCTCCGTGTTAGCTCCTCCTTCAATGTCTCCAGCTTCTTCTGCAAAAGCCTGATGAGGGGAATGACCTGACTCAGGCTGGCAGTGTCTGAACTGACTTCACGTGTGGCAAGTTCAAAGGGCATCAGAACCTTGCACAACGTTGAAATCATTCTCCACTGCGCTTGAGACAGGTGCATTCCACCTCCTATATCGTGCTCAATTGTATAGGCTTGAATGGCCTTTTGCTGCTCCTCCAACCTCTGAAGCATATAGAGGGTTGAATTCCACCTCGTTACCACTTCTTGCTTCAGATGATGGCAGGGCAGGTTCAGTAGTTTTTGGTGGTGCTCCAGTCTTCTGTACTTGGTGCCTGTACGCCGAAAGTGTCCCGCAATTCTTCTGGCCACCGACAGCATCTCTTGCACGCCCCTGTCGTTTTTTAAAAAATTCTGCACCACCAAATTCAAGGTATGTGCAAAACATGGGACGTGCTGGAATTTGCCCATATTTAATGCACACACAATATTGCTGGCGTTGTCCGATGCCACAAATCCACAGGAGAGTCCAATTGGGGTAAGCCATTCCGCGATGATCTTCCTCAGTTGCCGTAAGAGGTTTTCAGCTGTGTGCGTATTCTGGAAAGCGGTGATACAAAGCGTAGCCTGCCTAGGAAAGAGTTGGCGTTTGCGAGATGCTGCTACTGGTGCCGCCGCTGCTGTTCTTGCGGCGGGAGTCCATACATCTACCCAGTGGGCTGTCACAGTCATATAGTCCTGACCCTGCCCTGCTCCACTTGTCCACATGTCCGTGGTTAAGTGGACATTGGGTACAGCTGCATTTTTTAGGACACTGGTGAGTCTTTTTCTGAGGTCTGTGTACATTTTCGGTATCGCCTGCCTAGAGAAGTGGAACCTAGATGGTATTTGGTAACGGGGGCACACTACCTCAAGAAATTGTGTAGTTCCCTGTGAACTAACGGCGGATACCGGACGCACGTCTAACACCAACATAGTTGTCAAGGCCTCAGTTATCCGCTTTGCAGCAGGATGACTGCTGTGATATTTCATCTTCCTCGCAAAGGACTGTTGGACAGTCAATTCCTTACTGGAAGTAGTACAAGTGGTCTTCCGACTTCCCCTCTGGGATGACCATCGACTCCCAGCAGCAACAACAGCAGCGCCAGCAGCAGTAGGCGTTACACGCAAGGATGCATCGGAGGAATCCCAGGCAGGAGAGGACTCGTCAGAATTGCCAGTGACATGGCCTGCAGGACTATTGGCATTCCTGGGGAAGGAGGAAATTGACACTGAGGGAGTTGGTGGGGTGGTTTGCGTGAGCTTGGTTACAAGAGGAAGGGATTTACTGGTCAGTGGACTGCTTCCGCTGACACCCAAAGTTTTTGAACTTGTCACTGACTTATTATGAATGCGCTGCAGGTGACGTATAAGGGAGGATGTTCCGAGGTGGTTAACGTCCTTACCCCTACTTATTACAGCTTGACAAAGGCAACACACGGCTTGACACCTGTTGTCCGCTTTTCTGTTGAAATACCTCCACACTGAAGAGCTGATTTTTTTGGTATTTTCACCAGGCATGTCAACGGCCATATTCCTCCCACGGACAACAGGTGTCTCCCCGGGTGCCTGACTTAAACAAACCACCTCACCATCAGAATCCTCCTGGTCAATTTCCTCCCCAGCGCCAGCAACACCCATATCCTCCTCATCCTGGTGTACTTCAACACTGACATCTTCAATCTGACTATCAGGAACTGGACTGCGGGTGCTCCTTCCAGCACTTGCAGGGGGCGTGCAAATGGTGGAAGGCGCATGCTCTTCACGTCCAGTGTTGGGAAGGTCAGGCATCGCAACCGACACAATTGGACTCTCCTTGTGAATTTTGGGATTTCGAAGAACGCACAGTTCTTTGCGGTGCTTTTGCCAGCTTGAGTCTTTTCAGTTTTCTAGCGAGAGGCTGAGTGCTTCCATCCTCATGTGAAGCTGAACCACTAGCCATGAACATAGGCCAGGGCCTCAGCCGTTCCTTGCCACTCCGTGTGGTAAATGGCATATTGGCAAGTTTACGCTTCTCCTCCGACAATTTTATTTTAGGTTTTGGAGTCCTTTTTTTACTGATATTTGGTGTTTTGGATTTGACATGCTCTGTACTATGACATTGGGCATCGGCCTTGGCAGACGACGTTGCTGGCATTTCATCGTCTCGGCCATGACTAGTGGCAGCAGCTTCAGCACGAGGTGGAAGTGGATCTTGATCTTTCCCTAATTTTGGAACCTCAACATTTTTGTTCTCCATATTTTAATAGGCACAACTAAAAGGCACCTCAGGTAAACAATGGAGATGGATGGATACTAGTATACTTATGGATGGACTGCCGAGTGCCGACACAGAGGTAGCTACAGCCGTGGACTACCGTACTGTGTCTGCTGCTAATATAGACTGGATGATAATGAGATGAAATCAATATATATATATATGTATGTATATATATATAATATCACTAGTACTGCAGCCGGACAGGTAGATAATATATTTATTAGGTAATGATGACTGATGACGGACCTGCTGGACACTGTCAGCTCAGCAGCACCGCAGACTGCTACAGTAAGCTACTATACTATAGTAGTATGTACAAAGAAGAAAGAAAAAAAAAAACCACGGGTAGGTGGTATACAATTATGGATGGACTGCCGAGTGCCGACACAGAGGTAGCTACAGCCGTGGACTAACGTACTGTGTCTGCTGCTAATATAGACTGGATGATTGATAATGAGATGAAATCAATATATATATGTATGTATATATAATATAACTAGTACTGCAGCCGGACAGGTAGATAATATATTTATTAGGTAATGATGACTGATGACGGACCTGCTGGACACTGTCAGCTCAGCAGCACCGCAGACTGCTACAGTAAGCTACTATACTATAGTAGTATGTACAAAGAAGAAAGAAAAAAAAAACCACAGGTAGGTGGTATACAATTATGGATGGACTGCTGAGTGCCGACACAGAGGTAGCTACAGCCGTGGACTAACGTACTGTGTCTGCTGCTAATATAGACTGGATGATTGATAATGAGATGAAATCAATATATATATGTATGTATATATAATATCACTAGTACTGCAGCCGGACAGGTAGATAATATATTTATTAGGTAATGATGACTGATGACGGACCTGCTGGACACTGTCAGCTCAGCAGCACCGCAGACTGCTACAGTAAGCTACTATACTCTATAGTAGTATGTACAAAGAAGAAAGAAAAAAAAAAACCACGGGTAGGTGGTATACAATTATGGATGGACTGCCGAGTGCCGACACAGAGGTAGCTACAGCCGTGGACTAACGTACTGTGTCTGCTGCTAATATAGACTGGATGATTGATAATGAGATGAAATCAATATATATATGTATGTATATATAATATCACTAGTACTGCAGCCGGACAGGTAGATAATATATTTATTAGGTAATGATGACTGATGACGGACCTGCTGGACACTGTCAGCTCAGCAGCACCGCAGACTGCTACAGTAAGCTACTATACTATAGTAGTATGTACAAAGAAGAAAGAAAAAAAAAACCACGGGTAGGTGGTATACAATTATGGATGGACTGCCGAGTGCCGACACAGAGGTAGCTACAGCCGTGGACTAACGTACTGTGTCTGCTGCTAATATAGACTGGATGATTGATAATGAGATGAAATCAATATATATATGTATGTATATATAATATCACTAGTACTGCAGCCGGACAGGTAGATAATATATTTATTAGGTAATGATGACTGATGATGGACCTGCTGGACACTGTCAGCTCAGCAGCACCGCAGACTGCAACAGTAAGCTACTATACTCTATAGTAGTATGTACAAAGAAGAAAGAAAAGAAAAAAACCACGGGTAGGTGGTATACAATTATGGATGGACTGCCGAGTGCCGACACAGAGGTAGCTACAGCCGTGGACTAACGTACTGTGTCTGCTGCTAATATAGACTGGATGATTGATAATGAGATGAAATCAATATATATATGTATGTATATATAATATCACTAGTACTGCAGCCGGACAGGTAGATAATATATTTATTAGGTAATGATGACTGATGACGGACCTGCTGGACACTGTCAGCTCAGCAGCACCGCAGACTGCTACAGTAAGCTACTATACTCTATAGTAGTATGTACAAAGAAGAAAGAAAAAAAAAAACCACGGGTAGGTGGTATACAATTATGGATGGACTGCCGAGTGCCGACACAGAGGTAGCTACAGCCGTGGACTAACGTACTGTGTCTGCTGCTAATATAGAGTCTAGACTGGATGATAAATTATTGATAATGAGATGAAATCAATATAATCTCACTAGTACTGCAGCCGGACAGGTACTATATATATTTATTATGTAATGACTGATGACGGACCTGCTGGACACTGTCAGGTCAGCACAGCACCGCAGACTGCTACAGTAAGCTACTATAGTAGTATGTATAAAGAAGAATGAAAAAAAAAAAACCACGGGTAGGTGGTATACAATATTATATATATATATATATTATATACAATTATATATATATATATATATATATTAAACTGGTGGTGATTGATTATTAAACTGGTGGTCACTTCAGGTCACGTTGCAACTTGCAACTAGTACTCCGAGGCCTAAGCAGACAATCACAAAATATATTATTATACTGGTGGTCAGTGTGGTCACAACAATGGCAGTGTGGCACTGACTCTGGCAGCAAAAGTGTGCACTGTACGTTATATGTACTCCTGAGTCCTGCTCTCAGACTCTAACTGCTCCCCACTGTCAGTGTCTCCCCCACAAGTCAGATAATACACTTACAGTCACACTATCTAATCTATAAATATCACTTCAGCAAGTAGTATAGTAGTATACAGTATAGTAGTACTCCTCCTAATAATGCTCCCCAAAATACTGTGTCTCTCTCTTCTCTAAACGGAGAGGACGCCAGCCACGTCCTCTCCCTATGACTCTCAATGCACGTGTGAAAATGGCGGCGACGCGCGGCTCCTTATATAGAATCCGAGTCTCGCGATAGAATCCGAGCCTCGCGAGAATCCGACAGCGTGATGATGACGTTCGGGCGCGCTCGGGTTAGCCGAGCAAGGCGGGAAGATCCGAGCCTGCTCGGACCCGTGTAAAAAACCTGAAGTTCGGGCGGGTTCGGATTCAGAGGAACCGAACCCGCTCATCTCTAGTGTGAGCTACAATAAAACTAGTGTTTGCTTTCACAATTAAGTAACCAGACACATTTGCCACAAACAGGCATATGTATGTATTTAAGTTATGAGTGATGATGTTGCTAGGCAGAATATTTGAAAGCAACAGTGAATGACATGTGTTCCATGTGTAGTGATTTGTTTACATTTCTCAAACATATGGATAGCTAACGGAGATTTGTTTAACATTTCAGCTTCTAGTCCTGGGAAAAGCATCCCTCCGCAACAACAGCAACCCAGTGACATGGAGGAGACAAACATCTTAGAAATGCAGCCATTAAGCCAAAGAATGAGCACCCCAGCACCTGTGAGTACACCAAAGCACACCACCACCACAACACAGCCCAACAACACCAGTAACACAAGGCCCTGATCAGGTGTTTTGGACCATTTGGGCTAGACAGCAGGCCACTAATGAAGATTGCCTGCGTAGGCAGACACAAATGTTTGTAAGCCTACCATGTCACCTCAGAAGAATATCAAGAAATCTGAGTAGACAAAATGAACAAACAACCAGAATTGGCAATACCATGGAACTCATGCGTACAGACATTACACAGGTCATGGGCAACTTACAGCGCATAATGGAAGAACAGCACAGACTAATGGAAGAACAGCACAGACAACAGCAAAGTTATATGAATATTTTTCAAAACAATCAAAAGATTAATGAAAGTTTATTCCAAATTGCAGACAATCAAAATGCTGCTACACGTGAACTCAATGCCACCCTCACTAACCTGAATGAAACACTCAGATCCATGCACCAACAGCAAACAAGCAGCAGTTCTGGTACGACTACTCCAAATATCACGCCAGTCTCATGACCACCAGGATGCTCCACCAGAGCACGACAACATGACAGTGCTAAAGGCAAAGGGCAGGACAAGCAGCCATCCAAAAAAACGTGAAAAAAATAAAAAAATTAGACATTTCTGATAAGTAACTCTAAATAGTTAGTAAGTGTATGTTTGGCAAAATATATATAACACTTAGCTCCTTGACATTTTATACAACATCATTAATTATAAGTGGTACAAACAACAACATAAAATTTGTACGCACATTTATTCTTTATCATTTTTTTGTATTGGAGGAGGGAAATGTTGATGGAGCCGCACATACATGTTAGCAGGAAGTAACCAGACCACTTGATTTTTTTCTAATCATTACTCTTTCTAGATTCCAATCATTCTCCTCTCCTGCACACACAATCATTGCCAGGCAGCCACATACATGTTAGCAGGAAGTAGCCAGACCACTTGACTTTTTTCTAATCATTACTCTTTCTAGATTCCAATCATTCTCATATCCTGCAGACAATCCAAATTACAATATTATTGATAACTATTTTACCTTTCTTCTCTATACAACATTACAAGAATAACACAATTGAGTTGCGTAAAAAGCTTTTAATATGTTGGCATTTAATTTTTTAAAAAACATTGACAAAATGAATGTCATTATTGTTGGGACATGTTTGTGTGTGTTAAAAATTAGTAAGAATGTTATTACACATGATGCAGAAACCAACAACTAAGAACTTTTTTTTACCAAAAAAACAAAGAATGTGTATAATAATGTATATATGTGGCAAACTGTGTATTTACTTACACATCAGCAAGTTTACTGCAGCAAACATTAGGAAATAAATTATTTTTGATTACAGCTAACATTTTATATGTTGAGAAGTGCTTTTTTGGAACACAGGTTCTCAAACTCGGCCCTCAGGACCCCACACAGTGCATGTTTTGCAGGTCTACTCACAGAATCACAAGTGACATAATTAGCTCCACCTGTGAACCTTTTAACATATGTCTGTGAGTAATTCATACACCTGTGCTTCTACTGGGTTATGTGAAAAACATGCACTGTGTGTGGTCCTGAGGGCCGAGTTTGTGAACCTGTGCATTAGGACGTTACACACAATGATAAAGTAAAATACTAAATGGATTATGTGTGCTTGTAATAAATTAGCACTGCAAGTTTACGATCACTTATCCAGACTTAATGCATGCCACTCATAATCTGTTGTTTTGATTTTTAAAATACACACAATACACATGCAACATTTGTTTTGCATAAAGCGAGGGTATGTTTGTATGTGTCAAGGAGACAGACACATTCTGAGTAATGGTTTTGCCAATAACAATGGCAAAACATCTATTTATGATTACACAACAAATTAAATAAGCAAACCAAACTTACCTTAGAAATAGCGAGTGATGAGCTCTTGCCTAACCTGCCTCCCTACATCTGTACTCCAAGTATCACCAGATGTCTCTAATTCCTCTTCTTGCTGGCTGCTTTCTTCCTCCTCCTCCTCCTCCTCCTCAACATTTGGCAGATGTTGTTGCAAACACATGTTATGAAGAAAGCAGCAGCAGAACACAATTTGAGTCACCTTGGAGGGACTATACAACAAAAGGCCACCTTACTTATCCAGACACCGAAATCTAGATTTCAGCACACCAAAACATCTTTCTATCACATTCCGCGTGGACTTATGTGCATGATTGTAATTGTGTTCAGCAGGGGTATCAGGTCGGGACAATGGAGTTAGAAGCCAAGAGAAACAGCCATATCCTTCATCACCTAAAAGACAGATGTAGTAACGTGATTCATGTTAAGATACAGCAACACATAAGTAACACACTGTGTGGCAGATGTATTAACCTGTACAAGGCATAAGGAAGCGATAAACCAGTGATATGTGCAAGGTAATAAAGGCAGCAGACAATCTGTTCCTAAATGTTCATTTACATATTGGAGCTGATTGGCTGGTGCCTTTATCACCTTGCACATATCACTGGTTTCTCACCTCCTTATGCCTTCTACAGGTTAATACATCTGCACCTGTATTTGGACAAAGTATACGCAGGCCTACACATATCAAATTACATACCCAGCAGCCATCCATCTGGCATTTGTCCATCCTCAAACTTATCAAAGAGGGATGACTGACTGAGCTTGAAGGAGTCATGGCAGCCCCCAGGGTAACCAGCAACAACACTCATTATTTTGAGATTTGCATCACAAACCACCTGCACATTTGTGGAGTGTTCGAAATGGCGATTAGTATATAAGTGCTGCCTGCCCCTAGGTGGTCTCAGCTGAATGTGTGTGCAATCTATGGCTCCAAGCACATTAGGCATGCCAGCCAGCTCATAGAAATCTACCCTGACTGCATGCCACTGAGACTCCTGGGTAGGGAAGCAGATTGAGGCCTCGATGTGGGGCTGCAAAACAGCCAACACCTGTGTGTATATTTTAAAGAACAATAAACATGAGATTTTAGGACAGAACTGGCCACCGAGAAATTAAAACAAACAAAAAACAGAAGAGGTAGTTAGGTATACATCACCTGTGTTAAGATTCTGGAAAATGATGGCTGTGAGATTCCTATGACATCCCCAGATACAGCCTGAAAGCTGCCAGTAGCCAGAAAGTGCAACACAGCCAGGAGTTTGTGCAGGCCTGAGACAGGGCGAGAGCGTGCTGTCTCAGGGTCTAGGCCCAGTTTGACAAGGTCATACAGACGGAAAATGTTGTTACGATTTAGACGGAACATCTGTATGACCTTATCATCGGACAATGCGTTCAAGTTTAAACACCCCCTAAAAAAACGAGGCCTGCGCAGCCTCCGCGGAACCTGTACAACCTGCTGACCATGTTCAGTTTCTTGGCCCTGGGTACTTACAGGCTGATGTCTGAGTCTGAGGAATCCCACAGCACACAAAAGATCACTGGCCCACAGTCCTGCTGCCATTTCTGAGTGTAGGTGTATTGAAATGGGCCTAACATCCTTTTATAGGCATCCTAATTCAGGTGTGATTGATTTTTGAGTTGCAACACATGTAAACACGACTGAAAAAAGCAGGTCTATTTTTTTGCCGCTTTTTTTACCGATTCGCAAAAAAATACGACCGCAATTGAGCACTCAGAAACTAACATCCAAATACGAATGAATAGTGAATTCCCGTATTGTATGAAATAACAGCCGCATTTGACCGATGGTCTATTCATTCGTATTTCGGAACTTTGCAAATCAAACCATTACGAATAGTCCAAACACTGCCGAGATTTGTGCTTAGTGAATTCCCGGATTGGGACTTAGAAAAAAAATCACAAATCGGACAAACTCGAATTCTTAGTAAATATTGGCCCATGTTGGTAAAAACTTAAGAGGGATCAAAAACCATGTGGGCATTGGCGTTTCTATAATGGGTGCAGTGTGTGCGGTGCACACGGGCCCCTGGGTCCAGGGGGGCCCACACCGCACACACTGCACCGACAAAATATACTTACCATTCAGGAGTCCCGTGGTGATGGTCCTCTAGTGTGGGCATAAATCACTGCCGTGGCTGCCGTGGCCATTTCTGAGTGATTTGCGCATGCGCATTGGAGATGTCCCCGGGAACAAAGCACAGACGCCATGTTCCCGGAGAACTGCGCATGCGCAGTAGACTCTGGCAGTATGCCAGAGTCTACTTGCTGCCGGAGAGGAGGAGGCCCGTGATGGAGGCTGCAAGCGGGTCCCCTCCTCTCTTAAAACGCCCCTGCATGTGGGAGACCCATGTATTGAATGGAGGAAGATTGTATCCTCCGATGAGAACAAGATCAAACTTTGTGAGCTCAATCCAAACACTGAACATCATCTGAAAATGACTTTCCCTGCCATGAAGCACGGTGATGGGAACATAAGGCTATAAGGGTGGTGCTCAATTTTTTGAGGATGCTGCTCTGCTTCATGGGCTGAAAGACTTGTCAAACAGTGGGCAAAATAGATAGAGCCAATTATAGATATACTACAGTATGTCTTGGAAGACAGTCTACAGGAACCTAAAGAAAATGTATTCTCCAAAATAATAAACAGCATAAAGCACAATGGAGTTGTTTAAATGAATCCTGGTGTGTCCCATCCAAAGCAAGACCCCGATACTATCCAAAATCCATGGAATCATTTGAAACTTTCTTTTCATTAACGGCCCACATACAACGAGGTAGAAGCGAAGACATATAGCAAAGCAGAAAGATAAATAGTGGTGTCTAGAAAGTGATCACAGACTTACCAAAATTAAGGTTTTCTTTTATGTCTGTGTGGCTTATCTATTGCTGTATTACTTAGATTCTCTGTATTATGTGCTTTGTTTTTGAGGTCTGTTAAGCGCCTTGAGTCCTGTTGGAGAAAGAGTGCTATATAAATAAAATTTATTATTATTATTATTACTATTATTATAATACGATAGGGGTGAATATTTGTGTAATAAGTTGTTGTCTTTATTAATGTATTTATTTATTTATTGGTGTTAATCATCGTTAGCAACTCCTAAATAAATATACTGTGATTCCATTATGTAAGAAAGCACAAAGCTACCGTATGTGGGCTAAGTACAATGTGTTCAGTGTCAATTTGAATAGAATAGAAAATACATCAAGCTGTTCAATAAATTGCAGCAAGTTGTTCTTCTTCATATCGAGTCATATGACTATTATGCATCTCAAAATACTTTTGCTCTTGTGATATTATTCTCAGGATCAAGGTGACCATGAACTTCCTCATCTATTGTTTTACATCACACTTTGTGTATCCCTCACTGCCTTGGCTTTCTGTGTCTTTATTGTTACATGCAACACAGAAACCAAAATATAGAGGCATAGGGCCTAATACAGACCTGATCGCAACAGCAACATTTTTCTCTAATGGGCAAAACCATGTGCAATGCAGGTGGGGCAGATATAACATGTGCAGAGAGAGTTAGATTTGGGTGGAAGGGATCTTGGCATGTGAAACATATGGATCCTGACAATTATTCATTTTACACCAGAAACTCCTAGCAGCAATGTATGGAAGTGATCCTGGACATATGGTCACTGTTAGTGCTTGTCCCACACTTCTATCACCACGCACTATTATATCTGCGCTAAGATTCATCTACTGTATTATAGCCATTTGTCATAGCTTTACTGGATGTTGCAGTGTGACAGTGTATTAATAATTCAGCCTCCAGAGGGCTCCTGCATTACAAAAGATGTCCTTTATCATATCACCCTAGGGTCGATGCGATACAGCATACTCAGCCTAGTGTTGATGCGATACAACATGCTCAGCCTAGTGTTTATGTGAAACGGCATGCTCAGCCTAGTGTTTGTGATACGACATGCTCAGCCTAGTGTTGATGCGATACGGCATGCACAGCCTAGTGTTGATGCGATACAGCATGCTATGCCTAGTGTTTATGCGATACGGCATGCTCAGCCTAGTGTTGATGCGATACAGCATGCTCAGCCTAGTGTTTATGTGATATGACATGCTCAGTCTAGCGTTGATGCGATACGGCATGCTCAGCCTAGTGTTTATGTGATATGACATGCTCAGCCTAGTGTTTATGTGATATGACATGCTCAATCTAGTGTTGATGCGATACGGCATGCTCAGCCTAGTGTTTATGTGATATGACATGCTCAGTCTATTGTTGATGTGATATGACATGCTCAGTCTATTGTTGATGTGATATGACATGCTCAGCATAGTGTTGATGTGATACGACATGCTTAGCCTAGTGTTGATGTGATATGACATGCTCAGTCTAGTGTTTATGTGATACGACATGCTCAGCCTAGTGTTGATGCGATACGGCATGCTCAGCCTAGTGTTGATATGACATGCTCAGTCTAGTGTTTATGTGATACGACATGCTCAGCCTAGTGTTTATGCGATACGGCATGCTCAGCCAAGTGTTTATGTGATATGACATGCTCAGTCTAGTGTTGATGCGATACGACATGCTTAGCCTAGTGTTGATGTGATATGACATGCTCAGTCTAGTGTTGATGCGATACAACATGCTCAACCTAGTGTTTATGTGATATGACATGCTCAGTCTAGTGTTGATGCGATGCGGCATGCTCAGCCTAGTGTTGATGTGATATGACATGCTCAGTCTAGTGTTGATGCGATACGGCATGCTCAGTCTAGTGTTTATGCGATACGACATGCTCAGCCTAGTGTTGATGCGATACGACATGCTCAGTCTAGTGTTGATGCGATACGACATGCTCAGTCTAGTGTTTATGCGATACGACATGCTTAGCTTAGTGTTGATGTGATATGACATGCTCAGCCTAGTGTTGATGTGATACGACATGCTCAGCCTAGTGTTGATGCGATACGACATGCTTAGCCTAGTGTTGATGTGATATGACATATTCAGTCTAGTGTTTATGTGATACGGCATGCTCAGCCTAGTGTTGATGCGATACGACATGCTCAGTCTAGTGTTTGTGATACGACATGCTCAGCCTAGTGTTTATGCGATACGACATGCTTAGCCTAGTGTTGATGTGATATGACATGCTCAGTCTAGTGTTGATGTGATATGACATGCTCAGCCTAGTGTTGATGCAATACGACATGCTTAGCCTAGTGTTGATGTGATATGACATGCTCAGTCTAGTGTTTATGCGATACGACATGCTCAGCATAGTGTTGATGCGATACGGCATGCTCAGTCTAGTGTTGATGCGATACGGCATGCTCAGCCTAGTGTTGATGCAATACAACATGCTCAGTCTAGTGTTTATGTGACATGACATGCTCAGCCTAGTGTTGATGCGATACGGCATGCTCAGCCTAGTGTTGATGTGATATGACATGCTCAGTCTAGTGTTTATGTGATAAGACATGCTCAGCCTAGTGTTTATGCGATACGACATGCTTAGCCTAGTGTTGATGCGATACGGCATGCTCAGTCTAGTGTTGATGTGATACGGCATGCTCAGCCTAGTGTTGATGTGATATGGCATGCTCAGCCTAGTGTTGATGCGATACGACATGCTCAGTCTAGTGTTGATGCGATATGACATGCTCAGCCTAGTGTTGATGTGATACGACATGCTCAGTCTAGTGTTGATGCGATACAGCATGCTCAGTCTAGTGTTGATGCGATACGACATGCTCAGTCTAGTGTTGATGCGATACGGCATGCTCAGCCTAGTGTTGATGCGATACGACATGCTCAGCCTAGTGTTGATGCGATACGGCATGCTCAGCCTAGTGTTGATGCGATACGGCATGCTCAGTCTAGTGTTTATGCGATACGACATGCTCAGCCTAGTGTTGATGCGATACGGCATGCTCAGCCTAGTGTTCATGCGATACGGCTGTCGAAGTCAGAAAATATTACAACACATATATTACGTACAAACACCACATAGATGGCCTCCGTGTGCGTACGTGTTTGGCTGTTATTGCACATATTCGCAAATTGCGTATGGTCGCTCCCGTGGTCCTGTGCATTAGAGCATGGTATAAGTAATTACAGTGGAGTTTGTACTCTCATGGAAAAGCCACAAAGACATATCATAAATCTAATCTATATATTGTATAAATCCCACACTGTCTGCTTTTTCTTCTAAATAGCATGAAGATCGGTCACACATAAATTAAAACTCCCAGAGACTAAAATACAATGGCCTTATTTACACTAAGCTTTGAAATTCTATGAAGAAGGCAAATACCTTTGTTTACTAGGATAGCCGAGTTTCTATTTAAAACAATAAGTACTGGATTGTCATTGTCTCACCTGAAGACAAAAACAAACGAAGAGACAATACCCAGGAACCGAAGCTGTTAGAAACTCAATTAACAATAGCTAACCAAAACACAAACCAGACATTTAGAAATCTAAGATATTAACATTTATAGTCTAAACTCTTGGACTCTTGGAGATGAATGTGTTTGTTTGTATATATATATATATATATATATATATATATAATTCCTAACAAATTGTAATAGCAGGAGTGTGTGTGTATATATGTATGTATGTATATATATATATATATATATATATATGAGTATATGGATATATGTGGATGTATGTATATCTTGAGGATGGAAATAGATAATCATATCATGTGTGGGATCATATTGTTCAGAGTCACGTAAACATTAATCTGGTGGGAATAAGAAAATTTTTATATATTACCACATTAAGTTATTAATAATAGCAGATTTATGTATGACTAATGTGATGGGTTTAACTGGTCATGGGGCGGGAACTCAGATGCAAAAAACAGAAACCACATACCAAGTCCTAGCCATTGCCCACTTCTTGAGCTGACCAATGATCCCCGATGCACAGGATATGTCCCACCCCTGAACCAATGGAAGAAGAGCACACAGTGTCTATTGTATTATGTTTTGATCTACTGTATAAAGAGCCAGCTGCAGGCCAGGTCACTATCACAGACTCTGAAGGTCATCACCCGTGATGACTGAGGACCGGACCGGGAAGCGCAGGCGAAACCAAAAGTATGTAACATTGACTGTAGCCATTATTCTATTGTATTGTATTGCTTTGTGATTGTAACACCCTTTCAGTAATAATAGGCTGTGGTGTCGGAACCCAGCCGTTTAAATACAATCTGGTGTCGTGTATTCTTTCCCTGCTAAGGTTTAAAGTGTATTACTATCGCATGTATAACCGTTAAGAGTTTACTGTGTAACTTTGGGAGTGTACATGCTGTGTGTACTTTGTATAGCCAGCACGGCATTTGTACGCAAAGTCCGTACACGGTACGGGACTCTGTACGCTAATGGTGTAATAAGTACGTAGGTTGTGTATTAGGTCTAGCGGCCGCAGCGGCTTCATTTAAAGTGTATAAGATGTCTTTTTAAAGTGTTGCTTTTAGTCCTGTATGTAAATCAGCATTCTCAATTGGGGGCTCCGTCAGGGATTCCACATACTCACAGCCTAACAGGTAACAGCAGACTTAATCTATCAGCAAAATGGTGGACAGAAAGTATCCTACTAACAAAGCTAAATATTTATCTTATTAAAAACACGTTAAAGGTTAAAGAACACAGTACGCAATTGGCGCAAAAAGTACCGCAAGGGTACTCCCTTAACTATACCTTAAGGAATGTACTTATACTGTAAACCTCTGTGTAGTGGTAGAGTGTAAATGCAACACAGTATAACCTTATTACCTCAAAAGCTGTTCGAGCGTCACCGACGCTCTGAGATTACTTAATACTATAAGAAATACACAGATACCGTGCTCAGGGTCCAACGCCTAAATATATATTATGAATGATATACTTGCAAAAGAATTTAACACAATACAAGCCATACACTACAATATAACATAGACTACCTAACCAGATAACTACACGGGAAATACAATACAATACATTTACGTTTAAGGGAAAATAAGAGGGGGAGAGGAGAAGAGAGAGAGAGAAAGAAATGGCTCACAATAACAAGAAGACAAATATGATTGCAGAGAAAGCTTACACATGTGAGGAACAATCGCTGCGCAGTCAGTCAATGCTGAGAATCTTTGTTTAGAAAGTACTTGAGCTTACCCATGCTGCCTGTCCCTATATACACGACACCCAGCAACACAATTGTCCCTACAATGCCGCATGGGGCAGAAGCTAGACTCCATTTTGGGAAAACTCCACTTGATTCCAAAGACTACACCACATGGCTGAAAGGGGGAGGGGAAAATACCCGGCAGCAGCCATTTTAGATTTGCAGGTCCAAACACATGGCACTCTCTACTACACCACAATCACATAGCAGAAAACACAAGACTCCATTTTATTCCAAAATGTCCAAGCCTCAAAACCATGCATATGTTCTGATTTTACAATTCCAAACAATCTAAATCACCTTTCACAATGTAATCCAACTTCCTAGAACCATCTTATAATTTCACATTCCAAACAACTTCAGTATCTCAATAACCAGAGCATATTCATCACAAGACCAGATCACAATGTAATTAACACAAACGTAACTGCATGGTGGTATTTATGATTAACAAGATATATAGTATAACTAACCAGCACAATCTATTTTAAATCTCCATTAGGCAAACAAATACCACAAATACTATGCTACAGATTGTATACTGTTCCAATTCATCACAGACTTCACAGAGTATCCACAAACACCCAACAATCACACAACTGCCCAAACCTCGTTAACCTTAAGCCATTTGTATTTCCAAACTAACTAATCTATGCCAACCATTCTACAACTACATTGCTACAAACACATATTTAAAACTATTCTATGCCAATCAGCCATGAGATATTGAGATGATACTTAGTCTTTTCTAAGGAGCCCGGTGATGATCCAGCCATGCTTGCTGTGTGCTTTGTTCTGAGTGTAGCTACATTACATCTGTTCTCTGAGGCCACACCTGACCACTACCTTCCTGTTTGACCAGTACCTGGGGGAGGGGTCTTTCTTTCTTTGTATATGCTGATCAGGTTCAGCCCTGAAAACTTAGTAAAAGGTTGTCTTGAGCATCCATTGTTCTAACAATGTGATCTTAGCTTTTATACATATAATCATATCTATCTGCTGCAATGTCCCACAACTTCACAACCAGCATCAAACTAACCCACACATCATTCTGCTTGCTTCAATACCAAACATGATGGGCACATCTGGTTCTGTTCAAATGATACGTATTCATGACATCAATTCATCAGCCAATTCTAAATCTCCATGATGTCTGGTGCTTGACATTATTATAACCATGTACTGTATGAAACAAGCGCCGAATCCATCTCCGTGCCATGTCCGAGCAAATGCGTGTGTTTCCATATATTGCTGTGCTCGCTGCGCATATTTGCAAGTATAGCGACTTAAATGTGTGTGTGGTTTGAATGTTCTCTCTATGTAATATTTTTGACTTTGACAGTCCACCCTTTGGCAGTCACCAATAACTGCCACTTTACTAAAACATTTCAAAAAGAGAAAAATATATGTCATATGTAAATACATTTCTATGATTGGGTAAGGGAGGAGAGAAGAAGGTGGGAAAAAGGTATGACCTAGTGAGATAGCAGAAGTATGTATGTATGAATCCATGTTTGGGGGGTCATGTATCATCGTGCCGTACGTGTTGTACATCAAGCTTCGAGGTATTGCGAAGTATACATTTGAATTCCTTCTTATCCCGTACTAAGGGTCTGTGGATGGGCTGTCAAACTTTACCGAGCTCATTTCGGCTGTGGTTGTAACAAAATGGGGGAGCACATTTTAGTTGATGATACATGAATGGGGGAGGTATGTGATTGCTGATATCTGTGCCTGTATTCCCTATCGACTATGTGTGTCATTACCTGAGGGTTGTAGAGATGAAGATAAAGAACACTTATGGTAAATGCAGTGGTATTCTATGTCAGGTTAATGTACATCTGTCGGTTGAAGTTTTGTTCGGTATCAGTTGAAAGTCGTCTTCTTTGCGCTGTTTTGCCCATTAGGTGCGAGCAAAAAGCTTTGTCAATGCTCATAGATTTACAAAAAATGTTGGGCTAGCGTAAGTTTAAGAATTCTAGGGAAACTGGGGATCCATGGCAAAGTTCATCAAGTGTCCGTATCTAAGGTTGTCAAAACTTCTTCTTTGGTCTATTCGTTGTCTGTATAGCGTCTCGTCAACTTCCTCGTCCAAGGAGGTCTTTTTATCTTGGAGAAAACGGAAAAACAGGTGAAAGAAACGGACCGTATAATCGCATTTTCATTACATCATTGTTTCTACCGTTGGGTCATAAATCAAATCCATTGGGATTACAGTTTCCTCACTCCTTAGACTCATTACCTCAGGTAGTACTTTTCCAATATAACACAATCCTTCCGAGTTTGGGGCAAGCCGCTCATACGCCTTTCTCCCGCATATGAAATATACATCATCGGGGAGAACATATGGGACGGAATATGTCATTACCATGTTACACATTTTCCATGTGAACTCTCCTAACCCTAATTCTCCCATCTGTTTAGTACACGTATCAGTTTGTACGATATGTGCACAGTATCCTGGTGATACTTCTCCAACTCTCGTAATCCTATTTCCTAAGGTATACCTATACCGGAAAGATTTTCCTCTACTGGCTATGTGGCGTACAAGCTCTGTATCTGTAGGCATTCTATCTGCTCTATGCGAAAAGGTCATGGTTTGGTTGCTCCATGACACTTCCCAATTTCCCGGCTTTCGGGGATTGGAGATGTTAAAACATAATAGGGACCTATCCACATGGTATTGGTGGAGCTTCAAACTAGGAGGGCTGGAGATATTAAACCTCCTGTCCACCGGTCTCCCACCCTTTAGCTCAAGTACCTCCCTTACCGTTAAAGGAAATGGTACTAGCCCTGATTTGCTATGACCTTGAGGTACTTGAGAGCATACCCAACAATCTGTTTTATTTAACACGCTACCCACTAAGGAGTGATAGTCACTCAATGGATGCCGGTCCATATGGATATTAAAACTGGATTGGCATTTCTTTATGCATCCATCCTCAACCATTGTCACAGAGCCTACAGATACAGTTTTCTTTTTGAACTAACAATCCTTCACAATTGTTTACAAATAACATGGTTGTTAGATTGTGCCCGGTACTCGCCTTTGCTTGGTGATTGGGTTGCTATTGGAAATTTACACCTCCGTCTCAGTCATCAGGACCTTTCTGGATCCTTTCTCGACCTCCCTGGTACTCTCACCGAAACAGACTGTTCTGGTCAACATCATGGTCAACAGGAAAATCCATATCACAGTCTCTTGGGGCAAGTCCATCTTACAGGAGGAGAAAAGAAGAAATTTGTAAAGGGGGTATAAGAAATCAGTTTGAGGGGGAGAGAACTTGTTACGATAATAAGTTCTCTCGTCTTGTTGTTCTTCTTGTTCTGCTGTCCTCTCAAAGGTGCTGTCTCTCAGTCTTCCAAACGAACATTCTGGTGATGCAATATTCCTTCCTAACCGGCGATCTTTCTGTAAGGAGCAAAAATCTGGCATTACCATTGGTCCAACTGAGGGGTGACATACCATCTTTAAACCATGAAAACATGAGTGAGAAGAGAGAGAAAACAAAAAAAAAACAAAAGAGATAGAGAACAATTCATATGCATATATATATTACATAACTCGACATTAACCATCAATAGGAAAAGAGAATCAAAGCATTTTTTAAAACATTGTTCAGCATTAGGAAAACATTGTCAGATTATCAGGCTGTCATATCTACGTGTCTAATGGTCTCCCTGAGCAGTCCCTCCCCACCAGCACCTGCATTACTCCACTGTCTGTATCTGGCCAGAAATACATTGTGGCGGAGGTCATGCTGGGGTTTGGTAGACTTCTGCAAGGACCAAGTGGATATGCAATGTGTGAATTCTTACCAATACTCGTCAGAGATGGGGATAGAGAGAGAGAGAAAAAAAAAACATTTCACAGATACATTTACAACGTTTCACCTGGTCATTCCTGTGTCTTTCAGTGAATGACCTCCCAATTTATTAACCGTTACCTCAGGCTTACCATCAGTCCTAATGATCACCTTTCCTGACTATATATTATGGGTGTGGCCCAAAATCCTTCCTATATGATCCCTGATTATAATTTGGTGTGTCATAACTTTTGCTCATTTTCATGTCTAGGGGGTCTGATTTTATGTGGGCTGTTGCAGTTACTGGCATAATGCCCTTCTCTTTTGCACAGATCACAAATCCTTAAGTTCCTCCATGTGCCAATGGCCTGGGGTTTTGGTTGATTTGATGCCTCCTCAAACGCTTGGATGCTCATCACCATCAACCGCTTTCCCTGTACCTACCTGATTCCTTGGATACCATGATTATGTCGTTGTCTAGGGAGTTGATATACCTTCTGTGAATCTTTGATCATACAGTTAGATCTTTCCTAGGATCTGGGTAATCAGACATGATTGATCTCAATTCTGTCCGGGACCAGGGATGGCGCATTGCACTGTCCTTGACGGGAATGGTTCCCTGATCGTCAGTCTTCCCATTGGGGACTGTGATCACCCTGACAGGACTAAACTCAATTACATCACCTTGTTTTGGTCTTACAATATGGGGTACATTTGTTTGTGCGTGATATAAAACATTGTACGTACCTGTGGACACGACCTCACCTGACCCTCCGTTAGGGGGTTTGATTATTGCCTTTACCAATTTGGTCGCGTCCACCTGGATGTCTTGTAGGATGGCTGCTGGAAGAGATGCCGACATCGTTCTGGGCTCACTTTCTTGCTGATAATTCTGAGGGAAGTTTGACATGGGGTGCGACTTGCACAGGTTAACATTTGTGATTTTTACACTTTCATTTTTATAAACATTATTACATTTGTTACTTTCGTTCTTAATACAGTTACTAAGTGCATTTTTATCATACAACATTGTGCCATTTCTCTGCAACCATAATCCTCTTCATTGCCATGTCTCTCCTCTCAAGATGAAAGTTAGATATGTAAGTTACATTTCTTTGCATTTCACTTTCCTGTTGCCATAACTGCAAACAATCATCATGTTTAACTCGTTGTTTCCAGGATTTTATGAGACTGATCCTTTGCCTTAAATTATGCAACACCTCTGAGTCAAAACTACCTATCCCGGGAAATGGTGCCTTATCCCCCGCAGTCATTCGTGTCCATTCATCACAAAAGGTCTCAGTGTGGGGACCATATTTCCCCCACATTACTAACCGAGCAGACCCTCGGGGTCTGCAAGCCTCTGGAGTCTGAATCCTGACCTCCGACCGTCTCTGTGTTGTGCACTTGGCTGCCATTGTGGACCTTTTTAACACAGAAAAACTTCCTAAAATGCACCAAACACAGAACTTCGTTGGAAATCCTTAAAGCTCTTCCACTGAACTTCTTCTGCTCCGGGTATCTCCGGTCCGCCTTCTAGCAGACACGTGTAGCCGTTGCAGGCCCTATCTCTAGAGATTTTCCTGAGAAAATTCCCTTCCTTTTTCTTTACACAAATCACGCTTGCATGTGCTCCCTACAACACGTATGAGGGCAAGATTTACGCATGGATATACGACCTCATATCACGTTGCGTTATTGGTCACACATACAACCGTGCGGTCCAATCGTACCACTTATAGACACTTGTTGCCCATAAATGGTAGGATCATTGGAGTCTCCCTACTGTGCTCCAAAACAGCCAGAGCGTAATACAACGAAAACTTTATCACACTCTGTTGCACGTTTTCACTCAGACCGTGCTCATCACGTTCCACTAAAGATCACACAGATCACTAAGTCCACAAAGCGGAATTCAATACCGTTTTATCACATAGATCACAAAGTCCACAAAGCGGGATTCAATACACTCATACCGTTTTCAACCCACTATCATTCTTATAGTTTTCTGATCAGAAAAATCATTTCCCGTAGTCTGATAGCTCTCCCCAGAGGCGTACAGTAAAGTAAGGTATTTAAACTAAATTTTGGAAACTGAACAAATGTGTGCTATTGTCTTGTGGCTTCTGTATCGCCTTACTATAAATGTAAGCGATATTTCACTATATAAACGCTTACCAAACACCACACAGTATCTTCTATGCTGTGTGCTTGTTTTTTTTCAATTACTCCCTTACCTTTTTTTTTTTTTTTTTTTTTAAATAGCAGCAAATTTTCTCAGCACGTTATCAATGCAAATGGCAAACAGGAAGGTGAGATATGTGAAAGTACACAGATGAAAATGCAATTCTAAATTAATCTAATAACATACATTGATGTAAGCACAGACATATAGACATTACATATATGTACTAATCACTTATTACATATATGAGACCTTATTCAGTGCTTCCAATTTGCATTTCAATGGCCCATCTCACAACTAGCAGAGAATCCTAGAATCTTGGAGGTGAGAGGGGAAAAAGAAAAAAAACAACAAAAAACAAAACAACAACTTTCATTAAGCCCTATCTGAACTATTTATAATTGACTATGACACTGGTTAAATAAATGCATTGGTAACTCATAAATGGTGATTTTTTATTTTTTATTTTTATTTATTTATTTATTTTTTTATTTTTTTGACAATGGATGGCTGATTATTTCCTGAGTCAACTGAAAAGCAGCCGTTAAAAAAAAAAAAAGATTTGACCTTCCCAAAATGGCCGCTGCTCCTCCCCCTTCCACCTCCATGAGGGTCACACAAAATGGTGGACAGACCATGCGGCCTCTCCTGCCATAAAGAAAATCACCATGCTAGCTCCCAAAGTAACTTTTAAATGTACTTTTAAACCTACTTAAACAGATAAACAATCTAATCTTAATCAAACACGATATGATCCATTTGAACCTGGTTTTGCGACAATAAAAATACATTTTAGCATCTTAAATATTATGAGAAACGCCTTGTCCCTTAAAATTTCCTATCAGCGTCTTACTGATACCACAATACATTAACGTGGGTGTTTTTTTTGTGTGGTTTTTTTCAGCATTTTGCGAGATGTCCATCATTAGCCGGTCAATTACAGCCGCGTTTGTAATGTACAGTGCATCATTAAGATCGTGATATCGCGGACCAGAGCCCCCATCTAACAAAGCTAAATATTTATCTTATTAAAAACACGTTAAAGGTTAAAGAACACAGTACGCAATTGGCGCAAAAAGTACCGCAAGGGTACTCCCTTAACTATACCTTAAGGAATGTACTTATACTGTAAACCTCTGTGTAGTGGTAGAGTGTAAATGCAACACAGTATAACCTTATTACCTCAAAAGCTGTTCGAGCGTCACCGACGCTCTGAGATTACTTAATACTATAAGAAATACACAGATACCGTGCTCAGGGTCCAACGCCTAAATATATATTATGAATGATATACTTGCAAAAGAATTTAACACAATACAAGCCATACACTACAATATAACATAGACTACCTAACCAGATAACTACACGGGAAATACAATACAATACAATTACGTTTAAGGGAAAATAAGAGGGGGAGAGGAGAAGAGAGAGAGAGAAAGAAATGGCTCACAATAACAAGAAGACAAATATGATTGCAGAGAAAGCTTACACATGTGAGGAACAATCGCTGCGCAGTCAGTCAATGCTGAGAATCTTTGTTTAGAAAGTACTTGAGCTTACCCATGCTGCCTGTCCCTATATACACGACACCCAGCAACACAATTGTCCCTACAATGCCGCATGGGGCAGAAGCTAGACTCCATTTTGGGAAAACTCCACTTGATTCCAAAGACTACACCACATGGCTGAAAGGGGGAGGGGAAAATACCCGGCAGCAGCCATTTTAGATTTGCAGGTCCAAACACATGGCACTCTCTACTACACCACAATCACATAGCAGAAAACACAAGACTCCATTTTATTCCAAAATGTCCAAGCCTCAAAACCATGCATATGTTCTGATTTTACAATTCCAAACAATCTAAATCACCTTTCACAATGTAATCCAACTTCCTAGAACCATCTTATAATTTCACATTCCAAACAACTTCAGTATCTCAATAACCAGAGCATATTCATCACAAGACCAGATCACAATGTAATTAACACAAACGTAACTGCATGGTGGTATTTATGATTAACAAGATATATAGTATAACTAACCAGCACAATCTATTTTAAATCTCCATTAGGCAAACAAATACCACAAATACTATGCTACAGATTGTATACTGTTCCAATTCATCACAGACTTCACAGAGTATCCACAAACACCCAACAATCACACAACTGCCCAAACCTCGTTAACCTTAAGCCATTTGTATTTCCAAACTAACTAATCTATGCCAACCATTCTACAACTACATTGCTACAAACACATATTTAAAACTATTCTATGCCAATCAGCCATGAGATATTGAGATGATACTTAGTCTTTTCTAAGGAGCCCGGTGATGATCCAGCCATGCTTGCTGTGTGCTTTGTTCTGAGTGTAGCTACATTACATCTGTTCTCTGAGGCCACACCTGACCACTACCTTCCTGTTTGACCAGTACCTGGGGGAGGGGTCTTTCTTTCTTTGTATATGCTGATCAGGTTCAGCCCTGAAAACTTAGTAAAAGGTTGTCTTGAGCATCCATTGTTCTAACAATGTGATCTTAGCTTTTATACATATAATCATATCTATCTGCTGCAATGTCCCACAACTTCACAACCAGCATCAAACTAACCCACACATCATTCTGCTTGCTTCAATACCAAACATGATGGGCACATCTGGTTCTGTTCAAATGATACGTATTCATGACATCAATTCATCAGCCAATTCTAAATCTCCATGATGTCTGGTGCTTGACATTATTATAACCATGTACTGTATGAAACAAGCGCCGAATCCATCTCCGTGCCATGTCCGAGCAAATGCGTGTGTTTCCATATATTGCTGTGCTCGCTGCGCATATTTGCAAGTATAGCGACTTAAATGTGTGTGTGGTTTGAATGTTCTCTCTATGTAATATTTTTGACTTTGACACTACGTAACCTTTTCTTGGTCGGTGGATACACTAAAAACCCTACCTGTGTGCTGATTAGATGACGTCTGCTCTGTATGGTTTGTAGAGATGCTGGTAGAACCCGTAAAGTAAACCGGAAAAAAGCTATTTAAAAATCTGTGAATTTTTTTGCCGCCAAAAGCGTACACAACAAAGGCACCCATACCCTTTGTATACCCTCTCACATTGTTGCCATAAGACTCAAATTGTTAGATTCATTTAGATCTGTGTGAAACCAGTTACATTTTGTTGCTATATAGTTAAAACTAAAATAAATGTTTAAGGAAGTAAGTGTAAAGCACAAACGCAGTCTGGCCTGGTTGTAAAGGTTTATACAGAAAGAAACTGTGTTGTGTTAAGTGAGCGATTATAGTTAGTATTGCTCACATTTATAGAAGTTGTGTGATTTGTTTTATTGCGCACGCACATTGGCACACGTGGTACGGAACGTGAGGACAGAGTACAAAAACGTGCACGTGGCGCAAGGCCGCACATGTGGCATAGAGGTACGCACGGTTGCGTAATTACGCAAGCTTGCGTAGGGTTGTGTGCGCATAATAAAACCACGCGATAGTTCGTTTAGTTTAAAGGTGGGACAGTAGCCACGCTACAATAGCACAAAACTGCCGGGTTTCTAAAGCAGATTAGTATAAAAACATTTTTTTTTAAATTGCCTCTGGGGTAAAGCTGCCAACCTGAATCCAGATTTTCTGTACAGAAAAACAAAGTGTATTTGAGTGAGCGAACATAGGAGTGAGTGGATATTCGAACCCAGGGAATTCGGGATCCCATCGTGTGGTACACCGAGTGAGTGGAGGCTTGGTGGCGTGAGGCGGCTGACTCACGTTAGTATAAGGTTTAATACGTAAGTCGTGAGGAGACTTACACAGGAGCATGGTAGGGAATTGTGAATTGTGTTGTGACCCATATAGTTTTTGATACGTTCCGGCTGAGGTTTCGCAGCTTGTGATTCGATTCCAGTGGTCGTACGGCAAAAAGTAACAAGTACCTATATGCTGTGCGATTGGACCGCGCGTTTGTGGGTGCGATATATAGCGCAACGTGATATCCTTTTTACGAGCTTTTGCGTAAAATCGCGGAATCATTAGCGCCGTATAGAGCATACGCAAGCGTGATTTGTGTATAATAAAGCGCATAGGGAGTTTTCGCTGGTCTCTCTCAGGAAAATCTCCAACGACAGATACTTTACTGGAAAGGGTAAGTTATTCCTAAAAACTTCCAGTAAATATAGGTCAATAGGGGCCCCAAGTTGGGTACATTGCCTTCACTATCGACAGTGTATGGTAGTACTGGCCAACGTGGGCGTGAGCGGTTGAAGAGCGCTCGGAGAACTTTCACCGTCACCTTATATTGAGTATTTTGGTGTTTGTGGGAAAAGGCCCACAATTATGGGAGCCAGTTGCTCAAGTAAGGGACGTTTTGTAGCCAGGGTTCAGGTTGAAGAGCCACGGCCCAGGGGGTCAGCAAAGTTTAAAGGAAAAAGTATTGAAGACTTTTTGTCTGAATGGGAACGTATGACTGACAAAGATAGGGAACCATTCCCTAGGGTGGGCAGCTTTGAACCAGAGGTATTGCAGAACTTAATCAATAAAATATGTCTTCTTAAATCCAGAAAAGGATTAGACATAACGATTGTTTAAATTTATGGCAGCAGGAGGGGGATGTGCAAAGGGAACAAACTCGTAAAGCAGGTTCCAAACCTAGCAGGAATGGAGACACAGACACACCATTACCGACACAGGTCGAAGAAAAAAAGATGGCTACAATCAATGGTACATCTGTAAATGAAAATAGTATGCAAGAGCAATTTATTAACCATAACCTTTGCAAGTTGTATCCTGTTTTGAAGTCTTTTCAAGGTTATAGGTCACAGGAAGATGAAGGATCCAGCCGAATCGCAGCTCTCCTCCAAGCAGTCACTTTGCAAGAAACTCAGGTGGGGCCTGTCCAACCAGGAAGAGCAGTAACAATATTCCCCAATGAAAGAACTAGTGAGGTCACAGCTACCGGTAAGTGTGAGACAGTTCATTACACAAAGACAACAACACCTCACAGTAAACAGATTAGGAACGGAATGGTAGAATTACACCCTGTTTTGGAATTAGTAACTCCCAATGGGGGAACTGATAGTCTGGGAGTAATCCTCACCAGGAATAATGCAATGTATTGCCCGTGGCCCAGAGATGAGCTGCGGTCAATCATTTCAGAATTCCCTGACCCTCGGAAGCATTTAGCCAGATGTCAGAAGTTTATCAGAGATCTGGGTAATGCGTATGAACTGACAAACAAACACTGGCGGATATTTTTGAAAGCGTGCCTACCCCCTAATATTGACACCCAAAAATGTATCACTGATTGTAGATTAGAGTCGGATAGTCGTATGACTGACAAACACAATCAGGAGAACTTAGACCAAATTAACATGCAACTAGAATTGTATTTCCCCACAACTGTTAAGTGGAGAAGAATTTTCTCCATAAAACAGAGGGAAAATGAAATGACATCTGAATATTTCCATCGGGCCCTGCAAATAATGGATAGATACATTGGGGTATCAAATACAGGGAACAATGCGAATTACAGGGAGGTGGCTGTCTCTGTGCTAATGGACGGACTCAATAAGGCAGTTAGGGACAGGGTACAAGCATCTTTGCCTAATTGGAGAGGGGTTACAGTAGCTTGTCTTAGAGAGTGCGCAATTGAACACCACCAGAATATTGTTAGGCGTAAAAAACAACAGGAGGAGAGGCTTAGGATTGAAAGTATACAGGCTCTTACACCAAAGTCTCATCAGCCTAAACCCCAAAACCCTGGTGGTAAGAAAAGGCCAATAATATGTTACACTTGTAAAAATAAAGGACATTTTGCTAGAGATTGTAAGAGTAGTAGAGCACATAGCCTATATAGACCCCTAGACAGAGAAAACAAGCCACGTTATTAAAACACATAGACGGGATCAAGGGACATATAGTAAGGAATCACGAGCCATATAGAAAACACAAATTCGATTAATGGGAAGAACAGAATAAATGCAACTTTACCCTTTTGACAGGACTTGCTGGGGTTAGGAGGAGGCCTCTAAGCTTTTGCTTCTTCCTCTAGCAGAAGTGACCTCTAATTAACTTAACAGGAGTTTTGTTATAGATGGTATACATATTGAGTGCTCCCACCCAGGAAGCACAAAGTATGTTGGATACCCACGAAGACTAATGTTGCATTTCACTGTTCTAGATGCATGTCCATCACAGGTAGAGGAAATTATCTCAAAGATACCGTGTTCCCTATGAACTAAGAATGGACAGGACACTGGATTGATGGCTGGGATAGTCCCAGTAGAGATTTAACACACATAGAATTTTTTTTAGGGGAGCAGACTGAGAAGAGAATCATTCCCCCGTAGTGCCCAATCCAGATGTCAAATTTTGTAAAATCTTCTTTGCCTCTACAAACTTATCTGTTACTAAACTCTATGTGATTTGTCTTCAAAGTTTCCTCTTCATCTCTTGCGTTCACCAACAGGATTACAGTTCAGACGCCACATGCCTACTTGGTCTTTCAGAGCTCTGATCAAATCCAGTATATCTCACCAGTATAAGAGCATAAGGACACCAGTATATTAATGCAGTGTGCCTGGTCATGCACAAAGGGTGGAGAATGAGAATACTGGTGAAGGGAGACTGTACATACTCACCGATATGCATGATGGTGTGACAGCCTGTTGGTGAATGCTAAACCTGACATTTTTCTTTTCTTTATTTACTATTTTTTTCCTCTCTCTTCTCTCATCCAGAGACGGTTTACTCCACACAACTGATAACACACGATAGTAAATTTAATGTGCAAAATTTGTGTTCCCTAAAGGAAAAGGCAGTCTGGAGGGCAAAGGGGTATGGCCAGGAGTCCTCAGGACTGTGGGCAGGTGGACACGGTAAGCCAGTAGCCCCCAGAGCATACTTTTCAAGTCTAGCTGAGGTGGCACACGGTCTGACTCATCTAGGCATAGAGGGTATGTGCAGGCTGATGAGAGCCTACTGGTGTGTGCCAGGATTCTCTTCTCATGCAGGTAAGAGAGCAATGACATGCTTTACTTGCTTGAGGAAGAATATTGAAAAGTCAATACCAACAGAGCCATCCCATATCCTTCCGACAGACGGACCTCTTCAGGTAATACAAATCGATTTCATACAGTTACCACCCTGTAGGAATTTAAAATATGTGTTAGTTTGTATTGATGTATTTTCCAACTGCGTAGAAGCATTCCCTGCTGCCACAAATACTGCTACGTTCACTGCAAAGAAAATTGTGCAGGAATTTGTGTGTAGATATGGTATCCCTAGAATAATTGAAAGTGACAGGGGTACCCATTTTACAGGTGAAGTCTTTCAGGTCATGTGCAAACTGATGGGAATTAATAGCAAGCTGCATACTCCGTACCGTCCACAGGCGAGTGCAAAGGTGGAGAGAGTGAACAGCACTATTAAGAACAAGCTGAGCAAATTAATGGCTGAAACTGGATTGTCGTGGCCAGAAGCTTTGCCACTAGTGTTGTACAGCATCAGAACCACTCCCAGGTCTCCCCTTAACCTATCACCCTTCGAAATTCTTTTTGGTCAACAACCTCATGTAATGATAGACCCCCAGGATGATTTGAAATGTAATAATGAAGTGACTGTGAAATATTTGGTTGGGATGAGCCAGCAGCTGAGAAATCAACAAAGAAATTTAAAGCTGGTGATTCCTGACCTACCGAACAGTAATTGTCATGACATTGAGCCTGGGGATTATGTGATGATTCAAAATTTCTTACGCTCAGGTTGCCTCATAGACAGGTGGGAAGGACCATACCAAGTCTTGTTAACCAGCACGACAGCATTGAAGGTCGCCAAAAGAGAGACTTGGGTCCACTCGTCCCACTGCAAGAAGGTCCCTGACCCGGAGAGAACTCGTGACAAAGAGCAGAGTGTAGAGAATTTCGTATCACTGGAGTGTCTGTTCCGGGAAAGTTGAGAGGCAGGACTGTTGAAAGGCACTGAGCACAGAGAGTAACAAGACCTAGAACGGTTGTCATACCACTTTCTTTTTTCACCTCCCCCTGCATTTTTCCTTTCTTTTCTCCTTCTTATTTTCCTCATTTCCACTAACGAAAGGATCGATCACAAGAGACTGTGTTTCGGGTTCTGTTAGTAATTCTGGTTTTGATAAGGACAATTTGTTTTGGTGAGGGTCCCAGAGAGGTCGAGCAGGGATCTGGAATGGGTTCTGATGGCAAGTATGAATTTGTAGGATCTCAGGATCAGCACATCACTTTAGTAAAGGCTGGCATCAGTAAGCGCTCTGGTAGTCAGGGAGCTCGGAGGCACTGTGAGGGGTTATTGTCTGATGAATATTGTATTTGTAGGAATTGTGAGAATATAGTAGAGGATGGGTGCATCTAGAGATGTCAGTCCAACCTTAATATCGACATGGACCGTCATCCGTTTAGTGATTACCACTCACTAGTGGGTAAGGTCTTAAAGCAGACAGAATGCTGGGTGTGCTCACAGGTACCTCAAGGTCAGAGCAAGTCAGGATTAGTACCATACCCTTTAGCAATAGATGTTGTACTCAAATTACGGGGTGGGAGACCGGTGGACAAGAAATTCAATATCTCTAGGCCCCCTAGTTTGAAGCTCCACCAGTATCATGTAGACAGGTCCTTATTGTGTTTTAATATTTCCAATTACCGAAAACCGGGAAATTGGGAAGTGACGTGGAAAAACCAGACAATTACCTTTTCACACAGAGCTGATAGCATACCCATAGACTCTGAACTTGTACGCCAAATAGCCAAAAGTGGAAGGTATTTTTGTTACAGGTAAACTCGTGGAAGCAAGACCATGTGAGTTGGAAAAGTATCGCCAGGGTATTGTGCTCATATCATCCAGCCCGATACTTGTACTGAGCAGATGAGAGAACTGGGGCCTGGTTTCTTTACATGGAAAATTTGTAATATGGTAATGTTATATTTTGTCCCCTATGTTCTCCCAGATGATGCCTATTTCATATGTGGAAGGAAGGCGTACAAGTGGCTTGCCCCGAGCTCAGAGGGATTATGTTATATTGGGAGAGTACTGCCAGAGGTCATGATCATAACCCATGATAAGATGAAAGACGTTCACCGCAGTGCTCAGGCTCCTTATACTCACTACGAACACATCATCAAGAGACACCTCATAGATAGAGCAGAGCACGCAGCCTCTGATTTGATCCACAAATCCACCGGGATTCAGTTCCTTCTCGCATTAGACATCACCCGTACTGCCAGAGGAACTATAAATTATAGGTATATCCATGCACTAGCGAACTTGATAGATAATATCACTGAGATGTATGACGACACCTTCAGGTATACGGGAAGGGAGTTACAAGCTTACAAGAAGCTACTGATTCAGCACAGGATGGTCCTTAATTATGTCACAGCCATGACAGGAGGGTACTGTGTTACTCTGGCAACTCAATATGGTGTGAAGTGTTGTACGTATATTACAAATAGCACTGACGACCCCACGGAGATCATTGATCAAAAAATGCAGTTGAAGTGGGAGTTCAGGAGGAAGCACAACCTTACCTTAGCGACTGTGAGTAATGAACTGACCGGCTGGGTCTCATGGTTGAACCCACACAAATGGTTCTCAGGTTTAGGAGAGTGGGCTCAGAATGTCATTATGAGTGTGGGGAAGATTCTCCTTTGTATCCTGGGAGTTGTCATAATTATTGGTTCGATATTTAGGTGTGTTCAAATTCTAATGCGGCGCAAGCACGGCACAAATTTGATGAGTCTTAGGGGCGAGGGCGCTGTTATAGCAGCAGATTTAATTTATGACCCATCCATTGAGACAGTGTTATGATAAGGATTGCAAATGAATTTCATGGCCTGTTTCTTTCACCCGTTTTTCTTTTGTTTCCCCCTCTGCCCAGATACATCCACCAGGAAAAGACATCAGCCCTACCCAAAATGTTTATGTGAATGTATTTCATATATGTGTCTTATCTTCATCTCTGCAACCTCCAGTTAACGGCACACATAGTCGACAGGTGATATCCACATATACTAGCACTCACATATGTTTCCCCCTCCATGTATCATCAACTAAATGTGCACCCCATTTGTTGGAACAAGAAGCCGAAAAGAGCTCGGTAGTGTTTGTTGGCCCATTTACAGACCCTTAATACGGGATGAGAAGGATTTAATGTATACTTCGCAATACCTCGAAGCTTATCTAGAACATATACGGCACGATGATACATGCCCCTCAGACATGGATTCATACATACATGCTTTTTACTATCACACTAGGTCATACATTTCCCACCTACAACTCTTCCCTGATCATCCAAGCTTTTGTATATATTGTATAGTTAATATTTTTTTTCCTGTTTATTGATTAGTTAGTGGCAGTTATTGATGACTGCCAAAGGGTGGACTGTCGAAGTCAGAAAATATTACAATACATACATTACGTACAAACACCACATATATGGCCTCCGTGTGCGTACGTGTTTGGCTGTGATTGCACATATTCGCAAATTGCGTATGGTCGCTCCCGTGGTCCTGCGCATTAGAGCGTGGTATGAGTAATTACAGTGGAGTTTGTACTGTCATGGAAAAGCCACAAAGACATATCATAAATCTAATCTATATATTGTATAAATCCCACACTGTCTGCTTTTTCTTCTAAATAGCATGAAGATCGGTCACACATAAATTAAGACTCCCAGAGCCTAAAATACAATGACCTTATTTACACTAAGCTTTGAAATTCTATTAAGAAGGCAAACACATTTGTTTACTAGGATAGCCGAGTTTCTATTTAAAACAATAAGTACTGGATTGTCATTGTCTCACCTGAAGACAAAAACAAACGAAGAGACAATACCCAGGAACCGAAGCTGTTAGAAACTCAATTAAGAATAGCTAACCAAAACTTAAACCAGACATTTAGAAATCTAAGATATTAACATTCATAGTCTAAACTCTTGGAGATGAATGTGTTTGTATATATATATATATAATTCCTAACAAATTGTAATAGCAGGAGTATGTGTGTGTATATATATCTATATATCTATATATATATATATATATATATATATATATATATATGGAAAAAAGGGGGGGGATCTGGGTGCGCTAAAATTGCACTGTCATCCACAACCATGAAAAATAGAAACAGTGATCCAGAAATTTAATATTTATTACATAAAAACAGGGGATTTTTCCCTTCACATAAAAACCGAATGGTTCTTGCAGGATTTTCAGACAATACAATTCATACCAATACACGATGAACAGTGTACATTCAATGTTAATGAAACATTATCAAACAGACTGTGTATGATGGTGGAAACAGTACTTGTGGAAACCCAATGTGTTTCGTCCCAATCAGGGACTTCTTCAGGGGTGTTTATCTAGATAGAAATAACTAGGTATAAGATCTAGAGACTCTTAATCATTGTTCGTATTTAGTGAGCCTATACATACCAAGTGACAGACTTGTTTATAGAATATCCTGAAAGGACGTATATCGCATTAAAAATGATAAAACAGGTATAAACCTAAAGAGCAAAAAAATAAAATAAAATTAATGAGAGATCTTATAAATTGAAAGATGAGGAGGCGGAGGAGAAAAGCGAGAGGAAAAAGATGTTACATACCCAGAATTGGTAAATGGCGGATAATCCGTCAATAGGTTTCCGTATTTAAAAACGGACCATATTTAACAGAACATGGAAAAATTACCTAAAAATATAAAAAAGAGGAACCAGTATTTCAAAAGTCAATCAAACTAGACATGGGGTGACTAGAGACTCCGAGTGGAATAGAAGTCCAAATACCTACCAGCCATATAATCAAGATAAATATACTCTGGCTCTATGTGAAGAAGACTAACGCTCAACCTCAATTGAATATTTCTTCACAGTGAATGAAACCTATAATGGTAGGTAAAAAATATATTTAGCCCACTAATACAATATAGTGACAATCACAATAAATATACATTAAATAAACAAAACCATCCCCGTATCAATATATGGAGGCAAGACAGTGACAGTGGTACTTACTAGATGAGCATGTAGTGGTTCTCTCAAAGTCCAGAGTGTAACTGGAAGAGAGCACCACCAGCAGGATATTTATACCAAAATTGAAACTACATCACTTCCTGGGGTAGGTAATGGAGTCTAATTGACAAAATGAAAGAAAACTTGATACATGATTAAAGTAGGGATCAAATTATTAAAAGGAGACAATAGTGTATGTGTTAAAAACCTAATAGACGTGAGACCAAGGAACAAACCTCCCACCTTACAACGAAATTGGATAGAAGAACTTCATACAAGACTGGATTCCCCTCAAGGTCTCAAAAGAGGCCTAGGTGGAAACGAGGAGCAAGAGGCAGAAGAAAGGTCCCCAAAGAAAAGGAGAGCCTTCCAATCACAGGAGAACAAACAAGCATCATCAACAACTCTAAAAAGGAATTATCGCTAGCTGAGGTCACTGTTCTGGATAAGGGCCTTAAGTTTGCCCCTGATTGTCATGTGGACAAATTTGGGCTCTTTATAGATCTTAATAAGTATATTCGAAATCTTACGGTTCAAAGACACTTTATTAAGAATCCTGTGGCGGCTGTCTCTGCACCAGACAGACCCATTGTGGCCCTTCCATCTCGGTTCAATCCGGTTGAATCTAGAGGCAGCCATCTTGATATTTTTTACAATCTTGTAAAAGATGATTTTAGGAAAATTAAACCTCTTAATAATAAATATTCAGGTAACTTGAGTTCCCAAGAAAGATCGGCCTTAAAATCATTGAAGAAAGAAGATAACATCATAATCAAACAGGCCGATAAGGGGGGTTCCGTTGTATTAATGGACAGGCAGTCATATTTGGATGAATCAGATAGGATCTTATTAGATGAGAGTACCTATGTGACACTTAAAGAAAACCCCACCAAAGACTTCAGTGAACAGTTGAATATCCTTTTGAATAGAGGGCTTAAAGAGGGTCATATACGTATTGAAGAATACAACTACCTTATGGTTAAGTTTCCCTCCACCCCTATATTTTACCATCTGCCGAAGGTTCACAAAAATAAAGACCACCCACCAGGAAGGCCTATCATCGCTGGCATGGATTCCTTAACAGCCAATCTCTCTCACTTTATTGATCTTAAACTACAGCCGTATGTGGCGCGGAACAGATCACACCTTAAAGATTCTACTTCTTTTCTTCAAAAAATCAAAGATATAGCCTGGTCAGAAAATTACACCTGGCTCACTATAGATGTGCAGGCCTTATATTCCTCTATACCTCATTTAAAAGGAATTGAGGCCATTCAAACTGCGCTAGAAAATGGGACACCCTTGGATCCAAGGGAAGTCACCTTCCTTTTGGATTGTATTAAGTTTATATTACAGCACAATTTTTTTGAATATAATGGTAATTTTTACCTTCAAACCCAGGGAACTGCCATGGGTACTAAATTCGCTCCTGCATACGTGAATTTGTACATGAACAACTGGGAAGAGAAATATATATACGGGTCGGTTTTTGAACAGAACTCGGTACTTTACCAGCGTTATATTGATGACATCATCATAATTTGGCAAGGATCTTCTTCAGGCATTAACGATTTTATGACCTATATCAATACAAATGATTACAACCTTCTGTTTACTCATAAGATGGATAAAACGGTTATAGAATATCTGGACCTTGAATTTAAAGGCTCTCCAGGCAACATCATCGAGACAAAAACCTACTTTAAATCAGTCGATGCTAACAGCTTTATTCCGCACACGAGTTGCCATCATCCTTCTTGGAAGAGGGGTGTCCCTTTTTCACAATTTATCCGTGTGAGAAAGAATTGTAGCAATATAGAAGATTATTGGGATCAATCACAGATACTCTTTGATCGATTTATACAAAGAGGTTATGAAAGATCATTATTAGAGAAGGCCAGATTGAAAGCTTCTGAGAAAATTAGAGATGACCATTTACTGTCCAGACCCAGAGCCAAGGGAGGATTGAACGCGAGACCGTTCATTACCCAATATAACAAGGAAAATCATTTCATACGGAAAATATTAGATCATCATTGGGGTATCTTTCTTAAGGATCCCGTACTAGGACCACATTTACCGATTAGACCAACCATGGTTTTCCGTAAATCTGCTAATTTAAAAAGTTTATTAGCCCCAAGCATGTTACCACTAGTGGTTACCACAGAGATCCTCTAAACAGGAGGTTAGTAATCTGTGGCTGCCTAAAAAAACTGGTTGCAGACCATGCAATCATTGCATTTGTTGCAAATATATGGACCGATCTACATTTAGTTTTAAATTAGAATCTGGTAGAACCTAATCTATGAATGATTCAGTTAACTGTAATTCCGAATATGTGGTCTACAGAGTCACTTGCGGTTGTGGCCTTTTCTATATTGGCAAAACTAAGAGACAGCTTAAGCAACACATACAAGAACATATGCGCAACATAAAAAATAAAGTTAAGATCTATAGTGTTCCTCGTCACTTTGCTGCCAAACATAATTCTGAGCTCCATACTTCTACTTTTGCATTCACTGTATTAGAGCATATTAAAACCCCGATTAGAGGTGGTAGTAGAGACTTACTTCTCGCTAAACGAGAGAGTTTTTGGATCTTTACCCTTGACACCTTAGCCCCACAGGGTCTAAATGAAGGGATTGATGTAGTTTCCTTTGTTTAGTATTATATGCTTGCTTCCCCCTCTTTTTGCTTTTTAGTCCCTATCAACCATATGTTGATAAACAGGTAGCCTACTTTAATCCCACGTTAAAATAGGGTTTTTCTATATATGAATTTAGAGAATTTAGTTGACTGCTGATACATCTTTGTAGTATCTTAAACCCCTTAAACATTAGTTTTAGTTTGTCATCCATCACCACAATTTATGTTGCCATGCTGTCATTGTATTTTTTATGTTTTTCTATTTTTAGTTTATTGTTAAACGACCATATTGGGATTTTTGTAACCCCGTCATCGTTATTGTAAATATGGAGACAAATTGGTTGTAAAGTTAGCAGTGTTATTTACTAGCTCTGAGCTATATTATAAATATGTATACAACATATAGTTTTATGTTTAACTTGACTCTACACTTACAGTATTTATTGCTATTGTGGATTCGTCCTGAATATTATTTAATTATTAACTTATATTATTTTTGATTAATGGTATTAATGGGTCATTAGGCCCTCCTAATTAGGCACATATTCATTCATTTTTCATAAGCGTATTTAATTATCAGGTCATTAGGCCTTCTTAATTAGGCACATATTTATTTCCCATAAGCGTATCTAATTGTTAAGCACTTATTATTTTCAATTTTTAAGTAGTTTCACCTGTCACTTTTTTTATTTATTAATACAGGTGGATCGTATGTCTGTATATGCGGTTTAGAGCCGCAGAGTCCCTAGCGCGTTAGTCCGGTGGAGCACACGGGATTTTCGTTTTGCGTTCCACCTTTTTGATTCGTTGTATATTTTTTAAATTGAATTTTGGCCACATTGTATAGGGTGGAACGGTGTCTCCTGATGGTGTAGCGCATATGCATGCGTTCCACCGCAGTAACACTTCTTGACGGACACTTCCTGACGGTGGAGCGCATAATGGCCGTGCGCTCCACCGCCGTAATTATAATAAGTTTATCTTTCCCCAGACCATCACCCATCTAGCTACGGCGGAACGGTCGGCGTCATTGCGTCCCATCGGGATGTGGTCTACCCCCCGTAGAGGAGCGCATGTTATTCTGTATGTTGTATATACTTAAGGTTACGTTTTTCAGCGCTGGTGGAACACACTTCCGGTTTCTGTATTTCCGGTTGTTGGAACGCGGAAATATGCGTTCCACCTATATTAATTAAGCTTTATCTTTTGTTATTTTTGTTTATTCTATTTATTGAATAAACTATTAGGTTTTTAACACATACACTATTGTCTCCATTTAATAATTTGATCCCTACTTTAATCATGTATCAAGTTTTCTTTCATTTTGTCAATTAGACTCCATTACCTACCCCAGGAGGTGATGTAGTTTCAATTTTGGTATAAATATCCTGCTGGTGGTGCTCTCTTCCAGTTACACTCTGGACTTTGAGAGAACCACTACATGCTCATCTAGTAAGTACCACTGTCACTGTCTTGCCTCCATATATTAATACGGGGATGGTTTTGTTTATTTAATGTATATTTATTGTGATTGTCCCTATATTGTATTAGTGGGCTAAATATATTTTTTACCTACCATTATAGGTTTCATTCACTGTGAAGAAATATTCAATTGAGGTTGAGCGTTAGTCTTCTTCACATAGAGCCAGAGTATATTTATCTTGATTATATGGCTGGTAGGTATTTGGACTTCTATTCCACTCGGAGTCTCTAGTCACCCCATGTCTAGTTTGATTGACTTTTGAAATACTGGTTCCTCTTTTTTATATTTTTAGGTAATTTTTCCATGTTCTGTTAAATATGGTCCGTTTTTAAATACGGAAACCTATTGACGGATTATCCGCCATTTACCAATTCTGGGTATGTAACATCTTTTTCCTCTCGCTTTTCTCCTCCGCCTCCTCATCTTTCAATTTATAAGATCTCTCATTAATTTTATTTTATTTTTTTGCTCTTTAGGTTTATACCTGTTTTATCATTTTTAATGCGATATACGTCCTTTCAGGATATTCTATAAACAAGTCTGGCACTTGGTATGTATAGGCTCACTAAATACGAACAATGATTAAGAGTCTCTAGATCTTATACCTAGTTATTTCTATCTAGATAAACACCCCTGAAGAAGTCCCTGATTGGGACGAAACGCATTGGGTTTCCACTAGTACTGTTTCCACCATCATACACAGTCTGTTTGATAATGTTTCATTAACATTGAATGTACACTGTTCATCGTGTATTGGTATGAATTGTATTGTCTGAAAATCCTGCAAGAACCATTCGGTTTTTATGTGAAGGGAAAAATCCCCTGTTTTTATGTAATAAATATTAAATTTCTGGATCACTGTTTCTATTTTTCATGGTTGTGGATGACAGTGCAATTTTAGCGCACCCAGATCCCCCCCCTTTTTACCATACCTTATATTGGACCTCATCTAACAGGAGGTTCCCTCTGGTGTGCAGCTCGTTCTATATACACACAGCGCTAAGGGTTACCCCCCCTTTTGTCTTGATATATATATATATATATATATATATGAGTATATGGATATATGTGGATATATGTATACCTTGAGGATGGAAATAGATAATCATATCATGTGTGGGATCATATTGTTCAGAGTCACGTAAACATTAATCTGGTGGGAATTAGAACATTATTATATATTACTACATTAAGTTATTAATAATAGCAGATTTATGTATGATTAATGTAATGGGTTTAACTGATCATGGGGCGGGAACTCAGATGCAAACAACAGAAACCACATCTCAAGTCCTAGCCATCGCCCACCTCTTGAGCTGACCAATGATCCCCGGTGCACAGGATATGTCCCACCCCCGAACCAATGGAAGAAGAGCACACAGTGTCTATTGTGAGCCAGCTGCAGGCCAGGTCACTATCATAGACTCTGAAGGTCATCACCCGTGATGACTGAGGACCGGACCGGGAAGCGCAGGCAAAACCAAAAGTATGTAACATTGACTGTAGCCATTATTCTATTGTATTGTATTGCTTTGTGATTGTAACCCCCTTTCAGTAATAATAGGCTGTGGTGTCGGAACCCAGCCATTTAAATACAATCTGGTGTCATGTATTCTTTCCCTTCTAACGTTTAAAGTGTATTACTATCGCATGTATAACTGTTAAGGGTTTAATGTGTAACTTTGGGTGTGTACGTGCTGTGTGTACTTTGTACAGCCAGCGCAGCGTTTGTACGCAAAGTCCGTACACGGTACGGGACTCTGTACGCTAATGGTGTAATAAGTACGTAGGTTGTGTATTAGGTCTAGCGGCCACAGCGGCTTCATTTAAAGTGTATAAGATGTCTTTTTAAAGTGTTGCTTTTAGTCCTGTATGTAAATCAGCATTCTCACAGCATGCTCAGCCTAGTGTTTATGCGATACGACATGCTCAGCCTAGTGTTGATGCGATACGACATGCTCAGCCTAGTGTTGATGCGATACGACATGCTCAGCCCTGTTGATGCGATACGACATGCTCAGCCTAGTGTTAATGTGATACTGCATGCTCAACCTAGTGTTGATGCGATACGACATGCTCAGTCTAGTGTTTATGCGATACGACATGCTCAGCCTAGTGTTGATGCGATACGACATGCTCAGCCTAGTGTTGATGCGATACGACATGCTCAGCCTAGTGTTGATGTGATATGACATGCTCAGCCAAGTGTTTATGTGATACGACATGCTCAGCCTAGTGTTGATGCGATACGACATGCACAGCCTAGTGTTGATGTGATACTGCATGCTCAGCCTAGTGTTGATGCGATACGACATGCTCAGTCTAGTGTTTATGCGATACGACATGCTCAGCCTAGTGTTGATGCGATACGACATGCTCAGCCTAGTGTTGATGCGATACGACATGCTCAGCCTAGTGTTGATGCGATACGGCATGCTCAGCCTAGTGTTGATGTGATACTGCATGCTCAGCCTAGTGTTGACGCGCTACGACATGCTCAGTCTAGTGTTTATGCGATACGACATGCTCAGCCTAGTGTTGATGTGATATGACATGCTCAGCCTAGTGTTGATGCGATAATGCATGCTCAGTCTAGTGTTTATGCGATACGACATGCTCAGCCTAGTGTTGATGCGATACGACATGCTCAGCCTAGTGTTGATGCGATACAACATGCTCAGCCTAGTGTTGATGCGATACGGCATGCTCAGCCTAGTGTTGATGCGATACGGCATGCTCAGCCTAGTGTTTATGCGATACGACATGCTCAGCCTAGTGTTGATGTGATACGACATGCTCAGTCTAGTGTTTATGCGATACGACATGCTCAGCCTAGTGTTGATGCGATACGACATGCTCAGCCTAGTGTTGATGCGATACGACATGCACAGCCTAGTGTTGATGTGATACTGCATGTTCAGCCTAGTGTTGATGCGATACGGCATGCTCAGTCTAGTGTTTATGCGATACGACATGCTCAGCCTAGTGTCGATGTGATACGACATGCTCAGCCTAGTGTTGGTGCGATACGGCATGCTCAGCCTAGTGTTGATGCGATACGGCATGCTCAGCCTAGTGTTTAAGCGATACGGCATGCTCAGAATAGTGTTTATTCGATTCGACATGCTCAGCCTAGTGTTGATGCGATACTGCATGCTCAGCCTAGTGTTGATGTGATACTGCATGCTCAGCCTAGTGTTGATGCGATACGACATGCTCAGTCTAGTGTTTATGCGATACAACATGCTCAGCCTAGTGTTGATGTGAAATGACATGCTCAGCCTAGTGTTGATGTGAAATGACATGCTCAGCCTAGTGTTGATGCGATACGACATGCTCAGCCTAGTGTTGATGCGATACGGCATGCTCAGCCTAGTGTTGATGAGATATAACATGCTCAGCCTAGTGTTGATGTGAAATGACATGCTCAGCCTAGTGTTGATGCGATACGACATGCTCAGTCTAGTTTTCATGCGATACGACATGCTCAGCCTAGTGTTGATGCGGTACGACATACTCAGCCTAGTGTTGATGCGATACGACATGCTCAGCCTAGTGTTGATGCGATACGGCATGCTCAGCCTAGTGTTGATGTGATACTGCATGCTCAGCCTAGTGTTGACGCGCTACGACATGCTCAGCCTAGTGTTGATGTGATATGACATGCTCAGCCTACTGTTGATGCGATACGACATGCTCAGCCTAGTGTTGATGTGATACGACATGCTCAGTCTAGTGTTTATGCGATACGACATGCTCAGCCTAGTGTTGATGCGATACGACATGCTCAGCCTAGTGTTGATGCGATACGACATGCTCAGCCTAGTGTTGATGCGATACGACATGCACAGCCTAGTGTTGATGCGATACGACATGCACAGCCTAGTGTTGATGTGATACTGCATGCTCAGCCTAGTGTTGATGCGATACGGCATGCTCAGTCTAGTGTTTATGCGATACGACATGCTCAGCCTAGTGTCGATGCGATACGACATGCTCAGCCTAGTGCTGATGCGATACGACATGCTCAGCCTAGTGTTGGTGCGATACGGCATGCTCAGCCTAGTGTTGATGCGATACGGCATGCTCAGCCTAGTGTTTATGCGATACGACATGCTCAGCCTAGTGTTGATGTGATATGACATGCTCAGCCTAGTGTTGATGCGATAATGCATGCTCAGTCTAGTGTTTATGCGATACGACATGCTCAGCCTAGTGTTGATGCGATACGACATGCTCAGCCTAGTGTTGATGCGATACAACATGCTCAGCCTAGTGTTGATGCGATACGGCATGCTCAGCCTAGTGTTGATGCGATACGGCATGCTCAGCCTAGTGTTTATGCGATACGGCATGCTCAGCCTAGTGTTGATGTGATACGACATGCTCAGTCTAGTGTTTATGCGATACGACATGCTCAGCCTAGTGTTGATGCGATACGACATGCTCAGCCTAGTGTTGATGCGATACGACATGCACAGCCTAGTGTTGATGTGATACTGCATGTTCAGCCTAGTGTTGATGCGATACGGCATGCTCAGTCTAGTGTTTATGCGATACGACATGCTCAGCCTAGTGTCGATGTGATACGACATGCTCAGCCTAGTGTTGGTGCGATACGGCATGCTCAGCCTAGTGTTGATGCGATACGGCATGCTCAGCCTAGTGTTTAAGCGATACGGCATGCTCAGAATAGTGTTTATTCGATTCGATATGCTCAGCCTAGTGTTGATGCGATACTGCATGCTCAGCCTAGTGTTGATGTGATACTGCATGCTCAGCCTAGTGTTGATGCGATACGACATGCTCAGTCTAGTGTTTATGCGATACAACATGCTCAGCCTAGTGTTGATGTGAAATGACATGCTCAGCCTAGTGTTGATGTGAAATGACATGCTCAGCCTAGTGTTGATGCGATACGACATGCTCAGCCTAGTGTTGATGCGATACGGCATGCTCAGCCTAGTGTTGATGAGATATAACATGCTCAGCCTAGTGTTGATGTGAAATGACATGCTCAGCCTAGTGTTGATGCGATACGACATGCTCAGTCTAGTTTTCATGCGATACGACATGCTCAGCCTAGTGTTGATGCGGTACGACATACTCAGCCTAGTGTTGATGCGATACGACATGCTCAGCCTAGTGTTGATGCGATACGGCATGCTCAGCCTAGTGTTGATGTGATACTGCATGCTCAGCCTAGTGTTGACGCGCTACGACATGCTCAGCCTAGTGTTGATGTGATATGACATGCTCAGCCTAGTGTTGATGCGATACGACATGCTCAGCCTAGTGTTGATGTGATACGACATGCTCAGTCTAGTGTTTATGCGATACGACATGCTCAGCCTAGTGTTGATGCGATACGACATGCTCAGCCTAGTGTTGATGCGATACGACATGCTCAGCCTAGTGTTGATGCGATACGACATGCACAGCCTAGTGTTGATGCGATACGACATGCACAGCCTAGTGTTGATGTGATACTGCATGCTCAGCCTAGTGTTGATGCGATACGGCATGCTCAGTCTAGTGTTTATGCGATACGACATGCTCAGCCTAGTGTCGATGCGATACGACATGCTCAGCCTAGTGCTGATGCGATACGACATGCTCAGCCTAGTGTTGGTGCGATACGGCATGCTCAGCCTAGTGTTGATGCGATACGGCATGCTCAGCCTAGTGTTTATGCGATACGACATGCTCAGCCTAGTGTTGATGCGATACTGCATGCTCAGCCTAGTGTCGATGTGATACTGCATGCTCAGCCTAGGGTTGATGCGATACGGCATGCTCAGTCTAGTGTTTATGCGATACGACATGCTCAGCCTAGTGTTTATGCGATACGACATGCTCAGCCTAGTGTTGATGTGATATGACATGCTCAGCCTAGTGTCGATGCGATACGACATGCTCAGCCTAGTGTTGGTGCGATATGGCATGCTCAGCCTAGTGTTGATGCGATACGGCATGCTCAGCCTAGTGTTTATGCGATACGGCATGCTCAGCCTAGTGTTTATGCGATACGACATGCTCAGCCCAGTGTTGATGCGATTCGGCATGCTCAGCCTAGTGTTGATGCGATACGGCATGCTCAGCCTAGTGTTTATGCGATACGACATGCTCAGCCTAGTGTTGATGTGATACGACATGCTCAGTCTAGTGTTTATGCGATACGACATGCTCAGCCTAGTGTTGATGCGATACGACATGCTCAGCCTAGTGTTGATGCGATACGACATGCTCAGCCTAGTGTTGATGCGATACGACATGCACAGCCTAGTGTTGATGTGATACTGCATGTTCAGCCTAGTGTTGATGCGATACGGCATGCTCAGTCTAGTGTTTATGCGATACGACATGCTCAGCCTAGTGTCGATGTGATACGACATGCTCAGCCTAGTGTCGGTGCGATACGGCATGCTCAGCCTAGTGTTGATGCGATACGACATGCTTAGCCTAGTGTTGGTGCGATACGGCATGCTCAGCCTAGTGTTGATGCGATACGGCATGCTCAGCCTAGTGTTTATGCGATACGACATGCTCAGCCTAGTGTTGATGCGATACTGCATGCTCAGCCTAGTGTCGATGTGATACTGCATGCTCAGCCTAGGGTTGATGCGATACGGCATGCTCAGTCTAGTGTTTATGCGATACGACATGCTCAGCCTAGTGTTTATGCGATACGACATGCTCAGCCTAGTGTTGATGTGATAGGACATGCTCAGCCTAGTGTCGATGCGATACGACATGCTCAGCCTAGTGTTGGTGCGATATGGCATGCTCAGCCTAGTGTTGATGCGATACGGCATGCTCAGCCTAGTGTTTATGCGATACGGCATGCTCAGCCTAGTGTTTATGCGATACGACATGCTCAGCCTAGTGTTGATGCGATACAGCATGCTCAGCCTAGTGTTGATGTGATACGACATGCTCAGTCTAGTGTTTATGCGATACGACATGCTCAGCCTAGTGTTAATGTGAAATGACATGCTCAGCCTAGTGTTGATGTGAAATGACATGCTCAGCCTAGTGTTGATGCGATACAACATGCTCAGCCTAGTGTTGATGAGATATAACATGCTCAGCCTAGTGTTGATGCGATACGGCATGCTCAGCCTAGTGTTGATGTGATACTGCATGCTCAGCCTAGTGTTGACGCGCTACGACATGCTCAGCCTAGTGTTGATGTGAAATGACATGCTCAGTCTAGTTTTTATGCGATACGACATGCTCAGCCTAGTGTTGATGCGATACGACATGCTCAGCCTAGTGTTGATGCGATACGGCATGCTCAGCCTAGTGTTGATGTGATACGACATGCACAGCCTAGTGTTGATGCGATACGGCATGCTCAGCCTAGTGTTGATGTGATACTGCATGCTCTGCCTAGTGTTGATGCGATACGGCATGCTCAGCCTAGTGTTGATGTGATACTGCATGCTCAGCCTAGTGTTGACGCGCTACGACATGCTCAGCCTAGTGTTGATGTGATATCACATGCTCAGCCTAGTGTTGATGCGATACGGCATGCTCAGCCTAGTGTTGATGTGATACGACATGCACAGCCTAGTGTTGATGCGATACGCCATGCTCAGCCTAGTGTTGATGTGATACTGCATGCTCAGCCTAGTGTTGATGCGATACGGCATGCTCAGCCTAGTGTTGATGTGATACTGCATGCTCAGCCTAGTGTTGACGCGCTACGACATGCTCAGCCTAGTGTTGATGTGATATCACATGCTCAGCCTAGTGTTGATGCGATACGGCATGCTCAGCCTAGTGTTGATGCGATACGACATGCACAGCCTAGTGTTGATGCGATACGACATGCTCAGCCTAGTGTTGATGCGATACGACATGCACAGCCTAGTGTTGATGTGATACTGCATGCTCAGCCTAGTGTTGATGCGATACGACATGCTCAGTCTAGTGTTTATGCGATACGACATGCTCAGCCTAGTGTTGATGCGATACGACATGCTCAGCCTAGTGTTGATGCGATACGACATGCTCAGCCTAGTGTTGATGTGATACGGCATGCTCAGCCTAGTGTTGATGTGATACTGCATGCTCAGCCTAGTGTTGACGCGCTACGACATGCTCAGTCTAGTGTTTATGCGATACGACATGCTCAGCCTAGTGTTGATGTGAAATGACATGCTCAGCCTAGTGTTGATGTGAAATGACATGCTCAGCCTAGTGTTGATGCGATACGACATGCTCAGCCTAGTGTTGATGAGATATAACATGCTCAGCCTAGTGTTGATGCGATACGGCATGCTCAGCCTAGTGTTGATGTGATACTGCATGCTCAGCCTAGTGTTGACGCGCTACGACATGCTCAGCCTAGTGTTGATGTGAAATGACATGCTCAGTCTAGTTTTTATGCGATATGACATGCTCAGCCTAGTGTTGATGCGATACGACATGCTCAGCCTAGTGTTGATGCGATACGGCATGCTCAGCCTAGTGTTGATGTGATACGACATGCACAGCCTAGTGTTGATGCGATACGGCATGCTCAGCCTAGTGTTGATGTGATACTGCATGCTCAGCCTAGTGTTGATGCGATACGGCATGCTCAGCCTAGTGTTGATGTGATACTGCATGCTCTGCCTAGTGTTGACGCGCTACGACATGCTCAGCCTAGTGTTGATGTGATATCACATGCTCAGCCTAGTGTTGATGCGATACGGCATGCTCAGCCTAGTGTTGATGTGATACGACATGCACAGCCTAGTGTTGATGCGATACGGCATGCTCAGCCTAGTGTTGATGTGATACTGCATGCTCAGCCTAGTGTTGATGCGATACGGCATGCTCAGCCTAGTGTTGATGTGATACTGCATGCTCAGCCTAGTGTTGACGCGCTACGACATGCTCAGCCTAGTGTTGATGTGATATCACATGCTCAGCCTAGTGTTGATGCGATACGGCATGCTCAGCCTAGTGTTGATGCGATACGACATGCACAGCCTAGTGTTGATGCGATACGACATGCTCAGCCTAGTGTTGATGCGATACGACATGCATAGCCTAGTGTTGATGTGATACTGCATGCTCAGCCTAGTGTTGATGCGATACGACATGCTCAGTCTAGTGTTTATGCGATACGACATGCTCAGCCTAGTGTTGATGCGATACGACATGCTCAGCCTAGTGTTGATGCGATACGACATGCTCAGCCTAGTGTTGATGCGATACGGCATGCTCAGCCTAGTGTTGATGTGATACTGCATGCTCAGCCTAGTGTTGACGCGCTACGACATGCTCAGTCTAGTGTTTATGCGATACGACATGCTCAGCCTAGTGTTGATGTGATATGACATGCTCAGCCTAGTGTTGATGCGATAATGCATGCTCAGTCTAGTGTTTATGCGATACGACATGCTCAGCCTAGTGTTGATGCGATACGACATGCTCAGCCTAGTGTTGATGCGATACAACATGCTCAGCCTAGTGTTGATGCGATACGGCATGCTCAGCCTAGTGTTGATGCGATACGGCATGCTCAGCCTAGTGTTTATGCGATACGACATGCTCAGCCTAGTGTTGATGTGATACGACATGCTCAGTCTAGTGTTTATGCGATACGACATGCTCAGCCTAGTGTTGATGCGATACGACATGCTCAGCCTAGTGTTGATGCGATACGACATGCTCAGCCTAGTGTTGATGCGATACGACATGCACAGCCTAGTGTTGATGTGATACTGCATGTTCAGCCTAGTGTTGATGCGATACGGCATGCTCAGTCTAGTGTTTATGCGATACGACATGCTCAGCCTAGTGTCGATGTGATACGACATGCTCAGCCTAGTGTTGGTGCGATACGGCATGCTCAGCCTAGTGTTGATGCGATACGGCATGCTCAGCCTAGTGTTTAAGCGATACGGCATGCTCAGCCTAGTGTTTATTCGATTCGACATGCTCAGCCTAGTGTTGATGCGATACTGCATGCTCAGCCTAGTGTTGATGTGATACTGCATGCTCAGCCTAGTGTTGATGCGATACGACATGCTCAGTCTAGTGTTTATGCGATACGACATGCTCAGCCTAGTGTTGATGTGAAATGACATGCTCAGCCTAGTGTTGATGTGAAATGACATGCTCAGCCTAGTGTTGATGCGATACGACATGCTCAGCCTAGTGTTGATGCGATACGGCATGCTCAGCCTAGTGTTGATGAGATATAACATGCTCAGCCTAGTGTTGATGTGAAATGACATGCTCAGCCTAGTGTTGATGCGATACGACATGCTCAGTCTAGTTTTTATGCGATACGACATGCTCAGCCTAGTGTTGATGCGATACGACATACTCAGCCTAGTGTTGATGCGATACGACATGCTCAGCCTAGTGTTGATGCGATACGGCATGCTCAGCCTAGTGTTGATGTGATACTGCATGCTCAGCCTAGTGTTGACGCGCTACGACATGCTCAGCCTAGTGTTGATGTGATATGACATGCTCAGCCTAGTGTTGATGCGATACGACATGCTCAGCCTAGTGTTGATGTGATACGACATGCTCAGTCTAGTGTTTATGCGATACGACATGCTCAGCCTAGTGTTGATGCGATACGACATGCTCAGCCTAGTGTTGATGCGATACGACATGCTCAGCCTAGTGTTGATGCGATACGACATGCACAGCCTAGTGTTGATGCGATACGACATGCACAGCCTAGTGTTGATGTGATACTGCATGCTCAGCCTAGTGTTGATGCGATACGGCATGCTCAGTCTAGTGTTTATGCGATACGACATGCTCAGCCTAGTGTCGATGCGATACGACATGCTCAGCCTAGTGCTGATGCGATACGACATGCTCAGCCTAGTGTTGGTGCGATACGGCATGCTCAGCCTAGTGTTGATGCGATACGGCATGCTCAGCCTAGTGTTTATGCGATACGACATGCTCAGCCTAGTGTTGATGCGATACTGCATGCTCAGCCTAGTGTCGATGTGATACTGCATGCTCAGCCAAGAGTTGATGCGATACGGCATGCTCAGTCTAGTGTTTATGCGATACGACATGCTCAGCCTAGTGTTTAAGCGATACGACATGCTCAGCCTAGTGTTGATGTGATATGACATGCTCAGCCTAGTGTCGATGCGATACGACATGCTCAGCCTAGTGTTGGTGCGATATGGCATGCTCAGCCTAGTGTTGATGCGATATGGCATGCTCAGCCTAGTGTTTATGCGATACGGCATGCTCAGCCTAGTGTTTATGCGATACGACATGCTCAGCCTAGTGTTGATGCGATACGGCATGCTCAGCCTAGTGTTGATGCGATACGGCATGCTCAGCCTAGTGTTTATGCGATACGACATGCTCAGCCTAGTGTTGATGTGATACGACATGCTCAGTCTAGTGTTTATGCGATACGACATGCTCAGCCTAGTGTTGATGCGATACGACATGCTCAGCCTAGTGTTAATGCGATACGACATGCTCAGCCTAGTGTTGATGCGATACGACATGCACAGCCTAGTGTTGACGTGATACTGCATGTTCAGCCTAGTGTTGATGCGATACGGCATGCTCAGTCTAGTGTTTATGCGATACGACATGCTCAGCCTAGTGTCGATGTGATACGACATGCTCAGCCTAGTGTTGGTGCGATACGGCATGCTCAGCCTAGTGTTGATGCGATACGGCATGCTCAGCCTAGTGTTTAAGCGATACGGCATGCTCAGCCTAGTGTTTATTCGATTCGACATGCTCAGCCTAGTGTTGATGCGATACTGCATGCTCAGCCTAGTGTTGATGCGATACGGCATGCTCAGCCTAGTGTTTATGCGATACGACATGCTCAGCCTAGTGTTGATGTGATACGACATGCTCAGTCTAGTGTTTATGCGATACGACATGCTCAGCCTAGTGTTGATGCGATACGACATGCTCAGCCTAGTGTTGATGCGATACGACATGCTCAGCCTAGTGTTGATGCGATACGACATGCACAGCCTAGTGTTGATGTGATACTGCATGTTCAGCCTAGTGTTGATGCGATACGGCATGCTCAGTCTAGTGTTTATGCGATACGACATGCTCAGCCTAGTGTCGATGTGATACGACATGCTCAGCCTAGTGTTGGTGCGATACGGCATGCTCAGCCTAGTGTTGATGCGATACGGCATGCTCAGCCTAGTGTTTAAGCGATACGGCATGCTCAGCCTAGTGTTTATTCGATTCGACATGCTCAGCCTAGTGTTGATGCGATACTGCATGCTCAGCCTAGTGTTGATGTGATACTGCATGCTCAGCCTAGTGTTGATGCGATACGACATGCTCAGTCTAGTGTTTATGCGATACGACATGCTCAGCCTAGTGTTGATGTGAAATGACATGCTCAGCCTAGTGTTGATGTGAAATGACATGCTCAGCCTAGTGTTGATGCGATACGACATGCTCAGCCTAGTGTTGATGCGATACGGCATGCTCAGCCTAGTGTTGATGAGATATAACATGCTCAGCCTAGTGTTGATGTGAAATGACATGCTCAGCCTAGTGTTGATGCGATACGACATGCTCAGTCTAGTTTTTATGCGATACGACATGCTCAGCCTAGTGTTGATGCGATACGACATACTCAGCCTAGTGTTGATGCGATACGACATGCTCAGCCTAGTGTTGATGCGATACGGCATGCTCAGCCTAGTGTTGATGTGATACTGCATGCTCAGCCTAGTGTTGACGCGCTACGACATGCTCAGCCTAGTGTTGATGTGATATGACATGCTCAGCCTAGTGTTGATGCGATACGACATGCTCAGCCTAGTGTTGATGTGATACGACATGCTCAGTCTAGTGTTTATGCTATACGACATGCTCAGCCTAGTGTTGATGCGATACGACATGCTCAGCCTAGTGTTGATGCGATACGACATGCTCAGCCTAGTGTTGATGCGATACGACATGCACAGCCTAGTGTTGATGCGATTCGACATGCACAGCCTAGTGTTGATGTGATACTGCATGCTCAGCCTAGTGTTGATGCGATACGGCATGCTCAGTCTAGTGTTTATGCGATACGACATGCTCAGCCTAGTGTCGATGCGATACGACATGCTCAGCCTAGTGCTGATGCGATACGACATGCTCAGCCTAGTGTTGGTGCGATACGGCATGCTCAGCCTAGTGTTGATGCGATACGGCATGCTCAGCCTAGTGTTTATGCGATACGACATGCTCAGCCTAGTGTTGATGCGATACTGCATGCTCAGCCTAGTGTCGATGTGATACTGCATGCTCAGCCAAGAGTTGATGCGATACGGCATGCTCAGTCTAGTGTTTATGCGATACGACATGCTCAGCCTAGTGTTTAAGCGATACGACATGCTCAGCCTAGTGTTGATGTGATATGACATGCTCAGCCTAGTGTCGATGCGATACGACATGCTCAGCCTAGTGTTGGTGCGATATGGCATGCTCAGCCTAGTGTTGATGCGATATGGCATGCTCAGCCTAGTGTTTATGCGATACGGCATGCTCAGCCTAGTGTTTATGCGATACGACATGCTCAGCCTAGTGTTGATGCGATACGGCATGCTCAGCCTAGTGTTGATGCGATACGGCATGCTCAGCCTAGTGTTTATGCGATACGACATGCTCAGCCTAGTGTTGATGTGATACGACATGCTCAGTCTAGTGTTTATGCGATACGACATGCTCAGCCTAGTGTTGATGCGATACGACATGCTCAGCCTAGTGTTAATGCGATACGACATGCTCAGCCTAGTGTTGATGCGATACGACATGCACAGCCTACTGTTGATGTGATACTGCATGTTCAGCCTAGTGTTGATGCGATACGGCATGCTCAGTCTAGTGTTTATGCGATACGACATGCTCAGCCTAGTGTCGATGTGATACGACATGCTCAGCCTAGTGTTGGTGCGATACGGCATGCTCAGCCTAGTGTTGATGCGATACGGCATGCTCAGCCTAGTGTTTAAGCGATACGGCATGCTCAGCCTAGTGTTTATTCGATTCGACATGCTCAGCCTAGTGTTGATGCGATACTGCATGCTCAGCCTAGTGTTGATGTGATACTGCATGCTCAGCCTAGTGTTGATGCGATACGACATGCTCAGTCTAGTGTTTATGCGATACGACATGCTCAGCCTAGTGTTGATGTGAAATGACATGCTCAGCCTAGTGTTGATGTGAAATGACATGCTCAGCCTAGTGTTGATGCGATACGACATGCTCAGCCTAGTGTTGATGCGATACGGCATGCTCAGCCTAGTGTTGATGAGATATAACATGCTCAGCCTAGTGTTGATGTGAAATGACATGCTCAGCCTAGTGTTGATGCGATACGACATGCTCAGTCTAGTTTTTATGCGATACGACATGCTCAGCCTAGTGTTGATGCGATACGACATACTCAGCCTAGTGTTGATGCGATACGACATGCTCAGCCTAGTGTTGATGCGATACGGCATGCTCAGCCTAGTGTTGATGTGATACTGCATGCTCAGCCTAGTGTTGACGCGCTACGACATGCTCAGCCTAGTGTTGATGTGATATGACATGCTCAGCCTAGTGTTGATGCGATACGACATGCTCAGCCTAGTGTTGATGTGATACGACATGCTCAGTCTAGTGTTTATGCGATACGACATGCTCAGCCTAGTGTTGATGCGATACGACATGCTCAGCCTAGTGTTGATGCGATACGACATGCTCAGCCTAGTGTTGATGCGATACGACATGCACAGCCTAGTGTTGATGCGATACGACATGCACAGCCTAGTGTTGATGTGATACTGCATGCTCAGCCTAGTGTTGATGCGATACGGCATGCTCAGTCTAGTGTTTATGCGATACGACATGCTCAGCCTAGTGTCGATGAGATACGACATGCTCAGCCTAGTGCTGATGCGATACGACATGCTCAGCCTAGTGTTGGTGCGATACGGCATGCTCAGCCTAGTGTTGATGTGATACGGCATGCTCAGCCTAGTGTTTATGCGATACGACATGCTCAGCCTAGTGTTGATGCGATACTGCATGCTCAGCCTAGTGTCGATGTGATACTGCATGCTCAGCCTAGGGTTGATGCGATACGGCATGCTCAGTCTAGTGTTTATGCGATACGACATGCTCAGCCTAGTGTTTATGCGAGACGACATGCTCAGCCTAGTGTTGATGTGATATGACATGCTCAGCCTAGTGTCGATGCGATACGACATGCTCAGCCTAGTGTTGGTGCGATATGGCATGCTCAGCCTAGTGTTGATGCGATACGGCATGCTCAGCCTAGTGTTTATGCGATACGGCATGCTCAGCCTAGTGTTTATGCGATACGACATGCTCAGCCTAGTGTTGATGCGATACTGCATGCTCAGCCTAGTGTTGATGTGATACGACATGCTCAGTCTAGTGTTTATGCGATACGACATGCTCAGCCTAGTGTTGATGTGAAATGACATGCTCAGCCTAGTGTTGATGTGAAATGACATGCTCAGCCTAGTGTTGATGCGATACGACATGCTCAGCCTAGTGTTGATGAGATATAACATGCTCAGCCTAGTGTTGATGCGATACGGCATGCTCAGCCTAGTGTTGATGTGATACTGCATGCTCAGCCTAGTGTTGACGCGCTACGACATGCTCAGCCTAGTGTTGATGTGAAATGACATGCTCAGTCTAGTTTTTATGCGATACGACATGCTCAGCCTAGTGTTGATGCGATACGACATGCTCAGCCTAGTGTTGATGCGATACGGCATGCTCAGCCTAGTGTTGATGTGATACGACATGCACAGCCTAGTGTTGATGCGATACGGCATGCTCAGCCTAGTGTTGATGTGATACTGCATGCTCAGCCTAGTGTTGATGCGATACGGCATGCTCAGCCTAGTGTTGATGTGATACTGCATGCTCAGCCTAGTGTTGACGCGCTACGACATGCTCAGCCTAGTGTTGATGTGATATCACATGCTCAGCCTAGTGTTGATGCGATACGGCATGCTCAGCCTAGTGTTGATGTGATACGACATGCACAGCCTAGCGTTGATGCGATACGGCATGCTCAGCCTAGTGTTGATGTGATACTGCATGCTCAGCCTAGTGTTGATGCGATACGGCATGCTCAGCCTAGTGTTGATGTGATACTGCATGCTCAGCCTAGTGTTGATGCGCTACGACATGCTCAGCCTAGTGTTGATGTGATATCACATGCTCAGCCTAGTGTTGATGCGATACGGCATGCTCAGCCTAGTGTTGATGCGATACGACATGCACAGCCTAGTGTTGATGCGATACGACATGCTCAGCCTAGTGTTGATGCGATACGACATGCACAGCCTAGTGTTGATGCGATACGACATGCACAGCCTAGTGTTGATGTGATACGGCATGCTCAGCCTAGTGTTTATGTGACACGACATGCTCAGCCTAGTGTTGATGCGATACTGCATGCTCAGCCTAGTGTTGATGTGATATGACATGCTCAGCCTAGGGTTGATGCGATATGACATGCTCAGCCTAGTGTTAATGTGATATGACATGCTCAGCCTAGTGTTAATGTGATATGACATGCTCAGCCTAGTGTTGATGTGAAATGACATGCTCAGCCTAGTGTTGATGCGATACGACATGCTCAGCCTAGTGTTGATGCGATACGGCATGCTCAGCCTAGTGTTGATGAGATATGACATGCTCAGCCTAGTGTTGATGAGATATGACATGCTTAGCTTAGTGTTGATGTGATACGACATGCTCAGCCTAGTGTTGATGCGATACGGCATGCTCGTGATGTCACCACGGCGGGTGATTTTAAGTGGAATTGACATACTGTAGCAAACGACAAATGCAGCAGGTGCGTCCGGAACTGTAGAGAACTTTAGGTAAGAATACCACCATCGTTAGTTTCGTCACTAGAAAAATAGTTAATGCATTGTGTCAAAATGAGACCAAACCTTAGGACCCGCTGATGAAATCTCTGAAAAAGGCCTAATCTCTTCTTGACACATCTTCCCTAAGTACTTTACCACTCTCCCAGTTGGTCTGGAATTTTACATATTCTGTATTTAAACTACACGAGTAATCCGTAAACATAAAAACCGTTTATCTGTGTTTACCAAATGATAATGATGCCAAATGTATTTTATTCCAGCAAAATGTCACCCTTATCGTACACAATGGAGGCAAAAGAGAGACAGATGAGAGTAATTACAAGGCACGAAGCCTTATCTCTGATGTAACAGGTTGAAGAAGGAACGGGATACATAAAGATACAAACAGAAATGTGACAAGTGGATGGGGAGATGTGCCACATGAAACACCGGCAAGGAAGACAGATGGTATAACCACAGTTGTTGTATAGAGCGAGGGTGTGTATGCTGCAAACAGAGAAACATTTGGAATACATGAAAGCAAGATTCATAATACACAGTTCTCACAGCATGATGCAATTTCTATAGAATCTGGAAAAATATATCTGCTCAGTTTGTTTCATTACAATATCAATTCCTTGGCATTCTATTTTTGGTTACAATATTTAAAAAATATATATATAGACTTGATTTGTCTGCTTCTATTTTGCATATGCAGCAAAGTAATATGCAGAGGGGCTTCAGAAGTAAACATTTTGGAACCTGTGTATGTTTTGCTAATGAGGTAATTGACATATAGTATATTAGTTTTGCGCAACACATGGTAAATTCCATATTCCTCCAGATTACCTACAACCCCAAATCCATACATGTGTCTCCTCCGTGCCTTATAACTGTGATGTTCTGTATTCTGTTCTACCAGACAAGGAAGCGCTGCAGTGCATACAGATGGTACGGAATGTCACAGTCAGACTGCTAACTATGGTGAATGTATTATAAGACTGGCTTGCTTACTTTTAGAGCTCTGGATAACCAAGACCCTGACTACCTGAAAAAACCGCTTTGCCACCATATTTCTGCTTGTTCCCTGCGTTTATCTAATACAAGGACTCTTTCTGTACCCAGAATCCAGATGCCCAGGTGCTTATCTCTCATAGATTCAACACTACAGTGTCCTCTTCCTGTCTATATATGATTTGTATTAGTACACAGAATACAAACTCACCTTTTTTTTTAAATCGAGGCTTATGACAGTAATTGATCGGTAAGCATGTAGTCATATCTCATCTCAGTTCATTACGCTGTGCACAGAGGGTTGAGTCTGAAGGGGGTATCCAATTAGCCGCAATATCGTGGTTTTGCAATAAATGATCGCAAATGCAATCATTCGGTTAGCGGCGATAAGTTAGCGGCAATAAGTTATTGGCGGTAAGTCTCCATAAGGTTTATTGCAAATTTCTCTTCACCATCTCTAAGTTGGTGATACTTAGCTCAAAATCCCTATATTAATGTAAAAATGTTAGGATTTGGTTCTGAACCCCTGGAACACCCCCCTGAATGACTAATTGGGCAATTTTCAATACATTTTAATTAGCCAATAATGACATGTCGTTTTTGGGGTCAAAATAATGCAAAGTGATGGAAGTTGGGGTACAAGATATAGGACAGGTATATTGGAGTGCTTGATGAGTGGGACAAGTGTTTTTAGACTTGCAGGTGGGAGTAGTCGGTCTGTTTCCACTTTTTTTTAAGTCCCCTAAAATTACCCAAATATGTACTTATACCAGTTTTCATTTACCCCAAATTTAATGCGTGCACTTATTTTGCTGGGGAAAAAATAGTTTGCTATAATTTTTTCACTTTTTTTTTTTTTTAAATGCCACTAATAGACTTTTATAATGTTTTCCTATGTTAATTTGGCTTTTTGGGGGGTACAGGCAGGTTTCGCCACTTTCTCCTATACTTATCTCTGTTTTTGGCAGCTAGAATTATCACGCGAATCCCGTTATCGCCATTTTGAAATAAGATAGGTGCGATAAACAGGAGCGCGCAGGCTGCGATAATCTGATTTTTTTTGAGAAAGGTGCAATAACATTAGCTGTGATCGCGGATCGCGTTACTGCTGCTAATTAGATACCCACCTAAGGGAGAAAAGCACTATATTTTTTTTATTATTATTATTATTATTATTATTATTATGTAATAACCCAAGACTAGGATGCAGCCAGGAAGTTAGTTGCCTCGTACAGGTGTTACTGAGTGATTATGCAGGGGTCTATGTACTGAGCTATTGTAAGCTGTTTATCTTTCCATTGCATTAAGTATGGAGAGATCACACTGTGGAAGGTTAGAATTGAGCAGAAGTATTGTCTGATCATTCATCTCTGTGACAACCTACAACAAGTGACCTGTCCACAGTGTGCATGACAAGGAAGCAAGCAGGAAAACATGACATATGGGGGATCTACTGTATTTTGGCACAAGTTTTATTCCTGCGGGAATGTAGTTGTGACCTGTACGAATAAGGGCACAGTCATGGAATTAGGGCAGGGCAGGGTGCAACTAAAGCAGGAGTGAGCGACTAATTGCTATCAGTGTGCAGGCTAGAAGCTAGTCAGAAGCTCAGCATGTCATTTCTTTAATAATAAGTCTCATATATACATATTATCATGGTGCTGTGATATCCAGCATCCAGTCCGTCATCACGAAAGAGGACAAACAATCTATTGTCATTAAAGCATTTTTGGTTTCAAAGTATGGGATACTCTGCAAAGTGTATCATTTTTTTTGTAAAAGGGTAGCGATAATCATTATAATTAACATTTTAAAAAGAGGGACTGTATAGAGCAAGTTTATGTAATAGTTGCAGTCAGATATGGGGGTAAATGTAATAGTCTACGAACTTTATAACATTATAAAGTAGCAATCATTAAAAAGACAAAACCTGTCTTTTTAATGATTGCTACTTGATAACATTTGACAGACTTGCAGGGAACCTGCCGATGCCTGCAGTTCCAGGCTGTTACATTTACCCTATAGACTCAGAGAAAGATATGTAACCACAGACTAGCATGACCTGATAAGGCTGCTGACCTGCAATGTACAGTCCAATAATAGTGTGTTTGAAGGTGACAACTGTCCAGATAATTTAATACAATGTTCAAACACAGGTATTAGTTCTGGGTGACTGAAGAAGTTATCTGTGAATAGATATTGATCTGGTGGAAAGGAGATGTAAAAGGTTGACCTCTTAATATGTAAACTTGATCAAAGAGTATAGATTCATTGATTTGAGAGCTGGATGGACAATAAATGAAGTCATGCTCCAACAAGCCCATGGCAGGGTAGCATTGAAGCATTTGTATTGTACATTTAGTGCATGTTGTGCTGTTTTACTCCTACAGTCTTGTTGATAGGTATTTCGATTTGACTGATTTTTACTCTTCTACTGTATGTTTATCATACTGTTATATTTGATATTCATAGCTTAAACAAGATATGCAGAGTTCAGCTGCCAGTTGTAGCCGGAGCCAAGGCATCCGCCCTGGTCTGGTGAGTGGTAATGGATAATTTGCTGCCTTTTTCAGGCAAATAATGTTGATTTCATTGATAATTTGGTCACAAGGGATAATGATGGCAAAAATCACAGCAATTTAACCTATTGATCCAGGGTCATTTTAAGAGAGGGGGAGCCCGTGTTCAGCCTCCTCCGTTCGGGCCCCCTCCTCTCTGCCCGGCGTTCTCCTCCTCTCTGCCCTGAGCGCTGTAGAGTCTGAGCACTAGAGGGCTCAGACTCTACTGCGCATGCGCAGATCTCTGGGAAATGGCGCGGCGGCCATTTTCCCTGAGATTTCTCTACTGCGCATGCGCAGAACTCCGTGAAAATGGCCGCTGAGCCATTTTCACGGAGTTCTAATAGCGCTGCGGATGCCGGCGCTGGACTTCGGAGGGGTGAGTATTTTAAAAATGGGTGCAGTGTGTGCGGTGGGGGCCCCCTCTGGACTCAGGGGCCCGTGTGCACCGCACACACTGCACCCGTTATAGAAACGCCAGTGCATTGATTGCTTTGTTGCTCTATGTCGATTACACTTATTTGTTGGACTTACTAAACCACACTACCTTCTGTTGCATTTTCCAACAATCTTGAGATGAAATAGCTAACACTATGGGCCACGGACCGCAGATGCACAGATGACGCCCCAGATCAGCTGAGCTCAGTCGTTGTCCCCCCAGTATGGGCCTAGCAGAATTGGCAGAAATGTAATACACCAGGCTTTTCTGTGTTTTTATTTTTTCTTCACATTAAACTAAAGCTGCCCTATTAAAAACTGGGCCATTGGGGGAGGGGCATATGCTGCTAATGTCATTTTCTCTAATTCTGTTCAACATAAAAAACAGCAATATCATGTTGTTATTGTTTATATATTTGTGACAATTTAACAGTAAAGGGGGTTTTTCAATTAGTTGCGATTCATTTTAGGCCGATGAAAATGGCTGGATATCGCAATTTATGACCGATGGTCATTATGGTGGTATCCAATTAGAGGCCATTTTTATTGGCTGAAAACGGACCCACGATCATTCGATAACACAAGCAATCTGGGATAAGTTACTGATCACGTGTGTTGTTGCAGCTCCGGCGGCCGCTTATCCTGGAATATGCTTTGGGCATCGAGGCTAATTGGATAGCCCCTGGGGAATCTATTAGCAGTGGTAAATTACTGCTGCTAATAGGATACCACCCAAAATATTATTTTATAAAAACAATACAGTAACCTTGTGATTTTCCAGCATTACAATTTTTTAGACTAAAAACTTCATGATCTTGTTGTATTCGACCGGTTTATATCTATGTTTTCCATTTTCATACACTGTGCCACCCGCGGACTGCAATGTCCTGTAGGAGGATAGGTCAGAAGGGCACTTGCTCTCACCGCTGCTCTACAGTACATAGCATAGCAGAACATAGGTGAATGGATGCTGCTCTGTAGAGAGAGGCTGAGGGTAGTCCAGCATTTTGACGCACCTGTATGGCGTAAAGGCCAATTTTCTATTGCCACACTTTAGCAATGAAATCACCCAAGGACAGCTGCTTCTTCAGCGTTACTGGTCCAGAGTGGTAAGGGATAACTCACCACTTGACCAGACCCATGACAAGGTACAGTATATAGGTGGGTGTTTAGCATAGGGCCGACCACACTTAGGTCAACAGTCATTAGGTCAACCACTATTGGTCGACAGTGACTAGGTCGACACCTGAAATAGGTTGACACGGTCATTTGGTCAACATGAACAAGGTCTACATGGAAAAAGGTCGACATGAGGTTTTAAAATAAATAAATTATTGGTGGCATTTTCTTCGTAAAGTGACCGGGAACCCCAATTAGTGCACCGTGTCCCCTCACATGGCTCGCTTCGTTCGCCATGCTTCGGGCAAGGTGCCTCGCTCCGCTACCACTGCGCTCGGCACGGGTTACTATTCCCAATTGTAGTCCACGTGGATCGTAAAGTATGAAAAAGTAAAAAAAAAGAAGTGAAAAACCCATGTCGACCTTTCCAAGTCGACATATAGACCACGTTGACATATAGACAATGTCGACCTAATGCATGTCAACCAATAGTGGTCAACCTAATGAACGTCGACCTAAGTGTGGTTGACTTAGAGACCGGCTTCCATGTGCGTCTACCCTTGGGCTTCCAGTACCACTTATTGAACAAAGGAGAAAAAAAATTCCAAATAGTGAAAAAATTTAGCAAAGTAAATTAAAAGAAATTTTTACAATTTTCACACACAAACACAATGCTTTAATTAAGGGAGAATACATTTTTCCATGACTTTCTACTGTTATTATTGCCATTGATGGCAACTCCATGTTTTGCTTTGAATGGGGTCACTCCTGCTGGTAAGATCTCAGCAAATCTTATTGCTGGTCATAAGGTAATATCCCGCTATGTGAGACAGTGCCGTAACTAGACTTTTTGGTGCCCTGTGCCAGAGAGAGAAAAGCCCCCCCCCCCCCCCATAGCCCCATTCCCCCATTTTTTTCAATAGGGACATCAGGCACATGCCTCATGTATTATATAAATAATACTCACACATTTATAGAATACTGCAAGACAATGGATTTGGTCAAATATCCTCTTTATACCACATTCATGCACTTAACTTGAGATGCTCGCTGTTGTTCAGTTACAATACCCTTTGTTAAATAACACATTTCAATACACTGCCATACCTAGGATTCAAATCCATGACCTGTTGAATTCTAATCAAACACCCTACTCATTGAGTTATTTGATCCTGCATAAAAACTATGTAGTGTGCAGCCACACATCCAATCTATTCCAGCCACACACTACATAAATCTGCTCAGTCGCAATGCTGATAATTTTTTCACAAAGTACAAGGTAAGCTTCAAATTGTTAGAATTCTCTACCATTCTGTGCAAGAGCAGATAGCTCAATGAATAGATTGTCTGACTGCAATGATACAGGCAATGGGTTCAAATCCTAGGTAAGTCAGCAACTTGGAATGTAATAAAAGACAGTGTGACTGAAAAACAATGAAATCTCCAGTAAATTTCATAAATGTTGTATAGGTATTAATGACAGAAGGGGTCATGGTAGGAAACAGCAGCGGTCAGGAAATACTGAGCTTCACAAAAATGGGAAACTGCAAGTGAAATTAATTAAAACAGATAATTGACAAGTGACGTCAAGAGCGCCCCTTACCCTGCAGCGCTATGTGCGGTGCCCCCTCTGCACACACCTAGTTACAGCCCTGATGTGAGATAGTCCATCAGATGCTGCACATTGCGCTAGAACTTATGTCGCTACACAAGCAGGCCACAGAATACTATACCCAGCAGGCTTTGTGGCTGCTCAAGGAGGCAGGGTGATGTCAGATGAGCAGTGTCAGATGGTAGAGGGACGAGCATAGACAGTTGTGTAGATGCAGTTTGGAGACAGCAGTAAGAATAAATGAGGAGAAGCAGTGAGGAGAGAGAGGTTGGAGTGGAGAGGGTGCTGGAGAGATAGGAAGGCAGGGCCGTAACTAGGTGTGTGCAAAGGGGGCACCTCATATAGCGCTGCAGGGTAGGGGATGCTGTTGGCGGCACTTGTCAATTATCTTATTTAATTACTTTTGCTTGCAGCTTCCCCCCTTTTTGTAGACCAGCATCTCCTGACCGCCCCTGTCCCTACCCTGACCCCTTCTTTTGCTAATACCTATACAACATTCATGAACTCAACTTGAGAGCTCTTTTTTATTCAGTCACAGTGTCCTTTATTACATTTCAAGATGCTGACATACCTGGGATTCAAACCCAGTGCCTGTGGCATTGCAGTCAGACACTCTATTCATTCAGCTATCTGCCCTTACATAGAAAGGTAGATCATTCTAAGCTAGAGAATTCTAACAATTTGAAGCTTACCTTGTACTTTGCGAAAAAATGATCAGCATTGCGGCTGAGCAGATCTGTGTGGTGTGAGGCTGCAAGAGATTGGATGTGGGGCTGCACACTACATAGATCTGATCAATTGCAGTGCTGATTTTTTATTTACAAAGTACCAGTAGCATAATATAGTTTTCATAGGGGCTATTTCAGACATGATCGAAAACGCACAGTGGGCGATCAGGTCTGAACTGTGCATGCGCCGCAGTGCGCATGTGCATGCCAGAGATGCTATCAGCATCTCAGCCCAGCGATTGTCAGGCAGAGGCATTTGCTGTGCGGGAGGGGGCGGGCTGGCGGCGTTTGGCCGCCATTTTGGTGGCGCAGTCCGGGCAATGCAGGTGTGCCTGGATCATGCGGGGGATGGGCCACGGTGGCTGCGTGATGTAACGCGCAGCCGCTGCGACCCGGGATGCAACAAGTAGCTCCCTGCCGGCATGCAGGAGCTGCGCAGGTAGTGAGCTACTTGTCAAGTAAAAAAGCATCGCCGCTGTGTGATGTTTTTGTACTTGTGCAGTAGGGCCTGACATGCGGGGCGGACTAGCCCCATGCTGGGCGTCCCCCCGCATGTCAGAGTAAATGATCGTAGATGTGCTAAATTTAGCACATCTATGATCAACTCTGAATTACCCCCATAGTATTTATGCAGGATCAAATAGCTCAATGAGTAGGGTGTTTGATTAGAATTCAACAGGTTATAGGTTCGAATCCTGGGTATGGCAGTATATTGAAGTGTGTTATTTAATAAAGGATATCGAATAACAAAAAGCTCTCAAGTTAAGTGCATGAATGTGGTATAAAGAGGATTTGTGTCCGAATCCATTTTCAGAGCATGGGCTTTCTCTGGGATCAATCTTGTCATGCCCCTTCCCCACGAGGCACGTACCTTATGTCAATATTGGAAAAATGGGGTGGGTGGGGATGGGGGGAGGGTGCTCCAATTCTCTCTCTGGCTCAGGGCACCAAAAAGTTTAGTTATGGCTCTGCAGAAAGGGGAACAGAGGAAACAGCTGTGAACAGTGAGAGACAGTACAGAGCTGAGTAGCATAGTACAGGATAACAAAGAGAAGGACCCAGTCACCTTTAAGTCAAAAAGAGTATATTGAGATCCCATGGATCGGGGCTATAGAGTGATGTCAGAGCTCAGTGATTAAGCAGCAAGTAGACACAAGTATACATGTACAAACCAGCATTTCTAAAGCTACAAATACTGTAGGCTGTACTAAATTACACAGCAGTAACTGAATAACCAGTTTGTTCAGTTTGTGTCAGAAATACCTCATTGTATTGCTGCTGCTGGCAGTGACAGTTCAATGCATGTGGGGATCCACGTGCAGTCTAGGTGCAAGATCTCCAGCAAAATGCCACGGGTGCCATTTTCCTGGTAATTTTTCTCTGTGCACGTTCAAAGCTTCAAGAAAGTGGCACCCTCATCATTTTTCCTATCATTACAGCATATATGCTGTTGGTGCAGGTGCCCATGTAAAAAGTGTGTCCCATGTGTAAACAGTTTGCCCCATGCTCTGAACCCAATAGTTTCTCGGTCGCTCATACTGTAATTAGTCAATCTGCAGTCATGTGTGAGACCCCAGTAACAACCACTGGACACTGAAGCCTGCCACTCAAGGGGTTTTCATGTGGAAAGACACAGGCACTGCAACCAGGGCCGGATTAAGCCTTGGGGGTGCCTGGGGCACTTAAGCCAGGAGGACCCTGGTGGAAGGAGGGGGTGTATATTAGATTGTGCATACCTCCCAATATGACCCATTCCAGGAGGGACAAAATGCTCTCTACCTGAACTTCCTTCTTAATAAATGATTGGCGTCACCTGTATTGAACTATTGAATTGATAAGAAATGTATTACAACACAGGTGATTGCAATCATAAATTAAGAAGGAAGTCCAGGTACATAGCATCTTGTCCCTCCTGGAATGGGTCATGTTGGTTGGTATGATTGTGTATTTTAAATTTAAACCAATGGTGTATATTATATTTAAACTAATAGTTTAATAATGGCTGGGTACTGTTTATTGTTCCACATACTTGAGAGACAACTATTTTATAAAATTTATTGTAGTGGAACAAAGACAACTTAACCTTAAAAAACACAAAATAAAATCTATAATTTAACTTATCACATGCAAGAATAGCAGCAGCCTCTGTACTACTTACACATTGGGATAGGACTCAGGAAGACTCTCTGTGTGTCTCTCACTCTAGACCCTCAATAGATAACAGGTTACACAGGACCCAGACACCAAGGCGGGGAGGAGGAGAAGCTGGGATCCCTGTGTCACTTACAGCTCTCTCCACCCTCCAAACTCTCCTCCATAGGAAGCTCATGAAACCTGATACTCCTGTGTCTCTGCCTGCACTACATACTGTCCTGCTCACATTCTGGCTGCTGGTTCTGCTGCTGCATAAAAGAGAAATCTAGTGATGTCATTGTGCTCTGGCCAGTGGGCCCCCTGATTAAGGGGGCCCCAGGGTACCGTATGCCCTGTGACCCCCCTTAATCTGGCTATGACTGCAACCCCCCTTACATGGTGCTGATATGAGTACCTGAGGAGCTCTATGAACCTGAAGGAAACCAGCGGCAGCACCCAGAGAGTGGGAAATACCCCAGCTCCATTGTAGACTGATCTGTAAACGCTAGGAGGAAAAGCCACTGGATGGTGAGAGAGAGCGCTGCAGAGATGGCACTGTGAGGAGAGCCGGTGCTGAGGCGGCTGATGGCAGTTCAGGGAACGGGAGAGTGACAGCAGCGGGTGTGTGAGCCGCCACTGCACTGTCCTGAGGTGACCGGCCAGGCGCAGCTAGTAAATAGCAGTCTCGTGAGCAGAGATCTGTGGCAGCCTGCAGGTGAGGCAGACAGGGAGCCCTCAGGGACAGCCAGGCAATCAGTGTGAAGGACAGAGAGAAGAAGACAGGTGCAGTCAGCGTGTGGGCTGAGGAGATATCAGCGTGACAAGAGCTGCACCCCCCCAGTCACAGAGTGAGAGAGCAGCTGGGTAGCCCACCCACATACAGTGACTGACAGCCCATTATACCTTCTCAGCTGTCTTACGCGGTGGTAGTACCAAGCAAATAGTCTGACCACTCAGAGTGAAGAGTCAACCGTGACACTGAGCTAATCTGTAGTGCTTATATACAGAAGACCAGTGTCTGTCAGCTCCCACATCTGAGCAGTAGAACGCTTTCATCTTACCAGTGCCCCTTGCTGCCACCTAGTAGTCACCTGGGATAACAAAGGACACTTTGGGGGGAATTCAAATGTTATTGCCCCCAATCTCCTGTCTAAAGTGACGGGAGATCGCAGGGGGCGATATTAATTTCATGCCCCTTATCCTGCTCATTGCGCCCATTAGTTTCGGATTTAGCCACATAAAGCGACTAAACCCAACTAAACTAACAGGCACGAGCGGGAATGTGCCGTTTGAGCGCCCAAACAATTCACTTTTCACACATTTCAGCTCGCCACCCCTGGCGGGTGTGAGTTGAAATGTAGATGCCGGCAGCCGATCGCCCCCGAACAGAGCTATATTTGAATATCTTTGTTTGGCGCCATCTAGTGACTGCCAGCATCTAAAAGATTTGAATCTTGCCCTTTGTCTTATTAATGCAAAACAGATGGTTGAGTCATTTGTGTGGAATAGGAACCCCTGCAACTTAGTGGGACTTAAAGACTTGAGACAAAGGACATTTATATAAATAGAGACTCTCTTGCAGAGTCTCACTTATGATGAGGTTTCATTAATGCCAATATGATGCTTGCTAATGCAGTATGGTGAAAAAAATGATACGTTACACATTATATGTTGATGACAAGGACAGAGCTGACATCACACAGGCGGGAGCTGTCAGGCTCCGACCACTGGTCAATGTTGTGGCTTGCTGACAGTTTTTTTGCCCTCGGCCCATGACAAAAGAATCATTGTATCATGCAAAACATTGAAAATGAAAGGATCAAGTCACTCACATTGGAACTGAAATGTTCACACCAAGAGATACTGCAATCTACACAATTTCCCTCTTCACACCGAGGTGCCTTAACTCCACTTTGGGGAACCACCATAGTACTGTTTTGCCCTTTCATAAAAACCCCTTAGTGACAGGAATGAACATACTATGCCATCCGAGTTCGCTAGCCGTGCAGGATGCCGGCCGAACTCTGACTTTTTTTTAAAAGGGCAATCACTTACAAGGCAAAACCATGCCTTGTAAGTGATTGCACTTTAAAAAGACTTCCGATCTCGCCCAGCATCCCGCACGGACGCCAAACTCGTGTGGCATTATATCCCGCCCCATATATGGAAGTATTTTGTTTTGATTTCAGTTTTATGAGATTCCATACTTGAATGCTGCCTTATCTATCTCCTACTCAGAGTGGAGGCGGCCATTTTGTAACATGAACCAATATTCCCAAGACTGTATTCTATTAATTCACTAAAGGCATTTACTCTGGCTGCAGCTTAATGAATATCAGATCAGCCTAATAAATGGCCACCTTTATTATGTGTAAAAGACTAATAATAATAATAATAATTTTATTTATATAGCGCTCTTTCTCCAACAGGACTCAAGGTGCCTTACAGACATCAGAAACGATGCACATAATACAAAGGATCTAAGTAATACAGCAATAGATAAGCAACAGAGACATAAAAGAAAACCTTAAGCACACAGAAAGCATAATGTATGATTGGTGTAGGCATTTTGGGTAATAGCTTCCAAGGGTTGTGTATTCCACCCTCACAAGGTACCAGGTGGGGCAGCCATCTTGGGTGCACAGCGTAGGATTACCCAGAGTGGAATAGTCTACCCCTAGAAGAGATGACACAAAATAGGGGTTATTTCAGAGTCCTAAAGTTCAGAGTAGGGTTCCAACAAGACCACCAGGTCCATGTACAGTATTTTTCATCCCATCCACAAATGTACCATATGGGGCAGCCATGTTGGGTGCAATTCGAAGGTTACACTGTGGGAGGTGAGCCATGTAAGGGCCCAGTGCATATATGGGAAAACTAACACTTGTATAGTAGTATGATATACCCTGTATGTAGGGCGCTATGGCAGGGTGTGCAATCAGTGGAGGTAAACATTACAGGAAAAGCACACGGTGGGATGGAAGAGAGAAAAAAAACCACAACAACGGAGGAAAAAACACAATTGCAGGTAACCAGTGTCAGAAGGAAAATTGGGATAACATTATTTTGATCATAGTACGGTTGGGTATGAGAATGTGGGGAACACACTCAGGAGCAATGGGGATGTCCCTGCTGAGCCTGGTCCTGGTGCTCTGCCCCCACAGTTAGCTGCTCATCTTGAGGGTTAGGCCCAGGGGCAGACTTGATGTTCTCAGCTAGAGAGTTGGTAACCCTGGTCCTGGTATTCTCATGATAGAAATACAAGTTAATGGTTATAATTCTGCTTTTCCTCAGTTTTCCTGTTTGTAACAAGAAGACGTTACCTCTAGGTTATGACTACAGACAGCGTTTGGTTCCAGCCAGCACCTGAAGACTTCTCCGTTGCTTCCCCCCTGGTGCCAGTGTTTCCAGCTGCCTGGTTTTTATGAAAGTGGTTTATTGAGTCTTAAGTTATTAAGTTTTAATTTGGCTTTAGTGACATATGTCTTCACCCAGGGATGTCTGTGTGATGGGTTTACAGCAGCTGCACTGTATGACTGGGGGAGATTCTGCAGGGAAGTGTTATTGTACACATTACACTGTGTCATTTTTTGCATCTTTATTACTTATGAATTTATAAATACATCTGCAGTTACACTAAAGGCATTTAGCTGTCACACTTGTGTGGGTAGACTTTTATAAGGTATTGTGCTATTTCTTGCATTTCTGCATATCTGTTTAAATGAATGTTATAGATAGGTATAGTTACCATTTATTATTCTTATTATATTTTTTATCAGTTGGTTAATATACATCAAAACTGATGCTTGCAGTGAGCTCACTGTACATTTCAATTGAGCTGTATTTAACACAGCCTGAAAGCTCTTAATATACAACAGGGATCCTTCATGCTATGTCTCTCTATTATGAAGCACACTAGGGGCCTTAAACAGTATATAAAGCAAATTGTACTATTTTCTACTGATCATACCCACAAAATATTCATACGCATCTATGCCTGTGTAGATTAGGACACATACAGTAAATCACTTAGCGTAGGGCCACACAAAGCTTGGCTGGAAGGAGAGTGCACATGGGCGCCTATGCAGGCTACTACACATGTGCGGCAGTCCCGCCGCTGCTGGATCTGACCGCAGCATGCTGCGGTCAAGCCGGATGACAGGACGGCGGGATTTCAGTGTGAACACATACATTTCAATGTGTTCTACTGAAATCCTGTGTGTCACTGGCCGGATCCTGTTCTGTGGGATCCCGCAGAACAGGATCCGTGTGCACACAGAACCCCCCTGCTGGCCAAGCGGGTCCCCTCCAGCGGTGCATGCTGGTGCCTGCAAAAGTTTTTGGTGAAAAGTAAAAAAAAAAATTAATAAAAAGTTACATAATTATTATTTTTTTAACAACTTATATGTGCCATACCCCACTACGTTCACATAAACACTGTGACTCCGCAGTTTGAGTTGTCATTTGTGAAAAAAGTTTATAAAAAATTGTTCTTTTTTGAACAACTTGTGTGCACTGTAGGTGCTGTACTGCCCTGCATTCACATACACTGTGACTCCCCAGTGCGAGTTGTCATTTGGGAAAAAAATTTGAAAAAAAGTTTTTTTCTGTACAACCTGTGTGTTCATCGATATGAATCATGATCAGTCATGAAAAAAGCAGGAGCAGCAGCCAAATACTAGCACTGAAGCTTCTGCCACCAGTCATGATGATACTAGACCTACTAAAGCCGATGCTCAAGGGCATAGAGGTTTTAAATCAGGTTATATAAAATATACATGTCACATCCATGAAGAAAGTCTAAGTGTGTCCACGAGTGCTATAATTGAGCCTTCCCTTTCTGATACTGTACTTGTAGAGAAGCCTCCTTCCACCATTTGTGCAAGCTCTGCAAATGTGGGGATGAGCAAGTCAGTAAGTCAGGCACCAGTGGAAGCAGTTCTTTCTTGTGATATCAAGAAGGCCATTGTAATATCTGGGCATAAGACCAAAAAATCCAGTTCTTACAGTATGTGTGGAATTATTTTTGTCAAACCATCTGTAGCATTTGTTAAGCCACAGTAAGTAGTTATAGGGATGTTAACTATATAAAAACCTGTTCCCTGTTACATAATCATAAAAAGTATTTGTCAAAATCAGAAATGTATGCAAAAAAGAAAAGAAAAACAAGCAGTCCAGCATCAGCTAGCTTCCTTCTTTCAGATAGATCTCAGCACCAGCAATCTCCACCTTCATCATCAATATTCTCACTAGTGATCGGAGTTAGGCTTGCATCCAATTTTATAAGGCTAGGTGACTCCTCCCCTATCCAAGATTCTTCCGAAGAATCCTTCAGCGCTAGGCCTGGTGATGTTGCTGGGGGTGGATCTTCATCCTAGAAGATGACCAAGAAGACTACTAGTAGAATTTTAAAAACACAATTATCAGTATCAGTAGATACGGCCAAAATAATGGGGTGATGGATGGCACACCAATGTGTTTCGCTGCTGAGCCCTGCAGCTTTTGCAAGGTGACTTGTGAACTAGAGCAACAGCAGTGAAACGCGTTGGTGTGCCATCCATCACCACATTATTTTGTCCGTATCCACTGATGCTTCCTTTGATACTGGAATATTATTGATTACAACTGCATGGATGATCTACCAATACAACTTGGACTGTAACCATTTAAAAGACATCCATATGAATGGTGAGGAACATCTAATTAATTTGTGGGACTATCCTCCAGCGGCTGTTATACAGTCCTACTTTGCATTATTGGACTGGGCTGTCAGTTCTAAAAGGAGAAAGAACCATCCACCTTCCTAATTAACTCTCCAGTTTAACCAGGCATAGCCGTGAAAGAACTAACATTGGGTGACATCTATTTTTATGCTTTATATCTTTTGTGTATGTATATTATGATTTTTATATATTAAATCATGTATGCCAAGTTCAGTCAATTCATCTTATGATTTTAGCGCTGCCCATCTATTTTTCCTTTTTTGTGATTCATTCTAATTAATAGGAGTGACTAACCCTATTCTGGGCAGCTGCTTTAGAAAACCAGTCCATACTTAGCGCTCAACTGTATAACCCGTTGGTTAAAATACTTTGTGCTAGTATTAGACTTGCATCCAATATCCACCATTAATGCAGCTGGTTAATTGAGGTCCTGTGTCCCTGCTACCAAATTCAATCTTCATTCCAGTTTACACAGATATGGGACAAGCAGAACTGTGACAGCTCATTGGTTGGTAAAATCGCTTTCAACAGCAGCAGCAGTATCTGAGACATAATGCAAGCACATTCAGAGGCAGACTACTCTGTGTATCACTGGCAACACTAAGAGTCATACCGTTGACACCTATCATAAAAACTAAAACATGTCATAGCAAAATGGCTTACCCCACTTGGACTCAGGATCTATGATTTCTTATAAATGCCCCAAATTTTGTGAGAGCATTAAAGCTGAGTGAATTCAAACACATGCCATGTTTTGATCACACAATCAACTTGCTGGTACAAAGTTTTATTAAAAAGATAAGGGCATGCAGGAGATGTCTGTGGCCTGAAAAAATGTGGGACATTTTTGGAATTCAGCAGCTGCATACAGAAGATTGCAGCACCTGCAAGAACAGTTTAATTTGCCCTGCCACCATCAGAGGACAGAGGATCAGCAAAAAGCCATCCACAGCTGCACAACAAGCCATGACATTGGGATAGGAAGGGGAGTATACTTTAGTCCAGTACAGTGGAAAATACTTTCAACGCTGTGCAAGGTGTTGAAACTATTTGAAGTAATCACCTGTGAAGTGAGTTAAGGCACTGCTACGTTGAGTCAGGTGATTCCCCTAATTAGACTTTTGGAAAAGGAGCTTAAGAAATTGAAGGAGGCGATGAAACAAAGTGATTATGCTAAGTATGTCAGACTTGTAGATAAAGTCCTTTATTCGCTTCGCCAGAATCCAAGGGTTGTCAATATCTTGAAATTCGATAACTACATTTTGGCAAATGTACTCAAAAAGAGATTTCAGCACAGCCGGAAACCTAGTCAGCAATCAGTGTGGGAGGCTACTTCCTTAAAATGTGGAAAAGATGATGTTTTTCAAAATGAAATACAATTCCACGAGGAAGACCTTTTACCAGCAATTACGTCAAAGTACAGAGACTTTTGTAATGGTGGAATCCAGCGGGGATGAATTAATATTGTGTGAAGATGATGTAAACACTGATGAGGGTGAGGATGAAGATTATAATGATGACATATTGCCACTATAAAGATCATTGACAGCACTGTTCGCTGCCTTGAGCTCATTGGTAGCTTGTTTTGTGGGGTCCAGAAAAAACCAAGCACTTCAACCACAAAAGTGTTAGTCTCTGTCACTGAAGTGTTTAGTTTGATAACTGTGCATGTCCTTTTTAATATACAACATAAGGGTGGGGGAGTTGGGTGACTAGAAATGTTTATGTTATTGAGGTTAATAATACTGTAAGACCCAAATTATGTGATTTTAGCTATTTCTATAATTTTTTTGAAAAAAAAAATACACATCCAAAACCAATGAGGTTTTATAAAACCAAAACCCGACAACGAATTAGAACAAAAACCAAAACATAGGGGTCACCGCACATCTCTATTTAGAATCTGCTTCCCTGCGAAAGTGGAAATGGATGGCATAAAATGCATTGCACAAGTTTTTTTCTCTGTAAGCTTATACACGTGGTGCAAAAAATTTTTTTCTGAAGTAGAAACTACTGGGATAGCGATGAACATCCTCAAAATTCGTAGTTAACCACTCATTTATCTCATTCCACTAATCTTGCTCTTACCCAGTTCCTTAGCCTTTGCAAATGTTGGCTTTTCCACAATTGCTCTACAAATCCAAATCCTTTTGGGAAATCCTTGTGCAACTGTGCAAATCAAAGCCTAGAGTGATACCAAAGAGGACTGTGCACTGCACCTCAGTCAGGGGGCACTTTGTAAATGAGGTTTTCTGTAAGCACACAATGAACGTGTTAAATTTGTGGGATGCAAAACCAATGAACCACTCGATGGGCAGGATGCATCGATGCCATTTTCAGCGATTTGTCCACTTTTCTCATATGTACTGTACCAAGCTCCAGAATTCAATACATTCTTCAGATGGCGTTAACCTATAAGACGTTGGACTTCTTTTTGTGTATTCCCCTGAGAGGGATTGAATGGGAACACTCCCAGCACAATCTGTGACTCGTGTGTCACTTGACGCATGTGCACGAGGATTTGCGGCTCCTAAACCCGGAAGTCTTTATATTGCATAGGACAGCACTTATTGGTAGAGATGACAGGTGGGATGCATTGCCCTATATCATCACCAGGGAATGGATCTTGTGAGTACATCAACCAAATGCATTAGTCTGAGCCAATGTTTTTTTCTGGCCCAGGGCACCAAAATGTCTAGTTACGTCTCTGATTATTATAATTGTATATTGCACTGGTACTGTACAATGGTTAATTTGTGTTAGTTACAAAATATGGCAAATCTTTCATAGCAGATTTCTCTTATCTCATTTTATAGTCTGCTTTAGCCTTCAGAGGGAACATGTACTCATTGTAAATAAAATCATAAGAGGAGACAGGGAGCAGTGTGCTGAAGAGAGCTGCTCCACTAATATGCTCATTATCTGATGACAATGGAGCTGATTCTGAGTCGCAGGCATCCCCGTGCATGGACGCAAATGGTGACGTTTTGTATACAGTGCATGAGCAGATGTGAATTTATGCATTTATTTTCTGCATATCTCCATCATAATCTGAGTCGTACGGAAATCGTGCGTTATCTGCCTTTACATAAAGTTGGTAGTTTTGGGGTAGCAATTGTGCAACCACAATGCGCATGTACTTTATGTAACCACCTTTACATGAAACATCCAATTTTATATCGAAATGGGCACGATTAAAATTTGTATCATTCTGATTGATGTATCAATGTACCCAGGGCCGGCGCTACCCGCTCAGCAAGGTCCTGCAAAGCAGGGAGGCGCTGGGTCAGAGAGGCGCTCTCCCCGCTCTGCGACCTTGCTGTGATGTGCGCTGTTGATGCCGGCTGCCAGCGCCTGTCACTCTGACAGACGACAGCAGCGGCACCTCACTGATGGGGCCGCCCCTCTCCCTGCCTCTTCACTTATGAAGCCGCCCAGCGCTGTGTAGGAGCCCGCAGCAGTGTAGTGAGTCACACTGACTCATTACACGCTGCCGCCACTGAGCTGCATTTTCTAACAGAAAAAACCTCACTGGCGCTGGTCCCCGACGCCAGTGAGAGGGTGATCAGTCACATCACCCTTCTTCTCTGCTCCGCACTGCTGCTGCAGCTCTCTGCTTCCTGGACTCTGTGTTGGCCCTCACTGCATGCTGGGACATACGGGGGAGGGAGGAGGGGGAGTCTCGGCAGCAGTCCGTGGTGTGTGTACAGAAGAGTGAGTCACAGGCCCTGCAGTGAGGAGCCTTGCTGGAGCCAGAGCCAGGAGGTGCACAGTGTGGAACTTGTGGAAAAAGAAAACACATGTAAAGTAAAGAGTGTGTGTTTAGCTATGGCTGTGTGTGTTTCTGCATATACTGTATATGTATTTTCCTATGTCTGTTTAGCTATGTGTATTTTTTGTGTATACTGTATATGTATTTTGCTAGGTGTTTAGCTGTATGTATGTACAGTATGTATGTGTTTGTGTGTGTGTCTTTTCTGTGGGTGTGTCTGTGTATATGTGTTTTGCTGTGTGTGTTTTACTATATGTGTGTATATCAATATCTACAGATGTAGCCACACTTATCCATCCCATGATGCGTACGCATCGCGGCATGGATGACGCCACTGGTGTGCCCATGTCTATGAGTCGCGCATGTGTACTTCTATGGAGTGAACGGAGGCTGCGAATAGCCACAGCACGGCGTTCACTGTCTGCTTGCCATGATGCGTATGCCGGTTCCTACACATTGCAGCAACAATGAGGCTGGCCACATCTCTATCTATCTATCTATCTATCTATCTATCTATCTATCTATCTAACTATCTATCTCTCACATTCCCGGTAGTAAATGTTGACGTGTGCATCTCTATACTGTGTGTTGTACCGTGTATAAGCGTCTGTACTGTGTGGCGTACCGTGTATAAGCTTCTGTACTGTGCGGCGTACCGCGTATAAGCGTCTGTACTGTGCGGGGTACCGTGTATAAGCTTCTGTACTGTGCGGCGTACCGCGTATAAGCTTCTGTACTGTGCGGCGTACCGCGTATAAGCTTCTGTACTGTGCGGCGTACCGCGTATAAGCGTCTGTACTGTGCGGCGTACCGCGTATAAGCGTCTGTACTGTGCAGGGTACCGCGTATAAGCGTCTGTACTGTGCGGCGTACCGTGTATAAGCTTCTGTACTGTGCGGCGTACCGTGTATAAGCTTCTGTACTGTGCGGCGTACCGCGTATAAGCGTCTGTACTGTGCGGCGTACCGTGTATAAGCTTCTGTACTGTGCGGCGTACCGCGTATAAGCGTCTGTACTGTGCGGCGTACCGTGTATAAGCTTCTGTACTGTGCGGCGTACCGTGTATAAGCTTCTGTACTGTGCGGCGTACCGTGTATAAGCTTCTGTACTGTGCGGCGTACCGCGTATAAGCGTCTGTACTGTGCGGCGTACCGCGTATAAGCTTCTGTACTGTGCGGCGTACCGCGTATAAGCTTCTGTACTGTGCGGCGTACCGCGTATAAGCGTCTGTACTGTGCGGCGTACCGTGTATAAGCTTCTGTACTGTGCGGCGTACCGTGTATAAGCTTCTGTACTGTGCGGCGTACCGTGTATAAGCTTCTGTACTGTGCGGGGTACCGTGTATAAGCTTCTGTACTGTGCGGCGTACCGCGTATAAGCTTCTGTACTGTGCGGCGTACCGTGTATAAGCTTCTGTACTGTGCGGCGTACCGCGTATAAGCGTCTGTACTGTGCGGCGTACCGTGTATAAGCTTCTGTACTGTGCGGGGTACCGTGTATAAGCTTTTGTACTGTGCAGGGTACCGTGTATAAGCGTCTGTACTGTGCGGCGTACCGTGTATAAGCTTCTGAACTGTGCGGCGTACCGTGTATAAGCTTCTGTACTGTGCGGCGTACCGCGTATAAGCGTCTGTACTGTGCGGCGTACCGTGTATAAGCTTCTGTACTGTGCGGCGTACCGCGTATAAGCTTCTGTACTGTGCGGCGTACCGTGTATAAGCTTCTGTACTGTGCGCCGTACCGCGTATAAGCGTCTGTACTGTGCGGCGTACCGTGTATAAGCTTCTGTACTGTGTGGCGTACTGTGTATAAGCTTCTGTACTGTGCGGGGTACCGTGTATAAGCTTTTGCACTGTGCGGCGTACCGTGTATAAGCTTCTGTACTGTGTGGCGTACTGTGTATAAGCTTCTGTACTGTGCGGGGTACCGTGTATAAGCTTTTGTACTGTGCGGCGTACCGCGTATAAGCGTCTGTACTGTGTGGCGTACCGTGTATAAGCTTCTGTACTGTGCAGGGTACCGTGTATAAGCTTCTGTACTGTGCAGGGTACCGTGTATAAGCGTCTGTACTGTGCGGCGTACTGTGTATAAGCGTCTGTACTGTGCGGGGTACCGTGTATAAGCTTCTGTACTGTGCGGGGTACTGTGTATAAGCGTCTGTACTGTGCGGCGTACCGTGTATAAGCTTTTGTACTGTGTGGCGTACCGTGTATAAGCTTCTGTACTGTGTGGCATACCGTGTATAAACCTCTCAACTGTGTGGCGTAACGTGTATAAGCTTCTCTACTATAGGGGGTATTCAATTATGTGCCAAATTTGACCATGGGTATTCAATTGCGGGCGTTTTGAGCCAGATTTTAAATCTCTTTTCACCCATGAATTTTCCCCCTTTTTATGTCGAATCGGCATGGGCGAAAACGCCCCCAAATTCGACAACTCGTAAATCGGCTGCAAATTTGCAGATTCACGTGATTTTTGCCAGTGCCGGACTTTTTAACAAGTCAGAAAAATGGCACAGGCATTGAATAGGGTGAATCTAATTCGCCCTAAAAACAGACGATAATTTGCCGATTTTTCGACTGGTCAAAAAATCTGGCAATAATTGAATACCCCCTATGTGTTAACATGTATAATCTTCTCTATTGTATGGCGTACTCTGTATAGGGCTCTAAACTGTGGTGCAACATGTATAAGGCTCTCTACTGTGTGGTGTACCATGTATAAGCTTCTCTGCTGTCTGGCATACCCTGTATAAGGCTCTCTACTGTATGGCGCTACGTGTATAAGGCTCTCTACTGTGTGGCGTACCGTGTTCAAGCTTCTCTACTGTTGTGGCATACGGTGTATAAGGCTCTCTACTGTGTGGTGTAACGTGAATTGGGAGTACTATTGTGTGGCGACACCCCTTATTAGTGAGACAAACAATATTTTGGGGATGCTATTCCCTATTTTTAATATGGGATGGGGCCCAATGCATATTGTTGCACCTGGATCCACTATTTCTAGTTCCGCCACTGCGCCTGTCTGCCCAGGAAGACCACCGCATGCATCCCTGCCCTCACCCTCTCTAACTCCCCCTCAACATCCCTGCCCTCACCCTCCCTGTAACTCCCCCTCAACGTCCCTGCTCTCACCCTCCCTGTAACTCCCCCTCAGCATCCCTGCCCTCACCCTCCCTGTAACTCTCCCTCAGCGTCCCTGCCCTCACCCTCCCTGTAACTCTCCCTCAGCGTCCCTGCCCTCACCCTCCCTGTAACTCTCCCTCAGCGTCCCTGCCCTCACCCTCCCTGTAACTCCCTGTCACTGCCCCTGCCTTCACTCTCCCGGTAAATCCCCCTCATTTGTGACGCACACTGACCCTTTATGAGTTAAGAGAGGGAGGGCGCAATTTTATAGTTTGCAGGAGGGCGCCGAACACCCTAGCACCGGCCCTGAATGTACCAATGTGTTATACCAGTTAAATGTATTAGCATGTCATGGTAGAAAGTTCATTGATCTGCTGTTACAGATGGAGCCCAGCTCATCTATCCCTTTAATAGGATTAATTGAGCCAGTGCTGTAATGACTTAATCCCCTGCTGTATTGTTCTCTCTGTATTGTATTGCAGATGAGAACAATAGATGAAAGGTTTATGCTAATAAGACTTGGTGCAGCAAAGCGCACCAGAGAAGGCTAGATGAGCCAGGCTCCATCCGTATTTCATTATAGTCACAGAACTTCAGAGACAAGATGCTAATCATCCCTAAAACCCTGTGTATGGGACAGCAATCTGTGAATAAGCACTGCAGTGGTCAAGCCTGCAGTTTCTAGTAGACACTCTGTCTACCCAGGTGTTAAGTTCTCACTGACCAGAACTAGTTTGATTACCCAGGAAACAGATGGCCAGAAGGGTGTGACTTGCTCTTCCTGGGGCCAGGTTGTAAAAGCCTGGATATTTACACAGGCCTCATCCTACAGTTGTAAACCCTAGTCCAAAGCTTCAAACAAACAATTAAAAGCTAAGGCCATCCACCCTGCTAGTATTTTCTAAGAGACACCACAGTATAAACTGAAACTCAATACCTTCTGACTTTGGAAGGGTTAAACAGGAATCCCAAGAGCACGGAAGCTGGAGGTGAATTGGAGGGAGTTTAAATATGTGACACTCTCTGCCATTCGTTCATTATTGTGAAGGGGTCTAGATGATCATAATGAAACACATCTACCAGAGGAGACTTCACCTCAATCAGCATTCAGCCCTGCCTAGGTGATATAAACGTTGTACCTTTTTTTCCCCTATTTTTATTTCTTCAGATTGTAATTACTTGTGTGACTATTTATTATATTCTTGTAACTTTCTTTTTTCTGTAACAATAAACTTTGAAGTTTTGACTTGGATTAAAAATCTAATCTTAGTTCTGGTTGTCTGTGCTTTCACACCCAAACCTTGAGAGGTTCATGATACCTAATTTTTTACGTATTAATTTTTTTTGTGTGCGGGTGAGAGCAGAAGCTCACCCTGGGTGTGGTCCCTGGGCTTGGCCTGGCTGGCGCAGTGACTGGTACTTCTACTGGTGGCAGTTCCTGCATGGATTTACCACATGCACTGAGGTAATCAGTAAGGTGTCACGGGCAGCGTTTCAGATTGGCGTATCTGGAGAATCGCCGTGCTGAAATCGTGACAACCTTGACTTGTGGAAGCATCATTGAATTGTCTTGGCTGTGAATCCAGAGCTCTGTGTGATTCTGAATCATGCATGTGATAAAGTAATCCTTGTTCCTGACATATCTCTTGCACCTTGCATGGGGTTGGTGCAAGAGCCACTACAAATGATGCGGGTGGTGTCATATCAGTGGGCAGCATTGGTTTACACTAGCATATGAACAAACCCTCACATTGGCTGAACAGAATCTGGCATTAGTATCAGTTAGTAAATCAGCTTTCTATGGCTGCCCACAATACAGCCACTTTGCGTGTGACTCAGAATCAGTATGTCTAAAAGCAAAATAATATTAATGTCACCTTATCAGTGATGGTCATTAACTATTCTAATTAGCATATATGACACCCGCAAATTATAACATTTGTGCTAGAAAACCTGGAAGTAATAATAATTAATTAGAAAAGCTCAAAATAAAACAAAGTGCAAGAAATAGCGCTGTGATTTATCTTCAAGCTTCGTAATAAAAAAATATATACATATAAATGCTTTACAGTTCTGAAATAGAGATCTAAAACCCAGTACACACTAGGTGATCGCCGCCGATATAGGTGGCGGCAGGGACCCGGCGTGGTGCCGGCATCGGCAAGTGCATACACACTTACCGATGCCGGCGGGGAAGGGAGCGACGGCTGGGGGAACGACAAAGATGCAGCATGGCTGTCGTTAAGGAGGACCTCCCTCGTCTGTACATGTTCAGACGAGAGAGGGGTCGTTAATGATGCGCGGGAGCGCGCATCATTAACGACATTGATTGTACACACTGGATGGGATTGTAAAAGATCTTGCTCAGATTGTCCCTTTCACTTTCTCGTCTAGTGTGTATGGGGCTTAATTCAATGATTAATACATGTAGTAGGTAAATCAATACATTTTTATGTTTTTTTTAATATAAGCTTTCCCTGAATTATCAATGTAGTTATCTTTGAATTTGGTCTATATTTTATTATAGGAGAATATGAATGTTTATTATCATGTTGGCTGAATATAGGGGGTAATTCTGAGTTGATCGCAGCAGCAAGTTTGTTAGCAATTGGGCAAAACCATGTGCACTGCAGGGGGGGCAGATATAACATGTGCACAGAGAGTTTCGATTTGGGTGGGTTATTTAGTTTCTGTGCAGGGTAAATACTGGCTGATTTATTTTTACACTGCAATTTAGATTTCAGTTTGAATACACCCCACCCAAATCTAACTCTCTCTGCACATGTTATACCTGTCCCCCCTGCAGTGCACATGGTTTTGGCCAAATGCTAACAAATTTGCTGCTGCAATCAACTCAGAATTAGGCCCATAGATCCATGCGTTACCAAATATTATACTTATACTATTGCAATTCATTGGAGGGATTTACATGGACACCCTGTTATGGTTGCTGGATGTTTTCTTATTTTGTGGCCATTTATCCTTTTAGGTTGTCTTTCCTGTTTACTCACAATAAGACCAAAAATTATTAGAGATGAGCGGGTTCGGTTTCTTTGAATCCGAACCCGCACGAACTTCACTTTTTTTTTCACGGGTCCGAGCGACTCGGATCTTCCCGCCTTGCTCGGTTAACCCGAGCGCGCCCGAACGTCATCATGACGCTGTCGGATTCTCGCGAGGCTCGGATTCTATCGCGAGACTCGGATTCTATATAAGGAGCCGCGCGTCGCCGCCATTTTCACACGTGCATTGAGATTGATAGGGAGAGGACGTGGCTGGCGTCCTCTCCATTTAGATTAGATTTAGAAGAGAGAGAGAGAGAGAGATTGCTGTGATACTGTAGATTAGAAGAGAGTGCAGAGTGCAGACAGAGTTTAGTGACTGACGACCACAGTGACCAGTGACCACCAGAGACAGTGCAGTTGTTTGTTTTATTTAATATATCCGTTCTCTGCCTGAAAAAAACGATACACAGTCACACAGTGACTCAGTCTGTGTGCACTGCTCAGCCCAGTGTGCTGCACATCAATGTATTGTATATAAAGCTTATAATTGTGGGGGAGACTGGGGAGCACTGCAGGTTGTTATAGCAGGAGCCAGGAGTACATGATAAATAATATTATATTAAAATTAAACAGTGCACACTTTTGCTGCAGGAGTGCCACTGCCAGTGTGACTAGTGGTGACCAGTGCCTGACCACCAGTATATTAGTAGCATTGTATACTATCTCTTTATCAACCAGTCTATATTAGCAGCAGACACAGTACAGTGCGGTAGTTCACGGCTGTGGCTACCTCTGTGTCGGCACTCGGCAGGCAGTCAGTCCATCCATAATTGTATTATATACCACCTAACCGTGGTTTTTTTTTTCTTTCTTTATACCGTCGTCATAGTCATACTAGTTGTTACGAGTATACTACTATCTCTTTATCAACCAGTGTACAGTGCGGTAGTTCACGGCTGTGGCTACCTCTGTGTCGGAACTCGGCAGGCAGTCCGTCCATCCATAATTGTATTATAATATATACCACCTAACCGTGGTTTTTTTTTCGTTCTTTATACCGTCGTCATACTAGTTGTTACGAGTATACTACTATCTCTTTATCAACCAGTGTACAGTGCGGTAGTTCACGGCTGTGGCTACCTCTGTGTCGGAACTCGGCAGGCAGTCCGTCCATCCATAATTGTATTATAATATATACCACCTAACCGTGGTTTTTTTTTCGTTCTTTATACCGTCGTCATACTAGTTGTTACGAGTATACTACTATCTCTTTATCAACCAGTGTACAGTGCGGTAGTTCACGGCTGTGGCTACCTCTGTGTCGGCACTCGGCAGGCAGTCCGTCCAACCATAATTGTATTATATACCACCTAACCGTGGTTTTTTTTTCATTCTTTATACCGTCGTCATACTAGTTGTTACGAGTATACTACTATCTCTTTATCAACCAGTGTACAGTGCGGTAGTTCACGGCTGTGGCTACCTCTGTGTCGGCACTCGGCAGGCAGTCCGTCCAACCATAATTGTATTATATACCACCTAACCGTGGTTTTTTTTTCATTCTTTATACCGTCGTCATACTAGTTGTTACGAGTATACTACTATCTCTTTATCAACCAGTGTACAGTGCGGTAGTTCACGGCTGTGGCTACCTCTGTGTCGGCACTCGGCAGCCCGTCCATAATTGTATATACCAGTGACCTAACCGTGGTTTTTTTTTCTTTCTTTATACATACATACTAGTTACGAGTATACTATCTCTTTATCAACCAGTCTATATATTAGCAGCAGACACAGTACAGTGCGGTAGTTCACGGCTGTGGCTACCTCTGTGTCGGCACTCGGCAGCCCGTCCATAATTGTATATACCAGTGACCTAACCGTGGTTTTTTTTTCTTTCTTTATACATACATACTAGTTACGAGTATACTATCTCTTTATCAACCAGTCTATATATTAGCAGCAGACACAGTACAGTGCGGTAGTTCACGGCTGTGGCTACCTCTGTGTCGGCACTCCGCAGCCCGTCCATAATTGTATATACCAGTGACCTAACCGTGGTTTTTTTTTCTTTCTTTATACATACATACTAGTTACGAGTATACTATCTCTTTATCAACCAGTCTATATATTAGCAGCAGACACAGTACAGTGCGGTAGTTCACGGCTGTGGCTACCTCTGTGTCGGCACTCGGCAGCCCGTCCATAATTGTATATACCAGTGACCTAACCGTGGTTTTTTTTTCTTTCTTTATACATACATACTAGTTACGAGTATACTATCTCTTTATCAACCAGTCTATATATTAGCAGCAGACACAGTACAGTGCGGTAGATCACGGCTGTGGCTACCTCTGTGTCGGCACTCGGCAGCCCGTCCATAATTGTATATACCAGTGACCTAACCGTGGTTTTTTTTTCTTTCTTTATACATACATACTAGTTACGAGTATACTATCTCTTTATCAACCAGTCTATATATTAGCAGCAGACACAGTACAGTGCGGTAGTTCACGGCTGTGGCTACCTCTGTGTCGGCACTCGGCAGCCCGTCCATAATTGTATACTAGTATCCAATCCATCCATCTCCATTGTTTACCTGAGGTGCCTTTTAGTTGTGCCTATTAAAATATGGAGAACAAAAATGTTGAGGTTCCAAAATTAGGGAAAGATCAAGATCCACTTCCACCTCGTGCTGAAGCTGCTGCCACTAGTCATGGCCGAGACGATGAAATGCCAGCAACGTCGTCTGCCAAGGCCGATGCCCAATGTCATAGTACAGAGCATGTCAAATCCAAAACACCAAATATCAGTAAAAAGCCTCTTTTTTTCTTTGCGTCATGTGCTGTTTGGGGAGGGTTTTTTGGAAGGGACATCCTGCGTGACACTGCAGTGCCACTCCTAGATGGGCCCGGTGTTTGTGTCGGCCACTAGGGTCGCTAATCTTACTCACACAGCTACCTCATTGCGCCTCTTTTTTTCTTTGCGTCATGTGCTGTTTGGGGAGGGTTTTTTGGAAGGGCCATCCTGCGTGACACTGCAGTGCCACTCCTAGATGGGCCCGGTGTTTGTGTCGGCCACTAGGGTCGCTAATCTTACTCACACAGCTACCTCATTGCGCCTCTTTTTTTCTTTGCGTCATGTGCTGTTTGGGGAGGGTTTTTTGGAAGGGACATCCTGCGTGACACTGCAGTGCCACTCCTAGATGGGCCCGGTGTTTGTGTCGGCCACTAGGGTCGCTTATCTTACTCACACAGCGACCTCGGTGCAAATTTTAGGACTAAAAATAATATTGTGAGGTGTGAGGTATTCAGAATAGACTGAAAATGAGTGTAAATTATGGTTTTTGAGGTTAATAATACTTTGGGATCAAAATGACCCCCAAATTCTATGATTTAAGCTGTTTTTTAGTGTTTTTTGAAAAAAACACCCGAATCCAAAACACACCCGAATCCGAAAAAAAAAATTCGGTGAGGTTTTGCCAAAACGCGTTCGAACCCAAAACACGGCCGCGGAACCGAACCCAAAACCAAAACACAAAACCCGAAAAATTTCAGGCGCTCATCTCTAAAAATTATGTGATTTACTGTAAGTGATTTTATATAAATGGTGGGTTTCAGAATGAATGACCGGCAGCCGGGATGCCGGCCGTCAGTATACCGACAGAGGTATCCTGGCCACCAGTATGCCGGCAGTGGGGCAAGCGCTAGAAAGCCCTTTGGGGGCACGGTGGCTTGCGGCGATTGCCACAGATTATATTCTCCCTCTATGGGTGTACCACGCTGGTATTCTGGCAGGGGCTTTTCACCGCTAGTCGGGATTCTGGCGGCGGCATTGTGACCGCTGGGATCCCGACTAGCGGTATTTTAACCACTTCCCATATGGTGAAGTTATTCATTTAAAATGATGATACTCACTCACTAGTATAATCTGATCAAATTTTGTCCAGGTGATTACTTATGAATTTTATATACTTGCACAATTTAAAGACAGATTATAGTTTTAGGTTAAGGGAAGTTCAAATTTCTTTATATTCTCCGGACAACCCTGGCTCTGTTTTCCTTAACGGATAAAGAGGTTCCCAAACGCGGTCCTCAAGGCACCCCAAGAGTCCAAGTTTTAGGTATATCCATAGCTCAGCACAGATGGTTAAATCAAATTGACTAAGCTGCTAATTAAGTCACCTGTGGCCAAGCATGGATACTAGGGAGGCCAATCCCGGGACGTTTTTTCAATCCCGGGATTCGGGATTGAAAAACGGTCAATCCCGGGATTGCAGTAGGGACCAGTGAAGGTTGTAGGGAGCAGCGTTGGAGGGAGGGTGTAGGTAGCAGTGCGGGAGGAAGGGAGGGTGTAGGTAGCGCTGCGGGAGGTAGGGAGGGGGTAGGTAGCAGTGCGGGAGGGTGGTTGTAGGTAGTGGTGCGGGAGGGAGGGTGTTGGTAGCGGCGCGGGAGGGTGGGTGTAAGTAATAACACTTACTATAAGGCGGGCGGCCGCGGCAGCCATGGACACACTGAACACGGCGGCATTTCAAATGAAGCACCGGTTGCCAGCCAACCAGAGCTGGCGGACCGGCAGCCAATCAGTGAAGCGGCCGCAGCAGTTGGTCCTGATTGGCTGCCACTGCTGCGGCAGCTTCCCTGATTGGCTGCCGGTCCGCCAGCTCTGATTGGCTGGCGGCCGGCGTTACATTTGAAGTGCCGCTGCGTTCAGCTTGTCCATGGCTGCCGCGGCCGCCCGCCTAATCTAATAGTAAGTGTTATTACTTACACCCAACCGCCCTCCCGCGCCGCTACCAACCCTCCCGCACATGCGCACTGTAATCCCTTGAATCCCGGGATTGGAGGCTCCAATCCCGGGATTCAAATCCCGGCATTTTTGGGCCCAAATCCCGGGGATCCCGCCGATCCCGATCCCGGGATTGGCCTCCCTAATGGATACAGTTAAAACCAGAACCGTTGGGGTGCCTTGAGGACTGCGTTTGGTAACCTCTGGCCTAATTCAAGGTTGATTGCAAAAATAAGAATTTACTTACCGATAATTCTATTTCTCGGAGTCCGTAGTGGATGCTGGGGTTCCTGAAAGGACCATGGGGAATAGCGGCTCCGCAGGAGACAGGGCACAAAAGTAAAGCTTTCCGATCAGGTGGTGTGCACTGGCTCCTCCCCCTATGACCCTCCTCCAAGCCAGTTAGGTACTGTGCCCGGACGAGCGTACACAATAAGGGAGGAATTTTGAATCCCGGGTAAGACTCATACCAGCCACACCAATCACACCGTACAACTTGTGATCTAAACCCAGTTAACAGTATGATAACAGCGGAGCCTCTGAAAAGATGGCTCACAACAATAATAACCCGATTTTTGTAACTATGTACAAGTATTGCAGATAATCCGCACTTGGGATGGGCGCCCAGCATCCACTACGGACTCCGAGAAATAGAATTATCGGTAAGTAAATTCTTATTTTCTCTATCGTCCTAGTGGATGCTGGGGTTCCTGAAAGGACCATGGGGATTATACCAAAGCTCCCAAAGGGCGGGAGAGTGCGGATGACTCAGCAGCACCGAATGAGAGAACTCCAGGTCCTCCTTAGCCAGGGTATCAAATTTGTAGAATTTAGCAAACGTGTTTGCCCCTGACCAAGTAGCTGCTCGGCAAAGTTGTAAAGCCGAGACCCCTCGGGCAGCCGCCCAAGATGAGCCCACCTTCCTTGTGGAATGGGCATTTACATATTTTGGCTGTGGCAGGCCTGCCACAGAATGTGCAAGCTGAATTGTATTACACATCCAACTAGCAATAGTCTGCTTAGAAGCAAGAGCACCCAGTTTGTTGGGTGCATACAGGATAACAGCAAGTCAGTTTTCCCGACTCCAGCCGTCCTGGAACATATTTTCAGGGCCCTGACAACATCTAGCAACTTGGAGTCCTCCAAGTCCCTAGTAGGTGCAAGGCACCACAATAAGCTGGTTCAGGTGAAACACTGACACCACCTTAGGGAGAGAACTGGGGACGCGTCCGCAGCTCTGCCCTGTCCGAATGGACAAACAGATATGGGCTTTTTTGAGAAAAAAACACCAATTTGACACTCGCCTGGTCCAGGCCAGGGCCAAGAGCATGGTCACTTTTCATGTGAGATGCTTCAAATCCACAGATTTGACTGGTTTTAAACCAATGTGATTTGAGGAATCCCAGAACTACGTTGAGATCCCACAGTGCCACTGGAGGCACAAAAAGGGGGTTGTATATGCAATACTCCCTTGACAAACTTCTGGACTTCAGGAACTGAAGCCAATTCTTTCTGGAAGAAAATCGACAGGGCCGAAATTTGAACCTTAATGGACCCCAATTTGAGGCCCATAGACACTCCTGTTTGCAGGAATTGCAGGAAACGACCGAGTTGAAATTTCTTTGTGGGGCCTTCCTGGCCTCACACCACGCAACATATTTTCGCCACATGTGGTGATAATGTTGTGCGGTCACCTCCTTTCTGGCTTTGACCAGGGTAGGAATGACCTCTTCCGGAATGCCTTTTTCCCTTAGGATCCGGCTTTCCACCGTCATGCCGACAAACGCAGCTGCGGTAAGTCTTGGAACAGACATGGTACTTGCTGAAGCAAGTCCCTTCTTAGCGGCAGAGGCCATAAGACCTCTGTAAGCATCTCTTGAAGTTCCGGGTACCAAGTCCTTCTTGGCCAATCCGGAGCCATGAGTATAGTTCTTACTCCTCTACGTCTTATAATTCTCAGCACCTTAGGTATGAGAAGCAGAGGAGGGAACACATACACCGACTGGTACACCCACGGTGTTACCAGAACGTCCACAGCTATTGCCTGAGGGTCTCTTGACCTGGCGCAATACCTGTCCCGTTTTTTGTTCAGACGGGACGCCATCATGTCCACCTTTGGTATTTCCCAACGGTTTACAATCATGTGGAAAAAACTTCCCGATGAAGTTTCCACTCTCCCGGGTGGAGGTCGTGCCTGCTGAGGAAGTCTGCTTCCCAGTTTCCATTCCCGGGATGAAACACTGCTGACAGTGCTATCACATGATTTTCCGCCCAGCGAAAAGTCCTTGCAGTTTTTGCCATTGCCCTCCTGCTTCTTGTGTCGCCCTGTCTGTTTACGTGGGCGACTGCCGTGATGTTTTTCCCACTGGATCAATACCGGCTGACCTTGAAGCAGAGGTCTTGCTAAGCTTAGAGCATTGTAAATTGCCCTTAGCTCCAGTATATTTATGTGGAGAAAAATCTCCAGACTTGATCACACTCCCTGGAAATTTTTTCCTTGTGTGACTGCTCCCCAGCCTCTCGGGCTGGGCTCCGTGGTCACCAGCATCCAATCCTGAATGCCGAATCTGCGGCCCTCTAGAAGATGAGCACTCTATAACCACCACAGGAGAGACACCCTTGTCCTTGGATATAGGGTTATCCGCTGATGCATCTGAAGATGCGATCCGGACCATTTGTCCAGCAGATCCCACTGACAAGTTCTTGCGTGAAATCTGCCGAATGGAATTGCTTCGTAGGAAGCCACCATTTTTACCAGGACCCTTGTGCAATGATGCACTGTTTTTAGGAGGTTCCTGACTAGCTCGGATAACTCCCTGGCTTTCTCTTCCGGGAGAAACACCTTTTTCTGGACTGTGTCCAGAATCATCCCTAGGCACAGCAGACGTGTCGTCGGGATCAGCTGCGATTTTGGAATATTTAAAATCCACCCGTGCTGTTGTAGCAGTATCCTAGATAGTGCTACTCCGACCTCCAACTGTTCCCTGGACTATGCCCTTATCAGGAGATCGTCCAAGTAAGGGATAATTAAGACGCCTTTTCTTCGAAGAAGAATCATCATTTCGGCCATTACCTTGGTAAAGACCCGGGGTGCCGTGGACAATCCAAACGGCAGCGTCTGAAACTGATAGTGACAGTTCTGCACCACGAACCTGAGGTACCCTTAGTGAGAAGGGCAAATTTGGGACATAAAGGTAAGCATCCCTGATGTCCCGGGACACTATATAGTCCCCTTCTTCCTGGTTCGTTATCACTGCTCTGAGTGACTCCATCTTGATTTGAACCTTTGTAAGTGTTCAAAAATTTTTTTAGAATAAGTCTCACCTAGCCTTCTGGCTTCAGTACCACAATATAGTGTGGAATAATACCCCTTTTCTTGTAGTAGGAGGGGTAATTTAATTATCACCTGCTGGGAATACAGCTTGTGAATTTTTTCCCATACTGCCTCCTTGTCGGAGGGAGACCTTGGTAAAGCAGACTTCAGGAGCCTGCGAAGGGGAAACATCTCGACATTCCAATCTGTACCCCTGGGATACTACTTGTAGGATCCAGGGGTCCTGTACGGTCTCAGCGCCATGCTGAGACTTGTCAGAAGCGGTGGAACGCTTCTGTTCCTGGGAATGGGCTGCCTGCTGCAGTCTTCTTCCCTTTCCTCTATCCCTGGGCAGATATGATCTTATAGGGACGAAAGGACTGAGGCTGAAAAGACGGTGTCTTTTTCTGCAGAGATGTGACCTAGGGTAAAAACGGTGGATTTTCCAGCAGTTGCCGTGGCCACCAGGTCCGATGGACCGACCCCAAATAACTCCTCTTCCTTTATACGGCAATACAACTTTGTGCCGTTTGGAATCTGCATCACCTGACCACTGTCGTGTCCATAACATCTTCTGGCAGTTATGGACATCGCATTTACTCTTGATGCCAGAGTGCAAATATCCATCTGTGCATCTCGCATATATAGAAATGCATCCTTTAAATGCTCTATAGTCAATAAAATACTGTCCCTGTCAAGGGTATCAATATTTTTAGTCAGGGAATCCGACCAAGCCACCCCAGCTCTGCACATCCAGGCTGAGGCGATCGCTGGTCGCAGTATAACACCAGTATGTGTGTATATACTTTTTATGATATTTTCCAGCCTCCTGTCAGCTGGTCCTTGAGGACGGCCCTATCTATAGACGGTACCGCCACTTGTTTTGATAAGCGTGTGAGCGCCTTATCCACCCTAAGGGGTGTTTCCCAACTCGCCCTAACTTCTGGCGGGAAAGGGTATACCGCCCATAATTTTCTATCGGGGGGAACCCACGCATCATCACACACTTTATTTAATTTATCTGATTCAGGAAAAACTATGGTAGTTTTTTCACATCCCACATAATACCCTCTTTTGTGGTACTTGTAGTATCAGAAATATGTAACACCTCCTTCATTGCCTTTAACGTGTGGCCCTAATAAGGAATACGTTTGTTTATTCACCGTCGACACTGGACTCAGTGTCCCTGTCTGTGTCTGTGTCGACCGACTAAAGTAAACGGGCGTTTTAAAACCCCTGACGGTGTTTTTGAGACGTCTGGACCGGTACTAATTGTTTGTCGGCCGTCTCATGTCGTCAACCGACCTTGCAGCGTGTTGACATTATCACGTAATTCCCTAAATAAGCCATCCATTCCGGTGTCGACTCCCTAGAGAGTGACATCACCATTACAGGCAATTGCTCCGCCTCCTCACCAACATCGTCCTCCTACATGTCGACACACACGTACCGACACACAGCACACACACAGGGAATGCTCTGATAGAGGACAGGACCCACTAGCCCTTTGGAGAGACAGAGGGAGAGTTTGCCAGCACACACCAAAAACGCTATAATTATATAGGGACAACCTTATATAAGTGTTTTCCCTTATAGCATCTTTTTTATATATTTCTAACGCCAAATTAGTGCCCCCCCTCTCTGTTTTAACCCTGTTTCTGTAGTGCAGTGCAGGGGAGAGTCTGGGAGCCTTCCCTCCAGCCTTTCTGTGAGGGAAAATGGCGCTGTGTGCTGAGGAGATAGGCCCCGCCCCTTTTTCGGCGGCCTCGTCTCCCGCTCTTAACGGATTCTGGCAGGGGTTAAATATCTCCATATAGCCTCCGGAGGCTATATGTGAGGTATTTTTAGCCAAAATAGGTATTCATTTGCCTCCCAGGGCGCCCCCCTCCCAGCGCCCTGCACCCTCAGTGACTGCCGTGTGAAGTGTGCTGAGAGGAAAATGGCGCACAGCTGCAGTGCTGTGCGCTACCTTTAGAAGACTGAGGAGTCTTCTGCCGCCGATTCTGGACCTCTTCTTACTTCAGCATCTGCAAGGGGGCCGGCGGCAAGGCTCCGGTGACCATCCAGGCTGTACCTGTGATCGTCCCTCTGGAGCTGATGTCCAGTAGCCAAGAAGCCAATCCATCCTGCACGCAGGTGAGTTCACTTCTTCTCCCCTAAGTCCCTCGTTGCAGTGATCCTGTTGCCAGCAGGACTCACTGTAAAATAAAAAACCTAAGCTAAACTTTTCTAAGCAGCTCTTTAGGAGAGCCACCTAGATTGCACCCTTCTCGGCCGGGCACAAAAATCTAACTGGCTTGGAGGAGGGTCATAGGGGGAGGAGCCAGTGCACACCACCTGATCGGAAAGCTTTACTTTTGTGCCCTGTCTCCTGCGGAGCCGCTATTCCCCATGGTCCTTTCAGGAACCCCAGCATCCACTAGGACGATAGAGAAATAAAATTTTCATCTAATGGACATAACCATGTGCAGTGCAGGTGGGGCAGATATAACATGTGCAGAGAGAGTTAGATTTGGGTGGGGTGTGTTCAAACTGAAATCTAAAGTGCAGTGTAAAAATAAAGCAGCTAGTATTTACCCTGCACCGAAACAATATAACCCACCCAAATCTAACTCTCTCTGCACATGTTATATCTGCCCCACCTGCAGTGCACATGGAGGGTAATTCAGACCTCGCTAGCGTTTTTTGCAGCACTGCGATCAGATCAGAACTGCGCATGCGTATGCACCACAATGCGCAGGTGCATCGCATGGGTACAAAGCGGATCGTTGCTGTGTTATGGGTTTTACAAAGAATCCATTCGCACAGCCGATCGCAAGGAGATTGACAGGAAGAGGGCGTTTGTGGGTGGCAACTGACCATTTTCTGAGAGTGGTTGGGGAAACGCAGCCGTGTCCATGCGTTTGCAGGGCGGGTGTCTGAGATCAATTCCGGGCCCAGACAGGCTGAAGTGATCGCAGCGGCTGAGTAAGTCCTGGGCAACTCAGAAACTGCACAAAGTTTTTTTGTACCGATCGGCTGCACCTGCGATCGCACACTTGCAAAGCTAAAATACACTCCTCCTGTAGGCGGAGACTATCTGATCGCTGGACTGCAAAAAACTGCTAGCGAGCGATCAACTCTGAATTAGGCCCATGGTTTTGCCCATTAGAGCAAAATGTTGTTTTGCAATCAACCTTGAATTAGGCCCAAACTACGTTAACTGTCTCTGTACGGTGCTTCTGTAGTAACATATTGGCAACTGGAACTGAAAGGCAATCGGCCGAATCATATATTGCATGGGAGTTTAATAACGTCTGTAAGAGTACATATAAATTTACATCTTTTACAGTGGGGGCAAGGCCTATGGTAATGTTACTCTCTTTGGTGCTTTCAATAAGGTATTTATTGAGGAATATTTTATTTTCAAAAGCTAACATTTAAATATCTAATAAATACCATGGCTGTGATAAGCCTTCAGGTTATCTCATTAGTTCCACATTTTACATTTTTATGCTGTTCTAGATGTAGAATTTACCTTCACATCTACTATTATATTGAGTTATATGTTTGAATTTCAGCATTGCAGCACACTGTATATACAAACATGCCGACATGATTGACTTTGGCTCTGCATAGTTGCCAATGGATATTTAAACTATACGTTCCAATGGGGATGAGACTGATGTGAATATTTTATCTTTACTGCACTGAGCAATTGTTGGCGCTATTTATAAATTAACAATAATAATTCAAATGTAACTGTAGTGCAGTGCACTGACACCGTGCATTGCTAGGAATTGGAGCACAACGTGTATATTGCGATTTGCACAAGGCAAAGATCTATGGCCCTCATTCCGAGTTGTTCGCTCGCTAGCTGCTTTTAGCAGCTTTGCACACGCTAAGCCGCCGCCTACTGGGAGTGAATCTTATATTTGCAGAATTGAGAACAAAAGATTTGCATAATTGCGAATAGACATTTCTTTGCAGTTTTTGAGTAGCTCGGGACTTACTCTGCCACTGCGATCAGTTCAGTCAGTTTCGTTCCTGGTTTGACGTCACAAACACACCCAGCGTTCGCCCAGACACTCCCCCGTTTCTCCAGCCACTCCCGCGTTTTTCCCAGAAACGGCAGCGTTTTTCCGCAGACACCCATAAAACGGCCAGTTTCCGCTCAGAAACACCCACTTCCTGTCAATCACACTCCGATCACCAGAACGAAGAAATTTCTTCGTTAAGCCGTGAGTAAAATACCTAACTTTTTGGCAAATTTACTTGACGCAGACGCACTGCAAACATTGCGCATGCGCAGTTTGCGACAAATCGCTCCATTGCGAAAACCACTAACGAGCGAACAACTCGGAATGAGCGCCTATGGACATCCTGTAACTTGTCACACTTTATATACTGTTGGTATTTGGATAAAATGGGTTGCCGCTTTTGATTAATTTCAGTTTATATTCAAGACTTAATGTGGTAACCTAATTAGTTGCTGCTTCCTCGCTACTAATAGACATATAAAGTAGGTCAGAGCTCGCACAAGTAAGATTGGACTCCCAGCCAATTATAAAGAGTAAGGTGATAAAACAAATTGTACCTTCCATCTGAGCCAGCAAAGGTAGCCATTTTGAGTGTTGACTATTTATAGGAATGGATCCGATCTAACCCACTACGGTCCATCACATGTCTACAAACGCAATTACTAATGATTTTAATTTGCCCGCTCTCAGAACAACCAATATTTAATGTACATACTACTTAGATTTGTATTTTCTAAATCAATTTGTGCATTGATTTTGTTTATTAAATGTAAGCTTTATAGAAGTTATCACTGTATTTTTAGGTGCTACTGCTCTTTGAACCTGGTGACATCTCTTAAGCTGCATTCTCATTGTTATCATCTGAAAGGCCTACAGTGCTTTTTTGATTCACAAACGTAATAAATGAATGCCAGTAATAATGGAGGTCTGAAGGGGGAATTAAATTGACAGCAGGAAATATAAAAGCAACCTGTAGCCACTGGCATCACAACGTGGGTGCGGGGGGTGCGGCCCGCACCCTGGTGTCACCCGCCGAGGGGTGACACCAAAATGCCGGATCCTGCTCAGTGACAGGAGCCGGGTGCTGCACTGTAACAATACGGCCAGCACCTGGCTCCTGTCCCTGTGTAGGAGCCGGCACTGCATTCCGCATTCAGCCTCTGTGCGAGAGACCAAAAAAAGGTAGTAAATAATACCCAAAGGTATTCGGGCGCTATGAGGCGAGGTGCTCAGCTAAGCAGCAGCCAATGTTTAGAGGGAAGTCACTCCCAATATATTGCACTGAAAGAAGAAGAAAAGAAGGCTGTGCTACCAGAGGAAAGACCAATATAGTTCACTAAATGTGTAAAATTTAAAGACAATTTATTAAAAAACAATGGCCCTCATTCCGAGTTGATCGGTCGCAAGGCGAATTTAGCAGAGTTACACACGCTAAGCCTACGCCTACTGGGAGTGTATCTTAGCTTCTTAAAATTGCGACCGATGTATTCGCAATATTGCGATTACAAACTACTTTGCAGTTTCTGAGTAACTTCAACCTTACTCTGCCTGTGCGATCAGTTCAGTGCTTGTCGTTCCTGGTTTGACGTCACAAACACACCCAGCGTTCGCTCAGACACTCCCCCGTTTCTCCAGCCACTCCTGCGTTTTTTCCGGAAACGGTAGCGTTTTCATCCACACGCCCATAAAACGCCGTGTTTCCGCCCAGTAACACCCATTTCCTGTCAATCACATTACGATCGCCGGAGCGATGAAAAAGCCGTGAGTAAAAATACTATCTTCATTGTTAAATTACTTGGCGCAGTCGCAGTGCGAATATTGCGCATGCGTACTAAGCGGATTTTCATTGCGATGCGATGAAAAATACAGAGCGAACGACTCGGAATGAGGGCCAATAACTCATTAAAAGGCAACAATATTCTGTGCAGTGATATTATGCCAAGTGCATACATAAAAGGATAGAGTTTACCCAAAGTGATGGTTCAGGACATATAGTATGTAAATTCTGTGGGATCCGTTCCAAGTTATGCCCTTAAATGATGTATATGTCCAGTTATAATCCACTGTGGAGAGTCCCTTTTAGATGGTATTTAGAGAGTCCAATGCAAATTCCATATGCCGCTAGAGGATTGAATGCAGTGTCCCATAAATGATGAGTACCTCATGCAGTGTGGTGATTGGATGGTGCCTCTCTAGGGGGTATATTTACTAAGGTCCCGATTTTGACAGAGATGATGTTTTTTCTTCAAAGTGTCATCTCGGGAATTTACTAAACTCAAATCACGGCAGTGATGAGGGTATTCGTATTTTTTGGAAGTCCTAGGATAAAATTACGAACTTTGTGGTCAGCGGTTGACCGAAAGTAACCTCACCGCTAACCACAAAGTTCCCACCATTGGTTACAATGGAGCGCATAGGCGCTACATTGTAACACTGCCGTGTGCTGCCTGTCATACACTACAGGAGCACACAGCCAATCAGGAGGGTGCCACAACGAGGCGTTCCCTGATTGGCTGATGGAACCCTCTTAGACAGAAGTCAGGGGGGGTTCCTGGCATTTGGGGAAAGGGGTCCCATGTGAAAACATGGGGCCCCTTTCAGTGCATGGTCGGGTGTCCGTTTTGTTATTTTGCAAAGTACCAGGATTACAAATTGAGAAGAAGAGGAGCCATCTACACTGGATTATGCGAGTATAATTTTTTCAACAGGTACACCATGGATTCTACATGGAGAAGAGGACCGATCCTCGTGTGAACATAGGTAAGTATGTGTATATGGAGGTGTGGATGTATGTATTAAACTTTTACTTTCAAGGTGTGTGTCTTCTGTTTTTTTTGGGGTATTTTTTTAGTAGTAGTACTACTACAGGTACCAGCGGGCCCGGTTTTCCACCGCATGCTGGTACTTGTGGTTTTCCAAGTACCAGCTTGCGGGGGAGGCTTGCTGGCACTTGTAGTACTGCTACTAAAAACAATATTAAATTTTTGACAAAAAGGCTATCAGCCTCCCATCTGCAGCCCTTGGATGGGGGGGACAGCCTCGGGCTTCACCCCTGGCCCTTGGGTGGCTGGAGGGGGGGACCCCTTGATTGAAAGGGTCCCCACTCCTCCAGGGTACCCCGGCCAGGGGTGACTAGTTGGTTATGTAATGCCAGGGCCGCAGGGACCTAGATAAAAGTGTCCCCCGACTGTGGCATTATGTATCTGGCTAGTGGAGCCCGGTGCTGGTTTCAGAAATACGGGGGACCCCTACGCTTTTTGTCCCCCGTATTTTTGGAACCAGGACCAGGCGCAGAGCCCGGTGCTGGTTGTTTAAATATGGGGGAACCCATGACATTTTTTTCCCCATATTTTTTCAACCAGGACCGGCTCAAAGAGCCCGAGGCTGGTTTGGCTTAGGAGGGGGGACCCCACGCATTTTTTTTTACGATTTTAACAATGATTTCTTTTTTAATAAAGGTGCACAATGAAGCCCAGCACGGATCTCTCAGATCCGGCCGAGATTCATTGTGTTAAAGTCGGCAGTGTTTTACAAGTCACTCACGTAAAACACTGGGAAAAAAAAACGAATGACATCGACATAGGTAAATACGAAAATGCAGAATACGACAGCTTAGTAAATTAGTCGTAATAAATTCAAAAAGTTGCAACTTTACACTTTCGATGTCATTCGTGATTGAACTTTGACCTCAGTCGGGAAAATACGAATTTTAGTAAATATACCCCTAGGACTCCTCTGGATAGCTGGAAGATTGTGAGGGCTGGTTCGGATCCAATTGAAAGTTGTCCTGCTCCAAGGTGTAAATGGCTGACGCGTTTCACTGCATGAACCTTGCAGCTTTTTCAAAGGTGTACTATGGTGTCTGGGTTTAGGCTTATATACCCTAGACAAAATGGTGGCTTAATTGGCACCTGGATGCACATTTCCTGTTTATCACACACATGTATCTTTCTGGTGATTAAAACTACTGCAATGTATATAGGAGACATACCTACTTATATATGGAAACCATTGGAAATATGGAGGTAGATGCAGCAAGCTGTTAGCAGCGGCTGCCCCCAAAATCCAGATTAAAGTACCCAGCTTAAGTATACAGTTTTGAAGCATAATAAATGATGTCCTAACCGATCATGTGATATCAATCACATGACAGACCACATGACCTCTAATCCAACCTATGAAACAACTTTGGGAAAGGTCTCCGTGACTACATTGTAGTAAACAAATCCCCTGATTGGACCAATACATTCCATATTAAGAAATGAATAAATAAAAAGCACTTACTAGGATTTGAAATAAAAGTTTTATATTACCAATGGTTTCCATATATAAGTAGGTCTGTCTCCTATATACATTGCAGTAGTTTTAATCACCAGAAAGATACATGTGTGTGATAAACAGAAAATGTGCATCCAGGTGCCAATTAAGCCACCATTTTGTCTAGGGTATATAAAGCCTAAACCCAGACACCATAGGACACCTTTGAAAAAGCTGCAAGGTTCATGCAGCGAAACGCGTCAGATTTACCCCTTGGAGCAGGACAACTTTCAATTGGATCCGAACCAGCCCTCACCATCTTCCAGCTATCCAGAGGAGTCCTAGAGAGGCACCATCCAATCACCGCACTGCATGAGGTACTCATCATTTATGGGACACTGCATTCAATCCTCTAGCGGCATATGGAATTTGTATTGGACTCTCTAAATACCATCTAAAAGGGACTCTCCACAGTGGATTTTAACTGGACATATACATCATTTAAGGGCATAACTTGGAACGGATCCCACAGAATTTACATACTATATGTCCTGAACCATCACTTTGGGTAAACTCTATCCTTTTATGTATGCACTTGGCATAATATCACTGCACAGAATATTGTTGCTTTTTAATGAGTTATTGTTTTTTAATAAATTGTCTTAAAATTTTACACATTTAGTGAACTATATTGGTCTTTCCTCTGGTAGCGCAGCCTTCTTTTCTTCTTCTTTCAGTGCAATATATTGGGTGTGACTTCCCTCTAAACATTGGCTGCTGCTTAGCTGAGCACCTTGCCTCATAGCGCCCGAATACCTTTGGGTATTATTTATTACCTTTTTTTGCATTCACACATAAATCTAATTCGGGCTGCAGAGATGAGCTGCTTTGCTAATTTTGAGGAAAGAGCAAATAGGAGACAGACCTACCTTGCTAGATGGGATACCGGTTCTGAGATTAGAGGTGATAAGTCTGAGCCCCAATTTAATCTGGTGGAAGACTTCCGTAAATTGGAAGACCTCCTTAAGTCTGAAATGAAACACTGGTTGGATAGTACCAATCTGCAGAAATATGTAGACAAAAAAATGATACCTAGGGGTCTCAGACTTTTCAAACCCTCTATATTTCAGAACAATAGAAACTTAATTCGTTTTGCTGCTTCTTCTCTTCATCTCTGAACTTCTCCTTAGTCCCTTTTTTTTGCTTCCAAGTTTGTCAGTAACAGAAAGAAGTTATTGATATTGCCAGGTTGATTCAGATCTTTATAATAAAGTATTTTCATCAAGAATAACTAAGTACATCTATGAGTGATATATGATAAAGATCTGTTTCCCTTATATGTGTTCTAATAGCTAAATACGATGTAATCAGGCTCTCAGAAATGGTACCATTGTGCTACATATAAACATGAGTGATATATGATAAAGATCTGTTTCCCTTATATGTGTGCTAATAGCTAAATACGATGTGATCAGGCTTTCAGAAATGGTGCCATTGTGCTACAGATAAACTTTCCAGTCTGTAATACAAAGTACATGGCTTCACAGGGTTGCCATGGGTATCGGCCGGGAGTGACGCGTATATTTCTGCATACGCGATCACGCTGCCCGGCCGGGAAGGACACGGCTGCTCAGGGCCGCGTTGTCATGACGACGGATGAAGGGAGGTGCGCTCCCTCCGTCCGACACGCTGGGGCGGCCAGTCACGGGGGAGCATGTTCATTCCGAGCCGCGTCACTATGGCGACGACTCGAGAATGACTATTGGTCATTCAGGGCACCACGTCACTTCCGGTTCACGTTGTCATGACAACGGTCCGGGAGTGAACGCCGGGTCCCTGCACCATAATAACCATGTGGGGGGGGGGGGGAGGAATGGAGGTAGATGCAGCAAGCTGTTAGCAGCTGCTGCCCCCAAAATCCAGATTACAGTACCCAGTTTAATTATACAGTTTGGAAGCATAATAAATTATGTCCTAACCGATCATGTGATATCAATCACATGACAGACCACATGACCTCTAATCCAACCTATGAAACAACTTTGGGAAAGGTCTCCGTGACTACATTGTAGTAAACAAATCCCCTGATTGGACCAATACATTCCATATTAAGAAATGAATAAATAAAAAGCACTTACTAGGATTTGAAATAAAAGTTTTATATTACCAATGGTTTCCATATATAAGTAGGTCTGTCTCCTATATACATTGCAGTAGGTTTAATCGCCAGAAAGATACATGTGTGTGATAAACAGGAAATGTGCATCCAGGTGCCAATTAAGCCACCATTTTGTCTAGGGTATATAAAGCCTAAACCCAGACACCATAGTACACCTTTGAAAAAGCTGCAAGGTTCATGCAGCGAGATGCATCAGTCATTTACCCCTTGGAGCAGGACAACTTTCAATTGGATCCGAACCAGCCCTCACCATCTTCCAGCTATCCAGAGGAGTCCTAGAGAGGCACCATCCAATCACCGCACTGCATGAGGTACTCATCATTTATGGGACACTGCATTCAATCCTCTAGCGGCATATGGAATTTGTATTGAACTCTCTAAATACCATCTAAAAGGGACTCTCCACAGTGGATTATAACTGGACATTTACATCATTTAAGGGCAAAACTTGGAACGGATCCCACAGAATTTACATACTATATGTCCTGAACCATCACTTTGGGTAAACTCTACCCATTTATGTATGCACATGGCATAATATCACTGCACAGAATATTGTTGCTTTTTAATGAGTTATTGTTTTTAATAAATTGTCTTAAAATTTTACACATTTAGTGAACTATATTGGTCTTTCCTCTGGTAGCGCAGCCTTCTTTTCTTCTTCTTTCTGTGCGAGAGACCAGCTGCTGCTTCATCCGCGGTGTGAGAGTCAGACACTGGCAGCGCCACGCGCTGACATGCACACCGGACGCAGGTGAGAAACTCACAGTATCAGGAGCCCCAGGCTGCAGGCTTAGGAGGGGGGGAGGCGGGACAGGGTGGAAGGGACAGAGTTGGGTTGTATGAGGCAAAGAGGCACTCTCTGGGGGGCAGCCAACATCTTCTTAACCCCCTGGAGTGCCGAAGATGGGGGTCAGCCCATGAGGCCACACCCCCTAATGCTAGGCCTCGCACCCATTCTTGCGGCCTCCCGCACCGGGTGTCACCAGGGGCAGTGAAGTCCCTGCCTGTAGCGCACAGTTTTTCACGCAGCTGAGGAGTTTTGCTATTCAATTAGAGGAGATAAAATGAGAAACAGTGATTTCTGTAGAAAACAATGCACACACACTTTAGCTTTTTTATTATATTACTTTGGCTTGCTGGCAGTCAGTGTGTTCGCCCCTGCAGCTCCCTGAATCCCTGACTCACTTTGTGAGGTGGGGGTGGCAGGCTAAGTGGCGCCGTTGCTGTAGGGAGACAGTGTCTCCGCAAAGGCCCACGGGAGGAAGAGTTCCTGGCCATGTGCAGTAGCCCTCCTCCTGCAGCCATTTTTGATGCTGCCCGCTGCCCTTTCTGACTATTCCTGGCTCATCTGCTCCCGCTGCTGAGAGCTCCAATTGCGGCAGCCAGCCCAAAGTAGGACCTCTGCCCATGGGCAGATCTAGAAGAAAATGACAGGGGGGCACCATGATAGGGGGAAGGGGGAGTGACCAGCTTGTGCATCATGGCATGCAACTTGTGGTATTCGCGGGTTGGGTGCGTGCTTGCGCTCACACCCGCTAAAAGGGCATGTCCTCGCTACAAGGGAAGTGGCCTCACAGGGTATGCCGTCCTTTGTAAGTCTTACACCTTAGTTTCGCATTTTGGACACAAATGCTGGTTGGACACAGATAGTCAGCCCAAATTGCTGGATGGACACAGATGGCAGAAATGTCCAGATACTGCCATACTTGCTGGTTACACAAAAAGACCAGTAATAAACATGTAGTCCTCTCTCTTCACTGTTCAGTGAGTTCGCTGTTGTCTGTTAGCCCTGGCAACCGCATGCCCTTTGCCCTTTATTATATATTGTGGGAGAGATATGTGCTGCCCTCCAGTCTGACTCGCCCGAAAGTCGTGCTGCACTGACGTTTCATATAGAAATATGGACTTATTGACCACATTACAGTGCTGGAGGCATGGGAATTCTATGGTGTGGACTGACTGAGAAATAAAGTGTGGGGCAAACACTACTCACATTACATCACTTCAGACACCTGGGGTTTGCACAGGTATAAGGGACACACACAGGGATGACAGGGTCCCCTACCCCACATGCACACTTTAAGCACAAGCAGTATAGGTGATGTAATTTAGAATTGGGTGGGTTATATTGTTTCTGTGCAGGGTAAATACTGGCTGCTTTATTTTTACACTGCAATTTAGATATCTGTTTGAACACATAACACCCAAATCTAAGTCTCTCAGCACACGTTACATCTGCCCCACCTGCATGGTTTTGCCCGTTTGGTTTGCTTTTTTGGTTTGCTAACAACCCTGTATAAGTCCCCTAATCCCCAGTTCTCTGTCCCTCAGCTGCTCAGTTTTACTGCAAATGTACAATAGATTTGTTTTGTTCACTTCACTGGGAAAAAAATGTTTCAGGGGGGAAATCAAACAGGCATGTACTGTATTGTATCCTATTTTATCTGGGTGATTATTATTATTATTGTTTTGTTTGTTTATATTTTTTTGTTTACAGGCCCTCTAATATCCAGTACATTTAATATAGTCATCATAATAAAGTGCATTTTTCATTTTGCTTGTGTACAAATCTGAAATTTTTCCTGTTGTTTCCCTTGCACCTCTTATTCCATCACGTCCTGTCACCAATATTGCAACATTATTTCCCTTTCTTGACTCCTCTAATCCGCAAATGAAAAAAAATGTCTCTTTCATTGTAAATAATAAATACATTTCCATTTGATTTAATGCCAGCAGAGACGCAAGAGACAGCTTCTATTTATATTCTGAGATACAGATCTCTTGTTATATATGCCATTGCCATCATACTTCTGCATGTTTGCAGAAATACATTCAAAGGGGAGTCAAAAGTGTCTTTATACAAGGTCTTGTATAAATTGAGCGCGGTAACGGCGAGCATAAGGTCAGCCAATTTAATGGCAATGTTTACAGATGGAGTGTCACATTTGCCAAATATCTTTTTAGTCTCTCCTTGATGCTGCTAGCAATTTGTGGGTGGCATAATACATTATTTCTAATTGCATGTTGCTATTTAATGTATCGAATGTACACATACAGTATATGTGCAATGAATGGTAATGTTGTCTTATCTCTGAGTATGAAGTAGTGTTTCAAATAAGGGGTTCAAAGGCATTAATAAAATAGAAAATTCAGAGAAGGGTTACTAAAATGATACATGCGCTGTATAACGTAACTTGTTAGGAAGGACTTGGAGAGTGTTTTGCTTGTCCAAGAGAGAAGACTCTTTTCTGCAATAAAATGATATGCTTCTGTAACCCTTTGTCTTATCTCCTCGTATTCCAATTTCCTGGCTAGCTTATGTCCAATTCCCTGGCTAGCTTATGTCCAATTCCCTGGCTAGCTTATGTCCAATACCCTGGCTAGCTTATGTCCAATTCCCTGGCTAGCTTATGTCCAATTCCCTGGCTAGCTTATGTCCAATACCCTGGCTAGCTTATGTCCAATTCCCTGGCTAGCTTATGTCCAATTCCCTGGCTAGCTTATGTCCAATACCCTGGCTAGCTTATGTCCAATACCCTGGCTAGCTTATGGATGGAGGCCAGAGGTTCTCAAATGCAGTCCTCACGGCACCCCAATGGTCCATGTTTTAGGTATATCCATGGCTCCGCACAGATGGTTAAATCAAATTGACAGATGCTAATTAAGTCACTTGTGGCCAAGCATAAATAAAAAAACTTTAAACCTGGACTGTTGAGGTGCCTTGAGGACTGCGTTTGAGAACCTCTGGTGTAGGCAGTTAGGGCGGGATGTACTAACCTCCGCCGCCGCGTTAATTGCCGTTTTCTCTGTGATCTGACTCACCGCTCCGCTGCCCACCGCTACCCCTTAGCTCCCCCATCTGCTTTCTCATCTCCTCTCCCTCCTCATCACCGCCACTGAGTCCTCCTTTCGCTGCGCTGCTTCTGGCCATTGGCGCATGCGCACATCTCTCTGTTTTTCCGGGCATGCACACATTAGTTCATCCGTCAGGTGGTAGGTGGTGGTAGAGATCTGCGCATGCGCCAACGGCCAGGGGGAGTGCAGCAAAAGGAGAACTCAGTGGCCGCGGCGGTGATGAGGAGGGAGAGGAGATGAGAAAGCAGATGGGGGAGCTAAGGGGTAGTGGTGGGCAGCGGAACGGTCAGTCAGATTGCAGAGAAAATGGCAATTAACGCGGCGGCGGAGGTTAGTACATCCCGCCCTTAGTGAGTATGGGGTCCCTGCTCATGCAGATTATACAGAAAAGTGTTTTCATGTGTAGACACATTCTGCGAAGTGTTAAGCTGGGTACACACTAGGCAAAATATCGGCCCTTCAAAACGGGCAATATATCGTTAGTCTGTCAGCAGGTATGTACACACAATACATCTGTGAATGACGTTCATAGACATATCGCACAGCCGATGGTTGATATATCTAAAGGTACAGTATATCAGCACATTTGGCTGTATGTACACTTGCTGCAGGGGCTGACATCACAGCTGGGTGGGTAATTAAAATATACTTACTTGAACCGGTCGCTCTGTCTGCATGATGGTGGGTCCACTGTCATGTCTGTCTGGTGTGTACCCAAGCCTTACTCTGTGCTGATGTCACTCTCATTCTGCAGCTTTCATCATACAGCTTTATAGAAGTTTCTTCAATATACTACAATCCAGCTTTCTGTACCATGCTCTGAATATCTTTATTTACCATTGAGCTACATCTCTTTATTTATCACAGCTCTGCATCTCTATCGCTGCTGTGCATCTCTTTATCACAGCTCTGCATCTCTGTCGCTGCTGTGCATCTCTTTATCACAGCTCTGCATCTCTGTCGCTGCTGTGCATCTGTTTATCACAGCTCTGCATCTCTAGCGCTGCTCTGCATCTGTTTATCACAGCTCTGCATCTCTAGCGCTGCTCTGCATCTCTTTATCACAGCTCTGCATCTCTAGCGCTGCTCTGCATCTCTTTATCACAGCTCTGCATCTCTAGCGCTGCTCTGCATCTCTTTATCACAGCTCTGCATCTCTTCTTCACAACTCTGTATCTTTATTATCACAGTATGCAATACTTCCCCCCACATTTTGGGACTCCTTTGATGCCTCATCCCTCCCTAATCGGAATTCATCCTCTTTTTTGCCCTATTATGGGGATTCCAGTTTCCTATTAAGTTTAGCCACACTGCCTCTGTAGTGTCCCCTTTCATTATTGGCTGCCGAGGGATTCTGTGTTATGATTCCAGCACTCTGGTCTGAGGAGATCTTATTGCAAGGACCGGAGCACTGGAACGTAATGCTGGGAAAGGGGAATGGAAAGGGAATAGCCCCTGGCGCCCTATCTCCGTTGTCTCGCCCGTGCTGTCAGTACACTCTTGCGAGACTATGGTTGCTTGAGCCCATGGCAGCCGCGTTTGAAGGGCGGATTACGTCTGCCCAACTTCGATGCCCCCTCAGGTCTTAATGAGAGACAAAGAGTGTACCGAGACAGGGTGATAACAAGGGGCCCTCTTACTGAAACAACCAAAGCCAGGGGCTACTAACTAGCCTAAAACTAAATGTATGTGCAGCTTGCCGCCAAAGGAAAAGAACAACAAAGGAAATGCTGACCACACGCCCACACAATACTTTTGTGTACCGGCGGTGACAGCATAAGCAGAACCCTCTGCAAAACACCAGTGACAGAAATAACAATGGAATACAGCGGCCCAGGCCGACGGACGCGGCAGAGCCGCCACTCACGGAACCGGCACGAACACTGGCAAACGGACAGGAACTCCCAATGCTGCTGACACAGACTCTTAGAACTGGAGGACAGGCAGAATCCCAAATGAAAATACCGGTGGACACCAAGAAGCCAGAAACTTGACCAGGCACAGGCAAAGGCACTGGACCTCAGGACAGGAACGCCTCACGGCAGGACACGGGATCAGACATAGGAATCGGCACAGGGACTGACTCAGGAATCGACACAGGAAGCTCAGGAACTAGCAGGAACCAAGCTCAGAACTCAAGCAGACCGGATACCCAGAAATATCACCAGCATCTGTGAATTGCAGTCAGCCAGCATATAACAGAGAGGCCTAATTAATAATCTCATGCAGCTGCCCTGTTGCATGACTCCAAACTGACAAGATGCAATTAGCAGCCAGGTGAGGCTGAACACATGGGAACAAGCTGCAATTACACAGACTCACCAGCGGCAGCAGACAAGAGTATTCTAAAACAGAGCAACAGGAAATCTTGGCATGCAAGACAACTTTATAAACATAAAATAGGAATGAACCACTACCTGTGGTTCATAACAGTATCCCCTCCTTAAGGGTGAGCTCCGAGCACCCCATGACACCCACGGGGAACATGAACAGAAGTATAGCATAAAATACATAACCAAAAATGCAAAAATGGAAATGAGCCACAGCCGTGGCTCATAACATTCTGTATGTGAGGACTCTCCCACTATTTAGTGATAATGTAGGACTATTACTCCATTTCTCCATAACTGGCATCATGCTTCCTCTTCATGGGTGACTCTCCTCTCTTTGTACATGGGGCCCTGGATAAGTCATCCACACGCATTACTTGTTCACACTCAAAATTACAGGACTTTATCCGGGTTTCACCCAGTCTGTAGAATGCCCTCCCACGCACAATAAAACTCACCTCTAGTCTCCAAACCTTTAAACGTTCCCTAAAAACTCACCTCTTCAGACAAGCCTATCAAATTCCAGATCCATCCACATAACCTACAGTGCTTCCCTATCTAATTACATCCTCTCTGTACAGTACACATAACATCACATATCTTGTCTTTCTTTACTCTCACACCCTCCTGATCCTTGGCCAACATTGCTGGGTGATCATATCATACACCCCATTAAGAACCTAGCAATCTGGTGGACCATTATGCCATAGGTAGCATCTATCCTTGTGTATCAATGCCTATTTCCCTATAGAGTGTAAGCTTGCGAGCAGGGCCCTCCTACCTCTATGACTGTCTGTTTTTACCCAGTTTTGTTCTATTACTGTTGTTCTAATTGTAAAGCGCAACGGAATATGCTGCACTATATAAGAAACTGTTAATAAATAAACAAGATGTCCCCCTCTGGTCTCACTGACAAAAATCACCACAACTCTGTGTTTCACTCTGACCCTCTTTCCCTGACAGGGCAAATCACGCAGAGCTGTATCACTCCACCCCTGTATTCACTAAGGGGTATATTTACTAAGCTCACGATTTTGACCGATTTGGTGTTTTTTCTTCAAAGTGTCATCTCGGGAATTTACTAAACTCAAATCTCGGCAGTGATGAGGGCATTCGTATTTTTTTGGAAGTCAAAGAAAAAAAATATGAATGAATACACCATCGGTCAAACGCGGCTGTTTAGGTATACAACTCGGTAATTTACTATGCATTCATATTTGAAATCTCTACCGTGAAAGTGCATTTTCGGCCGTAAAAAAAAACGATTCGTAAAAAGAGCCTGGAAAAAAATAGACCTGCTTTTGAGAAGCGTGTTTACATGTGTTTCCAATTCTACATTAATCACACCTGCATTTTTGGTCCTTTAAAAGGGAACTAAGCACATTTTAAACATCTCTCACTGGCTACTGCCGTGTGTAGTACTGGTTTTTTTTTTGGGCTGTGGGATACCTGAGAGTGCACCATCAGGCTACAATAAACCAGGGCCAGGAAACTGAACATGGTCAGCAGGTTGTCCAGGTTCTGCGGAGGCTGCGCAGGCCTCGTTTTTTTAGGGGGCGTTTAAACTTAAACGCATTGGCCGATGACCAGCTCATACAGATGTTCTGGCTACATACAAACATCATTTCCCGTCTGTATGACTTTGTCAAACTGGACCTAGACCCTGAGCCAGCACGCTCTCGCTCTGTCTCAGGCCTGGACAAACTCCTGGCTGTGTTGCACTTTATGGCTACTGGCAGCTTTCACGCTGTGACTGGCGATGTAATTGCTATCTCACAGTTCACCTTTTCGAAAGTTTCAAATCAGGTAAGTTAACACATACATACTCCTCTATGTCTAAGTTGTGCTTCTGTTATGTAATATAACACAGTATTGTATTTTTAACAGGTCATGACACTCACCTTATATTTTGTAATGTCCACTCAGGTTTTGGATGCTTTGTATCCACACATAGATGCCTCTATCTGCTTCCCTACCCAGGAGTCGCAGTGGCATGCAGTCAGGGTAGCTTTCTATCATTTTGCTGGCATGCCCAATGTGCTGGGTGCCATAGATTGCACACACGTTGAGGTCAAACCACCTAGGGGCAGCCAATACATTTATACCAATAGACATCTGGCCCACTCAACTAATGTCCAGGTGGTTTGTGTTGCAAATCTAAAACTTATGAGTGTTGTTGCAGGTTACCCTGGCGGCTGACATGACTCCTTCATCCTCAGTCAGTCATCCCTCTTTGACCAATTTGAGGGCGGACAAATGCCTTATGGATGGCTGCAGGGTATGTTCCAAATTTGTAGTGTGCATGTGTGTTAACCTCAACATCATCATTCTGTTTCTTAATATTTATCTAAACCACATGTCCTACTGTTGGCTATATCTGTGTTTCAGGTGATGGGTGATATGGGTGCTTATCTTGGCTTCTTACTCCATTGTCCCAACCTCATTCCCCTGCTGAACACAATTACAATAATGCACATAAGTCCACGCGGAATGTGATAGAAAGATGTTTTGGGGTGCTGAAATCTAGGTTTCGGTGTCTGGATAAGTCTGCATGACTTTTGTTGTATAGTCCCTCAAAGGTGACTAGGATTGTGTTCTGCTGCTGTTTTCTTCATAACATGTGTTTGTGTCAACATCTGACACATGTTGAGGAGGAGGAGGAGGAGGATGATGTTTGTGAGGAAGTAAACAGTCAGCAAGTAGAGGAGATAGAAAAACCTTGCGACAGTGTGAGTACAGATGTAGGGAGGCAGGTAAGCCACTAACTGATTATGCGTCATTTTACCGGTAAGTCTTAATTTATGTAACTCAACATTTGCTAAACACAAACCTAAAATATATGGAGTTATGATTTATGTTTGTGATGCGTTTTTGTTTGATATTAGGCATGTTATTTACAATTAGTCAATAACATTTTCATATTACACTGTCAGTCATTAACAAATTAAACATTACACATATAGCATTTGAGTAATTTATTATCTTAAACAATATAATTGTGTTGGCCACAATTCTCTAAACGTTATTTTTTTGGGTCAATATTTTATTTTATTTTTTTGCCTTGCTCATTTCCTTGTGTTTTTTTTGGTGGCTGCAGAGGTTTCTGTTGGCACATTGGGCCGTGTTCTGCTTGAGCGTCTAACTGGGGAGGTAACTGGGGTCTGGCTAGGTGTGGTTGTCCCTGAGCTTGAGCCTTGTTGCTGGGCTGCCAACAAATTTATGTTTTGGCTCAGGTTGTTGAGGCTTGCTGTCAGTTGTGTTGTTGCGGCTGTGTTGTTGGCGATTATTCTGGATAGGCTTTCTGTGATTAGCTGATTGTTCTGAATTAGTTAAATGGGGGCTTGTTGATGGCGGTTTTGTTAGTCCATGGTGCATTGAAAGCTTTCTATCAGTTGGCTGTTGTCTGCTCTCATTTGTTCCATGGTATTGGCCACTCTGCCAAGTTGTACAATCATTCTGCCTGAGTTTCTACTCAGTCTAGGGAGATGATGTGGCAGATTGGCAAGATATTGGCTGTGGTTTTGCAGACAGACAGGCATAGTGTTGGGCCTGTTGTGTGGTCCAACTGGACCAAAAGTCTTGTCCCATTTCTGGCTGGGGTGGTGTTGGCCTCAATTGTTGGGTGGGGGTTGTTTGGGGTGTGGACTAATGTCAGCCGGCGTGGTTGGCTGGTTCGGTCAACTGCTTGCAGGTGTAGTGTGAAAGTTTGCTGCAAGTCAGTTTCCTGCTGGGTATCCTGGGGCATGATGCCTGGATCTGTATGGGTTTGAAGACAGCCACAATTTAGTTACTGATGGGCTTCTGGTTTGATGGTGCTTTACGTCAACATGCATTACTTCTTAATATGCATGTATTAAATTATAAATAGAGTGTGGCCTAAACTTATAATTATATTGGACATTATAGTAAAAACATGTGGCTTCTTTGGCTCCCTACTCATTACAACAATCTTTAAGGTAAATGTTGGACTATGAGCTTTACTTAATGGCCAAACACGTCGAACTGTAAAAATGCAACATTCCACCCTTGACATATTATGTTTAAAGGTTCCTTTGGCTTCTGGTGGCTGAGCCAAAACAGCGGAGATGCGCCGTTGTGGTGGTGAGGATGCGGGTGTAGATACCGCCTCAAGACGCCGTCTCTTATTACCCATCTTATGTAGACTGGCAGACCCCTGCGAATGTCGTCTTAGTGGAGTGCGGTGCGATGATGAAGTTCCTATGGGATAATATAAACGTTATAAGTCTGTCTTTCTATGTGGTCTATTCATGAAGCAGTGAAAAGTGTGGAGAAGTCAGCCAGTGGAGAAGTTGCCCATGGCAACCAATCAGCATTGCTGTAACATTTATATTTTGCATACTATGAAATTGTACAAAGCAGCTGGTTGGTTGCCGTGGGCAACTTCTCCACAGACTCACTTCTCCATGCTTTTCACTGCATCATGAATAGACCCCTGTGTGTTTTCAGAATATGTGAAGCCACAAAAATTTTACCTGCATCGCCAGCATCCGCATCTCTTGCCAGTGTGCAGAGCCGTAACTAAGGGGGGGCTAGGGGGGCATGTGACCTGGGCGCTGGATTGGAGGGGGCGCCGCAATGCTTACACCCCCTCCGAGTCCCGATGCGCACAGGTCCCTTCGTCGGAGCAGCACAAGGCTGCCGTATGATGAAACTGAAAATAAACTACAGCTCCCAGAAGCCCTTGCTGCGGGAGCTGTAGTTTACTTTCAGTTTCTTCTATGTGGACAGTCATGTGCTACCTGTTGTGCCCTAAGAGGGGGCACTGGGAACAAGTTATCCCAGCCACCCCTGCTGCCTTTGATCACCGCAGCAGTGCACTATTGCACTGCTGAGCTGGAAAAATGAATGACTGCAGCTGGAGGTCCGAAAAAGGGGCGGAGCTACACGGCACTATACTCACAGTGACAGGCCAGCCAGCACCATCGAAGAGAGGAGGGGAGAAGAGCAGCAGCACAGCACAGCCTAAATAGTGAGTGTGACACAGTGAAGGGGCACTGTATGTGTGCAACTACTATATGTGTGTGTATGAATGTGTTGTGCATGTGTGTGACTATGTGAATAGGTGTGTCACTACATATCTATATGCGTGCTTGTGTGTCACTGTATGTATGTATGTATGTATGTATGTATGTATGTATGTATGTGTGACTATGTATGTATACAGGTGTGTGACTATGTATGTGAGTGACTGTATGCGTGCGTGTATGTGTTTAGATGTGTGACAGTATGTATGTGTGTGATTTTACATATGTATCAATGTATGGGGTATTTTTTCCTTTTTAACTTCATCTGTAGCCCAAATGTCTAACTAAGGTGGTCATTCCGAGTTGATCGCACGTAGCAACTTTTTTCTGCTCGTGCGATCAACTAGACGCCACTTATGGGGGAGTGTATTTTAGCATAGCAAGGCTGCAATCGCTTGTGCAGCCCTGCTATGCTAAAAAAGTTTTATGTAAAACAAGACCAGCCCTGCAGTTACTTACCCTGTGTGATGGATCCAGCGATAAAGGTCCCGGAATTGACATCAGACATCCACCCTCCAAACGCCTTGACACACCTGCGTTTGGATCTCCACGTCCGGAAAACGGAGAGTTGACACCCCGGAACGCCTTCCTCCTGGCAATCTTCTTGCAGTTGCCGCTGTGACCACTTTCTTCGTATGTGGCGTCGCTGCCCGGAGACTGTCGTCGCCGGGCAATGAGGCACCTGCACAATGCGGCCGCCGCACACGCGCAGTTCCGACCCGTTCTCACCGCTGCAATGAACCGCAGCGTGCGAACGTGTCGGAATGACCCCCTGAGTCCAGCTAAATGTCTAGAAAAGAAGCTATATAGCAGCTACCAGCCCTTTGCTCTCATGGAGTATATATGGGTTGGGGTTACGTGGCCGGTGCACGGTCAGCATACCGACGCCAGGATTCCGGCCACCAGAGGGTGAGTTTAAAAAAGCCCCTTGTGGGCTTCGCTGCGCTGGCCACAGGTTCTATTCCTGCTCTATGGGTGTCGTGGACACCCATGAGTGGAAATAGCCCGTTAGCTGGTACTGGCTGATGGCATTGTCAGTCTTCGCACAGAGTTACACGTGGTGGTGGGTTGGTTGTCTGTGCGTGTGTGTGTGTGTAGGGGGGGCGCCGGATTACTGTTTTGCCCCGGGTGACAAAAATCCTAGTTTCGGCCCTGCAGTGTGGTCTGTGTCCTGGCTGTGCTGGCTCTCTTTTGTACTGTTGAAATATGAATTTAGACCTTATGATCATTATATTGTGAATAGATATTTACTCAAAAACATTATTGTGATGTGGACATATGAAGAACATTAAGAAAATAAAACTAAACTTTGCTTATGCTTTTCTGCCTGTCTTCATCGGGTGTGTATACTTTAATCATGAACCAATTACAACAAACAATCCATACCGTAAGGTGCAGAATTAACAATATTATACTAGAGATGAGCGGGTTCGGTTTCTCGGAAACCGAACTCCCCCGAACTTCACCCTTTTTACACGGGTCCGAGGCAGGTTCGAACCTTCCCGCCTTGCTCGGCTAACCCGAGCGCGCCCGAACGTCATCATCCCGCTGTCAGATTCTCGTGAGATTCGGATTCTATATAAGCAGCCGCGCGTCGCCGCCATTTTCACTCGTGCATTGGAGACGATAGGGAGAGGACGTGGCTGGCGTCCTCTCCGTTTATTGTTGAACTTGATTGCTTTATTGCTTAATTGTGGGGAGGACTGGGGAGCAGCTGTTAGGAGGAGTACAGTGCAGAGTTTTGCTGATAAGTGACCACCAGCAGTGCCGGCGCTAACCGCTCAGCAAGGGTATGCAATGCAGGGAGGCGCCGGCCAGGAGAGGCGCTCTCCCTGCTTTGCTACCTGGCTGCTGTCTGTCCTTTGTTGCTGCCGGCTACCGCAGCCTGCGCCTGTCACATTGTGTGACAGGCAGCGGCGCCAGCAGCCAGCGTGAATAGTTAGCTGAAGCGCGCCCTTCAGTATTCGCCTCCGCTTCAGCCAGCTGCACTTGTTAGAAGACCCGGTAGCAGGAGGCTACTACGGAGACACATGTACCAGGCCCCATGCTTCCGAGAGGTCACGGTACATTCCAGCAACCCTCCCAGTGAAAAATCTTCCTGACAAACTTCTTTGGCTGCACCGCGGTCACGTCAGTGAGCACTGCAGCGCCAGCAACAGGAGACGGAAGTGACATCTCCCGAATACTTTTGCACCGCACTCTGGCAGGGAGGGAGGATTGAATAATTGAGTCCTGTCTGCCCAGATCCTATCCCTCTGCAGCGCTATTCACTGCCTGGCTGAAGTACAGTAGACGAACTGAGGAAAAGCATGAAAGAAGAGAAACAGGGTGAATAACTTTAGAAGTAAGCTTCTGTATTCCTTTAAGCTGTGGGCACAGTGGGGCATACTGTATTGTTTTTTTTGGGCACAGTGGGGTGTATTATGTGATTTTGAGGGTGTATTGGGGAATAGAATGTCAACTGGGGACACAATGGGCTCAATAATGTGAATTGTGGGCACTATGATGCATATCATTTGAATTAAGGACTCTTTTGGGCATATCATGTGAATTGGGTACTCCAGGGCATATCGTGATTTGGGGGCACTGTGTAATTTATAATGTAAATTGGGGGCACTGTGCAACATATAATGTGATTTGGGGACACTGTGCATCACATAATGTGAATTATGGCACTGTATGACAAGTGAAGTGGGGGTACAATGGGGCAGATAATGTGACTTGGGGGTACGGTGTGGCATATAATATTAATTGGGAGCACAATGGGGCCGATAATGTGAATTGGGGGTGCATTGTGGCCTGCCTGTCGGATCCAGGAACTGGGGGTGCGTTGTGGCATATAATGTGAATTGGGGGCACAATGGGGCCAATAAAGTGAATTGGGGGTGCATTGTGGCCCTGCCTGTCGGATCCAGGAAAACAGCAGCCAGGGAGATAACAGTGGCAGCCGGCCACCTCAGTAGCTAATGGGGGAGAGGGGGTGGGGTCAAAAATAATATGGGGCTGGCAGTGTAAAAATCTGATTAAAGGGAGGCAGGGTTTGGCACAGGGGGGGAAAACTTTGTCACCCTGTGCATGACCCACTGTCCTACTGTTCTGTGAATATGTACCACTGACACCCTATGTATATGTGCCACTGTCACCCTGTTTGCTCCTTTGTCATCCTGTGTATGGCCCTGTCACCCTGTGAATATGTGCCACTGTCACCCTATGTATGCCCTTCTTTCACCCTGGGTATGTCCCTGCCACCTTGTGTATATGCCTCTCTGTCACTCCATGTATATGTGCAACTGTCACCTTGTGTATGCCTTTCTGTCACCCTTTATATGTGCCACTGTCACCCTGTGTATGCCCCTCTGTCACCAGGTGTATGTCCCTCTGTCACCCCATGTATATGTATGTGCCACTGTCACCCTGTGTATGTCCTTTTGTCACCCTGGGTATGTCCCTGTCACCCCGTTATATATGCTACAGTAACTCTTTGTATGTCCTTCTGTCACCCCGTATATATAAACCACTGTCACCCTGTGTATGCTCTTGTCACCCTGTGTATGTCCCCCTCTATCACCTCATGTATATGTCCCTCTGTCACCCTGTGTATGTTCCTGTTACCCCATGTATATGTGCCTCTGTCACCCTGTGCATGCCCCTCTGTTACCCTGTATATATGTGTCACTGTCACCATGTGTACTGTATACTCCGTCATCCTGTGTATATTACCCTGTGTTTATCCCTCTGTCACACTCTATATGTCCCTGTCACCCCATGTGTATATGCCACTGTCACCCTGTGTATGTCCCCCTCTATCACCTTCCTTGTGAGCCCATACCCCTTTATTTGCAACGCGTGCCTTCGGCGCGTGCTGTCCCTTTGTAAAGTATAGGGGGAGGGCGCAAATTTCTAGTTTGCAGGTGGGCGCCAAACAACCTAGCACCGGCCCTGACCACCAGTTTTTATCCGTTCTCTGCCTGAAAAAAACGCTCCATACCATATCTGTGCTCAGTGTGCTGCATAATATATCTGTGCTTACACTGCTTAATTGTGGGGACTGGGGAGCAGCTGTATTATATAGCAGGAGTACAGTGCAGAGTTTTGCTGACAGTGACCACCAGTATACGTTGTCTGCCTGAAAAACACTCCATATCTGTGCTCAGTGTGCTGCTTTATTGTGGGGACTGGGGACCACCAGTATAATTAATATTATATAGGAGTACAGTGCAGAGTTTTGCTGACACAGTGACCACCAGTATACTATATATAGCAGTACGATACGGAAGGCCACTGCTGTGCCTACCTCTGTGTCGTCATTAAGTATACTATCCATCTACATTTTATACCTGTGGTGCATTTTAGTTTTGCAGTTTGCTGACACAGTGACCACCAGTATACTATATATAGAAGTACGGTAGGCCACTGCTGTACTTACCTCTGTGTCGTCATTCATTAAGTATACTATCCATCTACATTCTATACCTGTGGTGCATTTTAGTTTTGCAGTTTGCTGACACAGTGACCACCAGTATACTATATATAGCAGTACGGTAGGCTACTGCTGTACCTACCTCTGTGTCGTCATCCATTAAGTATACTATCCATCTACATTCTATACCTGTGGTGCATTTTAGTTTTGCAGTTTGCTGACACAGTGACCACCAGTATACTATATATAGCAGTACGGTAGGCCACTGCTGTACCTACCTCTGTGTCGTCATCCATTAAGTATACTATCCATCTACATTCTATACCTGTGGTGCATTTTAGTTTTGCAGTTTGCTGACACAGTGACCACCAGTATACTATATATAGAAGTACGGTAGGCCACTGCTGTACCTACCTCTGTGTCGTCATCCATTAAGTATACTATCCATCTACATTCTATACCTGTGGTGCATTTTAGTTTTGCAGTTTGCTGACACAGTGACCACCAGTATACTATATATAGCAGTACGGTAGGCCACTGCTGTACCTACCTCTGTGTCGTCATCCATTAAGTATACTATCCATCTACATTCTATACCTGTGGTGCATTTTAGTTTTGCAGTTTGCTGACACAGTGACCACCAGTATACTATATATAGCAGTACGGTAGGCCACTGCTGTACCTACCTCTGTGTCGTCATCCATTAAGTATACAATCCATCTACATTCTATACCTGTGGTGCATTTTAGTTTTGCAGTTTGCTGACACAGTGACCACCAGTATACTATATATAGCAGTACGGTAGGCCACTGCTGTACCTACCTCTGTGTCGTCAAGTATACTATCTATCCATACCTGTGGTGCATTTCAGTTGTGCGCAGTAAATATAGTAGTAGGCCATTGCTATTGATACTGGCATATAATTCCACACATTAAAAAATGGAGAACAAAAATGTGGAGGTTAAAATAGGGAAAGATCAAGATCCACTTCCACCTCGTGCTGAAGCTGCTGCCACTAGTCATGGCCGAGACGATGAAATGCCATCAACGTCGTCTGCCAAGGCCGATGCCCAATGTCATAGTAGAGAGCATGTAAAATCCAAAAAACAAAAGTTCAGTAAAATGACCCAAAAATCAAAATTAAAATCATCTGAGGAGAAGCGTAAACTTGCCAATATGCCATTTACGACACGGAGTGGCAAGGAACGGCTGAGGCCCTGGCCTATGTTCATGGCTAGTGGTTCAGCTTCACATGAGGATGGAAGCACTCTTCCTCTCGCTAGAAAAATGAAAATGGTGAAAAGACTTAAGCTGGCAAAAGCACAGCAAAGAACTATGCGTTCTTCTAAATCACAAATCCCCAAGGAGAGTCCAATTGTGTCGGTTGCGATGCCTGACCTTCCCAACACTGGACGGGAAGAGCTTGCGCCTTCCACCATTTGCACGCCCCCTGCAAGTGCTGGAAGGAGCACCCGCAGTCCAGTTCCTGATAGTCAAATTGAAGATGTCACTGTTGAAGTACACCAGGATGAGGATATGGGTGTTGCTGGCGCTGGGGAGGAAATTGACAAGGAGGATTCTGATGGTGAGGTGGTTTGTTTAAGTCAGGCACCCGGGGAGACACCTGTTGTCCGTGGGACGAATATGGCCATTGACATGCCTGGTCAAAATACAAAAAAAATCACCTCTTCGGTGTGGAATTATTTCAACACAAATGCGGACAACAGGTGTCAAGCCATGTGTTGCCTTTGTCAAGCTGTATTAAGTAGGGGTAAGGACGTTAACCACCTCGGAACATCCTCCCTTATACGTCACCTGCAGCGCATTCATCATAAGTCAGTGACAAGTTCAAAAACTTTGGGTGACAGCGGAAGCAGTCCACTGACGACTAAATCCCTTCCTCTTGTAACCAAGCTCCTGCAAACCACACCACCAACTCCCTCAGTGTCAATTTCCTCCTTACCCAGGAAAGCCAATAGTCCTGCAGGCCATGTCACTGTCAAGTCTGACGAGTCCTCTCCTGCCTGGGATTCCTCCGATGCATCCTTGAGTGTAACGCCTACTGCTGCTGGCGCTGCTGTTGTTGCTGCTGGGAGTCGATCGTCATCCCAGAGGGGAAGTTGGAAGACCACTTGTACTACTTCCAGTAAGCAATTGACTGTCCAACAGTCCTTTGCGAGGAAGATGAAATATCACAGCAGTCATCCTGCTGCAAAGCAGATAACTCAGGCCTTGGCAGCCTGGGCGGTGAGAAACGTGGTTCCGGTATCCATCGTTAATTCAGAGGCAACTATAGACTTGATTGAGGTACTGTGTCCCCGGTACCAAATACCATCTAGGTTCCATTTCTCTAGGCAGGCGATACCGAAAATGTACACAGACCTCAGAAAAAGACCCACCAGTGTCCTTAAAAAATGCAGTTGTACCCAATGTCCACTTAACCACGGACATGTGGACAAGTGGAGCAGGGCAGACTCAGGACTATATGACTGTGACAACCCACTGGGTAGATGTATTGCCTCCCGCAGCAAGAACAGCAGCGGCGGCACCAGTAGCAGCATCTCGCAAATGCCAACTTGTTCCTAGGCAGGCTACGCTTTGTATCACCGCTTTCCATAAGAGGCACACAGCTGACAACCTCTTACGGGAACTGCGGAAGATCATTGCAGAATGGCTTACCCCAATTGGACTCTCCTGGGGATTTGTGACATCGGACAACGCCAGCAATATTGTGCATGCATTACATCTGGGCAAATTCCAGCACGTCCCATGTTTTGCACATACATTGAATTTGGTGGTGCAGAATTATTTAAAAAACGACAAGGGCGTGCAAGAGATGCTGTCGGTGGCCCGAAGAATTGCGGGCCACTTTTGGAATTCAGGCACCGCGTATAGAAGACTGGAGCACCACCAAACATTCCTGAACCTGCCCTGCCATCATCTGAAGCAAGAGGTGGTAACGAGGTGGAATTCAACCCTCTATATGCTTCAGAGGATGGAGGAGCAGCAAAAGGCCATTCAAGCCTATACATCTGCCCACGATATAGGCAAAGGAGGGGGAATGCACCTGACTCAAGCGCAGTGGAGAATGATTTCAACGTTGTGCAAGGTTCTGCAACCCTTTGAACTTGCCACACGTGAAGTCAGTTCAGACACTGCCAGCCTGAGTCAGGTAATTCCCCTAATCAGGCTTTTGCAGAAGAAGCTGGAGACATTGAAGGAGGAGCTAAAACAGAGCGATTCCGCTAGGCATGTGGGACTTGTGGATGGAGCCCTTAATTCGCTTAACCAGGATTCACGGGTGGTCAATCTGTTGAAATCAGAGCACTACATTTTGGCAACCGTGCGCGATCCTAGATTTAAAACCTACGTTGTATCTCTCTTTCCGGCAGACACAAGTCTGCAGAGGTTCAAAGACCTGCTGGTGAGAAAATTGTCAAGTCAAGCGGAACGTGACCCGTCAACAGCTCCTCCTTCACATTCTCCCGCAACTGGGGGTGCGAGGAAAAGGCTAAGAATTCCGAGCCCACCCGCTGGCGGTGATGCAGGGCAGTCTGGAGCGAGTGCTGACATCTGGTCCGGACTGAAGGACCTGCCAACGATTACTGACATGTCGTCTACTGTCACTGCATATGATTCTCTCACCATTGAAAGAATGGTGGAGGGTTATATGAGTGACCGCATCCAAGTAGGCACGTCAGACAGTCCGTACGTATACTGGCAGGAAAAAGAGGCAATTTGGAGGCCCTTGCACAAACTGGCTTTATTCTACATAAGTTGCCCTCCCTCCAGTGTGTACTCCGAAAGAGTGTTTAGTGCAGCCGCTCACCTTGTCAGCAATCGGTGTACGAGGTTACTTCCAGAAAATGTGGAGAAGATGATGTTCATCAAAATGAATTATAATCAATTCCTCCGTGGAGACATTCAACAGCAGCAATTGCCTCCAGAAAGTACACGGGGACCTGAGATGGTGGATTCCAGTGGGGACGAATTAATAATCTGTGAGGAGGGGGATGTACACAGTGAAAGGGGTGAGGAATCGGAGGATGATGATGAGGTGGACATCTTGCCTCTGTAGAGCCAGTTTGTGCAAGGTGAGATTGATTGCTTCTTTTTTGGTGGGGGCCCAAACCAACCAGTCATTTCAGTCACAGTCGTGTGGCAGACCCTGTCGCTGAAATGATGGGTTCGTTAAAGTGTGCATGTCCTGTTTATACAACATAAGGGTGGGTGGGAGGGCCCAAGGACAATTCCATCTTGCACCTCTTTTTTCTTTCATTTTTCTTTGCATCATGTGCTGTTTGGGGACTATTTTTTTGAAGTGCCATCCTGCCTGACACTGCAGTGCCACTCCTAGATGGGCCAGTTGTTTGTGTCGGCCACTTGTGTCGCTTAGCTTAGCCATCCAGTGACCTTGGTGCGCCTCTTTTTTTCTTTGCATCATGTGCTGTTTGGGGACAATTTTTTGGAAGTGCCATCCTGCCTGACACTGCAGTGCCACTCCTAGATGGGCCAGGTGTTTGTGTCGGCCACTTGTGTCGCTTAGCTTAGTCACACAGCGACCTTGGTGCGCCTCTTTTTTTCTTTGCATCATGTGCTGTTTGGGGACAATTTTTTGGAAGTGCCATCCTGCCTGACACTGCAGTGCCACTCCTAGATGGGCCAGGTGTTTGTGTCGGCCACTTGTGTCGCTTAGCTTAGCCATCCAGCGACCTCGGTGCAAATTGTAGGACTAAAAATAATATTGTGAGGTGTGAGGTGTTCAGAATAGACTGGAAATGAGTGGAAATTATGGTAATTGAGGTTAATAATATTATGGGATCAAAATGACCCCCAAATTCTATGATTTAAGCTGTTTTTTAGGTTTTTTTTAAAAAAACACCCGAATCCAAAACACACTTGAATCCGACAAAAAAATTTCGGTGAGGTTTTGCCAAAACGCATCCGAATCCAAAACACGGCCGCGGAACCGAATCCAAAACCAAAACACAAAACCCGAAAAATGTCCGGTGCACATCACTATATTATACAACTACAAAACCAAACGTGGAAGTTTAACACAACAAGAATATTAGTATTTTAGAAAAAACAAATTTGTGACAAGAATAACTCACAACAACCAAATATATTAATTTAAAAAATATATATATATTCTGCGGCAAGAATCACATCTTGCACACAAAGGCCTATCCAAAACAACATACATTAACCATAAATACATTTTAAAAAATGGATAAAACATTCATGAAAACACATGAGTCAGACTTCATTTAATGGCACACCCCAAAAAAAAAAAAAAAATTAGATGCAGCAAAAGGGACAGGACAACTGCTAACTTCACAATACAAAGGGAAATAACATAACTATTTATGCAAAAAATTACATCACCAACACAATTGAAACATTAAACAACTTACAATCACAATTAGCTAGAATACATTTCAGACAACTAAGGACAAAGCACATATGTTAAAAAAATATAAATATTGTACCACAAACTCACCATCCTGACTTGGACGATCCGAATCTCGGACATAAGTCGCACCAACCACTTCGGGCGGAATAAGGGACCGCACAGGCTCCTCCCAATCCCGATATGACGCTCTGAAGGGATGGCCACCCCCTGTTTGTCTGGCTGACTTAGCCTCCTTCGCCATCTTAGCCTTGATACGGCGCTTTATGTCGTAGAAACGCTTACGACACGTGTCCTCGGTCCTCCTCACCACACCCTCACTATTAACTGCCGCTACTACCTTCCCCCACAGAACACTCTTCCTGTGTGAAGGAACCTTGGCAGCATCAGGCCCAAACAGCTGACGATGATGCCTCATCAGCTCACGCACCAATGCAACATTCTCTGCATAGCTGAATTTGACATTGCGGCCCGTCTTTGTGGTGGTGCGTGGCTGCGGAGCCACAGCACCATCACTGTCACTCTCACTCGAGTCTGCGGAACCAACCTCCCCCTCCACCTCACTAACCTCCTCCACCTCACTAACCTCCTCCACCTCACTCACCTCCTCCACCTCACTCACCTCCTCTCTTACTCACCTCCTCCACCTCACTCACCTCTGACTGGGACATATTCAGGACAAACAACAAAAAACACTGATAAATAAAAACACAAAACACACTCCTCCACTACCACTACACACCACACACCAAACACACACACACACACACACACACACACACACACACACACACACACACACACACACACACACACACACTCACACTCACAAACAATGACAATAGACTGAATTTTTTTTTTACAAATACAAAAAAGTAAACAGACTTTTAAATAACTACACAACAAGTATGACAAGACTACTTACACACACAGTACAGCACTCAGCAATCGAAAAAAAGCACCTCCAAACCACCAAATCCTCCAAACTACTCGCCAACACCAAACACCACTTCCTCTCACCTCTCCACTAGCTAAACCCACGAGGTTCGGTCGGTTTGGGGCGGTTTTATAGTAATGAGCACAGACACTCCTCCATCAGGAAACAAACCAATCACAGACAAGTGACAAAAACGAAAGTAAAAAAAAAAACCTGGCCGGGAACGGAGAAACACTGCCGTCACATTCAAATTACGAATTCGTAAAACCCTCCACAACACGGCCGCAAAAACACAAAACCGGCCGCATTCTACCTTTGAAAAACACGAATGACATCGACATCGAAAAATGAAAATAATCAAAATACGACAGCTTAGTAAATGAGGCGTAAAAAAAACAAAAAGTTGCAAAATCACACATTCGATGCCAATCGTGATTCATCTTCCACCAAATCGACATAAATACGAATTTTAGTAAATATACCCCTAAGAGTTTACAACAGGCTGCTACACATCCATATTTCTATGATTGCAAAATCTAACTATAAACATCCTAATGATACTCGGTGGACCCCTTCATTCAAAGTAAAGCATTCATTACCTCTAATACCAAGAAATAATGACACGGAGACTTGAATTTGGCAGAAAAATTGCTAGCTATTTATTGTACCCTAACCATTAGCAAACCTGTAATTGAAAATTTTGTTAACATGCCGATTCAGCCGGCATATGGTGGCAGAAAAAAGAACGGCTCTATTGAACTGACGCTAACCTTAAAATGTTAAAATTCAAAACTATCCTAATTTAAATACAAACTATCAAATCGGTAGTAGGTGCCCAACTCAACCCCCACAGTGACTACCCACCCTGATGGGTGCCTGCCGCTGCCCCCGGACGGGTGGTCGAGCGGCCCTAAAAGTCGATGGAGGTGAGTGCAGCTAAACCACACTAAACTGTAAATCACTACAGCTAACAATACAAACTACAACCTGCCATTCTTTTCCGCCAAATAAATAGCCAACGATAAAACCAGCCAACAATTCAACGCTAAGGCACTCCGTGCCAGAACCTCTACCCACAGGGCGGGAGGGCGGGAAGGCAATTCAACAGCAAGAGAGAGCAAGCTGGCCTAGCATTCCCTATATATATTAACCCTCCCCTTTTTCCAAAGACTGTACTTTCCTCACAGCTAGGTCCACCCCTCACAGGATGTTTAACTCTTTCCTTTCCTATGCAGTCAATTCTCTCTCCTAAACATCCTAATGATACTCGGTGGACCCCTTCATTCAAAGTAAAGCATTCATTACCTCTAATACCAAGAAATAATGACACGGAAACTTGAATTTGGCAGAAAAATTGCTAGCTATTTATTGTACCCTAACCATTAGCAAACCTGTAATTGAAAATTTTGTTATCATGCCGATTCAGCCGGCATATGGTGGCAGAAAAAAGAATGGCTCTATTGAACTGACGCTAACCTTAAAATGTTAAAATTCAAAACTATCCTAATTTAAATACAAACTATCAAATCGGTCATAGGTGCCCAACTCAACCCCCACAGTGACTACCCACCCTGATGGGTGCCTGCCGCTGCCCCCGGACGGGTGGTCAAGCGGCCCTAAAAGTCGATGGAGGTGAGTGCACCTAAACCACACAAAACTGTAAATCACTACAGCTAACAATACAAACTACAACCTGCCGTTCTTTTCCGCCAACAGCGAAAGACTCCTCCCCAGAGTCTTTGCACCGCCACCATAACCTCACCCTAACTCCTGCAACACTAGACACAGATCCTCCAGGAAAAGCATCATCCCCTCATTGGACAGATGCTCACCATCAGGCCGAAAAAGGTGACTGTCTCGGAACTGAATCCTAGGGTGGCGAACCACTGTGCCTCCGTGGGACAACACCCACTTCGCCACCGCCCCATTCACCTTCTGCCTGGCTTCATCAATCCGGCGACCATCCGCCACACCTCGCCAACTCAACCTTGGCACCATCAAAGAGAACACCAAGACACAATTGGTCCATGCTGCGGCCACACTGGCCAGATCCTTTATCATGGCCCACCGCAGCTCCAAAGATGACCTCTTCCCCAGGTCGTTGCCACCTAAATGGACAACCAGCACCCTAGGGACTCCATGCTCGCTGGCCTGACTGACTAGTCTACTCTTCAGATCTTTCCACATCATCCCCCGCCAACCAAGCCAACGAACTCCATGAGCCCTAGGAAACATCTGTGCCCCCTCCGAGGCCAAAAACCTGGCTGCCCAATACACATAAGAGTGACCAACCACCCAGATAGCCAAGTCATCGTCAAACCAACCTGAAGAGAAGGAAAGGGGGTAAAACTGGTTACTAATTATCTATAGCATTGTTATTAACGCATTAACCTGAAGGATCTGCCAAAAGAAAAAATTGAGTTGTCGTTTATTGCAGAAGTCACGGCCTAGCCGATCTGCACAAGCTTCCAGCCAATTTGAAGCAGAACATAAACACACAAATGGGAAGATCAAAATTAAAATAAAATTAAACGGGGGGGGGGGGGGGGGTATAACATGGGAAAAAACATGTAAGAACTCAGCTGGAGGTGAAAGCGTAAAAACCTGCTGAGGGACTTTGATTAGATCTGATCAGCCGAATTGTGGATTAGAATTCAGTCCGTCAAGTCAGGCAAAAAATCGCAAAAGAACTCCAGACCCCCGCTGCCAGCGGCGAGTGGCTAATCCCTGAGTAGGATAAAACGGGGAGACAAACAGACAAACAACACAAGAACGTACTGAACTGTACAACATGACTTATCACAACTACAATTTAACAAAACCCCATGCAAGCCAACATCTCATGCAACGGGGCGAATAATATATATCGTCTGTAACTTGACGACTTCCATCACCCCACCGCCTGGATTTCAGCCACGGAAAACCCTGCCGACGCAGCCGACGTTGCAGCCCCGATACGGAAGGAATGCGTCCCGAAAGCAGCGGGTGGAAGGCCAAAGCTCACCAGACAGCGACCCAGCATCCAACGAAACTGATATTTCGTCACTGGCAGACCGTCATAATGCAGCAGCCATGACCCCCGACCATCGGGCCGTACTGCCGCATATTGAACTGCCAACCTCACTGGGCAAATGCTCTCCTCGAGTGCCGGAACCAAGGTGACCCATCGACCTCTACCAACTTGGTCCGTCTTAGAGCGACGCAATCTGCACAGCAAGGACCTCTCACCCACCACCACGTCCCCGACAAGCATGCGCGAATCTGCTCGCTTAGAAGGCGCCACCAACTCCGAAACCCGAAAGGCACCGTGATAAGCCATTGAGAACGCCAAACTGAACAGCAGCGACTCAAACCTGGACGACGCAATACCGCCAACCGCCCTGATGACAGCCGGAAGCAAGGCCGCATCAATGGGCCGCCTCCTATCAGGCGGCGTCGGCGCCACGCGCGCCCATTCCTTCATCGCCTTAAGCAGAATCCCGCTTTTCGTCCCGTCAGGGACGCCCCTGATTTTGCTAAAGAACGAAATACCAGCCAAGTACCGGGATACCACCGCTCTGGACCTACCCGTAACATACAGCTGCCAAATAAAAGAAAGCATCATCCGATGCCCGCTCTTACCTTCTTGACTTCGTCTTCGAACAAACTCCTCCCATTCGCTCCAAGCTTGCCCATAAGCCTTAAGCGTGTTCGGCGCGACTGACCGCATCGCTAGACCCTCCAGTCCGGCCCGATAACCTGCCAGACATAACCGGGACAATGAAAACCGTGCTCATCGGCCTCGGGTGCCAACAAACAAAACCTTTCCCACTGCCCTCGTGACAATGCGTCGGCAATTCCGTTCTCCAAACCAGGCACATGCTGAGCGCGGAACCACCCATTCCTACGCAGGCATGTCAACAGCAACTGCCCCAGCACCCTCAGGATCACCAGCGACTTCGCCCTCTGGTTATTTATCGCATGCACCACGCCCAGATTGTCGCATCTAAACAATATGCTGCGATGCGCCAGCCGATCACCCCAAACCTCCAGCGCCACCATGATGGGGAAAAGCTCCAGCAGCAAAAGGTCCTTAGTGAAACCCTCGCGATGCCATTCTGCCGGCCACGAGGCCGCGCACAAAGATCCCTCCAGATAGCAACCGAACCCAGAGGAACCCGCCGCGTCGGTAAACAGCTGCAGCCCGGCGCTGTCGACCGTTGGGGCTTGCCATATACACACCCCGTTGAAGTCCTCCAGGAACGAGGCCCATACGGCCAAATCCCTCTGAATCTCGGAGGACATGCGCACGAAATGATGTGGTCTGGCACAACCCGCAGTCGCCCTTTCCAGCTTCCGGCAGAAAACCCTGCCCATCGGGATTACCCGACAAGCAAAGTTCAAAATGCCCAGCAAGGACTGCGCCTGCCGCAGAGTTACTTTGCGCGACCTTCCGAACCGGCAGATAGCCTCGCGGAGCTTCGCAACCTTGTCCTGAGGCAGTCGACACGATCCCGCCACCGTGTCGATTTCTATCCCCAAAAATGACAAACAGGAGACCGGCCCCTCTGTTTTATCCTCGGCCACGGGAACGCCGAAGTGAAAAAACAGAGCTCGGATGCTGAACAGCAAGTCGCCGTACCGTGGTGAATTTGCCGGACCCACACACAGGAAGTCATCGAGGTAATGGGCGACCCCGTGACCCCCTGACGAAGACTCCACGCACCAATGAAGGAATGTGCTAAACCGTTCGAAGAACGGGCAGGACACGGAACATCCCATCGGCAAACACTTGTCGATGAAATACTCCGATCCAATCCGAAAACCCATAAAACGGAATGAGTCCGGATGCAACGGCAGCAACCGAAAGGCGGATTCCACATCCATCTTAGTCATAAGGGCCCCAGGCCCGTAACTACGGACCAGCTCTAGTGCCTCGTCAAACGACTGATACACCACCGAGCAATGAGCCGGCGGTATCGCGTCGTTGACCAACGACCCCGACGGGTAAAAAAGATGCTGAATGAGCCTAAAAGCACCTGGAATCTTCTTGGGAACCACCCCCACTGGGGAGATGACCAAGTCATCCACCGGGGGCGAGTTAAATGGTCCCTCCATCCTACCCAGCCTAACCTCCTTATCCACCTTCTCCAGAACCGATGGCAAGGCACAAGCAGACTGGAGATTCCGTTGGGCCCGGACCGAAACCTTGCTCGCAACAGGCAAGCGAAAACCAAACCGAAAACCGTCAAACAAAAACTGCGCGTCCGCCCTATTTGGATACCACGTCAACCACTTGTATCCAAATTAATTGGCGTTGGAGCTCTGCGGAGGTCTTGAGTAATTTTGCTTACCCCGGGCACCCTGGCGACTGCCTTTAAAGCAGGTAGAGGCTGGGTGGGAGCCGCCACACTGCAAGCACAAATGTCGAAACCGACACTGCTTGCCGAAGGAACAGGTCGCATTGTTAAACGCAAAGCACTTTCCTTTTGCGACGACCTGCCCCCCTCCGCGGACGGCCGACCTACCTGCCTTGCCCGATCCACCGTCCGCGCCGGTCCCTTGGGCGGACGACCCTGCGCGGTGCCCGTCCGCTTCCGGAATCCGGGGCTCCCTAGCCTGTTGAGAGGCCCGGGTGACTTGTAGCCAGACTTCGACATCCTTGCAACCGAAGTCTATCACTTGCAAGCAGTCCTGCTTTTCCCGGAATTTTTCGTCGTACATCCGCCATTCGACGCCCGACGATGTGCGCTGCATGTCGTGGATTAAATGCAGGTATCGAATTACATTCATATGCTCGTCCGGCCTATCTTCCAGGTAACAAGCCGCGAAGACACAAAAACCGGCCAGCCAGTTATCAAAGGTACGGAAAGCCTCGGCCCCGTTGCCCTTCTTTGCTGACGCCGACTTATAGTCCTTCTTTGCGTCCTTCGTCAAGATGAACATATCCACGTAATCCCCCCTGCATATTTTCCTACGGCAGCTGTCCCGCAATCCCCGCATCACTGCAGTGTAATCGCAGTGGACTACACCAGGTAGGTCGCGGCGCTTCTTGGCCCTGCGAGCGTCCTCGCTAAGGCGCCTCCGCCTCTTCCGTCTCTCTTGCCAGCCCGCCGCCCTCTTGGCATATTTCGTCGCACGCTTTTTCGCCCTAGTCGTACTACTGACTTCGGACACCAGCGACGACAGAGAAGAAGACGAGGACGAGCTGCGAGAGGTCGTCGACTGCTCGGGCCGAGAATCCTCCGGCGTGGCGAACGCAACATCATCATCCTCGCTCCCCACCATCTCCACTTCTCCACGATCACCTGCAGAAAAAGACGGAGAAAAAGACCCAGACAACAATCGCGGCGCATGCCCAGCACCCCGGGGGGGAGGCGTCCTCTCTACGCGCCCCCGCTCGTCTCGCTCGGCACGATGATCCAGCTGCGCCGCGGCCGCCCCGAGCTCCCGGCAGGCGCGCGCAACTCGCTGCGCCGCTGACACCGCCCGCGCACCGGACCCGCCTGCCAACGCATGCGCGCCGGAACTGCTTGCCACCTCCGGGGAAGCGGCCGCGGCCAGCGGCCCCAACGCCGCCACCACCGTGGCCAGGGCCGACGCCAATGTTCCGGATGGGTCCTGACCACCCCAAAACTCAGCATCGCCCCCCGCAGGTTCCCCAGCCGGTGCGGGCGCACGCCTGCTCGCCCGACGCCCGACAGGCGCCAACTGGGGCCCCGACGTCCTGCGCCCAGACTGCCCCGGTGGGGAATGGGCAGCGCCCCTGAACGCCAGCGGTCCGGTCCCCCACCAAACTCTGTTCACTTCGTGGGACTGCCCGTCGGAGCCAGCGCCGCCTTCACTCTTCAGCTCGCCGCGCGCACCCTCCTCCCGCAGGCCGGAGCTTCCTCCGCCCGCTGGGAGGGCGCCGCGGCGTGATTCTCCCCTGCCCTGAGCAGCTCTGCTGCCCCTGACCCGCTCTCTGTCCCTCCTCCTCCCCCGCTCCCCGCCGGACTCCGGCTGCTGGGGAGTGAGCTGGGGAGACAGGGAGACCAGTGGCGCCGCTGCGCGCACACGTGCGCGAGCGGCGCCGCCTGTGGCGAGCACGGGCGCGCGTGCACCCCGTGCACGCGTCCCGCCTCTTCCCGCCGTCAAGCTCCCAGCCGCATCACCCTGTGACTCTGCCGGACGAGGCCCCGCGACGGGCCTCGTCCGGCTAACCGCCGCCTCCAGCCTGTCCGCCCCCCCTCGCCTGGCACTGCTTTGCGGCCTCGACGAGGGGGCAGAGACTGGAGACGAATGCGGCTCCATCGACGGGCACCCACCGCGGCGCGCATGCGCGCGCCCGCGGGCGTCCGGCACTGAGGCTTCCCACACCGCGCCCGGAGGGGAGGGCTGCTGCCCGTCCACCTCCGGGCGTCCTGGCTGCACTTCTGGCCCTCCCCGCCGCCCGCGCCCGGCCGGCAAAACCGGCCCGGCCCCCAGCGGCAAGGATGACCGCGTACGCCGCTCCGTCCCACTGCCAGAGCCCGTGAAGGCCCCAGGGGACGGGACGCCGTCCCCAGGGCCAGCCAGGCCGTCCTCGGGCCCAGACCCACCGCCCGATGAGCGGTAACGGGCCGGGGTCCCGGCGGAGCGGCGAGGGCGAGAAGCAGCCATGGTGATCAATGGAGGGTAATGTAGAGAAAGAGCTTGACAACAATATGAATAAAGTACACAGCCAACTAATTGGGTAGACTCTGCTATGCAGCACTCACCCCAAGGCAATTCAACAGCAAGAGAGAGCAAGCTGGCCTAGCATTCCCTATATATATTAACCCTCCCCTTTTTCCAAAGGCTGTACTTTCCTCACAGCTAGGTCCACCCCTCACAGGATGTTTAACTCTTTCCTTTCCTATGCAGTCAATTCTCTCTCCTACTATCACACTTGTATGACATCACATGGTGTAGCAGTGCTCCCCACTGTGCAATTTTATATATATATGATTGGTGAGCAGTCAAATCATAAAGATGGGATCATCAAGTGCAAATTTCTCTTGTTATTCTCAAAATGTGGTGTATAGCATAAAACTTACTTTTCATTCATGATATTTCTTCAAATAGCTTTTATAATGTACTTACCATAGCCTGTACAGTAACTTGGAGACCCAACACGAGAACACAAAATTGCATGACCTTGCTGTTTTTATATAGGGCCTAATTCAAGGCTGATTGCAAACAACATTTTCCTCTAATGAGGCACTGCAGGTGTGGTAGATGTAATATGTGCAGAGAGAGTTAGATTTGGGTGGGACTATTGTTTCTGTGCATAGTAAATACTGGCTGCTTTGTTTTTACACTGCAATTTAGATTTCAGTTTGAAAACACCCCACCCAAATCTAACTCTCTCTGCAAATGTTACATATGTCCCACCTGCAGTGCAGCATGGTTTTGCCCATTAGCAGAAAATGTTGTTTTGCAACCAATCTTGAGTTAGGCTCATAGTTATATATCCCATATTTGTTAATGTACGACCTCATGAAATGTATTTTTTATATTTTGACTAAAGTGAATATGAATTGACAGTTACAATCAATTAATTACACAATTAAACTGAATTATATTTATGCATATTTTGACAGCAAGGACAGACAGGGAAGTTACTGAGCACGATCCTAATATTTTGGGTCACTACCTCTTGGCTCATTCTCTAGCTCTGTGTGTGTGGTTGACTTTATAGCCTCCATCTGCTGTCTGCTTCTTCCACAATAATATACAACTCTGCAACACATGTTAACAGTCAGACACAAGTGCCTGGACTTCTGTATACAGATCAGGCATCTGTATGTCAGAAACCTGTTTACTTTTTACAGCACATGTTCATGAGAAGTTCTTACGCATCCATCCATCTAAACACAGATTGGTTGCAAGTTATAATTTTCGGAAGAAATTATCTTAATAAACAGTTACCATGCTGTCTTATGCAAATAATACTTAATGTAGGTACTACAAGGGTGGGGCAGGAAAACTGGCTTTTTAAAAAAACAACTCAGTAATTAAGCAATTTTTATTCTCCAATTTACAAATATGCATCTTAAAGTACATAGTGCCGTTTATTTCTCACATCCTCGAGGTGACCTTTGTCTCTGCGTAGGGATTCCTCTTATCTTCCATGCATGTTAGCCATAATGCGGCATGGCATCGTCAAAGAATTTCCAGCAATTTCTTAATGAATTATTTATTTTATGTCTTCAATATTGAATGGGGGATGAGAGTACGCTTTGCTTTTTAAGTGTCCCCATAAGAAAAGTCACAAGCCAAGAGGTCTGGAGACCTTGGAGGCCAAGTAATGTCTATTCCTGGAGATGGTGCCGTTTTGAAAAAGCTGCCTTGGGGCATCCATTGACATCCTTGCAGCATGACACGTCACGCCATCTTGATGGTGAAAGCACGTTCTAAATACAGGGGCGTCACTATGCTTTCTGGTAAAAGTGGGTATGGTTTTCTGGGAAGGGGACGTTGGGGGGTAACACCTGACTCTTGGGAGCACCACCAACTTAGAGATATTGGGTCTAAACATTTTCCTATAATGGGCAAAACCATGTGCACTGCAGGTGGGGCAGATACAGTATAACATGTGCAGAGATAATTAGATTTGGGTGGGTTATTTTGTTTTTATGCTGGCTGCTTTATTTTTACACTGCAATTAAGATTTCAGTTTGAACACACTCCACCCAAATCTAACTCTCTCTGCACATGTTACATCTGCACCACCTGCAGTGCACAAGGTTTTGCCCATTAGAGGAAAAAGTTATTTGCAATCAACCTTGAATTAGGCCCATAGTGGAATTTTTCAAAATGATAAATCAGATATGTTGGTTGATAATCTACTGCAAGTAATTTGAACAGATCTTTCTGGGTCTGGCCAGTGCGGAATTATACCTTTTACCTACGTGATATTAGCAAATACAGCAGTGTATAGTGGAGGCATACTGCATGTAGCATGCCTGTGCTATGGTGTCACCATTCCCATACTGAAGTTTGCTAAAGTGGACATGGTCAACATGTATTATCTAATAAAGCAGTCATATCAATTAAATGCAATATCATCACAGCCAGGAAGAAAAGCCATGATCTGCCTTAATCCGCCCCTCTCCACCCCGTGCTGTTCTCAACTCACCCATCTCCCTGTGCTGCTTTTACCCACCCCTCTTAGCCTGCTATGCCACCTCTTTCCCGCCTTAATTTATGTCCAGGATACACAGAATAAAGTCGGTACCTGCCCTGCCTGCCTGCGCTCTGCAGCACATCACTAACTGTTTCAGCCGCCGGGGTCACTGGGACAAGAGTTGTGATGAGTGAGTGAGCACATCCAAGTGAAGTCAGTGTGTGCCATCCCTCATAAAAGACGCCCTCTACCGCCATTGGCATCCGGAGGACCTACTTCAGGTGCTCCGCCCATGCTACACCTCTGAGCGCATAATGGCCCTCATTCCAAGTTGATCACTCGCTAACTACATTTAGCAGCCATGCAAATGCATAGTCGCCGCCCACGGGGGGAGTGTATTTTTGATTTGCAAGTGTGCGATCACATGTACAGCCGAGCGGTACAAAAACATTTTGTGCAAAACAAGACCAGTCCTGTAGTTACTTATTCTATGCGATGATTCTAGCGTCGGAGGTCCCGGAATTGACGTCAGATACCCGTCCTGCAAACGCCTGGTCATGTCTGGTCACACCTGCGTTTTCCCTACCACTCCCAGAAAACGGTCAGTTGACTTGACACCCATAAATGCCCTCTTCCTGTCAATCTCCTTGCGATCGGCTGTGCGAATGGATTAGTCGCTAGAAGCATTGCACAGCTACGATGCTCTTTGTATCCGCACAACGTGCGTGCGCATTGCAGTGCATATGCATGCACAGTTTTGCCATTTTTTTCTGATCGCTGCTCTGTGAAAATAGGCAGCGTGCAATCAACTCGGAATGACCACCAGTGTATGCTATGCTTGCAGAGCTGGATGCATTTGGAGATTTTTCCAGCTCTGCGGGATGCACAAAATCCATAGTAGTTTTAGCCTCGTTCACAAGGTAACGAGAAGAAGAATTTCATATGCACAACCATAATCACTAGAAGTGTCCTTGTATCGGAAAGTGTATTATGTACCTGTAAAACATTCGTTTAGTAAATGACCTTTACTGCAAGGAGTCCCGATAAATAATTTCATTAGAAGAGAAAGCCAGGGCCTGCCTGGGTGAAAGACAAGGGTCAATCTGAAATATAATTTGGTATTTTAGGTATGGTGATCCAATTTACAGATAACACCACATAAATAATGGATCCGGTACCTATACATTTATTTTAACAATCCGTAAGATCTGACTCAAACTGCTCCTTGATACCATATGACAATACAGTATACAGCTACAACTGTGACTGTACTTTTGAGCTGCAAGATATCCAGTGGGTCTTGAACCCCGTGCGCTGCGTGACCACATTGCAGTCCCATGGGCTGCTACCTTTACAGATACTATTTTAAGAGTGAGAATTACACACTTGTTTTCCAGACCCTTGAACAGTACCATTACATTGTATCCAGTAGCGGATCTTGCTACGGGCACACAGGATTTTTACCCAGGGTGCCGCCTTCCGGAGGCAAGATCCGCTACTGGTGGTGCCCCCCGGTACTGTGCGGTGCTGTGCTGTCACTGCTGTGCGTGATGACGTCATCACGCACCGCATGGCACTGTGGGGCCGGCACATAGATGCTAGGGGTCATAATTGACCTCTATTGTCTATGCTGTGCTATGGGACAGATGTCATGATGTCTCTCCCATAGATTCGAGGAGCGGCGCCGGCGGCCGTAGACGGAAGTCAGCAGCAGTCGGGAATCAGGAGCGGGGATGGTATTAATTATTTTTTTTAATTTTATTTTTGTAAGCGGCACAACTCTACTGGGGGCACAAACGGGCACAACTCTACGGGGGGCACAAATGGGGACACAACTCTACTGGGGGCACAAACGGGGGCACAACTCAACTGGGGGCACAAACGGGGGCACAACTCTACAGGGGGCATAACTGACCATGCCCCTTTATGAAGCCACACCCCTATTTTTGCCCGGGGCGCCAAAAGGCTAGAACCGGCCCTGATTGTATCTATAACATTAAACCAGAGTTTATTTTGTAGTGCATTTCAAAGCTATAATCTGTGTATTGCTAGAAACAAATTAAAGATACATTTTTCTTGTCTTCACTATATCATTATTGTGTTTTCATTGGGAAAGGCAATTAGTGGCATTGTTCTAACGCTATGAATAAGGCAAGATAAAGATGTTACCAAAAGAATTGATGGTAGCTGCACCTGCGGCTACAGCCTGTATTTACAATGCACTAGCCTGGAGTGGAACGGGGTAGGACTTGTATGCTAATTACTCATCATTTAACATGCCAATAAGTTTGTACCATCTGCCTTTTACAAGCCATGAAATGGTATTAGTTTCACTCAATATGTTCTCTCTGTCTCTGATAACAGTGCTGGTTATGGGCTCAAAATGTTACGATCTTGACACATTACGCATATAAAGCGAGTACAGAAAAATAAACATTAATATTAGATATCAGCATATATGTAACTGCAAGTGTGGTACAATAAGATAAAGTGGGGTGGTCTTCAGTATGCCGACTGTCGGGATCCCGGCGCACAGTATACCGGCGCCGGAATCCCGACAGCCGGCATAACGACACTTTTTCTCCCTCGTGGGGGTCCACGACCCCCCTGAAGGGAGAATAAAATAGCGTGGCTCATTTGCACTCGCCACACTGTCGGTATGCTGGCGGTCGGGCTCCCGGCGCCGGTATGCTGGTCGCCGGGAGCCCGGCCGCCGGCATACCATACTACACCCGATAAAGTGGAGTGGTTACATAATAAGATAATAAATGGGCAATACAGTATACATAAATGTTACTTATCCTAAAACCAGTATATGTTTTGTATAGCGGCTTCTATTACGCAGAACAAGTGCACATGAGCCAGTCTCCTGTGATTAGTTTACCGTTTGCTATTTTAGGCTGGTACTGTAACAGCTGTAGTTTCGCCAAATCAATTTGCAATCTTGTGTCCCTTGCTGAAACAGAAAAATGTAATTTGAAATACTTTGTGAGGGTAAAAGAGGTCATTCATAAAATAAATGTGTTCAAATTATTATTCTTTATATGGTGCCACAAGGGTTCCACAGCGCCTTACAATCAACATAAGCATAAATAGTACAAACAAAACAAGAAATAAACACCAAGAAAATGCAAAAGACATAGGGGCCTACTCAGGGCCGAATTTAGGGGTCAGGACCTTAGACATATTATTGCCCCCCCTCCACCGTCTTCATCACGTCATTGCCCCCTTCATTTCTGGTGCCAGTCTGGATGCCTCGAGACCACCAAAGAAGCCCCAACCTTACCTTACTACCAACTCCTGGACCACAATTTGCTGCCCATTGTCTTACCCTCATCATTTGCTAAATAAAAAAAAAAAAAATATATATATATATATATATATATCTATCTATATCTATATCCAGGGGCGGATCCAGAAGAAAATGAAAGCGGGGGCACCATGATAGGGGAACGGTAATAGTTATATTTACATGCACCGAAAGCATGCGTGCTCCCAGATAAGAGGAGTGGTATCACAGGGGGTGTGGCCTCACAGAATACACCATCAGGTAATGATTGGCTGTAGGAGCACATCCCTGCTGGTTTATTGCCAATGTTTCACCCTGATGAAAAGGCTGATTGGGCCTTGAAATGTTGGTCACCGGTTCCATTAATTGTGGGAGCCTGGAAGGCACCCCAGCACAATATAATTATATTAAAGTTTTTAGTTGGTGGTGGCAGGTGCAGCATACCTTGCTTTGAGCACTGCACTAAGACTCAGACTGCAGGACATGAACTGCCCATCTTTGATTAGCAGAAGCAGCCAGCTGGATCTCCAACAAGCAGCATAAGACTTCTGCAGGACAGCCCTGTCACAATCACACGGGCCGCCTTCTCAAAGCTGAGCTGAGTGTGACTGCACCTAGCATGGTGGTATAGGAAGTGGAGGAGGAAGCGCTGGGATACTGTGCAGTGCAGTGAGGGCTGAAGAAGCCTTCTGCGCCGTCATAAGTAACAGTCTTACTCAATGCTGGCATTTGAACCCCGTGCCTGGGCTGGACTCTGGCTGGCTGGCAGTGGGGGAGGTAGGTTGCGGTGTGAGCAGGGGGCCTCCCCATTGGTTACCACACAGACTTGCTATTAGAGCCGCGGCAGGTCCTAGTGCCTGCTGGCTCTTTTATCAAATCTGACTGACGGAAATAGCAGTAGTCAGAAATTACAGGGGGGGGGGGGGCACGGACCTGAGTGCCCCCCCTGGATCCGCCTATGTATATATCTATAGTTGTAATGACAAAAAAAAAGAATCGTCTGACCATTATCAGCCAGGTGTGCCACCGCCCAGCAAGAGCCGCCCCCTAGCGGGAAATCTGCTACTGGGCCTATTTATCAAACAAAATTTGTGGCATATCCCCCAAAACACCTGTTTTGGGGGGTAACCAAAAATATTTAGGATCCCTCGAATGTATGAAGGAGGGGCCACATTAGATATTTACATATCTGCTGCAGTCCCTCCATGAACGACAGCAACCACAGCTCTCATAGTTTCCTATGAGGACAGCAAAGCAGTAAGATTTACTAAGCTCCGGAATACAAAGCACTCCTTTTGGACCCCCTGTCCCTGCATGTGATTATTAGTACATTCGGGAGAATGTTCATTTTATTCTACAGTGTTAGTGTCAATGTGTGACAGGGCAGGAGCATGAGATGGAATAGGGGATCTTGTTTTTTTCTATTGCATCATATATTGCATAATGGGCCTAATTCAGACCTGATCGCTCGCTATGGTTTTTTTTGAATTGCTGCGAGCGGATAGTAGCCGCCCATAGGGGAGTGTATTTTTGCTTTGCAAGTGTGCGATCGCAGGTGCAGCCGGGCGCTACGAAAAAATTTTGTGCAGTTTCTGAGTTGCCCAGGACTTACTGAGCCACTGCGATCACTTCAATCTGTCCAGGGCCAGAATTGACGTCAGACACCCGCCCTGCAAACACTTGGACACGCCTGGGTTTTTCCAACCACTACCAGAAAACGGTCAGTTGCCACCCATAAACGCCCTCTTCCTGTCAATCTCTTTGCGATCGGCTGTGCAAATGGATTCTTCGTAAAATCCATCGCACAGCAATGATCCGCTTTGTACCCGTACAACGCGCCTGTGCATTGCGGTGCATACGCAGGCGCAGTTCTGACCTGATCGCAGTGCAGCAAAAAATCCTACTGTGATCAGGTCTGAATGACCCCCAATATCAATAAGCACTAGAGAGTAAAGTTCCACATTTTAATAGAGTTTATATGGCAGAATGAAACCATACAGTATGCGTTCTGCTCACATTGAGGGGGAAATGTATCAAACCTTCTAAAGAGTATACTAGCGGAGAAGTTGCCTATGGCAACCAATTAGCTCTAGCTAGCATTAATCAAGTACATTCTACAACATGATAGCTGGTTGTTATGGGCACCTGCTCCACTCTTAGGAAGGTTTTATACAAACATTTAAAAGAGATGAAGTGGAGAATTTGTCCATACCAACCAATCAACAACTGGCTATCATTTATCTATCACAGGTTATAAAATGACAGAAAGTGATTGGTTGCTATAGGCAACTTCTTCACTTTATACCTTTCAAAGGCTTGTTACATATCTGCCCTAGTCAAAGTGTATTATAAAAGAGTATCAGAAATAAACACAACTGTAAAGGTGGCTTCACATGTTATGAATGGACCATTCATCCTGACGGCAGAACAGCTGGATCCCTTTCCAACTTGGAAATGAATTACCTGGTTGTCCAATGGGCCTGAATACTGTCCGGTCAGATCCTATTGGGCACCACTGATACTGTCACCAGATGGTTCACACGTAACAGAAGGGGTCCTTGGCTGGCTGAGTTTTTGTTGGAATTTCAGCCATTCATGGCTACCTCCTAAATGGGCATGGTTCATGATTGTAAGCAAAGAAAAAAAGCACACAACTGGGCAAAACCATGTGCAGTGCAGGTGGGGCAGATGTAACATGTGCAGAGATAGTTAGATTTGGGTGGGGTGTGTTCAAACTGAAATCTAAATTGCAGTGTAATAATAAATCTGTCTAACACTTGTGGGCTACATGCAAAAGCAGACAGTATTTACTCTGCACAGAAACAATATAAATGTATTTGCTCCCCTTGCATGGCAACATGGGGGGTCATTCCGAGTTGTTCGCTCGCAAGCTGCTTTTAGCAGCTTTGCACACGCTAAGCCGCCGCCTACTGGGAGTGAATCTTAGCTTATCAAAATTGCGAACGAAAGATTAGCAGAATTGCGAATAGACACTTCTTAGCAGTTTCTGAGTAGCTCCAGACTTACTCGGCATCTGCGATCAGTTCAGTCAGTTTCGTTCCTGGTTTGACGTCACAAACACACCCAGCGTTCGCCCAGACACTCCTCCGTTTCTCCAGCCACTCCCGCGTTTTTTTCACACACACCCATAAAACGGCCAGTTTCCGCCCAGAAACACCCACTTCCTGTCAATCACATTACGATCACCAGAACGAAGAAAAAACCTCGTAATGCCGTGAGTCAAATACCTAACTGCATAGCAAATTTACTTGGCGCAGTCGCACTGCGGACATTGCGCATGCGCATTAGCGACTAATCGCTCCATTGCGAGAAAAAAATAACGAGCGAACAACTCGGAATGACCCCCATGGTTGGTTCTAGATAGAAAGTTACTTGTTTTTTTTGCTTTACTTACAAACGTGAATCAGGCCTATGTTGATATCGCTAATGTATATGATACAGATATACTGTATGGCCTGATTTGGAGTCAGACGCAAAGTGACTTTTTTTGTGTGAGGCCGCGGTAACCAGAGACATGAGCCAGAGATGTGAGATTCCAAATGGCTAATACAAGAAGCTGTGTGGCTTCAATCAGGACTCTGTGCCACCCTCTAATTGTATGCCAACCGCCACAACCGTCATGACTATTATTAGCACTTGCATCTGCTCCTTTAAAGGTTCAAGAGATCCATGAGAAAATGCTTCCCATCCCCATACGCACAACTCAGATTGCACGGTGCTTTAGAGTCACGCCCATCATCATCCCATGTCACATTCCGATGAGATAGATCTCTTACATGTTACCGTCCATTTCATGCAAAGCAAGATCCAGCAGAGATCCCTCCAACTCAGAAATAATCGTTCATATGCAAATACGTGTAAACTCGCTTCTGCGCATGGTAAATCTGTCTTTTTGCTCGCATTACACATCAAATTCAGAATCAGACCCATAATTCCTAGTAATTAATGCAGAGAACTGCAATAACTGCCTCCTTCTAGACTAGACCAGGGCTGCCATCAGAAATTGTGGGGTCCGGGACTGACAACATTTATCAGGGCCCCCCTCAAAAAAAAAAGATTCTGTCACACCACTCCACCCCTATGTGATGTCACACATCATGACGTTACATATACTGTAGGTGGAGCTTTGTGGGTCTTCAGGATTGATTCACAGAGAGCTGAGGCATAGAGAAGGCTTCTTTTAAGAATTCCTCCCTGCATATCAGCCCGCTGTTGTTGGGCAGCCTGGTGCAGCTCTCCAGATATCAGCGGTAGGAGCCAGGGGAGGGCCCCCTTCTCTGTAAGGGCCCGGGACTCCAGTCCCTGCAGTCCCCCCCTGGTGGCTGCCCTGATCTAGACTATTACTTTCATGTCTCTTATCATCTTCTAAACATTGGGCTATAAAACTGCTGTAGAGGTGCTTCAGTAAATGAAAAAGTTAGGTGTGTACATGATGCATGTAAGGCTGGAACAGTGTAATGCCAATTATAGTTACTCATCTGTCTTATTACAGGTTTTCAAACACACATGACGGTTACAAATATATATTGCAGTGTAGATCACAGAAGAAAGTAATTTGGATTAATTCCTCATTAGGAAATGGAAGAATAAAAGGGTGTGCACTGTGCTGAAACACAATAGATGATTTCATTGTCATATGTAACTTTATGTAATCCCATTTACAATCAAGAGACGCTTGCTCTCAAACTATTGTCCTTTATACATGAATTCTACTCTCTTTATGAGAAAACTCCCTATGACTTCATGTTATTGCAGAACGTGTGATCACACAATAATATATATATATCTTTGTACAGTATACAAAAAATAAAAATAAAATTGAGAATGTGCAGATGGAGTAGACTTTGCTGCAGTGTACCTTGGATAAGGTGTAAAGGCATTTCATCACTTTTTGCACCATTTTTTTATATTTTTTTGTAGTGGAATCCTGTGTCCTAATTATACCCCTTTCAGCCCGCCAGCTATGAACACGGGTTATTCGCACATGAACGCGCATAACCCATGTTCATGTGCTGTCTGAAAGGTGCCAGGGGTGAAATACCGGATTGAGCGACCTGGTATTCCAACTCGGTTAGCGAGCAGCGTTGAACACGTGTTCAACCCGTCTCGCTGTGCAGTGTGAACGGGAGCCGGGTCGATGTGACCTGTTTCCCGGTCACTGTGTGTGTATGGCCAATGCTTGAATATCATGTGATCTCCAAGCACCGTCCCCACTGCGTCACCGCTGACGTCGCACCCTGGGAGCGCCCGAGGCAGGCTACCGGGTGCGTCTCCCTGATTAATTTTGTGACATTCTGATTGTTAAGGTGCATACACACTGGGCGTTTTTGCCCAGCGTGTATGCACAGCGCTGATAGCTGGCATCGCTGGGTTGAAAATCGCTCAGTGCATACACACTGAGCGCTTTTCCCCCCTGCCCAGTGATGTCAGCGGGGGTGAGTGGCTTTCCATAGCAGGACGCTATGTAAAGCCGCTCACCCTGCCGTTCATCTACTGGTAATACCAGCAGATGAACGGCGGCCACTGGTGATGAAGCGGGAGCGCGCATTAGCGCTCACCGCTCATGGTTTGGGCATACACACTGGGCGGTTTTGAGCTCAACACACCAAAAGTGAGCTGCTTTCAGCTCAAAATTGCCCAGTGTGTATGGGCCTTTAGTTTACTGAGCAGAGAATGACAAATGCAAGTTAGTGGACACAATATATCCTGCGTTTAAAGTATATGCTAGATGTCCATATATTGAGCTTAAAATCAGCTGGGAGATAGCACTGGCTAATGACCCAAAAAGTCATTAAACAATTGCTAAGAGTCAATAAATTAGTTTTGCTTAATAATTGTTTTTCTGATGCCCTACATTGAGGGAACGGCATGTTCTCATATAGATGAGATCAATACCAGTGATGTTTATTTAGCGTAACTCTTAAACTGCAGCAGCAGAAATAAAAAAAAATTTCTTCTAAAAATAAATGTTCTTGAAAAAAAAAATATCCCACTGAAGGTTTCATAGTGAGTTTTGATTTTACAAAACACCAAAGCAATAAATTCCGGGCACTAAGAGATATCAGAATAATTTAACAATCAAACCATGTGATCTCATTTTATAAGGAAAAAATTGCAGCTCCTAAAGAATATCTCTAAAAAATATTCCAAATTGAAAAATGTAATAAAAGAAATATATCTCATAATATATATTCCATATTAAAAAAAATATAATGTATTAAAATACACAATAGTATCATCAGTTTAAAAGTATAAACAGTGTGATAGTCACCAATAATATAAACATACAATATAAAGTATGATCTGATAATCCCATAAATTACAGTAATTACTGCAGAATATTTTCAGACAACTAAACAGGCACGGGATACGTCGTTAGGTCGACAGTCATTAGGTCAACCACTGAAGGTCGACATGCCTTAGGTCGACATGGTCAATAGGGCGACATAGTCATTAGGTCGACATGTACAAGGTCGACAGGTCAAAAGGTCAACATGAGTTTTCAATGTTTTTCCCCATTTTTTTGGACTACATGGACTACAATTGCAATGGTAACCTGAAGCGGTAGCAAAGCGAGGCACCTTGCCCACGAGCCATGTCAGAGGACACAGTGCACTAATTGGGGTTCCCGGTCACATTACGAAGAAAACCACACCCAAAAAAGTAAAAAAAAAAAAAAATGTCGACCTTTTGACCTGTCGACCTAGTACATGTCGACCTAATGACCAGGTCGACCTATTGTCCCTGTCGACCTAATGCATGTTGACCTTCCATGGTCAACCTAATGACTGTCGACCTAAATTGTGTCTACCCAACGACCCGTACCCACAGGCACTTATGGGAGAAATTCAATTGTTTTCTCACGTCCGATCTCCCATCTAAAGTGACGGGAGATTGCGGGGCAATATTGAATTGATCACGCCCATATCAGTCTGGTTTAGCCACGTAAAACGACAAAAGCCAAGTAAACAAATGAATGCGATGGGAAAAGTCCCGTTTGGGTGCCCAAATGGGTCACTTTCCATGCATTTTAGTTAGCCACACCCGGGGCTAGCGAGCTGAAATGAAGTTATAGCAACCTTCACCAGGAACATCTGAATAGCTGCCCATGAGCGGGCGCGGGTGTGGGGACCTGCGATAAGAATTGAATTCCACCCTTAATATCTCTTGATGAAATAGTGAAAATTTGAATAGATTTAATCTCTGTTTGCCAAAGGCGAATGCAGTAGTCCAACACAGTGCACTGTGGATAGCTATAGCCGACATCTGTAACATAATTAATTTGTGATTGTCCTAAACACAGGAATCAAGTTCAGTACGCTTGCTCAACCTCCTCCTGTATCTCTGGGCCCCTGAAGGGAGTCCTTACTGCTAGACGACTCCCGGCAAATAGCGCAGTGAGGTGAGAGGGAGGTCTCTTGTTGGTTCTCCACTTTTCTTAGTCCATTAGAAATTCTCAGTGCTTTAGGGAGGGCTGGCAGGCATAACCACGGGAGGGAGTGCGCCCAAAATGATAGGTAATTGCAGCTTCACAGGGCACCAGCAGATCAGGCTCTCAGATGGGAGTGTTAACAGCGGCAATAGTATTATCCTTATGCATTTCTTCCCCTTAAAATTTGGGGTTTCTTGAAAGGAGAAAGGCATTTTTGATGGTACCCGGAAACTCAGTCATCAGATTCATTTTTGAAAGACTGTCAGAATCACTGTATACCTCCTTGTAATAGTCAGGGTCGCTGAGAGGGGATGTGAGTGGGTACTAATTGCTGGGGAGTGAGTAGGGCCTTTCTAGGGCTAGGCAAGTCGAACGGGGCTCTGCTGCCACTGTCTGCATGTAATACAGCTGAAAATGTCCCTGCCACAATGGCCGCCGCCTGAGAGGAGAAATGCTAGAGGTCCTAATGGACCTCTAGTAACAGGGTATTGACACAAACACTCACATCACTACCCGGAAGCGCTGCGATGCTGGCGGCAAGGAGAAGTGTGTGGGGGGTGAGATGTGGGCACACCCCTTTATTGAGGCCATGCCCCCTTTTTTTCAGCGCATGCGCAAATACCGTTTTTTTACATGTATTTCTGGGCTTATTTGTTTTGTAGGGGGCATGGTCACGGCTGCCCAATTTGGCCATTATCCCCCAGTGCCCAGGTCAATCCCCACTCTTGATGGCCTAGGTCATAGTCAGCACCCCACATGTGCAAAGAAAATTCCCTATTCTGTGTCCCTGATTGTCTTGGAAATAATTTGCCTTGTGCCCATTCCCCTGTGATTCTTTTACCCTCTTATTGATATATGAACACTACTAGCTGAATACCCATTCTTCGGGTTCAGTATGGTATGCCGGCGGTCGGGCTCCCGGCGACCAGCATACCGGCGCCAGGAGCCCGACCGCCGGCTTACCGACAGTGTGGTGAGCGCAAATGAGCCCCTTGCGGGCTCGCTGCGCGCGCCACGCTACGGGCACCCCCACGAGGGATAATAAGTGTCGGTATGCCAGCTGTCGGGATTCCGGCGCCGGTATACTGTGCGCCGGGATCCCGTCAGTCGGCATACTGAAGACCACCCCGTGCTTCGATACGAAATTTCAAGTATAATCTCAAAGAGATGAAAAGCAATGGTATTTAAGTAAATGTAATACAGTACTACTTTTAAAATAGGCTCACTTGTGGTAGGATGTTGTTGAGAACTGGTAGCATCAAAGTGCCCCTCCATGAAACCGCCCGAGAACACACCAAAACAATAACCAGATTTTATTGTACGGGTTTCTGTAGTCTCTGTCTTATTTTCTATACCAAGGGATATACCTAAAGTTAACTGGTTAGTTTATCACAGAATATCAGCAATTAGACTTACAACACGACATGCTGTCGGCCGCTGCCAATCTTTGTCAGGCCACACCTCCGGATGGGCCTTCCCCGGATTGGTGCTGCCAAAAGGCTGGCGCTGAGGAGAATAATCCGCCTCCTTCTCTGCCCTGTCCCGCCTCTGATGCTGCCCTGCTCAGTGCTGTAAATGCTGGGACGATAGTCCAAGCTTCTCCCTCTGTATGCTAAATATGTAAGGTGTGCAGGGATGGGCTGACTCTATTCTAAAGGGCCCTAGGTTTCCTTGCTTAGCTTTTCGCTCTCCTTAAAGCTCCTCCTTGGAGGTAAAAAGGTAATTATGTTTGCACAACACTTAAGGTCATTGGGAGAGCTGTTGGTAGCCTTTACACAGCAGATATGCAGTTGCTGACTATCAAGCTTTTCTTTAATGCATTTAAGAGTCAAAATATCTATCTCTCCTTTTCTCTTGACAGGAAATAGGTTGGTTAAGTACTTATATCTGAAATATATATATATATATATCCGGTAAGTCCACACTCACTGCTGCAGTTCACAACATAGGCGGTGCTCCATAAAGGGCTCTCAAGAAGTCCAGAACATATCCAAAAAGAGTACTGGTGTATCTCACATAGAGACAGGGCTACTGGGTGTGAACCTGATGTGATTCTATCTGTCTTGAAAAAGGCTCAGATGGAGCCGAAACGTCGACATCTTTTGCTGACATGCTGTTGACTGTCTCTATGTGAGATACACCTGTGAGTTGCAATACATTTTTCATCATCAAGGAAGTGGTGACTGACTGTACTCTTTTTGGATATATTATATATATATTAGAGATGAGCGGGTTCGGTTCTCAGAGAACCGAACCCTACTGGACTTCACCATCTGAGCCTAGATACGAGTCAGGCTCGGGTTTTCCCGCCTGACTTGGAAAACAGAACGAGGCAACACGTCATCATCCCGCTGTCGAATTCTCGTGGGGTTTGGATTCCATATAAGGAGCCGCGCGCCCACGCCATTGCTGCTGTATAAGTCCAGTACATTGCAGTGGTGCTGTGTTGTCCTGCATCAGTCCAGTGGTGGTGTCCCTGTGCTGCCGTATATGTCCAGTGGTACTGCCGTATATGTCCAGTGATCCTGCCGTATATGTCCAGTGATCCTGCCGTATATATGATCATTGATACTGCCATATATGTCCAGCGGTACTGCCGTATAAGTCCAGTGATCCTGCCGTATAATTCCAGTGATCCTGCCGTATAATTCCAGCGATCCTGCCATATAATTCCAGTGATCCTGCTGTATAATTACAGTGATCCTGCCGTATATGTCCATTGATATTGCCATATATGTCCAGAGGTACTGCCGTATATGTCCAGCGATACTGCTGTATAAATCCAGTGATCCTGCCTTATAATTACAGTGGTACTGCCATATAAGTTCAGTCCAGTGATACTGCCGTATATATACAGTGATACTGGCATATATTTACATTGATACTGCCGTATATGTTCAGCGGTACTGCTGTATGTCCAGCGGTATTGCTGTATAAATCCAGTGATCCTGCTGTTTAATTGCAGTGATCCTGCCGTATAAGTCCAGTGATCCTGCCATATAATTACAGTGGTACTGGCGTATAAGTCCTGTCCTGTGATACTGCCGTATATGTCCAGTGATACTGCCGTATATGTCCAGCGGTACTGCCGTATATGTCCAGCGGTACTGCCGTATAAATCCAGTGATCCTACTGTATAATTCCAGTGGTACTGGCATATAAATCCAGTGATCCTGCCGTATAATTCCAGTAATACTGACATATAATTCCAGTGGTACTGGCGTATAAATCCAGTGATCATGCTGTATAATTTCAGTGATCCTGCCGTATAATTGCAGTGATCCTGCCGTATAATTGCAGTGATCCTGCCGTATAAGTCCAGTGATCCTGCCGTATAATTCCAGTGGTACTGGCGTATAAATCCAGTGATCCTGCCGTATAATTCCAGTGATCCTGCTGTATAATTCCAGTGATCCTGCCATATATGTCCATTGATACTGCCGTATATGTCCAGAGGTACTGCCGTATATGTCCAGTGGTACCGCCGTATAAATCCAGTGATCCTGCCTTATAATTACAGTGGTACTGGTGTATAAATCCTGTCCAGTGATACTGCCGTATATGTACAGTGATACTGCCATATATTTACATTGATACTGCCGTATATGTCCAGCGGTACTGCTGTATGTCCAGCGGTATTAACGTATAAATCCACTGATCCTGATGTATAATTGCAGTGATCCTGCCGTATAAGTCCAGTGATCCTGCCGTATAGCTCCTGTGATCCTGCCGTATAAATCCAGTGATCCTGCCGTATAATTACAGTGGTACTGGCGTATAAGTCCTGTCCAGTGATACTGCCGTATATGTCCAGTGATCCTGCCGTATAATTCCAGTAATCCTGCCACATAATTCCAGTGGTACTGGCGTATAAATCCAGTGATCCTGCTGTATAATTCCAGCGGTACTGGCATATAAGTCCAGTGATCCTGCCGTATATGTCCATTGATACTTCCGTATATGTCCAGCGGTACTGCCATATAAATCCAGTGATCCTGCCGTATAAGTCCAGTGATCCTGCTGTATAATTCCAGTGATCCTTCCATATAATTCCAGTGGTACTGGTGTATAAATCAAGTGATCCTGCCGTATAATTCCAGTGATCTTGCCGTCAGGGCCGGCCCAAGCCTACATTTTTTGGTAAGCGAATATAGATTGTGGCGCCACCCCTCCCTCAATGGATGATGGAAGATATTATACACACAAAAGCTTAAACCGCATTAAGCAAAATATGGGTGTAATCAACTGTCTACCATAAAGTTAAAACTTTGCAAGATATTCAATAATCTGATCTCAACCCACTCAGGCATGCATTTCACTTGCTGAAAACAAAGATAAATGCAAGACACAAAAACCAACAACTGAAAACAGCTGCAAAGCATAACAAAGGAGAAAACACCACATTTGGTGATTCTCAGCAAAGTATTACAAACTAACGTAGGGGACTTTGCATAAAAACGGCTGCAATTTGGATGAACATGATGACTGACCAGCCAGGGGATGATGGAACAACCCCACCAACATGAGGACTGTTGTGAAGTATATGCAAGTGAATATTTAAAAAAAAATATAAAAAAAAAAATACACTGCTCAAAAAAATAAAGGGAACACTAAAATAACACATCCTAGATCTGAATGAATAAAATATTCTTATTAAATACTTTGTTCTTTACATAGTTGATTGTGCTGACAACAAAATCACACAAAAATTATCAATGGAAATCAAATTTATTAACCAATGGAGGTTTGGATTTGGAGCCACCCTCAATATTAAAGTGGAAAAACACACTACAGGCTGATCCAACTTTGATGTAATGTCCTTAAAACAAGTCAAAATGAGGGTCAGTAGTGTGTGTGGCCTCCACGTGCCTGTATGACCTCCCTACAACGCCTGGGCATGCTCCTGATGAGGTGGCGAATGGTCTCCTGAGGGATCTCCTCCCAGACCTGGACTAAAGCATCCACCAACTCCTGGACAGTCTGTGGTGCAATGTGGCTTTGGTGGATGGAGCGAGACATGATGTCCCAGATGTGCTCAATTGGATTCAGGTCTGGGGAACGGGCGGGCCAGTCCATAGCATCAATGCCTTCGTCTTGCAGGAACTGCTGACACACTCTAGCCACATGAGGTCTAGCATTGTCTTGCATTAGGAGAAACCCAGGGCCAACCGCACCAGCATATGGTATCACAAGGGGTCTGAGGATCTCATCTCGGTACCTAATTGCAGTCAGGCTACCTCTGGAGAGCACATGGAGGGCTGTGCGGCCCCCCAAAGAAATGCTACCCCACACCATTACTGACCCACTGCCAAACCAGTCATGCTGGAGGATGTTGCAGGCATCAGAACGTTCTCCTTGGCGTCTCCAGACTGTCACGTCTGTCACATGTGCTCAGTGAGAACCTGCTTTCATCTGTGAAGAGCACAGGGCGCCAGTGGCGAATTTGCCAATCTTGGTGTTCTCTGGCAAATGCCAAACGTCCTGCACGGTGTTGGGCTGTAAGCACAACCCCCACCTGTGGACGCCGGGCCCTCATATCACCCTCATGGAGTCTGTTTCTGATCGTTTGAGTAGAAACATGCACATTTGTGGTTTGCTGGAGGTCATTTTGCAGGGCTCTGGCAGTGTTCCTCCTCTTTCTCCTTGCACAAAGGCGGAGGTAGCGGTCCTGCTGCTGGGTTGTTGCCCCATACGGCCTCCTCCACATCTCCTGATGTACTGGCCTGTCTCCTGGTAGCGCCTCCATGCTCTGGACACTACGCTGACAGACACAGCAAACCTTCTTGCCACAGCTCGCATTGATGTGCCATCCTGGATGAGCTGCACTACCTGAGCCACTTGTGTGGGTTGTAGGGAGGTCATACAGGCACGTGAAGGCCACACACACTACTGAGCCTCATTTTGACTTGTTTTAAGGACATTACATCAAAGTTGGATCGCCTGTAGTGTGTTTTTCCACTTTAATATTGAGGGTGACTCCAAATCCAGACCTCCATGGGTTAATAAATTTGATATCCATTGATCATTTTTGTGTGATTTTGTTGTCAGCATATTCAACTATGTAAAGAACAAAGTATTTAATAAGAATATTTAATTCATTCAGATCTAGGATGTGTTATTTTAGTGTTCCCTTTATTTTTTTGAGCAGTGAATACACACACACACACACACACACACATACACACACACACACACACACACACACACAGTGGTTGAAGTGGATATTTTGAAGTGGGGGTATGAAAAAGTTAAGGATGCAATTATACGCGTGCCGAATGCGCGCTCACTCCAGAAAAGGGGGCGTGGTCACTCAAAGGGGGCGTGGTCACTCAAAGGGGGTATGTACAGTGTATTAGAACCACTTATACTATCTAGTACTGGTGCCCCTTTCATCTTATACCACACGGTACAAGCCAAAATTCACAATATAGCACATGGTACGAGCTGAAATTCACATTATAGCACACGGTGCAAGCCGAAATTCACATTATAGCACACTGAATAAGCCAAAATTCACATTATAGCACACTGTATGAGTCAAAATTCACATTATAGCACACTGAATGAGCCGACATTCACATTATAGCACACTGAATGAGCCGAAATTCACATTATAGCACACTGAATGAGCCAAAATTCACATTATAGCGCACTGAATGAGCCGAAATTCACATTATAGCACACTGAATGAGCCAAAATTCACATTATAGCACACTGAATGAGCCGAAATTCACATTATAGCACACTGAATAAGCTGAAATTGTGACAGCAGTGACAGCCAGAGTGACAGCAGGGACAGGGAGAGAGAGAGTGACGACAGGGAGGGAGAGAGAGAGTGACGACAGGGAGAGAGAGTGATGACAGGGAGAGAGAGTGACAACAGGGAGAGAGAGAGACGACAGGGAGAGAGAGAGTGACGAGAGTGACAGCAAGGAGAGAGAGAGAGAGTGAAGAGAGTGACAGCAGAGAGAGAGAGAGTGACGAGAGTGACAGCAGGGAGAGAGAGAGTGACGAGAGTGACAGCAAGGAGAGAGAGAGAGTGACAGTAGGGACAGTAACGACAGGGAGAGAGGGTGACAGCAGGGGAACATTACCTGACTTGGTGTGGTGAGGTCCCTCTGACCGCCATTTGTTGCGGGTGAGCGGCTGGCGGCAGTGAGCGGCTGGTGGCGGTGAGGGGCTGGTGGCTGGTGGCCAGGGGCGTAACTAGACCTTTATGGGACCCATAGCAAAATTTTGAAAGGGCCCCCGTGAGCTTAGCAAGAGCACCGTGGATTGGGAGAAGTACGGGAGTGAAGGACAGGGCAGGCTACAGCATCATGTACAGGCTAGAGCATCATGAAAATTATTTTTTCACATATATATAAAAATATATTCACTTGCATATTATATATATATATATATATATATATATATATATATATACTAGTCTATAATTATTACAGAGGGAGCAGTCTTCTGCAGATGTTTACTGTTGCAATTTTTTCAGTGGGCAGGGAGCTCAAAACTTGTAGATGGCCCCCTCATTAATTATAATTCCACTGTGGCATTATAATTAATGAGGGGGCCACCATGCCATCTGCAAGTTTTGAGCCCCCTGCCCACTGAAAAAATTGCAACAGCACACATGATATGCAGAAGACTGCTCCCCCTGTAATAAATATAGACTAGTCTGTCTATATATATAATACATGCAAGTGAATATATATTTACATAGGGCCGGTCCTGCCTGAGCCTGCCAGCCCAGAGTCTCTACCTCCTCCCTCCGGCAGCGGCAGCCAGGGAAGTGAGCAGTGCGACCTGTGCGCGGGAGGGACCTGCTCAAAGATGTCTCCTCCGGACTCCGGCGGTCAGGCAAGCAGCACGCACCACCTTCCACACCAGGCGCCGCGGCAAAGGCGCTGCGGCCCGGTGACGGTCGTCCTGCCCAAGCACAGTTTGCGCATGTTGTAATGTGCGGCGGGACGTCATGACGTCCCGCCGCTCATTACAGATAGGCACACTGCACACAGGGAGGAGGAGCCACGTTTGCCGAGCAGCCAGCCGCAGCAGCAGCACAGTGAGTAATACAGTCACTGGGCTGTGCTGAGTGGTGCTTTGTTCATTGAAGGCAGACTGAGTGAGTGCCCTCTATGTTCGGCGCCTTACTCATCTGCGAAAAGTGCATAATTATGGGGCCGGCCCTGCCTGCCATATAATTGCAGTGATCCTGCCATATAAGTCCAGTGATCCTGCCGTATAATTCCAGTGACCCTGCCGTATAATTCCAGTGGTGCTGGCGTATAAATCCAGTCCATTGATACTGCCGTATATGTCCAGCCTTATAAATCCAATGATCCTGCCGTATAATTCCAGTGATCCTGCCGTATAATTGCAGTGATCCTGCCATATAAGTCTAATGATCCTGCCATATAATTTCAGTGATCCTGCCATATAATTGCAGTGGTACTGGCGTATAAATCCAGTGATCCTGCCGTATAATTCCAGTTATGCTGCCATATAAATGCAGTCATCCTGACGTATAATTCCAGTTATCCTGCCGTATAATTCCATATAAATCCATATAATTCTGTAGTCCAGTCCAGTGGTGCTGCCATATAAGTTCAGTGGTGCTGTCCTTTGCTGTATATTATTTACTCCAAATAAAGGGGTTATTAATATTTAATCCAAATAATGTTCACAGGGTTTGCCCTGTGTGATGTAGAGGTACGCTCTCCTATACTGCATATTGTTATATAACTCCAGAAAAATAATGGCGAACAAAAATTTGGAGGCTAAACTAGGGAAAGATCAAGAACCACTTCCTCGTAGTGTTGAAGCTGCTGCCACTAGTCATCACATAGACAATGAAATCCCATCAACGTCGTCTGCCAAGGCCGATGTCCAATGTGATAGTAGAGGGCATGTAAAATCCAAAAAGCCAAAGTTCAGTAAAAATACCCAAAAAAATAAATTTAAATGGTCTGAGGAGAAACGTAAACTTGCCAATATGCCATTTACGAAACAAAGTGGCAAGGAACAGCTAAGGCCCTGGCCTATGTTCATGACTAGTGGTTCAGCTTCACATGACGACTGAAGCCCTCATCCTCCCGCTAGAAAAATTAGATAAGGAGAGTGCCTGACTGGGCACGATATCTATATAAGAGTCTGGCAATTTTGTGATTGGTTAAAGAAGGTCAATTGTTGCTAGGCAGATCAGAGTTTTGAGTGAGTGATAATTGGGTAGGGCCAGCCTATCGGTGAGTGTAGGGGAGGTGTTTAGTACATGTAGGGTAGAAACTTCCAGAGTGCTTCCTCTTGTCGTCTGGAAGCCTGGAAGGATAAGTGAAAGCTGATTGTGTCTGCCTGTCTCTTTCTTCTTTCAAGTTTCTCTCTCATTCTCTATTTTCCCCTGATCTCCTTTTCTTATATTCTCTCATACCCTTTTACTCATACTTATTATTCATACTCATTTTCTGTACCTCCTAATTTGCTTTTATATTGCTCCTGCCTCTGTGTGCCTCCCCACCTTGCTATGCCCAGGCCTAAGCGCTCGGCACCCCGTCCCCTAAGGCTGGCGGAGGCCGCTCCCGCATCGGGTGCCGTGCGCCTCCGCCGCCCTGCTGCTGTCCCCTCACGCCAGGCTCCCAGCCCCGGGGTGGGAGGCGCGACGGTGCCCGTTCCGTCAGCGCCTCCCGTCTCTGACCCCGATGCAGCGCCTGGCGGCTCCGTGCGTCCCGCTGCTAGCGGGTCGGGCACGGCGGCCGCCAGCGCAGGACTCTCGCTGCCTAGCGCCGGGGACTCGTCATCCCCGGCCGCGAAGGTGGCTGGTGCTGCAGCGCCGGAAAGCCGCTTCTCTCCCGCGATCAGCGGGTATGGGGCGGCTGGCGCCGGCGCTGCTACAGGGGACATGCGCGGCGGGGATTCGGCACCCCCGGCCGCGCTGGTTTATAACACTGGGGAGGTTGCAGGCGCGGCTACCCTGGGGCATAGTGGGCCCCCCACGGGTCCCGCGCCCGGTGCTTTTGGGGCCCCTGAGGTACCCCTGGCTGCTGGTGGGCATCATATAGACTCAGTAGCTGGGGGGGTCAGCGGGCAGTGGGGGGATATGCAGGACACCAGTGAGACCCTCCTGGGTCAGGCTCCCCCTCTGGCGGCCATTTTAGGACATGGCTGCTCACCTCATCCACCTCAGCAAGCTGCTAGCAGCATGCTGGGTGGGGAGTCGCAGCCATCTGGTGGACACTTGGAGGTGCTGCGGGCCTTTTCGGTACATGGCTCCGCAGCAGCCTCTGTGTCTTTGCCAGGCCAGCATTCCGTCACGGATTTTCGGTCCGTGGCGGGGGGTGGCTTTGCTACGAGCACCCTTGGCTTGCCAGCATTCTCTTCCCCCAGCAGCACGGGCCTGCCTTACTTGCACTTCCCATTTCCCCCGGTAGTTTCGCAAAGTTTCCCTCCGCTAGTCTCCACCCCGCAGGTGGTCCAGTCAGTCTGGTCCTCCGGGATGGGGCAGGCTTTCGGACACCCGCATAATGTTTCTTCCTTTTCGGGGGGGTTTCAATCCGCGTCACTTCCGGCGCCAGCTTTCCACCAGTTCCCGTACTGTCAACCGCCTTATCCCCCGGCGCAGCCAGGGCCTTACGGTTATCCGTGGCAGGGCGGTTTCGGGTCCCCAGTTTTCTGCGTTCCCAGCATTAGCCAAGCTGTTGCGCTGCCTCCGTACCTTCCCCCGGCCCAGGCCCCGCCAGCTCAGGTGGCACCGCCTGGGCCCGGTACACCATTCCATTCGGTAGCCCCGGGCGGGGAAGCGCCGCGCCCCCTCCCCGTTTCATCCGTTGGTGGTGCTGATGGGCCGGGTAACTTAATTCCGATTGTTTCTGTTCCCGAGGTTAGTACAGACTGCTCTGCAGCCCCTCAGGCCGCTCCGGTACAGGACGGATCCGGAAGGCGCAGTGAGGTGGACCCATCTCCAACTGATGCCGTTTCTTCAGTTCCAGGACTCTCGCAGGCGACTGAAATGGCTGACGTCCCTGGCCCTTCCGGTTCTGGTGAGCATGACGTTGCAGCTGATTCATCTGTTGTATCCTCATCTGAATCCTCTGCTAGCAGCGAGGGGTCTGATTCCCCCAAGCGCCCGCGCAAGCTTGCGAGATTAGTCGCGCGTGAGGTCGCCAAGGTGGTAGGGAAGGATAAGGTGCCGAAGAAGGCGGTGGCTACTGATCAGCTGCCGAAAACGGCGGTGGCTCCTGATGAGCCGCCGTTGTTTTCGGAGATGGTGCGCTGCGCGAACACGGCTGTTACTCGGGGTTTACGGAAGAGGATGAAGGAAAAAATAGTTAAGGGAAAATTTGTCGACCTTTTCACCCTCACGGATGACATGAGGAAGGACTTCGACAAAGCGAAGAAGGCGGGGGGCATCGGTGAAAATGCTTTTCGGAGCTTTCATCATTGGTTAAGGGGTTTCTTAGTCTTTTCTGCGGTTTACCTAAAAACGCGCCCTGCCGAACATCTTAATGTGGTAAAGTACATGTTTTTAATTAATGAGATGTTCTTGAAGTACAAAGGTTCCGTCTGGAGGGATTACGATGAAAAATTCCGTAAGAATCAGGATGGCAATCCGACGTTACCTTTGGGCTTTAAGGATGTCGAGGTTTGGATGGAGGTTTCCAACCAAGCGAACAGTGTGGTTGAGGGTCAGGCCAAGAGGAAGTTTTCGGGGGGCAAGAATGTTACTGGTACGGCGGCAAAGGGCAAGTGTTTTGCGTTTAATGACTCTAAGTGCACTAGGGGTGCGGCCTGTCGTTTTCGTCACTCCTGCCGCGTCTGTGGAGCCAATCACCCCGCCAAGGATTGTAAGTCCGGAAACGGGGTTAAGCAGGCCGACCAGGGCGCTGCAGGCGGCAGTGCGAAGTAAGGCACCCTCGCCCATAGTTGTACCTGAGTTGGCTAAATGGTTGCACCGTTATCCCAGGACGGAGGATGCTGAGTTTTTGTTAGCCGGTTTTAGTTGCGGTTTTCGTTTGCCCATTTCGGAATCTGTTCATGTTGTGTCTCGCAGGAATTTGAGGTCGGCGACGGAGTTTCCCCATGTGGTCAGGCAGAAGGTGGAAGCGGAGGTGCACTTGGGTCGCATGTGCGGTCCTTTTGCATGTGAGCCTTTGCCTGGGTTATGCGTATCTCCCTTGGGAGTAGTACCCAAGAAGGCGCCGGGCAAATTCCGCTTGATACAACATTTGTCCTACCCGCATGGGGGCTCCGTTAACGACGCCATTCCTGAGGAGTTTTGCACGGTCAGGTACCAGTTGTTCGACGAGGCCCTGGAATTGATCCGGGGTTTTGGGCCCTCGGCCCTGTTGGCCAAGTTGGATGTTGAATCCGCTTTTCGCCTTCTTCCCCTTCACCCCGACTCTTTCAAGTTTATGGGTTTTCGGTTAGGCGGTTTCTTTTATGTTGACAAATGTTTGCCGATGGGTTGTTCTGTCTCTTGCGCCTACTTCGAGAAATTTAGCTCGTTCCTGCATTGGTGCATTGCTGCAGGAACGGGGCAAGTTGGCATCGCCCACTATCTCGATGATTTTCTTTTTGTGGGCCCAGGAGACAGCAACACCTGCCAGGAGCTCCTTTTTTCCGCGTCCGCCTTGTTCAAGGTTCTGGGAGTGCCTGTTGCTCACGATAAGACAGAGGGACCCACGTGTTGCCTTTCTTACCTGGGCATCGAGGTTGACACTAGCGCAGGTTGTTGTCGTATTCCGGCCGACAAGGTGGCGAAGCTTTTGGGACAGATCGAAGAATGCTTGAGGAAGCGTAGACTTAGACTCCGTCAGGTGCAGTCCCTTTTAGGCTCCTTTAATTTTGCTTGCCGGGTCATACCTATGGGGAGGGTGTTTTGCTGCAAACTTGAGAGGGCCACAGCGGGAGCGACTGGGCCGCACCACACCATTCGTCTGTCTCGGGAAATTAAGGACGACCTTAGAACTTGGTCGACCTTTTTGGTAACTTTTAATTCGGAATTGCTGTGGCCTCTCCGGCCCGTCGCCAATTCTTCCCTGGAACTGTTTACAGATGCTGCCGGTGCTACGGGTTTCGGTGCTTTTTTCCAGGGCGAGTGGTGTGTTTCGGCCTGGCCCCAGTCTTGGGTATCTCGTGGCTTTACGGCTAACCTACTCTTATTGGAACTGTTCCCTATAGCGGTGGCAGTGGAGTTGTGGGCCCCTAAGTTGGCGAACCGGACGATTGTCTTTTGGTGCGACAATTTGGGGGTGGTACATGCGGTGAACAACCAACGTGCATCATCGCCGCAGGCTTTGCGGCTGTTGAGATTTTTGGTGTTACAATGTCCGTTTTAACATCAATTTCACGGCGAAGCACGTGCCTGGGGTCGAGAACGACATCGCGGATGCGCTGTCGCGTTTCGATTTTCCCAGGTTTCGCAGGTTGGCCCCCAGGGCGGAGGCCCTAGGTTTGACTTGTCCAACTTCTGTCTGGCAGATTATAGAACTGGCGTAGATGGCTTGGCGCTGAACTCATTGGCCCCTTCGACCCGCCGGGCATACGCTGCGGCTTGGCGTGACTGGCAGGCGCATCAGGTTAGGTGCGGGGCCGGGGGTAAGTCAGAGGAGGATCTTTTGTTGGCCTTTGTTTGGGAGTGTTACCAGAGTGGTAGGTCCAAGGCGTCCATGTGCGCGGCGTTGGCGGGGATTTCGTTCCATGCCCGGTTGCAGCGGGGGACGGACCCCACCAGGTCTTTCACTTTGTCCAAGGCGCTCAGGGGTTGGGCGAAGTTAAGTCCGGCCCAGCCGGATACGCGCAGGCCTATTGACACCCAGTTGTTGCGCGAGCTCATGGCGATTCTGCCGGCGGTGACTGATTCTGCTTTTGAGGCGTCCCTTTTCCGTGCAGCATTTTCATTTGCGTTTTTTGGGGCCTTTCGGTTTGGCGAGCTGGTGGCCGCTAATAAAAGGTCCACTGATACAGGCATGCTTTTCAGGGACCTGGTACTCAAGGAAGGTGTCGCCATGTTTAGGTTGCCTCGTTCCAAGACCGACCAGTTGGGTCGAGGGCGCTGGGTGACTTTGAAGGCGCATGAGGATACAGATTTGTGCCCGGTGCTGCATGCAAAAATTTATTTACCTTTACGACCCAAAGGTGGGGCTCAAGTACTGCTGCACGGGGATGCATTGCCTCTCACTCGGTTTCAGTTTGCTGCTGTGTTGAAGCGCTGTTTGGTCGCCCTTGGGCTTAATAGCGCAGAATATGGGACGCATTCCTTTCGCATCGGTGCGGCAACTTGCGCTGCGGCACGCGGACTTCCACCGTCAGCCATTCAGGAAATGGGACGTTGGAAGTCGGCAGCGTTTAAGTCTTATGTTAGATTGGATAAGGTTTAATGTTGTGCTACTTGCGCTAACCCAAAAACGTTGTTTACCTGCCAATTTTGGAATGATTAGCATTCCGGAATTGGAGGTGTGAAGGAATTTTTTAAATTTTTCCTCCGAGGGGGCCTAAATTACAATTGGCTGACACTACAGGTCCACGGGAGGTTTTTAAGTTTTCTCCTTCACTTGGGTTTTTTATGTTACTAACTGTTCGGTTCGGTCTAACGGTTCTAATTACCTGTTTTATGGGCGCGGCCTGACAGCTAGGTTACTTTTTCTTTTTCAGCGTCCACTGATTCCAACGAACAGATTTGGGTAGTTTGCCATTCTTACGTGTTTTGGGCCGAGCGGCATCCCCTTGCTGATAGGTCGTCTGAGTTGTTAGGTGGTCGCAGAGTGCGATGGTTAGGTGTGAGAGGGCTCAGATGGTCTGGACTTTTGGAGCTGTTGTTGCAATATGAACAGCGTTGGGGGCGTCCCCAATGGCTGCTGCTGCACCTGGGCGGTAACGATGTGGGTCACCTAAAAGGTATAGATCTTATACTTAGGATTCAGGCGGATTTGGGGGAACTTAGCTTGCTTTGGCCTGGTGTACGCTTGGTTTGGTCTGACATTATTCCTAGGTTTGTCTGGAGGGGATCACGGAACGTCATAGCGCTGGACAGGGCTAGGAAGAAGATTAACTTTGCTGTGTCGAAGTTTGTGTTGTCTGCTGGTGGTTTGGCCGTTAGACATCCGCTATTGGTGCTCCAGAGCCCCTTTTATTTTAGGAAGGATGGGGTGCATCTCTCCCATCTTGGGATTGGAGTTTTTCTGAGGGCGCTGTTCTCTTGTCTGGAGTAGTTTGTTATCTTTGTAGGTAGGGATAGGATTTGTTTTGATAGGTATTTTGTTTTTGTTTTTTGGTTGGACTTCATTTCGTATTGGGTTGGCGGGCTGCGTTTCTCTGAAACTGGCGGTGGCGGGAAGGCGCTACTGGCCAGCGGTCACTTGTAGCATAAGTGGTGTTGTGGGGCACTTACCCCTTTTGAAGGACGGCGAGTGTGTCCTGCCCTTGTGGGGGGGCGAAGGGCGCTTCCTTGGGGAGCGTCCTCACTCTGCTATAGGAAGGGGTGGTGAGACCTTCGCAACACAGGTTATGCTGATATATATAGATGGGGCGTTTCAGTCGCACCCATGACAGTTGGGGCGTTTAGTCGCCGCCATTTTGTAAGATCGTGACTAGAGCTGGTTAGTGGTAGCGTTTTCCTGGCCACCCACTACGAGTGAGGTCATTCCAATTAATAAATTCAATGACCATTTAATCCAACGCAGTTGTGTCCGTGTCGTTATTTTTAGTTGATGAGCTAGCTTAAAGGGTATAGTTAATGTTAAGCACAATAATTGAATAGACGCCTTAGATAAGGAGAGTGCCTGACTGGGCACGATATCTATATAAGAGTCTGGCAATTTTGTGATTGGTTAAAGAAGGTCAATTGTTGCTAGGCAGATCAGAGTTTTGAGTGAGTGATAATTGGGTAGGGCCAGCCTATCGGTGAGTGTAGGGGAGGTGTTTAGTACATGTAGGGTAGAAACTTCCAGAGTGCTTCCTCTTGTCGTCTGGAAGCCCACCCACCCACCCACCCTATTGGCTCACTAATTTAGCCCTTTTCAATTTGGCTTACTATTATCTTTCTTTCAGACTTAGTGGGCGGGAAGGCGCTACTGGCCAGCGGTCACTTGTAGCATAAGTGGTGTTGTGGGGCACTTACCCCTTTTGAAGTGATAAAGCTAAATATTTATCATATATATATAACCCTTTATGAGGTCTAAGAACACTGTACGCTATCTACGTAAGAAGTACCGTAAGGGTACGCAAGTTGCGTAACGATCGCTCAGCCGTAGGCGAGACGCTCAAGCGTCGCGTTCGCTCACGGCCCAGAGATCACAGGCATGCACGCTATTGGCTGCCGACGAACGAAATGATTCGCTATGGCGTAGCGGACGCTCGGGACCACGAGGAGATCACCAGCGGCGCAGACGCTCACAACGTTAAACCTTTATATCTATACCTTTAACAATGAGATACACAGTATACTTTAGTGTAGAGACAGAGTGTAAGTGCAACCTGGTGTAACCTGATTAACTACAAAGCTGCTTTAGCGTCACCGACGCTCTGTGAACACTTAACACTATAAGGAATACACAGATACCTGGGTTTAGGGTCCAAAGCCTATTATATGTATTATGACTATTATACTTGCAAAAAGAATCACAGTACAAATGATACACTACAATATAACAGAGACTACCTAACCAGATAACTACACAGGAAATACAATACAATACAATGAAGTCTAATCAAGGGAAAAATACGAGGAAAAGAGAAGAGAGGGAGAGAGAGAAATGGCTCACAGTAAGACAATATGATTACGGAGAAAACTTACGCACAAGGGGAAACGATCGCAAGCGCCTCGATATCCAGCTCCCGGTTATCAGCAATGAGAACCGTTGATGAGAGAGTGAAGTTGGATATGGTCGGCCCGCTATTTATGCCCCACACACAATACAATTCAATGGTCCCTACAATCTCATTGTTCATTAGACACAGGAATTCGGCTTCGCATTATAACAAAAGGTCATAGGTTGATCCATACAGGTGGGCTGTCTTGTATCAGTGGCCTTGGTTATGCAAAACAAAGGGTGATGACTAACACATTCCTGTCTTCTGGAGAGCTATTGTTTGGCGAATACAAAACAAAACCCTGTCTCTGGGTTTTGTTCAATATTCATGATGTCCACTTTCAGTTGAGACAATGACATCTCAGCCATCATTCTCCTGGATACAAACCCTAACCCATTCGTAAACACAGGTGTTGGCCCTCCTCATTGAGTCTCAAAGCTCAGCGTAATTAAAGGCTATTGTACTCCGTCTGCGGGAAAGATACTGATTTGGAGTACAATTAATCTTCAATTACTATTCCTGTGCTTACCTTATGCATGTGAAGATGTGAGGCCCTCCCAACATGCAAACTATTGTTTGGGGCATCTCTAAGGTCAAAGAGCCATTTGAGACCCACTGATACCTGTTTCCAACTGTTACTAAGTAAGAACAAATAATAGTAAATGGACATAACTTCTTATGTCCATAACTATTCGCACGAGCGATTAATCCGCTCCAAACCAACACCGGAATATTTCTAATTAAATATTCTTCCGATGGATACTAAACACCACTGTATTACTCCTATCTGACCCTTCGTATCAAACAAAGAGGGATTCCTCTGTTCATAAACATTCTATATTAACCAAACTTTCAGAATCTATCAAAGGGACCATGATCTACAAAATACATTATTAGTGAAAATATGTAATGATTGAGTCGCACGCTACAACTACACAAACTTTACCGTAAATACGCATACCGTGCACCAGCGGGTGCACGCAACTGCGGGTATGCGCCTTCACGGGAGAGCGCACGCATGCGCAGCGCGGACCAGTGTGAGGTGCAAATATGGCAGTGTGCATAGAGATATTTTTCTGACTTTGACAGTCTACCCTTTGGCAGTCAATAATAACTGCCACCTTCTAAAACATTTCAAAAGGAGAAAAATATATGTCAGGGGTTAATTCATTTCTATGGTTGGGTAAGGGAGGAGAGAGGAGAAGGTGTGAAGAGGGTATGACCTAGTGAGATAGCAGAAGCATGTGTGTATGAGTCCATGTTTGGGGGGTCATGTATCATCGTGCCTTACGTGTTGTAAATCAAGCTTCGAGGTATTGCGAAGTATACATTTGAATTCCTTCTTATCCCGTGGTACAGGTCTGTGGATGGGCTGTCAAACTTTACCGAGCTCTTTTCGGATTTTGAACAAAATGGGGAGCACATTTTAGTTGATGATACATGAATGGGGGAATATGTGATTGCTGATATCTGTGCCTGTATTCCCTATACTATGTGTGTCATTACCTGAGGGTTGTAGAAATGAAGAAAAGACATAATTACGGTAAATGCGGTGGTATTCTATGTCAGGTTAATGTACATCTGTCGGTTGAAGTTTTGTTCGGTATCAGTTGAAAGTCGTCTTCTTTGCGCTGTTTTGCTCATTAAGCGTGAGCAATAAGCTTTGTCAATGCCATTAGATTTACAAAAAATGTTGGGCTAGCGTAATTTTAAGAATTCTAGGGAAACTGGGGATCCATGGCAAAGTTCATCAAGTGTCCATATCTCAAGTGGTCAAAACTTCTTCTTTGGTCTATCCGTTGTCTGTATAGCGTCTCATCAACTTCCTCGTCCAAGGGGGTCTTGTTATCTTGGAGAAAAAACAGAAAAACAGGTGAAAGAAACGGACCGTAGAAATCGCATTTTCATCACATCATTGTTTCTATCGTTGGGTCGTAAATCAAATCCAGGTTAATTACAGTTTCCTCACTCCTCAAACTCATCACTCTTGTACTTTGTTTGCACCTCATTAAAGCCTGCCCGCATCTAAATATCAATCCAATCGATATAACGACACCTAAGATACATAGTAGAAACTTCCCAACATCCATTATGACTCCTTGAGCCCAGTCTCCTAAACCAGAGAACCAATTTCGCGGGTTCAACCATGACACCCAACCAGTCAGCTCATTACCTACAGCAGCAAGAGTGAGATTGTGTTTTCGGCGAAATTCCCACTTTAATTGGAGAATATCGTCCATCTTTTGGTCTATGACCTCTACCGGATCCTCGGTGCTATTTGTGATATATGTGCAACACTTCACGCCGTACTGTGTTGCCAATGTAACACAATATCCGCCTGTCACTGCTGTGAGGTAATTAAGAACCATTCTATGCTGTACCAGTTCTGTTTTATAAGCTTGAAGTTCTCTTCCAGTGTATCTAAACGTGTCATCATACATTTCAGTGATATTATCTAACAAATTGGCGAGTGCGGAAATGTATCTATAATTCATCACTCCTCGAGCGGTGCGAGTGAAATCTAACGCCACCAGAACCTGAATCCCGGTGGATTCATGGATCAGATCAGAGGCCGGATGCTCTAACCTTTCTGACAGTTGTCTTTTAACGAGGTGCTCGTAATGAGTGTGAGTATAAGGAGCTTGGGCACCACGGTGTATGTCTTTCATTTTGTCATGTGTTACAGTCATTACTTCAGGCAATACTTTTCCAATATAACACAATCCTTCAGAGTTTGGGGCAAGCCACTTGTACGCCTTTCTCCCGCATATGAAATATGCATCATCGGGGAGAACATATGGGACGGAGAAGGACATGACCATATTACACACCTTCCATGTGAAATCTCCTGACCCTAATTCTTCCATCTGCTTAATACACGTATCAGGTTGTACGATATGTGCACAGTATCCTGGTGATACTTCTCCAACTCTAGTAATCCTATTTCCTAAGGTGTATCTATACCGGAAAGATTTTCCTCTACTGGCTATGTGGCGTACAAGCTCTGTATCTGTAGGCATTCTATCTGCTCTATGTGAAAAGGTCATGGTGTGGTTACTCCATGATACTTCCCAATTTCCCGGCTTTCTGGTATTGGAGATGTTAAAACATAATAGGGACCTATCCACGTGGTATTGGTGGAGCTTCAAACTAGGAGGGCTGGAGATATTAAACCTCCGGTCCACCGGTCTCCCACCCTTTAGCTCAAGTACCTCCCCTATCGTTAAAGGAAATGGTACTAGCCCTGATTTTGCTATGACCTTGAGGTACTTGAGAGCATACCCAACAATCTGTTTTGTTTAATACATTACCCACTAAGGAGTGATAGTCACTCAATGGATGCCGGTCCGTATGGATATTAAAACTGGATTGGCATTTCTTAATGCACCCATCTTCAACTACGTTGTTACAGAGCCTACAGATACAGTTTTCTTCAGCTAATAATCCTTAAAAGAAAAATGTTTACAAATAACATGGCTGCTAGATCGTTTCCGGTACTCGCCTTTGCTTGGTGATTGGGTTGCTATTGGAAATTTACACCTCCGTCTCAGTCATCAGGACCTTTCTGGATCCTTTCTCGACCTCACTGGTACTCTCACCGAAACAGACTGCTCTGGTCAACATCATGGTCGACAGGAAAAATCCATATCACAGTCTCCTGGGGCAAGTCCATCTTACAGGAGGAGAAAAGAAGAAATTTGTAATGGGGGTATAAGAAAACAGTTTGTGGGGGAGAGAACTTGTTACGATAATAAGTTCTCTCGTCTTGTTGTTCTTCTTGTTCTGCTGTCCTCTCAAAGGTGCTGTCTCTCCGTCTTCCAAACGAACATTCTGGTGATGCAATATTCCTTCCCCATCAGCGATCTTTCTGTAAGGAGCAAAAATCTGGCATTACCATTGGTCCAACTGAGGGGTGACATACCATCTTTAAACCATGAAAACATGAGTGAGAAGAGAGAGAAAATAAAAAAACAAAAGAGGTAGAGAACAATTCATGTGCATATATACATTACATAACTCGACAATAACCATCAATAAGAGAAGAGAAACAAAGCATTTTTAAACATTGTCAACATTAAGAAAACATTGTTAGCATTAGAAAAACATTGTCAGACTTATTAGGCTGTCATATCTACGTGTCTAATGGTCTCCTTGAGCAGTCCCTCCCCACCAGCACCTGCATTACTCCACTGTCTGTATCTGGCCAGAAATACATTGTGGCGGATACTCATGCTGGGGTTTGGTAGACTTCTGCAAGGACCAAGTGGATATGCAATGTGTGAATTCTTACCAATAATCGTCAGAGATGGGGATAGAGAGAGAGAGAAAAACATTTTTCTTCACAAATACATTTACAACGTTTCACCTGGTCATTCCTGTGTCTTCAGTGAATGACCTCCCAATTTATTAACCGTTACCTCAGGCTTACCGTCAGTCTTAATGATCACCTTCCCTGCCTATGTGATCCCTGATTATAATTGTGTGTGTTATAATTTTGCTCATTTCTTGGTCTAGGGGGTCTGACTTTATGTGGGTTATTACAGTTGCTGGCATAATGCCCTTCTTTTCTACAATGGTAACAAATCCTTGGCTTTCTCCATGTGCTAGGGGCCTGGGGTTCTGGTCGACTTGAAGCATCCTCTAGTGCTTGGATGTTCAGTGTCATCAACCGCTCTCCCTGCGCTTCCCTGGTTCTTTGGATATTTCGGTCATGCTCGATAGCGGACTCTCTTAATGCCGCAACCGAGATACCTCTCCAATGAGGTATTGAGGTTTGTACCCTAATTTTTAGTGTGTCTTTTAAGTTGTTCATTAATACGGACACAGCTACCTCTCTGTGGTGTACGTTAGTTTCAATGTCATCTATACCAGTGTACCTAGCCATATCCTGCAGAGCCCGGTGAAAATACTCTTCTGCGGATTCAACTTCTTTTTGTTTTATTGTAAAGATTTTATTCCACTTTACTACTGTAGGAAAATATTCTTTCAACTGTAGATTGATTCTTTTTACATTATCTTGGTTATACTCGTTTGTTAGTGGCACTTCCTCATCTAGCTTACAATCAGCGATAAATTTCAATGAATCAACATCGGGGGGTAAACATGCCCTCAAAACTGTCCTCCAATCTTTGTTACTTGGCTCTGCAGTATGTCCTAGCACTCTAATGTATCTTTGACAAGCAACTAAGTCTTTCCTGGGATCAGGAAATTCAGACAGAATTGCTCTTAATTCTGTTCGGGAAAAGGGGCAGTACATGGCGATGTTCCTGACGGGAGTGAATCCTGAAATGTCAGTTTTCCCATTTGGTACTGCGATTACCCTAACAGGATTAAGTCCAGTAACGTCATTCTGAATTGATTTTACGATATAAGGTACATTTGTTTGTGCGTGATGTATAATACCATACATACCTGTGGACACGACCTCACCTGACCCTCCATTAGGGGGTTTGATTACAGTTTTTACCGATTGGGTCGCGTCCACCTGGACGTCTTGTGTGATGGCTTCTGGAAGAGGTGCCGACATCGTTCTGGGTTCACTTTCTGGTTGGTGTTCCTGAGGAAAGTTTAACATGGGGTGCGACTTGCATGGGTTAATAGTTGTACATTCAACAGTATTACAATTATCTTTGTTACATTTATTACACTTATTCTTATCATCTATACTACAGTTGCTAAGAGCGTTTTTATTGTTCACCCTTGTGCTTTTCTCCGCAACCACAATCCCCTCCATTGCCATTTCTCTCCTCTCAAGATGAAAGTTAGGTAAGTAAGTTACATTTCTTTGCATTTCACCTTCCTGTTGCCATAACTGTAAACAATCATAATGCTTGATTCGTCTCTTTGCTGATTTAATGAGACATATCTTTCTCCTTAAATTATGCAACACCTCTGAGTTAAAACTACCTATCCCGGGAAATGGTACCTTATCCCCCGCAGTCATTCGTGTCCATTCATCACAAAAGGTCTCAGTGTGGGGACCATATTTCCCCCACATTACTAACCGAGCAGACCCTCGGGGTCTGCAAGCCTCTGGAGTCTGAATCCTGACCTCCGACCGTCTCTGTGTTGTGCACTTGGCTGCCATTGTGGACCTTTTTAACACAGAAAAACTTCCTAAAATGCACCAAACACAGAACTTCGTTGGAAATCCTTAAAGCTCTTCCACTGAACTTCTTCTGCTCCGGGTATCTCCGTTCCGCCTTCTAGCAGACACGTGTAGCCGTTGCAGGCCCTATCTCTAGAGATTTTCCTGAGAAAATTCCCTTCCTTTTTCTTTTACACAAATCACGCTTGCATGTGCTCCCTACAACACGTATGAGGGCAAAATTTACGCATGGATATTCGACCTCATATCACGTTGCGTTATTGGTCACACATACAACCGTGCGGTCCAATCGTACCACTTATAGACACTTGTTGCCCATAAATGGTAGGATCATTGGAGTCTCCCTACTGTGCTCCAAAACAGCCAGAGCGTAATACAACGAAAACTTTATCACACTCTGTTGCACGTTTTCACTTCAGACCGTGCTCATAGATCACACAGCTTCACAAAGTCCACAAAGCGGGTTCAATACCGTTTTATCACACAGATCACAAAGTCCACAAAGCGGGATTCAATACACTCATACCGTTTTCAACCCACTATCATTCTTATAGTTTTCTGATCAGAAAAATCATTTCCCGTAGTCTGATAGCTCTCCCCAGAGGTGTTACAGTAAAGTAAGGTATTTAAACTAAGTTTTGGAAAGCTGAAATCAATTTGTGCTATTTACCGCGTTGCGCTATTTATCGCGTTGCGCTATTTATCGCCTGTTAAAGTCAACTTGTGGTTTGAGTTACGTGGGCGTACACAGACGCTCCGTTGCGTAATATACGCAGCGTGCGTCGGCCTTTGGATTGTGTACGCAAGTCTTTGTTAGAGACACGTGTACGCAAAGCAAAGATCCACCGTAACACAATTTATACTTTTATCAATGTAGATGATCCTTGATCATCTACCGCGCACCACACTGACAAGCTGTGTGTTTTTCTATACTTTAACTATATTACCTTTACTCAAACTATTGAAATAGCGGCAAATCTCTCTCAGCACGTTTATCAATTATAAAAAGCAAACAGGAAGGTGATATACGAAAATACACAAATGAAAAAGAAATGCAGATATATATATGTGTGCGTGCATGTGTACGCAAGACAGAAAAATAAACAGTTTTTAAAAGACACTAGCGTTTTGTTCTTACCTCCGGTTCCCGGATTCCTTCAGCACTCTTTACCTAAGCGAAGCAGACGCTTATCCCGTCAGCACTACGAGGGATACAACCTCCCGCCTTTTGCTGAGGGATAATGTCTGCTGATTCTACCTAGTGCAGATATGTGAAGGACTGGACGGCCCCCAATTGATAAAGCTAAATATTTATCATATATATATAACCCTTTATGAGGTCTAAGAACACTGTACGCTATCTACGTAAGAAGTACCGTAAGGGTACGCAAGTTGCGTAACGATCGCTCAGCCGTAGGCGAGACGCTCAAGCGTCGCGTTCGCTCACGGCCCAGAGATCACAGGCATGCACGCTATTGGCTGCCGACGAACGAAATGATTCGCTATGGCGTAGCGGACGCTCGGGACCACGAGGAGATCACCAGCAGCGCAGACGCTCACAACGTTAAACCTTTATATCTATACCTTTAACAATGAGATACACAGTATACTTTAGTGTAGAGACAGAGTGTAAGTGCAACCTGGTGTAACCTGATTAACTACAAAGCTGCTTTAGCGTCACCGACGCTCTGTGAACACTTAACACTATAAGGAATACACAGATACCTGGGTTTAGGGTCCAAAGCCTATTATATGTATTATGACTATTATACTTGCAAAAAGAATCACAGTACAAATGATACACTACAATATAACAGAGACTACCTAACCAGATAACTACACAGGAAATACAATACAATACAATGAAGTCTAATCAAGGGAAAAATACGAGGAAAAGAGAAGAGAGGGAGAGAGAGAAATGGCTCACAGTAAGACAATATGATTACGGAGAAAACTTACGCACAAGGGGAAACGATCGCAAGCGCCTCGATATCCAGCTCCCGGTTATCAGCAATGAGAACCGTTGATGAGAGAGTGAAGTTGGATATGGTCGGCCCGCTATTTATGCCCCACACACAATACAATTCAATGGTCCCTACAATCTCATTGTTCATTAGACACAGGAATTCGGCTTCGCATTATAACAAAAGGTCATAGGTTGATTCATACAGGTGGGCTGTCTTGTATCAGTGGCCTTGGTTATGCAAAACAAAGGGTGATGACTAACACATTCCTGTCTTCTGGAGAGCTATTGTTTGGCGAATACAAAACAAAACCCTGTCTCTGGGTTTTGTTCAATATTCATGATGTCCACTTTCAGTTGAGACAATGACATCTCAGCCATCATTCTCCTGGATACAAACCCTAACCCATTCGTAAACACAGGTGTTGGCCCTCCTCATTGAGTCTCAAAGCTCAGCGTAATTAAAGGCTATTGTACTCCGTCTGCGGGAAAGATACTGATTTGGAGTACAATTAATCTTCAATTACTATTCCTGTGCTTACCTTATGCATGTGAAGATGTGAGGCCCTCCCAACATGCAAACTATTGTTTGGGGCATCTCTAAGGTCAAAGAGCCATTTGAGACCCACTGATACCTGTTTCCAACTGTTACTAAGTAAGAACAAATAATAGTAAATGGACATAACTTCTTATGTCCATAACTATTCGCACGAGCGATTAATCCGCTCCAAACCAACACCGGAATATTTCTAATTAAATATTCTTCCGATGGATACTAAACACCACTGTATTACTCCTATCTGACCCTTCGTATCAAACAAAGAGGGATTCCTCTGTTCATAAACATTCTATATTAACCAAACTTTCAGAATCTATCAAAGGGACCATGATCTACAAAATACATTATTAGTGAAAATATGTAATGATTGAGTCGCACGCTACAACTACACAAACTTTACCGTAAATACGCATACCGTGCACCAGCGGGTGCACGCAACTGCGGGTATGCGCCTTCACGGGAGAGCGCACGCATGCGCAGCGCGGACCAGTGTGAGGTGCAAATATGGCAGTGTGCATAGAGATATTTTTCTGACTTTGACAGAAGGACGGCGAGTGTGTCCTGCCCTTGTGGGGGGGGGGAAGGGCGCTTCCTTGGGGAGCGTCCTCACTCTGCTATAGGAAGGGGTGGTGAGACCTTCGCAACACAGGTTATGCTGATATATATAGATGGGGCGTTTCAGTCGCACCCATGACAGTTGGGGCGTTTAGTCGCCGCCATTTTGTAAGATCGTGACTAGAGCTGGTTAGTGGTAGCGTTTTCCTGGCCACCCACTACGAGTGAGGTCATTCCAATTAATAAATTCAATGACCATTTAATCCAACGCAGTTGTGTCCGTGTCGTTATTTTTAGTTGATAAGCTAGCTTAAAGGGTATAGTTAATGTTAAGCACAATAATTGAATAGACGCCTTATAAGAGTTAAGCTGGATAAAGCACAGCAAAGAACTGTGCGTTCTAAGATGGTATCACAAATCCCCAAGGAGAGTTCAAGTGTGTCGTCGGTTGCGATGCCTGATCTTCCCAACACTGGATGGGAGGAGGTGGCTCCTTCCACCAATTGCACGCCCTCTGCAAATGCTGGAAGGAGCACCCACAGTCCAGTTTCTGATATTCAAATTGAATATGTCACTGTTGAAGTACACCAGGATGAGGATACGGGTGTTGCTGGCAGTGAGGAGGAAGTTGACGATCAGCATTCTGACGGTGATGCGGTTTGTTTAAATCAGGCACCGGGGGAGACACCTGTTGTCTGTGGGATGAATAAGCCCATTGTGATGCCTGGGCTAAATACCAAAAAAGCAACTTCTTCAGTGTGGAATTATTTTTACCACAAATCCGGACAACAGGTGTCAAGCCGTGTGTTGCCTCTGTGAATCTGTAATAAGTAGGGGTAAGGACGTTAACCACCTAGGAACATCTTCCCTTATACGTCACCTGCAGCGCATTCATCAGAAGTCAGTGTCAAGTTGTTAAACTTTGGGTAAGACCGTAAGCAGTCCACTGACACCTAAATCCCTTCTTCCCCTTGTACCCAAGCTCCTGCAAGCCACACTAACAACATCCTCAATGTCAACTTCCTCCTCAGTCAGGAAAGTCAGTAGTCCTGCAGGCCATGTCACTGGCAAGACTGACGAGTCCTCTCCTAATCGGGATTTCTCCGGAGGATCCTTGAGTGTTACGCCTGCTGTTGCTGCCGCTGCTGTTGTTGCTGCTGGGAGTCGATCGTCATCCCAGAGGGGAAGTCGTAAGTCCACTTGTACTGCTTCAACTAAGCGATTGACTGTCCAACAGTCCTTTGTGAGGAATATTAAATATGACAGCAGTCATCCTTTTGCAAAGCGGATAACTGAGGCCTTGACAGCTATGTTGGTGTTGGACGTGCATCTCGTATCCACCATTAGTTCAGTGGGACTTAGAGAATTGTTTGAGGTACTGTGTCCCCGGTATCAAATCCCATCTAGGTTCCACTTCACTAGACAGGCGATACCGAGAATGTACAGAGACATCAGAAAAAGTATCCTCAGTATCCTACAATATGCAATTGTACCCACTGTCCACTTAACCACGGACATGTGGAAAAGGGCAGACTCAGGACTATATGACTGTGACAGCCCACTGGGTAGATGGTCTCCCGCAGCAATAACAGCAGCGGCACCAGTAGCAGCATCTCGCAAACATCAACTTGTTCCTAGGCAGGCTATGCTATGTATCACCGCTTTCCGTAAGAGGCACACCGCTGACAACCTCTTACGGAAACTGAGGGACATCATTGCACAATGACTTACCCCAATTAGACTCTCCTGGGGATTTGTGATATCGGACAACACCACCAATGTTGCGCGTGCATTACATCTGGACAAAATCCAGAACATCACATGTTTTGCACATACAATTAATTTGGTTGTGCAGAATTTTTGGAAAAATGACAGGGGCGTGCAGGAGATGCTGTCGGTGGCCCGAAAAAATTGCAGGCCACTTTCGGCATTCAGCCACCGCGTGCCGAAGACTGGAGCGCCATCAAACACACCTGAACCTGACCTGCCATCACCTGAAGCAAGAGGTGGTAACAAGGTGGAATTCAACACTCTATATGCTTCAGATGATGGAGGAGCAGCAACAGGCCATTCAAGCCTATATATCCACCTACAACATAGGCAAAGGAGGGGGAATGCACCTAACTCAAGTGCAGTGGAGAATGATTTCCGTCTTGTGCAAGGTTCTCCAACCTTTCGAACTTGCCACACGTGAAGTCAGTTCAGACACTGCCAGCTTGAGTCAGGTCACTCCACTCATCAGGCTTTTGCAGAAGCAGCTGGAGAAATTGAAAGAGGAGCTAAGACGGAGCGATTCCGCAAAGTATGTGGGACTTGTGAATGAAGCCCTTCATTTGTTTTGCCAGGATTCAAGGGTGGTCAATCTGTTGAAATCAGAGCACTACATTTTGACCACCTTGATCCTAGGTTTAAAGCCTACCTTGTATCTCTCTTTCCGGCAGACACAAGTCTGCCGAGGTTCAAAGACCTGCTGGTGAGAAAATTGTCAACTCAAGTGGAACGTGACCCGCCAACAGCTCCTCCTTCACTTTCTCCCGCAACTGGGTCTGGAAGGAAAAGGATAAGATTTCCTAGCCCACCCGCTGGCGGTAATGCAGGGCAGTCAGAAGCGAGTGCTGACATCTGGTTCGGACTGAAGGACCTGCCAAAAATTACTGACATGTCTACTGTCACTGGATATGATTCTGTCACCATTGAAAGAATGGTGGACGATTATATAAGTGACACATCCAAGTAGGCATGTCAGACAGTCCGTACGTATACTGGCAGGAAAAAAAGGGAATTTGGATGCCTTGCACAAACTGGCTTAATTGTACCTAAGTTGCCCCCCCTCCAGTGGGTTCCGGTATGAATGGTCGACCATGTTATGGTTGACAGTCATTAGGTCGACCACTATTGGTCGACATCGCCATGGTCGACATGGACACATGGTCGACACATGAAAAGGTCGACATGAGTTATTTTTTTACTTTGTGTCTTTTTTGAGTAAAGTGACGGGGAACCCCAATTAGTGCACCGCGTCCCCTCGCATGGCTTGCTTCGCTCGCCATGCTTTGGGCAAGGTGCTTCGCTGCACTCGGCACAGACTACCGTTCCCAATCGTAGTCCTCGTGGATCGTAAAGTATGGAAAAGTTCCACAAAAGAAAAAAAATGTGAAAAACTCATGTTGACCTTTTCATGTGTCGACCTTTCATGTGTCGACCATTTTCATGTGTCGACCATGTGTCCATGTCAACCATGTCAATGTTGTCCAACAGTGGTCGACCTTATGACTGTCGACCATCTGAACGGATACCCCTCCAGTGTGTACTCCGAAATAGTGTTTAGTGCAGCCAGTAACCTTGTCAGCGATCGGCGAAGGAGGTTACTTCCACAAAATGTGGAGAAGATGATGTTCATCAAAATGAATTATAAATTCCTCCAGAAAGACATTGACCAGCAATTGCCTCCAGAAAGTACAGAGGGACCTTTGATGGTGGATTCCAGTGGGGACGAATTAATACTTTGTCAGGAGGAGAATGTACACACTGATAGGAGTGAGGAATCGGAGGATGAGGTCATCTTGCCAGTTTGTGCAAGTAGAGATTGATTGCTTCTTTTTTAGTGGGGCCCCAAACAAACCAGTCATTTCAGCCACAGTCATGTGGCAGACCCTGTCGCTGAAATGATTGGTTTGTTAAAGTGTGCATGTCCTGTTTATACAACATAAGAGTGGGTGGGAGGGCCCAAGGACAATTCCATCTTGCACCTCTTTTTCTTCTTTGCATCGTGTGCTGTTTGGGGCCTAGTTTTTTTAAGTGCCATCCTGTCTGCCACTGCAGTGCCACTCCTAGATGGGCCAGGTGTTTGTGCCGCACACTTGTGTCGTTTAGCTTAGTCATACACCTACCTCATTGCATCCCTCTTTTTCTTCTTTGCATGATGTGCTGTTTGGGGCCTAGTTTTTATAAGTGCCATCCTGTCTGCCACTGCAGTACCACTCTTAGATGGGCCAGGTGTTTGTGCCACACACTTGTGTCGCTTATCTTAGTCATACAGCCACCTAGGGTACAACCTTTTGGCCTAAAAACAATATTGTGAGATGTGAGGTGTTCAGAATAGACTGTAAATTAGTGCAAATGAATGTTATTGAATGTTATTGAGGTCAATAATACCGTAGGATCAAAATCACCCCCGAATTCTGTGATTTTCCCTGTTTATGTTTTTTTTTTTTAAATAATCCAGATCCAAAACCAAAACACGAAAGGGTGGTTTTGGCAAAACCAACCCAAAACCAAAACATGAGTGGGGAATTAGAACCAAAACCAAGACAGAACCAAAACCAAAAACGCCGCACATCTCTAATTTAGAGAGAGAGAGAGAGAGCAAATACCACTGTCACATCACAGTGCAGTGTGAGTGCAGTGGAACCTCATGTGTGTATAATAGGGTTAATTTTTAATTGGCCCATTTGTGATCATATGTCTCTCTCATGCACCCCTAAGCTCATTTACTTTTAACCTGGGTCAGGTGCTGTTTAGGTGTGTTGGTGACTGTCTCACTTTGAAAGCCAGCAGTCTGTTGGCAGGTGAGTTGTAAACCAGGTAAGCACACTTCTGTAGTTGTGTTGGTGACTGTCTTACCTTATAAAAGCCGTAAGTGTGGCAGTTAAGCTTTAAACCAGGTAAGCACATTTTCCCCTATGAGACAGCAGTAGCCAGGTCCCTAAAAAATCTATGTGAAAGTTTATGTGATAGAGTTGAACTTGCGGTTTAATGGGGTCCCGTGGAGTGGGCCGCAAGCTTACATGCATTGTACAATTCATAAACCAAAACCCCATTGTTTATTCAGAAGTATACTAAATCATTTAGGTGAATGAAGCTGCCAAGGAGAGTGTATGGTTCTCTGTATGTGACATACAGTATGTATGTATGTATGTATATATATATATATATATATATATATATATATAAAAAGGCAAATGCCACTGTCTCATCACAAAATTCCCTGAACCTTAAGGCTTGACTTCCTTGCCAGTGGCAGTTGCAGAGCAGTCCATTTTTCAAATAGGGAAGCCACAGCCAGCGATGTTTGACAGTGTTTACGTCACAAAAGCAAGCTACTGTCCAAATGTCAAGTCCCTAGTCCTCATTCTTAACATTCAAACATTACTGACCCTGTAATTAGATAATAATAATGATCCTTACTATCATGCAGCAAAAATATTGTCTTTTTAATAGAATCACACAGTAATTTTGACGCCATAATATATTCATAAAATAACTTTGCCCCTATTAAATAACAACTCCTAATTAAGAAATAATCATTGCTGGTATAATTTATAAATGTAATGCACCTCCTTATTATGCCAACAAATACGGCATGCTGTCTGAACTGTCTAGATTACACATGCATTTTTGTGTGACACGTACCTATGGATGAGGACCACACAGCCCCCGTACAGAATGCGTGCTGCCTTGTAGTGTGACAATGTCGCAGTTTTACCTGTTACAATGTTGGGAAGTATAGTTTACTCATGACATCTACTGTAGAGTCGGCTTGTTTGATTTTATAACCCTGCCCTTACCAGGAAAGAGCACAACTGCATAGATACAGTCTCATTCATAGAGAGGGAACTTCCAAATCTGGTGCTGTGTCACACACCTTTCCTAATGGTATCCGGGTTATAGGTCGGCTCCAATTATGTCGATACCAATTAGGTCGACACTCATTGGTCGACAGTGGGTAGGTCGACACTACAAATAGTTAGACACTGCCATTGGGTCGACATGAACAAAGTCGACATGAAAAAAGGCCGACATGAGTTTTAAAAAAAATTTTTTTGGGGGGTTCATACTTTACGTTTCCACGTGGACTACGATTGGGAATGGTAACCTGTGCCGAGCATGGTAAGTGAAGCGAGCCATGTGCAAGGGGATGCGGTGCACTAATTGGGGTTCCCAGTCACTTGATGGAGAAAACGACACCAAAAAAAACACCTCATGTCAACCTTTTTTCATGTCGACCTAATGTCCGTGTCGACCTACCCTCTGTCGACCAATGTGTGTCGACCTGATTGCTGTCGATCTTGACTTCCATACCCTTCCTAATATATAAAGGTGCCCCTTAACTCATTCTGCATTCTGTTACCATTGTAATCACAAGAGGGTTCTGTCTCTCTTTCGACATCTCACTGCCAGGATCAGCTGATTAGATACTGTCATTTTCAAAGTCTGTTTTTTAAGAGAGGTTTAATAAAATAGAAGAGCAAAGTCTACTGGACTGAGCATCTTATTAGCAGTCTCTGCTGTCACTCTGCAGATAATCAGTGCAGTACATAAATCCTGCTAGTTAGCAGGCGTCTCTTACATCTGTCAGGGAAGTGCCATGAAGACAACATGATTTACCTACTGACTCAGTCTTGTCTTTTATTAACTCTAATCTCGGAGTGTTATATGGCAGGACCCTACTCTTGTTTGAGAGGGAGTAACATAGAAACATGATCTATAGTACAATCCCTAAATCTAATAAAATGCTGATGCAGTGGCCATTGAAACTATAATCCCAGTTGCCTTTTTATCAAAGAGCTGCTAGTAAAACATTCATAACTACAAATGTAATTGTTTCCATACCGTAAACAGGGATGTAGTTACAGTATGTGACCAGCGGTCAGGAGACTGCCATTCACAATACTGACCGTTACAAAATCCCGCCGGTCGGCATGTCACCAACAGGGACTATTCCTACTTGTGGGTGTCCACGACTTCCATAGAGTGGGAACAGAACCTGTGGCAATCACAGCGAGACCACAAGGGGCTTTGTTGTGCTTGTCCCCCCCTCTCCCCCACTGGCCATCTCACAGCTGGGATCCCGGAGTCGGTATTATGACGGTGGTCTCCTGACCTCCAGTCACACATACCCAACCCCTTAAACAGACGTCTGATGACATCCCCCCACAAAATAATATTTTATCGCAGATACATTTTATTCTGTAATCTCTAGATATCTGTATGTATTTATACAAACTGTAGAATTTAGTAGAAGCTACAACTCTGTGGGATAAGGCTGGGCACAGAGAAAACAGACAGTGGATAAGGCTGGACACAGTGGGGAGGATAAGGCAGGACACAGAGAGGGGGATAAGGCTGGACACAGAGGGGAGGATAAGGCAGGACACAGAGAGGGGGATAAGGCTGGACACAGAAAGACAGAGAGGGGGATAAGGCTGGACACAGAAAGACAGAGAGGGGAGGATAAGGCAGGACACAGAGAGGGGGATAAGGCTAAAGACAGAGAGGAGGATAAGGCAGGACACAGAAAAACGGAGAGGGGGATCAGGCAGGACACAGAGAGGGAGATAAGGCTGGACACAGAGACAGAGGAGGATAAGGCAGGACACAGAGAGCGGCATAAGGCTGAACACAGAGAGGAGGATAAGGCAGGACACAGAGAGACAGAAGAGGATAAGGCAGGACACAGAGAGCGGCATAAGGCTGAACACAGAGAGGAGGATAAGGCAGGACACAGAGAGGGGGATAAGGCTGGACACAGAGAGACAGAGGAGGATAAGGTAGGACACAGAGAGAGGAATAAGGCTGGACACAGAGAGACAGAGGAGGATAAGGCAGGACACAGAGAGGGGGATAAGGCTGGACACAGATAGAGGAGGATAAGGCAGGACACAGAGAGAGGGGGATAAGGCTGGACACAGAGACAGAGGAGGATAAGAGCGGCATAAGGCTGAACACAGAGAGGAGGATAAGGCAGGACACAGAGAGACAGAGGAGGATAAGGCAGGACATAGAGAGCGGCATAAGGCTGAACACAGAGAGTGGGATAAGGCAGGACACAGAGAGACAGAGGAGGATAAGGCAGGACACAGAGAGGGAGATAAGGCTGGACACAGATAGAGGAGGATAAGGCAGGACACATAGAGAGGGGGATAAGCTGGACACAGAGAGACAGAGGAGGATAAGGCAGGACACAGAGAGGGGGATAAGGCTGGACACAGACAAACAGAGGAGGATAAGGCAGGACACAGAGAGGGGGATAAGGCTGGACACAGAGAGACAGAGGAGGATAAGGCTGGACACAGAGAGTGGAATAAGGCTGGACACAGAGAGACAGAGAGGGGGATAAGGTTCGACAAAATGCAACAGAAAGGGTGATAAGGCTTGAGACAAAGATGGAGAGGTGGTTGGTGTTAGAGACAGACAAGGGGATGAGACTGGAATGACAGAGGGAGGATGAGTCTGGAGAGACATATTGTCATGGTGCTGAAACACTGGAATGGTCCGGAGGCAGGGCCGGACTGGCCATCTGGCACTTCTGGCATATGCCAGTCACACAGGTGACTGAGCCTTCCGGAGTACGAGCGGAGCGGTGCGGGCGGGGGGAGCTGTGCAGACAGAGGGACGCGACCAAGCCGGCCTGAGTGTAAAAGGTGCGGGCGGGACGAGCTCAGCGTCTTTACATGCATAGATCATGCACTGCACTGGAGATTTCTGCTGCTGCAAGCAGCATGTGCACTGGCTGCAGCCTTCTTTGCTCACCTGTTGGGTGCACAGCTTCTTCCCTTCACAGTCCATTGGCAGGTACTGCCACTGCTGTACTTTCTTTATAGTTTTGATGCCCTTTGCTTTTTGATTATGTCACTTGTGTTTTTTTACGGAATTGCATAATTAGTACAAATACCTGCAAACCACATTTCTGCTATATGAAGTGAACAATGTATATTAGGCTAGAATTTCTCATATGTCACTTCTGCTATAATGTTAATTTCGGCTCATACCGTGTGCTATAATGTGAATTTCGGCTCATACTGTGTGGTATAATGTGAATTTCGGCTCATACTGTGTGGTATAATGTGAATTTCCGCTCATTCCGTGTGCTATAATGTGAATTTCGGCTCATACCGTGTGGTATATTGTGAATTTTGGCTCATACTGTGTGGTATAATGTGAAAGATGCACGAGTACTAGATAGTATAAGGGGTCCTACTATTGTGGTGCATAATGTGTATAAGGGGTATATGGTGTGGTAAACTAAAATATGAAAACATACCCTCCGAGATATAATCTCGGGAGTATACCAAGAGCGCTGTTTCCACCACAATTTCTATTATATTATTTCACAACCGGTTTATATTCACTCTTTTTTATTTAAAAAATATATATAATACTCTAAATAAGCACAGAAAAATTCATCATATATAATACATGCTGCAGCATAACAATTAATATTAAAACCAAAAAACCTAAGAGGCTTATTTGTATCCGGATCTGAGGCTTGTAATAAAATCAATTTAGCTGGGTAATGTCCACATTATATCAATATGTCCCAGTAAAATGTAGAAAACCTTTCATTTCATAGTGATCCAAGATTGATTTAGTTGATAGGTGTATTAATCTTCAAAGTGTCCCAATTAACTTGGATTCTTAATAATGTGTGCACGCATAAAATTCTTTACATTCACAGGTGTTTATCATACAACTGTTAATTTCACCTCCAGTGCTGGACTCTTTGCTGTTACGGCTCCTTTAGTAGTCGCAAACATCAATCATCATATATTTCTGCTCACAGTGCTCAGGCTCCCTCCGCTGGTATAAGCCTGTATTGCAGTTTACACTGTGTGATGATATTGCCGACCCCGTATTTCAGCGGTCCGGAGGTTGAAATCTGTTACCACGGTCACTCGAAAACGCGTTTCTCCGCCTTGATGCTCCCTCAGCGGCTTCCTCAGCTCAAAATCCAATCAGTAGCAATCAGGGAATACGGTGTGTGCAAATATATGTGTTTTGTGTGGTAAACTACACTGAAGGACACGCCCCCTTTCGAGTGACAAAGGCTTAGTTACATCCTACACTTTTCCATACCTCCACTTCAAAATTTCCACTTCAACCACTGGTTCTATATATTTTAATAGAGAATGATGTACACTTGTATGTGTTATAATATTAATTATATCTGTAAGAGCACATAAACTAAGAAGTAGGAGGAGTCAGGAATAGTAAGGGGAGGAGTCACCGAGGTGGGCCTGTGTGCTTCAAAAATGCCAGGGCCTATTTTTAGTCCCAGTCCGGCCCTGTCTGGAGGGGAAGGGGGGGGGGGGGTGAGCCAATGGGCGACCAGCCTGTACTTTTCAGAGAGAGATAGGCCCCAAAAACATGAGTGTACTGTGCCCCAAGATTTCTGTTGCTGGCACTGACTAAACCTGCATATAATTCAGTCCCACAATTATATCCTTTTAATTACTCAACTGGTTAGAAAATTTAGAACACCCCCATTTTTCGAGTTGGCTCTCAATTTAGAAATACATAAATGTATGACCCAAAGTGATGCTCTTATCATGTAGTGTGGGAGCACCAGAGCAGAGACATCTTGCCGTGGCTGGTGACTTACCATTTATTTACAGATTTATATAACTGAGATCTCTGCATTACAGTTATCATGTAGAATGCATGTTTCTTTCACTGGTCAGTTATGGTGTGCTGGGGGCATTGGTTTGTTTGCTTAATATCTGAAATAAAAGCATACAGCAAATAAATAATTGGTGATGGAAAAAAAACAAAATCATGGAATCCCTTTGTTGAACAAAATTTAATCTACATTTTTGACATCACAGTACCCACCTTTTGCAGTTATATCCACAGAACACACCCCTGGCATTCTTTCTACCATGGAAATCAATAATTTTTTTGAGAGTTTTTCCCAGCACAGTTGCAGAAGCTCCCATAAATGTGCTGCACTTGTAGGGTAATTGGCTTTCAACCTTCTGTCTAGTTTATCCCATACCAACCCGATTTTGTTTAGGTCTGGAGACTGTGCTGGCCATTCCATGATTTGAAGCCTACTGTCCTGCTCTTTTCCTCAAAAAATAGTTCTAACAAAGTCTGTAGGTATGTTTTGCGTCGTTATCTTGCTGTTGGATGAACCCTTGACCAACTAGGGTAGACCAGAGGCTATCACCAGTGCTATTTTTGCAGGAAAAATAGGTCCAGGAACTCCCGTGAGTGGGCGGTGGTTGGCGGAGCTGTGGGTAATGTGGGAGGAGCTACAGTGTGGGGGGGGGCAACCTTTGCAAGAATAAAGAATTTGCGTGCACCGTAGGTGCCCGTCGCAAAAAAAGGGGTATGGCCTCGCTGTAAGGGGCTTGGCCTTGCAGGAAAAGAATACCTTATACCCCAGTTTTGCAACCCATACGCCCAGACATTGCCTACCACAGGAAAAAAAATCCTGATTCATGCCCCTTACATTATTTGTCATTTTTTCTCCTTATATTAATGCCCATTACACATTATGCCACATACCGTAATGCCCATTATACAATATGCCACACACCATAATGCCTATTACACAATATGCCACACACTGTAATGCCCATTACACATTATGCCACACACTTTAATGCCCATTACACAATATGCCACACACCGTAATGCCTATAACACAATATGCCACACACCGTAATGCCCATTATGCAATATGCCACACACTGTAATGCCAATTACATATTATGCCACACACAGTTATGGCCCTGACACCATTTTATACCCCACACACAATAATGCCCCTTACAAATTATGCCACACAGTAAGGTTTCTAATTACTTTTAAATTACCTGCCTGTTGTCAGGGGTCTCATGCTCATTGCCAAGGGTTTCATGCTCGTTGCCAAGGGTCTCTTGCACATTGCCAGGGGTTTCCTGCGTGTTGCCAGGGGTTTCATGCACATTGTAAAGGGTCTCGTGCTCATTGTGAGGGCGGCTGCGGGCTGGGAGTATAGCCCCCGCAGCCGCAGTAAACATCCTGGCAGCTGCCCCATTAACGATTGGGAGGGTTGTTGTTGGCATCAGTAAGTATATCGCTACTAGTCCCCTGCAGCACCTGCAGTGGATTGAGATGTGCTGGTAGTTGCGGAAGCGCTTCTGTCCATGGCACTGTGGAAAACCCCTCTTAAAATGCCCACCGCTGAGGAGACAGGTGTTTTTTTTAGTGGGTTTTTTTACGCTGCTATAGACAGAAGTGCTTTTGCAGCCCCCAGTGCATCTCAATACACAACGGGGGTTGCAGGGGCTGCGGCGGACTAGCGATATACTTACTGATGCCCGCATCCACCCTCCCAAACTTTAATGGGGCAGCGGCCAGGAATGGCATTCCAGAGCGTTCCGGCTGAAAAATAGCCCTGGGTATTACATAACTCTAAAAATGCTGTGACAGTTCTGTTGGTTCAACTTGTCTATCTGTGCAGGTCACTGATTTGGATCCAGCAAAAGACCCCAGACCATAATCAAATGCGGGGGTTACGGTAGCCCGGAACCCCCCCTACTCTTGGCAAGTGGCTCAAATTATGACAACAATAGCAATAGTATATAATACTAGAGCTGCTGCCACATCATGCAGTTTAAGGGACAGAGCAGAGCTGCTGCACTTGCCCAGTGGTAGCAGCTCCTTCTACCGAGTTTGCTGTATGTGTGGATCTGAGTCCTCATTCAATGTACTGGACAAGAGAGTAGCTAACAGAAAGAAGAGAGAGGTGCCTTACCATGAGGTGGGAGAATGTGAACTTAGAAAGTACAGAACTGGTTCTATTATGTTTGTGTATTTATTTATTATGGTAAATAAATATTTCCCTGACCACTTGTTAATATTATTTAAATGTTTGTCTATAGTATAGGCTGTATCAATCTATCATGTTAAGTATTAATACTGTATTCCATGCAGTATCCATGGTATAAAAAGACCAATGTTTACATTAATGTCCTTAGGCTCTTCTAACGCTCCTCCAGACTCCCGCACTTGCTCCAATGTTCTGCAGAGCGGAAGATCGTGGACTGCATTTGGAAACCCCCTCTAGAAATAGTGCATTTTCCACTGCCCCAGGCCATCAGACTTCTTTTTCTATGTATGACAGTTGGTGCACAAAAAAGGGCAATGCTTTAAATAGCATAATATGGATTGTTTTTTAATAAAATAAATTGCCCTTTTACATTTTGGGCTTAAACACACTGGGAAAATTGTAAATAACCCCCACACACAGAGGAACCATCCTAAATCCTACTCAGTGACATACAAAACTCCTGCATAATGAACCAAAGATTTAAAATTTTGGTTCATCGACCCATAAGACCATCTTCCATTCTTCAGTAGCCCACTAGCGGTGCTTCAAAGCCCAGATATGCCTTTTTTCATTGCTGCAGAATAGCTTATTTTTCAGCTATTATTAACCTAAACTTTTTTTTTTTTAACCTCTAGCAGTTGAATCTTTCAGTAGTTCAGCTCTTCACAAGCGTATCTGGATGAAAACTGCAAGCCAGCATCGTATGTGAACATAACCTGGTTGACTAACATACTACCCCAGGACTCCAATTTAGACTTGGCACCCCTTTAAGTTAGAGAACAGTTTTACTGATGCTGCGATAACTATTTTCCGAGTCGGTTAGGAAGTTCCATGAGTGGGAAAAGGCAGAGCCAATATCATTTCATTGTCTAGACAGGAATCTTTGCAGGTGTGTTTTGCCAAAGGCAAAAGTCATCTTTTGGGCTCGTTCTTTGTCAATCTTTCAAATATCCTCAAATAACATTTGTGGCGCTCAGCTGGCAGGATGATTCTTGATATCGTGCCAGCAGTTAAACTTTCTGACAAATTGATTCACGAATCTCTTCTTAATGGCTCAAGAGAAATGTTGTTTAAAAATACATTTTAAAAGGTAGAAAGTCATTTTAATGTACAATTGATGCTTATATTTTGTGCTTCTCGCTTTAAAATTCAAATACAAGCACCTTAATAAATAGTTTGTTTAAACACATTGAAAATGTTATTTTGTTCCAAACTAAAAATCTTTTTTTTTTTTGTTTCTCAGCCCAACCTGCGCTAAAAGATTGACCTTCTGGGAAACACTGATAAAATTTGTTAAAACATTTGGCTCATCTCTAATAATCAGTAATTCCAGTACATTTGTATGTATTTTGTTACCGGGTCATTATTCTACCTTCTCTACACTTCAAGCTTGTTTTTCTTGATTAAATATAACAATTTATTCAATTTCTCAGTCTTGCAGGAAACCTAATTAAATCTCAGAGGACCCAAATAAGCAGCACAAAAAAATAATTATTCTCAGTTGTCACCATGGGTGGCCGAAAAGCTACGTTAGTATTATGTATATGTTGATCTCCCAGTCCACTGGCTACTCAATATACATCCTGTGACCCGAGGATAAGATTAAACATTAACACTGTCAAATCCAGTGGGAACAGCCTATATAACAATGTATTAGAGTTTCACAATGGGGAATCTGGATAATATGCATAGATGAAAGCTGCTCGCTTGCTGTCCTAGTATAAACAGATTTTACACATTTTCTGCTAAAATACACAATATTACTGTTTAAGTACTGTATATTATATTTGTCAAATGTGTACTATGATTATTCCCGGGATCAAATATATATGAAATATAATTATACAGTGAATTATACAAATGGAGCATAATGGTCTCCCATGCTGTAAGTAAAGTCCCACCTTCCGTTACGCCAAATTTGCTACCCAGACCTGACTGCATTGCACTGCTATTGTGATGCCATGGAGTATCTGGGGTTAAGGGTTGAATAGTTCAACACATTATTTTGCACTTTTAGAGAGCCTGATTGTACTAGGTAGGATGAAGGGCTCCATCCATGGCAGCATTGTGTGAAATCAAGCTGGACAATACTCAGGGAAGCAATAAGGAACTAGCAGTAACCACTGGAGAACAAGAAAGTGAGTTTAAGAGGAAACTTCTTATGGAAGCTATGTAGGAGAGTCAATGAGCATGGATATTAGAGGATTTCACCCAACTCCTTTCTTCTGGGCCAAAATGATTCTAATCTACTAATTACTGAACATGTCTCCTAGAGATTTTACAGTCTAATATTTGTTATACAGTAATTCATGTGGTACTCGTCTTGATGATCCACCAACATGGCTGAGAGAATAGATTTAATAGAAGAAAACAGATCGATAACTATAGGTTTGAAAAGGGAGACATGAAAGATGTTCAGAGTAGAGGCATAACTTTGGGAGGCAACAGAGTCGGCTGCAGCTGGACTCTTGCTGTGAGGGGGGCACCTCTTCTCCTGTTCTGTGTGTTCAGCGACACCATTCAATCAAGTTAATTGACAGCACGCCTATTTCTTCCTCCCTGCACCTTACAAGTCACACCCTCGTTATTATAGACACATGTTTTACAAGTGTCATGCCCAGGTTTACAACCCACAACCTATTATACTGGAAGCAGACACATTACTGATGGAGCTATTTGCTCCTGCAAAGGAATCTTGAGAATTCTAACTATATGAACTCTGACAATTACAAGTAGCTTCATATAGTTAGAATTCTCATACTTCCTATACAGGAGCAAGTAGCTCCATCAGAAAGGTGCCTGCTTCCAGTATAACAGGTCATGGGTTCCAATCCTGGGTATGACTGTTAAGAAATGTGTGATTAAAATAAATGGCAATGAAATGTATATACACATTATATATATATATATATATATATATATATATATATATATATATATATACATATACATACATATATTTAGCTATATATAGGGGGACACCAATATTTTTCTTGCCTCTGGGCAACTGGGAACTTACGCCACTGGTTCAGAGGGTCAGTAGGTTGCTGGAAATTTTAATCTGTAGGCCACAGGATTAACGATTTGTAGGATCTTAAAGGGATTTAGAATCCTTGGAGTGAAGTTCACATTTGGAATTTGGAATCTTAGATGACTAGTGGAAAGCCAAACTCTCTCCAGGAAATGAAGGAGATCGATCCATCTTTTCTTGTCCACTGTGGATTTTATAATGGAAAGAAGCTCTAACCAGGTTTTTCTTTTCTGTGCTTCAAATCTCCAAGACATTTTCAGTCAGATGTTGAACAGCAGGAAGTGGTACTGATGGGAAGGTTGAAAGTTCTCACAGAACAGGATGAAAACTATATTGGATAACAAATGGAGATTGAACTGTAGATTTGTGGGACAGGATATTATGGGCAAATTTGGCCCATGATAGTAGAGACACCCAAATATCATGATTGGCAGAAATATGTATCTTGATTAACTTTCCCAAGTCTTGATTTACTCATTCCATCTGACCATCACTGTGGTGGTGATACGCACAGGAAAGAGTAAGTTTAATATAGAAAGTCCTGCAAAGCATCCTCCAGAATTTTACCATGAACAGAGAATATGGTCCTGATTATGAGTTGGGAGTAAAGCAAAACAAAAGCAAATAAGTTTGTATCTGGAACAAGCCATGTTACAATGTAAGGGGTGCAATTTTTTTTGATGCCTTATCACATGCTCACCTCCTGGACTCAGGTGTCCCTGATGCTGATAATGACGTTGGATTTTATGGATCGATGTGTCGATGTCCTCTCCTCCAGGCGCATGGAGTAGCTTCATGATGTGACACTCAGGGTTGAACTCTGCCAACTGTTTTCTCATGTTGTCCTGTGTGGCTGGCCTTCTTCATCCAGGGAGCTTTGTCTTTCTTCACCTTTCGTGATGAGTTAATCCTCTTTGATGGGATCCTCCTGCATGGTCAACGTTTCATTATACCGTATGCCCTTCAAGGTTTTAAATGGTCAGCAAACCCACCAGGGGCACCCTGGGCATGAGGCCAACATACAGCAGGGTAAGAAAGACCAGTTTGTTCCGTCTATAGCTACTGTCATTGAGCATGCAAGCTTGTGAGTAGGGCTCTCTTATTTCTTTGTCTGTTAGTATCAAGTCTCAATTTATAATTCCCCCCCCCCCCCAACTTGTAAAGCACAATGGAAAATGTTTGCACTATAGAATTAACTGTTAATAAATAGATAAATGTACCTGCAGGATTTACTCAACATTGCCCTCATAATTTATTTCTTATTGCCGCAATATACAGTACGTTCATAAGAAATTTTACTTACTTGGTTTTTTTTTTTGTGGGGATTGATAAATATTCCCCTAAGTGAGATCCATCCTATTTGGTGATTTACCTTTTTTAAAAATGTTCAGAAAGGTGGAATCAGAAGAGAAGGGAGGGAAGAAAGTAGCGTCGTGGTGAGCAGTAACTGCAGTTGCAAGGTTGTAGCTGTAATGTATTAATGAACTGTCAACACAAAGAAAATATGTAGCATAGGAAATAACAGATATGTTTTCATCGCAGGGAATTGTAGAGAAATACATTTCAGTCTCAGCTGAAATGAATGACACATTGTGCAACACAACCAGTTGTATGGTCCTAATAATGTTCAGGGCAGCACCGGGAATATGCATTTAATCAGCCTGAAAACATAAAATACTGTATGGTCTGAAATATATTGCTTCCTCTTTTCTTCTGTTATTACCAAACATTTAAGTCAGTACTGACCAATGTAGACTTTTATGTGCAATATTATTTGCAGTAGAAAGTTTTCCTTTGGTAATATATAGTAGATATAATGTATTGAACTCCAGTATTATTGTATAGGGGAATATCTATCTATCTATCTATCTATCTATCTATCTATCTATCTATCTATCTATCTATCTATCTATCTACCTATCTATCTATTGTGGCAGGAGAGATACTTTGCCACATGTAAGCTACACACAGGGTCCTGGGGGTGGATGGGAAGTGTGGATGGACCAGGTTCCCATCCATTTGGCCCAAACCAGGTCTTATAGGCTTCTTAGCCCAAGAAGCTGCTTCATCAGCCAGCACCTGGGTGCAGGTTTTAAAGCAGAGTCTGTCCCATGAGTCAAGGCTCCTGAAGGCAGTTAGTGCCCAGGTGATAGGTCTGCTAGGGACAGTGGGATCCGGAAGACTGGGGCACTAGTGTCAGAATGCCGGGACCTGAAGGGTTCCTTATTAAGTAAGAGGGAGTGAGGCAGGGCCTAACCTCCCTGGTAGTTTATACTAGTGACAGTGATCTTTATTTTATGTGTATCTTTGTGTTTGAGCAACCTGAATAAAAGGTATTTGTTGTTTTTGCACAAGCCTGGAGTCGGTCGCTGGTGGTATTTTTGTAGCAGAGCACATTCTAGCAAGACTCCTGTTACACTATCCATAACACCCAACTGTCCCAAATGTGGAGGGACAGGCCAGATTTTTGGGCAATATCCCACCATCTCACGCACAGGTCACAGTGTCTCATGGTGTTGGTGGTGGGACGGAGTTTGGGGCCCCCCTTCCACTCGCTGTTTTGCATAGCAAATCAGCAGTGAATAGATGCTGTGTGCATGAGCACATCATCTAGTCATGGGAGAGAGGGGTGAGGGCATGACCAACATCTCACATGCCGCTGAGAATGCTCCAACAGTGATGTAAATTATGGAGCTTGTTTTACGGGTATGGCATTTACCATGAGACCACTCACCCTAGCCACATGGCCACTCCTCCTAATTTTAAGGCAATTAACTGTGACGTACTCAAGTGATCTTCATTCTACCTACAAGAAGTTGTAATCTATCTATATATATTATCTCTAGCTATATGTCTTCTCTTTAGCTGTCTCATAGCTGATAATGTCAATTATTACCATTAAACATAAAGCTATACACTATTACAGACTGAGTACGCTATTTGCGTACTGAGTACCGTAGGGGTACGTACTTAGCGTAACAGACGCTAGGCCGTGGGCGCGCGCACGAGCGACACGTACGCTCACGGATTCACGCTCCGTATCAAGCACGCTATAGGCGTACCGAGTACCGTACTGCTACGCTATTGGCGTAGCGGACGCTGCGCCGTGAGAGTGAGACACGAGCGGCGCAGACGCTCACAGAATGATACGCAGTAAACCTTATTAATAAAACACAGTAGGAATATGCTTATTCTCTAAACCTTAGTAGTCAGATACTACAATGATGTAACGCTTAAAAACCTTAACAATGTGTATGCTGTTTGAGCGATTAAGACGCTAAGAAAAGCCCTTTGCAGTAAACAGTGAAAACACAAGACCTGGTTTGGATTTAAAAACCACAGCAGCTCTAACACCGCCGTGGATGGTTTAGAGAAAAAGGGAAACACAATACAAGTTATACACTACAAACTAACATAGAAATCTAAACAGAATAACAGAAAATAATGTGAACAATGGCGAACAATTACAAACAAGAGCGAAGAAATGAGAACATAAATGGCGAACAAAATGGCTACAGAGAATAATACATACGTGAGAATGTTTCGCCAGCGCAACCTGGAATCCAGTCCTCAGCTATCAGGGAGAAAGCCTTCAGAGTCTTGTCTGACCAAGCCTGCTGCAAGCTCTATTTATTCACTAGCTCAAGACGTAATACAATAGACACTGTGTGCTCTTCTTCCATTGGTTAGGGGGTGGGACATGTCCTGCACCGGGGACCATTGGTTAGTTCAAGAAGTGGGCGATGGCTAGGACTTGGGATGTGGAGTTCCCGCCCCATAATCAGTTTAAACCCATCACATTAAACATAAATCTGGTATTATTAATATCTTAATGAGGTAACTTTTAACAATGTTCTTATTCCCACCAGATTAATGTTCACGTGACTCTGAACAATATGAACCCACACATGATATTTCTATCTATTTCAATCTTCAAGATATTCATATATCCACATATATATATATATATATATATATATATACATATATACACACACTCCTGCTATTACAATTTGTTAGGAATTATATATTTATTCACATATATATATATATATATATAAATGAATACCTCTATTTCCATGGATTTTGGACTAGGACTTGTTAGTATTCTAAATTCCTATTTGTCTGGTTTTGTTGTGGAAAACTATTGTTTCTGATCTTCCAAACATACTCTGCTCCTGGGCATTGTTCACTCTTGTTTGTCTCTTTCTTTCAGTTGAGACAATGGCAACTCAGCACTCATTACTCTGGAGAGAAACCTGGCCCTATTCATAAACAAAGGTGTATGCCCTCTTCATAGAATCTCAAAGCTTAGTGTAAATAAGGCCATTGTATCTCAGTCTGTGGGAAATTAATGTGTGACCGAATTCCATTCTCGTCCCCTCCCCATTCGTAATATATTTTAAATACAATTTTATATCTATTTTCTACTTCTGCACATAACTATGCGCAGGAACGAGCGATCCTTTCCTAACTAACATCGGAATGTTACCCTTAAAATACCCTACAGCTGGATACTAGACACCACCTTTCAACCTTTATCTGACCCTTCCTATCATGCAAAGAGGAATCTCTCTGTCCAGGAACAGTTTAAACTAATCATACTCGCTGACATGGTCTAGGGGAATATTAACTACAAAATGCACTATGTGGGTTAAATATGCTATGATCAAGTCGCACGCTACACGCTCACAAACCCTACCGTAAATGCGCACACCACGCGCCAAGGCGCATGGCCGTAGAAGCTCCGTTACGCAAAGTGCGGATATGCGTACGCACGGCAGAGCGAGTGCACGCGCAGCGGGCATGTGCATGGGGTTAATACAGAAGGATATGCATCAGGATATTTTTCGACTTTGACAGTCCACCCTTTGGCAGTCAACAATAACTGCCACTATCCAAACACTTAAGCAGAAAAATATACAATACAATGAAATACCTATAAATGATTGGGTGGAGGGAGGAGAGGAGAAGGTGGGAAATGTATGACCTAGTGGGATAGTAAAAGCATGTATGTATGAAATTCATGTCTGAGGGGTCATGTGTCATCGTGCCGTACATGTTCTAGATAAGCTTCGAGGTATTGCGAAGTATACATTGAATCCTTCTTATCCCGTATTAAGGGTCTGTAAGTGGGCTAACAAACTCTACCGAGCTCTTTTCGACTTTTAGTTCCAACAAATGGGGTGCACATTAGTTGATGATACATGAAGGGGGAAAATATGTGAGTGCTAATATATGTACCTATGTTACCTGTCGACTATGTGTGTCACTACCTGAAGATCGTAGAGATGAAGATAAGAAACATGCGTTATAAATGCATTCATATGGTAATGTGTGTAATTGTCCATGGATGTCTTGTTGATGTCTTGTCCGGGTTGCTGTATCTTTGCTGTAAGTGGCAAGCAAAGTTTTTCAAGTGTCCATAGAAAGTTAAAGTCTCTAAAAGTTCATCAATGGTCTGTATAAAGGGTCATCAAAATCTTCTTCCGAGTGGATGTCTTTTTACCTTGGAGAAAAACAAAGGAGAAACGGGTGAAAGAAACGGACCGTGGAATCACATTTTATCACAGCATTGTCTCGATTGATGGGTCATAAATTAAACCAGTTGTTGTAACAATGCCTTCACTCCTCAAATTCATCAATTTGGTACTGCGCTTGCAATTTATTAAAATCTGAACACATCTAAATATCAAACCAATCATTATGACAACTCCTAGGATTCAAAGGAGAAATTTCCCTACATTCACGATAACATTTTGAGCCCATTCTCCTAAACCTGAGAACCAATTGCGTGGGTTCAACCATGAAACCCAGCCGGTCAGTTCATTACTCACAGCAGTAAGGGTAAGGTTGTGTCTCCTTCGGAACTCCCACTTCAATTGCAAGATAACGTCCATCCTTTGATCTATGACCTCGGTTGGGTCATCGGTGCTGTTTGTGATATATGTACAGCACTTCACGCCATACTGAGTTGCTAGGGTGACACAATACCCACCTGTCACCGCTGTGATGTAATTGAGAACCATCCTGTGCTGGATCAGTTCCGTTTTGTAAGCTTGCAATTCTCTCCCAGTATACCTGAAGGTGTCATCATACATCTCGGTGATATTGTCTATCAGGTTCGCTAGCGCAGTAATATACCTAAAATTTATAATTCCTCTGGCGGTACGGGTGATATCTAACGCGAGTAGGAATTGAATCCCCGTGGATTCGTGGATCAAATCAGAGGCTGCGTGCTCTGTCCTATCTATAAGGTGTCTCTTAACAATGTGTTCGTAGTGAGTGTGAGTGTAAGGAGCTTGAGCATTGCGGTGAACGTCTTTCATCTTATCATGAGTAATGGTTATTACTTCTGGCAACACTCTTCCAGTGTAACACAATCCCTCTGAGTTTGGGGCAAGCCACTTATACGCCTTCCTCCCGCATATGAAATATGCATCATCGAGGAGGACATATGGGACAGAATATGACATCACCATACTGCAAACCTTCCAGGTGAAAAATCCTATCCCTAACTCTCTCATCTGTTCAGTACACGTATCAGGCTGTATGATATGCGCACAGTATCCTGGTGATACTTCTCCAACCCGCATGGTCCTACTTCCTAGAGTGTACCTATACTGAAAATATCTCCCACCATTGGCTATTTGGCGTATAAGTTCTGAGTCTACGGGCATTCTATCGGCTCTGTGTGAAAATGCCATGGTTTGGTTGTTCCATGTCACTTCCCAATTTCCCGGCTTTCGAGGATTGGAAATGTTAAAACATACTAAGGACCTATCCACATGATATTGGTGGAGCTTCAAACTAGGAGGCCTAGAAATATTACATTTCTTGTCCACCGGTCTCCCACCCCTTAATTCAAGTACCTCACCTATTGTTAAAGAGTATGGCACTAGTCCTGACTTGCTCTGACCTTGAGGTACTTGTGAGCACACCCAGCATTCTGTTTGGTTTAAAACCTTACCCACTAATGAGTGATAGTCACTCAATGGATGACGGTCCATGTTGATATTAAGGCTGGACTGACATCTCTGGATGCACCTGTCCTCAACTATGTTTTCACAATTCCTACAGATACAATTCTCTTCAGCTAACAATCCTTCACAGTGTCTCCTAGTGTCATGACTACCAGATCATTTTCTGATACTCGCCTTTGCTCGGTGACTGTGTTGCTCTTGGAATTCTACTAATCCGTCCTTGTCATCAGAACCCATTCCAGATCCTTTCTCGACCTCTCTGGTACTCTCACCAAAATAGACTGTTCTGGTCAACAACAGGGTCAACAGGAAAACCCGGAACGCAGTCTCTTGGGGTAAGTCCATCTTGCAGGAGGAGAAAGAAAGAGTGGTAATGGGAGGTAAAGAAAATAATTAGAAGGGAAAGAAAATTGGTACGATAATTGTCCTCTAGTCTTGTTGTTCTTCTTGCTCAGATGCCGTCTCAACAGTGCTGCCTCTCAGTCTTCCCAAAACGGACACTCCAGTGATACGATATTCTTTCCGAATCAGCGACCTTTCTGTAAGGAGCATAAATCTTGCATTACCATTTGTTTAACTGTTGTGTGACATACCATCCTTAGAACATGAAAAAACAAAAAGAGAGAGAATAATAGAAAAAGAGAAAAATTGTCAGATTTCCGTTCACCATCAGGCAGTCACACCAACATGTCTATCGGTATCTCTGCACAGTCTCCCCCACCAGTATTTCCACTCTCCACCCTCTGTGCATGGCCAGGCACAATGATGCTGGTAAGATATACTGGGGTTGGGCAGACCTCTGAAAAGACCAAGTAGACATGTGACGTTTGAGCTGTAGTTCTGCTGGTGAACGTCAGAGATGAACAGGAAACATTTAAAGATAAATCACAGAGTTTACCTGGCCGCCCCTGTATCTACAAGATATGATCTACCAACTATACTTCACTGGCTGCAGACTACAGGTGCGGCCCAAAATTTTCCCTATATGATCCCTGATTCCAATTACGTGTGTCATAACTTTGCTCGTGTTCTTGTCTAGGAGGTCTGACTTTATGTGTGCTGTTACAGTTGCTGGCATAATGCCCTTCCCTTTTACACAGATAACAAACCCTTGGCTTCCTCCATGTGCCAGGGGCCGGGGATTTTGGTCGAGTTGATGCCTCTTCCAGTGCTTGGATGCTCATCACCATCAACTGCTCTCCCTGTGCTTCCCTGGTTCTTTGGATATTATGGTCATGTTCGATAGCGGACTCTCTTAATGCAGCCACCGAGATACCTCTCCAGTTAGGTTGAGTGGTTTGTACTCTGGTTCTCAACGTTTCTTTTAAACCTACCATTAATATGGACACAGCTACCTCTCTATGATGCACATTATTCTTAATGTCTTCGATCCCAGTATATCTAGCCATTTCCTGCAGTGCTCGGTGGAAATAGTCAGAAGCAGTTTCACCTTCTTTTTGTCTAATGGAGAAAATTTTCTTCCACTTGACAACAGTTGGGAAATAGATTCCTAATTGCAAATTGATTTGTCGTACATTCTCCTGATTGTATTCCTCAGTGAGAGGTACTTCTGCGTCTAACTTACATTCAGTGATGAATTTCGCAGGGTCATTATTGGAGGGTAGACATACTCGTAGCACTGTTTGCCAATCTTTGTTTGTGGGTTCGGTGGCATTACCTAATTCTTTAATAAACCTTTGACATGCGGCTAGATCTCTCCTGGGGTCGGGAAATTCAGACATAATTGTCCTTAATTCTGTCCAAGACCAGGGACAATGCATAGCAATGTCTCTGACGGGAGTGACTCCCTGAGCGTCAGTCCTCCCATTGGGGACTGTGATCACCCTGACAGGCTTTAGTTCAATTACACCATCTTGTGTTGACTCTACAATGTGAGGTGCAATTGTCTGTGCATAATGTACAATACCGTACTTACCTGTGGACACGACCTCACCTGACCCTCCGTTAGGGGGCTTTACTACTGCCCTTACCGATTGGGCCGTGCCCACCTGGGTGTCTTGTATGGTGGCTGCTGGAGAAAGTGCCGACATCGTGCTGGGCTCACTTTCTTGCTTGTAATCCTGAGGGAAGTTTAACATGGGGTGCAACTTGCACGGGTTAGAATTTATACATTTATCAGTTTTACTCCTATCGTCATTAATACATTTATTACATTTATTCTTATTGTCATTAATACATTTATTAAGTGCACTTTTATCGTATACCAGTATGCCATTCTCTGTAGCCATTTTCTCTCCTGTTATGTATGGTGGTGGTGGTGCTGTTGCTATCAGTTTCCTGCTAGGGTTGGAACCAGCTGTGTAAGCTAATTCCCTCTGTATATCACTCTCTTGTTGCCATAAATGTAAACAGTTTGTGTGTCTGATCCTCTGTTTTTGGGATTTTATGAGACAGATCCTAAGCCTTAGATTATGCAATACCTCTGAGTCAAAACTACCTATCCCAGGAAATGGTGCTTTATCCCCCACAGTCATTCGTGTCCATTCATCACAAAAGGTCTCAGTGTGGGGACCATACTTCCCCCACATTACTAACCGGGCAGAAAATCTCTGCCTGAACCCTGGCGGAGTAACGTCCCTGTGTTGTACACTTGGCTTCCATTGTGGACCTTTTTAACACAGAAAAACTTCCTAAAATGCACCAAACACAGTAGTCTACGGTGGAAATCCTTAAAGCTCTTCCACTGAACTTCTTCTGCTCCGAGTATCCCCGGTCCGCCGTCTAGCAGACTCGTGTAGCCGTTGCAGGCCCTACCTCTCAAGATTTTCCTGAGAGATAGGCGACAATTCCCTAAACCTTTACTTTACACAAATCACGCTTGCATGTGCTCCCTACAACGCGTATGAGGATAAGATTTACGCACGAATATGCAACCTCATATCATGTTGCGTCAATTGTTTACACATACAACCGTGCGGTCCAATCGTACCACTTATAGACACTTTTTATCTATAAATGGTAGGATCATTGGAGTCTCCCTACTGTGCTCCACAACAGCAGGAGCGTAATACCATGAAAACTTTATCACACTCCGTCGCACGTGTACACCTGGACCGTGCTCGCACGTTTTCACCTAGACCGTGCTTCACCAAGCTTCACCAAGATCACCAAGACCACCAAGCGGGGTTCAATACACTCATACCTTTTTCAGCCCAGACTATCATCCTATAGTTTTCTGATCAGAAAAATCCTTTCCTGTTAACTGATAGCTTTCCCCAGAGGTAATACAGAAAAAAAAAAGTTGTTTTTTTTAAACTAAATATTGGATACTGATCAATTTGTGCTATTATCGCGTGGCTACCGTATCGCCTAGACTAAAACAATGCTATCGTGTGATTTGTATTTAGTGGGCGTATCTGTACGCACGTTGCGTAATATACGCCACGTGTGTAGGCCTTTGCGTTGTGTACGCAGTCTCGCACGCGGTCCGAGACACATGTACAAAGGCCGGATACGTCCGCAGTAACACAAATAACACGTTTCTATAAATGTAAACGATATTCAACTATAATCGCTTACCAAACACCACACAGTATCTCCTGTATAAACCTTTATAACTAGGCCAGGCTGTGTGTGTGTTTTACACTTACTCCCTTAAATATTACTTTTTACTTTTAACTAAATAGCAACAAATTTCTCAGCACGTGTCAAAATAGATCTAATAATCAATGCTAATGGCAACAAGCGAGTAGATATGCAGAATACACAAAATACAGGTCTAAATGAATCTAGTAATCAATGCTTCCAATAGTATGATTCATATTGGATAGCTATCTTGCAGAACATACATTGATATAAACACACACACACATAATTATATTATATCTATGTACCATTCACTGGTCTCCTGAGACTCATTTACTCATTAAGTGCTTCTAATTTGCATATGAATGTGCTTTTGACTGTCTGTGAAGGTGGTTTTTCACTGCCAGGAAAAAGCAGCCACACAGGTTAATTTGCATTTCAATGGCTATCTTACAACAAGCAGAGTTTAACTGAATCCTAGATGTAAAGAAAAAAAAAACTTTGTTTATATCTGTATGTGGTTCTTACATGACGTATTCATCTTACTATTAACTTTTATTAAGCCCCATCTGAATCTATTTGTAATTGACTATGGCATGGGTTAAATAAATGCATTGGTAACTCATAAATGGTGATTTATTTTTGACCAAGGACGGCTGATTATTCGGGCAGTGAAAATCAGCCATTTAGAAAAAAATTACCTTCCCAAAATGGCCGCTGCTCCTCCCCCTTCCACATCCATAAGGGTTACACAAAAATGGTGGACAGGCCATGTGGTTAGTACAAAATGGAGGACAAACCATGCGGCTTCCTTTGTCACTAAGAAATCACACATCATGCGAGCCCCTGAAGTTATTTTACCTTGTTTTGCAACAATATGATCAGATATGCAGAGTACAGGTGTATGCTTGTATTGTGTGCGCATTTGGCGCAAAACAGAAATTTACAGATTTAAAATAGCTTTGCGTTCTTACCTTCCGGATCCCACCAGCATCCCAACAAACCATGCGGAGCAGACGCTTATCTAATCAGCACCAGTGTATCCCCGACCACAAAACGGCTAACAGGGGATACTACCTTCCCGCCCTTTGCTGATAGATAAAAGTCTGCCTTGTCCTGCTAGGCGGCAGATATGAGGAGAACCGGACGATTGCCCCCAATTGATAATGTCAATTATTACCATTAAACATAAAGCTATACACTATTACAGACTGAGTACGCTATTTGCGTACTGAGTACCGTAGGGGTACGTACTTAGCGTAACAGACGCTAGGCCATGGGCGCGACGCATGAGCGACACGTACGCTCACGGATTCACGCTCCGTATCAAGCACGCTATAGGCGTACCGAGTACCGTACTGCTACGCTATTGGCGTAGCGGACGCTGCGCCGTGAGAGTGAGACACGAGCGGCGCAGACGCTCACAGAATGATACGCAGTAAACCTTATTACTAAAACACAGTAAGAATATGCATATTCTCTAAACCTTAGTAGTCAGATACTACAATGATGTAACGCTTAAAAACCTTAACAATGTGTATGCTGTTTGAGCGATTGAGACGCTAAGAAAAGCCCTTTGCAGTAAACAGTGAAAACACAAGACCTGGTTTGGATTTAAAAACCACAGCAGCTCTAACACCGCCGTGGATGGTTTAGAGAAAAATGGAAACACAGTACAAGTTATACACTACAAACTAACATAGAAATCTAAACAGAATAACAGAAAATAATGTGAAAAATGGCGAACAATTGCAAACAAGAGCGAACAAATGAGAACATAAATGGCGAACAAAATGGCTACAGAGAATAATACATACGTGAGAATGTTTCGCCAGCGCAACCTGGAATCCAGTCCTCAGCTATCAGGGAGAAAGCCTTCAGAGTCTTGTCTGACCAAGCCTACTGCAAGCTCTATTTATTCACTAGCTCAAGACGTAATACAATAGACACTGTGTGCTCTTCTTCCATTGGTTAGGGGGTGGGACATGTCCTGCACCGGGGACCATTGGTTAGTTCAAGAAGTGGGCGATGGCTAGGACTTGGGATGTGGAGTTCCCGCCCCATAATCAGTTTAAACCCATCACATTAAACATAAATCTGGTATTATTAATATCTTAATGAGGTAAGTTTTAACAATGTTCTTATTCCCACCAGATTAATGTTCACGTGACTCTGAACAATATGAACCCACACATGATATTTCTATCTATTTCAATCTTCAAGATATTCATATATCCACATATTCATATATATATATATATATGTATATATATATATATACACACACACACTCCTGCTATTACAATTTGTTAGGAATTATATATTTATTCACTTATAGAAATCAATGGTTACCCGGCACTCCTATATGGGATGAAAGATAATTCTTGCTGCGGTGCCCTCCGTGTGTTGACGGCACAACCCCCAATATTCATCAAGCAGTTACGGCGGCACTCAAGCAGACTTGTTCAATCTTTTATAAACATAGCAAGTTTATTTTCCAACGTCGTTTCGGGGATATACCCCGTCGTCAGGGACAGCATGTAACACTGTTATAGTCTGTTTGTGATGTGCTGTCCCTGACGACGGGGTATATCCCCGAAACGACGTTGGAAAATAAACTTGCTATGTTTATAATTTATTCACTTATATATATATAAAATATATATATAAATGAATACCTCTATTTCCATGGATTTTGGACTAGGACTTGTTAGTATTCTAAATTCCTATTTGTCTGGTTTTGTTGTGGAAAGCTATTGTTTCTGATCTTCCAAACATACTCTGCTCCTGGGCATTGTTCACTCTTGTTTGTCTCTTTCTTTCAGTTGAGACAATGGCAACTCAGCACTCATTATTCTGGAGAGAAACCTGGCCCTATTCATAAACAAAGGTGTATGCCCTCTTCATAGAATCTCAAAGCTTAGTGTAAATAAGGCCATTGTATCTCAGTCTGTGGGAAATTAATGTGTGACTGAATTCCATTCTCGTCCCCTCCCCATTCGTAATATATTTTAAATACAATTTTATATCTATTTTCTACTTCTGCACATAACTATGCGCAGGAACGAGCGATCCTTTCCTAACTAACATCGGAATGTTACCCTTAAAATACCCTACAGCTGGATACTAGACACCACCTTTCAACCTTTATCTGACCCTTCCTATCACGCAAAGAGGAATCTCTCTGTCCAGGAACAGTTTAAACTAATCATACTCGCTGACATGGTCTAGGGGAATATTAACTACAAAATGCACTATGTGGGTTAAATATGCTACGATCGAGTCGCACGCTACACGCTGACAAACCCTACCGTAAATGCGCACACCACGCGCCAAGGCGCATGGCCGTGGAAGCTCCGTTACGCAAAGTGCAGATATGCGTACGCACGGCAGAGCGAGTGCACGCGCAGCGGGCATGTGCATGGGGTTAGTACAGAAGGATATGCATCATGATATTTTTCGACTTTGACATAGATAGATAGATAGATAGCTATCTATCTATTCTATAAACTGTGGTAAATTACCACAGCTGTTGAATCCCTCAGGGGCTAGACAATTAGCCCTGACCGCCGGCACTTTTCGGTGATTATGCTTCCAGAATCCCCAATAAGCAGCCTTTAGAGACCCATTTTTTAGCGATATCCATGGGTCCAGAAACTAAAAAGACTGTGTTGGGCGCGTGCACTGGCAATGGGATACTGCCCTATCTGTCTAATCTCTAGATAAAGTGGCCATACACAGTGAGATAAAATGCTTGTCAGGCCAACAGACATGTTTTCTGACAGCCTGATTTCCACCAGATATCATTGGAATACACTGTGAGATGTCACACAGTGTATGGTCACATGATATCTAGGTTCCTCCCCTGGGAAGGAGACATTTCCCTGTTCCTCCACTGTGAAGGAACAAGGCAAATGTCTGTCAATTGGTCGGTGCAGGGCATAAAGTGCCCAATGCAGCCAACTTGTATTGGGCAGTGTTCAATTAGCGGCATCTTTTATGTCTTTTTTGCAGAGAAAAAACTGACTTTTCGCAGGTATGCGTGCTCCTGCAATTCTATTAAAATGCAAATTAGCGAAAATGGGATTGCTGCGAAAATTGATGCCGAAAGTGAAAAATGGGTAAATCTGTCCGTACCCCCCATAAAAGCTAAACTGACACCGGATAACAGTATAAAAGTTTATAATTGGTTATAATAAATGTATTTCTGGTACTTAAATAGGCTCAAATGGCTGTTATATACATTTTATTCAAAATTTTAAAAAAAATTCTAGAAAGCTATTTTTTCAGTAAAATAAGTTCTAACATTAATCTTGGGTTACATAAAAATGGGTATATTTGGGTCATTTTAGGGGACTTTTAAAAAAAAAGTGGAAGCAGACCGATTACTCCCACCTGCAAGTCGAAAAACACTGGTCCCACTCATAAAGCACCCCAATGTACCTCTGTCTCATACCTTGTACACCAATTTCCATTATTTTGCCCTTTTTCACCCCCAAAATGAAATTTCATTATTGGCCAATTAAAAATAATTAAAAACTTCTAAGTGCCCAATTAGTCATTTAGGGGGTTGTCCCAGGGTTTCAGAAACAAATCCCGAAATGTTTAACTTAAAATAGGGATTTTCCCCAAGTTTATCACCTGCGCAGAGTTGGTGAATTGAAATTAGCAGTAAAATTACTGTAAAACTATTTTTGAGGACAATTGAATAGGCATTCTGACTAATTTACCGCAATCCGTGGTAATTTTGCGTCTTAATATTTAATATAATTTTGGTAATATTTCCGCCGCTAATTGAATACTCCCTTCTGTGTCATTGTTTCTTCAATAGATTGTGGGTGTTTGTTTCATTGTGTATTCTGTCTCCTTTTCTTCCTTCATTCCATCCATATCCAAGGTGCACCCATGGAGGAACTTCCATTTGCCCAGAACTCACCTCCGTTAAAAATTATCATGCATTAAAAAATGTATCATTCAAAGTTCAAATGAGATATTTATTTATATTAAAGCGTTACCGCCATCCTGAGATGGCAATATGTGAACAAGTATTACGGCAGGACATGTACTTCTGCAATCCATAAATAGGAAGGACTTTCAATGCATGTAGAGAGCACAGTTCAAATCAGCTTACTTTATGCTAAGCAAATGGGCATATGTCAAAAACAGCATGGACTCGATATGTGACAGTTTAATCGGGATGTAGTTAATTTGATGGCTGACGGACTCGTTTCTGTTGGACTCGTTTAGTCTTGTGTTACTGTATAATATCTTAACTTATATTACTGATAAATATAAATATTAGACATATCTGCAATGCAAATCCAGCCCTGCAAAGCAATTGCCTTTCTTCTTTTCTGTGGTACAATTGTATTTTAGCTTTACTTTAGTACATGTGAAGAAGAAGCATGTCAGTCAAATAATGTAATGGTTGCACATTCCTGCTTCTCTATGGATTTAGGCTAAAGGACCACATTGATAAAAACTGTCTGTTTAGTTGTTTTCAGTAGATTAACCTTAGAGATCAGCCATCAGAAATGTATCTTCTAAATCTCCAAAAGAAAAAGAGACAATATGTTTTGATGTCCAGTAAGAACAGAGGAATTGTCTGACAACTAAGCAGGCTCATAAATAATATGATATAGCACAAAGACAATATATTGTTTTGGGAAATTAGAATTGTAGAATTGAAAGAATTTTTTTAAAGCGGTGAGATCTGGCATAGCTTCACACACTGCTGTTCCGATCGTCATGGCAACCGGATGATGCATTGATTTTTTTCTTCCTTTTAATGGCACTTAGGAAGTTGGAAACAGCAGGAAACTGCAGGGCAGACCACTAATGATTGTTCTATGAAGCTAAATTAAGATGGTCAATGCGTTGTATACTGTATTATATACATATATATATATATATATATATATATATATATATATATACACACATATATACATATATATATATATATATATATACTATGTGTACACACACACATATATAAATATATATATATATATATATGCAAGGAGAAGTTGCCCACGACAACCAATCAGCATTGACGTAACATTTATAATTTGCATACCATAAAAGTATACAGAGCAGTGGAGAAGTTGCTCACTTCTCCACTTTCATCGCTGCTTAGTACATGTCCCCCAATATTTATTTTCTAATGTCACACAGCATACCCCCCCCCCCCCCAAACACTGCCTAACATCCCCAGACTCAGTGACAGTTGGTGTGGCGCCCTCACCTCTGTAACTGCCACTGGCAAGGAAGTCCAGAAACAGAAAGGCCAGTATGTCTTGTTGCCTCTAGTCAGGTATCACACAAAGGGCTAGATGTATCATCGCTTGGAAAGTGATAGAATGGAGAGTGAAAAAACAGGATTTTAATACCTACCAGTAAATCCTTTTCTCCTAGTCCATAGAGGATGCCGGGGTCCACTTCAGTACCAATGGGTATAGACAGTTCCGCAGGAGCCATGGGCACTTTAAGACTTTTTCAGAGTGTGAACTGGCTCCTCCCTCTATGCCCCTCCTCCAGACCTCAGTATAGGAACTGTGCCCAAGGAGACGGACATTTCGAGAAAGGGATTTACTTTTAAGTTAATGGTGAGATTAATACCAGCTCACACTTCAACCATGCCGCACAATATGGCATTCAACAAAACACATGCCAACGAGCATGAACATTACAGCAAACGTGCTGAAAACATTTTTAACAAATTAACAACTGCAGGTAAGTACGCACTGGGTTGGGTGCCCAGCATCCTCTACGGACTAGGAGAAAATGATTTACCGGTAGGTATTAAAATCCTGTTTTCTCATACGTCCTAGAGGATACTGGGGTCCACTTCAGTACCATGGGGTTATACCAAAGCTCCAGTACGGGCGGGAGAGTGCGGATGTCCCTGCAGTACCGATTGACCCAATTTCAGGTCATCAGCGGCCAAGGTGTCAAACTTGTAAACTTAGCAAACGTGTTTGTCCCTGACCAAGTAGCTGCTCGGCAAAGCTGTAATGCCGAGACCCCCCGGGCAGCCGCCCAGGATGAGCCCACCTTTCTTGTAGAATGGGCATTCACCGAATTCGGTATCGGCAAACTTGCCGTGGAATTAGCGTGCTGAATCGTACCTCTGATCCAGCGCGCAATCGTCTGCTTAGAAGCAGGACACCCAATCTTGTTGGGAATATACAGGACAAACAGTGCCTCTGTTTTCCGTATCCGAGCTGTTCTTGCAACATAAATTCTCAAAGCTCTGACCACATCCAGAGACTTTGAAGCAGCGAAGGTGTCAGTAGCCACTGGCACCACAATAGGTTGGTTTACATGGAAAGAAGAAAACCACCTTTGGAAGAAATTGCTGACGAATTCTTAGTTCAGCCCTATTTTCATGGAAGATCAAGTAAGGGCTGTTGTGAGACAAGGCCCTTAACTCAGACACCCTCCTTGCGGATGCCAAGGTCAACAGCATGACCACTTTCCAAGTGAGAAACTTTAGCTCTACCTCTTGGAGAGGTTCAAACCAATCTGACTGAAGGAACTGCAACACCACGTTAAGATCCCACGATGCCGTAGGAGGCACAAATGGAGGTTGGATGTGCAGAACCCCTTTCACGAACATCTGAACTTCTGGAAGGGAGGCCAATTGTTTCTGAAAGAAAATGGACAAGGCCGAAATTTGGACCTTGATTGAACCCAATCATAAGCCAGCATCCACACCCGCCTGAAGAAAAATGGAGAAAACGTCCTAACTGAAACTCTTCCGTTGGAGCCTTCTTGGTTTCACACCAAGATACATATTTTCTCCAAATACGGTGGTAATGTCTAGACATTACTCCTTTCCTGGCCTGAATAAGAGTGGGAATGACTTCTTTGCGAATACCCTTTCGGGCTAAGATCCGGCGCTCAACCGACATGCCGTCAAACGTAGCCGCGGTAAGTCTTGATACACACACACAGCCCCTGCTGCAGCAGGTCCGCGCGAAGAGGAAGAGGCCGAGGATCTTCTATGAGCAACTCCTGAAGATCTGGATACCAAGCCCTCCTTGGCCAGTGTGGGACAATGAGGATCGCTCAAACTCCTGTTTTTCTTATGATCTTAAGAACTTTTGTATTAGTGGAAATGGAGGGAAGACATACACTGACCGAAAACACCCAGTCGGCCACTAGCGCTATTGCTTGAGGGTCTCTCAACCTGGAACAATATCTCTGAAGCTTCTTGTTGAGACGGGATGCCATCATGTCTACTTGAGGAACTCCCCAAAGACTTGTCACCTCTGCGAAGACTTCTTGGTGGGGGCCCCATTCTCCTGGATGGAGAACGGGTCTGCTGAGGAACTCTGCTTCCCAGTTGTCAACTCCCAGAATGAAAATTGCTGACAGAGCTCTTGCATGTCTTTCGCCCAGAGGAGGATCTTTGTCACCTCTGCCATTGCCACTCTGCTTTTCATTCCGCCCTGACGGTTTATGTACGCCACTGCTGTTACATTGTCCGACTGGATCTGTACAGGTTGATCTTTAAGAAGATGCACGGCTCGTAGAAGGCTGTTTTAAATGGCTCTCAACTCCAGAACGTTTATGTGAAGACAGGTTTCTTGATTTGACCATCTTCCTTGAAAGCTTTCCCCCTGTGTGACTGCTCCCCAGCCTTGGAGACTTGCATCCGTGGTTACTAGGACCCAGTCCTGAATCCCGAACCTGCGTCCGTCTAGAAGGTGAGAACTGTGTAGCCACCATAGGAGCGAAATTCTGGCTTTGGATGACAGGATTATCCTCTGATGCATGTGTAGATGGGATCCAGACCACTTGTCCCATAGGTCCCACTGGAATACTCTGGCCATTCTCTGGATTTCCAGAGCTTTTCCTACTGGAAGAAATACATTCTGTACTTCTGGGTCCAGTATCATTCCCAGAAACGATAATCTTGTTGTCGGTTCCAACTGTGACTTTGGAAAATTTATGATCCAACCATGCTGTTGAAGCACTGTCAGGGAGAGTGTAATGCTCTGCACCAACCTTTCCCTGGATTTCGCTTTTATCAGGAGATCGTCCAGGTAAGGAATTATATTGACTCCTTGCTATTGAAGGAGGACCATCATCTCTGCCATCACCTTGGTAAACACCCTCGATGCCGTGGAGATCCCGAACGACAATGTCTGAAATTGGTAATGACAATCCTGTACTGCAAATCTCAGATAAGCTTGATGTGGAGGATAAATGGGAACATGTAAGTAGGCATCTTTTATGTCCACTGACACCATGAAGTCCCCTTCCTCCAGACTGGAAATCACTGCCCTCAGAGATCCCATCTTGAACTTGAACCTTTGCAGGTAGAAATTCAGTGTCTTCAGGTTTAGAATCGGTCTGACCGAGCCGTCCGGCATTGGAACTACGAAGAGGCTTGAATAAAACTCTTCTCCTTGTTGTGACAAGGGAACCAGGACAATGACTTGATCCTGACACAATTTTTGTATTGCTGCTGCTACTACTTCCCTGTCTGTGATAGAAGCTGGTAAGGCTGATTTGAAAAATCGGCATGGGGGAATGTCTTGAAACTCCAGTTTGTACCGGTGGGACACTATTTTCAAGACCCATGGGTCCAGGCCAGATTGAACCCAAATCTGACTGAAGAGTTTCACACATGCCCCCACCTGAGCGGACTCCCGCAAGGGAGCCCCAGCGTCATGCTGAAGATTTTGCAGAAGCAGAGGATGATTTCTGCTCCTGTGATCCTGGAGATGCTGTGGGCTTTTTTCCTTTTCCCCTTCCTTTACCCGCAAAGAAAGGGGAACCTTTATCCTTTTTATATTTATTGGGCCGAAAGGACTGCATCTGAGAGTGATGTGTCTTTTTCGCCGGTGCAGGAGCATTAGGCAAGAATGTCGACTTACCTGCGGTAGCCGCAGATACTAAAGCATCCAGCCCATCTCCAAACAAGGCCTTGCCTTTATACGGGAGAGCCTCCATATTTCTTTTGGAATCTGCGTCAGCATTCCATTGACCAATATCTTTCATGGCTTCTAGCATGTACGCAGCAGCGTCTTTGATATGACCTAACGTTAGGAGTATCTCGTCTCTATCTATCGTGTCAATGTCTGATGACAAGTTTTTTGACCACTTTTCAATAGCACTACTCACCCACGCAAAGGCAATGGTAGGCCTGAGTAGTGTCCCATTGGTGACATAAATAGATTTCAACGCATTCTCTAACTTGAGGTCAGCCGGCTCCTTAAGTGAAGCCGTCCCAGGCGCAGGGAGGATCACCTTTTTTGTTAACCGTGACAGGGTACTGTCTAAAACGGGAGGTGACTCCCACCTTTTCCTGTCCTCTGCAGGGAAAGGGTAAGCTACCTGAATTCTTTTGGGAATCTGAAATTTCTTTTCAGGATTTGTCCAGACTCCCTCAAAGAGACTGTTCAGCTCATGAGATGGAGGAAAAGTTACATTAATTTTCTTTTTTTTACAAAAGTAAGCCTTCTGTGGTAAAGGAGGGGCCTCCGTAACTTCTAACACCTCCTTTATAGCAACAATCATGTATTGAATGTTTTTTGCTAACTTTGGATCTATTCCCCTGGAATCACTAGTGTCGACACAGGAATCAGAGTCCGTGTCGTTATCAGTTTGTACAACTTGTGTAAATGACCTTTTATGTGACCCAGAGGGGTCCCCTGTGGATGAAAAGGCAGAACTATTAAAAATCACATCTTCGATAGATTTTCTCCAGTTTTCTGCATGAGACTCAGACTTATCTAATATCTTACTGATATGATTCACACTATCACGTAATTCTTTCACCCATTCAGGCTCGTGGGGTGCCGGCAGCGCCACCACATTACAACTCTGTGTCCCTAAAATGGCTCCCTCAGGGGAAGAGCTCCCTGTCTCAGACATGTCACACACGTGCACAATCACACCACAGATACTCCGGGGCTTAATTGGGGACAGGCCCACAGTAAAGTCTGTCAGAAGGACACAGAAAGGAATTGCCAGCTCACAACTCAGCGCCAAAGGAAAAAATCCCTGTGTCGTGTACTTTGTACACAGAGACAAAAATCCCCATGTCACGTACTTTGTACACAGAAACCTTCAAGCGCTTTATATTACGAATAATAGGTTTTAGCACCAAATAATACACCCCCCCCCCCCCCTCCCCGCGCCCTGGTGGTCATTCCGAGTTGTTCTCTCGTTGACGATTTTCGCTATGCTGCGATTTGCTGCTAAATGCGCATGCGCATGGTACGCAGAGCACATGCGCTAAGTTATTTAACACAAAACTTAGCAGTTTTGCTGGTGTTCGTACAATGCTTTTCAGTCACACTGCTGATCGGTAAATGATTGACAGGAAAGGGGCGTTTCTGGGAGGTAACTGAGCGTTTTCTGGGAGTGTGCTAAAAAACGCAGGCGTGTCAGGGAACAACGCGAGAGTGTCTGGAGAAATGGGGGAGTGGCTGGTCGAAATCAGGGCACGTTTGTGACGTCATACCAGGAACTGAACGGACTGAGCTGATCGCAATCTGTGAGTAGGTCTGGAGCTACTCAGAAACTGCAAATAATTATTTAGTAGCAGTTCTGCTAATCTTTCGTTCGCTATTCTGCTAAGCTAAGATACACTCCCAGAGGGCGGCGGCCTAGCGTGTGCAATGCTGCTAAAAGCAGCTAGCGAGCGAACAACTCGGAACGAGGGCCCCTGCACCCTGCTGTGCACTGTGTTATGGATAGCATTAGAGATGAGCGGGTTCGGTTTCTTTGAATCCGAACCCGCACGAACTTCACTTTTTTTTTCACGGGTCCGAGCGACTCGGATCTTCCCGCCTTGCTCGGTTAACCCGAGCGCGCCCGAACGTCATCATGACGCTGTCGGATTCTCGCGAGACTCGGATTCTATATAAGGAGCCGCGCGTCGCCGCCATTTTCACACGTGCATTGAGATTGATAGGGAGAGGACGTGGCTGGCGTCCTCTCCATTTAGATTAGATTTAGAAGAGAGAGAGAGAGAGAGATTGCTGTGATACTGTAGATTAGAAGAGAGTGCAGAGTGCAGACAGAGTTTAGTGACTGACGACCACAGTGACCAGTGACCACCAGAGACAGTGCAGTTGTTTGTTTTATTTAATATATCCGTTCTCTGCCTGAAAAAAACGATACACAGTCACACAGTGACTCAGTCTGTGTGCACTGCTCAGCCCAGTGTGCTGCACATCAATGTAAATGTATATAAAGCTTATAATTGTGGGGGAGACTGGGGAGCACTGCAGGTTGTTATAGCAGGAGCCAGGAGTACATGATAAATAATATTATATTAAAATTAAACAGTGCACACTTTTGCTGCAGGAGTGCCACTGCCAGTGTGACTAGTGGTGACCAGTGCCTGACCACCAGTATATTAGTAGTATTGTATACTATCTCTTTATCAACCAGTCTATATTAGCAGCAGACACAGTACAGTGCGGTAGTTCACGGCTGTGGCTACCTCTGTGTCGGCACTCGGCAGGCAGTCCGTCCATCCATAATTGTATTATATACCACCTAACCGTGGTTTTTTTTTTCTTTCTTTATACCGTCGTCATAGTCATACTAGTTGTTACGAGTATACTACTATCTCTTTATCAACCAGTGTACAGTGCGGTAGTTCACGGCTGTGGCTGCCTCTGTGTCGGAACTCGGCAGGCAGTCCGTCCATCCATAATTGTATTATAATATATACCACCTAACCGTGGTTTTTTTTTCGTTCTTTATACCGTCGTCATACTAGTTGTTACGAGTATACTACTATCTCTTTATCAACCAGTGTACAGTGCGGTAGTTCACGGCTGTGGCTACCTCTGTGTCGGAACTCGGCAGGCAGTCCGTCCATCCATAATTGTATTATAATAAATACCACCTAACCGTGGTTTTTTTTTCGTTCTTTATACCGTCGTCATACTAGTTGTTACGAGTATACTACTATCTCTTTATCAACCAGTGTACAGTGCGGTAGTTCACGGCTGTGGCTACCTCTGTGTCGGCACTCGGCAGGCAGTCCGTCCAACCATAATTGTATTATATACCACCTAACCGTGGTTTTTTTTTCATTCTTTATACCGTCGTCATACTAGTTGTTACGAGTATACTACTATCTCTTTATCAACCAGTGTACAGTGCGGTAGTTCACGGCTGTGGCTACCTCTGTGTCGGCACTCGGCAGGCAGTCCGTCCAACCATAATTGTATTATATACCACCTAACCGTGGTTTTTTTTTCATTCTTTATACCGTCGTCATACTAGTTGTTACGAGTATACTACTATCTCTTTATCAACCAGTGTACAGTGCGGTAGTTCACGGCTGTGGCTACCTCTGTGTCGGCACTCGGCAGCCCGTCCATAATTGTATATACCAGTGACCTAACCGTGGTTTTTTTTTCTTTCTTTATACATACATACTAGTTACGAGTATACTATCTCTTTATCAACCAGTCTATATATTAGCAGCAGACACAGTACAGTGCGGTAGTTCACGGCTGTGGCTACCTCTGTGTCGGCACTCGGCAGCCCGTCCATAATTGTATATACCACCTAACCGTGGTTTTTTTTTCTTTCTTTATACATACATACTAGTTACGAGTATACTATCTCTTTATCAACCAGTCTATATATTAGCAGCAGACACAGTACAGTGCGGTAGTTCACGGCTGTGGCTACCTCTGTGTCGGCACTCCGCAGCCCGTCCATAATTGTATATACCAGTGACCTAACCGTGGTTTTTTTTTCTTTCTTTATACATACATACTAGTTACGAGTATACTATCTCTTTATCAACCAGTCTATATATTAGCAGCAGACACAGTACAGTGCGGTAGTTCACGGCTGTGGCTACCTCTGTGTCGGCACTCGGCAGCCCGTCCATAATTGTATATACCAGTGACCTAACCGTGGTTTTTTTTTCTTTCTTTATACATACATACTAGTTACGAGTATACTATCTCTTTATCAACCAGTCTATATATTAGCAGCAGACACAGTACAGTGCGGTAGTTCACGGCTGTGGCTACCTCTGTGTCGGCACTCGGCAGCCCGTCCATAATTGTATATACCAGTGACCTAACCGTGGTTTTTTTTTCTTTCTTTATACATACATACTAGTTACGAGTATACTATCTCTTTATCAACCAGTCTATATATTAGCAGCAGACACAGTACAGTGCGGTAGTTCACGGCTGTGGCTACCTCTGTGTCGGCACTCGGCAGCCCGTCCATAATTGTATACTAGTATCCAATCCATCCATCTGCATTGTTTACCTGAGGTGCCTTTTAGTTGTGCCTATTAAAATATGGAGAACAAAAATGTTGAGGTTCCAAAATTAGGGAAAGATCAAGATCCACTTCCACCTCGTGCTGAAGCTGCTGCCACTAGTCATGGCCGAGACGATGAAATGCCAGCAACGTCGTCTGCCAAGGCCGATGCCCAATGGCATAGTACAGAGCATGTCAAAACCAAAACACCAAATATCAGTAAAAAAAGGACTCCAAAACCTAAAATAAAATTGTCGGAGGAGAAGCGTAAACTTGCCAATATGCCATTTACCACACGGAGTGGCAAGGAACGGCTGAGGCCCTGGCCTATGTTCATGGCTAGTGGTTCAGCTTCACATGAGGATGGAAGCACTCAGCCTCTCGCTAGAAAACTGAAAAGACTCAAGCTGGCAAAAGCACCGCAAAGAACTGTGCGTTCTTTGAAATCCCAAATCCACAAGGAGAGTCCAATTGTGTCGGTTGCGATGCCTGACCTTCCCAACACTGGACGTGAAGAGCATGCGCCTTCCACCATTTGCACGCCCCCTACAAGTGCTGGAAGGAGCACCCGCAGTCCAGTTCCTGATAGTCAGATTGAAGATGTCAGTGTTGAAGTACACCAGGATGAGGAGGATATGGGTGTTGCTGGCGCTGGGGAGGAAATTGACCAGGAGGATTCTGATGGTGAGGTGGTTTGTTTAAGTCAGGCACCCGGGGAGACACCTGTTGTCCGTGGGAGGAATATGGCCGTTGACATGCCAGGTGAAAATACCAAAAAAATCAGCTCTTCGGTGTGGAGGTATTTCACCAGAAATGCGGACAACAGGTGTCAAGCCGTGTGTTCCCTTTGTCAAGCTGTAATAAGTAGGGGTAAGGACGTTAACCACCTCGGAACATCCTCCCTTATACGTCACCTGCAGCGCATTCATAATAAGTCAGTGACAAGTTCAAAAACTTTGGGTGACAGCGGAAGCAGTCCACTGACCAGTAAATCCCTTCCTCTTGTAACCAAGCTCACGCAAACCACCCCACCAACTCCCTCAGTGTCAATTTCCTCCTTCCCCAGGAATGCCAATAGTCCTGCAGGCCATGTCACTGGCAAGTCTGACGAGTCCTCTCCTGCCTGGGATTCCTCCGATGCATCCTTGCGTGTAACGCCTACTGCTGCTGGCGCTGCTGTTGTTGCCGCTTGGAGTCGATGGTCATCCCAGAGGGGAAGTCGTAAGCCCACTTGTACTACTTCCAGTAAGCAATTGACTGTTCAACAGTCCTTTGCGAGGAAGATGAAATATCACAGCAGTCATCCTACTGCAAAGCGGATAACTGAGTCCTTGACAACTATGTTGGTGTTAGACGTGCGTCCGGTATCCGCCGTTAGTTCACAGGGAACTAGACAATTTATTGAGGCAGTGTGCCCCCGTTACCAAATACCATCTAGGTTCCACTTCTCTAGGCAGGCGATACCGAGAATGTACACGGACGTCAGAAAAAGACTCACCAGTCTCCTAAAAAATGCAGTTGTACCCAATGTCCACTTAACCACGGACATGTGGACAAGTGGAGCAGGGCAGGGTCAGGACTATATGACTGTGACAGCCCACTGGGTAGATGTATGGACTCCCGCCGCAAGAACAGCAGCGGCGGCACCAGTAGCAGCATCTCGCAAACGCCAACTCTTTCCTAGGCAGGCTACGCTTTGTATCACCGCTTTCCAGAATACGCACACAGCTGAAAACCTCTTACGGCAACTGAGGAAGATCATCGCGGAATGGCTTACCCCAATTGGACTCTCCTGTGGATTTGTGGCATCGGACAACGCCAGCAATATTGTGTGTGCATTAAATATGGGCAAATTCCAGCACGTCCCATGTTTTGCACATACCTTGAATTTGGTGGTGCAGAATTTTTTAAAAAACGACAGGGGCGTGCAAGAGATGCTGTCGGTGGCCAGAAAAATTGCGGGACACTTTCGGCGTACAGGCACCAAGTACAGAAGACTGGAGCACCACCAAAAACTACTGAACCTGCCCTGCCATCATCTGAAGCAAGAAGTGGTAACGAGGTGGAATTCAACCCTCTATATGCTTCAGAGGTTGGAGGAGCAGCAAAAGGCCATTCAAGCCTATACAATTGAGCACGATATAGGAGATGGAATGCACCTGTCTCAAGTGCAGTGGAGAATGATTTCAACGTTGTGCAAGGTTCTGATGCCCTTTGAACTTGCCACACGTGAAGTCAGTTCAGACACTGCCAGCCTGAGTCAGGTCATTCCCCTCATCAGGCTTTTGCAGAAGAAGCTGGAGGCATTGAAGAAGGAGCTAAAAGGGAGCGATTCCGCTAGGCATGTGGGACTTGTGGATGCAGCCCTTAATTCGCTTAACAAGGATTCACGGGTGGTCAATCTGTTGAAATCAGAGCACTACATTTTGGCCACCGTGCTCGATCCTAGATTTAAAGCCTACCTTGGATCTCTCTTTCCGGCAGACACAGGTCTGCTGGGGTTGAAAGACCTGCTGGTGACAAAATTGTCAAGTCAAGCGGAACGCGACCTGTCAACATCTCCTCCTTCACATTCTCCCGCAACTGGGGGTGCGAGGAAAAGGCTCAGAATTCCGAGCCCACCCGCTGGCGGTGATGCAGGGCAGTCTGGAGCGACTGCTGATGCTGACATCTGGTCCGGACTGAAGGACCTGACAACGATTACGGACATGTCGTCTACTGTCACTGCATATGATTCTCTCAACATTGATAGAATGGTGGAGGATTATATGAGTGACCGCATCCAAGTAGGCACGTCACACAGTCCGTACTTATACTGGCAGGAAAAAGAGGCAATTTGGAGGCCCTTGCACAAACTGGCTTTATTCTACCTAAGTTGCCCTCCCACAAGTGTGTACTCCGAAAGAGTGTTTAGTGCCGCCGCTCACCTTGTCAGCAATCGGCGTACGAGGTTACATCCAGAAAATGTGGAGAAGATGATGTTCATTAAAATGAATTATAATCAATTCCTCCGCGGAGACATTGACCAGCAGCAATTGCCTCCACAAAGTACACAGGGAGCTGAGATGGTGGATTCCAGTGGGGACGAATTAATAATCTGTGAGGAGGGGGATGAACACGGTGATATATCGGAGGGTGAAGATGAGGTGGACATCTTGCCTCTGTAGAGCCAGTTTGTGCAAGGAGAGATTAATTGCTTCTTTTTTGGGGGGGGTCCAAACCAACCCGTCATATCAGTCACAGTCGTGTGGCAGACCCTGTCACTGAAATGATGGGTTGGTTAAAGTGTGCATGTCCTGTTTTGTTTATACAACATAAGGGTGGGTGGGAGGGCCCAAGGATAATTCCATCTTGCACCTCTTTTTTCTTTTCTTTTTCTTTGCATCATGTGCTGATTGGGGAGGGTTTTTTGGAAGGGACATCCTGCGTGACACTGCAGTGCCACTCCTAAATGGGCCCGGTGTTTGTGTCGGCCACTAGGGTCGCTAATCTTACTCACACAGTCAGCTACCTCATTGCGCCTCTTTTTTTCTTTGCGTCATGTGCTGTTTGGGGAGGGTTTTTTGGAAGGGACATCCTGCGTGACACTGCAGTGCCACTCCTAGATGGGCCCGGTGTTTGTGTCGGCCACTAGGGTCGCTAATCTTACTCACACAGCTACCTCATTGCGCCTCTTTTTTTCTTTGCGTCATGTGCTGTTTGGGGAGGGTTTTTTGGAAGGGACATCCTGCGTGACACTGCAGTGCCACTCCTAGATGGGCCCGGTGTTTGTGTCGGCCACTAGGGTCGCTAATCTTACTCACACAGTCAGCTACCTCATTGCGCCTCTTTTTTTCTTTGCGTCATGTGCTGTTTGGGGAGGGTTTTTTGGAAGGGCCATCCTGCGTGACACTGCAGTGCCACTCCTAGATGGGCCCGGTGTTTGTGTCGGCCACTAGGGTCGCTAATCTTACTCACACAGTCAGCTACCTCATTGCGCCTCTTTTTTTCTTTGCGTCATGTGCTGTTTGGGGAGGGTTTTTTGGAAGGGCCATCCTGCGTGACACTGCAGTGCCACTCCTAGATGGGCCCGGTGTTTGTGTCGGCCACTAGGGTCGCTAATCTTACTCACACAGCTACCTCATTGCGCCTCTTTTTTTCTTTGCGTCATGTGCTGTTTGGGGAGGGTTTTTTGGAAGGGACATCCTGCGTGACACTGCAGTGCCACTCCTAGATGGGCCCGGTGTTTGTGTCGGCCACTAGGGTCGCTTATCTTACTCACACAGCGACCTCGGTGCAAATTTTAGGACTAAAAATAATATTGTGAGGTGTGAGGTATTCAGAATAGACTGAAAATGAGTGTAAATTATGGTTTTTGAGGTTAATAATACTTTGGGATCAAAATGACCCCCAAATTCTATGATTTAAGCTGTTTTTTAGTGTTTTTGGAAAAAAACACCCGAATCCAAAACACACCCGAATCCGACAAAAATAATTCGGTGAGGTTTTGCCAAAACGCGTTCGAACCCAAAACACGGCCGCGGAACCGAACCCAAAACCAAAACACAAAACCCGAAAAATTTCAGGCGCTCATCTCTAGATAGCATGTTCGCGCAGCATTCCCGCTCGCTGCGCGGTACCTTAAGCTGTCACGGTGACCGGAGATCCCTCTCTGCAGACCTCCGGTAATACTACTCACCAGTCTTCTGACTTCTGGCTCTGTTACAGGGGTGACGGCGTGCTGTGGGAGTGAGCGCATAGCCGCAGCTAGTGTTCAGTACCCTTCAGGAGCTAATGGTGTCCTGTCAGCAAGAAGCAGAGCCATGGAACTCTTTAGGAAGTTGGTTCCTACTTTTTCCCCCTAAGTCCCACGGAGCAAGGAGACTTTTGCCAGCAGTCTCCCTGAAAATAAAAAACCTAACATAAAGTCTTTCAGTGAAACTCAGTAGAGCTCCCCTGGAGTGCATCCAGTCTGCCAGGGCACATTTTCTAAACTGAGGTCTGGAGGAGGGGCATAGAGGGAAGAGCCAGTTCACACTCTGAAAAAGTCTTAAAGTGCCCATGGCTGATGCGGAACCATCTATACCCCATGGTACTGAAGTGGATCCCAGCATCCTCTAGGACGTATGAGAAAGTACCAGCCAATCATCTCCTAACTGACATTTTCCAAACCCAGCCTGTGACATTACAGTTAGGAGCTGATTGGTTGGTACTTTTTTACTCTCCATTTTATCACTTTTCAAGCGATGATGCATCTGGGCCAAAAGGTTTGATTGGAATAATCCTGCAGAGCTGTGATTAGCCTGTGCAGAGTCAGAACAAAGGTTATACAGTTATAGACAACATGAAGGAGCATAGAAATGAACCTACTGTATACAACACAGTGGGGTAAATTTACTAAGATTCGTATTTTCCCGTTTGAGGTCAAAGTTCAATCACGAATGACATCAAAAGTGTAAATATGCAACTTTTTTAATTGATTACGACTAATTTACTAAGCTGCCGTATTCTGCATTTTCGGGTTTTCCGATGTCGATGTCATTCGTTTTTTTAGGCAGTGTTTTACGTGAGTGACTTGTAAAACACTGCCGACTTTAATACAATGAATCTCGGCCGGATCTGAGAGATCCATGCAGGGCTTCATTGTGCACTTTGTTATTAAAAAAAAAAAAGTTTAAATGTAAAAAAAAAATTGCGTGGGGTCCCCCCTCCTAAGGCAAACCAGCCTCGGGCTCTTTGAGCCGATCCTGGTTGCAGAAATATGGGAAAAAAATGGACAGGGGTTCCCCCATATTTAAGCAACCAGCATCGGGCTCTGCGCCTGGTCCTGGTTAAAAAAATACGGGGGACAAAAAGAGTAAGGGTCCCCCGTATTTTTGAAACCAGCACCGGCCTCCACTAGCTGGACAGATAATGCCACAGCCGGGGTCACTTTTATACAGTGCCTTGCGGCCGTGGCATCAAATATCCAACTAGTCACCCCTGGCCGGGGTACCCTGGGGGAGTGGGAACCCCTTCAATCAAGGGGTCCCCCCCCCAGCCACCCAAGGGCCAGGGGTGAGGCCCGAGGCTGTCCCCCCCATCCAATGGGCTGCGGATGGGGGGCTGATAGCCTTTGTGATAAGTGTTTGATATTGTTTTTAGTAGCAGTACTACAAGGCCCAGCAAGCCTCCCCCACAAGCTGGTACTTGGAGAACCACAAGTACCAGCATGCGGCGGAAAAATGGGCCCGCTGGTACCTGTAGTACTACTACTAAAAAAATACCCCAATAAAGACATTACACACATACCTTGAAAGTATAACTTTAATACATCCATCCACACCTCCATATACACATACTTACCTTATGTTCCCACGCAGGTCGGTCCTCTTCTCCAGTAGAATCCATGGTGTACCTGTAGAAAAAATTATACTCACATAATCCAGTGTTTTTCGGCTCCTCTGTAAATCCTTTTGTAATCCACGTACTTGAAAAAAAAAAAAAAAACGAATACCCGACCACGAACTGAAAGGGGACCCATGTTTTCACATGGGCCCCCTTTCCCCGAATGCCAGAAACCCACTCTGACTGATGTCTAAGTGGGTTTCCTCAGCCAATCAGGGAGCGCCACGTTGTAGCACCCTCCTGATCGGCTGTGTGCTCCTGTACTGTATGACAGGCGGCACACGGCAGTGTTACAATGTAGCGCCTATGCGCTCCATTGTAACCAATGGTGGGAACTTTCAGGTCAGCGGTGAGGTCACTTTCGGTCAACCGCTGACCTGAAAGTTCCCACCATTGGTTACAATGGAGCGCATAGGCGCTACATTGTAACACTGCCGTGTGCCGCCTGTCATACAGTACAGGAGCACACAGTCGATCAGGAGGGTGCTACAACGTGGCGCTCCCTGATTGGCTGAGGAAACCCACTTAGACATCAGTCATAGTGGGTTTCTGGCATTCGGGGAAAGGGGGCCCATGTGAAAACATGGGTCCCCTTTCAGTTCGTGGTCGGGTATTCGGTTTTTTTTTTCAAGTACATGGATTACAAAAGGATTTACCGAGGAGCCGAAAACACTGGATTATGTGAGTATAATTTTTTCTACAGGTACACCATGGATTCTACTGGAGAAGAGGACCGACCTGCGTGGGAACATAAGGTAAGTATGTATATATGGAGGTGTGGATGGATGTATTAAAGTTATACTTTCAAGGTGTGTGTGTGTGTGTGTGTGTAATGTCTTTATTGGGGTATTTTTTTAGTAGTAGTACTACAGGTACCAGCGGGCCCATTTTTCCGCCGCATGCTGGTACTTGTGGTTCTCCAAGTACCAGCTTGCGGGGGAGGCTTGCTGGGCCTTGTAGTACTGCTACTAAAAACAATATCAAACACTTATCACAAAGGCTATCAGCCCCCCATCCGCAGCCCATTGGATGGGGGGGACAGCCTCGGGCTTCACCCCTGGCCCTTGGGTGGCTGGGGGGGGGACCCCTTGATTGAAGGGGTCCCCACTCCCCCAGGGTACCCCGGCCAGGGGTGACTAGTTGGATATTTGATGCCACGGCCGCAAGGCACTGTATAAAAGTGACCCCCGGCTGTGGCATTATCTGTCCAGCTAGTGGAGCCCGGTGCTGGTTTCAAAAATACGGGGGACCCCTACTCTTTTTGTCCCCCGTATTTTTTGAACCAGGACCAGGCGCAGAGCCCGATGCTGGTTGCTTAAATATGGGGGAACCCCTGTCCATTTTTTCCCCATATTTCTGCAACCAGGATCGGCTCAAAGAGCCCGAGGCTGGTTTGCCTTAGGAGGGGGGACCCCACGCAATTTTTTTCCTGAAAATTTAGAACTTCCCCCCCCCCTTCCCACTGAAAAACATGCACGGATCTCATGGATCCGTGCATGCCTATACAAACACGGGATAAAAAAGCAGGTCTGTTTTTTTTTTAGCACTTTTTCACGATTTGTATTTTATCACGGCAGTGTTTGGCTATTGTCGGCAGTATTTGTGTTTTGCACTTTTTAGTAAATTCCCGATTTCTAGCAAATTGCAGGCGTATTTGACCGATGGTGTATTGATTCGTGATTTTTTCCTAGGACTTCCAAAATATTACGAATGCCCTCATCACTGCCGAGATTTTTGCTTAGTAAATTACCGAGATGACACTTTGATGAAAAAACGGCATCTCGGTCAAAATCGGGACCTTAGTAAATATACCCCAGTGTGTGAAGGTTTTGTTATTTCCGTGTATTCTCTTAGCCATGGCTGCTCTACAGAAAGTTAGTAATTTCCCAGCTTAGATGTGCATTTAATACTAACTGCAATTCAAAAGCAAATATTACTAAGTCAATGGAACTGGGATTTCTAAAACTTCAATTAAAACGCTGAGTTTCTTATCAACTTATCGATTGCTGACCACAAGTCTGTTTGCACTGCGTATCTTGCTATAGAACTATTTTCAAGCAGCTGTAGCTCATGTACATACCTCCCAACTTTGACGAGGGAGGGAGATGGACTCATGCGCGGCGAAGCCATGCGCTACCCGAAAAGGGTTGTGGCTTAGTGCGAGATGGGCGTGGCCTCGATTGAGTGGGTGTGGCCCAGCGTCACGGACCAGTTTTCGGCATTTTGGGGGCGTGTCCAGCCCCTGTTCCCTTCCCAGCATTGAATAGATGGCGTGCGCGTGCGCACAGCATGTATTCAGTGATCACCGGCTGCTTTGCAGAGCTGAGCAGCTGGTGATCAAAGCCTCCCCCAACTGCCTCCCTGCCCGCGGGACACTGCGACCCGCTGGTGGGACAGCGGGACAGTGTCCGAATAGCGGGACTGTCCCGCTGAAATCAGGACAGTCGGGAGGTTTGCATGTACAGTATGCATCTCAGTCTCATCTCCAGAGCCGTAGAGAGCCACGCCAGCCAGGCCCTGGTAAAGGGGGGGTGGGTGGCTTAAAAGGGGCATGATGACGCCCTTTACTATAAAAATCTTAATATAAAAATACAATTGCAGGGGCACGCACACCACAAGGGGGCACAATTTTAATGCAGGGGGGCACGGGGACAGGAATCAGGTTCCTCCAGAGTCTTTGCTTTCTCTGAGCGGCGCCATCTTTCCGAAGAGATCACTGGGAAGATGGTGCCACCAATGCTGGCAACAGGTATACGTGGGGGAGGGGGGGGGGATCGGACCTGGGCCCCCTCTGGGCCCCTCCAGCAGCCCGAGCCCAGGTAATTTGTACCCGCCCCTGCCCTCCTCGGCGCCACTGCTCATCTCTTCTGCAGCAGCATAACTGGGCTTTATCGGTGTTCTCACATAGATCTTTTGCTCCAGGGAGAGATCATTTTGGCTATGAAACCATTTGTATACATACCATCTAAGTTTGGTGTATACTGAATCGGGACCCCGAAAAAGGGGTGGGGTCAAGCAGTAAAGGGGCATGGCCTCGTGGCACACTCCTGTTTGCATCACTGTGGGGGCATGTCCAGCACTCTCTGAGATGCTGAGATGACCCCAGGCTCTGCCTGCGCTGTAACTAGATGACGTGTGCATCGCACGGCATCTATTCTATTCACACACCGGAATCTGCAGGGGTTAATGGCCAGTCTTTGGGAGCCTGCGACCCAGCCCCCGCAGGCAGGAAATCAAAGAGTTTGTTGGGGACGGAGCTAAAAAAGCAGTGCTGCAGAGACTCGGAGCAGGGCAAGCATGCTGTGAGGGAGTGCTGCTGCTGCAGGACCAAGTGGTTCTGGGCTGCCGCGAGAGCCAGGGCTGCTACATGAGTGATACCGGAGAGTGGGGCAGCACCAAGGGAAACTGGTGAAGCTACAGTACTCAGAGCCTGGAAGAGCGCACCAGGAGGCTGAAGATTGTATACAGTACATGCTGCTGCTGCCATTGTGTTGAGAGGCCATGTCTGGAGTGGAAGCTGCCACTTTGATAGAGGACAGTGTTTGTGGTCCACATGAAGCCGGGCTGCAGAGAGAGAGAGAGCTGTGTGTGTGGGTGCTGCTGAGAGCCTGGACACTGAGAGCCGATGCTGTGGCTACAGAGACATATTGTGAGCAGAGCCAGATGCTGGGTGAGTCAGCCTGCATTGGAGGAGATGCTAGCAGAGCTGGGCAGAGAAGAGCCAAGCTGAATAGTAGCATCAAGAGCCGTGGTACCGGTCTGTCAGACATCTTAAGTCAGCGCTGAAAGTAGTGTGGTACGGAGTACCATTAAGAAATACGGTGGTGGTACGCAGTACCATCAGCCCACTGCTGGGGCATAATTTATACGGGGCATTTTTGGAAAATGGTGTCAGTGGCATAACTGTATGTGTCATAATATGTAATAGGCATTACAGTGTGTGGTGTAATATGTAATAGGTATTACGGTGTGTGGCATAATGTGTAATGGGTATTACGGTGTGTGGCACAATGTGTAATGGGTGTTACGGTGTCTGGCATAATGTGTAATGTGCATTACGGTGTGTGGCATAATGTGTAATAAGCATTATGGTGTGTGGCATAATGTGTAAGAGGCATTATGGTGTGTGGCATAATGTGGCCATGCCCTTATTGTCATGTAGCTACTCTCCTAGTTTCGTGTGACAACGCCCCCTCATGACACGTGACCACACCCATTTTTACTATCAGTACCACTAAGAAAACATTTCTATTTGCACCACTGTCTTAAGTGCACACTGACACTAAGCTGACGCACATACAGTAGGTGGCCACTGAAAACACAAGCCCAGAGACATATACAAGTGCCTTGTATTTGTACTACTTCAAACCCTGCTCAATGAGCCAGAAAGCCATCTACAAGAGTACCAATTTGTAATCACTATTCAGGGCCTTATTCAGGCTTGTTTGCCAAACAAAAAAGCACATTACTGGGCAAAACCATGGGGGTCATTCCGAGTTGTTCGCTCGGTAAAAATCTTCGCATCGCAGCGATTTTCCGCTTAATGCGCATGCGCAATGTCCGCACTGCGACTGCGCCAAGTAAATTTGCTATGCACTTAGGAATTTTACTCACGGCATTTTCATCGTTCTGGCGATCGTAATGTGATTGACAGGAAATGGGTGTTACTGGGCGGAAACAGGCCGTTTTATGGGCGTGTGGGAAAAAACGCTACCGTTTACGGAAAAAACGCAGGAGTGGCTGGAGAAACGGGGGAGTGTATGGGCGAACGCTGGGTGTGTTTGTGACGTCAAACCAGGAACGACAAGCAGTGAAATGATCGCAGATGCCGAGTAAGTCTGAAGCAACTCAGAAACTGCTACGAGGTGTGTAATCGCAATATTGCGAATACATCGTTCGCAATTTTAAGATGCTAAGATTCACTCCCAGTAGGCGGCGGCTTAGCATGAGCAAATCTGCTAAAATTCACTTGCGAGCGAACAACTCGGAATGACCCCCCATGTGCACTGCAGGTGGGGCAGATATAACATGTGCAGAGAGAGTTAGATTTGGGTGGGGTGTGTTCAAACTGAAATCTAAATTGCAGTGTACAAATAAAGCAGCCAGTATTTACCCTGCACAGAAACAATATAACCCACCCAAATCTAAATCTCTCTGCACATGTTACATCTGGCCCACCTGCAGGGCAATCTGGTTTTGCCCATGAGTGTGCTTATTAGTTTACCTGAATAACCCCCTCAGTGCAGCATATACAGTTTGGATCTACCCTGATAAATTATGCTTATTGGATTATTGTGGACAAGCCATTGACTCAGCTATTATACCATGCCCATTTACCCTTTACTACAGTGCTGAAAGTCCAAGTAGAAAAGGACAGTAGATCTACACAACAACCCCCCATATCCCGCTAGTTTCAGAGAGTCACTTTTATATGGCAATGGAAGAACTTTCTATATCAACTTTCTATATCAGAGGTTCTCAAACTCGGTCCTCGGGGGCCCACACAGTGCATGTTTTGCAGGTCTCCTCATAGAATCACAAGTGAAATAATTAGCTCTACCTGTGGACCTTTTAAAATGTGTCAGTGAGTAATTAATACACCTGTGCACCTGCTGGGTTACCTGCAAAACATGCACTGTGTGTGCCCCCGAGGACCGAGTTTGAGAACCTCTGCTCTATATCATCCACTTCTCTCTTTACAGCCACCTGGTTGGAGTGGCTTAGATTTGACTGCAGTTGTACCTCCTACGTCCTAATGCCACAAGGATGAGTTTCCCCCTCTCTTTCCTTATTTTAATCCTACCTCCACATTTCTGCTCTTTTTCCATCTTTCCCCTTCTGTTATAAGTTACTATCTTTCCACTTTTCTACTCTACTAGGTATTCAGATACTTGGTGGCTTGATTGATCTTTCACACATTACCATGCCACATATATTCAAATATTTTGTAATGTTTGCTATGCGAAATGTTTCAAATGTCTGTATTATCGGCAACATATTTTTTCTTTCTATGTCATCATTGACTGTATACGTTGCAATGATCAATACCATGTATCATTGTATATTACATCTTTCTATTATTAATAAAAAACATATTTCGGGGAAAAAAAAAAGAAAAGGGTAGTATTATTGATGCTACAGTTAATAGGGACTACGCTTTCCTTAAGTACTTTCGGTCAGGGCCAGCTCTACCATTAAGCAGCTTTAGGTGGCTGCCTAGTGGCGCCAGCCACTAGAGGGCACCACTGAATTCATCTAGCAAAAAACTGAAGCATGTATGCGGGTTAGTAATGAACTTACAGATGGGGGGATGGAACACAATAAGGAGCATACAAATATATGTATGTATGTATGTATGTGCATATATATGTATACACATACAATTAAAGGGATGTAGGTGGCATCACGGCGGACGGGATGTTGCATTTAGAATCCCAACAGCCGGCATCCTGAATGTTAGTGTGCCAGCGGAGGGTTAGGGTTAGGCTTGGGGGAGGGAAGGTTAGTGTAAGGGGTAAGGTTAGTTAAATTGTATTCAAATTTTGCTATTATGGTGGTGGGAATGCTGCTGTTGGTATTCTGACCAGTGGCATCCCATACCCAACCCCAATTAAATATCCCCACCAGACCCCATTTACAGTATTATAGCGTATATAAATAATAGACGGCACTCAAGGACTTTTAAAGTGAAAGTATATTGTGAACAAAGTCACAAAAAGTTTAAAAGTCTTTGAGTGCTGTCCCTTTTCTCTGTATATGTATAATGATGCAAATCACCACAGCCCACCTAGTGGCCACCTACATCTCCCCTCCGAGATGTGGCGGCGGTGGTGGGGGGGGTCTACAGATTAAGGAGCGCTAGGCTGAAGATTTGCCTAGTGTGCAGCGAGACCTTGCACCAGCCCTGTCCCTACAACCCTGCTGTTTCTGTCCCTACAACCCTGCTGCTTCTGTCCCTACAACCCTGCTGCTTCTGTCCCTACTGCCTCTCTCTCTGTCCCTACGTCCCTGCTGACCCTCTCCCCCTACGTTCCTGCTGCCTCTTACTCTGTCCCTATGTCTCCGCTGCCACACTCTCTGTCCCTACATCCCTGCTGCCCCCTCTCTCTCTCTCTCTCTCTCTCTGTCCCTACGTCCCTGCTGCCACATACTCTGTCCCTACGTCCCCGCTTATTATTATTATTATTAAATGGTGACAGCAATGGTGTTTAAAAGAGATGAGCGGGTTCGGTTTTACTCAGATGTACTCGGTTCTCAAAACGGCATCTTATTGGCTCACGGACGTCATGTGTTTTGGATAGCCAATAAGAAACATCCGGATAAAACCGAACTGGCGTTAATTCTGGCGTTACATTCGAACCCGCTCATCTCTAATAAATATCCAAGTGTAAATAATATGAATAGTGTGACAAACAACTGTGACTCCAACAAATGTAAAAAATGTTAAAAAGACACTAGTGTGAGAAGAGACAATAAAAATATAATATAGAAATGTTATAATTGTACATTTTTCTTAATATAAAAGGAATAACTTGTGACAGATATTCATATTATCATGCATAATCTTTGTAGTTTCCCACTGTCATCATAACAGATGCAAAGCTGATGTATGACAATTCCCTCCAGGTATATACTGATGCTGGTGAGATATATACGGGGGGAATTATAAATAATAAATCCCTTCAAGTATTGTGGATACCAAAAATCAGGCTGCTCCAAGGTCCGCACGCACCCCCTGCCCCCCTGACGAGCTGCATTCCCTAACTAATGGTTGTGCTTTCCCTGTACCTAAGCTCGAGCTCAGGTGCGGGACTTGAACCCACAGACTGGGCCGCCCCAGCTGCAGGACTAACGGCACGTGCCACCGTGCCGGCCACTCAGAGAGCGCAGCTCTAACCCAAAGCTACACTGCGGTGACGTCACTCACGCTGCACACCCCCGCCAGCATCCGCCACCTACCGGCAGCTTCTGTTACTACACCCTGGAACATCAGAGAATTCTTTTACTGTGCTCCCTCTCTCCAACTGCTGGGGGAGAGCATAGGGAGCTGGCTCTCTGTTCCCCCCAGCCAGAGGTGTAGATAGGTGGCATGGTGCCTGGAGCAAGAGCATGTTTTGGTGCCCCCTCCCCTGTACTGAATTGGGGGCGTGTTACATTTGAAAAACATGTTTAAAACAGGGACAGGGTGCGCCAAGGGATCACAACAAAAATATAGGGGAGGTTATGCCACAGCAAAGCCAATTATACATGTTACTCTGCAGCTTCTAATGCAGAGAGAGGTGCTGCAATAGCAGCTGGGGCAGAGAGTGGTGCTACAGCATTAATGTGGAGGCAGGTGCTGTTGCAACTGGGGCAGAGAGGGGTGCTGCAGCAGCCAAGTCAGAAAGAGGTGCTGCAGCAGCCGGGGCAGAGAGAGGTGCTGCAGCACCTGGGACAGAGATGCTGCAATAGCTGGGACAAAGAGAGGTGCTGCAGCAGCCGGGGCAGAAAGAGGTGCTGCAGAAGGTGGGACAGAGAGAGATGCTGCAATAGCTGGGACAAAGAGAGGTGCTGCAGCATGGTAGACAAATTGCACATCAATAATAGCGCTGATTGGAAATCATGTATTAAACTATATACACCACTGTGTGAGACAGGTGAATATAAGTGTAATAATTCACCATAGACTGAGGAAGGTATCCTCACAGTTCTCTCTTATGTGTGCAAAGTCCTCCTCCTTCTATGAGTCAATCAAGAGGCAGCTGCATCAGATCTTGAATCTGCAAAATAAGTGGCACCTCTCTCCTCTTTTGCGTGAGGGAATATTTTGAGGGACACTTCACATAAAATAGATCATGGTGCAGTATTTCTTAAAAGCAGAACAATTTATTTTTCACAAGATGCACTTACATAAGCATAGAATAAAAACAGCATATAATAGAATTTCCATTTGGCATATCACCAGCAAATGCACTCCTTTGTCAGGGATCCCCCAGGTGTCAGATGATAGAGTAGTGGAATTATGAGCTCCGGATGCCCACAGCCACGTCACCACAGGTCAATCCCTCAAGGTAGCAGGTGAGATTCGAATACAGTAGCCACGCTTAACGCGTTTCGGACGATAAAACGTCCTTTGTCAGAAGCATGGCTAACATACAGGGACTCATACTATTTATTCCCTCTTAATGAGGGATATACAGCTGTACACAATTTCCGCTGACCGGCGCCGCCGTAATCATCCACCGGTGTGTGCAGTCCAAAAGCGGAAACGGAAGTGACGCGTGCGTTTCATCGCTAACCGGAAGTCGCGATGTTTGCGTTCCACCGCTGAGATTCTTCTTCTCCGGTTATGATAAAAAGTTCAGCTTTTCCAGAATCGTTTTATAGATAGCCGAGTCCATAGTACAGAGTCCTCATAGACATAATCCAACATGTAAAATGCAAAAATAGCAAAAATAATAATTAAAAAACACATAATACCATTTGTATCATAAAATGCTATATTCATCAAAAATAGAGGAATAAGAAAGTGCACAGTGCATAAATAAAAAACACCAACACCGACATATTGGGTTAAAAATTATTTTTAGTTAAGAAAACATTTCAATTCGAATTCACCGTTTAATCCTCCTGGGGATAGAGTCCCCAAACGGTGAATCCACCTCATTTCAGTCTGTGATAACCTTCTATCAAGATCCTTTGTCCTCCATTTAGGGAGAATTATCTGGATCCCACAGAAGGATTTCAAGAAGCATTCTTTTGAGCTATGCAATTTTTTAAAATGTGAGGAGACTGTATGGGTCTCTAAACCTTTTCTGATATTATAAATATGCTCTGCCCATCTGGTTTTGGCACATCGAGTTGTTTTTCCCACATAAAAGAGCCCACATGTACATTCCAAAATATAGATGACATTCTTTGAGTGGCATGTAATGAACTCCTTTATGGGGTATGTTTGACCTTGAACACTGAATTCTGTTATTTTTCTGGTAGATGATTTAACAGTTCTACACATCAGACACTCGCCACAGCGATGGAAACCCTTAGTTCTCACACTCTGTCTTGGATTGGTTTCCACGCTGCTTCTCACTAGTTGATTTTTTAAGGCTGGTGCCTTCCTGTAGATGAAATCAGGTTTCCCAGGGAGCAACGGTCCCAAGATAGCATCCTGTTTCAAAATATTCCAGTTTTTGCTAATAACACGCTCAATCCCTTTGAACGAGTTACTATATTGACTGATGAAAGCCCATGTATACCTTTCATCTGTTGGCTTTCCATCAGTCTTGGGTCTTAATAAGGAATCTCTCTCTATACTGTCTACTTTACGTCTGGCTTTATCTAGAGATTCAATAGAGTACCCCTTCTCTATAAAGCGTTCAGACATTTCCGTGAGCTGTTGTTCACATACCTGCACATCTGAACAATTTCTTTTTATTCTTGTGAACTGGCTGAAAGGGATACCATCCAGCCAGTTCGAATGGTGCAGGCTGGTTTTTTCTATGAAACTGTTGGAATCCGTTGCTTTCCTATATGTCTTTGTATTTACCTGTCCATCATTAACATAGATATTCAAATCAAGGAAAGAGACTTCATCTCTACTCTTGGTGAATATCAATTGGATGGACATGGTATTGCAATTAAGATTCTCACAGAAAGTATTCAGTGATTCCTCATCCCCTCTCCAAACAAAAAAGATATCATCTATATAGCGCTGCCATGACACCAGGCCCGCCACCAGCCCGCCTTCACGCCAAATCTGGAGATCTTCCCAGTAGGCCATGAACAAGTTCGCGTAGCTGGGGGCGAACCTGGTGCCCATGGCAGTGCCCACCCTCTGTATGTAAAATGTGCCATCGAAAATGAAGTAATTGTTTACTAAGATGAATTTAATGCTATCCAAAATGAAAGTTTTGACAGCCTCACTTAGAGTGCTGGTGTTTAAAAAATAGGAAACTGCCAATAAACCCTTTTCAAGATCTATTGTATAAAGGGTGCATACATCTGCAGTACATAGAAAATCCCCCTCCTCCCATTTATATTGGTGAATCCGCCTTAGGGTATCGCCAGTGTCTTTTAAAAAAGCCTTTGTTTGTTGGACAAGGGGTTGAAGGTAGTAATCTACCATTGCTGATAGATTGCTCGTTAAACTGTTACATCCAGACACAATAGGTCTGCCTGGGGTGTGGAGGGGGTCCTTATGAATTTTAGGGAGGACATATATTGTAGGAATAGATGGCTCAGATACATTTAAAGGTGCTGCAGCAGCCAGGGCAGAAAGAGGTGCTGCAGCAGTGGGGGCAGACAGTGGTGAAACAGGACAGATGTAACCTGCTGCACAGCTACAAGCAGACAGTGAGACATACTGTATAAAGAGGCCAGGAGAGCTCTGGCATGTGCTGGCTGTCAGTGTCTCCTGCTGTCTCCTCTGACCTGCCCTGCTTCCTAACTAGTCTCAAAGTCAGAGTCAGTGTGCACCCCTCTGCTTCTCCTCCTCCTGCTCTGTGGCTGCCTGTACAGCGGTCTGTGGTATAGCGGTTAGAAGGAGGGGGTGAGCAGGTGGAGGTGTGTCCTCTAACTTTTCTGGTGCCCGGAGCTCGAGCTCCACCGGAGCCACCCTCGCTACACCCCTGCCCCCAGCATGCAGCCACATAGCCCTGCTGCCTCGCCGCCGTGTAATGCAAAGCTCACGGAGCTCAGCACACCCTGTTCCAGCTAGAGATGAGCGCCGGAAATTTTTCGGGTTTTGTGTTTTGGTTTTGGGTTCGGTTCCGTGGCCGTGTTTTGGGTTCGACCGAGTTTTGGCAAAACCTCACCGAATTTTTTTTGTCGGATTCGGGTGTGTTTTGGATTCGGGTGTTTTTTTCAAAAAACCCTAAAAAACAGCTTAAATCATAGAATTTGGGGGTCATTTTGATCCCAAAGTATTATTAACCTCAAAAACCATAATTTACACTCATTTTCAGTCTATTCTGAATACCTCACACCTCACAATATTATTTTTAGTCCTAAAATTTGCACCGAGGTCGCTGTGTGAGTAAGATAAGCGACCCTAGTGGCCGACACAAACACCGGGCCCATCTAGGAGTGGCACTGCAGTGTCACGCAGGATGTCCCTTCCAAAAAACCCTCCCCAAACAGCACATGACGCAAAGAAAAAAAGAGGCGCAATGAGGTAGCTGACTGTGTGAGTAAGATAAGCGACCCTAGTGGCCGACACAAACACCGGGCCCATCTAGGAGTGGCACTGCAGTGTCACGCAGGATGTCCCTTCCAAAAAACCCTCCCCAAACAGCACATGACGCAAAGAAAAAAAGAGGCGCAATGAGGTAGCTGACTGTGTGAGTAAGATAAGCGACCCTAGTGGCCGACACAAACACCGGGCCCATCTAGGAGTGGCACTGCAGTGTCACGCAGGATGGCCCTTCCAAAAAACCCTCCCCAAACAGCACATGACGCAAAGAAAAAAAGAGGCGCAATGAGGTAGCTGACTGTGTGAGTAAGATAAGCGACCCTAGTGGCCGACACAAACACCGGGCCCATCTAGGAGTGGCACTGCAGTGTCACGCAGGATGGCCCTTCCAAAAAACCCTCCCCAAACAGCACATGACGCAAAGAAAAAAAGAGGCGCAATGAGGTAGCTGACTGTGTGAGTAAGATAAGCGACCCTAGTGGCCGACACAAACACCGGGCCCATCTAGGAGTGGCACTGCAGTGTCACGCAGGATGGCCCTTCCAAAAAACCCTCCCCAAACAGCACATGACGCAAAGAAAAATAAAAGAAAAAAGAGGTGCAAGATGGAATTGTCCTTGGGCCCTCCCACCCACCCTTATGTTGTATAAACAGGACATGCACACTTTAACCAACCCATCATTTCAGTGACAGGGTCTGCCACACGACTGTGACTGATATGACGGGTTGGTTTGGACCCCCCCCCAAAAAAGAAGCAATTAATCTCTCCTTGCACAAACTGGCTCTACAGAGGCAAGATGTCCACCTCATCATCATCCTCCGATATATCACCGTGTACATCCCCCTCCTCACAGATTATCAATTCGTCCCCACTGGAATCCACCATCTCAGCTCCCTGTGTACTTTGTGGAGGCAATTGCTGCTGGTCAATGTCTCCGCGGAGGAATTGATTATAATTCATTTTAATGAACATCATCTTCTCCACATTTTCTGGATGTAACCTCGTACGCCGATTGCTGACAAGGTGAGCGGCGGCACTAAACACTCTTTCGGAGTACACACTTGTGGGAGGGCAACTTAGGTAGAATAAAGCCAGTTTGTGCAAGGGCCTCCAAATTGCCTCTTTTTCCTGCCAGTATAAGTACGGACTGTGTGACGTGCCTACTTGGATGCGGTCACTCATATAATCCTCCACCATTCTTTCAATGTTGAGAGAATCATATGCAGTGACAGTAGACGACATGTCCGTAATCGTTGTCAGGTCCTTCAGTCCGGACCAGATGTCAGCATCAGCAGTCGCTCCAGACTGCCCTGCATCACCGCCAGCGGGTGGGCTCGGAATTCTGAGCCTTTTCCTCGCACCCCCAGTTGCGGGAGAATGTGAAGGAGGAGATGTTGACAGGTCGCGTTCCGCTTGACTTGACAATTTTCTCACCAGCAGGTCTTTCAACCCCAGCAGACTTGTGTCTGCCGGAAAGAGAGATCCAAGGTAGGTTTTAAATCTAGGATCGAGCACGGTGGCCAAAATGTAGTGCTCTGATTTCAACAGATTGACCACCCGTGAATCCTTGTTAAGCGAATTAAGGGCTCCATCCACAAGTCCCACATGCCTAGCGGAATCGCTCCGTGTTAGCTCCTCCTTCAATGTCTCCAGCTTCTTCTGCAAAAGCCTGATGAGGGGAATGACCTGACTCAGGCTGGCAGTGTCTGAACTGACTTCACGTGTGGCAAGTTCAAAGGGCATCAGAACCTTGCACAACGTTGAAATCATTCTCCACTGCACTTGAGACAGGTGCATTCCACCTCCTATATCGTGCTCAATTGTATAGGCTTGAATGGCCTTTTGCTGCTCCTCCAACCTCTGAAGCATATAGAGGGTTGAATTCCACCTCGTTACCACTTCTTGCTTCAGATGATGGCAGGGCAGGTTCAGTAGTTTTTGGTGGTGCTCCAGTCTTCTGTACGTGGTGCCTGTACGCCGAAAGTGTCCCGCAATTCTTCTGGCCACCGACAGCATCTCTTGCACGCCCCTGTCGTTTTTTTAAAAAATTCTGCACCACCAAATTCAAGGTATGTGCAAAACATGGGACGTGCTGGAATTTGCCCATATTTAATGCACACACAATATTGCTGGCGTTGTCCGATGCCACAAATCCACAGGAGAGTCCAATTGGGGTAAGCCATTCTGCGATGATCTTCCTCAGTTGCCGTAAGAGGTTTTTAGCTGTGTGCGTATTCTGGAAAGCGGTGATACAAAGTGTAGCCTGCCTAGGAAAGAGTTGGCGTTTGCGAGATGCTGCTACTGGTGCCGCCGCTGCTGTTCTTGCGGCGAGATTCCATACATCTACCCAGTGGGCTGTCACAGTCATATAGTCCTGACCCTGCCCTGCTCCACTTGTCCACATGTCCGTGGTTAAGTGGACATTGGGTACAACTGCATTTTTTAGGACACTGGTGAGTCTTTTTCTGACGTCCGTGTACATTCTCGGTATCGCCTGCCTACAGAAGTGGAACCTAGATGGTATTTGGTAACGGGGGCACACTGCCTCAATAAATTGTCTAGTTCCCTGTGAACTAACGGCGGATACCGGACGCACGTCTAACACCAACATAGTTGTCAAGGACTCAGTTATCCGCTTTGCAGTAGGATGACTGCTGTGATATTTCATCTTCCTCGCAAAGGACTGTTGGACAGTCAATTGCTTACTGGAAGTAGTACAAGTGGGCTTACGACTTCCCCTCTGGGATGACCATCGACTCCCAGCAGCAACAACAGCAGCGCCAGCAGCAGTAGGCGTTACACGCAAGGATGCATCGGAGGAATCCCAGGCAGGAGAGGACTCGTCAGAATTGCCAGTGACATGGCCTGCAGGACTATTGGCATTCCTGGGGAAGGAGGAAATTGACACTGAGGGAGTTGGTGGGGTGGTTTGCGTGAGCTTGGTTACAAGAGGAAGGGATTTACTGGTCAGTGGACTGCTTCCGCTGTCGCCCAAAGTTTTTGAACTTGTCACTGACTTATTATGAATGCGCTGCAGGTGACGTATAAGGGAGGATGTTCCGAGGTGGTTAACGTCCTTACCCCTACTTATTACAGCTTGACAAAGGGAACACACGGCTTGACAAATGTTGTCCGCATTTCTGGTGAAATACTTCCACACCGAAGAGCTGATTTTTTTAGTATTTTCACCAGGCATGTCAACGGCCATATTCCTCCCACGGACAACAGGTGTCTCCCCGGGTGCCTGACTTAAACAAACCACCTCACCATCAGAATCCTCCTGGTCAATTTCCTCCCCAGCGCCAGCAACACCCATATCCTCCTCATCCTGGTGTACTTCAACACTGACATCTTCAATCTGACTATCAGGAACTGGACTGCGTGTGCTCCTTCCAGCACTTGCAGGGGGCGTGCAAATGGTGGAAGGCGCATGCTCTTCACGTCCAGTGTTGGGAAGGTCAGGCATCGCAACCGACACAATTGGACTCTCCTTGTGGATTTGGGATTTCGAAGAACGCACAGTTCTTTGCGGTGCTTTTGCCAGCTTGAGTCTTTTCAGTTTTCTAGCGAGAGGCTGAGTGCTTCCATCCTCATGTGAAGCTGAACCACTAGCCATGAACATAGGCCAGGGCCTCAGCCGTTCCTTGCCACTCCGTGTGGTAAATGGCATATTGGCAAGTTTACGCTTCTCCTCCGACAATTTTATTTTAGGTTTTGGAGTCCTTTTTTTACTGATATTTGGTGTTTTGGATTTGACATGCTCTGTACTATGACATTGGGCATCGGCCTTGGCAGACGACGTTGCTGGCATTTCATCGTCTCGGCCATGACTAGTGGCAGCAGCTTCAGCACGAGGTGGAAGTGGATCTTGATCTTTCCCTAATTTTGGAACCTCAACATTTTTGTTCTCCATATTTTAATAGGCACAACTAAAAGGCACCTCAGGTAAACAATGGAGATGGATGGATACTAGTATACAATTATGGATGGACTGCCGAGTGCCGACACAGAGGTTGCTACAGCCGTGGACTATTGTACTGTACTGTGTCTGCTGCTAATATAGACTGGATGATAATGAGATGTAGTATGTATGTATAAAGAAGAAAGAAAAAAAAACCACGGGTAGGTGGTATACAATTATGGATGGACTGCCGAGTGCCGACACAGAGGTAGCTACAGCCGTGGACTACCGTACTGTGTCTGCTGCTAATATAGACTGGTTGATAATGAGATGTAGTATGTATAAAGAAGAAAGAAAAAAAAAAACCACGGGTAGGTGGTATACAATTATGGACGGACTGCCGAGTGCCGACACAGAGGTAGCTACAGCCGTGGACTACCGTACTGTGTCTGCTGCTAATATAGACTGGTTGATAATGAGATGTAGTATGTATAAAGAAGAAAGAAAAAAAAAACCACGGGTAGGTGGTATACAATTATGGACGGACTGCCGAGTGCCGACACAGAGGTAGCTACAGCCGTGGACTACCGTACTGTACTGTGTCTGCTGCTAATATAGACTGGATGATAATGAGATGTAGTATGTATAAAGAAGAAAGAAAAAAAAACCACGGGTAGGTGGTATACAATTATGGACGGACTGCCGAGTGCCGACACAGAGGTAGCTACAGCCGTGGACTACCGTACTGTACTGTGTCTGCTGCTAATATAGACTGGTTGATAAAGAGATGTAGTATGTATGTATAAAGAAGAAAGAAAAAAAAACCACGGGTAGGTGGTATACAATTATGGATGGACTGCCGAGTGCCGACACAGAGGTAGCTACAGCCGTGGACTACTGTACTGTGTCTGCTGCTAATATAGACTGGTTGATAAAGAGATGTAGTATGTATGTATAAAGAAGAAAGAAAAAAAAACCACGGGTAGGTGGTATACAATTATGGACGGACTGCTGAGTGCCGACACAGAGGTAGCTACAGCCGTGGACTACCGTACTGTGTCTGCTGCTAATATAGACTGGTTGATAATGAGATGTAGTATGTATAAAGAAGAAAGAAAAAAAAAACCACGGGTAGGTGGTATACAATTATGGACGGACTGCCGAGTGCCGACACAGAGGTAGCTACAGCCGTGGACTACCGTACTGTGTCTGCTGCTAATATAGACTGGTTGATAATGAGATGTAGTATGTATAAAGAAGAAAGAAAAAAAAAAACCACGGGTAGGTGGTATACAATTATGGACGGACTGCCGAGTGCCGACACAGAGGTAGCTACAGCCGTGGTCTACCGTACTGTACTGTGTCTGCTGCTAATATAGACTGGATGATAATGAGATGTAGTATGTATAAAGAAGAAAGAAAAAAAAACCACGGGTAGGTGGTATACAATTATGGACGGACTGCCGAGTGCCGACACAGAGGTAGCTACAGCCGTGGACTACCATACTGTACTGTGTCTGCTGCTAATATAGACTGGTTGATAAAGAGATGTAGTATGTATGTATAAAGAAGAAAGAAAAAAAACCACGGGTAGGTGGTATACAATTATGGATGGACTGCCGAGTGCCGACACAGAGGTAGCTACAGCCGTGGACTACTGTACTGTGTCTGCTGCTAATATAGACTGGTTGATAAAGAGATGTAGTATGTATGTATAAAGAAGAAAGAAAAAAAAACCACGGGTAGGTGGTATACAATTATGGACGGACTGCCGAGTGCCGACACAGAGGTAGCTACAGCCGTGGACTACCGTACTGTACTGTGTCTGCTGCTAATATAGACTGGTTGATAAAGAGATGTAGTATGTATGTATAAAGAAGAAAGAAAAAAAAACCACGGGTAGGTGGTATACAATTATGGATGGACTGCCGAGTGCCGACACAGAGGTAGCTACAGCCGTGGACTACTGTACTGTGTCTGCTGCTAATATAGACTGGTTGATAAAGAGATGTAGTATGTATGTATAAAGAAGAAAGAAAAAAAAACCACGGGTAGGTGGTATACAATTATGGACGGACTGCCGAGTGCCGACACAGAGGTAGCTACAGCCGTGGACTACCGTACTGTACTGTGTCTGCTGCTAATATAGACTGGTTGATAAAGAGATGTAGTATGTATGTATAAAGAAGAAAGAAAAAAAAACCACGGGTAGGTGGTATACAATTATGGATGGACTGCCGAGTGCCGACACAGAGGTAGCTACAGCCGTGGACTACTGTACTGTGTCTGCTGCTAATATAGACTGGTTGATAAAGAGATGTAGTATGTATGTATAAAGAAGAAAGAAAAAAAAAAACACGGGTAGGTGGTATACAATTATGGATGGACTGCCGAGTGCCGACACAGAGGTAGCTACAGCCGTGAACTACCGTACTGTGTCTGCTGCGACTGGATGATAAATAATGATATAAAAAAAATATATATATCACTACTGCAGCCGGACAGGTATATATTATATAATGACGGACCTGCTGGACACTGTCTGTCAGCAGAATGAGTTTTTTATAGAATAAAAAAAAAAACACCACACAAGTCACACGACGAGTGTTTAACTTTTTCAGGCAATCACAATATAGTATACTACTAACTATACTGGTGGTCAGTGTGGTCAGGTCACTGGTCAGTCACACTGGCAGTGGCACTCCTGCAGCAAAAGTGTGCACTGTTTAATTTTAATAATATGTACTCCTGGCTCCTGCTATAACCTATAACTGGCACTGCTCCCCAGTCTCCCCCACAATTATAAGCTGTGTGAGCACAGTCAGATATATACATAGATGATGCAGCACACTGGGCTGAGCAGTGCACACAGATATGGTATGTGACTGAGTCACTGTGTATCGTTTTTTTCAGGCAGAGAACGGATTATATTAAATAAAACTGCACTGTCTGGTGGTCACTGTGGTCAGTCACTACTAAACTCTGCACTCTCTACAGTACTCCTAAGCTCCAGTAAATCAAGTGTCTCTGTCTCAAATCAATCTCACTTTCTCTCTTCTAATCTAAATGGAGAGGACGCCAGCCACGTCCTCTCCCTATCAATCTCAATGCACGTGTGAAAATGGCGGCGACGCGCGGCTCCTTATATAGAATCCGAGTCTCGCGAGAATCCGACAGCGTCATGATGACGTTCGGGCGCGCTCGGGTTAACCGAGCAAGGCGGGAAGATCCGAGTCGCTCGGACCCGTGAAAAAAAACATGAAGTTCGGGCGGGTTCGGATTCCGAGGAACCGAACCCGCTCATCTCTAGTTCCAGCCTCCTACTGCTCCACCTCCGATGCAGAGCCAGCCCCAGGCATAGGCAAATGAGGGGCATGCTTGCCAAGCCTAGGGTCGGCTCAACTTGACAGGGGCACCTGGACTAATCTTCTGCTGGGCAGGTACTTGCCTGCTTTCCCGGACCTCCTCTCCCAGCCGTGTCACCTGGAAATGCCTGCACTATGGTTTGGTGTTTTTTATTTTCCTTTTCTTCTAAAAAGGGTGTGTGGCCATGGGGCTCCCATGATAAGGTCACACCCCCAACATTACCTGGGCAGACTGTGTGCATCCCCTAGTACCTGCTCTCTCAAGTCTGACTGATACCTGCACTCAATCGCACTGGAGGTAAACTGTGTGTGTATAGGGACTGGGGGGCAGGGTGTGTGTGTGTGTGTGTGTATAGGGAGTGGGGGGCAGGGTGTGTGTGTGTGTATAGGGAGTGGGGGGCAGGGTGTGTGTGTGTATAGGGACTGGGGGGCAGGGTGTGTGTGTGTGTATAGGGAATGGGGGGCAGGGTGTGTGTGTGTGTGTGTGTGTGTGTGTGTGTGTGTGTATAGGGACTGGGGGGAACAGGGTGTGTGTGTGTGTGTGTATAGGGACTGGGGGGGGGGGCAGGCTGTGTGTGGGTGTATAGGGACTGGGGAGGGCGGATTTTGTGTGTGTATAGTGACTGGGGGGAACAAGGTGTGTGTGTGCGTGTGTGTGTGTATAGGGACTGGGGGGGGCAGGCTGTGTGTGTATAGGGACTGGGGAGGACAGGTTGTGTGTGTGTGTATAGTGACTGGGGGGAACAGGATGTGTGTGTGTGTGTGTGTGTGTGTGTGTGTGTGTGTGTGTGTATAGGAAAAAAAGAGAAGGTGCCCGTGCCTTTTAATCTTGGGGAAATCCCTAATGCTGCATATATTGGAGGAGAGGGGAGATTGCCAACCCCTCGATTGAAGATACAAACAAACAGAGCAGATACCAATACGTGCGCAAAAGGAAGAATATAGAATATAAATATAAATTAAAAAAGTTTAATACTTCAAATAATAAAAATGAATAAAACATAACCTCAGACTGACCAGATTTGTTTATCATTACATAAAACTGTCATACTTTAGTGTGAACATCTACCAGTGTCCATATCAATACATTGTAATAGGAAATTAACACAATCTCCTATGAAGTAGCTTAGTATGATACTTTGTATTAAATAAAAAATGTCAAATGTTTATTGTTTCATAATACAAAAGACTTGATGGATATTAGATATATCTTTTAGGCTGGCCAGCCTGTTTGATAGTTAAATCGTCTGAACTCACTCTGATTTCAAAATGTATTATTATCCAGCAGCGTATCCGTGCTGGTTAGTTGATCAGGGCGGCGGTGAAGCTGTAATCTTATGTCCCGATGTGTCTGAGACCCGTACTGGGTCGTTTTACCGTCCACAACGCTGCAGGGTCCCGTAGGGTCAGTATCCCGCCGTGGTACTACAGGGTCCTGTACGGTCAGGGTCCTGCCGTGATGCTGCACACTTAGGTCTCGATATGGCTGAGACCTGTAGTGAATCCGTCTGCTGTCCGGAGAGCTGCAAGATCCCGCAGGACCAGATGGCACCAGAAACTGCAAAGCCTCCGCCCGGATACAGGCGCTGCCGAGATACAAATGGAGCTGTGCTGCTGTGAGCCGCCGTGTGCTGTACTGTCCGGGTGCTTCCCAGGCAGTGCAGCTGGATAGTCCTTGGTGGGCTCGGATCGTGCACAGGTATTTGTAACAGGCTGCTGGCGGCTGGGGCAGCCTGTAAAAAAGTCATAGTTTCATCTGATGAAACGACCAGTGCCAAGGTCGAGAAACGCGTTAGTTACAGCTACCTGAGTGACCCTTCACTACAGAACATCTACCCATTATCCATGGACGACTTTTTGTTCCTCTTATTCAGCCCCGACCGCCGTGTCCTCTGGCGGCTCATGGTTGTCACGCTGATCGGGTCTCTACCCCTAAAGGGTGTGAGCTATCTAATGGTGTTACTGGTTGTTGCTGACTATCAGTGTCAGATATCGAGGTGCTGGAATTATCCGTATAATATTTACAGCCGCCTCGTCGTTAAATTATTTAGTATTCAATTTATCATCGGCCCCCCCTTACTGATATAGAAACTTGAGTATTGTCCAAAGGACTGTCGTTTGTCCCCACAGTATCTCCGGACCCTATGCAATGGAAAATTGATGTATACAAATTGAATCGAACTTTACAATTGAAAGAACACTTTGGAACAACTACAGGAGACAAGTCTACAGGAGCAGTTCCTAAACAATTGAGGAAAGTTATGCCTCGGTCAAAATTTGACCATGTATCATACAACCCATCGATTAAAACTTTTACACGACTTATGGAACAGATTGAATGAACTACGCCTCCGCAAACTAAACAATATAATCTTAATAAAGAGGAATGGACTGCCCTGAATGATCTGGCTGCTAGATCCGATATAGTTATTCGCAGCGCCGATACGCGCGGCGCTGTAGTAGTTCAGGATTAAAGAACTATGTTGAAGAGTGTCATAGACAGCTCCTTGACAATGTCACCTATGAAGTATCGACGATTGATCCTACTCATAAATTTAAAACAGAACTTGATACCGTTTTACGTTTGGCATGTGAAAGTGGGCACATTACTTTGGAGGTGGTACAGGCACTTACAGTTGAGTTTCCTCAGGTGCTGTTATTTTATACGGTACCCAAGATATATAAGACTCTTAATAACCCCCTGGCCGACCTATTGTATCGGCCCGAAACTCGCTGTACCACCCCATAGCAATTTTCCTTGATGCATATTTAAATCGTTGCACTCAGAGGTTGCCGTCCTATTTAAAGGATACTACATCTTTATTGATTCAGTTGGATCAACTGCAGTCATTGCCAATGGACCTCATTATGTGTAGTGCGGATGTGACTAGCCTCTATACCTGCATTCCTCATAATGCGGGTATAGAGGCAGTCAGGGAGTTAATTACTAACAACCCTGCTTATACAGGGCCACCAGTTGAGTTGTTCATTTCTCTATTGACTCTAGTCTTAACAAGGAATTATTTTCTGTTTAATGGTCGCATGTTTTTACAGAAGGCTGGGTGTGCCATGGGGTCACATGTGGCCCCGGCGTATGCAAACGCCTTCATGTATCACATTGAAAGGTCTCTGTTCTTAGATGCACCAATACAATCATCATTCATATTTTATAGGCGTTAAATAGATGACGTTTTATTGTTTTGGCAAGGTTCACGTGACACTTTGTACACACTATTGGAGATGCATAACGCTTCGGATAGTGTTGTTAAGTTTACTCATAAGATGGATTCACATCGGATACACTTTTTGGATGTATTGATAACTTCTGTCAATTGCACTGTGCATACATCACTATATACTAAACATACCAACAGAAATTCTCTTCCTACCCACGATAGTTTCCATCCTTTATCTTTAAGGAAGGGGCTCCCCTATTCACAATTACTGCGAGCACGTTGCATTACATCAGACTCGAGGGAAGCAGAAGCAGCTATTGATGTTAGGCGCCGGGGTCCGCATGTCCGCGCGGCCCGGCGCCTAGCAACTAGGGACGCCGTGCACGTTCAGCCGCCGGCTCCCTAGCAACGCTAGACGCCGGGCGCGCTGAGCCGCACGGACCCTAGCAACAAGGACGCCACGGGCGGACCGCGTTCCCCGTTGCAGGGCCTAATTTAGAAGCACACACACTTGTCCTCTGGCCATGCAGCAAGGCAGCTGCACGGCATTTATTCCCAATCAGGCTCTAAGCAGCTGATTGGAGGACTCCCTGTTAAATACCTTCCCAGTGCTTCTCACAGACGCCGGTAATAGCTTCCTGCATGCTGCTTTGGTTTGCTGAGAGTCTGTTCCAGTCCTGCTGTATCCGGTCATTCCTGTCCTCAGAAGTCCTGTATTCGGGAGTTGTCATCTCATCCCAGGAAGTCGTTTGGTCCCCAGTTGTCCTGACTGATCACCTTTGTATATCGAGTGGTGTTCCGTGAGTTGCGGCTCTGCCGTGTGTTGCGGCTCAGCCGCTTTATCTTTATATATTCTGTTTTTGGAGCATTTGCGGAGGGTTCCGCTTCCACAAGTCCTCTCTGGAACTCGGCGGTGCTGGGTAGGAGAAGTGGACAAGTGGATATTTTGGTTGTCCTTTTCCCTAGCGGGATTCCACACATATTCTAGTTTTACGTTAGCTTGTAGCCCCTGGCCTGGTTGTTTAGTCAGAGGGCCCCTTGTTATCACCTTGTCTCGGATTTCCCTTTGTCTCTCATTAAGACCTGGGGGGGCATCGGAGTTGGGCAGACATAATCCGCCCTTCAAACGCGGCTGCCATGGGCTCAAGCAACCATAGTCTCGCAGGGGATTTCCGACAGCACGGGTGAGACAACGGAGTTAGGGAGCCAGGGGCTATTTTCCATTCTCGCTCCCTTCCCCAGCATATCGTTCCAGTGCTCCGGTCCTCGCAAAAAGATCTCCTCAGACCAGAGTGCTGGAATCATAACATTATTACCGGCCATACCAAAAAATTAAAATTAAACAGGGCTTTAATTTTTTCCTCTCATTCAGTTTTTGTTAAAATTTTTTGGCCTTATGAATCCGACAGGTTTAGGGCCAAACCCTGGCCAGCTCTTAGTCAATCAGATTCAAGAACTTACTCAGATTGTTCAGGATCTTTCTCTTCGGGTGAGGTCGCAGGAAGATCTTTTGCGAGCCTCCCCAAAGGTAGTCCCTGAACCAAAGATGCATTTGCCTGACCGTTTTTCTGGCGATAGAAAATTTTTTTTTAGTTTTAAAGAAACCTGTAAACTTTATTTCCGTTTAAGACCTACTTCCTCTGGTTCTGAATCTCAGCGGGTTGGGATTATTATTTCTTTACTCCAGGGGGATCCTCAGACCTGGGCGTTCGGTTTAAGGGCAGAGGATCCTGCGTTGTTGTCAGTAGACGCTTTAAGTCTTTAGGGCTTTTGTATGATGACCCAGATAGAGAGGCGTCCGCTGAAAGTCAGCTGCGCGCTCTCAAACAAGGAAGAAATCCTGCAGAGGTTTATTGTACTGAGTTTCGCCGTTGGTCGAACGACTGTGGCTGGAATGACCCAGCCCTGCGCAGTCAGTTTCGCCTCGGCTTATCAGAGTCCATTAAAGACAGTCTCCTCCAGTACCCCGCTCCTGAGACTCTCGATAAACTCATGGAGCTTTCTATTAAGATTGATCGTCGTCTCAGAGAGCGGAGGGCTGAAAGAGGAACACCTGTAAGGTCAAGTCCTTGTGTTTATTCCATTCCAGAAGACGTAGAGGAGCCCATGCAGATGGGTCTCTCCCGGCTGTCTCCTGAGGAAAGGGCCAGAAGGCAAAATTCCGGTCTTTGTTTGTACTGTGGTGGTAAGGGACATTTTGCTCGTAACTGTCCGAACAAGTCGGGAAACGCTTTGACCAGGTGAATTGTGAGGGGTTTCACCTAGGTCTGCAGCTTATCTCCTCGAATAACTCTCTTTTAGTCCCAGTTAAGGTTTCCTTTGGCAGCCTCAGTTCTTTGGTGTCGGCTTTTGTTGACAGTGGAGCTGCAGGAAACTTTATGGATTTAACTTGGGCTAAGGCCTTAGGCGTTCCTCAGTTACCATTGGGTAGGTGTGTCACCATGCATGGCTTAGATGGGAGTCCGCTTTCCAACGGGGTTATTACTCACCGTACACCTCCTGTAGTACTTACAGTAGGAGCTTTACATTCCGAAAAGATCGAGTTCTATCTAACACATTGCCCAGCAGTTCCAGTTGTTCTGGGTCACCCTTGGCTGGCCTTTCATAATCCCACCATTGATTGGCGGTCCGGGGAGATTTCACAATGGGGTACTTTTTGTGCTAAGGAATGTATTTTGTTTCCAGTTAGAGTAGCAGCTATCATTCTAGTACTCATTCCTGTGGAATACCAGGAGTTTGCCGATGTATTCTCCAAAGGCAATGCGGACATTCTGCCTCCCCATCAGCCTTATGATTGTGCTATTGAGCTAGTTCCTGGTGCCGCATTGCCAAAGGGGAGATTATATGCATTGTCCGGGCCAGAAACTTCGGCTATGAATGACTATGTTCAGGAGAGCTTACAGAAAGGATTTATTAGACCATCAAAATCTCCTTTAAGTGCTGGTTTTTTCTTTGTGGAGAAAAAGGATGGCTCGCTTAGACCATGCATAGATTTTAGAGCCTTGAATAAAATCTCAGTCAAAAACACCTATCCTTTGCCGTTGATTTCTGTACTCTTTGATCAGTTACGTTCTGCTGTGATTTTTTCTAAAATTGACCTGAGAGGAGCTTACAACCTCATCCGAATTAAATCTGGAGATGAGTGGAAGACGGCTTTCAGTACTCAGTCGGGTCACTACGAATACCTGGTGATGCCGTTCGGCCTGTCTAATGCTCCAGCAGTTTTTCAAGACCTCATAAATGATGTGCTCCGTGACTTCCTAGGGAAATTCGTGGTCGTTTATTTAGACGACATCTTGATTTTTTCTGAATCGATGGAACAACATATCACCCAGGTGCGTCTGGTTCTTCAAAAGTTACGTGAGAATCATTTATATGCCAAGCTGGAGAAGTGTGAATTTCACGTCACGGAAGTATCTTTTTTAGGGTACATAATTTCCCCTCAGGGATTTTCCATGGAACCTAAGAAGCTTCAGGCCATCCTTAATTGGGCGCAACCCACCAATTTAAAAGCAATTCAGCGCTTTTTAGGGTTTGCGAATTATTATAGGAGGTTCATTCATTCTTTTTCTGACCTGGTTGCTCCCATTGTGGCTCTGACAAAGAAAGGAGCGGATCCTACCAACTGGTCGCATGAAGCTGAGTTGTCCTTCCGGGCCCTGAAACAAGCCTTTGTTTCAGCTCCAGTCCTCAGACATCCTAATCCGGAATTGCCCTTTGTTGTGGAGGTTGATGCCTCAGAGGTTGGAGTGGGGGCTGTCCTTTCTCAAAAGGATCCGGTGTCTTTGGACTTACATCCTTGTGCCTTTATGTCCAGGAAGTTCTCCGCTGAATCCAATTATGACGTTGGTAATCGGGAGTTACTGGCGGTAAAGTGGGCTTTTGAGGAGTGGAGGCATTGGCTGGAAGGAGCAAAGCATACTATTTCGGTATTGACTGACCATAAGAACCTGCAATACATTGAATCAGCTAAACGGCTTAATGCCCGGCAGGCACGTTGGGCATTATTTTTTACTCGTTTCAAATTTATAATCACTTTCAGGCCTGGTTCCAAGAATACTAAAGCTGATGCCCTGTCACGTAGTTTTCTTCCGGTTCACAATAACAATCCTGTTGTTACCCCAATACTTCCATCCTCGGTCATCCGGGCAGGTCTCACACAGGATTTATTTACCCAGTTAAACCAGCTTCAACACCAAGCTCCTAGATTTACCCCTGCTGGTCGTCTTTATGTTCCTGAATTTTTGAGAGCTACTATTTTAACTGAATTCCATGACAACAAGGTTTCAGGGCATCCGGGAATCACTAAGACATTGGAGCTAGTCTCTCGCTCAGTATGGTGGCCTAGTATGTCTAAAGACGTTAGAGAATTTGTTTTTTCATGTCAGGTTTGTGCACAGCATAAGGTTCCCCGTTCCTTGCCTATCGGGCAACTTATGCCCTTAAGTGTCCCTCTCAGGCCATGGTCTCATATTTCCATGGATTTTGTGGTTGACCTTCCCCTTTCAACCGGATTCCGAGTCATATGGGTGGTAGTGGACCGTTTTAGTGAAATGGCTCATTTTATTGCTCTTCCCCGATTGCCTTCTGCTCAAGGGTTGGCAGTTTTGTTCCTCCGCCATGTGTTTAGGCTTCATGGGTTAACCACTGATATTGTTTCTGATCGGGGTCCACAATTCATCGCACAATTCTGGAGATGTTTTTGTGCTTCATTAAAGATGAAACTGTCATTAACATCCGGTTATCACCCACAATCCAACGGGCAAACCGAACGAGTTAACCAGTCATTAAAACAATATCTGCGCTTGTATTCAGCCAAACTCCAGAATGATTGGTCCGAGTTTCTTCCTTTGGCTGAATTTGCTTACAATAATTCCTGTCATTCCTCCACTAAAGAGTCTCCATTCTTTTTAGTTTTTGGTTTTCACCCCAGAGCTAATTCTTTTTTTCATCATTCTCCAGTCTCCTCGCTGGCATTGACCTCCCATCTCAGAGCAATTTGGAAAAAAGTGCACCTTGCTCTCAGAAAAGCGGCCTTTCGAGAAAAGAAATTTTCTGACAGGCTCCGACGTCCTTGCACTTTTAAGGTGGGAGACAAGGTGTGGTTGTCAACTCGCAACATCAGGCTTCGACAATCCTCGGCTAGACTGGGACCCAAATTTATTGGACCATTTCTTATTATTAAAAGAGTCAACCCAGTTGCCTTTTGGCTACGTTTACCAAGATCTCTCAAGATTGAAAATACGTTTCATTGTTCCCTGTTGAAACTATACGTTTCTTCCAGTAGATTTCCTCGGAGGATCTCTCAGGGTAGATCTCCAGTGGATGTACAGGGACAACAGGAGTTCTTGGTAGAGAAAGTTCTTGATTCCAAATTGTCCCGGGGTCGGCTTTATTTTTTAGTTCACTGGAAAGGCTATGGTCCGGAGGAAAGGTCTTGGGTCCTAGATAAGGATCTTCATGCCCCTAGGCTCAAGAGGGCATTTTTTCGGGAATTTCCTCAGAAGCCTGTCTTTAGGGGTTCCTTGACCCCTCCTCAAGGGGGGGGGGTACTGTTAGGCGCCGGGGTCCGCATGTCCGCGCGGCCCGGCGCCTAGCAACTAGGGACGCCGTGCACGTTCAGCCGCCGGCTCCCTAGCAACGCTAGACGCCGGGCGCGCTGAGCCGCACGGACCCTAGCAACGGGGACGCCACGGGCGGACCGCGTTCCCCGTTGCAGGGCCTAATTTACAAGCACACACACTTGTCCTCTGGCCATGCAGCAAGGCAGCTGCACGGCATTTATTCCCAATCAGGCTCTAAGCAGCTGATTGGAGGACTCCCTGTTAAATACCTTCCCAGTGCTTCTCACAGACGCTGGTAATAGCTTCCTGCATGCTGCTTTGGTTTGCTGAGAGTCTGTTCCAGTCCTGCTGTATCCGGTCATTCCTGTCCTCAGAAGTCCTGTATTCGGGAGTTGTCATCTCATCCCAGGAAGTCGTTTGGTCCCCAGTTGTCCTGACTGATCACCTTTGTATATCGAGTGGTGTTCCGTGAGTTGCGGCTCTGCCGTGTGTTGCGGCTCAGCCGCTTTATCTTTATATATTCTGTTTTTGGAGCATTTGCGGAGGGTTCCGCTTCCACAAGTCCTCTCTGGAACTCGGCGGTGCTGGGTAGGAAAAGTGGACAAGTGGATATTTTGGTTGTCCTTTTCCCTGGCGGTGTTTCCGCACATATTCTAGTTTTATGTTAGCTTGTAGCCCCTGGCCTGGTTGTTTAGTCAGAGGGCCCCTTGTTATCACCCTGTCTCGGATTTCCCTTTGTCTCTCATTAAGACCTGGGGGGGCATCGGAGTTGGGCAGACATAATCCGCCCTTCAAACGCGGCTGCCATGGGCTCAAGCAACCATAGTCTCGCAGGGGATTTCCGACAGCACGGGTGAGACAACGGAGTTAGGGCGCCAGGGGCTATTTTCCATTCCCGCTCCCTTCCCCAGCATATCGTTCCAGTGCTCCGGTCCTCGCAAAAAGATCTCCTCAGACCAGAGTGCTGGAATCATAACAATTGACAGTATGGTATCTAAATTTGTCAATAGGGGATAACCCATAAAAGAATTATTGTCATCTAAGGCCAAAGTTATGAATACATCTAGAGAATCTTTACTCTCTGGCCCTACACATGTTAATCATATGGCAACCGAGGGAGAAGCACCCCAAATTTCTTGGGTTAATAAATACACCACAGCCACTAATTCTTCAACCAAACGAGCTATGGCTCTATGGCCGATAGTCAGTACGGATAGGGAATTACCTGCACTTTTAAACACCCGTCTATTGCCCAGTTACACTGAGGGTAAGAATATATCTGACAAAATAGTCAAACTGGATGTCTCTCAGTTAATGAAGAAGCAACAATTGCACTTTTTAAGACCAAAGATGGGATGTTTTCGGTGCTTGGGATGCGCTCCTTGTAATACATTGATAACGGGTGCTACTTTTAGCCATCCACATACGGGTAAAGTTTTTAAAATCTTACATCAAGTAACCTGTACAACTACACGTTATTTACATGTTGAAATGTCCCTGTGGTCTTGCCTATATCGGCAAGACCCAGAGACAGTTCCGGGAACGGATGGCCTTACACCGTAGTGCCATCAAGTAGGCATTGGAAAAGGGCAGCAGTGATCAATCGGTGGCCCGACACTGGTGGTCATTCCGAGTTGTTCGCTCTTTATTTTTTTTTCGCAACAGAGCGATTAGTCGCTAATGCGCATGCGCAATGTCCGCAGTGCGACTGCGCCAAGTAAATTTGCTATGCAGTTAGGTATTTTACTCACGGCATTACGAGGTTTTTTCTTCGTTCTGGTGATCGGAATGTGATTGACAGGAAGTGGGTGTTTCTGGGCGGAAACTGGGCGTTTTATGGGAGTGTGTGAAAAATAGAGATGAGCGCCTGAAATTTTTCGGGTTTTGTGTTTTGGTTTTGGGTTCGGTTCCGCGGCCGTGTTTTGGGTTCGAACGCGTTTTGGCAAAACCTCACCGAATTTTTTTTGTCGGATTCGGGTGTGTTTTGGATTCGGGTGTTTTTTTCAAAAAACACTAAAAAACAGCTTAAATCATAGAATTTGGGGGTCATTTTGATCCCAAAGTATTATTAACCTCAAAAACCATAATTTACACTCATTTTCAGTCTATTCTGAATACCTCACACCTCACAATATTATTTTTAGTCCAAAAATTTGCACCGAGGTCGCTGTGTGAGTAAGATAAGCGACCCTAGTGGCCGACACAAACACCGGGCCCATCTAGGAGTGGCACTGCAGTGTCACGCAGGATGTCCCTTCCAAAAAACCCTCCCCAAACAGCACATGACGCAAAGAAAAAAAGAGGCGCAATGAGGTAGCTGTGTGAGTAAGATTAGCGACCCTAGTGGCCGACACAAACACCGGGCCCATCTAGGAGTGGCACTGCAGTGTCACGCAGGATGGCCCTTCCAAAACACCCTCCCCAAACAGCACATGACGCAAAGAAAAAAAGAGGCGCAATGAGGTAGCTGTGTGAGTAAGATTAGCGACCCTAGTGGCCGACACAAACACCGGGCCCATCTAGGAGTGGCACTGCAGTGTCACGCAGGATGTCCCTTCCAAAAAACCCTCCCCAAACAGCACATGACGCAAAGAAAAAAAGAGGCGCAATGAGGTAGCTGTGTGAGTAAGATTAGCGACCCTAGTGGCCGACACAAACACCGGGCCCATCTAGGAGTGGCACTGCAGTGTCACGCAGGATGTCCCTTCCAAAAAACCCTCCCCAAACAGCACATGACGCAAAGAAAAAAAGAGGCGCAATGAGGTAGCTGACTGTGTGAGTAAGATTAGCGACCCTAGTGGCCGACACAAACACCGGGCCCATTTAGGAGTGGCACTGCAGTGTCACGCAGGATGTCCCTTCCAAAAAACCCTCCCCAATCAGCACATGATGCAAAGAAAAAGAAAAGAAAAAAGAGGTGCAAGATGGAATTGTCCTTGGGCCCTCCCACCCACCCTTATGTTGTATAAACAAAACAGGACATGCACACTTTAACCAACCCATCATTTCAGTGACAGGGTCTGCCACACGACTGTGACTGATATGACGGGTTGGTTTGGACCCCCCCAAAAAAAGAAGCAATTAATCTCTCCTTGCACAAACTGGCTCTACAGAGGCAAGATGTCCACCTCATCATCACCCTCCGATATATCACCGTGTACATCCCCCTCCTCACAGATTATCAATTCGTCCCCACTGGAATCCACCATCTCAGCTCCCTGTGTACTTTGTGGAGGCAATTGCTGCTGGTCAATGTCTCCGCGGAGGAATTGATTATAATTCATTTTAATGAACATCATCTTCTCCACATTTTCTGGATGTAACCTCGTACGCCGATTGCTGACAAGGTGAGCGGCGGCACTAAACACTCTTTCGGAGTACACACTTGTGGGAGGGCAACTTAGGTAGAATAAAGCCAGTTTGTGCAAGGGCCTCCAAATTGCCTCTTTTTCCTGCCAGTATAAGTACGGACTGTGTGACGTGCCTACTTGGATGCGGTCACTCATATAATCCTCCACCATTCTATCAATGTTGAGAGAATCATATGCAGTGACAGTAGACGACATGTCCGTAATCGTTGTCAGGTCCTTCAGTCCGGACCAGATGTCAGCATCAGCAGTCGCTCCAGACTGCCCTGCATCACCGCCAGCGGGTGGGCTCGGAATTCTGAGCCTTTTCCTCGCACCCCCAGTTGCGGGAGAATGTGAAGGAGGAGATGTTGACAGGTCGCGTTCCGCTTGACTTGACAATTTTGTCACCAGCAGGTCTTTCAACCCCAGCAGACTTGTGTCTGCCGGAAAGAGAGATCCAAGGTAGGCTTTAAATCTAGGATCGAGCACGGTGGCCAAAATGTAGTGCTCTGATTTCAACAGATTGACCACCTGTGAATCCTTGTTAAGCGAATTAAGGGCTCCATCCACAAGTCCCACATGCCTAGCGGAATCGCTCCGTGTTAGCTCCTCCTTCAATGTCTCCAGCTTCTTCTGCAAAAGCCTGATGAGGGGAATGACCTGACTCAGGCTGGCAGTGTCTGAACTGACTTCACGTGTGGCAAGTTCAAAGGGCATCAGAACCTTGCACAACGTTGAAATCATTCTCCACTGCGCTTGAGACAGGTGCATTCCACCTACTATATCGTGCTCAATTGTATAGGCTTGAATGGCCTTTTGCTGCTCCTCCAACCTCTGAAGCATATAGAGGGTTGAATTCCACCTCGTTACCACTTCTTGCTTCAGATGATGGCAGGGCAGGTTCAGTAATTTTTGGTGGTGCTCCAGTCTTCTGTACGTGGTGCCTGTACGCCGAAAGTGTCCCGCAATTCTTCTGGCCACCGACAGCATCTCTTGCACGCCCCTGTCGTTTTTTTTAAAAATTCTGCACCACCAAATTCAAGGTATGTGCAAAACATGGGACGTGCTGGAATTTGCCCATATTTAATGCACACACAATATTGCTGGCGTTGTCCGATGCCACAAATCCACAGGAGAGTCCAATTGGGGTAAGCCATTCCGCGATGATCTTCCTCAGTTGCCGTAAGAGGTTTTCAGCTGTGTGCGTATTCTGGAAACCGGTGATACAAAGCGTAGCCTGCCTAGGAAAGAGTTGGCGTTTGCGAGATGCTGCTACTGGTGCCGCCGCTGCTGTTCTTGCGGCGGGAGTCCATACATCTACCCAGTGGGCTGTCACAGTCATATAGTCCTGACCCTGCCCTGCTCCACTTGTCCACATGTCCGTGGTTAAGTGGACATTGGGTACAGCTGCATTTTTTAGGACACTGGTGACTCTTTTTCTGAGGTCTGTGTACATTTTCGGTATCGCCTGCCTAGAGAAATGGAACCTAGATGGTATTTGGTACCGGGGACACAGTACCTCCAACAAGTCTCTAGTTGGCTCTGCAGTAATGATGGATACCGGAACCACGTTTCTCACCACCCAGGATGCCAAGGCCTCAGTTATCCGCTTTGCAGTAGGATGACTGCTGTGATATTTCATCTTCCTCGCAAAGGACTGTTGAACAGTCAATTGCTTACTGGAAGTAGTACAAGTGGGCTTACGACTTCCCCTCTGGGTTGACCATCGACTCCCAGCGGCAACAACAGCAGCGCCAGCAGCAGTAGGCGTTACACGCAAGGATGCATCGGAGGAATCCCAGGCAGGAGAGGACTCGTCAGAATTGCCAGTGACATGGCCTGCAGGACTATTGGCATTCCTGGGGAAGGAGGAAATTGACACTGAGGGAGTTGGTGGGGTGGTTTGCGTGAGCTTGGTTACAAGAGGAAGGGATTTACTGGTCAGTGGACTGCTTCCGCTGTCACCCAAAGTTTTTGAACTTGTCACTGACTTATTATGAATGCGCTGCAGGTGACGTATAAGGGAGGATGTTCCGAGGTGGTTAACGTCCTTACCCCTACTTATTACAGCTTGACAAAGGGAACACACGGCTTGACACCTGTTGTCCGCATTTCTGGTGAAATACCTCCACACCGAAGAGCTGATTTTTTTTTTATTTTCACCTGGCATGTCAACGGCCATATTCCTCCCACGGACAACAGGTGTCTCCCCGGGTGCCTGACTTAAACAAACCACCTCACCATCAGAATCCTCCTGGTCAATTTCCTCCCCAGCGCCAGCAACACCCATATCCTCCTCATCCTGGTGTACTTCAACACTGACATCTTCAATCTGACTATCAGGAACTGGACTGCGGGTGCTCCTTCCAGCACTTGCAGGGGGCGTGCAAATGGTGGAAGGCGCATGCTCTTCACGTCCAGTGTTGGGAAGGTCAGGCATCGCAACCGACACAATTGGACTCTCCTTGTGGATTTGGGATTTCGAAGAATGCACAGTTCTTTGCTGTGCTGCTTTTGCCAGCTTGAGTCTTTTCATTTTTCTAGCGAGAGGCTGAGTGCTTCCATCCTCATGTGAAGCTGAACCACTAGCCATGAACATAGGCCAGGGCCTCAGCCGTTCCTTGCCACTCCGTGTCGTAAATGGCATATTGGCAAGTTTACGCTTCTCCTCCGACAATTTTATTTTAGGTTTTGGAGTCCTTTTTTTTCTGATATTTGGTGTTTTGGATTTGACATGCTCTGTACTATGACATTGGGCATCGGCCTTGGCAGACGACATTGCTGGCATTTCATCGTCTCGGCCATGACTAGTGGCAGCAGCTTCAGCACGAGGTGGAAGTGGATCTTGATCTTTCCCTAATTTTGGAACCTCAACATTTTTGTTCTCCATATTTTAATAGGCACAACTAAAAGGCACCTCAGGTAAACAATGGAGATGGATACTAGTATACAATTATGGACTGCCTGCCGAGTGCAGACACAGAGGTAGCCACAGCCGTGAACTACCGTACTGTACTGTGTCTGCTGCTAATATAGACTGGTTGATAAAGAGATGTCTATGTAACTATGTATGTATAAAGAAGAAAGAAAAAAAAAACACGGTTAGGTGGTATACAATTATGGACGGACTGCCTGCCGAGTGCAGACACAGAGGTAGCCACAGCCGTGAACTACCGTACTGTACTGTGTCTGCTGCTAATATAGACTGGTTGATAAAGAGATGTCTATGTAACTATGTATGTATAAAGAAGAAAGAAAAAAAAACCACGGTTAGGTGGTATACAATTATGGACGGACTGCCTGCCGAGTGCAGACACAGAGGTAGCCACAGCCGTGAACTACCGTACTGTACTGTGTCTGCTGCTAATATAGACTGGTTGATAAAGAGATGTCGTAGTAGTATGTATGTATAAAGAAGAAAAAAAAACCACGGTTAGGTGGTATATACAATTATGGACGGGCTGCCGAGTGCCGACACAGAGGTAGCCACAGCCATGAACTACCGCACTGTACTGTGTCTGCTGCTAATATATAGACTGGTTGATAAAGAGATAGTATACTCGTAACTAGTATGTATGTATAAAGAAAGAAAAAAAAAACACGGTTAGGTGGTATATACAATTATGGACGGGCTGCCGAGTGCCGACACAGAGGTAGCCACAGCCGTGAACTACCGCACTGTACTGTGTCTGCTGCTAATATAGACTGGTTGATAAAGAGATAGTATACTCGTAACTAGTATGTATGTATAAAGAAAGAAAAAAAAACCACGGTTAGGTGGTATATACAATTATGGACGGGCTGCCGAGTGCCGACACAGAGGTAGCTACAGCCGTGAACTACCGCACTGTACTGTGTCTGCTGCTAATATATAGACTGGTTGATAAAGAGATAGTATACTCGTAACTAGTATGTATGTATAAAGAAAGAAAAAAAAACCACGGTTAGGTGGTATATACAATTATGGACGGGCTGCCGAGTGCCGACACAGAGGTAGCCACAGCCGTGAACTACCGCACTGTACTGTGTCTGCTGCTAATATATAGACTGGTTGATAAAGAGATAGTATACTCGTAACTAGTATGTATGTATAAAGAAAGAAAAAAAAACCACGGTTAGGTGGTATATACAATTATGGACGGGCTGCCGAGTGCCGACACAGAGGTAGCCACAGCCGTGAACTACCGCACTGTACTGTGTCTGCTGCTAATATAGACTGGTTGATAAAGAGATAGTATACTCGTAACTAGTATGTATGTATAAAGAAAGAAAAAAAAAACACGGTTAGGTGGTATATACAATTATGGACGGGCTGCCGAGTGCCGACACAGAGGTAGCCACAGCCGTGAACTACCGCACTGTACTGTGTCTGCTGCTAATATATAGACTGGTTGATAAAGAGATAGTATACTCGTAACTAGTATGTATGTATAAAGAAAGAAAAAAAAACCACGGTTAGGTGGTATATACAATTATGGACGGGCTGCCGAGTGCCGACACAGAGGTAGCCACAGCCGTGAACTACCGCACTGTACTGTGTCTGCTGCTAATATATAGACTGGTTGATAAAGAGATAGTATACTCGTAACTAGTATGTATGTATAAAGAAAGAAAAAAAAACCACGGTTAGGTGGTATATACAATTATGGACGGGCTGCCGAGTGCCGACACAGAGGTAGCTACAGCCGTGAACTACCGCACTGTACTGTGTCTGCTGCTAATATAGACTGGTTGATAAAGAGATAGTATACTCGTAACTAGTATGTATGTATAAAGAAAGAAAAAAAAACCACGGTTAGGTGGTATATACAATTATGGACGGGCTGCCGAGTGCCGACACAGAGGTAGCCACAGCCGTGAACTACCGCACTGTACTGTGTCTGCTGCTAATATATAGACTGGTTGATAAAGAGATAGTATACTCGTAACTAGTATGTATGTATAAAGAAAGAAAAAAAAACCACGGTTAGGTGGTATATACAATTATGGACGGGCTGCCGAGTGCCGACACAGAGGTAGCCACAGCCGTGAACTACCGCACTGTACTGTGTCTGCTGCTAATATAGACTGGTTGATAAAGAGATAGTATACTCGTAACTAGTATGTATGTATAAAGAAAGAAAAAAAAACCACGGTTAGGTGGTATATACAATTATGGACGGGCTGCCGAGTGCCGACACAGAGGTAGCCACAGCCGTGAACTACCGCACTGTACTGTGTCTGCTGCTAATATAGACTGGTTGATAAAGAGATAGTATACTCGTAACTAGTATGACTATAAAGAAAGAAAAAAAAACCACGGTTAGGTGGTATATACAATTATGGACGGGCTGCCGAGTGCCGACACAGAGGTAGCCACAGCCGTGAACTACCGCACTGTACTGTGTCTGCTGCTAATATAGACTGGTTGATAAAGAGATAGTATACTACTAATATTATATATACTGGTGGTCAGGTCACTGGTCACTAGTCACACTGGCAGTGGCACTCCTGCAGCAAAAGTGTGCACTGTTTAATTGTAATATAATATTATGTACTCCTGGCTCCTGCTATAACCTATAACTGGCACTGCAGTGCTCCCCAGTCTCCCCCACAATTATAAGCTGTGTGAGCTGAGCACAGTCAGATATATATATACATTGATGCAGCACACTGGGCTGAGCAGTGCACACAGATATGGTATGTGACTGAGTCACTGTGTGTATCGTTTTTTTCAGGCAGAGAACGGATATATTAAATAAAACAAACAACTGCACTGTCTGGTGGTCACTGTGGTCGTCAGTCACTAAACTCTGGACTCTCTTCTACAGTATCACAGCCTCAGGTCAATCTCTCTCTCTCTCTCTCAACCCTAATCTAAATGGAGAGGACGCCAGCCACGTCCTCTCCCTATCAATCTCAATGCACGTGTGAAAATGGCGGCGACGCGCGGCTCCTTATATAGAATCCGAGTCTCGCGAGAATCCGACAGCGTCATGATGACGTTCGGGCGCGCTCGGTTTAACCGAGCAAGGCGGGAGGATCCGAGTCTGCTCGGACCCGTGAAAAAAACATGAAGTTCGTGCGGGTTCGGATTCAGAGAAACCGAACCCGCTCATCTCTAGTGAAAAAACGCTACCGTTTCTGGGAAAAACGCGGGAGTGTCTGAAGAAATGGGGGAGTGTCTGGGCGAACGCTGGGTTTGTTTGTGACGTCAAACCAGGAACGAAACTGACTGAACTGATCGCAGATGCCGAGTAAGTGTGGAGCTACTCAGAAACTGCTAAGAAGTGTCTATTCGCAATTCTGCTAATCTTTCGTTCGCAATTTTGATAAGCTAAGATTCACTCCCAGTAGGCGGCGGATTAGCGTGTGCAAAGCTGCTAAAAGCAGCTTGCGAACGAACAACTCGGAATGAGGGCCACTGTGTACAAGCGAGACACAGCATAGCGAGTATGAGGGCGATTATCATTGATCACGTTCCATTGTCTCCCAGAGGCGGTAACAGGAACAGGACTCTCCTACAACGGGAGAGTAGGTGGATTTTTATTATGAACACACTATCACCAGGAGGGCTCAATGAGAATTTGGGCCTGCAATGTTATCTTTAATATAATAGGCTAGATTCACTTTTACTAAGTTCTAAAAATAGTTGCTGCTATACATGTTTCCGGGATTTTTTATTATACGATAGTATAATAAATAATTCGTTTTTTTGGTATCTCTAATAATTGTCATAACAGTCCTCAGTGATATAAGGCTTCACTAGATTTTGAAGGTGGAAGTTACTGTTGTATTTGATGGTGTAATGTATTTGATATCTTTGTTTTGTTATGGTTTAGCGTCTCCTAACAACTATGTTGCAGCTTCCTGTGCGCGGCCCGGTCAGCACGGCCTTCTGGCGTCAGTTCCTGTGATGCTCGGGTATTCGGGATCCGGTCCTGGCGAGGAGAGCGGCGCTGATCAGATGAGTGCAATAATCAATGTAATGACTTGTTTAGAGGCCTATATATAGTAACATAGTAACTAAGGTTGAAAAAAGACAATTGAGTTCAACCTATTTGTGGTCTCCTATGCAGTCTTATTATAGGACTAGTTATTTTTATGTTAGGACTAGTTATATTAACTGTAATGCGTGCCTATGCACCATAACCCTGAATATCTTTATCCAATAGGAATTTATCTAACCCATTCTTAAAGGTGTTGACTGAGTCCACCATTACTACTCTCTCAGGCAGGGAATTCCAAACACGTATTGTCCTTTCTGTGAAAAAAACTTTTCTCCTCAATGTGCGGAAACTCCTCGCCTCTAACCTAAGCGAGTGACCACGTGTCCTCTGTGCTGATCTTATAGAAAACAGGTCACTCCCAAGCTCTGTGTATTGACCCCTTATATATTTGTAGATGTTGATCATGTCCCCTCTTAGTCTCCTTTTTCCAATGTAAACATACCTATCCTTGCAAGTCTTTCCTCGTATTCCAGCATCTCCATGCCCTTGACTAGTTTGGTCGCCTGCCTCTGAACATTTTCTAGCTCCAGGATATCTTTTTTGTAATATGGTGCCCAAAATTGGTATCGTCTGCAAAAATTGACACCATGCTCTCTAGACCTACTGTTAGGTCGTTGATGAAAATGTTGAACAAAAGTGGTCCAAGTACAGACCCTTGTGGCACACCACTTAGTACTTTAATCCAATTTGAAAATGATCCATTGACCACAACGCACTGCTTCCTATTATCTAACCAATTACTGACCCAAGTGCATATTGTGCTCCCTAGCCCTATTTCTTGTAGCTTATAGATCAGAGGTTCTCAAACTCGGTCCTCGGGGGCACACACAGTGCATGTTTTGCAGGTAACCCAGCAGGTGCACAGGTGTATTAATTACTCACTGACACATTTTAAAAGGTCCACAGTTGGAGCCAATTATTTCACTTGCGATTCTGTTAGGAGACCTGCAAAACATGCACTGTGTGTGCCCCCGAGGACCGAGTTTGAGAACCTCTGTTATAGATAATATAGTGCTTGATAATTATGACTCCTAAAATTATCAAATCAGGCGCTCTGATATAAGGCACAAAATAAAGCTGTTGGTCACCCAATTTATATAATAGAATTGATATACTGATATCTATATACTTATAGCTGCTCCCACATGAGTATTCTGCGATACTCAAATAGATACAAAGTAATTGTGAAACATGCAATATCACAAGAGAGCGCTAGATACCGATCATTACTATATAAACATTTTATTCAATCACATAAAATAAAAGCATAAAAAATGCAATGCAAATTTTCATAAAAGAATTATTCTCACTGCTGATATAATTTACATGCTGCCATATACTGTATCCCAATTGTATATTGCACAGATGTCCACATCCAAAAGACCAGTGTGGCTGGTTCAATCCAAAGCAAATTGTAAAGTCCCAATTTGTTTTAGGGAATGTGAATGGTGTTCACTAGATGGTGAATGTTCAGCTGTATAAACGATGGGTGCTATGCTACTACCTCCCCCGACCGCCAAACAATTTTGTGCTCACCACTTATTCCTTAGAGTCTCATGTGAGGCTGGCTGTCAGCATGCGGAATCCGTTGTGGTTGGTGGGAGCGGCGGTGTTCTATTCAGTTCACCGGGGAGGGAGGGCGCCGTTCATAGCTGCAGAATTCAGGCAGTTTGCCGTGTGCTGAAGTCCGGACTGTGGTGCTGTGTTTGTGTAGATCTCAGGGAAAAACAGCAGCGTGAGATGTCCTTAACATGTTTCTCCGTGAAAATCAAACCAGCCTCACATGAGACTCTAAGGAATAAATGGTGAGCACAAAATTGTTTGGCGGTCGGGGGAGGTAGTAGCATAGCGCCCATCGTTTATACAGCTGTATATTCACAATCTAGTGAACACCATTTACATTCCCTAAAACAAATTGGGACTTTATAATTTGCTTTGGAACGAACCAGCCACACTGGTCTTTTGGATGTGGACATCTGTGCAATATACATTTGGGATACAGTATATGGCAGCGTGAAAATAATGGGGGTCATTCCGAGTTGTTCGCTCGGTAAATTTCTTCGCATCGCAGCGATTTTCCGCTTAGTGCGCATGCGCAATGTTCGCACTGCGACTGCGCCAAGTAAATTTGCTATGCAGTTAGGAATTTTACTCACGTTTTTTTCTTCGTTCTGGTGATCGTACTGTGATTGACAGGAAGTGGGTGTTTCTGGGCGGAAACTGGCCGTTTTATGGGTGTGTGTGAAAAAACGCTACCGTTTCTGGGAAAAACGCGGGAGTGGCTGGAGAAACGGAGGAGTGTCTGGGCGAACGCTGGGTGTGTTTGTGACGTCAAACCAGGAACGACAAGCACTGAACTGATCGCAGATGCCGAGTAAGTCTGGAGCTACTCAGAAACTGCTAAGAGAGGTCTAATCGCAATATTGCGAATACGTCGTTCGCAATTTTAAGAAGCTAAGATTCACTCCCAGTAGGCGGCGACTTAGCGTGAGCAAATCTGCTAAAAGCAGCTTGCGAGCGAACAACTCGGTATGAGGGCCAATATCAGCAGTGAGAATAATTCTTTTATGAAAATATGCATTGCATTTTTTATGCTTTTATTTTATGTGATTGAATAAAATGTTTATATAGTAATGATCGGTATCTAGCGCTCTCTTGTGATATTGCATGTTTCACAATTACTTTGTAGCTTATAGATAAGACACATGTGTGGTACAGTGTCGAAAGCTTTGGCAAAGTCTGAAAAGATTACATCCACCTCCTTACCCTGATCAAGGTTCGCACTTACTGTTTCATAAAAGCCAAGTAAGTTGGTCTGACATGATCTGTCCTTTACAAATCCATGTTGGTTCCTTTTAATGACCTTATTTGCTTCAAGGAACTTTTGAATACTGTCCCTTAGAATACCTTCCAATACTTTCTCCACTATATATGTAAGACTAACTGGTTCAGCTTTACTTCCCTTTTTGAATATAGGCACTACTTCAGCTATACGCCAGTCTTTGGCAACCATACCTGATATTACTGAATCCTGATATTCCGGAGGCCTACAAAGAGCAAACTGGTACGAAGTGCCCTACCTGTGAAAAACACCAATACGATTAGAACTGCTGGCTTTCACAGATGCGGTCTATGTGTGGGGTGCAGAAGCATCAAAATGGAGAAAACCAAATACACAGAATTCATCATGAATGGTAATAAATTGAAGATTCATGACTTCATCACATGCAATACTTCCAGTGTCATCTACCTCATCATGTGCAAATGCGGTAAATCCTATGTGGGTAGAACTTCAAGGGCCTTGAAAACACGCGTAGGGGAACATTTGCGCAACATCCATAAAGGCCTTGCCACCCACCACCTCTCAGACCACTTCCGGAAGGAACATCAGTGTTCCACCAATTCAATTGCCTACTTTGTAGGTCTCCGGAATATCAGGTCCACATGGAAAGATAGGAATCTAGAAGCCAACCTAGCAAAAGCAGAAATGAGGATGATATTCAATTTACAAACGCTTTCCCCCAATGGTCTTAATCAAGACTTTGAAATCAAATGGTTTCTTTAACATCATACCAGCCACATCTTCTATCCATCACCACTTAGTCATACTTAACGGCCCTCCTCTTTCAGGTGTATACCTTACTTATAATCATTTATTCCTATTATTTATTTATTGTTGTATTTCCTTTTTTTCATGTCAATGGGGAACTACATTGTTTCTACATGAGAATGCCATTCAACGACCACTACGAAAGAACTGTGATCCATCCCTTTCACCAGACATCTATATAAATGTACCTCTCCTTCAAGCTAATAAAGGACATCATGGGACATATTTGAATATTACTTCCGGTTATAATTTCTGTTTATTTGTATTGGAAACAATCAAAATGCTGTCTAATGACCATCAAGAACGATTGTCCACCACTTTTCCCACTTATAGAAGCTGATATCTTCTCAGGAGAGAGCAATGGACAATGTGGAACGCATTTCTGACATCATTTCCGGTCAAAACATCATTGGAATGGACCGCAAATGTCACTTCCGGTCTGAACAGGAAGTGACCTTTTCCCACCATTTAACCATTTACGGCCGTTTTCACTGGCTAAAATACATTTAAAATACAATCCCCATCAAGCCAAAAAGGTATCTTGCCTTGAAGAAGGGACCAGGCTGTCCCGAAACCCGTTGGCGATACCTTATGGCGCTGCCCACCCCCTGGACTTTTGGCAGACTGTTTTCCTGATTGCCTGGAAGGGAATTCAATCAGAGGAGCCACCAGCAGGGTATTTCCCGGGGTACCATGCCTTTTTTTGACACCTGCGGCTCCTCCACCTGCATCGGTAGGATCATATTCCCCCCATGGCCTGTTCCCAGTCCACTTGTTTTTTTAATGTATTGCTTGTTTTTAGACATTGCATGTTAGTATTGTATTATATTCCATTTTATTTATACCATACCAGTGTGTTTCAACATACACTTTCACACCTGGGTTTTATCTACATACATAGGTGACCATAAGAGAGACCAGCGCCATTGTAAAGAGAGCACACCCCCTTTTTCATTTTGCACTTTTGTACTGAGCCCTTAGGGAGCTCTGGCACTCTCCACATGGCCAGCTGTCTCAGTCCTATACAGCACAGACTTGCTACCCCCATCCTCCAGTTTGTAAAAAATGAAGCTGTCCAGCATTTGTGATCTACTTACAAAGTCAGCCAGAATTTAACCCGCATGTAAAAATAATAAATGTATTTGCACCCCTTGCATTGCAGCATGGTTTGTCCCAGATACAAAGTTACTTGCATGTTTTGCTTTGATACCAGCCAAGAATCATCCCCTGTATGTCCAGACCTGGCCACATGACATTTACAGAAACAGTGTTTCTTTTTAAGAAACAATGGGGGAGATTCAAATGTTTGAAAAGTCGGTTGGGTGTCTGTTTATTTCTGTCTATTAGATAATGTAGGAAAAAACAGACTTCCAACTGACTTTTCAAACATTTGAATCTCCCTCAATAAATGAGTAAGTGATGCTTATAATTATGGAATATATTCATTTTACACTATCTAGCTGATCACTTTGATAAATAACCACAGTAAAAACAAAATGAAAAGAATACTGTAAATGATTCTGAGTAAGTAACAAAGCAATTAGTAGATAAACAAAATTAATAGTTTAATACCCCGTAGATCTGTGGTAATAGCAGATGTACAGTAATAGCAGATGATTTGGCTTTGGTTACCAAAAAAGACAAAAGAATTGTTACTAAGATTATTAATTGCCTCTCTAATATAGTGCTTTAGGGAAAACCTAAACATTAATTCAACTGAAAGTGAAAGCGTATTTATTATTTGTATAAAGTAAAACTACTCTCCTGTACTACTGTATAAAGACAATGTGTAAAATAACAAATCAAGACAAATCTAGAAGAACATTTCAGAGCTGTTTGGAGTAATTATCAAGCTTACATATTTTATTACTTTTTTAAAATGCCTCCATTTCACAAACGAGTGTACTGTATATTTTGAAAAGGTTTTCTACTTTAGTACTCTAACTTTCCCACTTTCATTCCATAGAATGTTGGTGAATGTCCCTTATGCTGACCATACATGGTAAGATAAAATACCTGTCAGACTGACAGACATTCTGTGAAATTCAATTGCCTGCATTCATTTTTCGTGCACTAAAAACGTGAATTTACTGCATTTTTTTTAAGGGGGAAGGGGGGGGGAGGGGCAATGCAATTAGAGCCCATTTTTACCACACAAAATAATACCTGTTTACTGGTGAAAACACATTGGAGCCGAGATAGGTTTCCGGTCCTACGCTGGCTCACAAACAGGTCACTAATTGGTTTTTTTTTGTCTCCTGCCTCCGGCCAGGTGAAAAAAAATCTCCAGTAGTGTCGGCTATCGGGTCCCCACATGGGATCAATTAGCTGTGGTAATTTACCATGGCCAATTAAATTTCCCCCATTATATCTGACAGCCTGTAACCCTGCATATATCATGGGCATACACTGTGAGATATCTCACAGTATATATGGCTACTATATATCTGTGCCCTTCCCCCCCCCCACACACACACCTGGGTAGGAGACAGTTCCCCGTTCCTCCCATATTAAGGAACAGGGGAAATGTTTGTCGGTTGGCCGCGGCAGTGCATATGAGGCTCAATGCAGCTGACTTGCAACTACAAAAATATCTCATTGGACAGATTCAGACGATCTGAACAGTTCGGCATGTCCGACCAAACCATATTTGAAGAACGGTCGCTCAAAGACACTATATAATTATCTGTGTGATCCGCCAATATCAGGCATATTCAGTGGCAAATTTCTCATTAGGCACGTGAGGCACGTGCCTAGGGGCGACACTTGTTTGAGGGTGGCACTTGGAAGTTTGTGTTGGTACTGTCAGACGAAAAAAATTACCAGTAACTGCAAAATATTTCCACTGTACTGTAACATATGCCATCTTGAATTGAGTGTAAACGGGTAGGAAATGCACATTCTTCCCTGTGATACTCCTTTCACATCACCAAAATTACCCGGGTTATTGCCGGGTTGTTGCCGAGTCGGCAAAAAAAGTGAATAACCCGGGTCGAGCAACCCTGCATTTCAACCCGGGTTAAAAGAAGGGTTAAACGTGGGTCGGACCCGGGTTCGTTGTGCAGTGTGAAAGCCGGGATATTCAACCCGGGTCTCAGAAAAAGGTGCTGATTGGCTGTTTATGTGTCTGCTCAGAGCAGCCCCCAGCCCTTACTTTTATTTTCTATGAAACCTCATCAATTTGAGCCAGAAAAGTCCATTTTAAATCACATCACAGTGTTTAACATGGCTGACCTGGGTTCAGTGTGAAAGTCACCAACCCGGAAATAACCCAGTTCGAAACTGCAGTGTGAAAGGGTCTGAGCCTGCTCGGACACGGGTCGGACTTGGGTTCAAAAGCCGTGCCCGACCTGGGTTTGCAATCTGAAAGCGGTATAAGCTGTCCTACTTAAGAAATATGTATACATAATTAAAAATAACAAAAATGTCATAACTAGTATTTTTTTATTATTATTCTTTTAAATTGGCTTAAAATGAAATTGGCTATCGCAAATTATAACCAGAATTTGCTAACCATTATCATGCATGCTTGGGGCCGCCCAGTGTGCTGACCGGCGCCTTTCCCCTTGCTTCAAGCAGAAATTGCGAATAGCACGCAATTTCTGCTTGTTAGCAGAAATTAAGAATGACTCCTGCGGTGCAGCTTAGCTGCGGCCACAGGAGTCCCAGCGCCATTTTTGTTGTTGCAGCGGCTGCATGTGAAATTATGCAGCCGCACCCCGGACACACTCCCGTTCGCGCGTACCAGCCCACCGTTTGGGCTGGCACGCCCCGCAACGCTCCGTTTCCACCCAGAAAACAGAGCGTTGCCGCCCCCTCCTGCCCCGCGACCGCCTCTGCCTGATTGACAGGCAGAGGCGGTCGGAATTTCTGCAGCCCCCCGCAGAAATTGTGGGTGCATGCACAGTAGGGCCTGCTGCACAAGCGCCCGCGGCCCCTCAGCAAAAATTCTGTACGAAGCGCTACTTGCGGTTCATACTGAATTTGCCCCAAAATTAGGCAGATGGGAAAGGAGGGGTGGGGGTGGGGTGGGGCTGTTACTGTTGTGCCTAGGGCCCTCTCAGCCCTAAATCAGCCACTGGGCATATTGCCCAAATGATTGTGTAATGTATGTCCAGCATCACTTGCAGGACGTACAGGGAGGGAGTAAATACCCACAAATATCCTGTGAAAGTGGATTGATGCAAATTGGTACAATGGGGGTTATTCAGAGTTGTTAGCAAACGAATAACGTTAGCAATTGGGGCAAAACCATGTTGCACTACAGGTGGGGTAGATGTAACATGTGCAGAGTGATGGGGGGGCTGCAGGACCATGCCCCCCTGACTTGTGGCACGCCACCCTCAGCGGTGGCCACGTGCACTTGCCATGCTCGCTTGCACAAAGACATGCCACGGCTACTTCACGGCCCCAGTACGCCCCTGAGTCTGACTGAATTGTGCAATTGATTATTACCTTTAATACCTATAATATATAATAAAATAAACAATTTCACTTATCTAGATCTTGGTCTATGTGGCCTTTTCACACTTCTGTGCCTGCCAGTTGAATTTATTTTTGTTTTAAAGATGGGATGTGATGGAGGTTGGGGCTATGGACCTTTGATTTATAGGGATGAATGGGGCAAAAGCTCACAGAAAATGCATCTATCATTCTAATTGCAGCATACTTTTATTCAGCTTGTGAGTAGAAAAAAATGTGTTATAACTCGACATACTAATGCAGTATTACTCATTGTTATTACATTTTCATTAAGGCAAAGTGACAATTTTAGAGCCATTTTTATAGAAATGACATTTTGAGCATGCTTGAATTAAGCACCTTGCCCCACATTTATTCACAGTCACTATATAATAAATATTTTTGTGATACAACATGAATTATACAGTATTTATCTGTTAATTACTACATTTTCATTTTCATACTCTAAATTATTGGTATCGTAAGGGGTGAATATGAGTAGCTTTCCCCTATAACATATTTTGTTGACTTGTTAACGCTTTACTTTAATGGAGTGATTAATTAGGGCTCACTGAACAGCAATCTCCTAAAAGTGAACATTAATTATGGAATTTAAGCAGCAGTGCCAAGAGGTAGCTATGTCTAGATATATTACTTACTATACATATAAGCAATAATGGGTGGCCTAATAGAGGATAACACTTAGAATTTAAACAGCTCTTATTACTTATTTACAAAAAGTTGCTCGTTAGAGTCAGCGTTATGTTCTCATCTTCCAAGGTAATTAATTTTTTGCCATAATTCAATCGCAAAAGCAAAAAGGATGTACCAGAATGCTTTCCTATAACCCTGCACACTTCGCTGTACATCAAGGGCACTTAGATGAGAACAGAGTGGTTGATGTGCTGCATGACAGTGGGGCAAGTGCTATTTGTGACAATTTTATGTCTGTAACTTATACAGGAACCTTGTCTAGTCCTGTAATCAAACGTAGCACGTAAGACAGCTGCTGTACTATGGGGGTGATTCAGGTACGGTCGCAGTGTTGTTAAAAGTCCAGGGTCTCTGTCTTCTAATGAAGATTTTGTGGCCCCAGCGACAGAGCTGCGGGGGATGGTCTGCATCACCTCATGGGTTACTCAACTGGCCGATAATGTCCCACGTGATCCAATGCTATGTCCTCGGACGCAAGAGAGGATCACACATACAGGTGTGTCCTGTTGCGTCTTTGTCCCCTCTATGGGATGCCACGGCATGCATGCAGTGAGAAAAGTGCCCGCCGGGGGGTACATACATGCACTCGCACCCGCAATCCCATATCCGTAACATAGCATACTGTGTAACCCACGTGCGCAGAGATTGCCATTCCACGATCCACAGGGACATTTTCCGTTCACACAGCAAAGACGCAACACAACACATCTGTACATGCAGGAGACGTCTATTTATATCAGACATCTCCTGTCGCATTAGCATTAGAGATGTGCGGGTTCGGTTCCCGAGAACTGATCCGAGTCCGGCTAGGGACTTCCTGCCATACTCGGAAACCAAAACGAGGCAAAACATCATCAACCCGCTTCTTGGATTCTCGCAGGTTTTAGATCCCATATAAACAGCCATGCATCGCCGCCATTTTTGCTCCGGACTTGGAGAATGAGGGAGACAGACCTCTGTCTCTTTCTGTGTGTGGTGGCGTCAGGTGGGGTTAGTGTGTGATCTGTAGGGGTGCTGCTGCAGTCACTGTGGTGTGTCTGTGCTGTGTTAGGGGTGTTGTCCTGGCTGTTACTGGTGTTTCATGTGCTGCAGCTGTACATGGGTGTCGCTGTGCTGGTTGTCACTGTGTTGTACAGGGTGCAGGGGCACTGTCCTCCTGTATGCTGGAAAATATAGGGGTGCTGCTGGCCCTGTATGTTGTAAAAATTAAGAGGTGCATTTGTTAAAAATTAAAAGCGCACTGCTCCTGTATGCTTTAAAATATTGGAGTGCTGCTGGCCCTGTATGTTGTAAAAATTCAGGGGTGCAGTAGTTAAAAATTAAAAGCACACTGCTGTATGCTGTAAAATATAGGGGTGTTGCTGTTCAAATAACATTACACTGGCCTTGTTTGTTGTAAAAATTCAGGGGTGCAGTAGTTAAAAATGAAAAGCACACTGCTGTATGCTGCAAAATATAGGGGTGGTGTTGTTCAAATAACATTGCACTGGCCCTGTATGCTATATAAATTCAGGGGTGCAGTGAAAATCAATGTACACTGGCCCTGTCTTGTATGCTGTAATAATTCTAGGGTGCAGTGAAAATCAATGTACACTGGCCCTGTCTTGTATACTGTAATAATTCTAGGGTGCAGTGAAAATCAATGTACACTGGCCCTGTCTTGTATGCTGTAATAATTCTAGGGTGCAGTGAAAATCAATGTACACTGGCCCTGTCTTGTATGCTGTAATAATTCTAGGGTGCAGTGAAAATAAATGTACACTGGCCCTGTCTTGAATGCTGTAAAATTGCAGGGGTGTTGTGAAGATACAGGGGTGTTGGCACTGTCTGCAGTTGCGATGTCTAGGCCTGACCTTTACAACACTGTATGGGAAGAGGAGGCTCCTACCACCATTTGCATGCCCCTGCAAGTGCTGGGAGGAGCACCACCAGTCCAGTTGCTGATATTGAGGATGTCACTGTAGAAGTACACCAGGATGGGGAGGATATGTGTGTAGCTGGCGCTGCAGAGGAAGTTGAGGATGAGGATTCTGATAGTGATATGGTTTGTTTGAATAAGGCACCAGTGGAGACAGTTGTTGGCCATGGAATGAAAAAGCCCATTGTCATGCCTGGGCAAAATACCAATATTGCCACCTCTTCGGTGTGGAATTATTTCTCCACAAATCCAGACAACAGGTGTCAAGCCATCTATTGCCTTTGTCAATCCATAATAAGTAGGGGTAAGGACGTTAACCACCTTGGAACATCCTTCCTTATACGTCACCTGCAGCGCATTCATCGTAAGTCATTGTCAAGTTCAGAAACTGGGTAATAGCATAAGCAGTCCACTGACACCTAAATGATGTGGTTTTGTTTGTTTGAATATTATTTCTTTGTGAGGATGAGGATTTAAACACTGAAGGAGGGGGAAATCTGAGGATGAGGACGACATCTTGCCACTGTGGAGCCAGTTTGTGCACAGAGAGATTAATTGCTTCTTTTTTGGCGGGGGTCCAAACAAACCAATAATTTCAGCCACAGTTTTGTGGCAGACTCTGTTGCTGAAATGATTGGTTTGCTAAAGTGTGCATATCCGGTTTATACAATATAGGGTGGGTGGGAGGGCAGGGCCCAAGGAAAATTCCATCTTGCACATCTTTTCTTTGTCTGCCACATCATTCCAGGGGTGCTGCCCTAAATGGGGTGCTGCCCCTCTGCCCTATCAGTCCAGGTGTGCTGCCCCACTGCCGTTTAAATTCAAGGGTGCTGTTGCCTGTCTGATGTGCTGTGTACTTCTCCAGGGGTGCTGCCTATGCTGTATAAGTCCAGGGGTGCTGCTGTACTTGATCCTAGGTTTAAATGAAAGCCTAGAGCAGATATGAAACAAGCTTCAACATCAAAAACTGATTTGTGAAAACTAGCCGCAAAGGTGGAACTGGAAATGGAAAGTGTTTTTAAATAACGTGGGGAGAGAAAACATTTGTGACCAAAATCAATGTGACTCAGAAGAGACTGAATCATAATCCAGCGCAACTGCAGGTGAGGTAAACATGATGTTTTCTGCCGGAGCACTAGAGAGAGGTTCTTCTCAATTATTTCATGTTAGGTACTCACTCAAATGAATGGCTCCAATTAGTCAACCTTAATTTTGTTTTATTATTGATGTTCCACATTTTGGGATTATTTATTTAGAAGATGCACTTTTTTGTACAGGGATCTTCTTTTCCTAAGTGCTGCGTAGGGTTATCGCAAGACCTTGCGGTGTTAGAAGAACAGAGTTTCAGTGATCTTGCATTGCATCAGCTTTCCATTGCACTGCAGCACTAGATGGGCCAGGAGCTCCTGTGAGGCACAAACAGTTACTGAATAAGGCCCAGTATGGAGTCTCATGGTGGCTTACAGCCAGGAAGATGTCTGGCTTGCCAGGCTGAGGCATGCTATGGCCACAGAGGTTAACATTGCTACCCCCACAGTCCTACTTATAGTATGAAATGAGCTTGGACCGTAGAGTGGTTAGCTCCACTAGGGCAGGGGCTCAATAAAAAGAAAAGTTACTGCACAGTTGTGCTTAGTACTTTACCGAACCCACCCGAACTCAACTTGCCCCATCCGGGGCTGCTGTGGGGGCTCAGGAGGGGCTGCTAAAACATTTAAGGGGCTGCTTTATTTAAAAATAAAATATAAATAAAATAAACAAGACACACAGGTATGCTCACATGCGTGTAACTGGTACACACAGGTATGCTCACATGCGTGTAACTGGGAGCTGTCAAAAACAAAAATAAGTCATTTGCAACAAAATATGTAAATAAGAATGCAATAAAAAAATGAGGGGAAAAAACCCACGAGATTTTCACAAAATAAGTCTCCAGACTCCGTGAAGGGGAAAATATCCAATCTTGATCCTGTGGTATACACTAGTTTATGAAAGCCCAGGGCGATCCGGCACCGGATTTACTAAGTAGGAATGATAATAGAATTAGGAAAAAGAAACCAAATTTGGACAGTGTGTTACCCTTAATAGATAAGGGAGAGAGGCGGCAAAATTAGCCCTTTTAGTATTAAATATATACGTATAAATGTTATGCTGTCCTAGTTGGTGGTGCACCCAGAGCCAGAAAGTATGCAAACTTTGAAAAATGGGAAGAAAAAAGAAGGCTCTTGTGTGGGCGCACTCTTGTAGAAGAAGTAAAATTGATATGATAATTGAGATGGAATATTTAAAACATAACTTTTATTGACTTTTTTTATATGATATAGAATTCTTCCCTAAGATCTGTCCTTCGAAATGCAAGATAGAAAATAAAATGTTCTGGTCTCTTATTGGTAAAGAGTGTGTGGAAGGGTTGTAGACATAAATTGGTCATACCCCCATTCCCCTTGACCAGTACAGACTTGCTGTATTAATAGAACCACGGGGTGGTCAAGACACAGTAATATATAAGGCTATGTTCTTTGGCTTATAAGAGATTAGGGTAATGATCAGAAGTCACTCCTCTAAAAGCGATACAGAGAATTAGCATACACCTATCTGGATTCGAGACAATGAAAATTAGAAAAATAATATAATGAACATCACGAAAACAGTGTCAGTGACCAATATGTTTTTTACACCGAGATGGGAAAATAGGATTTAGAGATTGCTGAATAGAAGAAAATGGTGATGCTGCTGTTGATGTTAATATCGCATAAGTGAGGAAAAATCCTACTCTACAACACCAGGTATTCGCAGGTGGTCTCCCTTCCTGATACTGACCTGGCCCAACGCTGTTTAGCTTCCAAGATCAGACGAGATCGGGCGTTGGCAGCGTGGTATGGTAGTAGAGAATTTTATGTGAACACCAATGAGAGTGCACCTATTTAGGAATGCTGAAATTTTAGAAAGACCGACAGTAAAGTGAAAGAGAAAGAATCGTGGAAATATGTGGATCTGCTTTCCACGTTAGACCCGATTCCAAAATTCCCACTCACGTGGTGCAATGTTCCGGGAATCGTGAATGAGAGTCCACGAAAATGGTGATCTCGGGAAGATGAGGTTGTCAGGATTGGCACTGTTGATTGCAATCAGAGAACTCCCTGACTGCTAAGTATGTTATGGTTTGTCCAAACAGACAATTAATGATAAAGGATACTAGAAAAAATGGATGCGAAGTCACACTAGTAGCACAATTATTTGAATCTTGAATAGAGGTTTGAAATCTATTAAATTACATACTGAAATGTCAAATTCAACATAACTGACAAATGTGATAGGTATGCCATTCATACTCATATGTCAATTGCTGAGGAGATAAGAGCGAGAAGAAAAAACATTGAATAAAAATTAGCAAGAAAAAATAAATTATAATATGTATCTGTTAATCATGTGCATTAACTGAATCTGAGGATATTTGCCGCTTGACCTCAGATAGGATGTTAAATGTCTAATAAATATGAGAGGTATATGCTATTCATATTCATATATCAATTGCTGCGGAAACAGAAATAGAAAGGAAGCAGAAAAAACAAACACTGAAAAAATAACAGGTATGTGTTAATCATATGCATTAGCTGATGAATCTTTGGATATTTGCAGCTTGACCTCAGACAGGGTGCTAAATGCTTGGTATGCTATGAGGACCCCTGAACAAAATTACCACTGTGATACACACTGAATGTGGGATAATTTAGGCAGTTCTGCCGAGGTTTGCAGTGGAAGTTGCTATCCGTGGCATACAGCCACAGGATAGAGGGGCTTACGGTTTCACCAGAGAGATGAGAGAGCCATGAAGAGCAAGCAGATAAATGTGGCTGATGCCAAGATGAGGTTGTGTCGACGAGACCCCTTTGCTGGATGCGGAAAGACGCGTTTCGCCCTAAGGCTTGTTCACTTCCGGGTTCCGGAAGTTTATTTGCATCCCAGCATTAAATTGAGATTATCTTAATCCCTGAAAATGGAGAAGGGGGTACAATTTTGGAGGCTTTGGCCCATAGTTTTTCAGTTTGTCCAGTAATGTGGTAATTAATAATTAAATATTTGCTTGGTTGAAGTCCTTTTTGTTCCACACCAATATAGGAGTGGAGCTGAAAGCATGTGTCTTGTTCCTGATTGCATATGCCTCTCTAATTTTCAATCACCTTCTTGACACTGTTCTCTTTCTCTTGCCTCTTCTCATAATGTGAAAAGTCATCAAATATGGAGGTGGTGTATGTTTGTAACTAGCTATGATTCTGAGAACTTGGTGAGTTTTTTCCAGGGGTACCACCTGTCACTGAAATTATGGGTTTATTAAACTGTGCATGTCCTGTTTAAACAACACAAGGGTGGGTCGGAGGGGTTGGTGGGGGGGAGGGGGGGGGTGTTCCAAGACAATTCCATCTTGCACCTCTTTTTTTTTCTTTGCATTATGTGCTCTTTGGGGCCTATTTTTTAAAACTGCCATCTTGTCTGCCACTGCAGTGCCACTCATAGATGGGTCAGGTGTTTGTGCCGCCCACTTGTGTCACTTAGCTTAGTCAGCCAGCGACCTTGGTGACCTCTTTTTTTTCTTTGTATTATGTGCTCTTTGGGGCCTAGTTTTTAAAACTGCCATCTTGTCTGCCACTGTAGTGCCACTCCTAGATGGGCCATGTGTTTGTGCCGCCCACTTGTGTCTCTTAGCTTAGGCATCCAGCGACCTCACTGCACCTCTTTTTTTTCTTTGCATTATGTGCTCTTTTGGGCCTAGTTTTTAAAACTGCCATCCTGTCTGCCATTGTAGTGCCACTCCTAGATGGGCCAGGTGTTTGTGCTGCCCACTTGTGTCACTTAGCTTAGTCATCCCGCTACCTTGGTGCAACCTTTAGGCCTAAAAACAATATTGTGAGGTGTGAGATGTTCAAAATAGACTGTAAATGAGTGGAAATTAATGTTATTGAGGTTAATAATACCGTAGGATCAAAATTACCACCAAATTCTGTGATTTTAGCTGTTTTTATGTTTTTTTCAAAAATCATCCAGATCCAAAACCAAAACCAAAGCCCGAAAGGGTGGTTTTGGCAAAACTAATCCAGATCCAAAACACGAGCAGGGATCCAGATCCAAAACCAAAACCCGAGTTGTGTCCGCCGCACTTCTCTAATTAGCATATGCTAGCATCAGTGCTGCTTACAAGGAGGCATTGTCCCTATTCTTGTACATGTAGGATCTATGACAATGCCGCCTAGTAGTGGTCTTTGGAGAGGGAAGGGGTGGCGGCCTTGCACTTTCAGACCGCTACTCATGTTGCAGGAGGCGTGGCCACACCAACTGTAACGTGTCCATGCTCCCATTCATCCTTGTTCTGCTGTGTCATTTTCAGATGCTGGAAGGTATTCTATATTTGCACTCCTCAAAACAAAGATCAACTGATGGCCCTTAATGTTTCGAAATTCCTTTTTATTTCAAACTATGATGAATATTTATACAGTATTATAATTCACTTATGTGTGCTATTTATTTATTGTAAATTCATTCTGTTAAAGTATGATTTTATAGATATCCTGTATTACATTGGAGGGATGACACACACATAACAACACAGCAAGAAACTTCTATACCAATTATACTGAACCATATAAAAGTTTACCTGACTGTTCTCATGGGTCTATTCATGAAGCAGTGAAATGAGTGGAGAAGTGAGCCTGTGGAGAAGTTGCCCATGGCAACCAATCAGCCTCTCTGTACAATTGTATAGTATGCAAATTATAAATGTTACTTCAATGCTGATTGGTTGCCATTGGCAACTTCTCCACAGGCTCACTTCTCCAAACTTTTTACTGCTTCATGAATAGACCAATATTTACTATGCCTTGGATGGAGATAAAGTGGATGGAGATAAAGTACCAGACAATCAGCTCCTAACTGTCATGTCACAGGCTGTGTTTGAAAAATGACAGTTAAGAGCTAATTGGCTGGTACTTTATCTCCATCCACTTTTTCTCCATCCAAGCCTTAGTAAATAGACCCCCTCTTGTGCCTTTTTGCTGAATCTCTATCTCCCACACCTGTCCTGCAACCTCACCATCATCGTATATTGGGGGTAAGAGTTAGATTTGGGTGGGTTACTTGGTTTCTGTGCAAGATAAATACTGGCGGCTTTATTTTTACACTGCAGTTTAGATTTGTTTGAACACACCCCACCCAAATTTAACTCTCTCTGCACATGTTATATCTGCCCCCTCCTCCCCCCTGCAGTGCACATGGTTTTGCCCAACTGCTAACAAATTTGCTGATGCGATCAACTCTGAATTAGGCCCAGTGTGTGGATCTCCTCACAGGAATGCAGGTGTTATAATTAGTGCCACAGCTATCTGATATATCCACCTGCATTCCTGGGAATTCCACATAACTTGCTCTGTTGGAGGTACTGAGACCTGAGAGCAGGTTTGAGAAATTCTGGCTTAAAATACACAAGAGTAAAAGTGAAATGATGCCAAGGGACCTGTCATCTTATATATCACGCATAATGGGCCTGATTTAACATAGAGCATAAAGGTGCGCCTTTGCGTTTAAGTAAAAATGTTACTTTAATACGAAATCTCCACGGCTTGATTTTAAGTGGCAAATACCTCAAGATACTGTATGTGCATTTTTACATCTAACATGCAAATGCACCTGGAGCACAAATGTTGCAACACCAATATTGCAAAGCTGCCCACGAGTATGCGCAAAGATACACTAGACACCAACATGCCCCAACATGCCCCCTCTTGCAAACCAACATGCTTCCTCTAAACACCACCCCTGGACACCAACATGCCCCCTCTTGAACACCAACATGCCTCCTCTAAACACCACCCCTGGACACCAACGTGCCCCCTCCTGCACACCAGTTTACCCGCCCAAGACATCAAAATGCCCTGTCTGCATACCAATATGCCCCGTCTGCATACCAATATGCCCCGTCTGTATACAGTACCAACATGTTTCCCCTTGCACAGCAATTTAGTCACCAACTTACACTCTCACACACAGGATGGTGCAGTATGTGCACCATCTGATGGCAGCAGTCCCGACACCGGCAGGAAGTAATCTTATCAGGAACTACTAGGGCTACTTCTCTCCACCCACACTATGACCCTGATAGGTGGAGAGAGAGGGGAAGGTTAATATTCTTCATGGTTCCTATCATATTCACACCTCCTGCAGTAAAACTTATGATATGATTCACTAATGTAGGGGGCATTAATGTTATATCTCCTTGAGGGCAGTAATATCTCTATTGGATCTTTGTTCCAGTCTCATTACACTGAAAAGTATCTGATATCTGTAATAGGATGGCTTTTATACACTTTTGATTAAATAGATTGAACTTTTCAGTATTTTGTGGTGTGCTGGTTCCCTTATATAAACCAATTTTTGGAATACTGAATGCCATAAGGCTACAGATGTTTCTGACTTGATCAGGCACCCAGTATTGTACTAAGAGGTGTGTGTGGTTTAATTTTCTCTGATATACAGTATATTTATATCTAAAAGGTTGAAAGAACAAGGGGGCACCACATAGTGCATTAAAAGGCAATTTTGATGAGCAGTTGAATAAACAGATCAAAAGCTTGTGTACCATTGGTGGCGGTCAAAACACCATGGGTTCAACATCATAAAACACCATGCATAGCATGACGAGTACAGCGGTCTCCTTCACATCAGACCAGGAATGAAGCAGACCATGGCCCTACGCGTTTTGTCATCAGGACTTCATCAGAGGGCCGGCCCAGCATTAAAATAAGAGTAAGCAGCCAGTCAATTGTATTAAATAGTACTACATAGGGCCTGATTCAGAGAAGTACGCAAACCTGATGTTCTATGGAACTGAGTAATTATCGGCAGACCGTGCATGTACTGCATTCGCATTGTGCATGCATCAAGGTGCACTGTAACCCCCCACCCCCCTCCATGGTGTTAAATTGCAGGCATGTTGTGGATGTTTTTGGGGCATGTACAGTATATGACGTCAGCTCTGTGCCTTCACATACAAAAGGACGGCATCTTCGTGACCACTGCCAGGTCCAGTCTGCAAAGCCATAGGTCTACCATTCAGCTCAATGTTCTTTGTTCATACATGTAGGCAGAGCTGGCCCTAGCCAATTTTATGCCCTAGGCAAAATTTTGGCTGGTGCCCCATAGCACTGCAGCTAGTTCAGCATCTGCCCTCAGGCAGTGGGGCCCACCGGGGGGGTTTCCTGTGCCCCTGTGGGCCAGTTCAACCCTGCATAATGCCCCACAGTAATGCCCATAATACACATAATTCCACACAGTAATGTACCTTACACATATGCCCCACATTAGTAATGCCTATAATACACATAATTCCACACAGTAATGTACCTTACACATATGCCCCACATTAGTAATGTCTATAATACACATAATTCCACACAGTAATGTACCTTACACATATGAACCACATTAGTGATGCCCATAATACACATAATTCCACATAGTAATGTACCTTACACATATGCCCCACATTAGTAATACCTATAATACACTTAATTCCACACAGTAATGTACCTTACACATATGAATCACATTAGTGATGCCCATAATACACACAATTCCACACAGTAATGCACCTTACACATATGCCCCATAATAGTAATGCCCATAATACACATAATTCTACACAGCAATTCACCTTACACATATGCTCCACATTAGTAAAGCTAGTAGCTTTTTTTTTTATAAAACTTACTTTTGCTTGCTGGTGTGCTTGCAGTCAGTGCAAGCACACCATGCAGCCCATGCAGCTCCCTAGATACGGTTAACATGCTGGGTGGCCTTGTCATGCGACAGGCAGCCCCCATCATACAAGCAAAGGGATTGCAAATTCTTCTAAAAAGCAGAATTTGCAATCCTTACTGAATAGGGTCCTATGGGAGTAATTCAGATCTGATCGCAGCAGCAAATTTGTTAGCAGTTTGGCAAAACCAGGGCCCTCATTCCGAGTTGATCGGTCGCAAGGCGATTTTAGCAGAGTTGCTCACGCTAAGCCTACGCCTACTGGGAGTGTATCTTAGCTTCTTAAAATTGCGACCGATGTATTCGCAATATTGCGATTACAAACTACTTAGCAGTTTCAGAGTAGCTTCAGACTTACTCGGCATCTGCGATCAGTTCAGTGCTTGTCGTTCCTGTTTTGACGTCACAAACACACCCAGCGTTCGCCCAGACACTCCCCCGTTTCCCCGACCACTCCTGCGTTTTTTCCAGAAACGGTAGCGTTTTTTCCCGCACGCCCATAAAACGGCCTGTTTCCGCCCAGTAACACCCATTTCCTGTCAATCACATTACGATCGCCGGAGCGATGAAAAAGCCGTGAGTAAAAATACTATCTCCATTGTAAAATTACTTGGCGCAGTCGCAGTGCGATAATTGCGCATGCGTACTAAGCGGAATTTCACTGCGATGCGATGAAAAATACAGAGCGAACGACTCGGAATGAGGGCCCATGTGCACTGCAGGGGGGGCAGATATAACATTTACAGAGAGAGTTAGATTTGGGTGGGTTATTTTGTTTCTGTTCAGGGTAAATATTGGCTGCTTTATTTTACTCTGCATTTTAGATTTCAGTTTGAACACACCCCACCCAAATCTAACTCTCTCTGCACATATTATATCTGCCCCACCTGCAGTGCACATGGGGGGTAATTCCAAGTTGATCGCAGCAGGATTTTTTTTAGCCGTTGGGCAAAACCATGTGCACTGCAGGGGAGGCAGATATAACATGTGCAGAGAGAGATAGATTTGGGTGTGGTGTGTTCAATCTGCAATCTAATTTGCAGTGTAAAAATAAAGCAGCCAGTACTTACCCTGCACAGAAATAAAATAACCCACCCAAATCTAACTCTATCTGCATATGTTATATCTGCCTCCCCTGCAGTGCAAATGGTTTTGCCCAACTGCTAAATAAAATCCTGCTGCGATCAACTTGGAATTACCCCCATGGTTTTGCCCAACTGCTAACAAATTTTGCTTCTGCGATCAACTCTGAATTACATCCTACATCCGCAATGTTTGAATGAAGGCGTTTGAGATTACCACTATTTTGGAATCAAAATCTCACAAAGATCTCTTATAGATTAAGGAAGAACAATTTTGTAACCTGTGCTTCTTTGCAAACATTTTATAACCTGTGCTTCTTTCTTCTTCCTTTCTTATCTGTGATTTATCGATTATGCAACAGTCTGATTTTTATCTATACTTACCTCTCTAAAAGATTTTTTTTGCAGCCGCTATAGGGATTTTACATTAGTATTAAAATGAAATCTGCGTTGTTTTATACTGTCTTTTTTTATTATATTTTACTATATTGTAATTGTATTTTGGAGAGCAGTATAACAGTATTATTTCTATGTAACAATATGTTGTATACTATGTTGTACTGATGAACAGGGCCGGTTCGAGCCCTCTCTGCGCCCCGGACAGGAAATGGGGGCGTGGCTTACTACAGTGGGCGTGGTTTTTACGCCCCCTGTAAGTAGTAGCGCCGCTTAAATGCTGAGCGGTGCGCGATGACGTCATCGCGCACCGCACAGCAAAAGGTCCTCTCCACGAAGGGAAACTAGACGCGTAGCGTCTAGTTCCCCTCGTGGAGAGGACCTTTGCTGTGCGGTGCGTGATGACGTCATCGCGCACCGCTTAGCAAAGGTCCTCTCCACGAAGGGAAACTAGACGCTTAGCGTCTAGTTCCCTTCACAGGGGACACAGCCGCACAGCCGGGGGACACAGCGGGCAGTGGAGGGCACAGCAGTGGCGGATCTTGCCATGGTGCGGCGCCTTCCGGATGGCGCCCTCCGGAAGGCGGCGCCCCAGGCAAAAGTCCTGCTTGCCCGTGGCAAGATCCGCTACTGCTGATGAATACATTTGATTGGCTGCTTACTCTTATTGTAATTAATGGTATGTGATGCTGGGCAAGCCCTCTGGTGAAGTATTGATGACAAAACACATAAGGACATGGCCTGACACTTTTGTGGTCTGATGTGAAAGAGACTGCTGTACGGTTCGTACTATGCATGGTGTTTTGATCTGTTTATTCGACTGCACATTAAAATTGTCTTGACTTTTGTGGGCCTGATGCTATATAAACACAACCCGCTGTCAAGTCCACCTGGGGAGAGCTCATAGACAGCATGTTAAGCCACTGAAGGCGTCAACCAATGCGTTTCGTCACTCATGACTTCCTCGGGGGTGTTTAATGGCTGTGTGTGAAATAATTCTTCTCTAATAAAATAAAAAATCAATCCTTAGTTGGTTTATTTTTAAAATAATAATTAAACTTCTCAAATCTGGTAACCATTCATACAGCAGTTGTGGCTCCTAGCGTTATTCCTTCAGAGGAGACAGGCTGTGCATGTGGCCCCTGTGCAGGCTAAACAGCAGTTAATATCTGGTTGGCGCTCCCTAAAAACATTTTATATATCCAGTTCATTAGTCTCTCCTGGCAAGGGACATTTGGGGAAAGCAGATGAATACACGTTGATTTCAAATACAAGCAAAGGAACTATAGTGGTATTTCAAGCGCATCTTTGGTTTAATGTATTAAATATACAGTATCTATCTATATATTTATATATATATCTATATATATATAATTTATCACTAACTCTCTTACTTCCCGATATGTTAGGTAACTGAAATCTACTATAGGTATTCTTCAGGTGGGAAATAGGAAAACTTTGTAATTAGAATATTAATAAAACTCCCCTAAGGGGATGTAAAGGGGGTTGACATAATGACGTCATTACCGATGCGTGGCTTGCCTTGCGTGAACAATAACGCCCAAATGGACAATCGGATCAAAATTTAGATTGCACCTCTAGTGTGTAGAATTTAATAAACTACAAAAATGGTCCTGTCACTTTTTACCATATCTGCTACGGATGCTCCTCGGGTAATGCCAAGAACCATGGAATAATATTTACTTACACTTAGACGTCTCAAATTTACTAGTATACAGTGTGTATATATATATATATATATATATATATACAGTACATATTGATATATGTATATATTATATATATATTAGTGATGTGCACCGGAAATTTTTCGGGTTTTGTGTTTTGGTTTTGGGGTCGGTTCCGCGGCCGTGTTTTGGGTTCGAACGCGTTTTGGCAAAACCTCACTGAATTTTTTTTGTCGGATTCGGCTGTGTTTTGGATTCGGGTGTTTTTTTCAAAAAACCCTAAAAAACAGCTTAAATCATTGAATTTGGGGGTCATTTTGATCCCATAGTATTATTAACCTCAATAACCATAATTTACACTCATTTACAGTCTATTCTGAACACCTCACAATATTATTTTTAGTCCCAAAATTTGCACCGAGGTCGCTGGATGGCTAAGCTAAGCGACACAAGTGGCCGACACAAACACCTGGCCCATCTAGGAGTGGCACTGCAGTGTCAGGAAGGATGGCCCTTCCAAAAACTACTCCCCAAACAGCACATGACGCAAAGAAGGAAAAAAAAGAGGCGCAATGAGGTAGCTGTGTGAGTAAGCTAAGCGACCCTAGTGGCCGACACAAACACCTGGCCCATCTAGGAGTGGCACTGCAGTGTCAGGCAGGATGGCCCTTCCAAAAAATACTCCCCAAACAGCACATGACGCAAAGAAGAAAAAAAAAGAGGCGCAATGAGGTAGCTGTGTGAGTAAGCTAAGCGACCCTAGTGGCCGACACAAACACCTGGCCCATCTAGGAGTGGCACTGCAGTGTCAGGCAGGATGGCCCTTCCAAAAACTACTCCCCAAACAGCACATGACGCAAAGAAGAAAAAAAAGAGGCGCAATGAGGTAGCTGTGTGAGTAAGCTAAGCGACCCTAGTGGCCGACACAAACACCTGGCCCATCTAGGAGTGGCACTGCAGTGTCAGGCAGGATGGCTCTTCCAAAAACTACTCCCCAAACAGCACATGACGCAAAGAAGAAAAAAAAGAGGCGCAATGAGGTAGCTGTGTGAGTAAGCTAAGCAACCCTAATGGCCGACACAAACACCTGGCCCATCTAGGAGTGGCACTGCAGTGTCAGGCAGGATGGCCCTTCCAAAAACTACTCCCCAAACAGCACATGACGCAAAGAAGAAAAAAAAGAGGCGCGATGAGGTAGCTGTGTGAGTAAGCTAAGCGACCCTAGTGGCCGACACAAACACCTGGCCCATCTAGGAGTGGCACTGCAGTGTCAGGCAGGATGGCCCTTCCAAAAAATACTCCCCAAACAGCACATGACACAAAGAAGAAAAAAAAGAGGCGCAATGAGGTAGCTGTGTGAGTAAGCTAAGCGACCCTAGTGGCCGACACAAACACCTGGCCCATCTAGGAGTGGCACTGCAGTGTCAGGCAGGATGGCCCTTCCAAAAAATACTCCCCAAACAGCACATGACGCAAAGAAAAATGAAAGAAAAAAGAGGTGCAAGATGGAATTGTCCTTGGGCCCTCCCATCCACCCTTATGTTGTATAAACAGGACATGCACACTTTAACCAACCCATCATTTTAGCGACAGGGTCTGCCACACGACTGTGTAATTGATTATAATTCATTTTAATGAACATCATCTTCTCCACATTTTCTGGAAGTAGCCTCGTACGCCGATTGCTGACAAGGTGAGCGGCGGCACTAAACACTCTTTCGGAGTGCACACTTGTGGGAGGGCAACTTAGGTAGAATAAAGCCAGTTTGTGCAAGGGCCTCCAAATTGCCTCTTTTCTCTGCCAGTATACGTACGGACTGTCTGACGTGCCTACTTGGATGCGGTCACTCATATAATCCTCCACCATTCTTTCAATGGTGAGAGAATCATATGCAGTGACAGTAGACGACATGTCAGTAATCGTTGGCAGGTCCTTCAGTCCGGACCAGATGTCAGCATCAGCAGTCGCTCCAGACTGCCCTGCATCACCGCCAGTGGGTGGGCTCAGAATTCGTAGCCTTTTCCTCGCACCCCCAGTTGCGGGAGAATGTGAAGGAGGAGATGTTGACAGGTCGCGTTCCGCTTGACTTGACAATTTTCTCACCAGCAGTTCTTTGAACCCCTGCAGACTTGTGTCTGCCGGAAAGAGAGATCCAACGTAGGTTTTAAATCTAGGATCGAGCACGGTGGCCAAAATGTAGTGCTCTGATTTCAACAGATTGACCACACGTGAATCCTGGTTAAGCGAATGAAGGGCTCCATCCACAAGTCCCACATGCCTAGCGGAATCGCTCTGTTTTAGCTCCTCCTTCAATGCCTCCAGCTTCTTCTGCAAAAGCCTGATGAGGGGAATGACCTGACTCAGGCTGGCAGTGTCTGAACTGACTTCACGTGTGGCAAGTTCAAAGGGCAGCAGAACCTTGCACAACGTTGAAATCATTCTCCACTGCGCTTGAGACAGGTGCATTCCACCTCCTTTGCCTATATCGTGGGCAGATGTATAGGCTTGAATGGCCTTTTGCTGCTCCTCCATCCCCTGAAGCATATAGAGGGTTGAATTCCACCTCGTTACCACCTCTTGCTTCAGATGATGGCAGGGCAGGTTCAGGTTTTTTTGGTGGTGCTCCAGTCTTCTGTACGCGGTGCCTGCACGCCGAAAGTGGCCCGCAATTCTTCTGGCCACCGACAGCATCTCTTGCACGCCCCTGTCGTTTTTTTAAATAATTCTGCACCACCAAATTCAAGGTATGTGCAAAACATGGGACGTGCTGGAATTTGCCCAGATGTAATGCACGCACAATACTGCTGGCGTTGTCCGATGCCACAAATCCCCAGGAGAGTCCAATTGGGGTAAGCCATTCTGCGATGATCTTCCTCAGTTGCCGTAAGAGGTTTTCAGCTGTGTGCGTATTCTGGAAAGCGGTGATACAAAGCGTAGCCTGCCTAGGAACGAAATGGCGTTTGCGAGATGCTGCTACTGGTGCTGCCGCTGCTGTTCTTGCAGCGGGAGGCAATACATCTACCCAGTGGGCTGTCACAGTCATGTAGTCCTGAATCTGCCCTCCTCCACTTGTCCACATGTCCGTGGTTAAGTGGACATTGGGTACAACTGCATTTTTTAGGACACTGTGGAGTCTTTTTCTGACGTCCGTGTACATTCTCGGTATCGCCTGCCTAGAGAAGTGGAACCTAGATGGTATTTGGTAACGGGGGCACACTACCTCAAGAAATTGTCTAGTTCCCTGTGAACTAACGGCGGATACCGGACGCACGTCTAACACCAACATAGTTGTCAAGGCCTCAGTTATCCGCTTTGCAACAGGATGACTGCTGTGATATTTCATCTTCCTCGCAAAGGACTGTTGGACAGTCAATTGCTTACTGGAAGTAGTACAAGTGGTCTTCCGACTTCCCCTCTGGGATGACGATCGACTCCCAGCAGCAACAACAGTAGCGCCAGCAGCAGTAGGTGTTACACTCAAGGATGCATCGGAGGAATCCCAGGCAGGAGAGGACTCGTCAGACTTGCCAGTGACATGGCCTGCAGGACTATTGGCTTTCCTGGGTAAGGAGGAAATTGACACTGAGGGAGTTGGTGGTGTGGTTTGCGCGAGCTTGGTTACAAGAGGAAGGGATTTACTGGTCAGTGGACTGCTTCCGCTGTCGCCCAAAGTTTTTGAATTCGTCACGGACTTATTATGAATGCGCTGCAGGTGACGTATAAGGGAGGATGTTCCGAAGTGGTTAACGTCCTTACCCCTACTTATTACAGCTTGACAAAGGCAACACACGGCTTGACACCTGTTGTCCGCATTTCTGTTGAAATACTTCCACACCGAAGAGCTGATTTTTTTGGTATTTTCACCAGGCATGTCAATGGACATATTCCTCCCACGGACAACAGGTGTCTCCCCGGGTGCCTGACTTAAACAAACCACCTCACCATCAGAATCCTCCTTGTCAATTTCCTCCCCAGCGCCAGCAACACCCATTTCCTCATCCTGGTGTACTTCAACACTGACATCTTCAATTTCACTATCAGGAACAGGACTGCGGGTGCTCCTTTCAACACTTGCAGGGGGCGTGCAAATGGTGGAAGGCGCAAGCTCTTCCCGTCCAGTGTTGGGAAGGTCAGGCATCGCAACCGACACAATTGGACTCTCCTTTGGGATTTGGGATTTCGAAGAACGCACAGTTCTTTGCTTTGCTTTTGCCGCAAGTCTTTTCTTTTTTCTAGCGAGAGGATGAGTGCTTCCATCCTCATGTGAAGCTGAACCACTAGCCATGAACATAGGCCAGGGCCTCAGCCGTTCCTTGCCACTCCGTGTCGTAAATGGCATATTGGCAAGTTTACGCTTCTCCTCAGACGCTTTTAATTTTGATTTTTGGGTCATTTTTTTACTGATCTTTTGTGTTTTGGATTTTACATGCTCTGTACTATAACATTGGGCATCGGCCTTGGCAGACGACGTTGATGGCATTTCATCGTCTCGGCCATGACTAGTGGCAGCAGCTTCAGCACGAGGTGGAAGTGGATCATGATCTTTCCCTATTTTTTTAACCTCCACATTTTTGTTCTCCATATTTTGCGCACAACTAAAAGCCACCACAGGTATACAATGTAGATGGATGGATAGTATAGTATTACTTATAGTTATGGACAACGAGTGCACTGACGACACAGAGGTAGGTACAGCCGTGGCCTACCGTACTGCTGCTTAGTGCTTATATATAAATATAATATACTGTATAACGGACCTGGTGGACAGTGTCAGCAGACTGCTAAACTAGTATGAAGAAAGAAAAAAAACCCACCACAGGTATACAATGTAGATGGATGGATAGTATAGTATTACTTATACTTATGGACGATGAGTGCACTGACGACACAGAGGTAGGTACAGCCGTGGCCTACCGTACTGCTGCTTAGTGCTTATATATAAATATAATATACTGTATAACGGATCTGGTGGACAGTGTCAGCAGACTGCTAAACTAGTATGAAGAAAGAAAAAAAAAACACCACAGGTATACAATGTAGATGGATGGATAGTATAGTATTACTTATACTTATGGACGACGAGTGCACTGACGACACAGAGGTAGGTACAGCTGTGGCCTACCGTACTGCTGCTTAGTGCTTATATATATGATATACTGTATAACGGACCTGGTGGACACTGTCAGCAGACTGCTAAACAAACTAGTATGAAGAAAGAAAAAAAAAACCACCACAGGTATACAATGTAGATGGATGGATAGTATAGTATTACTTATACTTATGGACGACGAGTGCACTGACGACACAGAGGTAGGTACAGCCGTGGCCTACCGTACTGCTGCTTAGTGCTTATATATAAATATAATATACTGTATAACAGACCTGGTGGACAGTGTCAGCAGACTGCTAAACAAACTAGTATGAAGAAAGAAAAAAAAAACACCACAGGTATACAATGTAGATGGATGGATAGTATAGTATTACTTATACTTATGGACGATGAGTGCACTGACGACACAGAGGTAGGTACAGCCGTGGCCTACCGTACTGCTGCTTAGTGCTTATATATAAATATAATATACTGTATAACGGACCTGGTGGACAGTGTCAGCAGACTGCTAAACAAACTAGTATGAAGAAAGAAAAAAAAAACACCACAGGTATACAATGTAGATGGATGGATAGTATAGTATTACTTATACTTATGGACGACGAGTGCACTGACAACACAGAGGTAGGTACAGCCGTGGCCTACCGTACTGCTGCTTAGTGCTTATATATAAATATAATATACTGTATAACGGACCTGGTGGACAGTGTCAGCAGACTGCTAAACTAGTATGAAGAAAGAAAAAAAAAACCACCACAGGTATACAATGTAGATGGATGGATAGTATAGTATTACTTATACTTATGGACGATGAGTGCACTGACGACACAGAGGTAGGTACAGCCGTGGCCTACCGTACTGCTGCTTAGTGCTTATATATAAATATAATATACTGTATAACGGATCTGGTGGACAGTGTCAGCAGACTGCTAAACTAGTATGAAGAAAGAAAAAAAAAACACCACAGGTATACAATGTAGATGGATGGATAGTATAGTATTACTTATACTTATGGACGACGAGTGCACTGACGACACAGAGGTAGGTACAGCTGTGGCCTACCGTACTGCTGCTTAGTGCTTATATATATGATATACTGTATAACGGACCTGGTGGACACTGTCAGCAGACTGCTAAACAAACTAGTATGAAGAAAGAAAAAAAAACCACCACAGGTATACAATGTAGATGGATGGATAGTATAGTATTACTTATACTTATGGACGACGAGTGCACTGACGACACAGAGGTAGGTACAGCCGTGGCCTACCGTACTGCTGCTTAGTGCTTATATATAAATATAATATACTGTATAACAGACCTGGTGGACAGTGTCAGCAGACTGCTAAACAAACTAGTATGAAGAAAGAAAAAAAAAACACCACAGGTATACAATGTAGATGGATGGATAGTATAGTATTACTTATACTTATGGACGACGAGTGCACTGACGACACAGAGGTAGGTACAGCCGTGGCCTACCGTACTGCTGCTTAGTGCTTATATATAAATATAATATACTGTATAACGGACCTGGTGGACAGTGTCAGCAGACTGCTAAACAAACTAGTATGAAGAAAGAAAAAAAAAACACCACAGTTATACAATGTAGATGGATGGATAGTATAGTATTACTTATACTTATGGACGACGAGTGCACTGACAACACAGAGGTAGGTACAGCCGTGGCCTACCGTACTGCTGCTTAGTGCTTATATATAAATATAATATACTGTATAACGGACCTGGTGGACAGTGTCAGCAGACTGCTAAACTAGTATGAAGAAAGAAAAATAAACCACCACAGGTATACAATGTAGATGGATGGATAGTATAGTATTACTTATACTTATGGACGACGAGTGCACTGACGACACAGAGGTAGGTACAGCCGTGGCCTACCGTACTGCTGCTTAGTGCTTATATATAAATATAATATACTGTATAACGGACCTGGTGGACAGTGTCAGCAGACTGCTAAACTAGTATGAAGCAAGAAAAAAAAAAACACCACAGGTATACAATGTAGATGGATGGATAGTATAGTATTACTTATACTTATGGACGACGAGTGCACTGACGACACAGAGGTAGGTACAGCCGTGGCCTACCGTACTGCTGCTTAGTGCTTATATATAAATATAATATACTGTATAACGGACCTGGTGGACAGTGTCAGCAGACTGCTAAACAAACTAGTATGAAGAAAGAAAAAAAAAACACCACAGGTATACAATGTAGATGGATGGATAGTATAGTATTACTTATACTTATGGACGACGAGTGCACTGACGACACAGAGGTAGGTACAGCCGGGGCCTACCGTACTGCTGCTTAGTGCTTATATATAAATATAATATACTGTATAACGGACCTGGTGGACAGTGTCAGCAGACTGCTAAACTAGTATGAAGAAAGAAAAAAAAACCACCACAGGTATACAATGTAGATGGATGGATAGTATAGTATTACTTATACTTATGGACGACGAGTGCACTGACGACACAGAGGTAGGTACAGCCGTGGCCTACCGTACTGCTGCTTAGTGCTTATATATAAATATAATATACTGTATAACGGACCTGGTGGACAGTGTCAGCAGACTGCTAAACAAACTAGTATGAAGAAAGAAAAAAAAAAAAAAACACCACAGGTATACAATGTAGATGGATGGATAGTATAGTATTACTTATACTTATGGATGACGAGTGCACTGATGACACAGAGGTAGGTACAGCTGTGGCCTACCGTACTGCTGCTTAGTGCTTATATATAAATAAATATACTGTATAACGGACCTGGTGGACAGTGTCAGCAGACTGCTAAACAAACTAGTATGAAGAAAGAAAAAAAAAACACCACAGGTATACAATGTAGATGGATGGATAGTATAGTATTACTTATACTTATGGACGACGAGTGCACTGACGACACAGAGGTAGGTACAGCCGGGGCCTACCGTACTGCTGCTTAGTGCTTATATATAAATATAATATACTGTATAACGGACCTGGTGGACAGTGTCAGCAGACTGCTAAACTAGTATGAAGAAAGAAAAAAAAACCACCACAGGTATACAATGTAGATGGATGGATAGTATAGTATTACTTATACTTATGGACGACGAGTGCACTGACGACACAGAGGTAGGTACAGCCGTGGCCTACCGTACTGCTGCTTAGTGCTTATATATAAATATAATATACTGTATAACGGACCTGGTGGACAGTGTCAGCAGACTGCTAAACAAACTAGTATGAAGAAAGAAAAAAAAAAAAAACACCACAGGTATACAATGTAGATGGATGGATAGTATAGTATTACTTATACTTATGGACGACGAGTGCACTGACGACACAGAGGTAGGTACAGCCGTGGCCTACCGTACTGCTGCTTAGTGCTTAATTATATATATAATATACTGTATAACGGTCGGACCTGGTGGACACTGTCAGCAGACTGCTATTAACAAACTAGCATGAAGAAAGAAAAAAAAAACACCACAGTGTTTTTCAGGCAGACAAACGTATACTGGACTGGTGGTCACTGTCAGCAAAACTGTGCAATGTACTCCTGCTTTAACTGCTCCCCAGTCCCCACAATTAGGCAGTGTGAGCAGTGCACTCAGCACAGATATATCATGCAGCAGTGCAGCACACTGAGTGAGCACAGATATGGTGGAGCGTTTTTTTTTCAGGCAGAGAAACAACGGATTAAACTCAAAACCCTGCACTGTACTCCCTAACAGCTGCTTCCCGTCCCCAATCCTCCCCACAATTAAAACTAAGTCACTCAGTTTTTTTTTTTTTTCTAATACAACGGAGAGGACGCCAGCCACGTCCTCTCCCTATCAATCTCAATGCACGTGTGAAAATGGCGGCGACGCGCGGCTCCTTATATAGAATCCGAGTCTCGCGAGAATCCGACAGCGGGATGATGACGTTCGGGCGCGCTCGGGTTAACCGAGCAAGGCGGGAGGATCCGAGTCGCTCGGACCCGTGTAAAAAAAAGGTGAAGTTCGGGCGGGTTCGGGTTCCGAGGAACCAAACCCGCTCATCACTAATATATATATATATATATATATATATATATATATATATATACAGGTTGAGTATCCCTTACCGAAAATGCTTGGGACCAGAAGTATTTTGGATATCGGATTTTTCCGTATTTTGGAATAATTGCATACCATAATTAGAGATGAGCGGGTTCGGTTCTCCGAGATCCAAACCCCCCCGAACTTCACCTATTTCACACGGTTCCGAGGCAGCCGCGGATCTTCCCGCCTTGCTCGGTTAACCCGAACGCACCCGAACGTCATCATCCCGCTGTCGGATTCTCACGAGATTCGTATTCTATATAAAGAGTTGCGCGTCAAAGCCATTTTTCACTCGTGCATTGGAGATTGAACGGAGAGGACGTGGCTGCGTTCTCTCCCTGAAAAGCTCCGTAATCTGTGCTCAGTGTGCTGCAAATATCTGTGCTCAGTGTGCTGCAAATATCTGTGCTCAATGTGCTGAAAATATCTACGTTCTCTGCCTGAAAACGCTCCATATCTGTGCTCAGTGTGCTGCAAATATCTGTGCTCAGTGTGCTGCATTGTGGGGACTGGGGACCACCAGTATGTAATTATAGTAGTACAGTACAGTAGGCCATTGCTGTGTCTTGCAGCTCTGTGTCAAGTATACTATCCATATCTGTGCTGCATTATTGTGAGCAGTATATAGTAGGACAGGGCAGCATTTTGGTGACCAGCAGTATACATATAGTACAGTACAGTAGGCTATTGCTGTATCTTGCAGCTCTGTGTCAAGTATACTATCTCTGTGCTGCCTTAATGTGAGCAGTATATAGTAGGACAGTGCAGAATTTTTGGTGACCAGCAGTATACATATAGTACAGTAGGCCATTGCTGTATCTTGCAGCTCTGTGTCAAGTATACTATCTCTGTGCTGCATTATTGTGAGCAGTATATAGTAGGACAGTGCAGCATTTTGGTGACCAGCAGTATACATATAGTACAGTACAGTAGGCCACTGCTGTATCTTGCAGCTCTGTGTCAAGTATACTATCTCTGTGCTGCATTATTGTGAGCAGTATATAGTAGGACAGTGCAGCATTTTGGTGACAAGCAGTATACATATAGTACAGTACAGTAGGCCATTGCTGTATCTTGCAGCTCTGTGTCAAGTATACTATCTCTGTGCTGCATTGTTGTGAGCAGTATATAGTAGGACAGTGCAGCATTTTGGTGACCAGCAGTATACATATAGTACAGTACAGTAGGCCATTGCTGTATCTTGCAGCTCTGTGTCAAGTATACTATCTCTGTGCTGCATTATTGTGAGCAGTATATAGGACAGTGCAGCATTTTGGTGACCAGAAGTATACAAATAGTACAGTACAGAAGGCCATTGCTGTATCTTGTAGCTCTATGTCAAGTATACTATCTCTGTGCTGCATGATTGTGAGCAGTATATAGTAGGACAGTGCAGCATTTTGGTGACCAGCAGTATACATATAGTACAGTACAGTAGGCCATTGCTGTATCTTGCAGCTCTGTGTCAAGTATACCATCTCTGTGCTGCATTATTGTGAGCAGTATATAGTAGGACAGTGCAGCATTTTGGTGACCAGCAGTATACATATAGTACAGTACAGTAGGCCATTACTGTATCTTGCAGCTCTGTGTCAAGTATACTATCTCTGTGCTGCATTATTGTGTGCAGTATATAGTAGAACAGTGCAACATTTTGGTGACCAGAAGTATACATATAGTACAGTACAGTAGGCTATTGCGGTATCTTGCAGCTCTGTGTCAAGTATACTATCTCTGTGCTGCATTATTGTGAGCAGTATATAGTAGGACAGTGCAGCATTTTGGTGACCAGCAGTATACATATAGTACAGTACAGTAGGCCATTGCTGTATCTTTTAGCTCTGTGTCAAGTATACTATCTCTGTGCTGCATTATTGTGAGCAGTATATAGTAGGACAGTGCAGAATTTTGCTGACCAGCAGTATACATATAGTACAGTACAGTAGGCCATTGCTGTATCTTGCAGCTCTGTGTCAAGTATACTATCTCTGTGCTGCATTATTGTGAGCAGTATATAGGACAGTGCAGCATTTTGGTGACCAGAAGTATACAAATAGTACAGTACAGTAGGCCATTGCTGTATCTTGTAGCTCTGTGTCAAGTATACTATCTCTGTGCTGCATGATTGTGAGCAGTATATAGTAGGACAGTGCAGCATTTTGGTGACCAGCAGTATTGCTGTATCTTGCAGCTCTGTGTCAAGTATACTATCTCTGTGCTACATTATTGTGAGCAGTATGTAGTAGGACAGTGCAGCATTTCGGTGACCAGCAGTATACATATAGTACAGTACAGTAGGCCATTGCTGTATCTAACAGCTCTGTGTCAAGTATACCATCTCTGTGCTGCATTATTGTGAGCAGTATATAGTAGGACAGTGCAGCATTTTGGTGACCAGCAGTATACATGTAGTACAGTACAGTAGGCCATTGCTGTATCTTGCAGCTCTGTGTCAAGTACACTATCTCTGTGCTGCATTATTGTGAGCAGTATATAGTAGGACAGTGCAGCCTTTTGGTGACCAGCAGTATACATATAGTACAGTACAGTAGGCTATTGCTGTATCTTGCAGCTCTGTGTCAAGTATACTATCTCTGTGCTGCCTTAATGTGAGCAGTATATAGTAGGACAGTGCAGAATTTTTGGTGACCAGCAGTATACATATAGTACAGTACAGTAGGCCATTGCTGTATCTTGCAGCTCTGTGTCAAGTATACTATCTCTGTGCTGCATTATTGTGAGCAGTATATAGTAGGACAGTGCTGCATTTTGGTGACCAGCAGTATACATATAGTACAGTACAGTAGGCCACTGCTGTATCTTGCAGCTCTGTGTCAAGTATACTATCTCTGTGCTGCATTATTGTGAGCAGTATATAGTAGGACAGTGCAGCATTTTGGTGACAAGCAGTATACATATAGTACAGTACAGTAGGCCATTGCTGTATCTTGCAGCTCTGTGTCAAGTATACTATCTCTGTGCTGCATTGTTGTGAGCAGTATATAGTAGGACAGTGCAGCATTTTGGTGACCAGCAGTATACATATAGTACAGTACAGTAGGCCATTGCTGTATCTTGCAGCTCTGTGTCAAGTATACTATCTCTGTGCTGCATTATTGTGAGCAGTATATAGGACAGTGCAGCATTTTGGTGACCAGAAGTATACAAATAGTACAGTACAGAAGGCCATTGCTGTATCTTGTAGCTCTATGTCAAGTATACTATCTCTGTGCTGCATGATTGTGAGCAGTATATAGTAGGACAGTGCAGCATTTTGGTGACCAGCAGTATACATATAGTACAGTACAGTAGGCCATTGCTGTATCTTGCAGCTCTGTGTCAAGTATACCATCTCTGTGCTGCATTATTGTGATCAGTATATAGTAGGACAGTGCAGCATTTTGGTGACCAGCAGTATACATATAGTACAGTACAGTAGGCCATTACTGTATCTTGCAGCTCTGTGTCAAGTATACTATCTCTGTGCTGCATTATTGTGTGCAGTATATAGTAGAACAGTGCAACATTTTGGTGACCAGAAGTATACATATACTACAGTACAGTAGGCCATTGCTGTATCTTGCAGCTCTGTGTCAAGTATACTATCTCTGTGCTGCATTATTGTGAGCAGTATATAGTAGGACAGTGCAGCATTTTGGTGACCAGCAGTATACATATAGTACAGTACAGTAGGCCATTGCTGTATCTTTTAGCTCTGTGTCAAGTATACTATCTCTGTGCTGCATTATTGTGAGCAGTATATAGTAGGACAGTGCAGAATTTTGCTGACCAGCAGTATACATATAGTACAGTACAGTAGGCCATTGCTGTATCTTGCAGCTCTGTGTCAAGTATACTATCTCTGTGCTGCATTATTGTGAGCAGTATATAGGACAGTGCAGCATTTTGGTGACCAGAAGTATACAAATAGTACAGTACAGTAGGCCATTGCTGTATCTTGTAGCTCTGTGTCAAGTATACTATCTCTGTGCTGCATGATTGTGAGCAGTATATAGTAGGACAGTGCAGCATTTTGGTGACCAGCAGTATTGCTGTATCTTGCAGCTCTGTGTCAAGTATACTATCTCTGTGCTACATTATTGTGAGCAGTATGTAGTAGGACAGTGCAGCATTTCGGTGACCAGCAGTATACATATAGTACAGTACAGTAGGCCATTGCTGTATCTAACAGCTCTGTGTCAAGTATACCATCTCTGTGCTGCATTATTGTGAGCAGTATATAGTAGGACAGTGCAGCATTTTGGTGACCAGCAGTATACATGTAGTACAGTACAGTAGGCCATTGCTGTATCTTGCAGCTCTGTGTCAAGTACACTATCTCTGTGCTGCATTATTGTGAGCAGTATATAGTAGGACAGTGCAGCCTTTTGGTGACCAGCAGTATACATATAGTACAGTACAGTAGGCCATTGCTGTATCATGTAGCTCTGTGTCAAGTATACTATCTCTGTGCTGCATGATTGTGAGCAGTTAATAGTAGGACAGTGCAGCATTTTGGTGACCAGCAGTATACATATAGTAAAGTACAGTAGGCCATTTGTGTATCTTGCAGCTCTGTGTCAAGTATACCATCTCTGTGCTGCATTAGTGTGAGCAGTATATAGTAGGACAGTGCAGCATTTTGGTGACCAGCAGTATACATATAGTACAGTACAGTACAGTAGGCCATTGCTGTATCTTGCAGCTCTGTGTCAAGTATACTATCCATATCTGTGCTGCATTATTGTGGGCAGTACATATTAGGACAGGGCAGCATTTTGGTGACCAGCAGTATACATATAGTACAGTACAGTAGGCTATTGCTGTATCTTGCAGCTCTGTGTCAAGTATACTATCTCTGTGCTGCATTAATGTGAGCAGTATATAGTAGGACAGTGCAGCATTTTGGTTACCAGCAGTATACATATAGTACAGTACAGTAGGCCATTGCTGTATCTTGCAGCTCTGTGTCAAGTATACTATCTCTGTGCTGCATTGTTGTGAGCAGTATATAGTAGGACAGTGCAGCATTTTGGTGACCAGCAGTATACATATAGTACAGTACAGTAGGCCATTGCTGTATCTTGCAGCTCTCTGTCAAGTATACTATCTCTGTGCTGCATTATTGTGAGCAGTATATAGGACAGTGCAGTATTTTGGTGACCAGCCGTATACATATAGGACAGTACAGTAGGCCATTGCTGTATCTTGCAGCTCTGTGTCAAGTATACTATCTCTGTGCTGCATTATTGTGAGCAGTATGTAGTAGGACAGTGCAGCATTTCGGTGACCAGCAGTATACATATAGTACAGTACAGTAGGCCATTGCTGTATCTTACAGCTCTGTGTCAAGTATACCATCTCTGTGCTGCATTATTGTGAGCAGTATATAGTAGGACAGTGCAGCATTTTGGTGACCAGCAGTATACATATAGTACAGTACAGTAGGCCATTGCTGTATCTTGCAGCTCTGTGTCAAGTATACTATCTCTGTGCTGCATTATTGTGAGTAGTATATAGTAGGACAGTGCAACATTTTGGTGACCAGCAGTATACATAGAGTACAGTACAGTAGGCCATTGCTGTATCTTGCAGCTCTGTGTTAAATATACTATCTCTGTGCTGCATGATTGTGAGCAGTATATAGTAGGACAGTGCAGCCTTTTGGTGACCAGCAGTATTCATATAGTACAGTACAGTAGGCCATTGCTGTATCATGTAGCTCTATGTCAAGTATACTATCTCTGTGCTGCATGATTGTGAGCAGTATATAGTAGGACAGTGCAGCATTTTGGTGACCAGCAGTATACATATAGTAAAGTACAGTAGGCCATTGCTGTATCTTGCAGCTCTCTGTCAAGTATACCATCTCTGTGCTGCATTATTGTGAGCAGTATATAGTAGGACAGTGCAGAATTTTGCTGACCAGCAGTATACATATAGTACAGTACAGTAGGCCATTGCTGTATCTTGCAGCTCTGTGTCAAGTATACTATCTCTGTGCTGCATTATTGTGAGCAGTATATAGGACAGTGCAGCATTTTGGTGACCAGAAGTATACAAATAGTACAGTACAGTAGGCCATTGCTGTATCTTGTAGCTCTGTGTCAAGTATACTATCTCTGTGCTGCATGATTGTGAGCAGTATATAGTAGGACAGTGCAGCATTTTGGTGACCAGCAGTATTGCTGTATCTTGCAGCTCTGTGTCAAGTATACTATCTCTGTGCTACATTATTGTGAGCAGTATGTAGTAGGACAGTGCAGCATTTCGGTGACCAGCAGTATACATATAGTACAGTACAGTAGGCCATTGCTGTATCTAACAGCTCTGTGTCAAGTATACCATCTCTGTGCTGCATTATTGTGAGCAGTATATAGTAGGACAGTGCAGCATTTTGGTGACCAGCAGTATACATGTAGTACAGTACAGTAGGCCATTGCTGTATCTTGCAGCTCTGTGTCAAGTACACTATCTCTGTGCTGCATTATTGTGAGCAGTATATAGTAGGACAGTGCAGCCTTTTGGTGACCAGCAGTATACATATAGTACAGTACAGTAGGCTATTGCTGTATCTTGCAGCTCTGTGTCAAGTATACTATCTCTGTGCTGCCTTAATGTGAGCAGTATATAGTAGGACAGTGCAGAATTTTTGGTGACCAGCAGTATACATATAGTACAGTACAGTAGGCCATTGCTGTATCTTGCAGCTCTGTGTCAAGTATACTATCTCTGTGCTGCATTATTGTGAGCAGTATATAGTAGGACAGTGCTGCATTTTGGTGACCAGCAGTATACATATAGTACAGTACAGTAGGCCACTGCTGTATCTTGCAGCTCTGTGTCAAGTATACTATCTCTGTGCTGCATTATTGTGAGCAGTATATAGTAGGACAGTGCAGCATTTTGGTGACAAGCAGTATACATATAGTACAGTACAGTAGGCCATTGCTGTATCTTGCAGCTCTGTGTCAAGTATACTATCTCTGTGCTGCATTGTTGTGAGCAGTATATAGTAGGACAGTGCAGCATTTTGGTGACCAGCAGTATACATATAGTACAGTACAGTAGGCCATTGCTGTATCTTGCAGCTCTGTGTCAAGTATACTATCTCTGTGCTGCATTATTGTGAGCAGTATATAGGACAGTGCAGCATTTTGGTGACCAGAAGTATACAAATAGTACAGTACAGAAGGCCATTGCTGTATCTTGTAGCTCTATGTCAAGTATACTATCTCTGTGCTGCATGATTGTGAGCAGTATATAGTAGGACAGTGCAGCATTTTGGTGACCAGCAGTATACATATAGTACAGTACAGTAGGCCATTGCTGTATCTTGCAGCTCTGTGTCAAGTATACCATCTCTGTGCTGCATTATTGTGATCAGTATATAGTAGGACAGTGCAGCATTTTGGTGACCAGCAGTATACATATAGTACAGTACAGTAGGCCATTACTGTATCTTGCAGCTCTGTGTCAAGTATACTATCTCTGTGCTGCATTATTGTGTGCAGTATATAGTAGAACAGTGCAACATTTTGGTGACCAGAAGTATACATATAGTACAGTACAGTAGGCCATTGCTGTATCTTGCAGCTCTGTGTCAAGTATACTATCTCTGTGCTGCATTATTGTGAGCAGTATATAGTAGGACAGTGCAGCATTTTGGTGACCAGCAGTATACATATAGTACAGTACAGTAGGCCATTGCTGTATCTTTTAGCTCTGTGTCAAGTATACTATCTCTGTGCTGCATTATTGTGAGCAGTATATAGTAGGACAGTGCAGAATTTTGCTGACCAGCAGTATACATATAGTACAGTACAGTAGGCCATTGCTGTATCTTGCAGCTCTCTGTCAAGTATACTATCTCTGTGCTGCATTATTGTGAGCAGTATATAGGACAGTGCAGCATTTTGGTGACCAGAAGTATACAAATAGTACAGTACAGTAGGCCATTGCTGTATCTTGTAGCTCTGTGTCAAGTATACTATCTCTGTGCTGCATGATTGTGAGCAGTATATAGTAGGACAGTGCAGCATTTTGGTGACCAGCAGTATTGCTGTATCTTGCAGCTCTGTGTCAAGTATACTATCTCTGTGCTACATTATTGTGAGCAGTATGTAGTAGGACAGTGCAGCATTTCGGTGACCAGCAGTATACATATAGTACAGTACAGTAGGCCATTGCTGTATCTAACAGCTCTGTGTCAAGTATACCATCTCTGTGCTGCATTATTGTGAGCAGTATATAGTAGGACAGTGCAGCATTTTGGTGACCAGCAGTATACATGTAGTACAGTACAGTAGGCCATTGCTGTATCTTGCAGCTCTGTGTCAAGTACACTATCTCTGTGCTGCATTATTGTGAGCAGTATATAGTAGGACAGTGCAGCCTTTTGGTGACCAGCAGTATACATATAGTACAGTACAGTAGGCCATTGCTGTATCATGTAGCTCTGTGTCAAGTATACTATCTCTGTGCTGCATGATTGTGAGCAGTTAATAGTAGGACAGTGCAGCATTTTGGTGACCAGCAGTATACATATAGTAAAGTACAGTAGGCCATTTGTGTATCTTGCAGCTCTGTGTCAAGTATACCATCTCTGTGCTGCATTATTGTGAGCAGTATATAGTAGGACAGTGCAGCATTTTGGTGACCAGCAGTATACATATAGTACAGTACAGTACAGTAGGCCATTGCTGTATCTTGCAGCTCTGTGTCAAGTATACTATCCATATCTGTGCTGCATTATTGTGGGCAGTACATATTAGGACAGGGCAGCATTTTGGTGACCAGCAGTATACATATAGTACAGTACAGTAGGCTATTGCTGTATCTTGCAGCTCTGTGTCAAGTATACTATCTCTGTGCTGCATTAATGTGAGCAGTATATAGTAGGACAGTGCAGCATTTTGGTTACCAGCAGTATACATATAGTACAGTACAGTAGGCCATTGCTGTATCTTGCAGCTCTGTGTCAAGTATACTATCTCTGTGCTGCATTGTTGTGAGCAGTATATAGTAGGACAGTGCAGCATTTTGGTGACCAGCAGTATACATATAGTACAGTACAGTAGGCCATTGCTGTATCTTGCAGCTCTCTGTCAAGTATACTATCTCTGTGCTGCATTATTGTGAGCAGTATATAGGACAGTGCAGTATTTTGGTGACCAGCCGTATACATATAGGACAGTACAGTAGGCCATTGCTGTATCTTGCAGCTCTGTGTCAAGTATACTATCTCTGTGCTGCATTATTGTGAGCAGTATGTAGTAGGACAGTGCAGCCTTTTGGTGACCAGCAGTATTCATATAGTACAGTACAGTAGGCCATTGCTGTATCATGTAGCTCTATGTCAAGTATACTATCTCTGTGCTGCATGATTGTGAGCAGTATATAGTAGGACAGTGCAGCATTTTGGTGACCAGCAGTATACATATAGTAAAGTACAGTAGGCCATTGCTGTATCTTGCAGCTCTCTGTCAAGTATACCATCTCTGTGCTGCATTATTGTGAGCAGTATATAGTAGGACAGTGCAGCATTATGGTGACCAGCAGTATACATATAGTACAGTACAGTAGGCCATTGCTGTATCTTGCAGCTCTGTGTCAAGTATACTATCTCTGTGCGGCATTATTGTGAGCAGTATATAGTAGGACAGTGCAGCATTTTGGTGACCAGCAGTATACATATAGTACAGTACAGTAGGCCATTGCTGTATCTAGCAGCTCTGTGTCAAGTATACTATCTCTGTGCTGCATTATTGTGAGCAGTATATAGTAGGACAGTGCAGCATTTTGGTGACCAGCAGTATACATATAGTACAGTACAGTAGGCCATTGCTGTATCTTGCAGCTCTGTGTCAAGTATACTATCTCTGTGCTGCATTATTGTGAGCAGTATATAGGACAGTGCAGCATTTTGGTGACCAGAAGTATACAAATAGTACAGTACAGTAGGCCATTGCTGTATCTTGTAGCTCTGTGTCAAGTATACTATCTCTGTGCTGCATGATTGTGAGCAGTTTATAGTAGGACAGTGCAGCATTTTTGGTGACCAGCAGTATACATATAGTACAGTACAGTAGGCCATTGCTGTATCATGTAGCTCTGTGTCAAGTATACTATCTATGTGCTGCATTATTGTGAGCAGTATATAGTAGGACAGTGCAGCATTTTGGTGACCAGCAGTATACATATAGTAAAGTACAGTAGGCCATTGCTGTATCTTGCTGCTCTGTGTCAAGTATACCATCTCTGTGCTGCATTATTGTGAGCAGTATATAGTAGGACAGTACAGCATTTTGGTGACCAGCAGTATACATATAGTACAGTACAGTAGGCCATTGCTGTATCTTGCAGCTCTGTGTCAAGTATACTATCTCTGTGCTGCATTATTGTGAGCAGTATATAGTAGAACAGTGCAACATTTTGGTGACCAGCAGTATACATATAGTACAGTACAGTAGGCCATTGCAGTTTCTTGCAGCTCTGTGTCAAGTATACTATCTCTGTGCTGCATTATTGTGAGCAGAATATAGTAGGACAATGCAGCATTTTGGTGACCAGCAGTATACATATAGTACAGTACAGTAGGCCATTGCTGTATCTTGCAGCTCTGTGTCAAGTATACTATCTCTGTGCTGCATTATTGTGAGCAGTATATACTAGGACAGTGCAGCCTTTTGGTGACCAGCAGTATACATATAGTACAGTACAGTAGGCCATTGCTGTATCATGTAGCTCTGTGTCAAGTATACTATCTCTGTGCTGCATAATTGTGAGCAGTACATATTAGGATAGTGCAGCATTTTGGTGACCAGCAGTATACATATAGTAAAGTACAGTAGGCCATTGCTGTATCTTGCAGCTCTGTGTCAAGTATACCATCTCTGTGCTGCATTATTGTGATCAGTATATAGTAGGACAGTGCAGCATTTTGGTGACCAGCAGTATACATATAGTACAGTACAGTAGGCCATTACTGTATCTTGCAGCTCTGTGTCAAGTATACTATCTCTGTGCTGCATTATTGTGTGCAGTATATAGTAGAACAGTGCAACATTTTGGTGACCAGAAGTATACATATAGTACAGTACAGTAGGCCATTGCTGTATCTTGCAGCTCTGTGTCAAGTATACTATCTCTGTGCTGCATTATTGTAAGCAGTATATAGTAGGACAGTGCAGCATTTTGGTGACAAGCAGTATACATATAGTACAGTACAGTAGGCCATTGCTGTATCTTTTAGCTCTGTGTCAAGTATACTATCTCTGTGCTGCATTATTGTGAGCAGTATATAGTAGGACAGTGCAGCATTTTGCTGACCAGCAGTATACATATAGTACAGTACAGTAGGCCATTGCTGTATCTTGCAGCTCTGTGTCAAGTATACTATCTCTGTGCTGCATTATTGTGAGCAGTATATAGGACAGTGCAGCATTTTGGTGACCAGAAGTATACAAATAGTACAGTACAGTAGGCCATTGCTGTATCTTGTAGCTCTGTGTCAAGTATACTATCTCTGTGCTGCATGATTGTGAGCAGTATATAGTAGGACAGTGCAGCATTTTGGTGACCAGCAGTATTGCTGTATCTTGCAGCTCTGTGTCAAGTATACTATCTCTGTGCTACATTATTGTGAGCAGTATGTAGTAGGACAGTGCAGCATTTCGGTGACCAGCAGTATACATATAGTACAGTGCAGTAGGCCATTGCTGTATCTAACAGCTCTGTGTCAAGTATACCATCTCTGTGCTGCATTATTGTTAGCAGTATATAGTAGGACAGTGCAGCATTTTGGTGACCAGCAGTATACATGTAGTACAGTACAGTAGGCCATTGCTGTATCTTGCAGCTCTGTGTCAAGTACACTATCTCTGTGCTGCATTATTGTGAGCAGTATATAGTAGGACAGTGCAGCCTTTTGGTGACCAGCAGTATACATATAGTACAGTACAGTAGGCCATTGCTGTATCATGTAGCTCTGTGTCAAGTATACTATCTCTGTGCTGCATGATTGTGAGCAGTACATATTAGGATAGTGCAGCATTTTGGTGACCAGCAGTATACATATAGTAAAGTACAGTAGGCCATTTGTGTATCTTGCAGCTCTGTGTCAAGTATACCATCTCTGTGCTGCATTATTGTGAGCAGTATATAGTAGGACAGTGGAGCATTTTGGTGACCAGCAGTATACATATAGTACAGTACAGTACAGTAGGCCATTGCTGTATCTTGCAGCTCTGTGTCAAGTATACTATCCATATCTGTGCTGCATTATTGTGGGCTGTACATTTTAGGACAGGGCAGCATTTTGGTGACCAGCAGTATACATATAGTACAGTACAGTAGGCTATTGCTGTATCTTGCAGCTCTGTGTCAAGTATACTATATCTGTGCTGCATTAATGTGAGCAGTATATAGTATGACAGTGCAGCATTTTGGTTACCAGCAGTATACATATAGTACAGTACAGTAGGCCATTGCTGTATCTTGCAGCTCTGTGTCAAGTATACTATCTCTGTGCTGCATTGTTGTGAGCAGTATATAGTAGGACAGTGCAGCATTTTGGTGACCAGCAGTATACATATAGTACAGTACAGTAGGCCATTGCTGTATCTTGCAGCTCTCTGTCAAGTATACTATCTCTGTGCTGCATTATTGTGAGCAGTATATAGGACAGTGCAGTATTTTGGTGACCAGCCGTATACATATAGGACAGTACAGTAGGCCATTGCTGTATCTTGCAGCTCTGTGTCAAGTATACTATCTCTGTGCTGCATTATTGTGAGCAGTATGTAGTAGGACAGTGCAGCATTTCGGTGACCAGCAGTATACATATAGTACAGTACAGTAGGCCATTGCTGTATCTTACAGCTCTGTGTCAAGTATACCATCTCTGTGCTGCATTATTGTGAGCAGTATATAGTAGGACAGTGCAGCATTTTGGTGACCAGCAGTATACATATAGTACAGTACAGTAGGCCATTGCTGTATCTTGCAGCTCTGTGTCAAGTATACTATCTCTGTGCTGCATTATTGTGAGTAGTATATAGTAGGACAGTGCAACATTTTGGTGACCAGCAGTATACATAGAGTACAGTACAGTAGGCCATTGCTGTATCTTGCAGCTCTGTGTTAAATATACTATCTCTGTGCTGCATGATTGTGAGCAGTATATAGTAGGACAGTGCAGCCTTTTGGTGACCAGCAGTATACATATAGTACAGTACAGTAGGCCATTGCTGTATCATGTAGCTCTATGTCAAGTATACTATCTCTGTGCTGCATGATTGTGAGCAGTATATAGTAGGACAGTGCAGCATTTTGGTGACCAGCAGAGTACATATAGTAAAGTACAGTAGGCCATTGCTGTATCTTGCAGCTCTCTGTCAAGTATACCATCTCTGTGCTGCATTATTGTGAGCAGTATATAGTAGGACAGTGCAGCATTATGGTGACCAGCAGTATACATATAGTACAGTACAGTAGGCCATTGCTGTATCTTGCAGCTCTGTGTCAAGTATACTATCTCTGTGCGGCATTATTGTGAGCAGTATATAGTAGGACAGTGCAGCATTTTGGTGACCAGCAGTATACATATAGTACAGTACAGTAGGCCATTGCTGTATCTTGCAGCTCTGTGTCAAGTATACTATCTCTGTGCTGCATTATTGTGAGCAGTATATAGTAGGACAGTGCAGCATTTTGGTGACCAGCAGTATACATATAGTACAGTACAGTAGGCCATTGCTGTATCTTGCAGCTCTGTGTCAAGTATACTATCTCTGTGCTGCATTATTGTGAGCAGTATATAGGACAGTGCTGCATTTTGGTGACCAGAAGTATACAAATAGTACAGTACAGTAGGCCATTGCTGTATCTTGTAGCTCTGTGTCAAGTATACTATCTCTGTGCTGCATGATTGTGAGCAGTTTATAGTAGGACAGTGCAGCATTTTGGTGACTAGCAGTATACATATAGTACAGTACAGTAGGCCATTGCTGTATCATGTAGCTCTGTGTCAAGTATACTATCTATGTGCTGCATGATTGTGAGCAGTATATAGTAGGACAGTGCAGCATTTTGGTGACCAGCAGTATACATATAGTAAAGTACAGTAGGCCATTGCTGTATCTTGCTGCTCTGTGTCAAGTATACCATCTCTGTGCTGCATTATTGTGAGCAGTATATAGTAGGACAGTGCAGCATTTTGGTGACCAGCAGTATACATATAGTACAGTACAGTAGGCCATTGCTGTATCTTGCAGCTCTGTGTCAAGTATACTATCTCTGTGCTGCATTATTGTGAGCAGTATATAGGACAGTGCAGCATTTTGGTGACCAGAAGTATACAAATAGTACAGTACAGTAGGCCATTGCTGTATCTTGTAGCTCTGTGTCAAGTATACTATCTCTGTGCTGCATGATTGTGAGCAGTATATAGTAGGACAGTGCAGCATTTTGGTGACCAGCAGTATTGCTGTATCTTGCAGCTCTGTGTCAAGTATACTATCTCTGTGCTACATTATTGTGAGCAGTATGTAGTAGGACAGTGCAGCATTTCGGTGACCAGCAGTATACATATAGTACAGTGCAGTAGGCCATTGCTGTATCTAACAGCTCTGTGTCAAGTATACCATCTCTGTGCTGCATTATTGTGAGCAGTATATAGTAGGACAGTGCAGCATTTTGGTGACCAGCAGTATACATGTAGTACAGTACAGTAGGCCATTGCTGTATCTTGCAGCTCTGTGTCAAGTACACTATCTCTGTGCTGCATTATTGTGAGCAGTATATAGTAGGACAGTGCAGCCTTTTGGTGACCAGCAGTATACATATAGTACATTACAGTAGGCCATTGCTGTATCATGTAGCTCTGTGTCAAGTATACTATATCTGTGCTGCATGATTGTGAGCAGTTAATAGTAGGACAGTGCAGCATTTTGGTGACCAGCAGTATACATATAGTAAAGTACAGTAGGCCATTTGTGTATCTTGCAGCTCTGTGTCAAGTATACCATCTCTGTGCTGCATTATTGTGAGCAGTATATAGTAGGACAGTGCAGCATTTTGGTGACCAGCAGTATACATATAGTACAGTACAGTAGGCCATTGCTGTATCTTGCAGCTCTGTGTCAAGTATACTATCTCTGTGCTGCATTATTGTGAGCAGTATATAGTAGGACAGTGCAGAATTTTTGGTGACCAGCAGTATACATATAGTACAGTACAGTAGGCCATTGCTGTATCTTGCAGCTCTGTGTCATGTATACTATCTCTGTGCTGCATTATTGTGAGCAGTATATAGTAGGACAGTGCAGCATTTTGGTGACCAGCAGTATACATATAGTACAGTACAGTAGGCCACTGCTGTATCTTGCAGCTCTGTGTCAAGTATACTATCTCTGTGCTGCATTAATGTGAGCAGTATATAGTAGGACAGTGCAGAATTTTTGGTGACCAGCAGTATACATATAGTACAGTACAGTACAGTACAGTAGGCCATTGCTGTTTCTTGCAGCTCTGTGTCAAGTATACTATCCATATCTGTGCTGCATTATTGTGGGCAGTACATATTAGGACAGGGCAGCATTTTGGTGACCAGCAGTATACATATAGTACAGTAGGCTATTGCTGTATCTTGCAGCTCTGTGTCAAGTATACTATCTCTGTGCTGCATTAATGTGAGCAGTATATAGTAGGACAGTGCAGCATTTTGGTTACCAGCAGTATACATATAGTACAGTACAGTAGGCCATTGCTGTATCTTGCAGCTCTGTGTCAAGTATACTATCTCTGTGCTGCATTGTTGTGAGCAGTATATAGTAGGACAATGCAGCATTTTGGTGACCAGCAGTATACATATAGTACAGTACAGTAGGCCATTGCTGTATCTTGCAGCTCTCTGTCAAGTATACTATCTCTGTGCTGCATTATTGTGAGCAGTATATAGGACAGTGCAGTATTTTGGTGACCAGCCATATACATATAGGACAGTACAGTAGGCCATTGCTGTATCTTGCAGCTCTGTGTCAAGTATACTATCTCTGTGCTGCATTATTGTGAGCAGTATGTAGTAGGACAGTGCAGCATTTCGGTGACCAGCAGTATACATATAGTACAGTACAGTAGGCCATTGCTGTATCTTACAGCTCTGTGTCAAGTATACCATCTCTGTGCTGCATTATTGTGAGCAGTATATAGTAGGACAGTGCAGCATTTTGGTGACCAGCAGTATACATATAGTACAGTACAGTAGGCCATTGCTGTATCTTGCAGCTCTGTGTCAAGTATACTATCTCTGTGCTGCATTATTGTGAGTAGTATATAGTAGGACAGTGCAACATTTTGGTGACCAGCAGTATACATAGAGTACAGTACAGTAGGCCATTGCTGTATCTTGCAGCTCTGTGTTAAATATACTATCTCTGTGCTGCATGATTGTGAGCAGTATATAGTAGGACAGTGCAGCCTTTTGGTGACCAGCAGTATACATATAGTACAGTACAGTAGGCCATTGCTGTATCATGTAGCTCTATGTCAAGTATACTATCTCTGTGCTGCATGATTGTGAGCAGTATATAGTAGGACAGTGCAGCATTTTGGTGACCAGCAGTATACATATAGTAAAGTACAGTAGGCCATTGCTGTATCTTGCAGCTCTCTGTCAAGTATACCATCTCTGTGCTGCATTATTGTGAGCAGTATATAGTAGGACAGTGCAGCATTATGGTGACCAGCAGTATACATATAGTACAGTACAGTAGGCCATTGCTGTATCTTGCAGCTCTGTGTCAAGTATACTATCTCTGTGCGGCATTATTGTGAGCAGTATATAGTAGGACAGTGCAGCATTTTGGTGACCAGCAGTATACATATAGTACAGTACAGTAGGCCATTGCTGTATCTTGCAGCTCTGTGTCAAGTATACTATCTCTGTGCTGCATTATTGTGAGCAGTATATAGTAGGACAGTGCAGCATTTTGGTGACCAGCAGTATACATATAGTACAGTACAGTAGGCCATTGCTGTATCTTGCAGCTCTGTGTCAACTATACTATCTCTGTGCTGCATTATTGTGAGCAGTATATAGGACAGTGCAGCATTTTGGTGACCAGAAGTATACAAATAGTACAGTACAGTAGGCCATTGCTGTATCTTGTAGCTCTGTGTCAAGTATACTATCTCTGTGCTGCATGATTGTGAGCAGTTTATAGTAGGACAGTGCAGCATTTTGGTGACCAGCAGTATACATATAGTACAGTACAGTAGGCCATTGCTATATCTTGCAGCTCTGTGTCAAGTATACTATCTCTGTGCTGCATTATTGTGAGCAGTATGTAGTAGGACAGTGCAGCATTTCAGTGACCAGCAGTATACATATAGTACAGTACAGTAGGCCATTGCTGTATCTTACAGCTCTGTGTCAAGTATACCATCTCTGTGCTGCATTATTGTGAGCAGTATATAGTAGGACAATGCAGCATTTTGATGACCAGCAGTATACATATAGTACAGTACAGTAGGCCATTGCTGTATCTTGCAGCTCTGTGTCAAGTATACTATCTCTGTGCTGCATTATTGTGAGCAGTATATAGTAGAACAGTGCAACATTTTGGTGACCAGCAGTATACATTTAGTACAGTACAGTAGGCCATTGCAGTTTCTTGCAGCTCTGTGTCAAGTATACTATCTCTGTGCTGCATTATTGTGAGCAGAATATAGTAGGACAATGCAGCATTTTGGTGACCAGCAGTATACATATAGTACAGTACAGTAGGCCATTGCTGTATCTTGCAGCTCTGTGTCAAGTATTCTATCTCTGTGCTGCATTATTGTGAGCAGTATATAGTAGGACAGTGCAGCCTTTTGGTGACCAGCAGTATACATATAGTACAGTACAGTAGGCCATTGCTGTATCATGTAGCTCTGTGTCAAGTATACTATCTCTGTGCTGCATGATTGTGAGCAGTACATATTAGGATAGTGCAGCATTTTGGTGACCAGCAGTATACATATAGTAAAGTACAGTAGGCCATTGCTGTATCTTGCAGCTCTGTGTCAAGTATACCATCTCTGTTCTGCATTATTGTGAGCAGTATATAGTAGGACAGTGCAGCATTTTGGTGACCAGCAGTATACATATAGTACAGTACAGTAGGCCATTGCTGTATCTTGCAGCTCTGTGTCAAGTATACTATCTCTGTGCTGCATTATTGTGAGCAGTATATAGTAGAACAGTGCAACATTTTGGTGACCAGCAGTATACATATAGTACAGTACAGTAGGCCATTGCAGTTTCTTGCAGCTCTGTGTCAAGTATACTATCTCTGTGCTGCATTATTGTGAGCAGTATATAGTAGAACAGTGCAACATTTTGGTGACCAGCAGTATACATATAGTACAGTACAGTAGGCCATTGCTGTATCTTGCAGCTCTGTGTCAAGTATACTATCTCTGTGCTGCATTATTGTGAGCACTATATAGTAGGACAGTGCAGCATTTTGGTGACCAGCAGTATACATATAGTACAGTACAGTAGGTTATTGCTGTATCTTGCAGCTCTGTGTCAAGTATACTATCTCTGTGCTGCATTATTGTGAGCAGAATATAGTAGGACAGTGCAGCATTTTGGTGACCAGCAGTACACATATAGTACAGTACAGTAGGCCATTGCTGTATCTTGCAGCTCTCTGTCAAGTATACTATCTCTGTGCTGCATTATTGTGAGCAGTATATAGGACAGTGCAGCATTTTGGTGACCAGAAGTATACAAATAGTACAGTACAGTAGGCCATTGCTGTATCTTGTAGCTCTGTGTCAAGTATACTATCTCTGTGCTGCATGATTGTGAGCAGTTTATAGTAGGACAGTGCAGCATTTTGGTGACCAGCAGTATACATATAGTACAGTACAGTAGGCCATTGCTGTATCTTGCAGCTCTGTGTCAAGTATACTATCTCTGTGCTGCATTATTGTGAGCAGTATATAGGACAGTGCAGCATTTTGGTGACCAGAAGTATACAAATAGTACAGTACAGTAGGCCATTGCTGTATCTTGTAGCTCTGTGTCAAGTATACCATCTCTGTGCTGCATTATTGTGAGCAGTATATAGTAGGACAGTGCAGCATTTTGGTGACCAGCAGTATACATGTAGTACAGTACAGTAGGCCATTGCTGTATCTTGCAGCTCTGTGTCAAGTACACTATCTCTGTGCTGCATTTTTGTGAGCAGTATATAGTAGGACAGTGCAGCCTTTTGGTGACCAGCAGTATACATATAGTACAGTACAGTAGGCCATTGCTGTATCATGTAGCTCTGTGTCAAGTATACTATATCTGTGCTGCATGATTGTGAGCAGTTAATAGTAGGACAGTGCAGCATTTTGGTGACCAGCAGTATACATATAGTAAAGTACAGTAGGCCATTTGTGTATCTTGCTGCTCTGTGTCAAGTATACCATCTCTGTGCTGCATTATTGTGAGCAGTATATAGTAGGACAGTGCAGCATTTTGGTGACCAGCAGTATACATATAGTACAGTACAGTAGGCCATTGCTGTATCTTGCAGCTCTGTGTCAAGTATACTATCTCTGTGCTGCATTATTGTGAGCAGTATATAGTAGGACAGTGCAGAATTTTTGGTGACCAGCAGTATACATATAGTACAGTACAGTAGGCCATTGCTGTATCTTGCAGCTCTGTGTCATGTATACTATCTCTGTGCTGCATTATTGTGAGCAGTATATAGTAGGACAGTGCAGCATTTTGGTGACCAGCAGTATACATATAGTACAGTACAGTAGGCCACTGCTGTATCTTGCAGCTCTGTGTCAAGTATACTATCTCTGTGCTGCATTAATGTGAGCAGTATATAGTAGGACAGTGCAGAATTTTTGGTGACCAGTAGTATACATATAGTACAGTACAGTACAGTAGGCCATTGCTGTATCTTGCAGCTCTGTGTCAAGTATACTATCCATATCTGTGCTGCATTATTGTGGGCAGTACATATTAGGACAGGGCAGCATTTTGGTGACCAGCAGTATACATATAGTACAGTACAGTAGGCTATTGCTGTATCTTGCAGCTCTGTGTCAAGTATACTATCTCTGTGCTGCATTAATGTGAGCAGTATATAGTAGGACAGTGCAGCATTTTGGTTACCAGCAGTATACATATAGTACAGTACAGTAGGCCATTGCTGTATCTTGCAGCTCTGTGTCAAGTATACTATATCTGTGCTGCATTGTTGTGAGCAGTATATAGTAGGACAGTGCAGCATTTTGGTGACAAGCAGTATACATATAGTACAGTACAGTAGGCCATTGCTGTATCTTGCAGCTCTCTGTCAAGCATACTATATCTGTGCTGCATTATTGTGAGCAGTATATAGGACAGTGCAGTATTTTGGTGACCAGCCGTATACATATAGGACAGTACAGTAGGCCATTGCTGTATCTTGCAGCTCTGTGTCAAGTATACTATCTCTGTGCTGCATTATTGTGAGCAGTATGTAGTAGGACAGTGCAGCATTTCGGTGACCAGCAGTATACATATAGTACAGTACAGTAGGCCATTGCTGTATCTTACAGCTCTGTGTCAAGTATACCATCTCTGTGCTGCATTATTGTGAGCAGTGTATAGTAGGACAGTGCAGCATTTTGGTGACCAGCAGTATACATATAGTACAGTACAGTAGGCCATTGCTGTATCTTGCAGCTCTGTGTCAAGTATACTATCTCTGTGCTGCATTATTGTGAGTAGTATATAGTAGGACAGTGCAACATTTTGGTGACCAGCAGTATACATAGAGTACAGTACAGTAGGCCATTGCTGTATCTTGCAGCTCTGTGTTAAATATACTATCTCTGTGCTGCATGATTGTGAGCAGTATATAGTAGGACAGTGCAGCCTTTTGGTGACCAGCAGTATACATATAGTACAGTACAGTAGGCCATTGCTGTATCATGTAGCTCTATGTCAAGTATACCATCTCTGTGCTGCATTATTGTGAGCAGTATATAGTAGGACAGTGCAGCATTTTGGTGACCAGTAGTATACATATAGTACAGTACAGTAGGCCATTGCTGTATCTTGCAGCTCTGTGTCAAGTATACTATCTCTGTGCGGCATTATTGTGAGCAGTATATAGTAGGACAGTGCAGCATTTTGGTGACCAGCAGTATACATATAGTACAGTACAGTAGGCCATTGCTGTATCTTGCAGCTCTGTGTCAAGTATACTATCTCTGTGCTGCATTATTGTGAGCAGTATATAGTAGGACAGTGCAGCATTTTGGTGACCAGCAGTATACATATAGTACAGTACAGTAGGCCATTGCTGTATCTTGCAGCTCTGTGTCAAGTATACTATCTCTGTGCTGCATTATTGTGAGCAGTATATAGTAGGACAGTGCAGCATTTTGGTGACCAGCAGTATACATATAGTACAGTACAGTAGGCCATTGCTGTATCGTGCAGCTCTGTGTCAAGTATACTATCTCTGTGCTGCATTATTGTGAGCAGTATATAGGACAGTGCAGCATTTTGGTGACCAGAAGTATACAAATAGTACAGTACAGTAGGCCATTGCTGTATCTTGTAGCTCTGTGTCAAGTATACTATCTCTGTGCTGCATGATTGTGAGCAGTTTATAGTAGGACAGTGCAGCATTTTGGTGACCAGCAGTATACATATAGTACAGTACAGTAGGCCATTGCTATATCTTGCAGCTCTGTGTCAAGTATACTATCTCTGTGCTGCATTATTGTGAGCAGTATGTAGTAGGACAGTGCAGCATTTCAGTGACCAGCAGTATACATATAGTACAGTACAGTAGGCCATTGCTGTATCTTACAGCTCTGTGTCAAGTATACCATCTCTGTGCTGCATTATTGTGAGCAGTATATAGTAGGACAATGCAGCATTTTGATGACCAGCAGTATACATATAGTACAGTACAGTAGGCCATTGCTGTATCTTGCAGCTCTGTGTCAAGTATACTATCTCTGTGCTGCATTATTGTGAGCAGTATATAGTAGGACAGTGCAGCCTTTTGGTGACCAGCAGTATACATATAGTACAGTACAGTAGGCCATTGCTGTATCATGTAGCTCTGTGTCAAGTATACTATCTATGTGCTGCATGATTGTGAGCAGTATATAGTAGGACAGTGCTGCATTTTGGTGACCAGCAGTATACATATAGTAAAGTACAGTAGGCCATTGTTGTATCTTGCTGATCTGTGTCAAGTATACCATCTCTGTGCTGCATTATTGTGAGCAGTATATAGTAGGACAGTGCAGCATTTTGGTGACCAGCAGTATACATATAGTACAGTACAGTAGGCCATTGCTGTATCTTGCAGCTCTGTGTCAAGTATACTATCTCTGTGCTGCATTATTGTGAGCAGTATATAGTAGAACAGTGCAACATTTTGGTGACCAGCAGTATACATATAGTACAGTACAGTAGGCCATTGCAGTTTCTTGCAGCTCTGTGTCAAGTATACTATCTCTGTGCTGCATTATTGTGAGCAGAATATAGTAGGACAATGCAGCATTTTGGTGACCAGCAGAATACATATAGTACAGTACAGTAGGCCATTGCTGTATCTTACAGCTCTGTGTCAAGTATACTATTCTGTGCTGCATTATTGTGAGCAGTATATAGTAGGACAGTGCAGCCTTTTGGTGACCAGCAGTATACATATAGTACAGTACAGTAGGCCATTGCTGTATCATGTAGCTCTGTGTCAAGTATACTATCTCTGTGCTGCATGATTGTGAGCAGTACATATTAGGATAGTGCAGCATTTTGGTGACCAGCAGTATACATATAGTAAAGTACAGTAGGCCATTGCTGTATCTTGCAGCTCTGTGTCAAGTATACCATCTCTGTGCTGCATTATTGTGAGCAGTATATAGTAGGACAGTGCAGCATTTTGGTGACCAGCAGTATACATATAGTACAGTACAGTAGGCCATTGCTGTATCTTGCAGCTCTGTGTCAAGTATACTATCTCTGTGCTGCATTATTGTGAGCAGTATATAGTAGAACAGTGCAACATTTTGGTGACCAGCAGTATACATATAGTACAGTACAGTAGGCCATTGCAGTTTCTTGCAGCTCTGTGTCAAGTATACTATCTCTGTGCTGCATTATTGTGAGCAGTATATAGTAGAACAGTGCAACATTTTGGTGACCAGCAGTATACATATAGTACAGTACAGTAGGCCATTGCTGTATCTTGCAGCTCTGTGTCAAGTATACTATCTCTGTGCTGCATTATTGTGAGCAGTATATAGTAGGACAGTGCAGCATTTTGGTGACCAGCAGTATACATATAGTACAGTACAGTAGGTTATTGCTGTATCTTGCAGCTCTGTGTCAAGTATACTATCTCTGTGCTGCATTATTGTGAGCAGAATATAGTAGGACAGTGCAGCATTTTGGTGACCAGCAGTACACATATAGTACAGTACAGTAGGCCATTGCTGTATCTTGCAGCTCTCTGTCAAGTATACTATCTCTGTGCTGCATTATTGTGAGCAGTATATAGGACAGTGCAGCATTTTGGTGACCAGAAGTATACAAATAGTACAGTACAGTAGGCCATTGCTGTATCTTGTAGCTCTGTGTCAAGTATACTATCTCTGTGCTGCATGATTGTGAGCAGTATATAGTAGGACAGTGCAGCATTTTGGTGACCAGCAGTATACATATAGTACAGTACAGTAGGCCATTGCTGTATCTTGCAGCTCTGTGTCAAGTATACTATCTCTGTGCTGCATTATTGTGAGCAGTATATAGGACAGTGCAGCATTTTGGTGACCAGAAGTATACAAATAGTACAGTACAGTAGGCTATTGCTGTATCTTGCAGCTCTGTGTCAAGTATACTATCTCTGTGCTGCATTATTGTGAGCAGTATATAGTAGGACAGTGCAGCATTTTGGTGACCAGCAGTATACATATAGTACAGTACAGTAGGCCATTGCTGTATCGTGCAGCTCTGTGTCAAGTATACTATCTCTGTGCTGCATTATTGTGAGCAGTATATAGGACAGTGCAGCATTTTGGTGACCAGAAGTATACAAATAGTACAGTACAGTAGGCCATTGCTGTATCTTGTAGCTCTATGTCAAGTATACTATCTCTGTGCTGCATGATTGTGAGCAGTTTATAGTAGGACAGTGCAGCATTTTGGTGACCAGCAGTATACATATAGTACAGTACAGTAAGCCATTGCTATATCTTGCAGCTCTGTGTCAAGTATACTATCTCTGTGCTGCATTATTGTGAGCAGTATGTAGTAGGACAGTGCAGCATTTCAGTGACCAGCAGTATACATATAGTACAGTACAGTAGGCCATTGCTGTATCTTACAGCTCTGTGTCAAGTATACCATCTCTGTGCTGCATTATTGTGAGCAGTATATAGTAGGACAATGCAGCATTTTGATGACCAGCAGTATACATATAGTACAGTACAGTAGGCCATTGCTGTATCTTGCAGCTCTGTGTCAAGTATACTATCTCTGTGCTGCATTATTGTGAGCAGTATATAGTAGGACAGTGCAGCCTTTTGGTGACCAGCAGTATACATATAGTACAGTACAGTAGGCCATTGCTGTATCTTGCAGCTCTGTGTCAAGTATACTATCTCTGTGCTGCATTATTGTGAGCAGTATATAGTAGGACAGTGCAGCCTTTTGGTGACCAGCAGTATACATATAGTACAGTACAGTAGGCCATTGCTGTATCATGTAGCTCTGTGTCAAGTATACTATCTATGTGCTGCATGATTGTGAGCACTATATAGTAGGACAGTGCAGCATTTTGGTGACCAGCAGTATACATATAGTAAAGTACAGTAGGCCATTGCTGTATCTTGCTGCTCTGTGTCAAGTATACCATCTCTGTGCTGCATTATTGTGAGCAGTATATAGTAGGACAGTGCAGCATTTTGGTGACCAGCAGTATACATATAGTACAGTACAGTAGGCCATTGCTGTATCTTGCAGCTCTGTGTCAAGTATACTATCTCTGTGCTGCATTATTGTGAGCAGTATATAGTAGAACAGTGCAACATTTTGGTGACCAGCAGTATACATATAGTACAGTACAGTAGGCCATTGCAGTTTCTTGCAGCTCTGTGTCAAGTATACTATCTCTGTGCTGCATTATTGTGAGCAGAATATAGTAGGACAATGCAGCATTTTGGTGACCAGCAGTATACATATAGTACAGTACAGTAGGCCATTGCTGTATCTTGCAGCTCTGTGTCAAGTATACTATTCTGTGCTGCATTATTGTGAGCAGTATATAGTAGGACAGTGCAGCCTTTTGGTGACCAGCAGTATACATATAGTACAGTACAGTAGGCCATTGCTGTATCATGTAGCTCTGTGTCAAGTATACTATCTCTGTGCTGCATGATTGTGAGCAGTACATATTAGGATAGTGCAGCATTTTGGTGACCAGCAGTATACATATAGTAAAGTACAGTAGGCCATTGCTGTATCTTGCAGCTCTGTGTCAAGTATACCATCTCTGTGCTGCATTATTGTGAGCAGTATATAGTAGGACAGTGCAGCATTTTGTTGACCAGCAGTATACATATAGTACAGTACAGTAGGCCATTGCTGTATCTTGCAGCTCTGTGTCAAGTATACTATCTCTGTGCTGCATTATTGTGAGCAGTATATAGTAGAACAGTGCAACATTTTGGTGACCAGCAGCATACATATAGAACAGTACAGTAGGCCATTGCAGTTTCTTGCAGCTCTGTGTCAAGTATACTATCTCTGTGCTGCATTATTGTGAGCAGTATATAGTAGAACAGTGCAACATTTTGGTGACCAGCAGTATACATATAGTACAGTACAGTAGGCCATTGCTGTATCTTGCAGCTCTGTGTCAAGTATACTATCTCTGTGCTGCATTATTGTGAGCAGTATATAGTAGGACAGTGCAGCATTTTGGTGACCAGCAGTATACATATAGTACAGTACAGTAGGTTATTGCTGTATCTTGCAGCTCTGTGTCAAGTATACTATCTCTGTGCTGCATTATTGTGAGCAGAATATAGTAGGACAGTGCAGCATTTTGGTGACCAGCAGTACACATATAGTACAGTACAGTAGGCCATTGCTGTATCTTGCAGCTCTCTGTCAAGTATACTATCTCTGTGCTGCATTATTGTGAGCAGTATATAGGACAGTGCAGCATTTTGGTGACCAGAAGTATACAAATAGTACAGTACAGTAGGCCATTGCTGTATCTTGTAGCTCTGTGTCAAGTATACTATCTCTGTGCTGCATGATTGTGAGCAGTATATAGTAGGACAGTGCAGCATTTTGGTGACCAGCAGTATACATATAGTACAGTACAGTAGGCCATTGCTGTATCTTGCAGCTCTGTGTCAAGTATACTATCTCTGTGCTGCATTATTGTGAGCAGTATATAGGACAGTGCAGCATTTTGGTGACCAGAAGTATACAAATAGTACAGTACAGTAGGCCATTGCTGTATCTTGTAGCTCTGTGTCAAGTATACTATCTCTGTGCTGCATGATTGTGAGCAGTTTATAGTAGGACAGTGCAGCATTTTGGTGACCAGCAGTATACATATAGTACAGTACAGTAGGCCATTGCTGTATCTTGCAGCTCTGTGTCAAGAATACTATCTCTCTGCTGCATTATTGTGAGCAGTATGTAGTAGGACAGTGCAGCATTTCGGTGACCAGCAGTATACATATAGTACAGTACAGTAGGCCATTGCTGTATCTTGCAGCTCTGTGTCAAGTATACTATCTCTGTGCTGCATTATTGTGAGCAGTATATAGTAGAACAGTGCAACATTTTGGTGACCAGCAGTATACATATAGTACAGTACAGTAGGCCATTGCTGTATCTTGCAGCTCTGTGTCAAGTATACTATCTCTGTGCGGCATTATTGTGAGCAGTATATAGTAGGACAGTGCAGAATTTTGGTGACCAGCAGTATACATATAGTACAGTACAGTAGGCCATTGCTGTATCTTGCAGCTCTGTGTCAAGTATACTATCTCTGTGCTGCATTATTGTGAGCAGTATATAGTATGACAGTGCAGCATTTTGGTGACCAGCAGTATACATATAGTACAGTACCGTAGGCCACTGCTGTATCTTGCTGCTCTGTGTCAAGTATACTATCTCTGTGCTGCATTATTGTGAGCAGTATATAGGACAGTGCAGCATTTTGGTGACCAGAAGTATACAAATAGTACAGTACAGTAGGCCATTGCTGTATCTTGTAGCTCTGTGTCAAGTATACTATCTCTGTGCTGCATGATTGTGAGCAGTTTATAGTAGGACAGTGCAGCATTTTGGTGACCAGCAGTATACATATAGTACAGTACAGTAGGCCATTGCTGTATCTTGCAGCTCTGTGTCAAGTATACTATCTCTGTGCTGCATTATTGTGAGCAGTATGTAGTAGGACAGTGCAGCATTTCAGTGACCAGCAGTATACATATAGTACAGTACAGTAGGCCATTGCTGTATCTTACAGCTCTGTGTCAAGTATACCATCTCTGTGCTGCATTATTGTGAGCAGTATATAGTAGGACAATGCAGCATTTTGGTTACCAGCAGTATACATATAGTACAGTACAGTAGGCCATTACTGTATCTTGCAGCTCTGTGTCAAGTATACTATCTCTGTGCTGCATTATTGTGAGTAGTATATAGTAGGACAGTGCAACATTTTGGTGAACAGCAGTATACATATAGTACAGTACAGTAGGCCATTGCTGTCTCTTGCAGCTCTGTGTCAAGTATACTATCTCTGTGCTGCATTATTGTGAGCAGTATATAGTAGGACAGTGCAGCCTTTTGGTGACCAGCAGTATACATATAGTACAGTAGGCCATTGCTGTATCATGTAGCTCTGTGTCAAGTATACTATATTTGTGCTGCATGATTGTGAGCAGTATATAGTAGGACAGTGCAGCATTTTGGTGACCAGCAGTATACATATAGTAAAGTACAGTAGGCCATTGCTGTATCTTGCAGCTCTGTGTCAAGTATATCATCTCTGTGCTGCATTATTGTGAGCAGTATATAGTAGGACAGTGCAGCATTTTGGTGACCAGCAGTATACATATAGTACAGTACAGTAGGCCATTGCTGTATCTTGCAGCTCTGTGTCAAGTATACTATCTCTGTGCTGCATTATTGTGAGCAGTATATAGTAGAACAGTGCAACATTTTGGTGACCAGCAGTATACATATAGTACAGTACAGTAGGCCATTGCAGTTTCTTGCAGCTCTGTGTCAAGTATACTATCTCTGTGCTGCATTATTGTGAGCAGTATATAGTAGAACAGTGCAACATTTTGGTGACCAGCAGTATACATATAGTACAGTACAGTAGGCCATTGCTGTATCTTGCAGCTCTGTGTCAAGTATACTATCTCTGTGCTGCATTATTGTGAGCAGTATATAGTAGGACAGTGCAGCATTTCGGTGACCAGCAGTATACATATAGTACAGTACAGTAGGCCATTGCTGTATCTTGCAGCTCTGTGTCAAGCATACTATCTCTGTGCTGCATTATTGTGAGCAGAATATAGTAGGACAGTGCAGCATTTTGGTGACCAGCAGTATACATATAGTATAGTACAGTAGGCCATTGCTGTATCTTGCAGCTCTGTGTCAAGTATACTATCTCTGTGCTGCATTATTGTGAGCAGTATATAGTAGGACAGTGCAGCATTTTGGTGACCCGCAGTATACATATAGTACAGTACAGTAGGCCATTGCTGTATCTTGCAGCTCTGTGTCAAGTATACTATCTCTGCTGCATTATTGTGAGCTGTATATAGTAGGACATTGCAGCATTTTGGTGACCAGCAGTATACACATAGTACAGTACAGTAGGCCATTGCTGTATCTTGCAGCTCTGTGTCACTTCTAGTATCCTGATCAGTGCTCAATATCTGCTGCATTGTTGTGACCAGTATGTATACTGTACTGTGCGACATGTGTTATACACCTGGTGATTTTATACATCCTGTAATCTGTACTGAGCGATGTGTGAGATATACCTGGGGATTATACACCCTGTATACTGTACTGTGCAACGTTTGTAATACACCTGGTGATTATACACCCTGTATACTGTACTGAGCGACGTGTGAGATACACCTTGGGATTAGAGACCCTATATACTCTACTGTGCGATGTGTGTGATACACCTGGTAATTAATTATACACCCTGTATACTGTACTGTGCGACGTGTGTTACACACCTGGTGATTATACATCCTGTAATCTGTCCTGAGCGATGTGTGAGATACACCTGGGGATTATATACCCTATATACTGTACTGTGTGATGTGTGAGATACACCTGGGGATTATACACCCTATATACTGTACTGAGAGATGTGTGAGATACACCTGGGGATTATACAACCTATAATATTATTATTATTATTATTATTATTATTATTATTATTATCCTTTATTTATATGGCACCACAAGGGTTCCGCAGCGCCCAATTAGAGTACATAAATAATCAAACAGGAAAACAGCAACTTACAGTTGATGACAGCATAGGACAAGTACAAGGTAAATAAACATAGTTACATCAGCAGATGACACTGGAATAAGTATCAGGTGGCAGAATACTGCTGGATGTGGTACAGTTGAAGATTATTAAAGTAAGACAAAGGATAAGCACATGAGGGAAGAGGGCCCTGCTCATGAGAGCTTACAATCTAAAGGGAAGGGGTAGACAGACATGGGTGACACAGATGGGGTACATAGAGAACGTGGAACAGAGGGTTAGGATGAGATTTGGCTGGGTTTGGTGTAGAAGTGGACCCCCAGAAGGCACAAGTCAATACTTAACATTGTAACATTTTACTGGGCTATGCAGGAGAAAATTAAAAATAGGGGGAAAATAAAAAAAGAGTTGATAACTTCTACCGCTTTCAAAAAGGTCAATGGAAGCTGAAATAATGGACAACTACCTCATGGAAGCCAGATACGGTATAGCAAACAGTACTTAGCAGAGTTAGGAATGAGTGCTTAGGAAATACAGTAACATTTTGTCATAATATTTCAGAAACTGCATGGCTGGTCTCTTGCACTCTTTTGCTCTAATACACCACCTGCTTTAGGATTTATATTCAAAAACATTATGTCTCCATAATCCCAAAAACGTCAGTCTCCTTGGAAAGTGGTTTGTTCCTTTGTAAGGGAAAGAGAACAAACGTTCTCAAACAACGGTTTCTCAATTTCATTTTCCTCTGGGAAGGGATTGTGGATTCGCAGGAATATCTGAGCATTTTTGTAATCAGAAAGCAACGACTTTCTACAAATGTTTACATTAGATTACGTTTGGCAAAAAAAAAAAAGTACAGAATCCCATTTAGGATGTCTTCACCAAATCGTAGACATAAATATGGATATCGTCATCAAACTTAATGAAGTACACAGATGGTTTAGCTTCAACTTGATAAATAACCATTCCAGTCCTTTTTGAACCATCTTCTTTGGCATATTCCACTTGCTTGCCCACCAGGCTGTCCACAACCTCCCCTGGTTCTCTTTCAGCTGGAGGCGAATCTTTTGAGTCTGGCATGATCCGAAGATCTCCTTCTTTATAGTCATCTAAAAGTTGATACATATATAAGACTGGGTCCTTTTCATAGGTTATATAATAATAAAACCATGTGTTCATAATAGGTGCTCGTGCTAATACCATCCCTCGCCACTCATCCTTGGAACCATACCCTGTTTCAAACATATGCTCCACTGCTTTACCAATCATTGTGTCAGCCAAATGGGCATCGCTGATTCGGGATGAGGCAACTCTGTCTGGTAGAACTTCAAGAGCAGACACCCTTTCATCCTTGTGAAGCTCAAGTCCATAGACACAATAAAATCCATCATACTTTATAAGATAGAGGGAGGAATTCACTGGTACTTGATCCAGAACTGTTCCTTTCCACTGGGTTATTGGCCCACTGCCCTCTTTCCACCCATGCTGTATTCTACAGCCTACAATATTTCGCCTTGGCTGGGAGATTGGTTTACTTGGTCCCATATTGTTTCGATGTTTCTTATGAGATGTTCTTTTCTTCATCATATTTGCAGAAACACCTGCATGTGCTGCATCAGCTCTTGATCGCTGAGCGGCCGCCTTTCCAAATGTAGTCTTCATTCATCTGTGTATTAAAGGGCAGCAGGGCTGCCGAACTAGGGTGAAAAGTGTAGTCACTCCAAGTTTGTTGTAGTCCTTCCAGTCTACATGAAAAAGAACCCCTTCCTTTCCACCTTTCAGAAAAACTCCGACCCTTAATTGCTCTGATCAGAAGTCACTTATCTGGGGCAGATAGGATGTGTTTCCCTCCACTCCCCCTGCAGATGATGGATGCGGCGCAGTGCTCCTTTGCGGCCAGTTGCCCCAATCCTCCTCCTCCCTCCTTTGTCAGACTCCGTCACCACCACTGTGCGCTGCTATGGAAGAGCAGCGCCCGCCTCACTCCCCCTGAAATTCCAAGCCCTCCGCTCAGACACTCCAGTGCTCGTTCCCTTCCCTCACCCCTCCCCCCCCCTCTCCACACACTGCCAGATTTGGAGCTGGCTGCTACTATACGGCTGCCTGTCAATCTGCTGCCAGGACCAGGCCTCACCTTCCTGCCAAATACTGATCCCTCCAGAGCTGCATACTGTATACTGTACTGTGCGACGTGTGTTATACACCTGGTGATTATACATCCTGTAATCTGTACTGAGCGATGTGTGAGATACACCTGGTAATATCTGTGCTCAGTGTGCTGCATTGTGGTGACCACCAGTATATAGTAGTACAGTAGGTCATTGCTGTATCCTGCAGCTCTGTGTCACTTCTAGTATCCTGATCAGTGCTTAATATCTGTGCTCAGTGTCAGTGCTGCATTGTGGTGACCAGTATACTACAGAACAATAGTCCAGTGCTGTTCTCGCTGCTCAGTGTCAGTTCTCCGTAGTATCATCAGTGATCAGTATAATCAGTTCTCAGTATAATCAGTGTGCTGTTAGACGTGTGCCCGTTTTCCGCCATTAGTGCAGTGGGATTTAGACAATTGATGAAGTTATTGTGTCCCCGGTACAAAATCCCATCTAGCTTCCACTTCACTAGGCAGACGATAGCGAGATTTTACCAATTAATATCAGTGATTTTTAATTATTAATTACAGTGATCTTGCCAAATAATTCCAGTGATTTTGTCATTTTCTTCCAGTGATTTGGACCAATAATACCATTGATTAGAACAAATAATTCCAGTGATTTTGTCATTTTCTTCCAGTGATTTGGACCAATAATTCCATTGATTAGAACAAATAATTCCAGTGATTTTGTCATTTTTTTCCAGTGATTTGGACCAATAATACCATTGATTAGAATTAATAATTCCTGTGATATTGAGGTGTTTGTGTCGCTTAGCTTAGCCGTCCAGCGACCACAGTGCACCTCTTTTTCTCTTTTTTTTGCATCATGTGCAGTTTGGGCCAATTTTTTTAAGTGCCATCCTGTCTGACACTGCAGTGCCACTCCTAGATGGGCCAGGTGTTTGTGCCGTCCTCTTGGGTCGCTTAGCTTATTCATCCAGCGACCTCGGTGCAAATTTTAGGACTAAAAATAGTATTGTGAGGTGTTCAGAATAGACTGGAAATTAGTGGAAATTGTGGTTATTCAGGTTAATAAAATTACCCCCAAATTCTATGATTTAAGCTGTTTTTGAGGGTTTTTTGAAAAAAAAACACCCAAATCCAAAACACACCCGAATCCGACAAAAAATTTTCAGGGAGGTTTTGCCAAAACGCGTCCGAATCCAAAACACGGCCGCGGAACCGAATCCAAAACCAAAACCCAAATCCCAAAAAATTTCCGGTGCACATCTCTAACCATAATGAGATATCATGGTGATGGGACCTAAGTCTAAGCACAGAATGCATTTATGTTTCATATACATTATATACACACAGCCTGAAGGTATTTTTAGCCAATATTTTTAATAACTTAGGCCCTCATTCCGAGTTGTTCGCTCGTTGCCGATTTTCTCTATATTGCGATTAGTCGCTTATTGCGCATGCGCAATGTTCGCAGAGCGCATGCGCTTAGTTATTTTACTCAAAAGTTAGGTATTTTACTCACGGCATTACGAGGATTTTTCTTCGTTCTGGTGATCGGAGTGTGATTGACAGGAAGTGGGTGTTTCTGGGCGGAAACTGGCCGTTTTATGGGTGTGTGTGAAAAAACGCTGCCGTTTCTAGGAAAAACGCGGGAGTGGCTGGAGAAACGGGGGAGTGCCTGGGCGAACGCTGGGTGTGTTTGTGACGTCAAACCAGGAACGAAACTGACTGAACTGATCGCAGTGGCAGAGTAAGTGTCGAGCTACTCAGAAACTGCTGAGAAATTTCTATTCGCAATTTTGCGAATCTTTCGTTCGCAATTCTGCTAAACTAAGATACACTCCCAGAGGGCGGCGGCTTAGCGTGTGCAACGCTGCTAAAAGCAGCTAGCGAGCGAACAACTCGGAATGAGGGCCTTAGTGCATTAAACAAAGTGTGTGTCCATTCACACAATTAATTTATGTTTCATATACACCTTATACACACAGCCTGAAGGTCATTTAATACAATATCTGTAATAACTTTGTGTATTAAACAAAGTTTGTGTACATTGAGCCATCAGTAAACAAAGGTTTCACTATTTCACTCTCACTCAAAAAATTCCTTATTTTGGAATATTCCGTATTTCGGAATATTTGGATATGGGATACTCAACCTGTGTATATATATATATATACAGTGTATATATATATATATATATATACTGCTCAAAAAAATAAAGGGATCACTGAAATAACACATCCTAGATCTGAATTAATGAAATATTCTTATTAAATACTTTGGGGTATATTTACTAACATTCGTAATTCTCCCGATTTGGTGGGAGAATAATCACGAATGACATCGAAAGTGTAAAACTGCAACTTTTTGAATTTGTTACGACGGATTTACTAAGCTGCCGTATTTTGCCTTTTCGGGTTTTCCGATGTCGATGTCATTCGTTTTTTTTTTCATTTTTTTACGGCAGTGATTAGCAAAACACTGCCGACTTTTTAAAAATGAATCTCGGCCGGATCTGTGTGATCCGTGCTGGGGTTAATTTTTTTTTTTTTTTTTTTAAATTAAACAGTGTAAAATCATAAAAAAAATTGCGTGGGGTCCCCCCTCCTAAGCATAACCAGCCTCGGGCCCTTTGAGCCGATCCTGGTTGCAGAAATATGGGGAAAAAAATGACAGGGGTTCCCCCATATTTAAGCAACCAGCATCGGGCTCTGCGCCTGGTCCTGGTTCCAAAAATACGGGGGACAAAAAGAGTAGGGGTCCCCCGTATTTTTAAAACCAGCACCGGGCTCCACTAGCTGGACAGATAATGCCACAGCCGGGGGTCACTTTGATATAGTGCCCTGCGGCCGTGGCATCAAAAATCCAACTAGTCACCCCTGGCCGGGGTACCCTGGGGGAGTGGGGACCCCTTCAATCAAGGGGTCGTCCCCCCCCAGCCACCCAAGGGCCAGGGGTGAAGCCCGAGGCTGTCCCCCCCCATCCAATGGGCTGCGGATGGGGGGGCTGATAGCCTTTTGTGATAATGAAAAGATATTGTTTTTAGTAGCAGTACTACAAGGCCCAGCAAGCCTCCCCCGCATGCTGGTACTTGGAGAACCACAAGTACCAGCATGCGGCGGAAAAACGGGCCCGCTGGTACCTGTAGTACTATTACTAAAAAAATACCCAAAAAAAGACAAGACACACACACCGTGAAAGTAAAGATTTATTACATACATGCACACAAACATACATACATACTTACCTTATGTTCACACGAGGGTCTGTCCTCTTCTCCAGTAGAATCCAAGGGGTACCTGTTGAATAAATTCTACTCACCAGATCCCGGGTCCCAGGGTCCTCGGGGCAACCATTTGTAATCCAGGTACTTGAATAAAATAACAAAACGGAGAGCCGAGCCACGAACTGAAAGGGGCCCCATGTTTTCACATGGGACTCCTTTCCCCGAATGCCAGAAACCCACTCTGACTGATGTCTAAGTGGGTTTCTTCAGCCAATCAGGGAGCGCTATGTTGTAGCACCCTCCTGATCGGCTGTGTGCTCCTGTACTGAGTGACAGGCGGCACACGGCAGTGTTACAATGTAGCGCCTATGCGCTCCATTGTAACCAATGGTGGGAACTTTCTGCTCAGCGGTGACGTCACTTTAGGTCAACCGCAGGGCAGAAAGTTCCCACCATTGGTTACAATGGAGCGCATAGGCGCTACATTGTAACACTGCCGTGTGCCGCCTGTCACTCAGTACAGGAGCACACAGCCGATCAGGAGGGTGCTACAACGTAGCGCTCCCTGATTGGCTGAAGAAACCCACTTAGACATCAGTTAGAGTGGGTTTCTGGCATTCGGGGAAAGGAGTCCCATGTGAAAACATGGGGCCCCTTTCAGTTCGTGGCTCGGCTCTCCGTTTTGTTATTTTATTCAAGTACCTGGATTACAAATGGTTGTCCCGCGGACCCTGGGACCCTGGATCTGGTGAGTAGAATTTATTCAACAGGTACCCCTTGGATTCTACTGGAGAAGAGGACAGACCCTCGTGTGAACATAAGGTAAGTATGTATGTATGTTTGTGTGCATGTATGTAATAAATCTTTACTTTCACGGTGTGTGTGTCTTGTCTTTTTTTGGGTATTTTTTTAGTAATAGTACTACAGGTACCAGCGGGCCCGTTTTTCCGCTGCATGCTGGTACTTGTGGTTCTCCAAGTACCAGCATGCGGGGGAGGCTTGCTGGGCCTTGTAGTACTGCTACTAAAAACAATATCTTTTCATTATCACAAAAGGCTATCAGCCCCCCCATCCGCAGCCCATTGGATGGGGGGGGACAGCCTCGGGCTTCACCCCTGGCCCTTGGGTGGCTGGGGGGGGGGACCCCTTGATTGAAGGGGTCCCCACTCCCCCAGGGTACCCCGGCCAGGGGTGACTAGTTGGATTTTTGATGCCACGGCCGCAGGGCACTATATCAAAGTGACCCCCGGCTGTGGCATTATCTGTCCAGCTAGTGGAGCCGGGTGCTGGTTTTAAAAATACGGGGGACCCCTACTCTTTTTGTCCCCCGTATTTTTGGAACCAGGACCAGGCGCAGAGCCCTATGCTGGTTGCTTAAATATGGGGGAACCCTTGTCAATTTTTTCCCCATATTTCTGCAACCAGGATCGGCTCAAAGAGCCCGAGGCTGGTTATGCTTAGGAGGGGGGACCCCACGCAATTTTTTTTGAGAAAATAATCACTTTCCCACCCCTTCCCACTGATATACATGCACGGATCTCATGGATCCGTGCATGCCTATACAATCAAGGATTAAAAAAGCAGGTCTGTTTTTTTTTAGCACTTTTTTACGAGTTGTAATTTTTCACGGCAGTGTTTGTTTTTTTTTTGCTTTGCACTTCTTAGTAAATTACCGAGATTCATACTTAAACAGCCGCGTTTTGACCGATGGTGTATTCATTTGTATTTTTTTTGTTGGACTTCCAAAAAATTACGAATGCCCTCATCACTGCCGTGATTATTGCTTAGTAAATTACCGAGATGACACTTTGATGAAAAAACGGCATCTCGGTCAAAATCGGGACCTTAGTAAATTTACCCCTTTGTTCTTTACATAGTTGAATGTGCTGACAACAAAATCACACAAAAATTATCAATGGAAATCAAATTTATTAACCCATGGAGGTGGTGAATTTGGAGTCACACTCAAAATTAAAGTGGAAAAACACACTACAAGCTGATCCAACTTTGATGTAATGTCCTTAAAACAAGACAAAATGAGGCTCAGTAGTCTGTGTGGCCTCCTCGTGCCTGTATGACCTCGCTACAACGCCTGGGCATGCTCCTGATGAGGTGTCGGATGGTCTCCTGAGGGATCTCCTCCCAGACCTGGACTAAAGCATCCGCCAACTCCTGGACAGTCTGTGGTGCAATGTGGCGTTTGTGGATGGAGCGAGACATGATGTCCCAGATGTGCTCAATTGGATTCAGGTCTGGGAAACGGGCGGGCCAGTCCATAGCATCAATGCCTTCTTCTTGCAGGAGCTGCTGACACACTCCAGCCACATGAGGTCTAGCATTGTCTTGCATTAGGAGGAACCCAGGGCCAACCGCACCAGCATATGGTCTCACAAGGGGTCTGAGGATCTCATTTCGGTACCTAATGGCAGTCAAGCTACCTCTGGCGAGCACATGGAGGGCTGTGCGGCCCCCCAAAGAAATGCCACCCCACACCATTACTGACCCACTGCCAAACCAATCATGCTGGAGGGTGTTGCAGGCAGCACAACGTTCTCCTTAGCGTCTCCAGACTCTGTCACATCTGTCACATGTGCTCAGTGAGAACCTGCTTTCATCTGTGAAGAGCACAGGGCGCCAGTGGCGAATTTGCAAATCTTGGTGTTCTCTGGCAAATGCCAAACGTCCTGCACGGTGTTGGGCTGTAAGCACAACCCCCACCTGTGGACGTCGGGCCCTCATACCAACCTCATGGAGTCTGTTTCTGATCGTTTGAGTAGACACATGCATATTTGTGGCTTGCTGGAGGTCATTTTGCAGGGCTCTGGCAGTGCTCCTCCTGTTCCTCCTTGCACAAAGGCGGAGGTAGCGGTCCTGCTGCTGGGTTGTTGCCCTACTACGTCCTCCTCCACGTCTCCTGATGTACTGGCCTGTCTCCTGGTAGCGCCTCCATGCTCTGGACACTACGCTGACAGACACAGCAAACCTTCTTGCCACAGCTCGCATTGATGTGCCATCCTGGATGAGCTGCACTACCTGAGCCACTTCTGTGGGTTGTAGACTCCGTCTCATGCTACCACTAGAGTGAAAGCACCGCCAGCTTTCAAAAGTGACCAAAACATCAGCCAGAAAGCATAGGAGCTGGGAAGTCCTCTGTGCTCACCACCTGCAAAACAACTCCTTTATTGGGGGTGTCTTGCTAATTGCCTATAATTTCCACCTGTTGTCTATTCCATTTGCACAACAGCATGTGAAATTGATTGCCAATCAGTGTTGCTTCCTAAGTGGACAGTTTGATTTCACAGAAGTGAGATTGACTTGGAGTTACATTGTGTTGTTTAAGTATTCCCTTTATTTTTTTGAGCAGTGTATATATATATATGCACATACATATATATATATTTATTTATTAGATACCCACCAAATCCACACATACACTGAAAGGACCAGCACTCACTTTTAGTAGAATGACAAAGTGTTTAGCATTTATTGAAGAACCATTGTTGCGAATTACATTTCGCAGTCTATGCCCAATAATTGTTTCAAATCAGGGCCGTTTTAACAGCAGTGTAGGCAAAGCAATGCACTGGGGCCACTACCCATGCTCCAGCAGTAGGGGTGGGGGGTGCTATCAGTGGCAGTTTTGATGTCCCGCAGGTGGTAGGGGGTGACCTATCTTCAGCTCAGCATTTAGGAATTTGCACACAGTCAAAAAAGGTGTGTGTTTTTGCTGGGAAGGGACATGGCCACACAATAGTTCTCCCAATTCAAATTATGCCACACAGTAGTGCAACTTTATTCACACACATAATGCCCCTTACACATATGCCGAACACTACTGCACAACCAACACACCCGCACACAGCACTCACATGGCCACTAACACTGTGACCTCTACCTCTGCTTGGATACAGATGTGTCCTCATACATCTTGCCTCAATATGCCATGCAGCAGGAGATGCCTGGCGTGAGTCAGCTGGTAGCTCTGCTAACATTGGGCGCTTTTTTATAATAAAAATGTGTCTTATTTGCATTACTATGTGGCTAGAGTGCACAAGCAGCTTCTGCTGATTAAAATTATATGTGGCATGCCTACTGTATATTCTGTGTGTGACTGTGACTGTATCTGCATACAAAATGCTACGTTACAGTGATTTCCAGGAATACACTGTAACGTAGCATTTTGTATGCAGATACAGCTGCAGTCACACCCAGAATATAGGCATGCCGCATATCATTCTAATCAGCAGAAGCTGCTTGTGCCCCTAGGCATAACAAATGCCCTAGACATTTGCCTAGTTTGCCTATGCCTAAGGTTTATGCTTTATAGTTCATTAGATTAAGTTACTTTTTTTTTTTAAATGTATTTTGTTTAGACAGGTGCTATCACTAAAAACATGCTCTCAATTTAGATAGCATGATGTAGATTGTAAATGCCATGTAACATTATGGGACTTTCTTAGTTTAATCTTTGGATAAAAAAAAAGAAAAGAAAAAAGTTTCATTCAGTGAAGTAAAATTTCAGGAAGATAATTAGAAGTTAAATTCATCCAAGCAGAATACAATTTGCTGTTAGCCACGATTCACGGAACTCAGAGATTTATATTGGTCTCAATTCAAACTGTGACATTTACCAGTAACACGTTTCTAACAGAGCTCACATGGTGAAGATTTTTTAGATTATTTAGAAAGACAATCAAAATTTGTGTTCTTCCAAATGGCACTCGGAGAAATACACTTGCTATATGTCCCTGAATAACAATTTTTATAAATGATATGTAAAAGCTGGAAAACATTTTTCCTCTAAGAAAACATTTTGATAATGCGTTTGAAAGTAGCAGTTTAGAAAATGACATGGTTCAAAATAGTTATACAAAATACATTTTAACATGATCTCCAGGCACAAGGAAGAATATTAAAAATGTGTATAAGTAGAGTAGTTAATAGAGCTACTTTGTTTAACACAGTTTACCTATTTGTTTTGATAAATGCAAGCTTTGGTATGTGCAAACACTACAGGAGTAAGTACAAAGAAACAGAATTTGACGGCAGATAAGAACCGCTTGGCACATCTAGTCTGCCCCCCCCTTCCTTTTTTGTTTACCATATTTTTACGTCAAACCTTATTTGATCCTTATTTTTTTGTAAGGATATCCTTATGTCTATTCCATGCGTTTTTAAATTGCTCTACAGTCTCAGCCTCTACCACCTCTGATAGGAGGCTATTCCACTTGTCCCCTGAATATACCTCCCTCCAGTTTCAGTTAGTGATGAGCGGGTTCGGTTTCTCGGAAACCGAACCCCCCCGAACTTCACCCTTTTTACACGGGTCCGAGCCATACTCGGATTCTCCCGTAATGCTCGGGTAACCCGAGCGCGCCCGAACGTCATCATCCCGCTGTCAGATTCTCGCGAGATTCGGATTCTATATAAGCAGCCGCGCGTCGCCGCCATTTTCACTCGTGCATTGGAAATGTTAGGGAGAGGACGTGGCTGGCGTCCTCTCCGTTTATATTGAACTTGATTGTGCACTATTGCTTAATTGTGGGGAGGGCTGGGGAGCAGCTGTATAATATAGGAGGAGTACAGTGCAGAGTTTTGCTGATCAGTGACCACCAGTTATCCGTTCTCTGCCTGAAAAAAACGCTCCATATCTGTGCTCAGTGTGCTGCATATATCTGTGCTCACACTGCTTAATTGTGGGGACTGGGGAGCAGCTGTATTATATAGCAGGAGTACAGTGCAGAGTTTTGCTGACAGTGACCACCAGTATACGTTGTCTGCCTGAAAAACACTCCATATCTGTGCTCAGTGTGCTGCTTTATTGTGGGGACTGGGGACCACCAGTATAATATTATATAGGAGGAGTAGAGTGCAGAGTTTTGCTGACCAGTGACCACCAGTATATAATATTTAGCATTACGGTCAGGGCCGGTTCTTAGCCTTGTGGCGCCCCGGGCAAAATATGGTGGCGTGGCTTCAAATGGGGGCGTGGTCACGACGCTGAAAGAAAAAATTTAATAAATAAAAAGTATACTTACCATCCCCGTTCCTGATCCAGACCGCTGCAGACCCCCATCCGCCGGCGGCACTGCTCTTCTCCTCTCTTCGATCTATGGGAGAGACGTTATTACGTCTCTCCCATAGAACAGCATAGACACTAGAGGTCAATTATGACCCCTAGTGTCTGTGCCACTATGCTGTGCGGTGCGCGATGACGTCATCGCGCATCGCACAGCAAAGGTCCTCTACATGAAGGGAAACTAGACCGTAGCGTCTAGTTTCCCTTCATGGAGAGGACCTTTGCTGTGCGGTGCGCGATGAAGTCATCGCGCACCGCACAACTAAGGTCCTCTCAATGAAGGGAAACTAGACGCTACGCATCTGGTTCCTTTCAAAGCGGGGGGGGGCACAGCAGGGCTCTGCGGGGGGCACAGTGGCGGATCTTGCCCTGGTGCGGCACCCTCCGGATGGCGCCGGCGCCCTCCGGAAGGCGGTGCCCCGGGCAAAAGTACCACTTGCCCGTGGCAAGAACCGCCAGTGATTACGGTACAGTAGGCCACTGCTGTACCTACCTCTGTGTCATCATTAAGTATACTATCCATCTAGATTCTATACCTGTGGTGCATTTCAGTTGTGCAGTTTGCTGACACAGTGACCACCAGTATATATAGCAGTACGGTACGGAAGGCCACTGCTGTACCTACCTCTGTGTCGTCATTAAGTATACTATCCATCTACATTCTATACCTGTGGTGCATTTTAGTTTTGCAGTTTGCTGACACAGTGACCACCAGTATACTATATATAGCAGTACGGTACGGAAGGCCACTGCTGTACCTACCTCTGTGTCGTCATTAAGTATACTACCCATCTACATTCTATACCTGTGGTGCATTTCAGTTTTGCAGTTTGCTGGCACAGTGACCACCAGTATACTATATATAGCAGTACGGTACGGAAGGCCACTGCTGTACCTACCTCTGTGTCGTCATTAAGTATACTATCCATCTACATTCTATACCTGTGGTGCATTTTAGTTTTGCAGTTTGCTGACACAGTGACCACCAGTATACTATATATAGCAGTACGGTACGGAAGGCCACTGCTGTACCTACCTCTGTGTCGTCATTAAGTATACTATCCATCTACATTCTATACCTGTGTTTTTTTTTAGTTTTGCAGATTGCTGACAGTGACCACCAGTATATATAGCAGTACGGTACAGAAGGCCACTGCTCTACCTACCTCTGTGTTGTCAAGTATACTATCCATCCATACCTGTGGTGCATTTCAGTTGTGCGCAGTATATATAGTAGTAGGCCATTGCTATTGATAGTTACTGGCATATAATTCCACACATTAAAAAATGGAGAACAAAAATGTGGAGGTTAAAATAGGGAAAGATCAAGATCCACTTCCATCTCGTGCTGAAGCTGCTGCCACTAGTCATGGCCTAGACAATGAAATGCCATCAACGTCGTCTGCCAAGGCCGATGCCCAATTTCATAGTAGAGAGCATGTAAAATCCAAAAAACAAAAGTTCAGTAAAATGACCCAAAAATCAAAATTAAAAGCGTCTGAGGAGAAGTGTAAACTTGCCAATATGCCATTTACGACACGGAGTGGCAAGGAACGGCTGAGGGCCTGGCCTATGTTCATGGCTAGTGGTTCAGCTTCACATGAGGATGGAAGCACTCATCCTCTCGCTAGAAAAATGAAAAGACTTAAGCTGGCAAAAGCACAGCAAAGAACTGTGCGTTCTTCTAAATCACAAATCCCCAAGGAGAGTCCAATTGTTTCGGTTGCGATGCCTGACCTTCCCAACACTGGACGGGAAGAGCTTGCGCCTTCCACCATTTGCACGCCCCCTGCAAGTGCTGGAAGGAGCACCCGCAGTCCAGTTCCTGATAGTCAAATTGAAGATGTCACTGTTGAAGTACACCAGGATGAGGATATGGGTGTTGCTGGCGCTGGGGAGGAAATTGACAAGGAGGATTCTGATGGTGAGGTGGTTTGTTTAAGTCAGGCACCCGGGGAGACACCTGTTGTCCGTGGGACGAATATGGCCATTGACATGCCTGGTCAAAATACAAAAAAAATCAGCTCTTCGTTATGGAATTATTTCAACACAAATGCGGACAACAGGTGTCAAGCCGTGTGTTGCCTTTGTCAAGCTGTAATAAGTAGGGGTAAGGACGTTAACCACCTCGGAACATCCTCCCTTATACGTCACCTGCAGCGCATTCATCATAAGTCAGTGACAAGTTCAAAAACTTTGGATGACAGCGGAAGCAGTCCACTGACCACTAAATCCCTTCCTCTTGTAACCAAGCTCCTGCAAACCACACCACCAACTCCCTCAGTGTCAATTTCCTCCTTATTCAGGAAAGCCAATAGTCCTGCAGGCCATGTCACTGGCAAGTCTGACAAGTCCTCTCCTGCCTGGGATTCCTCCGATGCATCCTTGAGTGTAACGCCTACTGCTGCTGGCGCTGCTGTTGTAGCTGCTGGGAGTCGATCGTCATCCCAGAGGGGAAGTCGGAAGACCACTTGTACTACTTCCAGTAAGCAATTGACTGTCCAACAGTCCTTTGCGAGGAAGATGAAATATCACAGCAGTCATCCTGCTGCAAAGCAGATAACTCAGGCCTTGGCAGCCTGGGCGGTGAGAAACGTGGTTCCGGTATCCACCGTTAATTCAGAGCCAACTAGAGACTTGATTGAGGTACTGTGTCCCCGGTACCAAATACCATCTAGGTTCCATTTCTCTAGGCAGGCGATACTGAAAATGTACACAGACCTCAGAAAAAGACTCACCAGTGTCCTAAAAAATGCAGTTGTACCCAATGTCCACTTAACCACGGACATGTGGACAAGTGGAGCAGGGCAGACTCAGGACTATATGACTGTGACAGCCCACTGGGTAGATGTATTGCCTCCCGCAGCAAGAACAGCAGCGGCGGCACCAGTAGCAGCATCTCGCAAACGCCAACTCGTTCCTAGGCAGGCTACACTTTGTATCACCTCTTTCCAGAAGAGGCACACAGCTGACAACCTCTTACGGAAACTGAGGAAGATCATCGCAGAATGGCTTAACCCAATTGGACTCTCCTGGGGATTTGTGACATCGGACAACGCCAGCAATATTGTGCGTGCATTACATCTGGGCAAATTCCAGCACGTCCCATGTTTTGCACATACATTGAATTTGGTGGTGCAGAATTATTTAAAAAACGACAGGGGCATGCAAGAGATGCTGTCGGTGGCCCGAAGAATTGCGGGCCACTTTCGGCATTCAGCCACCGCGTACAGAAGACTGGAGCACCACCAAACATTCCTGAACCTGCCCTGCCATCATCTGAAGCAAGAGGTGGTAACGAGGTGGAATTCAACTCTCTATATGCTTCAGAGGATGGAAGAGCAGCAATAGGCCATTCAAGCCTATACATCTGCCCACGATATAGGCAAAGGAGGGGGAATGCACCTTACTCAAGCGCAGTGGAAAATGATTTCAACGTTGTGCAAGGTTCTGCAACCCTTTGAACTTGCCACACGTGAAGTCAGTTCAGACACTGCCAGCCTGAGTCAGGTCATTCCCCTCATCAGGCTTTTGCAGAAGAAGCTGGAGACATTGAAGGAGGAGCTAAAACAGAGCAATTCCGCTAGGCATGTGGAACTTGTGGATGGAGCCATTAATTCGCTTAACCAGGATACACGGGTGGTCAATCTGTTGAAATCAGAGCACTACATTTTGGCCACCGTGCTCGATCCTAGATTTAAAACCTACATTGTATCTCTCTTTCCGGCAGACACAAGTCTGCAGAGGTTCAAAGACCTGCTGGTGAGAAAATTGTCAAGTCAAGCGGAACATAACCCGTCAACATCTCCTCCTTCACATTCTCCCGCAACTGGGGGTGCGAGGAAAAGGCTAAGAATTCCGAGCCCACCCGCTGGCGGTGATGCGGGGCAGTCTGGAGCGAGTGCTGACATCTGGTCCGGACTGAAGGACCTGCCAACGATTACTGACATGTCGTCTACTGTCACTTCATATGATTCTCTCACCATTGAAAGAATGGTGGAGGATTATATGAGTGACCGCTAGAGATGAGCGGGTTCGGTTCCTCGGAATCCGAACCCGCCCGAACTTCATGTTTTTTTACACGGGTCCGAGCGACTCGGATCTTCCCGCCTTGCTCGGTTAACCCGAGCGCACCCGAACGTCATCATCACGCTGTTGGATTCTCGCGAGGCTCGGATTCTATCGCGAGACTCGGATTCTATATAAGGAGCCGCGCGTCGCCGCCATTTTTCACACGTGCATTGAGATTCATAGGGAGAGGACGTGTCTGGCGTCCTCTCCGTTTATAGAGATTCGAGAAGAGAGTGAGACAGAGAGAGACACAGTAGTAATTTGGGGAGCATTAGGAGGAGTACTACTACTACTAGTACTTGCTGAAGTGATAGAGAGAGATAGTGTGACTGTATTATCTGACTTGTGGGGGAGACACTGACAGTGGGGAGCAGTTAGAGTCTGAGAGCAGGACTCAGGACTCAGGAGTACATATAACGTACAGTGCACACTTTTGCTGCCAGAGTGCCAGCCACACTGCCATTGTTTGTGACCACACTGACCACCAGTATAATATATATTGTGATTGTCTGCTTAGGACTCAGGAGTACTACTTGCAAGTTGCTGATAGTGTGACCAGTGACCTGACCACCAGTTTAATAAATCACCATCAGTTTATGAGTTTAATATATATTATATATATATATATATATATATATATATAATTGTATATAATATATATATAATATTGTATACCACCTAGCACCTACCCGTGTTTTTTTTTCTTTTCTTTCTTCTTTATACATACTACTATAGTAGCTTACTGTAGCAGTCTGCGGTGCTGCTGAGCTGACAGTGTCCAGCAGGTCCGTCATCAGTCATTACATAATAAATATATAATATATACCTGTCCGACTGCAGTACTAGTGATATTATATATACATATATATTGATTTCATCTCATTATCATCCAGTCTATATTAGCAGCAGACACAGTACGTTAGTCCACGGCTGTAGCTACCTCTGTGTCGGCACTCAGCAGTCCATCCATAATTGTATACCACCTACCCGTGGTTGTTGTTTTTTTCTTTCTTCTTTATACATACTACTATAGTAGCTTACTGTAGCAGTCTGCGGTGCTGCTGAGCTGACAGTGTCCAGCAGGTCCGTCATCAGTCATTACATAATAAATATATAATATATACCTGTCCGGCTGCAGTACTAGTGATATTATATATACATATATATTGATTTCATCTCATTATCATCCAGTCTATATTATCAGCAGACACAGTACGTTAGTCCACGGCTGTAGCTACCTCTGTGTCGGCACTCGGCAGTCCATCCATAATTGTATACCACCTACCCGTGGTTGTTGTTTTTTTCTTTCTTCTTTATACATACTACTATAGTAGCTTACTGTAGCAGTCTGCGGTGCTGCTGAGCTGACAGTGTCCAGCAGGTCCGTCATCAGTCATTACATAATAAATATATAATATATACCTGTCCGGCTGCAGTACTAGTGATATTATATATACATATATATTGATTTCATCTCATTATCATCCAGTCTATATTATCAGCAGACACAGTACGTTAGTCCACGGCTGTAGCTACCTCTGTGTCGGCACTCGGCAGTCCATCCATAATTGTATACCACCTACCCATGGTTGTTGTTTTTTTCTTTCTTCTTTATACATACTACTATAGTAGCTTACTGTAGCAGTCTGCGGTGCTGCTGAGCTGACAGTGTCCAGCAGGTCCGTCATCAGTCATTACATAATAAATATATAATATATACCTGTCCGGCTGCAGTACTAGTGATATTATATATACATATATATTGATTTCATCTCATTATCATCCAGTCTATATTATCAGCAGACACAGTACGTTAGTCCACGGCTGTAGCTACCTCTGTGTCGGCACTCGGCAGTCCATCCATAATTGTATACCACCTACCCGTGGTTGTTGTTTTTTTCTTTCTTCTTTATACATACTACTATAGTAGCTTACTGTAGCAGTCTGCGGTGCTGCTGAGCTGACAGTGTCCAGCAGGTCCGTCATCAGTCATTACATAATAAATATATAATATATACCTGTCCGGCTGCAGTACTAGTGATATTATATATACATATATATTGATTTCATCTCATTATCATCCAGTCTATATTATCAGCAGACACAGTACGTTAGTCCACGGCTGTAGCTACCTCTGTGTCGGCACTCGGCAGTCCATCCATAATTGTATACCACCTACCCATGGTTGTTGTTTTTTTCTTTCTTCTTTATACATACTACTATAGTAGCTTACTGTAGCAGTCTGCGGTGCTGCTGAGCTGACAGTGTCCAGCAGGTCCGTCATCAGTCATTACATAATAAATATATAATATATACCTGTCCGGCTGCAGTACTAGTGATATTATATATACATATATATTGATTTCATCTCATTATCATCCAGTCTATATTATCAGCAGACACAGTACGTTAGTCCACGGCTGTAGCTACCTCTGTGTCGGCACTCGGCAGTCCATCCATAATTGTATACCACCTACCCGTGGTTGTTGTTTTTTTCTTTCTTCTTTATACATACTACTATAGTAGCTTACTGTAGCAGTCTGCGGTGCTGCTGAGCTGACAGTGTCCAGCAGGTCCGTCATCAGTCATTACATAATAAATATATAATATATACCTGTCCGGCTGCAGTACTAGTGATATTATATATACATATATATTGATTTCATCTCATTATCATCCAGTCTATATTAGCAGCAGACACAGTACGGTAGTCCACGGCTGTAGCTACCTCTGTGTCGGCACTCGGCAGTCCATCCATAATTGTATACCACCTACCCGTGGTTGTTTTTTTTCTCTTTCTTCTTTATACATACTACTATAGTAGCTTACTGTAGCAGTCTGCGGTGCTGCTGAGCTGACAGTGTCCAGCAGGTCCGTCATCAGTCATTACATAATAAATATATAATATATACCTGTCCGGCTGCAGTACTAGTGATATTATATATACATATATATTGATTTCATCTCATTATCATCCAGTCTATATTATCAGCAGACACAGTACGTTAGTCCACGGCTGTAGCTACCTCTGTGTCGGCACTCGGCAGTTCATCCATAATTGTATACCACCTACCCGTGGTTGTTGTTTTTTTCTTTCTTCTTTATACATACTACTATAGTAGCTTACTGTAGCAGTCTGCGGTGCTGCTGAGCTGACAGTGTCCAGCAGGTCCGTCATCAGTCATTACATAATAAATATATAATATATACCTGTCCGGCTGCAGTACTAGTGATATTATATATACATATATATTGATTTCATCTCATTATCATCCAGTCTATATTAGCAGCAGACACAGTACGGTAGTCCACGGCTGTAGCTACCTCTGTGTCGGCACTCGGCAGTCCATCCATAATTGTATACCACCTACCCGTGGTTGTTGTTTTTTTCTTTCTTCTTTATACATACTACTATAGTAGCTTACTGTAGCAGTCTGCGGTGCTGCTGAGCTGACAGTGTCCAGCAGGTCCGTCATCAGTCATTACATAATAAATATATAATATATACCTGTCCGGCTGCAGTACTAGTGATATTATATATACATATATATTGATTTCATCTCATTATCATCCAGTCTATATTAGCAGCAGACACAGTACGGTAGTCCACGGCTGTAGCTACCTCTGTGTCGGCACTCGGCAGTCCATCCATAAGTATACTAGTATCCATCCATCTCCATTGTTTACCTGAGGTGCCTTTTAGTTGTCCCTATTAAAATATGGAGAACAAAAATGTTGAGGTTCCAAAATTAGGGAAAGATCAAGATCCACTTCCACCTCGTGCTGAAGCTGCTGCCACTAGTCCTGGCCGAGACGATGAAATGCCAGCAACGTCGTCTGCCAAGGCCGATGCCCAATGTCATAGTACAGAGCATGTAAAATCCAAAACACCAAATATCAGTAAAAAAAGGACTCCAAAACCTAAAATAAAATTGTCGGAGGAGAAGCGTAAACTTGCCAATATGCCATTTACCACACGGAGTGGCAAGGAACGGCTGAGGCCCTGGCCTATGTTCATGGCTAGTGGTTCAGCTTCACATGAGGATGGAAGCACTCAGCCTCTCGCTAGAAAAATGAAAAGACTCAAGCTGGCAAAAGCACCGCAAAGAACTGTGCGTTCTTTGAAATCCCAAATCCACAAGGAGAGTCCAATTGTGTCGGTTGCGATGCCTGACCTTCCCAACACTGGACGTGAAGAGCATGCGCCTTCCACCATTTGCACGCCCCCTGCAAGTGCTGGAAGGAGCACCCGCAGTCCAGTTCCTGATAGTCAGATTGAAGATGTCAGTGTTGAAGTACACCAGGATGAGGAGGATATGGGTGTTGCTGGCGCTGGGGAGGAAATTGACCAGGAGGATTCTGATGGTGAGGTGGTTTGTTTAAGTCAGGCACCCGGGGAGACACCTGTTGTCCGTGGGAGGAATATTGCCATTGACATGCCTGGTGAAAATACCAAAAAAATCAGCTCTTCGGTGTGGAAGTATTTCAACAGAAATGCGGACAACATGTGTCAAGCCGTGTGTTGCCTTTGTCAAGCTGTAATAAGTAGGGGTAAGGACGTTAACCACCTCGGAACATCCTCCCTTATACGTCACCTGCAGCGCATTCATAATAAGTCAGTGACAAGTTCAAAAACTTTGGGTGACAGCGGAAGCAGTCCACTGACCAGTAAATCCCTTCCTCTTGTAACCAAGCTCACGCAAACCACCCCACCAACTCCCTCAGTGTCAATTTCCTCCTTACCCAGGAATGCCAATAGTCCTGCAGGCCATGTCACTGGCAATTCTGACGAGTCCTCTCCTGCCTGGGATTCCTCCGATGCATCCTTGAGTGTAATGCCTACTGCTGCTGGCGCTGCTGTTGTTGCTGCTGGGAGTCGATCGTCATCCCAGAGGGGAAGTCGTAAGCCCACTTGTACTACTTCCAGTAAGCAATTGACTGTCCAACAGTCCTTTGCGAGGAAGATGAAATATCACAGCAGTCATCCTGCTGCAAAGCGGATAACTGAGGCCTTGACAACTATGTTGGTGTTAGACGTGCGTCCGGTATCCGCCGTTAGTTCACAGGGAACTAGACAATTTATTGAGGCAGTGTGCCCCCGTTACCAAATACCATCTAGGTTCCACTTCTCTAGGCAGGCGATACCGAGAATGTACACGGACGTCAGAAAAAGACTCACCAGTGTCCTAAAAAATGCAGTTGTACCCAATGTCCACTTAACCACGGACATGTGGACAAGTGGAGCAGGGCAGGGTCAGGACTATATGACTGTGACAGCCCACTGGGTAGATGTATGGACTCCCGCCGCAAGAACAGCAGCGGCGGCACCAGTAGCAGCATCTCGCAAACGCCAACTCTTTCCTAGGCAGGCTACGCTTTGTATCACCGCTTTCCAGAATACGCACACAGCTGAAAACCTCTTACGGCAACTGAGGAAGATCATCGCGGAATGGCTTACCCCAATTGGACTCTCCTGTGGATTTGTGGCATCGGACAACGCCAGCAATATTGTGTGTGCATTAAATATGGGCAAATTCCAGCACGTCCCATGTTTTGCACATACCTTGAATTTGGTGGTGCAGAATTTTTTAAAAAACGACAGGGGTGTGCAAGAGATGCTGTCGGTGGCCAGAAGAATTGCGGGACACTTTCGGCGTACAGGCACCACGTACAGAAGACTGGAGCACCACCAAAAACAACTGAACCTGCCCTGCCATCATCTGAAGCAAGAAGTGGTAACGAGGTGGAATTCAACCCTCTATATGCTTCAGAGGTTGGAGGAGCAGCAAAAGGCCATTCAAGCCTATACAATTCAGCACGATATAGGAGGTGGAATGCACCTGTCTCAAGCGCAGTGGAGAATGATTTCAACGTTGTGCAAGGTTCTGATGCCCTTTGAACTTGCCACATGTGAAGTCAGTTCAGACACTGCCAGCCTGAGTCAGGTCATTCCCCTCATCAGGCTTTTGCAGAAGAAGCTGGAGACATTGAAGGAGGAGCTAACACAGAGCGATTCCGCTAGGCATGTGGGACTTGTGGATGGAGCCCTTAATTCGCTTAACAAGGATTCACGGGTGGTCAATCTGTTGAAATCAGAGCACTACATTTTGGCCACCATGCTCGATCCTAGATTTAAAGCCTACCTTGGATCTCTCTTTCCGGCAGACACAAGTCTGCTGGGGTTCAAAGACCTGCTGGTGAGAAAATTGTCAAGTCAAGCGGAACGCGACCTGTCAACATCTCCTCCTTCACATTCTCCCGCAACTGGGGGTGCGAGGAAAAGGCTCAGAATTCCGAGCCCACCCGCTGGCGGTGATGCAGGGCAGTCTGGAGCAACTGCTGATGCTGACATCTGGTCCGGACTGAAGGACCTGACAACGATTACGGACATTTCGTCTACTGTCACTGCATATGATTCTCTCACCATTGAAAGAATGGTGGAGGATTATATGAGTGACCGCATCCAAGTAGGCACGTCACACAGTCCGTACTTATACTGGCAGGAAAAAGAGGCAATTTGGAGGCCATTGCACAAACTGGCTTTATTCTACCTAAGTTGCCCTCACACAAGTGTGTACTCCGAAAGAGTGTTTAGTGCCGCCGCTCACCTTGTCAGCAATCGGCGTACGAGGTTACATCCAGAAAATGTGGAGAAGATGATGTTCATTAAAATGAATTATAATCAATTCCTCCGTGGAGACATTGACCAGCAGCAATTGCCTCCACAAAGTACACAGGGAGCTGAGATGGTGGATTCCAGTGGGGACGAATTGATTATCTGTGAGGAGGGGGATGTACACGGTGATATATCGGAGGATGATGATGAGGTGGACATCTTGCCTCTGTAGAGCCAGTTTGTGCAAGGAGAGATTAATTGCTTCTTTTTAGGTGGGGGTCCAAACCAACCCGTCATTTCAGTCACAGTCGTGTGGCAGACCCTGTCACTGAAATGATGGGTTGGTTAAAGTGTGCATGTCCTGTTTATACAACATAAGGGTGGGTGGGAGGGCCCAAGGACAATTCCATCTTGCACCTCTTTTTTCTTTCATTTTTATTTGCGTCATGTGCTGTTTGGGGAGTGTTTTTTGGAAGGGCCATCCTGCGTGACACTGCAGTGCCACTCCTAGATGGGCCCGGTGTTTGTGTCGGCCACTAGGGTCGCTAAGCTTAGTCACACAGCTACCTCATTGCGCCTCTTTTTTTCTTTGCGTCATGTGCTGTTTGGGGAGGGTTTTTTGGAAGGGACATCCTGCGTGAGACACTGCAGTGCCACTCCTAGATGGGCCCGGTGTTTGTGTCGGCCACTAGGGTCGCTAAGCTTAGTCACACAGCTACCTCATTGCGCCTCTTTTTTTCTTTGCGTCATGTGCTGTTTGGGGAGGGTTTTTTGGAAGGGACATCCTGCGTGACACTGCAGTGCCACTCCTAGATGGGCCCGGTGTTTGTGTCGGCCACTAGGGTCGCTTATCTTACTCACACAGCTACCTCATTGCGCCTCTTTTTTTCTTTGCGTCATGTGCTGTTTGGGGAGGGTTTTTTGGAAGGGACATCCTGCGTGACACTGCAGTGCCACTCCTAGATGGGCCAGGTGTTTGTGTCGGCCACTAGGGTCGCTTAGCTTACACACACAGCTACCTCATTGCGCCTCTTTTTTTCTTCTTTGCGTCATGTGCTGTTTGGGGAGTGTTTTTTGGAAGGGCCATCCTGCGTGACACTGCAGTGCCACTCCTAGATGGGCCCGGTGTTTGTGTCGGCCACTAGGGTCGCTAAGCTTAGTCACACAGCTACCTCATTGCGCCTCTTTTTTTCTTTGCGTCATGTGCTGTTTGGGGAGGGTTTTTTGGAAGGGACATCCTGCGTGACACTGCAGTGCCACTCCTAGATGGGCCCGGTGTTTGTGTCGGCCACTAGGGTCGCTTATCTTACTCACACAGCTACCTCATTGCGCCTCTTTTTTTCTTTGCGTCATGTGCTGTTTGGGGAGGGTTTTTGGAAGGGACATCCTGCGTGAGACACTGCAGTGCCACTCCTAGATGGGCCCGGTGTTTGTGTCGGCCACTAGGGTCGCTTATCTTACTCACACAGCTACCTCATTGCGCCTCTTTTTTTCTTTGCGTCATGTGCTGTTTGGGGAGGGTTTTTTGGAAGGGACATCCTGCGTGACACTGCAGTGCCACTCCTAGATGGGCCAGGTGTTTGTGTCGGCCACTAGGGTCGCTTATCTTACTCACACAGCTACCTCATTGCGCCTCTTTTTTTCTTTGCGTCATGTGCTGTTTGGGGAGGGTTTTTTGGAAGGGACATCCTGCGTGACACTGCAGTGCCACTCCTAGATGGGCCCGGTGTTTGTGTCGGCCACTAGGGTCGCTTATCTTACTCACACAGCTACCTCATTGCGCCTCTTTTTTTCTTTGCGTCATGTGCTGTTTGGGGAGGGTTTTTTGGAAGGGAAATCCTGCGTGACACTGCAGTGCCACTCCTAGATGGGCCCGGTGTTTGTGTCGGCCACTAGGGTCGCTTATCTTACTCACACAGCTACCTCATTGCGCCTCTTTTTTTCTTTGCGTCATGTGCTGTTTGGGGAGGGTTTTTTGGAAGGGACATCCTGCGTGAGACACTGCAGTGCCACTCCTAGATGGGCCCGGTGTTTGTGTCGGCCACTAGGGTCGCTTAGCTTACTCACACAGCTACCTCATTGCGCCTCTTTTTTTCTTTGCGTCATGTGCTGTTTGGGGAGGGTTTTTTGGAAGGGACATCCTACGTGACACTGCAGTGCCACTCCTAGATGGGCCAGGTGTTTGTGTCGGCCACTAGGGTCGCTTAGCTTACTCACACAGCTACCTCATTGCGCCTCTTTTTTCTTCTTTGCGTCATGTGCTGTTTGGGGAGTGTTTTTTGGAAGGGACATCCTGCGTGACACTGCAGTGCCACTCCTAGATGGGCCAGGTGTTTGTGTCGGCCACTAGGGTCGCTTAGCTTAGTCATCCAGCGACCTCGGTGCAAATTTTAGGACTAAAAATAATATTGTGAGGTGTGAGGTATTCAGAATAGACTGAAAATGAGTGGAAATTATGGTTTTTGAGGTTAATAATACTTTGGGATCAAAATGACCCCCAAATTCTATGATTTAAGCTGTTTTTAGTGTTTTTTGAAAAAAACACCCGAATCCAAAACACACCCGAATCCGACAAAAAAAATTCGGTGAGGTTTTGCCAAAACGCGCTCGAACCCAAAACACGGCCGCGGAACCGAACCCAAAACCAAAACACAAAACCCGAAAAATTTCAAGTGCACATCTCTAGTGACCGCATCCAAGAAGGCACATCAGACAGTCCGTACGTATACTGGCAGGAAAAAGAGGCAATTTGGAGGCCCTTGCACAAACTGGCTTTATTCTACCTAAGTTGCCCTCCCTCCAGTGTGTACTCCGAAAGAGTGTTTAGTGCAGCCGCTCACCTTGTCAGCAATCGGCGTATGAGGTTACTTCCAGAAAATGTGGAGAAGATGATGTTCATCAAAATGAATTATAATCAATTCCTCCGTGGAGACATTCATCAGCAGCAATTGCCTCCACAAAGTACACAGGGACCTGAGATGGTGGATTCCAGTGGGGACGAATTAATAATCTGTGAGGAGGGGGATGTACACAGTGAAAGGGGTGAGGAATCGGAGGATGATGATGAGGTGGACATCTTGCCTCTGTAGAGCCAGTTTGTGCAAGGAGAGATTGATTGCTTCTTTTTTTGGTGGGGGCCCAAACCAACCAGTCATTTCAGTCACAGTCGTGTGGCAGACCCTGTCGCTGAAATGATGGGTTCGTTAAAGTGTGCATGTCCTGTTTATACAACATAAGGGTGGGTGGGAGGGCCCAAGGACAATTCCATCTTGCACCTCTTTTTTCTTTCATTTTTCTTTGCATCATGTGCTGTTTGGGGACAATTTTTTTGAAGTGCCATCCTGCCTGTCACTGCAGTGCCACTCCTAGATGGGCCAGGTGTTTGTGTCGGCCACTTGTGTCGCTTAGCTTAGTCACACAGCGACCTTGGTGCGCCTCTTTTTTTCTTGCATCGTGTGCTGTTTGGGGACTATTTTTTTGAAGTGCCATCCTGCCTGACACTGCAGTGCCACTCCTAGATGGGCCAGGTGTTTGTGTCGGACACTTGTGTTGCTTAGCTTAGTCACACAGCGACCTTGGTGCGCCTCTTTTTTTCTTTGCATCATGTGCTTTTTGGGGACTATTTCTTTGAAGTGCCATCCTGTCTGACACTGCAGTGCCACTCCTAGATGGGCCAGGTGTTTGTGTCGGCCACTTGTGTCGCTTAGCTTAGCCATCCAGCGACCTCGGTGCAAATTTTAGGACTAAAATTAATATTGTGAGGTGTGAGGTATTCAGAATAGACTGGAAATGAGTGGAAATTATGGTTATTGAGGTTAATAAAACTATGGGATCAAAATGACCCCCAAATTCTATGATTTAAGCTGTTTTTTAGGGTTTTTTGTAAAAAAACACCCGAATCCAAAACACACCCGAATCCAACAAAAAAATTTCGGTGAGGTTTTGCCAAAACGCGTCCGAATCCAAAACACGGCCGCGGAACTGAATCCAAAACCAAAACACAAAACCCGAAAAATGTCCGGTGCACATCACTAGTTTCAGTGCATGTCCTCGTGTTCTAATACTTCTCTTCATTTGAAGAATGTTTACCTCCTGTACTTTGCTAAAACCCTTGATATATTTGAAAGTTTCTATCATGTCCCCCCTTTCCCTTCTCTGCTCCAAACTATACAGTAGATATTGAGATTTTTTTAGTCTTTCTGGATATGTTTTGTGATGTATGCCATGCACCATTTTAGTTGCCCTTCTTTGTACAGTCTCTAATTTATTAATATCCTTCTGAAGATATGGCTTCCAGAATTGAACACAGTATTCTAGATGAGGCCGTAACAATAACCTATAAAGTGGCATTATTACTTCTTTCTTTCTACTACTGATTCCTCTCCTTGTGCAACCAAGCATCTGACTAGCCTCCCTCATTGCTTTGTTACATTGCTTACCTGCCTTTAAGTCACCTGAAATAGTGACTCCTAGATCTCTTTCCTCCTCAGTAGTTTCCAGTATAGTGCCATTAATATAGGTTGAGTATTCCATATCTAAATATTCCGAAATACAGAATTTTTTGAGTGAGACTGAGATAGTGAAACCTTTGTTTTCTGATGGCTCAATGTACACAAACTTTGTTTAATACAGGTCGGGTCTCCGTTATCCGAAGACCCGTTATCCGTAATATTCCGAAAACCGGAATATCCTGGAGCTATAGTGACGTCATGACGTCCTGCAACGTCATTACGTCACTACTACTGTGACCAATGTCTGGCGTGGGGGAGTGGCTTTGCAGGTAGTCCCTCACCCCATAGTGCATGCTAACCCCCGCTGACCTCGCCGTTGACCCCTGCAATGACCGCCGGACCCCCGCTGATCTCACTGCAGACCCCCGTTGCACCTCCCAGACCCCGGCACTGACAGCCAGACCAGCCGTGACGACTGCTGGACCCCTCTCCGGACCAAGTATTCCATTATCCGGAAAAATCCCATATCCGGAATGCTCCTGGTCCCGAGCATTCCGGATATGGGATACTCAACCTGTATTACAAAGTTATTAAAAATATTGTAGTACATGTCCTTCAGGCTGTGTGTATAAGGTGTATATGAAACATAATTGCATTTGGTGTTTAGACTTGGGACCCATTGCCATGATATCTCATTATGGTATGCAATTATTCCAAAATACGGAAAAATCCAATATCCAAAATACTTCCGGTCCCAAGCATTTTGGATAAGGGATACTTAACCTGTACTATATTTAGACTTTGGATTTTTGAGACCCAAGTGCATGATTTTGCATTTCTTGGCATTAAACTGTAATTACCATGCTCTTGACCATTCCTCTAGTCTTCCTAGATAATCAATCACTTGTTTTTCCCCTCCTGGTGTGTCTACCCTGTTGCATACCTTTTTTTGTTCATCTGCAAACAGGCATACTTTCCCTTTAATGCCATTTGCAATGTCACCAATAAAGATATTAAAAAGCACTGGTCTAATTACAGATCCCTGGGGTACTCCACTGGTAACATGTCCTTCCTGTGAATGCACTCCATTTACCACAACTCTCTGTTTTCTATCCAACAACCAAGATCTTATCCAACCAGTTTAGTATCCAATCCCAAGCTTTCAAGTTTATTTAACAGTGTCAAAAACCTTACTAAAGTCTAGATGAGCTATATCTACGGCCCCACTTTTATCTATAACTTTAGTCACACAGTGAAAAAAAAGTCAATAAGGTTTGTTTGACATGATCTCCCCTCCAGTGAATACATGCTGTTTGGGATCATGTAAACTGCTGGATTTGAGATAATCTATAGCTCTTTCTTTTCCATCAATTTAACTACTACTGATGTAAGGCTCACTGGTTGGTAGTTGCATGTCTAATTCCTTGCTTCCACTTTTGTGCAGTGGGGCTACGTAGCTCTTTTTCAGTCTACTGGAACTACTTCTGTAGCTAGTGACCGGTTGAATACAGGTACAAGTTGAGTCTCCCATATCCAAAATGCTTCAGACAAGAATCAGATTTTTCCATAGTTTGGAATATTTTAATACCATAATGAACTATACCAGGGATGGGACCCTAAATACAGAATGCATTATGCTTCATATACTGTACAAATTATATACACAGTCTGAAGATAATTTTATACAATATTTTTGAATCATTTTGTGAATTAAACAAAGTTTGTACAAACTGAACCATAAGAAATCAAAGGTGTCATTATCTCATTCATGCTCAAAAATTCCATATTTCGTAATATTTTGTATTTCGGAATTCTGGATAAGGGAGACTCAACCTGTACTGCAGGAGTTAATTTTTGTTTTAACCAGGTTTATATTTAAAATTTGATAAACATTGAGGACAGAATAATGTGAAAGCAATTAACTATAAATGCAAAAAAACAAAACAAAATGTATTCATATAATATATCAAATGTGAAACACTGTTATAAGGGGATGAAGTTAATAGGTCGACAGACATTATGTTGACACTGCATACATCAGCGGCAGTCTCCCAGCACAAATATACGAAAAAAGTTAACAGTTGGGCAAAACCATGTTGCTCTGCAGGCGGGACAGATGTAACATGTGCAGAGATTTGGCTGGGTTATACTGTTTCTATGCAGGCTAAATACTGGCTGCTTAATATCTACACTGCAATGTAGATTTCAGTTTGATCACACCCCATCAAAATCTAACTCTCTCTGCACTTGTTACATCTGCCCCACCTACAGTGCAACATGGTTGTACCCAATTGCTAACTTTTTTGGTTTGCTAACAAACCTGAATCAGCCCCATTACATCACCCTCCTCCCCACCATTATGCATTAGACTATGAGCAGGTAGGGGTCTTGTTACCATCATGTGACTAAGACCACGGAAAGTGGGAGGCAGGTCAGGCAGTCACTAGGCAGCAAGCTTTTTCACCTGTAAGTTTACTTTACACCATCAGGAATGTTCAGCAAAACCTTACTTTCCTAAAGCTATTTTATGTTAAATGGACTAATATTGTTTTTTAACCATGTGACTAAAGTTTTCCCTTATCTAAGGTGTGATACTGTATGTAAAATCACACATAAATCATTTGGCCAAAGTCTTTATGAATAAATGACAATTATATTTGTTAACAATCATACCTACATTAATAAGATTTCTAAAAAAAACAGTCTGATCTTCTGCAGCAGGTGTGTGTGTGTGTGTGTGTGTGTGTGTGTGTGTGTGTGTGTGTGTGTGTGTGTGTGTATGTATGTGTAAGTATGTAAGTCATAGAGGGCGGGATCTATTAACATACATCGCCGCCCCTCGCAGCGATGTTGATCACATATGTACTAACATATGCGAGTAACATTGCAATGCAGTGACGGAGGCCCCCCACGATACCTGTGAGGTGGTGTGCGGGGGGGGGGGTCTCCGTCACCTTCCTGGGGTCTCCACCTGCTCACCTGCCTGGATGTAGGCAGCAGGCTGTCCTGGGCGCAGAGGCGGCGGGATGCGGTGGCCGGGGTTAAGAAGCCCATTGGCTTCTATAGGGTAGAAGCCTATGCACAGCAAAAATGCGGTGGCTGTGTGTTAGTACATTCGAAAATGTGATAAAACCCCCGAAAACGGGGGGTTTACTGCATTTTCCCTTTAGTACATCCCGCCCAGAGTGACCATATTATCCCTTTTACTTGGGACGCTCATGGATTACACAGGTTCTTTGGCTGGCTGACATCAAGCTTACATTTCAGCTGGTTTTAATCAGCCACAGAACCTGTGTAATTCATGAGTGTCCCAGGTAAAAGGGATAATATGGTCACTCTATTGTAAGAGTGTGTGTGAGACCCCTGTGATCCCCTGTCATGTGTGTGACCCCTGGTGTATGTGTCACCTGGTGTATGTGACACCACCCCGACCCCCCGTGTGTGTGACTACCGCCCCCCCTTCCTGCGTGTGCGTTACCCAGGCATGGCCAGATTAAGGGCCGCATCGCCCTGGAACTGAACATTTTCAAGGGCCTATATTGAGTAGGGGATGAGTTGTAACAAGTGCTGTGTGGGTGTGACCAGAGCCATGTGGGTCTGTACACATCCTATACTATCAGCATCACTGTTTTCTTAAATACATAAAAACAGAGAATGTGCAGAATTTTGTGAAAAAAATTAGAAATACACTTTTAATACTTTTGATAGTGGGCTTATTTTTATGAGGAGGCCTGGAGCTGTAGCTCCCTCCGCCCCATTGTTAATCTGGCTCTGGACCCAGGGCCGGATTAAGGGCCACATGGGCCTGGGGCTGAAGAAATTCAAGGGCCTATTGTGAGAATTGGGAGGTGAGACAAGTGCTATGTGGGTGTGGCAAGAGCCATATGGGCCTGTATACCCCCTACAATATAAACCCCTGTGACTCTCTAGTTATGTGAAAATATACAAATTGCAACATTTTGTGAGAAAAATAGAAATATAATCTTAATGGTTATGATTTATGGCCAACTATATGGCCAACTGGTGGCTGCTGATCATCATGCTGCCATTATGATGGGCCTATTTTTATGTGAAGTCCTGGAGCTGGAGCTCCTTCCACCACATTGTTAATCTGTCCCTGGTGTAACCCCCTGTGTGTGTCCTGAGGCCGAAGCAGCGAGAACTACATCTCCCAGCAGCCACCTCACTTCTTAGCAGCCTCCTCCGTTGGTATCAGGAGTGCGTATACGAGTGGTAATCCAATATTGGGTGCAAACTCTGCTGGCAAAACCTCACGTCCAATTGGATACCCCCTTATTCTTTATGTTTGGGTTGTTCTGTGGTGGAATGTATTTTATAGCAGGCTGTTGGGTGCTGTTAGATTTGTTGGCCTATATACTGTAACTTTTAAATTTTTTGCATTTAACATCAGTCCATGTGTAACAAGCTAATTCACTTAACTCTTCTTCATTACATTAATTTTTTAATTACCTGTGACATAGGATAGCGGAAAATCTGAATCTTCAACTTACTGATGATGGCATTAGGCAACCAAAGGGAAATATTATGCTTTAAGAACACTTCTAATTTTATGTTGATTATAAATATAGACTGCTATTAATTGCAAATCCAAGTAAAAATTAGCTATAAATTACTTGCACCTGGAGTAGATTATCCTATTTGCATAATTAAGTTCCTTGTGGTCCTTCTGATTTTCATGCATACTGTAGTTTGCAATTATACCACAGAAATAGAAATTTGGCTAAAAAAGTTTAAAGTATAAGCGTACATTAAATAATTGTAACATTGTGCAAACATTTCTATCATAAAATTGGTTCAATTGGTTTTTGCCTATTCATTTTTTAGCGCTTAATGCAAAATTAGGCACACGTTTTGCAGGGCATAGTAACTGGCGTTGGTCCCAATTATGTCACAATTATCCTATATAACAAAAGGCTAATGCTGCTATTCACCTTTATGGGGGCGATTTCAAGTGTTTTGGGTGCTGGCTGCCACTAGATTGAGCAATTGAAGTGCAGGAATGAGGTTAGGGGTGTGTGCTTACGCTGCATTGGGATCACAGCAAGCCCAGGGAGAGTGCTGGAGTGCCCCTAATGAACTCCCAAGGTAATGTAGTGACAGTAAGAGTATGACTTTCCACTGATGGCACTGATCTTTAGGACCACCGAGCAAGATTTAGTATAGCGGTGGATATAGATGGCAATAGACGTAAGAACACAATGGTTGTAAAAGCAGTAGAACAAAGATTTATTACACAATATAAAAATCGTATACTTAAAACAATAATGCAAAATAGAAGACTGAAAAACCCAAAGGGGAAATGTTCCTACCGAGCAGGGTAGATGGAGCCACAGGTGTAACTAAGTAGAGTATCCCCAGAAAAATAACCCGCTTATTGCTCCAAAGCTAGTTCCCCAATGGAAGTCCACAATCAGTCAAGAATGTCCATGTGTTTAAAAGAGGCACAGCAAGGTAACTCCAACGCGTTTCGGGACTTCGCGTGTCCCTTTATCAATTCAAGTGTTGCTCTGTTGGGGTGCGTACAACTGCCAGAGCTGACATTGTTATTATGTTGTTTTGTCATTTTGATGAGCTGGTAACTAGATAATAGAACATATACAGAGCAGTGGAAAACAATAAAGCAGTCCAATAACTCATTATGCAAAAGACCGTTCGCACAAGTGAAGGGTGGCTGCTTATTCTCAAGTGATATAGTTGGAAACCCAATGAGAAGAATTGCATAAACAGGGAATGATGAACAGCATTTGCTAGTGAGGAGAGAAGGGATCCAGTCAGAATCCCGGCGTTTGGGATCCCGGCAGTCAGAATACCGACCCCAGAATCCCGAAACTGCTTGGAATGCCGATGGGGATGGGGTAGCCAGGTTAGGTTTAGGCTGCGGGGGGAAGGTTATGGTTCAGCTGCAGGAGAGGAGGAAGGTTAGATTAGGCATCCCAGGGGAGGGTTAGGGTGCGGTCGAGGGGGTCATTGGCGTTTCTATAATGGGTGCAATGTGTGCAGTGCATGTTCATTACTTACCATTCCAGAGTCCTGCATTGGAGCTGCAGTTGCTTTCAAAAATCACCGGCAAAATAGCCACTGCACATGAGCAGTATTAATTTAATCTCTGGAACATGGTGGGCGCCATGTTTGCGGAGACCTGTACATAGTCAGAGTTTACTGCGCCATGAGGAGGAGGGGGCCCACCCGCAGTCGACATATGGGCCCCCTCCTTTGTTAAAGTGCATCTGGAGGGCGGGTTGGGTTTATGCTGTGGAAAGTGGGAATTAGGGTTCGGCACCACAGGGGAGAGTTATGGTTAGGCAGCAGGCGGGTGGGGGGGGGGGGGGGGGGGTTAGAGTCAGACTGAGGAAAAGGAGAGTTGGGGTTAGGGAGGTTAGCGGTAGTTTACTTACCAAATAGGTGTCAGGAACCTAAGCGTCGGGATGCTACTGTCGGTATCTTGACTGCCGGCCTCCCAAGTGCTGAGATCTCAATTTTATTCCAGGAGAGACATCATTGTGAAAAAGCAGTATATGACTACCAAAAAGAAAAAATGTATTGAGTTTTTCTGTTTATCATTTGGACATCCTTCAATTGAAAGCTTCACTGGAATAGTGGTACTGTAGATTTAACCCTACAGTGCAACGGAGGAAATGTCCCACAAGGCTGCCAAACTAGGAGTCTGTGAGCAGTATCAACACACACAGGGTGCAGAGACCCGGAGGCGGCACCGTCACTGCGCCATGGACACTGCAACTGACTAGCAGGGTGCTGGAACAGCAAAATGCAGCCATGATTGCTGCAGCAGTGCTTCCTTTGGATGCTCTAGGCCTAAACAATGCAGCCTGTACAGCCAAATAAAACGTCCTGAGGACGTACTTCTTGGTGCTAGCGGCCCTGCCCTCAGTGCTACACCATGACATCATGCACTCAGGTGGCAGGCATGGCACAGGACACACTGCAGCCCTTTTACAGCACTGGTGCCAGATTCTAGGGATTTAAGCCAAGAAGGGAACCACAATTGTATGTGTGCATAATTTAGCATGGAATGCATGCTGAAGCCCTTCTGGAGTGTTTTGCCTGCGCAAACACCTCTGCCTGATTGACAGAGGCGTTCACTGGGAGGAAGGGGTTGTTGACACAACATTTTTGGGGCTGCATTGTGGCATTGGGGGTGCGCAGTCCAGACAACGCAGGTGTGTCTGGACCATTTACAGGGGGCGGGCCGTGGCGGCTTTGGTATGTAACACGCAGCTGCTGCGAGCCTAAACATGGTGGATAGCCATCTGGCTTGGGAGCTAGGCTGCGCAGGCAGAGGGCTACCCTTAACATGCGAGTGCTTCGCTGCCTTACAAAGTGCATTCATGTTAATGGGGGGGGGGGGGGACAGGGTGGACTTGCCCTGTGCTGGGCGTCCCCCCGCATGCTAGTGTAAAGGGTTGTGGTTGTGAGATTTTTTCGCACAATTACAACCCATGCTGAATCGGACTCTAAATCAAGAATTACAGGGTAAAAGTGCACAAAATGTGGGATTAGCACATAAACAGCAAAGTGCCCAGGATTTATGTGCATCAATGGTGAACTATACGTAAACTGCAAGGTGCGATATAAATACCAGCATACCGGACATACAAAAAGACTGTAGCTTATCTTTCTTTTGTGTGTAATCATCCACTGCACATTTAATCACTGTAGGATACTTCAGTGCTCACACATATAAGAAATATCCAAATACCATTTAAAACAAAGATTTTATTAAAAATACACCTACAATGCATGTACAATAAAAAATATTATACTGTATATGCATACCTCCCAACTGTCCCGATTTCAGCGGGACAGTCATGTTATTCGAATACTGTCCTGCTGTCCCTCCTGGGGGTCACAGTGTCCCGCGGGCGGGGGGGGGGGGGGGGGCAGTTGGGAGAACCAGTGATCACAGAATAGATGCAGTGCACATGCGAACGACATCTAAACAGTGTGGGGAGGGGAGTAAGGGGCACGCCCCCAAAATAACTAAAACCGGGGAGTCATATTTCGATGCCCCACCCCTAGGGCCGGTGCAAGGTTTCAAGGCGCCCTAGGCAAAGGTTCACAATGCTGCCCTCCTTTCCCCCCAACATTCTCCACCCAGCCCCTCATAACCATAAACACATCCACTCCAGCCCCCTAGTAGTACACAAGTCCCAAGTCAGATTGAAGCTACGAAAAGACGCACATGCCAGCTCCCAGGCACCTGACAGCTCAAAAAGCTGATAGTATAAATAACTTTCTCATACGAGGGAAACAGATGTGGCAGCTGTGACCAACACAGGGGCAGAGGTGCATAAAGGTCCCTTGGACCCCATCACCAATCACACTGTATTATGGCTTCAATTAGGATTACCACTGTTGCATTTACAGATTCCCGGAGAGGACGATTGCCCCAAATCACAGTATAGTTACAGCCAAATTTCAGGCAGTCACATGCACATTTAAATGCCATAAGATGCCAATGCTTGTCCCATTTATGTAATCAGACTGCTCTACTTGCACCATTCATGCCATCAGACCTATCCACATGCCCCATGTATATCATCACACTCCAAATGCCCCTGGTGTTACCATAGCCCTCCACGTGCTCCTTATGTGTACAGCTCTCCATAGGTCTCCTAGGGGGTCTATGTACTAAGACTTGGTGTCATCACAGCCCTCCATATGCACCTTATGTGTCATTGTACTCTTCCACATATCCTTCAATCACCTAATAATCAATATATGGCCATGAACATTTTGCTGCTGAGGCCACTTCATACTTTCCTCCTCCAGCAAGGCCGACCTTTACTGGAGCACACTGACTAGTCTGTGACATCCGCATAATGTAGGTCATTCCGAGTTGATCGCTAGCTGCCGTTTTTCGCAGCGCAGCAATCAGGATAAAAATCAGCATTTCTGCGCATGCATATGCACCGCAATGCACATGCGCGACGTACGGGTACAAAGGCCCTCATTCCGAGTTGTTCGCTCGGTAATTTTCTTCGCATTGCAGCAATTTTCCGCTAATTGCGCATGCGCAATGTTTGCACTGCGACTGCGCCAAGTAAATTTGCTATGCAGTTAGGAATTTTACTCACGGCATTACGAGGTTTTTTCTTCGTTCTGGTGATCGTAATGTGATTGACAGGAAGTGGGTGTTTCTGGGCGGAAATTGGCCGTTTTATGGGTGTGTGTGAAAAATCGCTGCCGTTTCTGGGAAAAACGCGGGAGTGTCTGAAGAAACGGGGGAGTGTCTGGGCGAACGCTGGGTGTGTTTGTGACGTCAAACCAGGAACGAAACTGACTGAACTGATCGCAGTTGCCGAGTAAGTCTGGAGCTACTCAGAAACTGCTAAGAAGTGTCTATTCGCAATTCTGCTAATCTTTCGTTCGCAATTTTACTATGCTAAGATTCACTCCCAGTAGGCGGCGGCTTAGCGCGTGCAAAGCTGCTAAAAGCAGCTTGCGAGCGAACAACAAAAAATGACCACCAAAGTCCTTTGTGGTTTTGTACAGGTTCTAGCGAAGCTTTCAGTCGCACGGCACAACGCAGGAAGATTGACTGGAAGAGGGCGTTTCAGGGTGTCAACTGACCATTTTCAGGGAGTGCTTAGAAAAACGCAAGCGTGGCTGGGCGAATGCTGGGCAGGTGTGTGACCTCAAAAGCCATTCCTCCATCGTTAGAATCAACGCACACGAAGAGTAAGTCCAGGGCTGGTCTTGTTTTGCACAAACTGTTTTTGCAGAGCTCGGCAGCACAGGCGTTCGCACTCCTGCAAAGCGAAAATACACTCCTCAGTGGGCGGCGACAATGCATTTGCACGGCTGCTAAAGACTGCTAGCGAGCAAACAACTCGGAATGACCCCCATTGTTCAGAGGCGTTCCCATGAGTGCTCCTCCTTTCCCCTGGTGACAATCTTACTTCTGCAACAAGCAACATTCTGCCACAATGATCCGGAAGAAGTAGGTGCAGATAGTAGATATTTATATATATATATATATATATATACTGTATGTATATATGTATATATATATATATATATATATATATATATTGTCAAAGTCGAAAAATATTGAAGCACACACACCAAGTACAAACCACACACACATGGCCCCTGCGCGCGCACTCGTTCTGCTGTGTGTGCACATATCCGCAATTTGCGTAAGTTCGCTCCCCGTGGTCATGCGCCTTAGCGCGTGGTATGCGTATTTACGGTAGGGTTTGTGTGCGCATGGAGGGCTATCAAAACATGACATATTTAATCCAAATAGTGCACAATGTACACATAGCCTCCCTGCACCACATCAGAAAGAAATAGCTGTTTAAAATGATAACAGAACAAAGGGATTCACCTTTACAGGATAGGAGGGGACAGAACAAGGTTACAAGGTGGTATTTGGTATCCAGCTGTAGGGTATTTTAAGGGAAACATTCTGGTGTTGGTTTGAGAAAGATTGCTTGTTCCTGCGTATAGTTATGTGCAAAAGCAAAATATAGGTTTAAACTTTATTTACTGTATATTATGTATGCGGGGGGAATCCAGAGGAGACCACCCACAAGAGCAGTTGGGGAAAGACATCGCCCACCTATTCAAATCCAAGAGATTACAGTATCCATTGTGTTATGTTTTGGATGAAGTGAATAAAGAGAGCCTACAGCAGGCTTAGTCAGACAGAAGGCTCACAACGCTATCTATCAGATGGCGGAGGACCGGACCAGGTTGCGCTAGCGAACATTCTCACGTATGTACATTCTCTGTAGCCATTATTCTGTTTAAATTTACTTGTTAGCCTGTAGTGTATGATTTGTAATGTTTTACCTTTTGGAATTAATCCACTGAGGCCTTGGAACCCTGTGGTTGCAACTACAAATCAGTGTTGTGTTTTCACTTTCCTGCATGGGCTTTATAGTGTATTAATCTGTATAAGGTGTATAAGTATTGATAAGGTGTACGCACTGCGGGTACTTTGCACCGCCAGTGCTACTTAAGGTTTAAGGTATAACATCATTACAGTACTTTGCTGTTAAGGGTTTAAAGTGTAAGCATATCGTTACATTGTATCATTAACAAGATTTAAAGGTTATCAATTGTGTGTGCGCTCGCTGTGTGTACTCTGTATACTCAGCGCGGCGTGTGTACTCCAAGTGCGTACCACGTGCAGGACTCTGTACGCAAATAGCGTACAAAGTGCGTAGCACGTGTATCCAGTCTAGCGGCCATAGCTGCTCAACGGTAACAGTGAATCAAGAGGTATAGCTTTGTGTTTTAAGATAATATAGACATTATCAATTGGGAGCTCGTCCGGTTCCTTCTCCTACCCGCAGCCTAGCAGAGTTTTCGTAGACTTTATCTATCAGCAAAGGGTGGAAAGGTATCCCCTGTAAGCCTTATCTTGGTCGGTGGATACACTAGTGCTGATTAGATAAGCGTCTGCGCTGCATGGTTTGAAGGGATGCTGGAGGGATCCGTAAGGTAAGAACGCAAAAGCTATTTTTCCTTTTTAAAATCTGTAAATTTCTGTTTTGGCGCCACATGCGCACGCAATACAAGCATACACCTGTACTCTGCATATCTGATCATATTGTTGCAAAACAAGGTTCAAATGAGTCATATTGTGTTTGATTCAGATTGGATTGCTTATCTCTTAAGTAGGGTAAAAGTACATTTAAAAGTTGCTGCAATAGCCTTGATATAGTGTTTTTTTTTTAACTCAGGCCTAAAATAACTTCAGGGGCTTGCATGGTGTGTGATTTCTTTGTGACAAAGGAAGCCGCATGGTCTGTCCTCCATTTTGTGTAACCCTCATGGATGTGGAAGGGGGAGGAGCAGCGGCCTTGTTGAGAAGGTCATTTTTCTAAATGGCTGATTTTCACTGCCCGGAATAATCAGCCATCCTTGGTCAAAAAGAAATCACCATTTATGAGTTACCAATGCATTTATTTAACCCATGCCATAGTCAATTACAAATAGTTTCAGATGGGGCTTAATGAAAGTTAATAGTAAGATGAATACTTGATGTAAGAACGACACACAGATATAAACAAAGTTTTTTGTTTTTTTCCTCCGTTTACCTCTAGGATTCAGTAAACTCTGCTTGCTGTAAGATAGCCATTGAAATGCAAATTAACCTGTGTAACTGCTTTTTCCTAACAGTGAAAAAAAAAACACCTTTACAGGCAACCAATAGCACATAGCATTCATATGCAAATTAGAAGCACTTAATGGTTAAATGAGTCTCAGGAGACCAGTGAATGGTACATATATATATTATTATAATTATGTGTATATTTATATCAGTGTATGTTCTGCAAGATAGCTATCCAATCTGAATCATACCATTTGAATTATTGATTACTAGATTTATTTTGACCTGTACTGAAAAATTTGTTGCTATTTAGTTAAAATATAGAGTTAATATTTAAGGGAGTAAGTGTAAGACGCACACACAGCCTGGCCTAGTTGTAAAGGTTGATACAGTGGAAACTGTGTGTAGTGTTAAGTGAGCGATTATAGTTAAATATCGCTTACATTTAAAGAAGTGTGGGATTTGTAGTACTGCGGACGTACGGCCTTTGTACACGTGTCTCGGACAACGTTCGGGACTGCGTACGCAACGTAAAGGCCTACACACGTGGCGTGTTTACGCAACGTGCGTACAGGTACGCCCACTAAATACAAATCGCACAATAGCATTGTTTCAGTTTAGGCGATACGGTAGCCACGCGATAATAGCACAAATTTTTTCAGTTTCCAATATTTAGTTTAAAAGAACCTTCTCTTACTGTGTCACCTCTGGTACTAAGGCTGTTTTATCTGAATGAAAGTTAATTTTCTGTACAGAAAAAACCAAAGTGTATATGAGTGATCGAGCGTGAGTGTGCAAACAATAAAGGTTTTGTGGACACAGGGAATTCGGGATCCCGTAGGAGACCACATCAGGTGAGTGGATACTTGGTGGCGTGGGAGTGGCTTTCTCACGTTAACATTGATTAGAGTACAAAGGAGCAATTAGTATAACAGCAGACCAAGAGGTCAGCGAAGTCAGAAAACCGCTGACAAAGCCACGCGAAGCTCTGAATACCGTGGCCTAAAAGGTCAGCGGTGAGTTGTATAGAGAGCGCAGCCCCGGGGGTTGGCGTAGTACCCATATAGGCCTGTTCTGAAAAGCTCCGGCTGAGGTTTTCGCAGCCTGAAAAACGATTCTATTGGTCGTACAGCGGATAAGTAACAGTTACCTATACGCCGTGCGATTGTACCGCGCGTTAGTGTGTGCAATATTTAACTCAATGTGATACCCTTTACGACATTTGCGTAAAAACGCGGGATCATAGACGCTAATTGTAGCACACGCAACGTGATTTGTGTAACAGTTTTTTATTTTAAGGGAGTTTCGCTGGTCAATCAGGAAATCTCCAACGACCAATATTTACTGGGAAGGTTAAGTCACTCCCACACACTCTCAGTAAAGAGAGGTTACACAGGGCCCTAGGTTGGGTACGACCGGCGCTGACGACAGTGTTTAGGTGTATTGGCCAACGTGAGCGTGAGTGGGTGAGAGCGCTCGGAGAACTTTCACCGTTGCCTTACCACTGAGTATTTTGGTTTTTTGTAGGAATTAGCTGAGAAGGCAATACCTGCAAAAGATGGGGGCCAGTTGCTCAAGTAAGGGACGATCAACCAGGGTTCAGGTTGATATTCCGCGGCCCAAGGGGTCGGCGAGGTACATAATGTGTGAGAAATATGGATCACACGCAGAGGTTTTATGCAATGAATGGGAACGTATGACTGCGGAAGATAGGGAACCATTCCCTAAGGTAGGCAGTTTTAATCCAGAGGTGTTGCAGAATTTAAGGATTAGGATATGTCTGTTAAAATCCCGAAAAGAAAGGATCAGACACTCAAACTGTTTACATTTATGGCAACGAGAGAGTGATATGCAAAGGGATCTAGCTCACGCAGCTGGTTCCAACCCTGGCAGGAAACTGATTGCAACTGCACCACCACCACCGTATATTACAAGGAAGAAAGTGGCTACAGACAATGACATACTGATATATGCTAAGAGTAAAATTGATAAATGTATTAATGACGATAAGAGTAAAACTGATAAATGTATTAATTCTAACCCGTGCAAGTTGCATCCCATTTTAAACTTCCCTCAGGACTACAAGCAAGAAGATGAACCCAGCACGATATCGGCACTTTCTCCAGCAGCCACCATACAGGACACCCTGGTGGGCACGGCCCAACCGGTAAGAGCAGTAGTAAAGCCCCCTAGCGGAGGGATAAGTGAGGTCGTGTCCACAGGTAAGTACGGTACTGTACATTATGCAGAGATAATAGAACCTCACATTGTAGAGTCAACACAAAATGGTGTAATTGAATTAAATCCTGTCAGGGTGATCGCAGTCCCCAATGGGAAGACTGACGCTCAGGGAATCACTCCCGTCAGGAACATTGCTATGCATTGTCCTTGGCCCCAGGCAGAATTGAGGACAATTGTGTCTGAATTTCCCAATCCCAGGAAAGATCTAGTCGCATGCCAGAGGTTTATTAAAGAATTGGGTAATGCCACCGAGCCCACAAACAAGGATTGGCGAACAGTGCTACGGGCATGTTTGCCCTCCAATATTGACCCTGCAAAATTCATTGCTGATTGTAAATTAGACGCAGAAGTACCTCTCACTGATGAATACACTCAGGAGAATGTAAAACAGATCAATCTGCAGTTAGGGGTATATTTCCCTACTGTTGTCAAGTGGAATAAAATCTTTTCCATAAGACAAATAGAAGGTGAAACTGCTTCTGAATATTTCCATTGAGCACTGCAGGAAATGGCTAGATACACTGGGGTCGAGGACATTAAGGAAAATGTACATCATAGAGAGGTAGCTGTGTCCGTATCAATGGACGGCTTGAAAGAAACGTTGAGAACAAGGGTACAAACCACTCAACCTAAACGTGTAGCCGTAATGGCCGCTAAACCTCGTGCACGTGCTACGCACTCCGTACGCTATTTGCGTATGAAGACCTCACACGTGGTACGCAAGTAACGTACACACACTGCGCTGGGTGTATGGAATACACACAGCGAGCGTACACACAGACAGTACTTTCATAAACTTTAAACACAGAGCCTGATTATACTGTAAGTCTTAGTATTGAGATACTGCAATGATATACCACTGGTTAACCTGGATATTTAAGCAAGCTGTTTGAGTGATTGAGATACTCAGAAACCCTTTGTACTAGCTAGAGAAACACAGACACCCTGCTGAGGTTCCAACACCTTTACTAACGAGATTTAGCTATGTAAAAAGGGAAAATACAGTTTACAGCTTATACACTACAGCACTAACATAAACACCTAAACAGAATAACTGAAAATATACAATATACAACAGCGTAACAATAACAGAGAGAGAGAGAGAGAGTATGGCAAATACAAACAGAGAATAAGTTGGTTACAGAGAAAAACTTACACACTGGGGAATGATCGCTGCGCAGTCCTGGTCACCAGCTCCATAGTTAGTCAGTGATGAAAACCTTTTGTGGAGAGTAGACTGAGCTGGTCCAGCCTGGCTGTTTCTTATATACACAACATACAGTACACTACAAAGGGCCCTACAATCTCATTGTTCATTGGACACAGGAATCTGTCTTCACATTATAACAAAAGGTCATAGGTTTGTTTGAACAGGTGGGCTGTGACTATTCCAAAATGCTCAGGTGGGAGGGAATCTCAGGTTTCCCCCCACATGTGTAATAAAACAGCAAATACTTTTAAAGTCCATAAACTTCTTTTAAACATAACTATAAGCAGGAGCGATTAATCTCTTTCAAACCAACGCCGGAATGTTACTAATAATATACTCTTCGGTTAGGTACTAAACACCACTGTTCAGACCCTGTCTGACCCTTCGTATCATGCAAAGAGGAATTCCTTTGTTCATGAACCAGTTACACTAAACATACTTACAGATATTATTAAAGGGACCATAACCTATAAAATATACTATTTGGATTAACTATGTAACGATCGAGTTTCCCGCCAGACGCACACAAACTCTACCGTAAATGCACATACCACGCGCCTGAGCGTACGACCGTGGAGGCGACGTCACGCAACTGCGAATATGCGCACGCACGGGAGAGAATGTGCACGTGCAGCGGGCAAGCGCATGGGGTTAGTACAAGGCATCATAGGTCGCTATATTTTTCGACTTTGACACTGGAGAGGTATCTCGGTGACTGCATTAAGAGAGTCCACTATCGAGCACGATCGGAACATCATTAAGCACAGGGAGTCACAGGGGGATAAGCTGATGACCGTAAGTATCAAAGCCCTGACAACGAAGCCACATCAGCCAAAACCCCAGACCCCTGATGGTAAGTCGTATGTAGTAAAATGTTATAACTGTCAAAGGGAAGGACATTACGCACGAAACTGTAATTATAAAAGCAACGTATATAGACCCCCTAGACAAGAACACGAGCAAAGTTATGATACACGTAATTGGGATCAGGGATCACATAGGAAAAATTTTGGGCCACACCTGTAGTCTGCAGCCAGTGAAGTTGATTGCTAGCCTTGGTAGTGAACCTGAGGTCACAGTTGATGTAGTTGGTAGATCATTTCTTGTAGATACAGGGGCGGCCAGGTAAACTCTGTGATTTATCTTTAAAAGTTTCCTCTTCATCTCTGACGTTCACCGACAGATTTACAGCTCAAACGTCACATATCTACTCGGTCTTTTCAGAGGTCTGCCCAACCCCAGTATATCTCACCAGCATCATTGTGCCTGGCCATGCACAGAGGGTGGAGAGTGGAAATACTGGTGAAGGGAGACTGTGCAGAGATACCGATGGACATGTTGGTGTGACAGCCTGATGGTGAACGCAAATCTGACAAATTTTCTTTTTTTTTATTACTCTCTCTCTCTCTTTTTTTCATTTTCCACGGATGGTTTATTTCACACAACAGTTAATCACATTGTAATGCAGGATTTATGTTCCATACAGAAAGGTTGCTGACTTGGAAAGAATATCGTATCACTGGAGCGTCCGTTCCGGGAAGAGTGAGAGGCAGCACTGTTGAGACGGTATCTGAGCACGGAGAACAACAAGACTAGAGGCGGTTGTCGTACCAGTTTTCTTTATACCTTTTTATTATTTTCTCCATCTCCCATTACCCTCCTTTCCTCCCCCTTCTTGTTTCCTTTTCTCTCCCCTTAACAAGATGGACTTACCCCAAGAGACTGCACTCCGGGTTTTCCTGTTGACCCTGTTGTTGACCAGAGCAGTCTGTTTCGGTGAGAGTACCAGAGAGGTCGAGAAAGGATCTGGAATGGGTTCTGATGACAAGGACGGATTTGTAGAATTCCAAGAGCAACACACCCACCGAGCAAAGGCGAGTATCATAAAACGATCTGGTAGTCAAGAAACTAGGAGGCACTGTGAAGGGTTATTGGCTGAGGAAAATTGTATTTGTAGAAACTGTGAAAACATAGTTGAGGACGGGTGCATCCAGAGATGTCAGTCCAGCCTTAATATCAACATGGACCGTCATCCATTGAGTGATTGTCACTCATTAGTGGGTAAGGTTTTAAACCAAACAGAATGCTGGGTGTTCTCACAAGTACCTCAAGGTCAGAGCAAGTCAGTACTAGTACCGTATCCTTTAACAATAGATGAGGTAATTGAATTACGGGGTGGGAGACAGGTGGACAAGAAATTTAATATTTCTAGGCCCCCTAGTTTGAAGCTCCACCAATATCATGTGGATAGATCCTTAGTATGTTTCAACATTTCCAATTCCCGAAAGCCGGGAAATTGGGAAGTGACATGGAATAACCAAACCATGGCATTTTCACACAGAGCCAACAGAATGCCCGTAGACTCAGAACTTATACGCCAAATAGCCGACGGTGGAAGGTATTTTCGGTACAGGTATACTCTAGGAAGTAGGACCATGCGGGTTGGAGAAGTATCACCAGGGTACTGTGCGCATATCATACAGCCTGATACGTGTACTGAACAGATGAGAGAGTTAGGGATAGGATTTTTTGCTTGGAAGGTTTGCAATATGGTAATGTCATATTCTGTCCCATATGTTCTCCCCGATGATGCATATTTCATATGCGGGAGGAAGGCGTATAAGTGGCTTGCCCCAAACTCAGAGGGATCGTGTTACATTGGAAGAGTGTTGCCAGAAGTAATGACCATTACCCATAATAAGATGAAAGACGTTCACCGCAATGCTCAAGCTCCTTACACTCACACTCACTATGAACACATCGTTAAGAGACACCTTATAGATAGGACAGAGCACGCAGCCTCTGATTTAATTCACAAATCCACCGGGATTCAATTCCTACTCGCGTTAGATATCACCCGTACCGCAGGAGGAATTATAAATTATAGGTATATTCATGCGCTAGCGAACCTGATAGATAATATCACCGAAATGTATGATGACACCTTCAGGTATACAGGGAGGGAGTTGCAAGCTTACAAGACGGAACTGATCCAGCACAGGATGGTTCTAAATTATATCACAGCGGTGACAGGTGGGTACTGTGTCACCCTAGCAACTCAGTATGGTGTGAAGTGCTGCACGTACATTACAAACAGCACTGATGACCCAACCGAGGTCATAGATCAAAAGATGGACGATATCTTGCAATTGAAGTGGGAGTTCCGAAGGAGACACAACCTTACCCTTACTGCTGTGAGTAATGAACTGACCGGCTGGGTCTCATGGTTGTACCCACGCAATTGGTTCTCAGGTTTAGGAGAATGGGCTCAAAATGTTATCGTGAGTGTAGGAAAGTTTCTCCTTTGTATCCTGGGAGTTGTCATAATGATTGGCTTGATATTTAGGTGTGTTCGAGTTTTAACGCGGCGCAAGCACAGTACCAAAGTGATGAGTTTGAGGAGTGGGGGCATTGTTACAACAACTGATTTAATTTATGACCCATCAATAGAGACAATGTTGTGATAAGACGTGATTCCACGGTCCGTTTCTTTCACCCGTTTCTCCTTTGTTTTCCCTCAGTAAAAATACATCCATCTGGAAAAGACTTTAATGGACACTCTAAAGACTTTAATGGACACTCTAAAGACTTTAATGGACACTCTAAAGATTTTGATTGACACTCACAGCAAAGATACACCCACACGGACAAGACTTCAATCAACACCCAAGAACGATTGCACAAATGTTTTGTGAATGTATTTGTGATACGTGTCTTATCTTCATCTCTACAACCTTCAAGTAGTGTCACACATAGTCGATAGGTAATATCCATATATATATTAGCATTCACATGTGTCCCCCCTCCATGTATCATCAACTAAATGTGCACCCCATTTGTTGAAACAAAAAGCCGAAAAGAGCTCGGTAGTGTTTGTTGGCCCACTTACAGACCCTTAATACGGGATAAGAAGGATTTAATGTATACTTCGCAATACCTCGAAGCTTATCTAGAACATATATGGCACGATGATACATGCCCCTCAGACATGGATTTCATACATACATGCTTTTACTATCCCACTAGGTCATCCATTTCTCGCCTACACCTCTCCTCCTACCATCCAATCATCTGTAGATATTGTATGGTATATTTTTCTGTTTAATGTTTAGATAGTGGCAGTTATTATTGACTGCCAAAGGGTGGACTGTCAAAGTCGAAAAATATTGAAGCACACACACCAAGTACAAACCACACACACATGGTCCCTGCGCGCGCACTCGTTCTGCTGTGTGTGCACATATCCGCAATTTGCGTAAGGTCACTCCCCGCGGTCATGCGCCTTAGCGTGTGGTATGCGTATTTACGGTAGGGTTTGTGTGCGCATGGAGGGCTATCAAAACATTACATATTTAATCCAAATAGTGCACAATGTACACATAGCCTCCCTGCACCACATCAGAAAGAAATAGCTGTTTAAAATGATAACAGAACAAAGGGATTCACATTTACAGGATAGGAGGGGACAGAACAAGGTTACAAGGTGGTGTTTGGTATCCAGCTGTAGGGTATTTTAAGGGAAACATTCTGGTGTTGGTTTGAGAAAGATCGCTTGTTCCTGCGTATAGTTATGTGCAAAAGCAGAATATAGGTTTAAACTTTATTTACTGTATATAATGTATGCGGGGGGAATCCAGAGGAGACCACCCACAAGAGCAGTTGGGGAAAGACATCGCCCACCTATTCAAATCCACCTATGACCTCTCCTGTAATGTAAATGACCATCCCTGTGTCCAATGGACAAAGAGATTACAGTATCCATTGTGTTATGTTTTGGATGAAGTGAATAAAGCAGGCTTAGTCAGACATAAGGCTCACAACGCTATCTATCAGATGGCGGAGGACCGGACCGGGTTGCGCTAGCGAACATTCTCACGTATGTACATTCTCTGTAGCCTTTATTCTGTTTAGATTTACTTGTTAGCCTGTAGTGTATGATTTGTATTGTTTTACCTTTTGGAATTAATCCACTGAGGCCTTAGAACCCTGTGGTTGCAACTACAAATCAGTGCTGTGTTTTCACTTTCCTGCATGGGCTTTATAGTGTATTAATCTGTATAAGGTGTATAAGCATTGATAAGGTGTACGCACTGCGGGTACTTTGCACCGCCAGTGCTACTTAAGGTTTAAGGTATAACATCATTACAGTACTTTGCTGTTAAGGGTTTAAAGTGTAAGCATATCATTACATTGTATCATTAACAAGATTTAAAGGTTATCAATTGTGTGTGCGCTCGCTGTGTGTACTCTGTATACTCAGCGCGGCGTGTGTACGCCAAGTGCGTACCACGTGCAGGACTCTGTACGCAAATAGCGTACAAAGTGCGTAGCACGTGTACCTAGTCTAGCGGCCATAGCGGCTCAACGGTAAAAGTGTATCAAGAGGTATAGCTTTGTGTTTTAAGATAATATAGACATTATCAATATATATATATATATATATATATATATATATAAAAATATCTATGTATAATGTTACAAAGAACCAAACGCAGTACTCAAGAGGATTTGCAATAATAACGTGTATTTTTAAAACATTACAATGCAGCGTTCCCACATGATACAGCTTAGCTGTATAGTTGAGTCTGATATTTTAGGAGGGCTGAGAGTCCTTTTATCAATTCCGCTTATATCTGCACAGGCTCGGCGACAGGAGGGGGACAAAGGGTACAATTATCCTGGGTCCCTCGGTTCAATGGGGCCCCGAGGTTGTACCCCCTTCACGCTGACCTCTGCATGCTGCTGACTTCCTCCCCGGCAACCACCACCACTGCACATCAGTGGGTCACACGGGCGGACATGTAACCCATCCCAGCCTCCCCCCACCTAGGTCCCCAGCACACTTTGGGTATGCGTTACGCTGCTGGGGATCCTGGGGTCAGCATACCGACGACTGGATCCCGGCGGTGCAATGCCGGCGAGTGAGGGCGAGCGCAACAAGCTCCTTGCGGGCTCGCTGTGTTCGCCATGCTGCGGGCTCGGTGGCTATGGGTGTTGTGGTGGGAATACTCCCTGCTAGTCAGCATGCCAACTGTTGGGATTTAGAGGGGGGCGGGTTGTAGCCGTCGGTAATGTGATCAGCGGTCTCCTGACCGCTAGTCACATAACTACATCCCCCGAGCAACTCAGGACAGTTCCTCCTATAACACACCACCCAGCTAAACAGACAGGCTTCATCTATGGCCGCATGAACTGCTAAACAGGATCAGCAACATCCTCCAGTCTCTCTGCTCGTTGGTAGGTATGCAGAGTAGTATAGATGCAGGGACCAACATGTGTTCCATTCCCTCCACTGTCCAGATCCCCATCTGACCCACACGAACACTCTGTGCCTCCAGCAGTAGCAGAGGGGAGAGAGGTTTGCACACATGAATGGGGTAGCCAAACTCAGGAAATTAAACTATTTAATTGTAGATGCTGCACTTTTGGGTGTCAGTTTATATAGAAACACAGCACATGATTGGGCTACTTACCACCAGACAGAACACAGCCTCTCGCTGTAGTCTCAGTGTGCAGGTCACAGCACGAGCCAGCTCCACATCTCTCATCTAGGGGGCGGAGCTACAATGCTTGGCTAGGAGAGTGAGAAGAAGGCAACAGCAGGGGATGGGAGCTGACGGGCTGGCTGTGTACAGTAACAGCACAGCACATGTGGCTAGTCCAGAGAGCAGTGCAAAGTAGACAAGGTAAGGCTTAAGGCTGCTGCAACCATCATATGAAGCATCTGTCAGTCTCCTTCAGAATCATACTTCCTGCGGTGTTCGGCCAGGTCAGGGGCGCCCTCTGGTGGTCAGCGCTCTAGGCAGCTGCCTAAAGCTGCCTAATGGAAGCGCCGGCCCTGCCCATCCCCTTCTCCCAAGGCTCTGCCCCCTTCCCGGTCGTGGCATGTCCCTCACTGAAGATTACAAAAGTTGTGAGGTATATATATATGTATTAAAATGTTTTGCCCCACTTCTGTCTGCCCCACTGCCCTTCCATACTGCAGAAAGCAGTGATTTATCTATGGGGGTATTTCAGATCTGATCGCTAGCAGGCGATTTTTGCAGCCCTGCGATCAGATAGTCGGCGCCTACAGGGGGAGTGTATTTTCGCTGTGCAAGTCTGCGATCGCATGTGTACAGTAGCTGAGCTGCACAAACTGATTTTGTGCAGTCTCTGTGCAGTCCAGGACTTACTCAGCCGCTGCGATCACTTCAGCCTGTCAGGGACCGGATTTGACGTCACACTCCCTCCCTGCAAACACATGGACACGCCTGCGTTTTTCCAAACACTCCCTGAAAACGATCAGTTGCCACCCACAAATGCCCTCCTCCTGTCAATCTCCTTGCAATTGCCCGTGCAAATGGAAGTTTATTTGTACTGCTCGGCTGCATATGCATTCGCACACTCTCACAGCTAAAATACACTCCCCTGTAGGCAGTGACTATCTGATCACAGCGCTACAAAAAACTGCTAGCGAGCGATCAGGTCAGACCACCAACGCGTTTTGGCACTTTACTGTCCTTTTGAAAGTATATCTGAAATGGTGGTCTGATATCCATTAAGGATTAATCCCATTGGTTCTCACCATGGGAGTAACCCAGTAGATACAATTAAGTGCTAAGAAAAAAACATGCTTCAACTTTGGAACATTCTGCACTATATATTTTGTCCCCTAAATGAGGATATAATCACTTACAAACAAATAAATAAATAACTTATTATATAAATTCGGGCAAACGCTGTTAATTGTACTCCATCTTGGAACGCATGCCTCCACTTCCGGTTTGGAAACACCCAAAAGGGGTCTATGTACTGAGCCTTGTAGAGAGATAAAGTGAATGGAGATAAAGTACCAACCAACCAGCTCCTAACTGTCATTTTTCAAACACATCCTGGGCGGGATGTATTAACATACATCGCCGCCCCTCGCCGGTTACCGCAGCGATGTTGATCGCATATGTACTAACATATGCGATCAACATCGCGATGCGGTGACGGAGGCCCCCCGCGATACCTGTTAGGTGGTCTGCGGGGGGTCTCCGTCACCTCCCCGGGGTCCCCACACTGGCTAGATGCCGGGAAGCAGCAGCAGGCTGCCCCCGGCACCTCCTCCTCCCCCCTGCAGCCGGAAGGACTTCCGGCTGCGTTGCTAGGGGGAGGAGGAGATTACCTTCCGGGTCCAGGGCAGCCTGGAGGAAGGTAAGCCAGGGGGAAGGGGGGTCGGCGTCTGCGGCGGGGGTCGACGGTGTCGGCGGGTTGCGGCGGTCGGCGAAAAGAAGCCCATAGGCTTCTATAGGGTTTGGCCATCCAGAGATGGCGAAACCCTGGACGCCGAAAACGCTGCGGTAGGGTCTTAGTAAATATGAAAATGCGGTAATACCCCCGTTTTCGGGGGTTTTACCGCATTTTTGCTTTAGTACATCCCGCCCCCTGTGACATGGCAGTTAGAAGCTGGTTGGATGGTACTTTATCTCGGTCTACTGTATCTCTCTCCAAGGCTTAGTACATAGACCCCAATGCCAGGGAAGTGCTGCAAACCTAACCATTTGTCAGAAGAGAGTGGGGCCAGACCTTAGTCCCACATCTCACCAATAGGCACCAGTATTATGCCCAATACGGAATTACATGAAAGGTTGTCTTGGCAGTCACATAATGCTGTGCAAAAACTCTAAAGTATTATTAATTACTAGTTAAAAGTCCTACTGCTGAGAGTCGGTGTGTGTGTGTGTGTGTGTGTGTGTGTGTAGCATTAGCCCTTTATATATACAGTATATAGATGCTGTATATATGTAATGGGCAGGCTATAATGATGCTGCTCTATATATACCAGTACTGACATTTGTAAGCTCACCAGTCCCCACACAGCTCCTGCCCAGTCTGGAGTAGAGGACACCAGTAGCCACCAGCAGTTGGCCGGAGGGTCTGTACATGGCCTGTGTGGGCTGTGGGAGCATAGGACCCCGGCCCTTCACTGGAGCGCAATATATATAGCAGCTGAGATGTTATCTGCCTCCTCATCACATGCATCATCTGCAGCCCCAGCGCCGACCCCTCCTCCTCCTGGTCACCGCACTGCTCACCCCACACAGGGTCTCACCCCTTCCTGCCAGACTGATTTACCTTCTCCCCCCGCCGGTAAGTGACCAAATGTATCCCCGGTGCCTCCGCTCTGAGCACTGTGGGACCATCTGGTGGTTCCTGCATCCGTTTTCTGGTTACTGCTTCTACTTCTTGCCGAGTCCCGGGATGGCAAGTAACCTGGGGTTGCAGCACAGTATATGTGCAAAGAACGCAGTATATGGCGGGAGCGGTATATGGAGGAGGGGGTGCCCTGTATATAGAGGGCACTATATGGATGGGTATGGGGGTGCAGTGTGTTGATAAGGGCCGTACATGGTGGGGGGTGCAGAATATGGAAGAGAACGGGCGTGCAGTGTATATAGGGGCAGCATATGGTGGGGTGCAGTGTACAGAACATAGTGTGTGTCTTCGACAGGCGCCCCCCAGTGGCCGGCGGCGGCACCACAAAAGTGATTATATTGAAAAAAATCTCTCCATTGTCCCTATCTGCCTCTACCCCCACTCTCTCTCTCTCCCCAACCCCCTCTCTCAATATGCAGCAAGTGTGAAACAGATAAGTATTATTAATATCAGCAGCAGATTAGAAGGCTGTAACATCTCCCTGCAGTATCACTTTCACTTTCAGCTGTGAGTCATTGGTCTTCGTGGCAGCTTCCAGTGCACGCTGGTGCACATAACAGAGGGCAGGAGCAGCCTTTGCCTTTTATTACATAGGATTAGTAGCAGTCTAAAGTAACAAAACAAGGAAATAAAAAATTATCAAGCTGCTTCTTGTAGCCTGCCACAGTAATTTATGCCTAAACTAACACCTTAGTTTTTATTATGTTATTGCTACTTTCAAATAAACTTAATTAATTTCTAAATGGGAACAACTACAGTAAATGTATGTTTAATAATAAATATTTAATACCCCTAATAGCGTAATGTGTTTCAATTCCTAAATGTGTTGCTTTACATGGCATAAGAACTGTTGCAGCTTGTTTTTCTGATGTTATCCACTGTTACATTAAATTGATATAACTTATGCATTTTTAATGCGCAGCTACAAATCATTTTTATCATGCTGTCTATTCAATACAGAAACATAGTCTGTACATACTGTATCAGTGCATAAAAATGACAGTTTTTTTAAAAGGATCCTTCTAGCATCATATATTAAAAACATTTTTGTTTATAAAATTCTATTTCTGAGCAATTAAATGCTGTATGATACTGAGAATGCTGTGATGCTGCTGTCATGTAGTTTCAGCTCACAAAGAGATCGTTTTGCTACCAACAGACACTTTTTGTGCAGGCAGTCACCAGTTTATTTGTAAATGGATTATTACATTTGTAAATAACACTCATTTAAAAATATAATATGCCATCCTATATTATTATATCATGAATGGAGCTGGACGGATGTTTTCTAAAATATTGCTGCATTAAATCAACTGTTTCATATTCTAAATCAATAAAAATATGAGCCTGCAGATGAGATATTGTTATTCACAGGGTCGGTTCTAGCCCTTGTGGCGCTCTGGGGGCAAAAATAGGGGTGTGGCTTCGTACAGGGGCGTGGCCAGTTATGCTCCCTGTAGAGTTGTGCCCCCATTTGTGCCCCCTGTAGAGTTGTGCCCCGTTTGTGCTCCAGCGCCGCTTAAAAATAAATAAATAAATAAATAAATAAATAATACTTACTATCCCTGCTCCTGATTCCCGACCGCTGCTGACCTCCACCGGCGCCACTCCTCGGATCTATGGGAGAGACGTCATGACGTCTCTCCCATAGCACAGCATAGACACTAGAGGTCAATTATGACCCCTAGAGTCTATGTGCCAGTCCCACAATGATGTGCGGTGCCCAATTACGTCATTGCGCACCGCACAGCAAAGGTCCTTTCCACAAAGGGAAACTAGACAGGTAGCATCTAGTTTCCTTCACAGCACTGCACAGCATCGGGGGGCACTGACCAACAGTAGCGGATGTTGCCATGGCGGCGGCGCCCTCCGGAAGGCGGCGCCCCGGGCAAAAATCCTGTGTGCCCTGTAGCAAGATCCACTACTGGTTATTCAGACCAAATACACCTGTGACTTTGGTGTGTAACTTTTGTTCCCTTTGGGAGGAGAATAAAGCATGGGAGAGCTGATTGTGGATGTGGTTTCTGGGTGTGGTTCAATAGATCTACGTTTATATGGTCTGCAGTCAGGTGGACCCAATTTGTCGACAGGGTCAAAAGGCCTACAGGAAAGAGGTAGACAGGAGATACGGTTGACAGGGTCATAAAGTCAACAGGGTCAAAAGGTCAACACGGAAATGGTCGACACAAAAAAGTCAACACAATTTTTACCCCTGAAAATACCCCCATTAGTGTACTGTTTTGCTTCTCCATGCTTTGGGCAAGGTACCTCACTCTGCTACCTCTGCGCTAGGCACTGGTTACTATTCCCAGTTGTAGTCCACATTGATTGTAAAGGATGAAAAAAACTGAAAAAAGTGAAAAAGTAAAAAACTTACGTCAGCCATACGTCTGCCAACCATTGTCATGACGATCTATTGAAACTGTCGACCTTTTGACTGTGTCAACCTATTGTAACAACCTGCTGCTTAGTACAGTTCCCCTTTATTTCACTTAAATTTCAGTTCATCAGTTGGTGTTAAAATGTATTTGTTAAAATCAGTTTGATTAAAAACATTCAGAAAATATTTAATATATTAATACAACTTTGTTGTATCGATCATAGTGATATTTTTACATTTTCACAAAATATGGGGGAGATTTATCAAACCTTCTAATAGTACAATATCTAGCCAATTCCTAATTCAAGGTTATCTTGCAGATCTGGGTACCCTTCAAATACTCAATAAATAGGTCCTTCATGGCAATACATATTATAAACATGTGTTCTATCATTCTATGATTAATTACATAACAGGGAGTTGAAAAACGCAGGTGTAGGTCATGCATTCATATGCCATAAATGGAATGTAGTTAGGTGACAACTACATTCTACATCTACTACTACATCCCGCCCTCTTAGAATCCCTCCAGTCAGTATGCCGACTAGCAGGGACTATTCCCACTCAAGGGTGTCCACAACACCCATAGAGTGGGAATGGAACCTGTGGCAAGCACAGCTCGCCATCGAGCCCGCAACATGGCGTGCGCAGCAAACCCGCAAGGGGCCTGTTTCACCCCCCCTTTCCGTGCACTGGCCATCTCGAGGCTGGGATCCCAGTGGTCTCACGATGCTTGTCATTGGTCAGAGCTTCAGGAAGCTTTTCCCTGCTGTAAGGAAGATCTGAAGCTATTGGCAATGACAGCATGCTCCTGGATGTAGCCCAGGGCCGGCACGAGACCATTTTTTTGTAAGCGAATATATATTTTGGCGACCCTTAGTGGATTATATAGGGGCGTGGCTTCATGGGGAAGGTGCGTGGCCACAGAATAGCATAAATTCAGAATACACAGCACAGTAGAACTGCTTATATAGGTCACACGCCAATAGAGACGCTTATACACGTTACGCCACAGAGGAGACGCTTATACACGTTACGCCACAGAGGAGACACTTATACACGTTACGCCACAGAGGAGACGCTTATACACGTTATGCCACATTGTATAGGGGGCACACTGACACACACACTGTAAAGGACCAGGGGCACAGTGAAAGACATATACGTTGTACAGGGGGAGTTGCCTCTTGCATGAACATACCTTCCATCTGTTGGTCATAGCTCCCCCACATTAGTAGATGCTGCACTGTCTCCCTCCCCCTGTTACCTGGCATCAGGGATGGGCTGTGGACACAGAGCAGTCCCTCGATAGGCAGTTCCAGGTCTCCTCTGTGCGCTTGTCAGAGGAGCCTGGCTGTTATTGTGCAGGGCAGGAGGCGGGCGGTGAATTGTGCAGGGCGGCCGCTAAGCAGAGTTCATGTGTAAGGCGAGTAGTGGTGAGTGACTGGCAGCGGGTAGTGGTGAGCGGCTGGTGGCGGGTAGTGGTCAGCGGCGGGTGGCGGGTGATGGTCAGCTGCGGGTAGTGGTGAGCGGCTGGCGGCAGGTAGTGGTCAGCGGCGGGCGGCAGAAAGAGTGATGCTGATTTCAGCAGCACCCTCATCGGTCCGGCGCTCTACGCCGCTGCATAACCGGCGTATGCGTTGGGCCGGGCCTGATGTAGCCACTACTATATCGTAAGATGTATCTTATGTGTATTGTACTTTATCGTTTACCCGTGACTGCCGGTGAGCTGCTGGGGTAGTTAAAGGAAATCGTTAACGAGATATCATCATTTACAGGTTGTCTAGTGTATGAGCACCTTAAGTATAAAGACACTTACTCTCTTTTTCTCTCTTTCTCTCCACCTCCCTCCCCTCCCAAGCGTAATGTGTATAAGGGGACTCCTCCTGCCATACTGTGTAAAAGGAGATTCTACCTGGCGTCCTTTGTAAAAGGGAACTTTACCTGCCATAATATGTCTCTACCTGCTGTAATTTGTAAAAGGGGACTCTACCTTCCATACTGAGTAAAAGGGGACTCTACCTGCCGTACTATATAAAAGGGGACTCTACCTGCCATAATGTGTAAATGGGGTCTCTACCTGGTATATTGTGTAAAAGGGGACTCTATCTGGAGTAATGTGTAAAAGGGAGCTCTACCTGGCATAATGTGTAAAAGGGGGCTCTACGTGGAGTAATGTGTAAAATGGGAAATATACCTGTGGTAATGTGTAAAAGGGGACTTTACCTGCCGGACTGTGTAAAAGGGAACTCTACCTGGAGTAATGTGTAAATGGGGTCTCTACCTGGTATATTGTGTAAAAGGGGACTCTATCTGGAGTAATGTGTAAAAGGGAGCTCTACCTGGCATGTGTAAAAGGGGGCTCTACGTGGAGTAATGTGTAAAATGGGGCTCTACCTGGCGTAATGTGTAAAAGGGGGCTCTACCTGGAATAATGTGTGACAGGGGCTCTACCTGAAGTTATGTGTAAAAGGAGTCTCTACCTGATGTAATGTGTAAAAGAGGGCTACCTGTTGTAAGGTGTAAAAGTGGCGCTACTGTGTGGCGTAATTTGAATAATGGAGACTTCTTTGTGGAGTAATATGAATTGGTATTATTTTGTGACCACACCCCTTCCCCATAAAGCCATGCCCCTATATTTTGACATGTGCCTATGGCACGCACACTGGCTCCATTTTAATTATTTGGGGGGCACCAATTATCTTTCTGGTACAGGGCACCAAAAGGCTAGTTATGGCTCTGCATTTACATACATATTACTTGCATTAGAAACATAAATCAGGCACAGCATTTGATGCCAGTCAATCATCTAAATAGGTTGGTATCGGGATGTCGGCACTTGGGATGTTGGCAGTCAGAATACTGACAGCCCCATTTCCTGCAGCCTGATCCTAACCGCCCCACTCCACTGCAGCCTGATTCTAAAATTCCACGGTAGCACTAAACGTTACCCCATACACACAGCCTAAACCTAACCTTCCCACAACCGCACCCTGAGCCTAATTCAGACCTGGTTGCTGCAGCGGCAGCGAATGCAGGCTGAAGCCCTGTGCTGTGTGTGGCAGCGGGCCGCGTTGATGGCGTTGCGGTGGCGTTTTCGGGGTGTGGTCCGGACAACACAGGCGTGTCCGGATCATTTGCGGGGTGGGCCGCGGCAGCTGCGTGACATCACAAGCAGTTGGTGCAGTAAAAAACATGGCGGGTAGCCACCTGCCTTTGCAGCTAGGCTGCGTAGGGAGGGAGCTACTCGGCAGATGTGAAAGCAATGCCACTGTGCGATGCTTTCACACGCCTGCGGTGCCGGCATTGTGATCCATGTCGGGATCCGGCCTTCAGAATTCAGACTGCCGGCGTCCCAAATTCCAGTATGCTGACCGGATCCTACCTAAAGCACACAAAATAATCTAACATTAATGCAGGGAAAACATAAGATTATTAACTCTATTGCCCTCTACCCAAAATTATTAACTGAATCTTGCCATGCTGTAATCTTGTGTATGTGTTTATAATGTGTAAAGTATATGCACTATTATAAATAAATTAATTATCCACAGGTTTGGACTGGGCCACCAGGGAGCCGGTGAACTCACTGGTAGGCCCTGCTGAGTATTAGCCATGCCCTCTTTTGTGTGAGGGCAGGGCTTACAAGAGTTCGACGGAGGGGAGGCATGCTGCTCACTGCGCTCTCCTCACCAGCCACGGGAGCAGGTGATCCCGGGCGACGTCGGTGGTGACACAGGATCGGACTGAGGGGAGGAGAGGCGCGCGCTGCACTCTTCTCCCCGGCCCACAGATAAAGCAGCAGAGCCCGGGCGGCGTTGTGACTATGTGAGGCAGAGTCAGAGTGCCTCAGACACAGGAGCAGCAGAGGTAAGCAGCACTGAGGGGGCATTATCTGTGTATCTGGCACTGGGGGCATCCATGTATCTGGCACTGCTGGGGGGCATCCCTGTATCTGCCACTGTTGGGGGCATCTGTGCATCTGGCATTGCACTACTGGGGGCACCTGTGTATCTAGCACTGCTGGGGGCATCCGTGTATCTGGCACTACTGGGGGCATCCATGTATCTGGCACTACTGGGGGCATCCACGTATCTCACATTGCTGGGAGCATCCACGTATCTGGCATTACTGGGGGAATACATGTATCTGGCACTGCTGAGGGCATCCACATGTCTGGCACTGCTGGAGGCATCTGTGTATCTGGCACTCTACTGGGGTCATTATTTGTATCTACTGTTCTCTCCCGCTGTAGCCCAGGCGCGTATACTACTATTCTCTCCCGGTGTAACTCAGGCGCGTATATTACTGTTCTATCCCAGTGTAACCCATGCGCATATATACTACAGTTCTCTCCAGGGGGTACATTTACTAAAATTAGTGTTTATGCCGATTTGATGGGAGTTTAATCTCGATTTTTATCGGACGTATTTTACTGCAACTTTTTGAATCCATTTCCGGTAATTTTCTAAGCTGCCGAGTTTTCTATTTTCGTATTTTCCGAAGTCGATGTGATTCGTATTGTCTGGCAGTGTTTTACGAGAGTGATTAGTAAAACACTGCCGGACATAACACAATGAAGCTCGGCTGGATCAGTGAGATCCGTGCAGGGCATCATTGTGTACATTATGAGAAGTGTTTAAAGAGTTAAAAGTTGGAAAAAAAAATTGCGTGGGGTACCCCTCCTAAGCATAACCAGCTAGTTGGGGGGGTTAATGCCACGGCCACAGGGACCTATATAAAAGTGTCCCCCGGCTGTGACATTATCTCTCTAGCTAGTGCAGCCCGGTGCTGGTTTTAAAAATACGGAGGACCCCTATGTGTTTTGTCCCCCGTATTTTTGGAACCAGGGCCTGCCCAAGAGCCAGGTCCTGGTTGGCTAAATACAGGGGGACCCCAGTCATTTTCCCCCCGATATTTAAACAACCAGAACCGGCTCAAAGAGCCCGAGGCTGGTTGTGCTTAGGAAGGGGGACCCCACTCAATTTTTTTCTTTGAATTTTAACACTTTCACACCCCTTTCCACAGATAAGCATGCACAGAATCTCACTGATCCGTGCATGTCTATCTGAACACGCCACCAAAAAGCAGTTCTATTTTAAAACTTCTTTTTTTTTTTTACGAATTCTATGCTTTCCCGGCAGTGTTTGGCTATTGTCGGCAGTTAGTGTGAATACGAATTCTTAGAAAATTACCGTGTTGTATCAAATAACAGGCGTGTTTGACCGATGGTGTATTCATTCGTATTTGTGAACTTAGCCGGGGAAAACAATACGAATAGCCCCAACACTGCCGAGATTTGTGTTTAGTAAATTCACGAAATGACACTTAGAAAAAAAAAAAAAAACTCGGACAAAATCGGGACCTTAGTAAATATACCCCCTGGTGTAACCCAGGCACATACACAACAGCCTGAAGTGGCCAGCGAGGTAGAGCTCTTTTTCTTTATATTCTATGCTAGGTGGCGCCTATAATGGCTGGCCACTTCTCTCTGGTCAATTGGCCACGCCCCTTCCAGCATATGGCAATGCCCCTTAGTGGGCCCCTGTGATTGCATTTCCCTGGTGGGCCCTTCATGCCCCAGTCCGACACTGATCCTCCACTATACACGGCACATTGTGGGGCCCATTTATCAACAAGTTATAAAACTTGATGCATATGATAAATGGTGCTTCAACCAATTAGCTCCGAACTGTCATGTTCAGCTCCCGTCATGTGTTTGAAAAATGACAGTTTGGAGCTGACTGACTGGGGCACCATTTATCATACACAATGGGGGGTATTCAATTATTTGAAAAGTCCGTTGGGTGTCTATTTTTTCCTATCTAATAGACAGGAAAAAAACAGACACCCAACTGACTTTTCAAACATGTGAATTCCCCCCAATGAGTTTTATCATTCACTATGAGTTTTATCTCTTTGTTACATGGGCCTCTGTATCTGGATTTATTAGCGTGCCATGCACATACTTGAGTCTGACAATGAGGGCCTAATTCATGTTTGTACGCAATGCTGATGTTCATGCAACTGCGCATATGCCTTGATTGCACTGAGCACGTGCCTAAGTACCTTTGCGATACAGCATGCAGTGAGATTTTTAATGCAAAGTGATTGACAGAAAAGAACTGTTTGGGAAAGGTAACGGAGGGGCAGCAGAAATGCTGGTGTGCCATAGTCATTATTTTTTTGGGGGGAGGTGGAGGGGGGCCGGTTTCAGCTGCGATCATGTGTGCAAAGAAACATGGTACCACCGTCACTACTGCCGCGGCCAGTCTGCATCATCATAGACTCACTCAGGGAGTTGATGTTCCTCATTATTGTATACAGGGCCGGTGTTAGGGTGTTCGGCGCCCCCCCATACGTAACAAAGGGACAGCGCATGTCCAAAAAGGGATGTGGTCTCACAAGGAAGGGGCGTGGCCAAACAATAGTACCCTCATTTAAAATCCCCCCCAGTTGTAGCACAGCTTACACATAACACCCCAGAAGTAGCGCCACTTATACATAATAAACCCAGTAGTAGCACAGCTTACACATAACGCCTCAGTAGTAGCACAGCTGACACGAAACGCCCCCAGTTGTAGCACAGCTTACACATAATGCCCCAGTAGTAACGCCGCTTACACATAATGACCAGAGTAGTAGCTCTGCCTACACATAATAAATCCAGTAGTAGTGCACCTTACACAGAATGCCCCAGTCATACGCACACAGAGGGGGGGTTTCCGAGTACATGGAAACCGCCCCTGCGCTCCGATCTATAGTATCAGTTCAGATGACAGACGGAGAAGCTGCAGTCCGGGTGGGTAGAGAGATATGTATCAGAGGACTTGGTCCCAAGAGGGTTTAGGATTAACAAACCATGCACCTTCAAAACAGAAAATGAAGGTTTTGAGAAAGAATGGTGTGTTATTCTTAACAAATGTTCTCTGTCACTGATGGAACTCATCATCAATGAAAGGAAACAAGAACTCGTTAGAATAGAAAAAACCATTAGTGAATTAACAGCACAAATAGAACCATTTCGAGAACTAAGAGAATGTAAAGATTTAGAGAAGGAACTAGAATATAAAATTGTTAAAAAAGAGAAGGAACTCATTATAAGGAAACAAACCAAATACAACAGAGACATAAAAGAAAATGAACAGATAGATATAGAAGAAGGTGACAGTCTTATAACTATAGACCAGGACGAGTATAACACTCCCACCTTCTGTCCAATTCACACACCCCTTATTGATCATAGGACCCGCACACCACGACAAAACCATAATTCTCACACATCACGACAGAACAAAAGAATACATTTCAGGAACACAGACCATCGTTCCACATATGAAGAAGGATCACGACATAGGAGAAGAAATGAAGTAGAGAGAAATAATTGGGAGGAAAAAAAAAAGAAAGTTGGGAACCAAAAGACAGCTGGAACTTACTAAGAAACAGGAGGAGATTTACACACCGTAGATTATCAACAACAAGAAGCTATGAAGAAAACCCCCGCCCGTACAGATCTAACCACCGCCCTACAACGACTTCTAACCGGTTTGAAGTACTAGATAGGGAAGCTTTTTTAGACCGGGGAGAGAGAAAGATAAGGTGGAGATAAAAGCAAGACGAAAAAGAACACACAGAGGAAAGAGGGGGAATGGAAAAATTAAAAGAGTGATCAACGAAATAAAATTAACACCCCCACTACTGAAAGATCCTTCCACAAAAATCTTCAACTTGAGTAATTATGAGCTGAAAAAACATGAAATAGCCATTCTACAAAAAGGGCTCAAATTCGCTCCAGTCAATAAACTTAATAAGTTCGACACATATGTCGACATTCAAAAATTTGTTAGGAATTTGTCACTTAAGAAGTATTTTGTTGGTCAAAAAACATCTGACAATGAGGATGTGAAACTTTTCAAACCCAAATCCACATTCAATCCCACTTACAGTAGGGGTTGTTTTTTAGAAACATTCAACAAGATTGTCTGTACTGAGGTTGAAAATATTAACGACAAAAAGAAATTAAATTACAACATCACCAAAGAAGAAAATGAAGCGATTAACAATCTGGAAAAAAACTAAAGCATCACGATCAAACCGGCGGACAAAGGGGGGGGGGGGGGGGGGGGTCGTAATTATGGATACATGCAAATACAACCAGGAAATTCTGAGACAGTTAGAAGATAGAACCACCTATGGACTACTAAGAGGGAATCCCACTGACAGAATGGAAAAGCACTTGACTACACTGGTAAATAAATATGAAGAAAACGGAACCATCACCAATTCAGAGAGAAAATATCTCATAAAAGAACATCCAGTGCTACCCGTCATGTACGTTCTACCCAAAATACACAAAGATCCTACAAATCCCCCAGGGCGCCCCATTATTGCAGGAACGGATTCCATATCATCAAACTTATCACATTTTATAGATGCTCACTTACAACCGGAAGTATTAAAATTTCCGTCTCATATTAAGGACACCATAGATACCATCAATCAATTAAATAGAGTGAGAGTCACGGACCAACATTTTTTAGTAACGGCCGATGTTGCCTTATTGTACACTATAATAGATCATCAGTTAGGTATCACTGCAGTTGAGTATTTTTTTAGAAAGAATAACGAGATTATAAATGAAAATAAATTAAACTTCATAAAGGAATCCATCATGTTTATCCTGGAAAACAACTTCTTCTGGTACAATAATCAATATTATATTCAAAAAAGGGGGACCGCAATGGGCATGAAATTTGCCCCCGCCTACGCAAACTTGTTCATGGGGTGGTGGGAAGACAAGGTCATATGGCATAACAACCCCCCCCCCAAAAAAACATCTCCCTGTGGATTCGCTTCATTGATGATATCCTCTTCATCTGGACAGGAGAAAAAGAGACTTTGGATGAATTCTGTAGGACACTCAACAATAACCCCTTTAATATCCAATTAACATTCAACATCAGTTCTATGGAAGTGAGCTTCCTAGACCTGGTAATATATAAAGAGGGGGAGTCTCTAGCAACTCGCAACTTTACAAAACCTACCGATAGCAACTCTTACATCCAAGTGACAAGCCATCATCACCCGAGATGGCTACAAAATATTCCTAAAGGTCAAATTCAAAGAGTGCGAAGGAACTGCACGAATAAAGAAGTCTTTACCGACCAAATCAAGGAAATGAAAGACAAACTCCTTGTTAAAGGTTATGAAAGAACCACGATTGAGAACGCTATAGAAGATTTCCAAGGAACATCACAAGAATCCCTCCTGACCTATAAGGCAAAAACACACAATAAGGAGAAACCTCAGGTTCCGTTTATCACCACCTTCAACAATGAATATAAAACCATTGAATACATCATCAGAAAAAATTGGCATTTGTTACAACAAGACCCCATCCTAAAAGACATCATTCCATCAAAACCCAGATTTGTATACCGGAGAGCACCTAATTTAAAAAATAGATTAGTTAAAAGTGCTGTTCCAGAGAAAAGAACAGGTCGAATCAAAACAAAGGGCTTCCACAGATGTGGTTCATGTATTGTCTGTACTTCTCACACCAAACAACCTACCAAAATGGTTGAATATACTTCTAATACTACAAACCAAATTTTTAAAATCAATGAATTCATCACTTGCAATAGTCCCAACTGCATCTATCTTATAGAATGCAGTTGTGGTCTCCAGTATATAGGGAAAACTTAGAGAACAATGGGCCGAGCATCTGAGAAACATAAAAAAAGGTTTCGCTAATCATTCCCTTTCTCAACATTTCTCACTTGAACATCAATGTTCCCTCAACCACATTAAAAATATAATAGGAATCAAAAAGATTGAAGGACACTGGAGAACAAAAGGGATAGAAACTTTTTTGGCTAAAGCAGAGATGAGAGCCATTCATGAAGTAAAAACACTTGATCCTTGGGGTCTCAATGCAGATTTTGAGCTCAAGTGGTTTTTATAAATATCTCTGGGGTCTAGGGTATAGAATGATCAATAGACCTGTGTTGAAACAAAAATTTCTTCTTTTTAAAATGTATTTGTTTTTAATATGAATAGTGCCAAGTAAAGGGAGTCATGTTCTTAGCAATATTACAGTGAAGTACTAATCTTCCATTTGTTTATAACAATTTTTTATATATACAATACTAAGGGGCCACATTTTATTTTTCAATTTATATGTAAAACGAGGTCTCTTAATTGCTCCCCATCTTTCCTTTCTTTATATGCCTCTGTCACTTTAAGCTGAATTATGAAGCAGTGACATGTTCCGTTATTTGAAATCCATAGTCACATATCTTTTAATATCTTTATAAAGATTTCGGACACTATTAGTTTGGGTATTTGAGGATTTTTAATGACCTCCTTATTCAGATTTATTGTGGTTTTATGGAGTTACATATAATTTTTAACATTATGGATATTATGGTGCCTACACTTAAAATGGTGCCCGAGCGCTGTCCGGAGGAAGAGGGAGGGTGTGTAATATCCTCACCGCTCCCCTGCCCTATTCAGCTAACCGCGACGTCATTTCCCATGGAACCGGAAGTGACGTCGCGCTTTCCCGCAGGTGGAACGCATCTTGCTGTCACTTCACCGCCGGCGGAACCGGAAGTCACGTCATGCATTCCAGAGGTTGGAACGCATGGCAATTAAAGCGCTTTTCGCTAACTTAAGGTTGTTTTTAAGTCCTTAAAATTAACACAAGGTTTATCATTACTGTTGTGGACAATAATCCATTTTTTACATGTATAGATATTTATTAATTGTTTGTTTTATGAAATCTGCTGATGTAATCCCGCCCACTGTAACAGGAAATGGGTGTAGTTTGTGCTGTCTTTAAATATCTGGTCCTCCATGTACCATGTACACCTTGACAAAGACCGGTTGAAACGCGTTGGTGTTTACCGCGTTGGTGTTTACTGCGGCCCAGGACTCGGTGAAGGTAAAGCTTAATAGGGGAAGCTTCTCAATTACCCCTATATGCCAATCACTGTGCCTTCCACTGAAGGTCACTGAGGGTACGCATGCTAAGTCATTTTTATTGTAACCGTGTCTAAATAAACTTGTATAAGTCTGCACTATGATTCCCCATTATTTGTTTTTCATGTACCTGTTAGGCGCCGGGGTCCGCTCGTCGGTGCGGCCCGGCGCCTAGCAACCAGGGACGCCGTGCGCGTACAGCCGCCGGCTCCCTGGCAACGCTAGACGCCGGGCGCACGGAGCCGCTCTGACCCTAGCAACGGGGACGCCACGTTCGGGCCGCGTTCCCCGTTGCTGGGTCTGTTCTAATTATTTTATGGTGTGCTGGCCGTGCAGCTTGCAAGCTGCACGGCATTCATTGTGATTACCCAGTCTGGCTCCTGATTGGGGAGTTCTCTGTTATAAGCACCCTTTGGACTTCCCACAGACGCCGGTGATAGCTTCCTGTTTGCCTGTGTCAGTTGCAGAGAGTTCCAGTCTTGCTCAATCCGGTTGTTCCTGTCCTCAGTGGTCCTGTACTCGGAAAGTTGTCATCATTCCTGGAGTCTGACCGAGCACCTTTAACATCCTGTGGTGTTCGTGAGTCGCGGCGCAGCCGTGTGTTGCGGCTTGTCCGCTTACTGTTTATTATTTAGTATATTTGTGTTCTGGAGCTTTTGCGGAGGATTCCGCTCCCACAGATCCACTCTGGTATCCAGCGGTGCTGGATAGGAGTAACGGATCGGTGGATCCTTGGTTGTCCTTTTCCCTGGCGGCTAGTCCGCACATACCTTTGGTTTAAGTTAGTTAGCTTGTAACCCCTGGCCTGGTTGCTTAGTCAGAGGGCCCCTTGTTATCACCCTGTCTCGGATTTCCCTTTGTCTCCCATTAAGACCTGAGGGGGCATCGGGGTTGGGCAGACATAATCCGCCCTTCGAACGCGGCTGCCATGGGCTCAAGCAACCATAGTCTCGCAGGGGATTTCTGATAACACGGGCGAGACAACGGAGTTAGGGCGCCAGGGGTTACTAGGCTCTCCTGCTCCCACTACCAGCAGATCTTCCCTGTACTCAGACCTCTGCCATAAGATCTCCTCTGGTCTGGAGTTCGGGAATCATAACATTATCACCGGCCAGACAAAAAAAAGAAAATTAAAAGGAGTTAATTTTTTTTCACTTATTCAGTTGGGAGATTTTGTCGGCCTCATGAATCCCACCGGTGTTGGGCCAAATCCTGGCCAACTTCTAGTTAGTCAGATTCAAGAACTTACTCAGATGGTTCAGGATCTGTCCCTCCGGGTGAGGTCACAGGAAGATCTGTTACGGACTTCCCCGAGGGTCATCCCTGAACCAAAAATGCATCTGCCTGACCGTTTTTCTGGGGATAGAAAACAGTTTTTTAATTTTAAAGAGTCTTGTAAACTTTATTTTCGTTTAAGACCAGTCTCCTCAGGTACGGAGGCTCAGCGGGTTGGAATTATTATTTCTCTGCTTCAGGGGGATCCTCAGACCTGGGCTTTTGGTTTAAAGACAGACGATCCGGCCTTATTGTCTGTAGACGCCTTTTTAAAATCTTTAGGGCTATTGTATGACGACCCTGATAGAGAGGCGTCCGCTGAGAGTCAGTTGCGTGCTCTCAGACAGGGTAGGAATCCCGCAGAGATTTATTGTACGGAGTTTCGCCGTTGGTCGAACGACTGTGGATGGAATGACCCAGCCTTACGCAGTCAGTTTCGCCTCGGCTTATCTGAATCTATAAAAGACAGTCTCCTTCAGTATCCCGCTCCTGAGACTCTCGATAAACTCATGGAGCTCTCTATTAAGATAGATCGTCGGCTCAGAGAGCGGAGGGCTGAAAAAGGAGCATCTGTCGGATCTACTCCTTGTGTTTTTTCCATTCCTGTGGACATGGAGGAGCCTATGCAGATAGGTCTCTCCAAATTGTCTCCTGAAGAAAGAACCAGGAGGCAAAATTCTGGTCTTTGTTTATACTGTGGAGGTAAGGGACATTTTGCCCGTAGTTGTCCGAACAAGTCGGGAAACTACCCGACCAAGTGAGTTGTGAGGGGGTTCACTTTGGTCTGCAGCTTATCTCCTCAAATAATTCACTGTTAGTTCCTGCTAAAGTTTCCTTTGGCAGCCTCTGTTCCTCGGTCTCTGCTTTTGTGGACAGTGGAGCTGCAGGGAACTTTATGGATTTAACATGGGCCAGGGCCTTAGGTATTCCTCAGTTAACCTTGGGTAGGTGTGTCACCATGCATGGTTTAGATGGGAGTCCCTTGTCCAATGGGGTTATTTCTCTCTGTACACCTCCTGTTTTACTTTCGGTAGGAGCTCTGCATTCTGAAAAGATTGAGTTTTTCCTTACCCATTGTCCAGCAGTTCCTGTGGTTCTGGGTCACCCTTGGCTGGCCTTTCATAATCCCATCATTGATTGGCAGTCGGGGGAGATCTTACAATGGGGTACCATCTGTAATAAAGAATGTATTACGCTTCCTATCCGAGTAGCTGCCGCCGTTCCCGCACCCATTCCTGTGGAATACCAGGATTTTGTTGATGTATTTTCCAAGGGCAATGCGGATATTCTGCCTCCCCATAGGCCTTATGATTGTGCCATTGAGCTAATTCCTGGTGCCACGTTGCCTAAAGGAAGGTTATATGCATTGTCTGGTCCTGAAACTGTGGCCATGAATGAGTATGTGAAAGAAAGCCTTGGGAAAGGATTTATCAGGCCATCTAAATCCCCTTTAAGTGCAGGTTTCTTCTTCGTAGAGAAGAAGGATGGTTCACTTAGACCCTGCATTGACTTTAGAGCTTTGAATAAAATCTCAGTAAAGAATACTTACCCTCTGCCGCTGATCTCTGTCCTCTTTGATCAGCTACATTCGGCTGTAAGATTGACCTGAGAGGAGCATATAACCTCATCAGAATCAAGTCAGGGGATGAGTGGAAAACGGCATTCAGTACTCAGTCAGGCCACTATGAGTATCTGGTTATGCCATTTGGCCTGTCTAACGCTCCGGCAGTTTTCCAGGATCTCATTAACGATGTGCTCCGTGAGTTTCTTGGAAGGTTCGTTGTAGTCTACTTAGACGATATTTTGATTTATTCTGACTCTGTAGAACAACATGTTACCCAGGTGCGTCAGGTTCTAAAAAAATTACGTGAAAATCACCTATATGCCAAGCTTGAGAAGTGTGAATTTCATGTCACGGAGGTATCCTTTTTAGGGTACATTATTTCCCCTCGGGGATTCTGTATGGAACCAAAGAAGCTCCAAGCCATCCTTAGTTGGGCGCAACCCACCAACTTAAAAGCAATTCAGCGCTTTTTAGGGTTTGCGAACTACTATCGAAGATTTATTCACTCCTTCTCTGACCTAGTTGCTCCCATTGTGGCACTGACTAAGAAGGGAGCAGATCCTACCAATTGGTCACGTGAAGCTGAGTAATCTTTTCAGGCCTTGAAACAAGCCTTTGTCTCAGCCCCTGTCCTCAGACATCCCAACCCAGAATTGCCTTTCATTGTTGAGGTTGATGCCTCGGAGGTTGGAGTAGGGGCTATCCTATCTCAGAAGGATCCGGATTCCCTCGAATTACATCCTTGTGCCTTTATGTCCAGGAAATTCTCATCTGCAGAATCCAACTACGATGTTGGTAACCGGGAATTGCTGGCTATTAAATGGGCTTTCGAGGAGTGGAGGCATTGGCTTGAAGGAGCGACTCATACCATTTCAGTTTTGACTGATCACAAAAATCTTCAATACATTGAATCAGCTAAACGACTTGGGCTTTATTTTTTACTCGTTTCAAATTTATTATCACCTTCAGGCCAGGTTCCAAGAATACTAAGGCAGATGCCCTGTCACGCAGTTTTCTTCCAGTTCAAGACAACAGTCCTGTTACTCCCATACTTCCGTCTTCAGTCATTCGGGCAGGCCTCACACAGGATGTATTTACCCAGTTAAAGCTGCTTCAACATCAAGCTCCTGAAAATACTCCTGCTGGTCGTCTTTTTGTCCCTGAGTTTTTGAGAGCAACTGTTTTGACGGAGTTTCATGATAGCAAAGTTGCCGGGCATCCGGGAATCGCTAAGACTTTGGAATTAGTCTCCCGCTCAGTATGGTGGCCTGGTCTTTCCAAAGACATTAAAGAGTTTGTTTTTTCGTGTCAGGTCTGTGCACAGCATAAAGTTCCTCGTTCTTTGCCTATCGGTCAACTTATGCCCTTGAATGTTCCTCTTAGGCCATGGTCGCATATCTCCATGGATTTTGTGGTGGACCTCCCTCTGTCAGCCGGATGCCGAGTCATATGGGTGGTAGTGGACCGTTTTAGCAAAATGGCCCATTTCATTGCTCTTCCCCGATTGCCATCTGCCCAGGGATTGGCAGTCTTGTTCCTCCGCCATGTTTTCAGACTCCATGGCTTACCCACTGATATTGTTTCTGATCGGGGTCCACAATTCATTGCACAATTTTGGAAGTCTTTTTGTGCTTCATTAAAGATGAAATTATCTTTAACGTCTGGCTATCATCCCCAATCCAATGGGCAGACTGAGCGAGTTAATCAATCTCTAAAACAATATTTGCGTTTGTACTCGGCCAAACTCCAAAATGACTGGTCTGAGTTTCTTCCATTGGCGGAGTTTGCTTATAATAATGCCTGTCATTCTTCCACCAATGTGTCTCCATTTTTTGCAGTTTTTGGTTTTCACCCCAGGGCTAATTAATTTTTTCAACATTCCTCTGTCTCCTCACTGGCCCTGACCTCTCATCTTAGACTCATTTGGAGAAAAGTACACCTGGCTCTCAGAAAAGCGGCATTCCGGGAAAAAAGATTTTCTGACAGGCTTCGGCGGCCGTGCACTTTTAAAGTAGGAGATAGGGTGTGGTTGTCGACTCGCAACATTAAACTTCGACAAACCTCAGCCAGATTGGGTCCTAAATTTATTGGACCATTTCACATTATCAAAAAAGTCAATCCAGTTGCTTTCCGGTTACGTTTACCAAAAACTTTACGGATCGGAAATACCTTCCATTGCTCATTGCTGAAACCATATGTTTCGTCCAGTAGATTTCCTCGTAAAATATCTCAGGGGAGATCACCAATAAATGTACAGGGTCAGCAGGAGTTCCTGGTTGAGAAGGTTCTCGATTCCAAGTTTTCCCGGGGTCGGCTTTATTTTTTGGTACATTGGAGAGGTTATGGGCCAGAGGAAAGGTCTTGGGTCCTGGATGAGGAGCTTCATGCCCCGAGGCTCAAAAGGGCATTTTTTCGAGAATTTCCTCGGAAACCTGGCTTTAGGGGTTCCTTGACCCCTCCTCAAGGGGGGGGTACTGTTAGGCGCCGGGGTCCGCTCGTCGGTGCGGCCCGGCGCCTAGCAACCAGGGACGCCGTGCGCGTACAGCCGCCGGCTCCCTGGCAACGCTAGACGCCGGGAGCCGCTCTGACCCTAGCAACGGGGACGCCACGTTCGGGCAGCGTTCCCCGTTGCTGGGTCTGTTCTAATTATTTTATGGTGTGCTGGCCGTGCAGCTTGCAAGCTGCACGGCATTCATTGTGATTACCCAGTCTGGCTCCTGATTGGGGAGTTCTCTGTTATAAGCACCCTTTGGACTTCCCACAGACGCCGGTGATAGCTTCCTGTTTGCCTGTGTCAGTTGCAGAGAGTTCCAGTCTTGCTCAATCCGGTTGTTCCTGTCCTCAGTGGTCCTGTACTCGGAAAGTTGTCATCATTCCTGGAGTCTGACCGAGCACCTTTAACATCCTGTGGTGTTCGTGAGTCGCGGCGCAGCCGTGTGTTGCGGCTTGTCCGCTTACTGTTTATTATTTAGTATATTTGTGTTCTGGAGCTTTTGCGGAGGATTCCGCTCCCACAGATCCACTCTGGTATCCAGCGGTGCTGGATAGGAGTAACGGATCGGTGGATCCTTGGTTGTCCTTTTCCCTGGCGGCTAGTCCGCACATACCTTTGGTTTAAGTTAGTTAGCTTGTAACCCCTGGCCTGGTTGCTTAGTCAGAGGGCCCCTTGTTATCACCCTGTCTCGGATTTCCCTTTGTCTCCCATTAAGACCTGAGGGGGCATCGGGGTTGGGCAGACATAATCCGCCCTTCGAACGCGGCTGCCATGGGCTCAAGCAACCATAGTCTCGCAGGGGATTTCTGATAACACGGGCGAGACAACGGAGTTAGGGCGCCAGGGGTTACTAGGCTCTCCTGCTCCCACTACCAGCAGATCTTCCCTGTACTCAGACCTCTGCCATAAGATCTCCTCTGGTCTGGAGTTCGGGAATCATAACTGTACCATATTTGAGGACATTTACAAAGAATTGAAAATGGTGGGGCCGACTGAGTACAAGTTTTATCACGTTCACCTTTTCTAATTGGTTGGAGGACCTAGGACGAGACCAGATAAGAGAGTTTATCTTTTGACTGTCAAAATTTCATTGGGACATTGCTTCAATTTTCTGATCTTCTATAATTATGGGAGATCAGTACAAGTACTGACTGTAAAAATCTCTGAACATTGACTGCTTTTACAATTGACTTTACTGGGACTTCTCTGGATTTATTCTAAAAGATAAACATAGATAGGTTTTACACCTATAGACATCCAACACAGAGTTTCTTATACCCTTGATCAGTGCACAGGAATTTGGTTTTGTGTTTTAATATGTGTGTGTAGAGCGCAGCCTCTTTAGACTTACGTGGAGGTTGGGCTGACTAAACGTAGGGGGAGCTGCAGAGTAACTTCCTCACCCGGCCAGCTCCTCTCAGGCAGTTCCCACGGGCCTTTCAGACAGAGACAGAGCTGGCCGAGTGAGGAAGTAGGAATTGACTCTGCAGCAGCTTCGTGGCTCGCATGTTGGAGGGGAGCTGGCTGATCGGGTGAGTACTGACAGTATTCCCACCCCATGTCTCTCTCTATTTCCATCTCTCTCCATCTCTTTCCCTGTGTCTATCTCTCTCCCTGTGTCTGACTCTCTTCATTGTTAGGTTCCTGGTGCTCAGAACAAGGGAGATGTTGCGTAGTGAGTCCAGAGCACCAGAACGTGACGCTGAAATAAGGTGTGGTTTGGAAATAGCCCCTAGCAGCCTACCTCCATTGTTTCATCCATGTGGTCAGTTCACGCCTGCGTGACTATGGTTTCTTGGGCCCACGGCAGCCGCGTTTGAAGGGCGGATTAGGTCTGCCCAACTCCGATGCCCCCAGGTCTTAGAGTGAGACAAGGCGTGAACCGAGACAGGATAATAACAAGGGGACCTCTAACTAAAGCAAACAGAAGGCTAGGGGCTACTAACAACCCTAAAACTAAGTATATGTGCTGCACGCCGCCAAAGGAAAAGAACAACAAAGGAAATGCTGTCCACACGCCGACACAATACTGTTGTGTTCCGGCGGTGACAGCATAAGCAGAACCCTCTGCAAAACACCAGTAACAAATATAACCAAAGAATACTGCAGCCTAGGCCGACGGACGCGGCAAAGCCGCTACTCACGGAACCGGTACAAATACTGGCAAACAGACAGGAACCCCCAATGTAGCCGACACAGACTCTCAGAACCGGAGGACAGGCAGAATCCCAAACGACAGACCGGTGGACACCAAGAAGCCAGATACTCGACCAGGCACAGACAAAGCCACAGGACTTCTGGACAGGAACGCTTCACGGCAGGACACGGGATCAGACACTGGAACCGACACAGGAACCGACACTGGAACCGACACTGGAACCGACACTGGAAGCAGCTAGACAGACACTACTAGACAGGAGCTCAGGAACTGGCAGGGACTAGCTCAGAACTCAAGAACTCTGGAACTATCACCAGCGTCTGTATTGCACTGAGCCAGAATATAACAGAGAGTCCTAATTAATTATGTCGTGCAGCTGCCCTGCTGCACAACTGAGAGGTGCAATTAACAGACAGGTGAGGCTGAACACATGGGAACAAGCTGCAATTACACAGACTCACCACCGGCAGCAAACAAGAGTCTTCTTAAACCAGAGCAACGGGAAATCCTGGCCAGCAAGACAACTATAAACATAAAATAGGAATGAACCACTACCTGTGGTTCATAACAGTACCCTCTCCTTAAGGGTGGGCTCCGAACACCCCATGACACCCACGGGGAACAGAAACAGAAGTATAACATAAAATACATAACCAAAATGCAAAACAGGAATGAGCCACAGCCGTGGCTCATAACATTCATGTGTCCATTTCTCTGAGTTACTTCAAATGTCAGTCTCTCTCCCTCCCCATGTCACTCTCTCCATGTCATCTCCCTCTTTCTCTGCATGTCTATCTCGCTCCCTGTGTCTGTCACCATCCATCTTTCACCCTGGGTCTTTCTCACCCTATCTGTCTCTCTCCATCTCTCTCCCTGTGTCTTTCTCTCCATCTCTCTCCCTGTCTCTCTCTCACCCTGTCTATCTGTCTCTCTCTCTCCATCTCTCTCCCTGTTTCTCTCTCTCTCACCCTCTCCATCTCTCTCATTGTGTCTCTCTCCATCTCTCTCCCTGTGTCTCTCTCTCACACCCTCTCCATCTCTCTCATTGTCTCTCTCTCCATCTCTCTCCCTGTGTCTCTCTCGTACCCTCTCTGTTTCTCTCCCTGTGTGTTTCTCTCACGCTGTCTATCTGTCTCTCTCTCCATCTTTCTCCCTGTGTCTCTCTCCATCTCTCTCCCTGTGCCTATCTCTCACCCTGTCTGTCTCTCTCCCTGTGTGTGTCTCTCTCTGTATGTGTCCCTCTCTCTGAGTCCCTTCTCATGTCAGTCTATCTCTCCCTCCCCACGTCACTCTCTTCATTTCCATCTCTCTCTCTGCATGTCTGTCTGTCACTGTGTCTCTCCCTCCATATGTCTTTCTCTCCCTGTGTCTGTCTCTCTCCATCTCTGTCTCTGTGTCTGTCTCTCTCTTTCTCTCTCACCATGTCTCCTCCTCACTCCCCATGTCTGTGTGTCTCATGACTGTGTGTCTCACTCTCTCTTCCTGTATCTGTCCCTCCCGATGTCTGTCTCTCTCTCACTCTCTCTCTCACTCTATTTGTCTCTCTCTGTGTCTTTTTCTCCACATTTCATTCTCTCCACGTCTGTCTGGGCTAGATGCATCATCGCTTGGAAAGTGATAAAATTGAGAGTGAAAAAGCACCAGCCAATCAGCTCCTAACTTGCATGTCACAGGCTGTTTTTGAAAAATGGCAGTTAGGAGCTGATTGGCTGGTACTTTTTCACTCTCCATTTTATCACTTTCCAAGCGATGATGCATCTGGCCCCCTGTCTCTCTCTCTCTCTCTCTCCACATCTCTGTCTCACCCTACCCATGTCACACTCTCTTTCCATAACTGTCTCTCTCTCTGTCACTGTCCCTATCTCTCTCTGCATGTCTGTCTGTCTCTCAGCTTCTCTGCATGTCTGCCGCTCTCTCTGGCCCTGTCTCTCTCCGCATGTCAGTCTTTCTCTCAGCCGCTCTGTATGTCCTCCACTCTCTCTGTCTCTCTATCCTTTCCCATGTCTCTCTCTCCCTCCTCATGTTCCCCTTTCTCCCCATTTCTGTCTCTCCCTCCCTCACTCCCTCTTTCCCTCCCCATGTCTCCTTGGCTTTGTGTGTACAGAATATCTCTTACACACACAACACACACACACACACACACACACTTTAATTGGATTGGAGGATTCCATATATGTGCGTTCTCTCTATTTCTCTTTCTCCATCTTCTCTCATATCTGGAACCCCCCACCCCCTAAAAATCCTGCTTTTACCCCTGCAGTAGTGGCGCAGCTTACACATAATGCCCCCTGTAGTAACACAGCTTACACATAACGCCCCCAGTAGTATAGTAGCTTACACATAATGCCCCCTGTAGTAGCACAGCTTACACGTAACGCCCCCAGCAGTAGCGCCACTTACACGTAACGCGCCAGTTGTATCGCCGCTTACACATAATTAACCCACTAGTGTCGCCGCTTACACATAACGAACCCATAGTAGAGCTGCTTACAAATAACACCCCAGTAGTAGCGCAGCTTACATGTGATGCCCCATTAGTAGCGCCGAACACCCCAGTAGTAGCACAGCCTACACATAACGCTCCAGTAGTTGCACAACCTCCACAGAAGTGGAGTTTATTCACACACACCCCGCACACATACATATACATAAATACACACACACACACACACACACACTTTCTCACTTACTCTCCCTGTGGAGCAGCATGTTCTCCTCTGTTGCCGACGCCGCTGACTGTCATACAGTGACAGGCATAGCAGCCGGCAGCAGTATGGAAGCCAGGCGCAGCAGTGGGGATGCAGAGCAGGGAGAGCACCTCTCCAGCCTGTTGCCTACCTGCTTTGCATCCCTTTGCTGAGCGGGTAGCGCCTGGCCTGATTGCATCGATGCCGTGTATGTTTACGCAGCTGCTAAGGACTTTGCAGTGCCTCCGGTTGGCATCTATTTTCTTTTCTGGGTGGCAGAGCTTGCAAAGATGAGCAATTCCATAGCTATAAATATCACGGGTATGGATTACTGGGTCAACCCTGATTAGGTTGACATTCATTAATTTGACCTCTAATGGTCGACATGGCAAAGGTCGATGTGGTCAAAAGGTCAACATTTGCATTAGGTCAACATGTGAAAGGCCAACAAAAAATCGACACTTGAAAAGGTCAGCATGACAAATGGTCGACAGAAAAAGTTTGACACATTATTTTGTTGGTGTTGTTTTCTTCGCTCGCCATGCTGCGGGCAAGGTTACTTTTCCCAATCGTCGTCCACGTGGACGGTAAAGTATGAAAAAGGTTGAAAAAGTAAAAAAAAAACACAAAAAACCCTGTGTCGATCATATGCGGCGACCATTTGAACAAGTCAACCTTTTGTACCTGTCTACCTTTTGCACTGTTGACCGTGAGTAACCTCAACCGCTGACCGCAAAGTTCCCACCATTGGATACAATGGAGCGCCTATGCGCTACATTGTATCTCTGCCGTGCGCAGCCTGACTGACAGCTCAGGAGCGCACAGCCAATCAGGAGAGTGCCACGACGTGGCACTCCCTGATTGGCTGAAGGGACCCTCTTTGACAGGAGTCACGGGGGGTCTCGGCAGTCGGGGAAAGGGGTCCCATGTTTTAACATGGGGCCCCTTTCAGTGCATGGTTCGGGTTTTTCGGTTTGTTTTTTTGCCAAGTACGTGGATTACAAGCTCAGAAGAGGACCGATCTACACTGGATTGTGTGAGTATCATTTTATTTTCAGGTACCCCATGGATTCTACTTGGAGAAGTGGACCGAGCCTCGTGTGAACATAGGTAAGTATGTGTGAATGTAGGTGTGCATGTATGTAATAAAGTTTTATTTTCAAGGTGTGTGAGTTCTGTTTTTATTTGGGTATTTTTTTTGTAGTAATACTACAGGTACCAGTGGGCCCGTTTTTCCACCGCATGCTGGTACTTGTGGTTCTCCAAGTACCAGCTTGCGGGGGAGGCTTGCTGGGACTTGTAGTACTGCTACAAAAAACAATATTCATATTTTTACACATGGCTATCAGCCCCCCATCCGCAGCCCTTGGATGGGGGGGACAGCCTCGGGCTTCACCCCTGGCCCTTGGGTGGCTGGAGGGGGGGACCCCTTGATTTAAGGGGTCCCCACTCCTCCAGGGTACCCCGGCAGGGGTGACTAGTTAGTGATTTAATGCCAGGGCCGCAGGGACCTATATAAAAGTGTCCCCCGGCTGTGGCATTATCTCTCTGACTAGTGGAGCCCGGTGCCGGTGTTAAAAATATGGGGGACCCCTGCGCTTTTTGTCCCCCGTATTTTTGGCACCAGGACCAGGCGCAGAGCCCGGTGCTGATTGTTAAAATATGGGGAAACCCCTGTCAATTTTTTTACCATATCTTTTCAACCAGGACCGGCTCAAAGAGCCCGAGGCTGGTTGTGCTTAGGAGGGGGGACCCCACGCAATTTTTTTCTTGATTTTTAACACTTTATTTTTTTTTTAAAGGTGCACAATGAAGCCCTGCACGGATCTCACAGATCCGGCCGGGATTCCTTGTGTTTTGTCAGGCAGTGTTTTACTCATCACTCCCGTAAAACACTGCCTGACATTACGAATCTCATCGACATCGGAAAAGACGAATGTTGCAAACTCGGCAGCTTAGTAAATGACCGTATCAGGATTCAAAAAGTTGCAGTAAAATGCGCCCGATACCATTCGAGTTCAAACACCCTTAAAAACGGCTAAAACACGAATATTAGTAAATATACCCCATTGTGTACAAACATGAATAGGCCCTGAGTGTACTGTAGCTTATAACAAGGACCAGAAAAGAAGGAGGTTGTGGGGGAACCCAAACCAATTACTGGAAACTAAACACGGAACTGTTAATATATTTTTTACATTTTGCTTGACAAGATTCTTGATTACCATTTAGTTAATGTACTGCGCACTGTAGTTTGTTAAATGGGTAACTTAATTAGCCATGACTGTATTATGAACATTATCATGTGTTTAGCATGTTTAGCGTGAATACTTTAAGAGTTTTTATCCTTTTCAGTAATTTTATAGCGTGACAAAAAAGCGCTATGTTTATTTTGGCATTGCTGCCATTTATCAAACCAGTTTTATAAGATGCAAGCAAGATTATATGTCAGTGACATTTTCATGTATGAGAAAAGCACACTTAACACACAAATACAATCATGCATATACTGTATGTATAATGCGTCAACGGAGTATTTAAAGGGGGAATTAAATTGTTTAAAAATTCAGTTGTGTCTGTTTTTTCCTGTCTATTAGATAAGAAAAAACAGACACCCAACTGACATTTCAAACAATTGAATACCACCCTAATGGTGCCCATACACTTGTGAGATTATCGGTACTAGCCTTCGATTTCGACCACAACTGTGAGAGGAATCGAAGGATTGTATGCTCATTAGAGGTACCTTGAGACGCGATGCGCGGGCACGCCGCTCAAATATCACGTCTCAAGATATTATGTGCTGCACTTAATAGTTCTCGCATCGCAGTGCAATCGCATGTGGGTTTAAACCCACATGAGATATATCGCACTGCGATGTGCCCCCTGCAAGTGCTGGAAGGAGCACCCACAGTCCAGTTTCTGATATTCAAATTGAAGATGTCACTGTTGAAGTACACCAGGATGAGGATATGGGTGTTGCTGGCACTGAGGAGGAAGTTAACGATGAGGATTCTGATGGTGATGTGGTTTGTTTAAATCAGGCACCGGGGGAGACACCTGTTGTTCGTGGGATGAAGAAGCCCATTGTGATGCCTAGGCAAAATACCAAAAAAGCCACTTCTCCGATGTGGAATTAATTTCTCCACAAATCCGGACAACAGGTGTTAAGACGTGTGTTGCCTCTGTCAATCTGTAATAAGTAGGGGTAAGGATCAGGGACGTGCAGTCAGGGCCTCCCCTGCCATAAATAATTAAAATAATGTAAAGAAGATACCTATGACACAGCTACTGTGTCATAAGTATCTGCTTTAACGTTTATATTATTTTGACCATTTTTGTTTGGTGAAAAACAGTTTAAAACGTCTTTTGGAGGCACCGCTTTCGGTGCCTCCCGCTGTCACTGTGAAAGGGCCGGATGCGGGGGGCGGGGCCAGGCATTGGGCAGTAATAGCCCATTGAAAAATGCACATGAAGCGGCACCTCTAGAAGTGCCTCTTAGACAGGGGTGTCCTTTCAGCTCATATGAAAGCACACCCCTGTGGCTACAGCAGATGTGATTGGGCAGTGCTGGACTGCCCTTTCTTCTCATCAGGTGCTCGGCGGCAGGGCGGATTGTTCTTGTAGGATACGTTAGCTTACACTTGCGGTGGACAAGAGTGTCCCCCCTGGCATTCTGTGCTGGAGTACAGCAGCGGTGGCGGTGGCAGCGGCATTACATCTAATGCCGCATCAGGAAGAGCAGGGCTGCAGCAGCGGTCCTGACCCTCCCGGGGCCGCCCACCGCCGACTGTCACGGCCGCTCTCTTTGCCCGGAGACTTCCGCTGCTACGCAGCCCTGTATGTGGTGTGCGCTCAGCTCCTCTGCTGCTGAGCGCACCCACGTTATATTTACACAAACTGAAGCACACTAGCACAGAAGTCTGCGCCGTCAGCTTTCCCTGCGCCCCCCATGCAGTGTCTCTACTAGGACTCGGCCAGCCCCAGCTGTCTCCTACAGGGATGAGGATGGAGAAGCTGACAAAAGGATTCGTTGGACGGTGGCCAGGAGCGGGGACAGGTAAGGAGACCACTGGGGGTGGGGGAAGAGATGAGTGGGAGGAGCAGAGACAGGAGCCGGTAAGTGAGCTGGCTACATACAGTACATGTACGCACGTGAAAACCCCTAAACTAGGTTGCATAAATGTGTAAAAAGGGGGACTCTCCTGCTGTACTGTGTAAAAAGGGGGACTGTGCCTGCCGTAATGTGTAAAAAGGGGGACTGTGCCTGCCGTAATGTGTAAAAAGGGGGACTGTGCCTGCCGTAATGTGTATAAAGGGGGACTCGCCTGCTGTAATGTGTAAAAAGGGGGACTGTGCCTGCTGTAATGTGTAAAAAGGGAGACTGTGCCTGCTGTATTGTGTAAAAAGGGGGACTGTGCCTGCCGTAATGTGTAAAAAGGGGGACTGTGCCTGCTGTAATGTGTATAAAGGGGGACTCGCCTGCTGTAATGTGTAAAAAGGGGGACTCACCTGCTGTAATGTGTAAAATAGGGGGACTGTGCCTGCCGTAATGTGTAAAAAGGGGGACTCTGCCACCGTAATGTGTAAGAAGAGACTGCTGCTGAAATGTGTAAAATAGGGGGACTGTGTCTGCAGTAATGTGTAAAAAGGGGACTCTGCCACCGTAATGTGTAAAAAGAGACTGCTGCCGTAATGTGTAAAAAGGGGGACTCTGCTGCCATGATGTGTAAAAAGGGGGCGCTGTCTGCCGTCATGTGTAAAAAGGGGGCGCTGTCTGCCGTAATGTGTAATAAGGGGGACGCTGTCTGCCGTAATGTGTAAAATGTGACTCTACCTGGAGTAATGTGTGACAGGAGCTCTACCTGGTGTAATGTGTGTAAGTAGCGCTACTGTGCAGCGTAATTTGAATACTGGAGACTTCTGTACAGCGTACTATGAATTGGTATTATTTTGTGGCTACGCCCCTTCCCATGAAGCCATGTGCCTATATTTTTGGCGCAAAGGCCCAGTTTTGTATATGGGGGAGGGGGGCGATGCTGTTTCTTGCACACAGCGCTAAAATGTCTAGTTACGGTACCGCTCAGGAAAATGTCTGTGGGCTGCAGCCAGTGCAGCCTTTACTACAGACATTGGCCAGCCCCATTGATGAGGCAGGCACTGCTGCAGCCAGGCATGTAGGCATTTAAGGCCAGATGTACTAAGTCATGAACAGTGATAAAGTGGAGAGTGGTAAAGTACCAGCCAGTCAGCCCCTAACTGCCATGTTACAGGATGTGTTTCAAAAATGAGAGTTAGGTGCTGATTTGTTGGTAGTTTGTCTCTGTCCATTTTATCACTTTTCAAGGCTTTGTACATCTAGCCTTGAAGATGTAAAGCTAGTGCGAAAATGCGGAGCCACCCTCCCCTTCCTTCCCAACCCAATCGCAGGCTGTGTTCACCCCCAAATCTGAGATCCCCAGGACGACGCAGGGAAGAGACAGGTGTGAGCAACCGAAGGAGCGGAACCTATCGCTTCAACTCTGGCTGTCCGAGTGTCCGTCTGTCCTGTGTGAGCATGCTGTCAGCATGGATGGAGCAACAATGGCTGGGACCCAGGAACTGCAAAGAGAAGATGAAATCATTGTTCAACTTATAACTTATGCTCGCCGAGTCCCTTCCACTGCCATCCTGCCCACTTCTTCCCACCACTACTCTCATCCTGCCCCCCTTCTATAACTCCCTGCCTGCCCCCCTACTCTGCACTACTGTTACTTCAATCCTGTCCCCGACTTTCCACTACTTCTTCCATCCTACCCCCTGCTCCCTACCACTACTACTCTGTCTGGCATCTGCTCCCAACTACTACTTCCAGCCTGCCTCCTGCTCTCCACCACACCTACTTCCATGCTGCCCACCACCCCCACTGCTGCCCCCTGCTCCCCACAACTATTACTCCTAATCTGCAACCTCTGATCCTCACTACTACTACTCTCAGCCTGCCCCCTGCCCTTCACCATGACTACTCCTATCCTATACAGTGCTCTGTACTTCTATTGCTCCCATCCTGCCCCTGCTTCCCACTATTACACCCACTCTGCCCCCAGCAGTGGCGAAATGTATGGAGCTTGTGCTCCATGCCTTACAGTACAGTACCCATCCTAACTAACACCCCTGCTTCTGGAACATACTCGTAATCCACCCTACTCTTGTCCTCCTGAACATACAGTACCCCCCCCCCCCCCCCGGCCCCAGGGACACACATTCCCCACCATGCCCACTGGCCCCCTAGACACAGTACCTACCCACAATGGGGCGGTGGCCATTAGCGGCGGAAGTACCGGGCATTGGCTCAGCAGCAGTAGGCATCTTTGGCGGGACTCGACGGATATTATGGCTGCAGTGCCTCACCAGCCATCGACCTCACCGCACGCCACTGGTAAGGATGTTAACCACCTACTGTAGGTACATCCTCCCTTATACTGTATGTCACCTGCTGCACATTCATCAGAAGTCAGTGTCAAGTTGTGAAACTTTGGGTAAGAGTATAAGCAGTGCACTGACACCTAAATCCTTCTACCTCTTGTACCCAATCTCCTGCAAGCCACACCACCAACTCCCTCAATGTCAACTTCCTCCTCAGTCAGGAACATCAGTAGTCCTGCAGACCATGTCACTGGCAAGACTGAGGAGTCCTCTCCTAACCGGGATTCCTCCGGAGGATCCTTGAGTGGTACGCCTGCTGTTGCTGCCGCTGCTGTTGTTGCTACTGGGAGTCGATCATCATCCCAGAGGGGAAGTCGGGAGACCACTTGTACTACTTCAACTAAGCAATTGACTGTCCAACAGTCCTTTGTGAGGAAGATGAATTATGACAGCAGTCATCCTTTTGCAAACGGATAACTGAGACCTTGACAGCTATGTTGGTGTTAGACGTGCGTCCGGTATCCGCCATTAGTTCAGTGGGACTTAGAGAATTGTTTGAGGTACTGTGTCCCAGGTATCAAATCCCATCTAGATACCACTTCACTAGGCAGGCGATACCTAGAATGTACAGAGACGTCAGAAAAAGTGTCCTCAGTGCCCTAAAAAATGCAGTTGTACCCACTGTCGACTTAATCACAGACATGTGGACAAGTGGAACAGGGCAGACAAAGGACTATATGACTGTGACAGCCCACTGGGTAGATGTATGGCCTCCCGCTGCAACAACAGCGGCCACAACAGTAGCAGCATTTCGCAAATGCCAACTCGTTTCCAGACATGCTAAACTATGTATCACCACTTTCCGTAAGAGGCACACCGCTGACAACCTCTTACGGAAACTGAGCGACATCATTGCACAATGGCTTACCCCAATTAGGTTCTCATAGGGATTTGTGATATCGGACAACGCCACCAATATTGTGCGTGCATTAAATCTGGGCAAAATCCAGCACGTCCAATGTTTTGCACATACAATTACTTTAGTGGTGTAGAATTTTTTGAAAAATGACAGGGGCATGCAGGAGATGCTGTCTGTGGCCAGACAAATTGCGGCCCACTTTTGGCATTCAGCCACCGCGTGCCGAAGACTGGAGCACCATCAAACACACCTAAACCTGCCCTGCCATCACCTGAAGCAAGAGGTGGTAACGAGGTGGAATTCAACACTCTATGCTTCAGAGGATGGAGTGGCAGCAAAAGACCATTCAAGCCTATACATCCACCTACGATATAGGCAAAGGAGGGGGAATGCACCTGACTCAAGCGCAGTGGAGAATGATTTCCTTCTTGTGCAAGGTTCTCCAACCCTTCGAACTTGCCACACGTGAAGTCAGTTCAGACACTGCCAGCTTGAGTCAGGTTATTCCCCTCATCAGGCTTTTGCAGAAGCAGCTGGAGAAATTGAAAGAGGAGCTAAGATGGAGCGATTCCACAAAGTATGTGGGACTCGTAGATGGAGCCCTTCATTCGCTTTGCCAGGATTCAAGGGTGGTCAGTCTGTTGAAATCAGAGCACTACATTTTGGCCACCGTGCTCGATCCTAGGTTTAAAGCCTACATTGTATCTCTCTTTCCGGTAGACACAAGTCTGCAGAGGTTCAAAGACCTGCTGGTGAGAAAATTGTCAACTCAAGTGGAACGTGATCCGTCAACTCCTCTTTCATTTTCTCCAGCAACTGGGGCTGCAAGGAAAATTATAAGATTTCCTAGCCCACCCGCTGGCGGTGATGCAGGGCAGTCAGGAGCAAGTGCTGACATCTGGTCCTTACTGAAGAAGCTTCCAACGATTACTGACATGTCTACTGTCACTGCATATGATTCTGTCACCATCGAAAGAATGGTGGACGATTATGAGTGACAGTATCCAAGTAGGCATGTTAGACAGTTCGTACGTATACTGGCAGTAAAAAGAGGCAATTTGAATGCCCTTGCACAAACTGGCTTTATTTTACCTACAGTAATTTGCCCCCCGCCCCCCTCCCTCACGCCCCCTCTAGTGTGTACTCCGAAAGAGTATTTACTGCAGCCGGTAACCTTGTTAGTGATCGGCGTAGGAGGTTACTTCCACAACATGTGGAGAGGATGATGTTCATCAAAATGAATTATAAATTCCTCCAGGAAGACCTTTACCAGCAATTGCCTCCAGAAAGTACACAGGGACCTGTGACGGTGGATTCCAGTGGGGACAAATTAATACTCTGTGAGGAGGAGGATGTACACAGTGAAAGGGGTGAGGAATCTGAGAATGAGGTGGACATCTTGCCTCTGTAGAGCCAGTTTGTGCAAGGCGAGATTAATTGCTTCTTTTTTGGTGGGGGCCCAAACAAACCAGTCATTTCAGCCACAGTCGTGTGGCAGACCCTGTCGCTGAAATTATTGGTTTGTTAAAGTGTGCTTGTCCTGTTAATACAACATAAGGGTGGGTGGGAGGGCCCAAGGACAATTCCATCTTGTACCTCTTTTTCTTCTTTGCATCATGTGCTGTTTGGGGCCTATTTTTTAAAGTGCCATCCTGTCTGCCACTGCAGTGCCACTCCTAGATTGTGTTGCACACTTGTGTCGCTTAGCTTAGTCATACAGCAGCCTCATTGCACCTCTTTTACTTCTTTGCATGATGTGCTGTTTGGGGCCTAGTTTTATTAAGTACCATTCTGTCTGCCACTGCAGTGCCACTCCTAGATGAGCCAGGCGTTTGTGCCGCACACTTGTGTCGCTTAGCTTAATCATACAGCCACCTTGGTGCAACCTTTTGGCCTAAAAACAATATTGTGAGGTGTTCAGAATAGACTGGAAATGAGTGTTAATGAATGTTACTGAGGTTAATAATACGCTAGGATCAAAATTACCCCCAAATGCTGTGATTTTGGCGTTTTTTTTTTGTTTTTTTTCAAAAATCCTCCACTTCCAAAACCAAAACACGAAAAGGGTGGTTTTGGCAAAACCAATCCAAAACCAAAACATGAGCGGGGAATTAGAACCAAAACAAAAACACAAAACATGAAAAGTACCCGCCGCACATCTCTAAATTACAGTATTATTTCCCACTGTATAATTTTCTGTGCGCATTGAAACATTTCTATATTACCACATTGTCTGCCACTACCAGTGATACAGGTGAGGACTGCTGGGACGTGTGCATACACATTAATTGCTGAAGTTATAATGTAGCAAAATGGATTACTTGTAATTGTATAATGTGAAATGATAGCTCCACATTCTGTAGCATATTCCGCAGTGACATATTAACCTCGGGCTTGGATAATTTGTATACTTTGTCATACGGCATATATGGAAGTTTGTGAATCCTCATTCCAAATTCTGCAGAGGTCCCAAACGCTATTTTCATTCCTGCAAACACCTACTGCAGTGGTTTCTAGTGGAGATATATAGGTATTTCTGTAAGGTTAAAAATGTCCGCATTATAAAATGCCCCTCAGCACACAATGTTCTACCACTGTTTCAGAACATTAGATTCAGAGGGCTGTGTTAAAAGTTTAATAGCGTCATATGTTATACATTTATACATTACTGCTGAGTAATGCATTGTATTTCTATTTATACCGTCTGTCACCAGATAACTCAGCATGTGTAATTTTAAAAACATCTTGACATGATATGCCTCAGTGGGTGCAATGCACACAGATTATACTCTGTTATGCATCACTTGCAGTCATGCACAGCCTTCAATGAACTGTAAATCACAGTCATCACATTAAAGTTACCTTAGTGCTTTTCCCTTTTACCAAATCACTTTGAAGTTCTTCTGAGAAGTTGCTAAACTTTGTCCTGCAGAGTCGGCTCTGCCTTGTTCAGATTACTGGGCAGACAATTCTAATGCCTATTTTAAAGGCATGGAAAAAGGCAACAACCAAAATTGTGCCAGCTAATTACGATGGTTCTTTTATATACATAAAGCCTCAATGGAAGCTAGTTACATGACCGGCGGTCAGGAAATACCGCCCCCAGAATCCCGCCCTCTTACAGCCCTGACAGTCAGCATGCCAGCAAACAGGGACTATTCCCACTCGTGGGTGTCCACGACACCCGACACCCGAGCCCACAGCGTAGCTTCATTGCGCTCGTCCGCCCCGGCTGGGCATCTGAAAGCCTGGATGTTGGCATCGGTATGGTGACCGTCACACATACCCAACCTGCCTCAATAGCTGTCAACGGAAACTATTTAAACGGACAATGTTTCCTTTTCTTTTCTTTTTTTTTTGGGGGGGGGAGGGGTGTCTTTTTAATTGAAGTTTTATTGAATTCATTTTTTATTGAATTTAATTGAAGTTAAACAACTGGAAAGGGGTTGGGATACAGAAAGGAAAAAGGAAGGAAGACAGGAGGAGAGCAATGCAAGACAGCGCAGGCCCAAGGCATAGTCAAAGTTAGAGTTAAGCTGCAGAGGGGATGGCGGTTCGGGTTAGGCTGTGGGAGGGGACCATTAGGGTTAGGCTGCAGAAGGATGGTGGTTAGGGTTAGGCTGTGGGAGGGGACCATTAGGGTTAGGCTGCAGAAGGATGGCGGTTAGGGTTAGGCTGTGGGAGGGGACCATTGGGGTTAGGCTGCAGAAGGATGGCGGTTAGGGTTAAACTGTGGTAGGGGACCATTAGGGTTAGGCTGCAGAAGGATGGTGGTTAGGGTAAGGCTGTGGGAGGGGACCATTAGGGTTAGGCTGCAGAAGGATGGTGGATAGGGTTAGGCTGTGGGAGGGGACCATTAGGGTTAGGCTGCAGAAGGATGGTGGATAGGGTTAGGCTGTGGGAGGGGACCATTAGGGTTAGGCTGCAGAGGGGATGGCGGTTCGGGTCAGGCTGTGGGAGGGGACCATTAGGGCTAGGCTGCAGAAGGATGGTGGATAGGGTTAGGCTGTGGGAAGGGACCATTAGGGTTAGGCTGCAGAAGGATGGTGGTTAGGGTTAGGCTGTGGGAGGGTACCATTAGGGTTAGGCTGCAGAAGGATGGTGGTTAGGGTTAGGCTGTGGGAGGGGACCATTAGGGTTAGGCTGCAGAAGGATGGCGGTTAGGGTTAGGCTGTGAGAGGGGACCATTAGGGTTAGGCTGCAGAAGGATGGTGGTTAGGGTTAGGCTGTGGGAGGGGACCATTAGGGTTAGGCTGCAGAAGGATGGTGGTTAGGGTTAGGCTGTGGGAGGGGACCATTAGGGTTAGGCTGCAGAAGGATGGTGGTTAGGGTTAGGCTGTGGGAGGGGACCATTAGGGTTAGGCTGCAGAAGGATGGCGGTTAGGGTTAGGCTGTGGGAGGGGACCATTAGGGTTAGGCTGCAGAAGGATGGCGGTTAGGGTTAGGCTTTTTGAGAGGATAGTTAGAGTGAGTGAGGGGGTGAGTTTACCTGTAGCAAGCAAGACGAATGTGAATCTTCATCTGTACTTGAGATAGTTCTAATGGTAAATTTACTAAAGATCGATTTTGATCAATTTCAAACCAACATCTATGGGCCTAATTCAGACCTGATAGCAGCAGCAAATTTGGTAACTAATGGGCAAAACCATGTGCATCTGCCCCCCCCCCTTGCAGTGCACATGGTTTTGCCCATAAGCTAACATATTTGCTACTACGATCAGATCTGAATTAGGCCCTATGTTGTGTTTTATGGTTTAAGGGGGTCATTCCGACCTGATCGTAGCTGTGCTACATTTAGCAGAGCTACGATCACTGACACAGACATGCTGGGGGACGCCCAGCACAGGGCTAGTCCGCCCCGCATGTCTGACAGGGCTAGTCCGCCCCGCATGTCTGGCCCGGCCCCATCGCACAATGTACTTGTAGAGTAACTCCCAGCCAGTGCAGCTCCTGCGGCTGGCCGGGAGTTACTTGTCGCTGCCAGGGTCGCAGAGACTGCGTGTGACATCATGCAACCCCCCCCCCCCCCCCCCCCGCACGCACAGTCCGGCCACGCCTGCGTTGGTCGGGCCGCACCCCAAAAACCGCCGCCCCCTCCCGCCCAGCGATCGCTAGGCAACGACGGCCGGCGGCTGTCTGGCATGCACCAGTGCACTGCGGTGCCGGCACATGCACAATTCTGACCCGATCGCACCGCTGCAAAAAAACTGCAGCGTGCGATCGGTTCGGAATGACCCCCTTAATCGCACATTTAATAGCAGTCGATTTTGTTAAATTGTTTAAAAAAACAAATCAACATATAAAACAAAAAAACAACAATTGTCTATTAGTAAAGGTGAGATTTAAGGCCCATACACACTGGGGCCAATATTTACTAAAAAATCGAGTTTGTCCGATTTGTGTTTTTTTTTCTAAGTCCCAACACGGGAATTCACTAAGCACCAATCTCGGCAGTGTTTGGACTATGCGTAATGGTTTGAATGACAAAGTTCAGAAATACGAATGACTAGACCATCGGTCAAACGCGGCTGTTATTTCATACAACACGGGTATTCACTATTCATTCGTATTTGGGTGTTAGTCTCTGAGTGCTCAATTGCGGTCGTATTTTTTTGCGATTCGTTAAAAAAAGCGGCATAAAAATAGACCTGCTTTTTTCAGGCGTGTTTACATGTTTTGCAACACCCAAATCACTCACACCTGAATAAGGATGCCTATAAAAGGATCTTAGGCTCATTTCAATCCACCTACACTCAGAAATGGCAGCAGGACTGTGGGCCAGTGATATTTTGTGTGCTGTGGGATTCATCAGACTCAGACATCAGCCTGTAAGTAACCAGGGCCAACAAACTGAACATGGTCAGCAGGTTGTACAGGTTCCGCGGAGGCTGCGCAGGCCTCGTTTTTAGGGGGCGTTTAAACTTGAACGCATTGTCCGATGATACGGTCATACAGATGTTCCGTCTAAATCGTAACAACATTTTCCGTCTGTATGACCTTGTCAAACTGGGCCTAGACCCTGAGACTGCACGCTCTCGCTCTGTCTCAGGCCTGCACAAACTCCTGGCTGTATTGCACTTTCTGGCTACTGGCAGCTTTCAGGCTGTGTCTGGGGATGTCATAGGAATCTCACAGCCCTCATTTTCGAGAATATTAACACAGGTGATGTATACCTAACTACCTGTTTTTTGTTTGTTTTAATTTCTCAGTGGCCAGTTCTGTCCTAAAATCTCATGTTTAATTTTCTTTCAAATATACACACAGGTACATCGATGCCTCAATCTGCTTCCCTACCCAGGAGCACTGGCGTAACTACTGCCCCCGCAGTCCTTGCGGTGGCTTGGGGGCGAGGGACTGCGGGGGCGCCGCCACTGATTTAGAGCAAATTGACATGCGGACGAGCATCTGCATGTCAATCTGTTGTCACTAACCCTCCCTGCTGTGTTGGAGGGACACGGAGGGCACAGCGCGCGCCTCTCCCGTGTCCCTCCTGCGTCTCCGGCGGGTCTAATAAAGGAAGTGCCGTTCGTGGGCTCTGATTGGCTCACGAACCGGCACTTCCTTTATTAGACCCGCCGGAGACGCAGGAGGGACACGGGAGAGGCGCGCGCTGTGCCCTCCGTGTCCCTCCAACACAGCAGCGGGGGGGGGGCACTGAGGGAGCATATGTGGCACTGAGGGGGGTGTATGTGTACCTGGCACATATGGGGGGGGGCTATATTTCGCACTGTGGGGGAATATCTGGCACTGGGGGCATATGTGGCACTGGGGGGGTATATTTGGCACTGTGGGGAATATCTGGCACTGGGGGCATATGTGGCACTGGGGGGGTATATGTGTACCTGACACATGGGGGGGCTATATTTGGCACTGGGGGCATGTGAGTACTTGGCACCGTGGGGGAATATCTGGCACTGGGGACATATGTGGCACTGGGAGCACAGCATTAGCAACAAGCACTACCCCCTAGCAACGAGCATGACACCCAGTGCATGAAACCCCTGGCAACGAGCATGACACCCAGTGCATGAAACACCTGGCAACGAGCATGACACCCTGAGCATGAAAACCCCTGGCACCGTGCATGGGACCAAGAGCATGAAACCCCTGGCAACGAGCAGGTAATTTAAAAGTAATTAGAAGCCTTACTGTAATGGGCATTGCGGTGTGTGGCATAATGTATCACGGACATTGCGATGTGTGTCATAATGTGTCACAAGCATTATGGTGTGTGGTATACTATATCACGGGCATTGTGGTATGTGGTATAATGTCTCAGGGGCATTGCAGTGTGGCATAGGGTATAACAGGCATTGCGGTATGTGTCACAGGCATTACGGTGTGTGGTATACTATATCACGGGCATTGTGATATGTGGTATAATGTCTCAGGGTCATTGCAGTATGTGGCATAATGTATCACGGACATTGCGGTGTGTGTCATAATGTGTCAGGCATTACGGTGTGTTGTATACTATATCACGGGCATTGTGGTATGTGGTATAACGTCTCAGGGTCATTGCAGTGTGGGGTAATGTATAACGGGCATTGCGGTGTGTGGCATAGGGTATAACAGGCATTGCGGTATGTGTCAGGCATTACTGTGTGTTGTATACTATATCACGGGCATTGTGGTATGTGGTATTATGTCTCAGGGTCATTGCGGTGTGTGTCATAATGTGTCACAGACATTGTATGTGCTATAATGTATCAGGGGCATTGCAGTGTGTAGCATAATGTATAACGGGCATTGCGATTCCTGTCATAATGTGTCACAGGCATTACGGTGTGTGGCATAATGTGTCGGGGGCATTATGGTGTGTGCATATTGTGTCATGTGCATTATTGTGTGTGGAATAATGTCTAAGGGCCATTGCAGTATGTGGCCTAATGTATACTGGGCATTACTATAAGGAGGAAAAATGACAAATAATGTAATGGGCATGAATCAGGATTATTTTTCTTTCCTGTGGTGGCTAACGTCTGGGCGTGCAGGTTGCAAAACTGTGGTATAAGAAAGTATTTTCCTGCAATGCCACGCCCCTTTATGCGAAGCCACGCCCATTCCAATGAAACCACTCCCCTTTTTGCGGTGCACGCATTTTTATCCCTTTGATAGTGCCAATTATGGGGGATGAGGGGAGGGGGCGCCGAAGAATTTTTTGGCTTGGGGGAGAAAAATTTCTAGTTACGCCACTGCCCAGGAGTCTCAGTGGCATGCCGTCAGGGTAGATTTCTATGAGCTGGCTGGCATGCCCAATGTGCTGGGAGCCATAGATTGCACACACATTCAGCTGAGACCACCTAGGGGCAGGCAGCACATCTATACTAATCGACATCTAGAGCACTCCACAAATGTGCAGGTGGTTTGTGATGCAAATCTCAAAATAATGAGTGTTGTTGCTGGTTACCCTGGGGACTGCCATGACTCCTTCATCCTCAGTCAGTCATCCCTCTTTAATAAGTTTGAGGATGGACAAATGCCAGATGGGTGGCTGCTGGGTATGTAATTTGATATGTGTAGGCCTGCGTCTACTTTGTCCAAATACAGGGGCAGATGTATTAACCTGGAGAAGGCGTAAGGAAGTGATAAACCAGTGATATGTGCAAGGTGATAAAGGCACCAGCCAATCAGCTCCAATATGTAAATTATCATTTAGGGACAGATTACCCGCTGCCTTTATTACCTTGTACATATCACTGGTTTATCACTTCCTTATGCCTTCTCCAGGTTAATACATCTGCCCCACAGTGTGTTACTTATGTGTTGCTGTATCTTAACATGAATCACGTTACTATATCTGTCTTTTAGGTGATGGAGGATATGGCTGTTTCTCTTGGCTTCTAACTCCATTGTCCCAACCTGATACCCCTGCTGAACACAATTACAGTCATGCACATAAATCCACGCGGAATGTGATAGAAAGATGTTTTGGTGTGCTGAAATCTAGGTTTCGGTGTCTGGATAAGTCTGGTGGCCTTTTGTTGTATAGTCCCTTGAAGGTGACTCAAATTGTGTTCTGCTGCTGCTTTCTTCATAACGTGTTTGCAACAACATCTGCCACATGTTGAGGAGGAGGATGAAGAAAGCAGCCAGCAAGCAGAGGAATTAGAGACATCTGGTGATACTTGGAGTACAGATGTAGGGAGGCAGGTTAGGCAAGACCTCATAAATCGTTATTTTTAAGGTAAGTTTTGTTTGCTTCTTTCATTTGTTGTGTAAGGCTAAATATATGTTGCTCCATTTTTCAATTGAAAACCATTACTCAGAATGTGTCTGTCTCCTTGAGACATACAAACATACCCTCGCTTTATGCTATACAAATGTAGCATGTGTATTGTGTTTATTTAAAAACTCAAAACAACAGATTATGAGTTGTATGCATGAAGTCTGGATAAGTGTTAATAAACTTGGATTGAAAATTTATTACAAGCACACATAATCCACATAGTAATTTATTTTGTATTTTACTTTATGATTGTGTGTAATGTCCTAATGCACAGGTTCTCAAACTCGGCCCCCAGGACCCCACACAGTGCATGTTTTGCAGGTAACCCAGTAGAAGCACAGGTGTATGAATTACTCACAGACACATTTTAAAAGGTTCACAGGTGGAGCTAATTATGTCACTTGTGATTCTGTGAGGAGACCTGCAAAACATGCACTGTGTGGGGTCCTGAGGGCCGAGTTTGAGAACCTGTGTCCTAATTAAACAGTCCTCCACATATAATATGTTAGCCTTGAGGAATACATGTGTCCCTATGTGTGATGCTCCATCGTATTTAAGGGACACAAACTTAGTCTCATCCAAAATAATTTATTTCGTAATGTTTGCTGCAGTAAACTTGCTGATTTGTAAGTAAATACACAGTTTGCCACATATATACATTATTATACACATTATCTGTGGGGTTTTTTTTTAATTCAAATTTCTTTGTTTCTGCATCATGTGTAAGAAACTGATTACTCATTTTTAACACACACAAACATGGCCCAACAATAATGACATTCATTTTGGCACTGAATTATCTAAATTCAATCACAACATATTAAAAATAAGAATTTACTTACCGATAATTATATTTCTCGTAGTCCGTAGTGGATGCTGGGACTCCGTCAGGACCATGGGGAATAGCGGCTCCGCAGGAGACAGGGCACAAAAGTAAAAGCTTTAGGATCAGGTGGTGTGCACTGGCTCCTCCCCCTATGACCCTCCTCCAAGCCTCAGTTAGGATACTGTGCCCGGACGAGCGTACACAATAAGGAAGGATTTTGAATCCCGGGTAAGACTCATACCAGCCACACCAATCACACTGTACAACCTGTGATCTGAACCCAGTTAACAGCATGATAACAGCGGAGCCTCTGAAAAGATGGCTCACAACAATAATAACCCGATTTTTGTAACAATAACTATGTACAAGTATTGCAGACAATCCGCACTTGGTATGGGCGCCCAGCATCCACTACGGACTACGAGAAATAGAATTATCGGTAAGTAAATTCTTATTTTCTCTGACGTCCTAGTGGATGCTGGGACTCCGTCAGGACCATGGGGATTATACCAAAGCTCCCAAACGGGCGGGAGAGTGCGGATGACTCTGCAGCACCGAATGAGAGAACTCCAGGTCCTCCTCAGCCAGGGTATCAAATTTGTAGAATTTTGCAAACGTGTTTGCTCCTGACCAAGTAGCAGCTCGGCAAAGTTGTAAAGTCGAGACCCCTCGGGCAGCCGCCCAAAATGAGCCCACCTTCCTTGTGAAATGGGCATTTACATATTTTGGCTGTGGCAGGCCTGCCACAGAATGTGCAAGCTGAATTGTACTACACATCCAACTAGCAATCGTCTGCTTAGAAGCAAGAGCACCCAGTTTGTTGGGTGCATACAGGATAACAGCAAGTCAGTTTTCCTGACTCCAGCCGTCCTGGAAACCTATATTTTCAGGGCCCTGACAACATCTAGCAACTTGGAGTCCTCCAAGTCCCTAATAGCCGCAGGTACCACAATAAACTGGTTCAGGTGAAACGCTGACACCACCTTAGGGAGAAACTGGGGACGAGTCCGCAGCTCTGCCCTGTCCGAATGGACAATCAGATATGGGCTTTTGTGAGACAAAGCCACCAATTCTGAACTCGCCTGGCCGAGGCCAGGGCCAACCGCATGGTCACTTTTCATGTGAGATATTTCAAATCCAGAGATTTGAGCGGTTTAAAATGTGATTTGAGGAATCCCAGAACTACGTTGAGATCCCACAGTGCCACTGGAGGCACAAAAGGGGGTTGTATATGCAGTACTCCCTTGACAAACTTCTGGACTTCAGGAAGTGAAGCCAATTCTTTCTGGAAGAAAATTGACAGGGCCGAAATTTGAACCTTAATGGACCCCAATTTGAGGCCCATAGACACTCCTGTTTGCAGGAAATGCAGGAATCGACCGAGTTGAAATTTCTTCGTGGGGCCTTCCTGGCCTCACACCACGCAACATATTTTCGCCACATGTGGTGATAATGTTGTGCGGTCACCTCCTTCCTGGCTTTGACCAGGGTAGGAATGACCTCTTCCGGAATGCCTTTTTCCTTTAGGATCCGGCGTTCCACCGCCATGCCGTCAAATGCAGCCGCGGTAAGTCTTGGAACAGACATGGTACTTGCTGAAGCAAGTCCCTTCTTAGCGGCAGAGGCCATGAGTCCTCTGTGAGCATTTCTTGAAGTTCCGGGTACCAAGTCCTTCTTGGGCAATCCGGAGCCACGAGTATAGTTCTTACTCCTCTACGTCTTATAATTCTCAGTACCTTGGGTATGAGAAGCAGAGGAGGGAACACATACACCGACTGGTACACCCACTGTGTTACCAGAACGTCCACAGCTATTGCCTGAGGGTCTCTTGACCTGGCGCAATACCTGTCCAGTTTTTTGTTCAGGCGGGACGCCATCATGTCCACCTTTGGTCTTTCCCAACGGTTCACAATCATGTGGAAGACTTCCCGATGAAGTCCCCACTCTCCCGGGTGGAGGTCGTGCCTGCTGAGGAAGTCTGCTTCCCAGTTGTCCACTCCCGGAATGAACACTGCTGACAGTGCTATCCCATGATTTTCCGCCCAGCGAAGAATCTTTGCAGTTTCTGCCATTTCCCTCCTGCTTCTTGTGCCGCCCTGTCTGTTTACGTGGGCGACTGCCGTGATGTTGTCCCACTGGATCAATACCGGCTGACCTTGAAGCAGAGGTCTTGCTAAGCTTAGAGCATTGTTTTATGTGGAGAGAAGTCTCCAGACTTGATCACACTCCCTGGAAATTTTTTTTTTTTTTTCCTGTGTGACTGCTCCCCAGCCTCTCCGGCTGGCATCCGTGGTCACCAGGACCCAGTCCTGAATGCCGAATCTGCGGCCCTTTAGTAGATGAGCACTCTGCAGCCACCGCAGAAGAAACACCCTTGTCCTTGGAGACAGGGTTATCCGCTGATGCATCTGAAGATGCGATCCGGACCATTTTTCCAGCAGATCCCACTGAAAAGTTCTTGCGTGAAATCTGCCGAATGGAATCGCTTCGTAAGAAGCCACCATTTTTCCCAGGACCCTTGTGCAATGATGCACTGACACTTTTCCTGGTTTTAGGAGGTTCCTGACTAGCTCGGATAACTCCCTTGCTTTCTTCTCCGGGAGAAACACCTTTTTCTGGACTGTGTCCAGAATCATCCCTAGGAACAGCAAATTGTCGTCGGAAACAGCTGCGGTTTTGGAATATTTAGAATCCACCCATGCTGTCGTAGAACTACTTGAGATAGTGCTACTCCGACCTCCAACTGTTCACTGGACCTTGCCCTTATCAGGATATCGTCCATTTTCTTTGAAGAAGAATCATCATTTCGGCCATTACCTTGGTAAAGACCCGGGGTGCCGTGGACAATCCAACCGGCATCGTCTGAAACTGATAGTGACAGTTCTGTACCACGAACCTGAGGTACCCTTGGTGAGAAGGGCAAATTGGGACATGGAGGAAGCATCCCTGATGTCCCGGGACACCATATAGTCCCCTTCTTCCTGGTTCGCTATCACTGCTCTGAGTGACTCCATCTTGATTTGAACCTTTGTATGTAAGTGTTCAAATATTTCAGATTTAGAATAGGTCTCACCGAGCCGTCTGGCTTCAGTACCTCAATATAGTGTGGAATAATACCCCTTTCCTTGTTGTAGGAGGAGTACTTTGATTATCACCTGCTGGGAATACAGCTTGTGAATTGTTTCCAATACTGCCTCCCTGTCGGAGGGAGACGTTGGTAAAGCAGACTTCAGGAACCTGCGAGGGGGAGACGTCTCGAATTTCCAATCAGTACCCTTGGGATACTACTTGTAGGATCCAGGGGTCCTGTACGGCCCCAGCGTCATGCTGAGGACTTGGCAGAAGCGGTGGAGGGCTTCTGTTCTTGGGAATGGGCTGCCTGCTGCAGTCTTCTTCCCTTTCCTCTATCCCTGGGCAGATATGACTGGCCTTTTGCCCGCTTGCCCTTATGGGGACGAAAGGACTGAGGCTGAAAAGACGGTGTCTTTTTCTGCTTAGATGTGACTTAGGGTAAAAAAGGTGGATTTTCCAGCTGTTGCCGTGGCCACCAGGTCCGATGGACCGACCCCAAATAACTCCTCCCCTTTATACGGCAATACTTCCATGTGCCGTTTGGAATCTGCATCACCTGACCACTGTCGTGTCCATAAACATCTTCTGGCAGATATGGACATCGCACTTACTCTTGATGCCAGAGTGCAAATATGTGCTCTATAGTCAATAAAATACTGTCCCTGTCAAGGGTATCAATATTTTCAGTCAGGGAATCCGACCAAGCCACCCCAGCGCTGCACATCCAGGCTGAGGCGATAGCTGGTCGCAGTATAACACCAGTATGTGTGTATATACTTTTTAGGATATTTTCCAGCCTCCTATCAGCTGGCTCCTTGAGGGCGGCCGTATCTGGAGACGGTAACGCCACTTGTTTTGATAAGCGTGTGAGCGCCTTATCCACCCTAAGGGGTGTTTCCCAACGCGCCCTAACTTCTGGCGGGAAAGGGTATACCGCCAATAATTTTCTATCGGGGGAAACCCACGCATCATCACACACTTCATTTAATTTATCTGATTCAGGAAAAACTACATGTAGTTTTTTCACACCCACATAATACCCTTTTTTGTGGTACTTGTAGTATCAGAAATATGTAACACCTCCTTCATTGCCCTTAACATGTAACGTGTGGCCCTAAAGGAAAATACGTTTGTTTCTTCACCGTCGACACTGGAGTCAGTGTCCGTGTCTGTGTCTATGTCGACCGACTGAGGTAAATGGGCGTTTTAAAGCCCCTGACGGTGTTTGAGACGCCTGGACAGGTACTAATTTGTTTGCCGGCCGTCTCATGTCGTCAACCGACCTTGAAGCGTGTTGACATTATCACGTAATTCCTTAAATAAGCCATCCATTCCGGTGTCGACTCCCTAGAGAGTGACATCACCATTACAGGCAATTGCTCCACCTCCTCACCAACATCGTCCTCATACATGTCGACACACACGTACCGACACACAGCACACCCAGGGAATGCTCTGATAGAGGACAGGACCCCACTAGCCCTTTGGGGAGACAGAGGGAGAGTTTGCCAGCACACACCAAAACGCTATAATTATACAGGGACAACCTTTATATAAGTGTTTTCCCTTATAGCATCTTAATATATAATCATATCGCCAAATAAGTGCCCCCCCTCTCTGTTTTAACCCTGTTTCTGTAGTGCAGTGCAGGGGAGAGCCTGGGAGCCTTCCCACCAGCAGTTCTGTGAGGGAAAATGGCGCTGTGTGCTGAGGAGATAGGCCCCGCCCCCTATTCCGGCGGGCTCTTCTCCCGGTTTTTCTGAGACCTGGCAGGGGTGAAATACATCCATATAGCCTCAGGGACTATATGTGATGTATTCTTTTTAGCCAGAAAAGGTATTAACATTGCTGCCCAGGGCGCCCCCCCCAGCGCCCTGCACCCTCAGTGACCGTTGGTGTGAAGTGTGCTGAGAGCAATGGCGCACAGCTGCAGTGCTGTGCGCTACCTCATGAAGACTGAAAAGCCTTCAGCCGCCGGTTTCTGGACCTCTTCTTACTTCGGCATCTGCAAGGGGGTCGGCGGCGCGGCTCCGGTGACCCATCCAGGCTGTACCTGTGATCGTCCCTCTGGAGCTAGTGTCCAGTAGCCTAAGAAGCAAATCCATCCTGCACGCAGGTGAGTTCACTTCTTCTCCCCTAAGTCCCTCGTTGCAGTGAGCCTGTTGCCAGCAGGACTCACTGAAAATAAGAAAACTATCAAAACTTTTACTCTAAGCAGCTCTTTATGAGAGCCACCTAGATTGCACCCTTCTCGGCCGGGCACAAAAACCTAACTGAGGCTTGGAGGAGGGTCATAGGGGGAGGAGCCAGTGCACACCACCTGATCCTAAAGCTTTTACTTTTGTGCCCTGTCTCCTGCGGAGCCGCTATTCCCCATGGTCCTGACGGAGTCCCAGCATCCACTAGGACGTCAGAGAAACCTTTTTAACCAACTCAATTGTGTTATTCTTGTAATGTTGTATAGAGAAGAAAGGTAAAATAGTTAACAATCACATTGTAATTTGTATTGGCTGCAGGATATGAGAATGATTGGAATCTAGAAAGAGTAATGATTAGAAAAAAATCAAGTGGTCTGGTTACTGCATGCTAAAGACATTCTGCCTGGCTGCCAATTATTGTGTCTGCAGAATATGAGAATGATTGGAATCTAGAAAGAGTAATGATTAGAAAAAAAATCAAGTGGTCTGGTTACTGCATGCTAAAGACATTCTGCCTGGCTCCAATTATTGTGTCTGCAGGATATAAGAATGATTGGAATCTAGAAAGAGTAATGATTAGAAAAAAATCAAGTGGTCTGGTTACTTCCTGCTAACATCTATGTGCAGCTCAAACAACATTTCCCTCCTCCAAAAAAATTCAAAGATGAAAAAGAATAAATGTGCGTACAAATTTCCTGTTGTTGTTTGTACCACTTATAATTAATGATGTTGTACAAATTGACAAGGAGCTAAGTGTTATATCTATTTTGACAAACATACACTTACTAATTATTTTGATTTACTTCTCTGAAATTAAAAATGTGAGGTTTATTTGTTAATTTTTTTTGGGTGGCTGCTTGTCCTGCCCTTTGCCTTTACCACTGTCATGTTGGCGTGCTCTGGTGGTGATGACACTGGCGTGATATTTGGAGTAGTCGTACCAGAACTGCTGCTTGTTTGCTGTTGGTGCATGGATCTGAGTGTTTCATTGAGGTTAGTGAGGGTGGCATTGAGTTCACGTAGCATTTTGATTGTCTACAATTCGGAATAAAGTTTCATTTATCTTTTGATTGTTTTGAAAAATGTTCATATAGCTTTGCTGTTGTCTGTGCTGTTCTTCCATTAGTCTGTGCTGTTCTTCCATTATGCGCTGTAAGTTGCCCATGACCTGTGTAATGTCTGCACGCATGCGTTCCATGGTATTGCCAATTCTGGTGGTTTGTTCATTTTGTCTACTCATATTTCTGGTTATTCTTCTGAGGCGATATGGTAGGCTTGCAAACATTTGTATCTGCCTATGCAGGCAATCTTCATTAGTGGCCTGCTGTTTAGCCCAAATGTTCAAAAACACATGATCAGGGCCTTGTGTTACTGGTGTTGTTGGGCTGTGTTATGGTGGTGGTGGTGTGCTTTGCTGTGGTGGTGTACTCACAGGTGCTGGGGGTCTGATTCCTTGGCTTAATGGCTGCATTTATAACATGATTGTCTCATCCATGTCACTGTGTTGCTGTTGTTGCGGAGGGATGCTGTTACCAGGACTAGAAGCTGAAATTTAGAAAAATTATCCGTTAGCTATCCATATGTTTGATAAATTATAACAAATCACTACACATGAAACACATGTCATTGACTGTTGCTTTCAGATATCCTGCCTAGCAACATCATCAATCATAACTTAAATACATACATATGCCTGTTTGTGGCAAATGTGTCTGGTTACTTCATTGTGAAAGCAAACACATTAGTTTTATTGTAGATCAGACATACTCCACCATAAAAACACATTGTAATCCATAATGTGTTACCTTATAGCATTTCAAAAACAAACATAGTAATGTTTTTATATGTATTTGGCAATGTTAGGTCAAACACACATGTGAAAATTTCTTAAACAACCTTACTATTTTCCAAAATGAAACATGAGTTTCTGTTGCAACATCTTACACACAATGTGCTACTGTATGGCTGAAGTGGACATACATATCTTTACAGGATGTGGACAAGGCCATTTTGCTAGGATTCCATTTCATGTTGTACTGACTTCGGTAAGAATATCAGATTTTGATGTGTTTTGACTTAATGCGTTTAAGTAAAAGTTTTATTACGATCTGAAATTTATTAAATTTCTTTCAGATTGATACTCACAATCAAGATGAGGGGAGTGTGGTTCACGGCTTGGAGGTGTGTCCAAAATTTGGAGTGGGGGGACCGAACATACTGTCGATAATCTTCGTGGCGGGGTAGCCTGCTGTGGTTGGCCCTGGACATCAGACCTTGCTTTCTTTGCTACCACATGTTTTTTTTGGTGGTGTGTTACAGAAGTCCGACTTCTGCTGCTCCAGACTTCTTTGGATGGACCTAGTATTGAAAGTTAAATTTGGTTATGGCCATTCCTTTACAAACATACCCTATACTACAATGGAGACTTTACCTGCTTCCGCAGCGTCATCATCATTAGATGTCATCGGAGTTACTGTAGGACGACCAGTACTGCTTTTTTCCAACACTGTAAAACCAAAATAAAAACTCATGTATTCATGCTATTGTTGATACATCCACCCATTATGCTTATAAACATTAATTCTTTAAAAAATGCTTGTTTTATTAAAAAAAAACACATAAAGACCGTAAACCAAAAAAACACTACATAAAACAATAAACATTGTCCAATAGCCATATGCACTATGGAAAGTGCAACACAGGAAAACATGTACAGGACACAGACAGAGGACACAAGTAAAAATACATACACTAACAACCAAAAACACACACATCTTCATTTTGTAATGAAAGGAAAAAATTTACAGATGCAATATAGAAATTGCTCTGTGATGTGGCACTCCAAACACACATTACCACTATATGAGCCAAACAAAAACAAAACCCCCCCCAAAAAAAATTAATAAAAAATGTAACAAAATTAGACTGCAGTGTTGTGTCTCGGTACAAATACAGACTCAAACTGAACAAACAAATAGTGGGTTTTTAAAAAAAAATATTACATTCAGTAATACTGACATTACACATGTAAGTGGTTTCCAAACCACTTTCCACTACTCCAGCCTCTAACATGACAACCACTGTTTTTGCAACATTGCACATGGATAACCTAAATATAAAACATTGGAGGTCATTCCGAGTTGTTCGCTCGCAAGCGGATTTTAGCAGATTTGCTCATGCTAAGCCGCCGCCTACTGGGAGTGAATCTTAGCATCTTAAAATTGCGAACGATGTATTCGCAATATTGCGATTACACACCTCGTAGCAGTTTCTGAGTAGCTCCAGACTTACTCGGCATCTGCGATCATTTCAGTGCTTGTCGTTCCTGGTTTGACGTCACAAACACACCCAGCGTTCGCCCAGACACTCCTCCGTTTCTCCGGCCACTCCTGCGTTTTTTCCGGAAACGGTAGCGTTTTTTCCCACACGCCCATAAAACGGCCTGTTTCCGCCCAGTAACACCCATTTCCTGTCAATCACATTACGATCGCCAGAACGATGAAAAAGCCGTGAGTAAAATGACTAAGTGCATAGCAAATTTACTTGGCGCAGTCGCAGTGCGAACATTGCGCATTAAGCGGAAAATCGCTGCGATGCGAAGATTTTTACCGAGCGAACAACTCGGAATGAGGGCCCTAGTCCAAATTAAAAACTTAAAAATGTGCAAAAGGAAAACATTATTGCTGGACAATTCAATGACACACCAAGTCCAAACTACACATAGAAAATATACAGAAAAAAAACACATGACATACAATAAAGTAAGATGTTTCATTGGCTTTTGTAGAAAACATTACCAAAAAAAAATTATTTGCTGACACACACTTGAAGATGGGAGTAATATGCAACGTCACATGACACACATTTGAAAAAAAAAAAAAAAAAGGTCATAGAATGTTAATGCAAATACACATGCTCACCATTCTTCCTGGGCCTATCTGAATCCCGGACATGGGTTGCAGAGACTACTTCAGGAGGTATTACACTCCGCATGGGCTCCTCATACTCCAGATATCTTGCAATATAGGGCTGCCCACCACCGGTTTTTCGAACCGACTTCGCCTCCTTGGCCATTTTGGACTTGACACGTCGCTTTATGTCATAGTACCGTTTGCGGCACGTGTCCTCCGTCCGCTTGACCACCCCCTCACTATTGACAGCAGCAACAACTTTCGCCCACAACACCGTCTTCTTCCGTGTTGGCACCTTGGCGGACTCAGGCCCAAATAGCTGCCGCTGATACTTCATCAGCTCCCGCACCAATGCCACATTTTCTGCATAACTAAACTTGACATTCCGCCCAGTCTTAGTAGTGGTGCGTGGCTGCGGAGCTCTCCGACTGTCACTATCACTGTCACTTGAGGCTGCTGCAGCAACCTTACCCACCTCCTCCACCTCACTAACCTCACTCACACTCACCTCCTCCACCTGACCGACCTCCTCCCCCTCACTCACACCCTCCACCTCACCCACCTCTGAGTCACACATAATTGTGTGTCTAAACACTTAACACAGAAAAACAAACAAACAAACAAACAACACACTCCTCCACTACCACTGCAAAAATCACACACACACACACACACACACACACACACACACACACACACACACACACACACACACGGGACTATAAATAAAAAATACTTGGACAAAAAATTAGACAAAACCACAAAAAACAAGACTACAAGAATGACAAGACTACTTTCAAACACAATACTACACTCAGTAATCGCAAACAACACTCCTCACCAAACCAAAAACTCACCTGCCTCCACAGCACAACCTCCCTCCTCACCACTAACTAAACCCATGAGGTGCAGATGGTTTGGGGCGTATTTATATGGTTGCGCACAGACACTCCTACATCTGAAACACAACCAATCACGAACGGGGATGAAAAACGAAACTAAAAGTGAAAATGCGGCCGGGGTTTAAAAAAAACACTGCCGCGTTTAACTTAGAAAATAAACCAGCAAAAACAACAAAAACACGTACGCAAACGACAACGATGGCCGTAAATGTGCCAAAAAACCCCCGACTGGCATAGACATCGGAAAACACGAAAACCATAAAGTCGACTGCTTCGTAACTTTGTGTATATAGTTTCAAAAAGTTGCATGAAAATGCACCTGATACAAAACGAGTTAAAACACTACACAAACCGACACATACACGAATATTAGTAAAAATTGGCTTGGGTGATTTTAAGCTGAAAGCAGGTCACTTTTGCTGTTTTGAGCTGCTTTCAGCTCAAAGCCGCCCAGTGTGTATGGCCAAACGATGAGCTGTGAGCGCTGATGAGCACTCCCGCTTCATCGCTGGCAGCTGCCATTTATCTACTGGTATTACCAGTAGATGAACGGCGAGGTGAGCGGCTTTCCATAGCGTCTTGCTATGTTCATATACGTTGGGCAAAAACGCCCAGTGTGTATGCACCTTTAGACACTGAAAAACAACATTGATGTTGATTGATTTAAAAATCAGCCAGCATTGATCTCTAGTAAATTTACTCCCTTGAGTTTTCATTGATAGAGATGAGCGCCTGAAATTTTTCGGGTTTTGTGTTTTGGTTTTGGGTTCGGTTCCGCGGCCGTGTTTTGGGTTCGACCGCGTTTTGGCAAAACCTCACAAAAAATTTTTTGTCGGATTCGGGTGTGTTTTGGATTCGGGTGTTTTTTTCAAAAAACCCTAAAAAACAGCTTAAATCATAGAATTTGGGGGTCATTTTGATCCCATATTATTATTAACCTCAAAAACCATAATTTCCACTCATTTTCAGTCTATTCTGAATACCTCACACCTCACAATATTATTTTTAGTCCTAAAATTTGCACCGAGGTCGCTGGATGACTAAGCTAAGCGACCCTAGTGGCCGACACAAACACCTGGCCCATCTAGGAGTGGCACTGCAGTGTCACGCAGGATGTCCCTTCCAAAAAACCCTCCCCAAACAGCACATGACGCAAAGAAAAAAAGAGGCGCAATGAGGTAGCTGTGTGAGTAAGATTAGCGACCCTAGTGGCCGACACAAACACCGGGCCCATCTAGGAGTGGCACTGCAGTGTCACGCAGGATGGCCCTTCCAAAAAACCCTCCCCAAACAGCACATGACGCAAAGAAAAAAAGAGGCGCAATGAGGTAGCTGTGTGAGTAAGATTAGCGACCCTAGTGGCCGACACAAACACCGGGCCCATTTAGGAGTGGCACTGCAGTGTCACGCAGGATGTCCCTTCCAAAAAACCCTCCCCAAACAGCACATGACGCAAAGAAAAAAAGAGGCGCAATGAGGTAGCTGTGTGAGTAAGATTAGCGACCCTAGTGGCCGACACAAACACCGGGCCCATCTAGGAGTGGCACTGCAGTGTCACGCAGGATGGCCCTTCCAAAAAACACTCCCCAAACAGCACATGACGCAAAGAAAAAAAGAGGCGCAATGAGGTAGCTGACTGTGTGAGTAAGATAAGCGACCCTAGTGGCCGACACAAACACCGGGCCCATTTAGGAGTGGCACTGCAGTGTCACGCAGGATGTCCCTTCCAAAAAACCCTCCCCAAACAGCACATGACGCAAAGAAAAAAAGAGGCGCAATGAGGTAGCTGTGTGAGTAAGATTAGCGACCCTAGTGGCCGACACAAACACCGGGCCCATTTAGGAGTGGCACTGCAGTGTCACGCAGGATGTCCCTTCCAAAAAACCCTCCCCAAACAGCACATGACGCAAAGAAAAAAAGAGGCGCAATGAGGTAGCTGTGTGAGTAAGATTAGCGACCCTAGTGGCCGACACAAACACCGGGCCCATCTAGGAGTGGCACTGCAGTGTCACGCAGGATGGCCCTTCCAAAAAACACTCCCCAAACAGCACATGACGCAAAGAAAAAAAGAGGCGCAATGAGGTAGCTGACTGTGTGAGTAAGATAAGCGACCCTAGTGGCCGACACAAACACCGGGCCCATTTAGGAGTGGCACTGCAGTGTCACGCAGGATGTCCCTTCCAAAAAACCCTCCCCAAACAGCACATGACGCAAAGAAAAATAAAAGAAAAAAGAGGTGCAAGATGGAATTGTCCTTGGGCCCTCCCACCCACCCTTATGTTGTATAAACAAAACAGGACATGCACACTTTAACCAACCCATCATTTCAGTGACAGGGTCTGCCACACGACTGTGACTGATATGACGGGTTGGTTTGGACCCCCCCCAAAAAAGAAGCAATTAATCTCTCCTTGCACAAACTGGCTCTACAGAGGCAAGATGTCCACCTCATCATCATCCTCCGATATATCACCGTGTACATCCCCCTCCTCACAGATTATCAATTCGTCCCCACTGGAATCCACCATCTCAGCTCCCTGTGTACTTTGTGGAGGCAATTGCTGCTGGTCAATGTCTCCGCGGAGGAATTGATTATAATTCATTTTAATGAACATCATCTTCTCCACATTTTCTGGATGTAACCTCGTACGCCGATTGCTGACAAGGTGAGCGGCGGCACTAAACACTCTTTCGGAGTACACACTTGTGGGAGGGCAACTTAGGTAGAATAAAGCCAGTTTGTGCAAGGGCCTCCAAATTGCCTCTTTTTCCTGCCAGTATAAGTACGGACAGTGTGACGTGCCTACTTGGATGCGGTCACTCATATAATCCTCCACCATTCTTTCAATGTTGAGAGAATCATATGCAGTGACAGTAGACGACATGTCCGTAATCGTTGTCAGGTCCTTCAGTCCGGACCAGATGTCAGCATCAGCAGTCGCTCCAGACTGCCCTGCATCACCGCCAGCGGGTGGGCTCGGAATTCTGAGCCTTTTCCTCGCACCCCCAGTTGCGGGAGAATGTGAAGGAGGAGATGTTGACAGGTCGCGTTCCGCTTGACTTGACAATTTTCTCACCAGCAGGTCTTTCAACCCCAGCAGACTTGTGTCTGCCGGAAAGAGAGATCCAAGGTAGGTTTTAAATCTAGGATCGAGCACGGTGGCCAAAATGTAGTGCTCTGATTTCAACAGATTGACCACCCGTGAATCCTTGTTAAGCGAATTAAGGGCTCCATCCACAAGTCCCACATGCCTAGCGGAATCGCTCCGTGTTAGCTCCTCCTTCAATGTCTCCAGCTTCTTCTGCAAAAGCCTGATGAGGGGAATGACCTGACTCAGGCTGGCAGTGTCTGAACTGACTTCACGTGTGGCAAGTTCAAAGGGCATCAGAACCTTGCACAACGTTGAAATCATTCTCCACTGCACTTGAGACAGGTGCATTCCACCTCCTATATCGTGCTCAATTGTATAGGCTTGAATGGCCTTTTGCTGCTCCTCCAACCTCTGAAGCATATAGAGGGTTGAATTCCACCTCGTTACCACTTCTTGCTTCAGATGATGGCAGGGCAGGTTCAGTAGTTTTTGGTGGTGCTCCAGTCTTCTGTACGTGGTGCCTGTACGCCGAAAGTGTCCCGCAATTCTTCTGGCCACCGACAGCATCTCTTGCACGCCCCTGTCGTTTTTAAAAAAATTCTGCACCACCAAATTCAAGGTATGTGCAAAACATGGGACGTGCTGGAATTTGCCCATATTTAATGCACACACAATATTCTTTGCACCAAAATGGAATAAACACCGTTTGTTTTGAAGTTCCATGAGTCTGTCCCTGAGTGCCGCTGCATGCTAGGATTTGTTGCATATACTACAGTTTCCATAAGGCACCGGGGCTTCATTTACGGGGAAGGGTGAGTGCCCATCCGCTTTGGCATATATATATATATATATATACACTGTAGTTAGTTATCTATCTATCCATCTGTCTATATATATATATATATATATATATATACAAACACACACACACACTGTACTTTATACTGTATATCATAACAAAATGCATCAGTACTTTTATTTAGAATTCCATTGTTTCCTGCTTTTTTATGTTGTTTAACATTCTTATATTGTACCATGTTGTGATTTTCTGTAATGCCTTTTTGTTTTCTTTTGAATGCACTCTAAAACATTTTCTGTAGCCTTCAATCGTGAAATGCTGCGTAATTGCAGATGAGGATGGAATGGTATTGTTAGTGGGAATTTTGTCATTCATCACTCCATCCTACTTGACAAATTAAATAATGGTGTTTAAAATATCTCAAGGGGTATTGAAAAATATTCAACTGTTGAAGCTGTTAGCAATTTGATTTTACATTTAGGTTGGCAGGGTACAGTTTACAAGCTTTTTCTTAAAGGAAGAGATTTGGAAAACAGCATATACTGTAATCTTTTTATAGTCACAAGATCAGCTAAACCTCTGAATTAACATTCTTTTATTTAAAGCTTGTTGCAGTTTGGTAGTTTTAGACAAAAGTAAAAAAAAAAAAAAAAATAAGTGGATTTGTCGTACCAAAATGTAGAATAGGATTATGCAGATGTTGATCATGATTGGTGTAACATTTGTTCAGCTGATCACTACGAGATTCCAGCAGGATTTATGCACTTTTCAAAAAAAGGATAATAGTAATAACACACTAATTATAATAATAACTACAATGTCATAATGATAGGATATGGCATATTAAAAAAATAAGATTTTAAACCTACCGGTAAATCTTTTTCTCCTAGTCCGTAGAGGATGCTGGGGACTCTGTAAGGACCATGGGGTATAGACGGGCTCCGCAGGAGACATGGGTACTATAAAGAACTTTAGATGGGTGTGCACTGGCTCCTCCCTCTATGCCCCTCCTCCAGACCTCAGTTAGAGAAACTGTGCCCAGAGGAGATGGACAGTACGAGGAAAGGATTTTTGTTAATCTAAGGGCAAGATTCATACCAGCCCACACCATCCACACCGTATAACCTGGAATATATGCAACCAGTTAATAGTATGAAACAAAACAGCATCAGCCCGAGACTGATCAAAACTGTAACATAACCCTTATGTAAGCAATAACTATATACAAGTCTTGCAGAAATATGTCCGCACTGGGACGGGTGCCCGGCATCCTCTACGGACTAGGAGAAAAAGATTTACCGGTAGGTTTAAAATCTTATTTTCTCTTACGTCCTAGAGGATGCTGGGGACTCCGTAAGGACCATGGGGATTATACCAAAGCTCCAGACCGGGCGGGAGAGTGCGGATGACTCTGCAGCACCGATTGAGCAATCATGAGGTCCTCATCAGCCAGGGTATCAAACTTGTAGAATTTTGCAAAAGTGTTTGAACCCGACCAAGTCGCCGCTCGGCAAAGCTGTAATGCCGAGACGCCTCGGGCAGCCGCCCAAGAAGAGCCCACCTTCCTAGTGGAATGGGCCTTTACCGAATTTGGTAACGGCAATCCAGCCATAGAATGAGCCTGCTGAATCGTGTTACATATCCAGCGAGCAATAGTCTGCTTAGAAGCAGGAGCGCCGTCTACGTTTTCCTAACCCGAGCCGTCCTGGCTACGTAAATTCCTAAGGCCCTGACTACATCCAGGGACTTGGAATCCTCCAAGTCACTCGTAGCCACCGGCACCACAATAGGTTGGTTCATATGAAATGATGAAACCACCTTAGGCAAAAATTGAGGACGAGTCCTCAACTCTGCTCTATCCACATGGATAATCAGATAGGGACTTTTGTGAGACAAAGCCGCCAATTCAGACACCCGCCTGGAGGATGCCAAGGCCAACAACATGACCACCTTCCAAGTGAGAAATTTTAATTCCACTGTTTGAAGGGGCTCAAACCAGTGAGATTTTAGGAACTGTAACACCACGTTAAGGTCCCATGGTGCCACTGGGGGCACAAAAGGAGGCTGTATGTGCAGCACTCCCTTTACAAAAGTCTGGGCTTCTGGGAGAGAAGCCAATTCCTTCTGAAAGAAAATTGATAGGGCCGAAATCTGTACCTTAATGGAGCCTAATTTAAGGCCCATATCCACTCCTGTCTGCAGAAAGTGGAGAAAACGGCCCAGATGGAAATCTTCCGTAGGAGCATTCTTAGATTCACACCAAGATACATACTTTCTCCAGATACGGTGATAATGTTTCACCATCACCTCCTTCCTAGCCTTTATCAGAGTAGGGATGACTTCTTCCGGAATGCCTTTCCCAGCTAGGATTCGGTGTTCAACCGTCATGCCGTCAAACGTAACCGCGGTAAGTCTTGGAACACGCAGGGCCCCTGTTGCAACAGGTCCTCTCTGAGAGGAAGAGGCCACGGATCTTCTGTGAGCATTTCCTGAAGATCTGAATACCAGGCCCTTTGAGGTCAATCTGGAACAATGAGTATTGTCTGCACTCTTTTTCGTTTTATGATTCTCAATATCTTTGAGATGAGTGGAAGAGGAGGGAACACATAGACCGACTGAAACACCCACGGTGTCACCAGGGCGTCCACTGCTACTGCCTGAGGGTCCCTTGACCTGTCACAATACCTCCGAAGCTTCTTGTTGAGGCGTGACGCCATCATGTCTATTTGAGGAAGTCCCCAACGACTTGTTATCTCTGCAAAAACTTCTTGATGAAGTCCCCACTCTCCTGGATGGAGATCGTGTCTGCTGAGGAAGTCTGCTTCCCAGTTGACCACTCCCGGAATGAAGACTGCTGCCAAAGCGCTTATGTGATTTTCCGCCCAGCGCAGAATCCTGGTGGCTTCTGCCATTGCCACTCTGCTCCATGTTCCGCCTTGGCGGTTTACATGAGCCACGGCTGTGACATTGTCTGATTGAATCAGAACCGGTAGATCGCGAAGAAGATTCTCTGCTTGACATAGGCCGTTGTATATGGCCCTCAATTCCTGTACGTTGATGTGTAGACAAACCTCCTGGCTTGACCATATCCCCTGAAAGTTTCTTCCTTGTGTGACTGCTCCCCATCCTCGGAGGCTCGCGTCCGTGGTCACCAGAACCCAGTCTTGATGCCGAACCTGCGACCCTCTAGAAGGTGAGCACTCTGCAGCCACCACAGGAGAGACACCCTGGCCCTGGGGGACAGGCTTATTTTCTGATGAATTTGAAGATGGGACCCGGACCACTTGTCCAGAAGGTCACACTGAAACATCCTCGCATGAAACCTGCCGAAGGGGATGGCCTCATAGGTCGCCACCATTTTCCCCAGTACTCGAGTGCATTGATGGACTGACACTCTTTTCGGTTTTAACAGGTCTCTGACCATGTTCTGGAGTTCCTGGGCTTTTTAGCCGGGTCGTTGGAACCAACTGTGACTTTGGTAGATTTAGAATCCAGCCATGTTGCTGCAGCACTCTCAGGGAGAGCGACACGCTTTCCAGCAACTGAGCTCTCGATCTCGCTTTTATCAGGAGATCGTCCAAGAACGGGATAATTGTGACTCCCTGCCAGCGCAGGAGCATCATCATTTCCGCCATTACCTTGGTGAAAATCCTCGGGGCCGTGGAAAGCCCAAACGGCAACGTCTGAAACTGGTAATGACAGTCCTGTACAGCGAATCTCAGGTACGCCTGATGAGGAGGATATATGGGGACATGAAGGTATGCATCCTTTATGTCTAGTGACACCATAAAATCCACCCCTTCCAAGCTGGAGATAACTAGAGATGAGCGGGTTCGGTTTCTCTGAATCCGAACCCGCCAGAACTTCATGTTTTTTTTCACGGGTCCGAGCGACTCGGATCTTCCCGCCTTGCTCGGTTAACCCGAGCGCGCCCGAACGTCATCATGACGCTGTCGGATTCTCGCGAGACTCGGATTCTATATAAGGAGCCGCGCGTCGCCGCCATTTTCACACGTGCATTGAGATTGATAGGGAGAGGACGTGGCTGGCGTCCTCTCCATTAGAATAGATTAGAAGAGAGAGAGAGAGAGAGAGATTGTGCAGACAGAGTTTACCACAGTGACCAGTGCAGTTGTTGTTAAGTTAACTTTTATTTAATATATCCGTTCTCTGCTATATCCGTTCTCTGCCTGAAAAAAACGATACACAGCAGTCACACAGTGTGACTCAGTCTGTGTGCACTCAGCTCAGCCCAGTGTGCTGCACATCAATGTATAAAAGCTTATAATAATTGTGGGGGAGACTGGGGAGCACTGCAGGTTGTTATAGCAGGAGCCAGGAGTACATAATATTATATTAATTTAAAATTAAACAGTGCACACTTTTGCTGCAGGAGTGCCACTGCCAGTGTGACTAGTGGTGACCAGTGCCTGACCACCAGTATAGTAGTATATTGTTGTATACTATCTCTTTATCAACCAGTCTATATTAGCAGCAGACACAGTACAGTGCGGTAGTTCACGGCTGTGGCTACCTCTGTGTCGGCAGTCGGCACTCGGCAGGCAGTCCGTCCATCCATAATTGTATAATTATATACCACCTAACCGTGGTATTTTTTTTTCTTTCTTTATACCGTCGTCATAGTCATACTAGTTGTTACGAGTATACTACTATCTCTTTATCAACCAGTGTACAGTGCGGTAGTTCACGGCTGTGGCTACCTCTGTGTCGGCAGTCGGCAGGCAGTCCGTCCATCCATAATTGTATTATTATAATATATACCACCTAACCGTGGTTTTTTTTTCATTCTTTATACCGTCATAGTGTCATACTAGTTGTTACGAGTATACTACTATCTCTTTATCAACCAGTGTACAGTGCGGTAGTTCACGGCTGTGGCTACCTCTGTGTCGGCAGTCGGCAGGCAGTCCGTCCATCCATAATTGTATTATAATATATACCACCTAACCGTGGTTTTTTTTTCATTCTTTATACCGTCATAGTCAGTCATACTAGTTGTTACGAGTATACTACTATCTCTTTATCAACCAGTGTACAGTGCGGTAGTTCACGGCTGTGGCTACCTCTGTGTCGGCACTCGGCAGGCAGTCCGTCCATCCATAATTGTATTATAATATATACCACCTAACCGTGGTTTTTTTTTCATTCTTTATACCGTCATAGTCAGTCATACTAGTTGTTACGAGTATACTACTATCTCTTTATCAACCAGTGTACAGTGCGGTAGTTCACGGCTGTGGCTACCTCTGTGTCGGAACTCGGCAGGCAGTCCGTCCATCCATAATTGTATTACAATATATACCACCTAACCGTGGTTTTTTTTTCATTCTTTATACCGTCATAGTCAGTCATACTAGTTGTTACGAGTATACTACTATCTCTTTATCAACCAGTGTACAGTGCGGTAGTTCACGGCTGTGGCTACCTCTGTGTCGGCACTCGGCAGGCAGTCCGTCCATCCATAATTGTATTACAATATATACCACCTAACCGTGGTTTTTTTATACCACCTAACCGTGGCAGTCCGTCCATAATTGTATACTAGTATCCAATCCATCCATCTCCATTGTTTACCTGAGGTGCCTTTTAGTTCTGCCTATAAAATATGGAGAACAAAAAAGTTGAGGTTCCAAAATTAGGGAAAGATCAAGATCCACTTCCACCTCGTGCTGAAGCTGCTGCCACTAGTCATGGCCGAGACGATGAAATGCCAGCAACGTCGTCTGCCAAGGCCGATGCCCAATGTCATAGTACAGAGCATGTCAAATCCAAAACACCAAATATCAGAAAAAAAAGGACTCCAAAACCTAAAATAAAATTGTCGGAGGAGAAGCGTAAACTTGCCAATATGCCATTTACCACACGGAGTGGCAAGGAACGGCTGAGGCCCTGGCCTATGTTCATGGCTAGTGGTTCAGGTTTTTTGGAAGGGACATCCTGCGTGACACTGCAGTGCCACTCCTAGATGGGCCCGGTGTTTGTGTCGGCCACTAGGGTCGCTAATCTTACTCACACAGTCAGCTACCTCATTGCGCCTCTTTTTTTCTTTGCGTCATGTGCTGTTTGGGGAGGGTTTTTTGGAAGGGCCATCCTGCGTGACACTGCAGTGCCACTCCTAGATGGGCCCGGTGTTTGTGTCGGCCACTAGGGTCGCTAATCTTACTCACACAGCTACCTCATTGCGCCTCTTTTTTTCTTTGCGTCATGTGCTGTTTGGGGAGGGTTTTTTGGAAGGGACATCCTGCGTGACACTGCAGTGCCACTCCTAGATGGGCCCGGTGTTTGTGTCGGCCACTAGGGTCGCTTATCTTACTCACACAGCGACCTCGGTGCAAATTTTAGGACTAAAAATAATATTGTGAGGTGTGAGGTATTCAGAATAGACTGAAAATGAGTGTAAATTATGGTTTTTGAGGTTAATAATACTTTGGGATCAAAATGACCCCCAAATTCTATGATTTAAGCTGTTTTTTTAGTGTTTTTGGAAAAAAACACCCGAATCCAAAACACACCCGAATCCGACAAAAATAATTCGGTGAGGTTTTGCCAAAACGCGTTCGAACCCAAAACACGGCCGCGGAACCGAACCCAAAACCAAAACACAAAACCCGAAAAATTTCAGGCGCTCATCTCTAGAGATAACTGCCCTGAGCGATTCCATCTTGAATTTGAACTTTTTTAAGTACAGGTTTAGGGATTTTAAATTTAGAATGGGTCTGACCGAGCCATCCGGTTGCGGGACCACAAATAGGGTTGAATAGTACCCCTTCCCCTGTTGAACTAGGGGAACCTCGACAACCACTTGTTGTTGACACAGTTTTTGAATTGCAGCTAAAACTATCTCCCTTTCTGGGGGAGAAGCTGGTAAAGCCGATTTGAAAAATCGGCGAGGAGGCACGTCTTCGAATTACAGCTTGTAACCCTGGGATACAATTTCCATTGCCCAAGGATCCACGTCTGACTGAACCCAGACGTGGCTGAAGAGTCGAAGATGTGCCCCCACCAGCGCGGACTCCCTCAGTGGAGCCCCAGTGTCATGCGGTGGATTTAGTAGAAGCTGGGGAGGACTTCTGCTCCTGGGAACTAGCCGTAGCTGGCAGTTTTTTCCCTCTACCCTTACCTCTGGCGAGGAAAGAAGAGCCCCGACCTCTTCTGGACTTATGCGACCGAAAGGACTGCATCTGATATTGCGGCGTTTTCTTTTGCTGTGGAGAAACATAAGGTAAAAATATAGATTTACCCGCGGCAGCTGTGGAAACCAGGTCTGCGAGACCTTCCCCAAATAAATCCTCACCTTTGTAAGGTAAAACTTCCATATGTTTCTTTGAGTCGGCATCACCCGTCCATTGGCGGGTCCACAGGGCTCGCCTAGCCGAAATCGCCATGGCGTTGGCTCTCGAACCTAGCAGACCAACGTCTCTCTGAGCGTCTCTCATATATAAGACTGCGTCTTTAATGTGACCTAAGGTCAATAAAATGGTTTCCCTATCTAGGGTATCAATGTCAGCTGACAAGGTATCAGTCCAAGCTGCTACAGCGCTACAAACCCAAGCCGACGCTATTGCCGGTCTGAGCAAGGCCCCCGTATGTGTATAAATTGATTTTAAGGTAGTTTCCTGTCTGGGATCAGCAGGATCCTTGAGGGCTGCCGTGTCTGGAGACGGTAGCGCCACCTTTTTGGACAAGCGCGTTAACGCCTTGTCCACCCTGGGTGAGGATTCCCACCGTAACCTGTCCTGCGCAGGGAAAGGATACGCCATAAGAATTCTTTTGGGAATCTGCAGTTTCTTGTCTGGAGTTTCCCAAGCCTTTTCAAATAACTCGTTCAGCTCATGAGATGGGGGAAAGGTTACCTCAGGTTTCTTTTCCTTAAACATGTGCACCCTCGTGTCAGGGACAGAGGGGTCATCCGTGATATGCAAAACATCTTTTATTGCAATAATCATACAATGAATACTTTTGGCCACCCTTGGGTGTAACCTCGCATCATCGTAGTCGACACTGGAGTCAGAATTCGTGTCGGTATTAGTGTCTGCTATTTGGGATAGGGGACGTTTTTGAGACCCTGAAGGGCCCTGTGACACCGTCAAAGCCATTGATTGACTCCCTGTATTATCCCTGGACTCTGCTTTGTCTCATCTCTTATGTAATAAAGCCACATTTGCATTTAAAACATTCCACATGTACAACTAATCAGGTGTCTGCGTTGCCGACGGAGACACCACAATCATCTGCTCCACCTCCTCCTTAGATGAGCCTTCCGCTTCAGACATGCCGACACACGCGTACCGACACCCCCACACACTCAGGGATATATCTATATGGAGACAGTTCCCCAATAAGGCCCCTTGGAGAGACAGAGAGAGAGTATGCCAGCACACACCCAGTGCCAACTGACACTGGAAACAAACTTCCCAGATAAACAGCGCTTTTATATAAACATATATCTATACACTCACTGCGCCAATTAAAAGTGCCCCCCCCCCTCTTTTTTGCCCTCTGTCACCGTGTTCAGCAGGGGAGAGTCCGGGGAGCCAGCTTCTCTGCAGTGCGCTGTGGAGACAATGGCGCTGGTTAGTGATGGAGGATCAAGCTCCGCCCCCCTCAGCGGCGGGCTTCGGTCCCGCTCAATTTTCACAATACTGGCGAGGGATTATTATATATACTGCCTCCGCAGCCTATATATATAGCCAGTCCCTAGAGGTTTAATATTGCTGCCCAGGGCGCCCCCCTGCGCCCTGCACCCATCAGTGCCCGCTGTGTGTATTGTGTGTGGGAGCAATGGCGTGCAGCGTTACCGCTGCGCGTTACCTCAGAGAAGATCTGAAGTCTTCTGCCGCCTGTGAAGTCTTCTTTCTTCTAATACTCACCCGGCTTCTATCTTCCGGCTCTGTGAGGAGGACGGCGGCGCGGCTCCGGGACGAACGGCGAGGGTGAAACCTGCGTTCCGACCCTCTGGAGCTAATGGTGTCCAGTAGCCTAAGAAGCAGAGCCTATCATTTAAGTAGGTCTGCTTCTCTCCCCTCAGTCCCACGATGCAGGGAGCCTGTTGCCAGCAGTGCTCCCTGAAAATTAAAAACCTAACAAAACTCAGGAGAGCTCTCCTGTAATGCATCCAGTCTCCTCTGGGCACAGGATCTAACTGAGGTCTGGAGGAGGGGCATAGAGGAAGGAGCCAGTGCACAGACACCCATCTAAAGTTCTTTATAGTGCCCATGTCTCCTGCGCAGCCTGTCTATACCCCATGGTCCTTACGGAGTCCCCAGCATCCTCTAGGACGTAAGAGAAAAAGAAAAAACATATTGTTACCGGAAATGCTTTGCGTCATATCATACACAGATCTGGGGGTATATTTACTAAAGGTCGATTTTGTTTGTTTTTGTTCAATCTTAGATCGATTTTAATCAATGTTGGGCTTCCAGGGTTAAAACACACATTTACAAACGTTTAAAAATTAATATAAAAACATAATCTGCTAGTAAATGTGTGTTTTAACCCTGGAAGCCCAACATCGATTAAAATCTATTTCAAATCAATCTAAGATCGAACAAAAACATGGAAGCTAAGGCAGAAGAGAGGACACCCTTAGCTAATGGAACGAGGGGCATACCTCATGGCTTTTTGAACAGAATTGCCTGAGATACTATAAGCTAATGACAGAATGCAGGTGACAATCACATCCAGTTCTCCTGAATGTTTAATATTTTATTACTTTGTTAGATACAGTATTTAATAGTTACTTTTATTGTTTTATCTATTGTTAACAAAGCAAATTGCAAAAAATCTGACTTATACTGTATGTATTAATTTAAATATATGAGTTCAGCTCAATTAGCTGCGATGTTCCATACATCAGGTTCAGTGGGGATCCGGTCTGAAGATCGACAGTGTCTAGGTCGACAATGTTTAGGTCGACCAATATAGGTCGACAGTCACTAGGTCGACATGGATGGAAGGTTGACAGGGTTTCTAGGTCGACATGTGCTAGGTCGACAGGTCTAAAGGTCGACATGAGTTTTTCACATTTTTTTCTTTTTTTAATTTTTTCATACTTAACGATCCACGTGGACTACGATTGGAACGGTAAAGTGTGCCGAGCGAAGCGAAGGCACCATGCCCGAAGCATGGCGAGCGAAGCGAGCCATGCGAGGGGACGCGGTACACTAATTTGGGATCCCGGTCACTCTACGAAGAAAACGACACCAAAAAATAAATAAATCCTCATGTCGACCTTTAGACCTGTCGACCTAGCACATGTCGACCTAGAAACCCTGTCGACCTTCCATCCATGTTGACCTAGTGACTGTCGACCTATAGTGATCGACCTAAACATTGTCGACCTAGACACTGTCGATTTGATGAACCACACCCGGTTCAGTGGCAGAATTAAAAGGGGAAAAAGTAGAAGGTGCACTTTCTCACACTAGCTCAACCTGTAATAACTAGAGTCATTTAGCATAATCCTGGCCAGGGCTATGAGCTTACCCACCGCGCCAAGGTAGCCTCTCATTGGATAAGTCCCTAACACTCAGGGACGTGCAGTCAGGTGAGGCAGGGGAGGCAGTGCCTCCCCTGTCATAATGATTAATATAATACAAAGATCCTACTTTGTATTATTGTAATCATTTTCAGAATGAAAATGCAGCCAAAGCTATGTGGGAGGCAGCGAGAGCGCTGCCTCCCACTGTCAATAATAAAGACGCCGAAGTGGGGGGCGGAAGGGGGCGGGGCCAAGCTGCGGGCTGGAAAAGCCCATTGAAAAATGAATGAAAAGCGGCACTAGAACGTCTGCCTCATTGACAGGGGGCTGTGCCTTCAGCTCACATCAAGGCACACCTCTGTCAATCAGGCAGACGTGATTGGACAATGGCAGGGGTGGACTGAGCCGGGTGGGCAGAGTGTCAGAAGCCATTCCCCCATGGCGGCCACATTTTAAGTACCGACAGACAGCAGTCCCTTCAGATGGGAGCGTGACAGTCACTCACCAGCCGCTCCTGCCTGTGGACACAGCTCAACCACGGAGCTTCTGCAGCTCCTCACCTCCTCCAGTTCAGCAGGGCTTGCAGCAGCTTGAGTGCCCTACCCCCTCTCCAGCCACTGACAGCTCCCTGCAGCTGCTGGTGTCCCTCTGCTTGTGGGCAGCAGCGTGATCGTGGTGCTGGGCGCTCAGTGGAGAGATGAAGGGAAGTGCAGAGTGGTGAATCTCCTGGCTCTGGATGCAGACATACTGATGTATACTGCTGCCAGGTGAGTGCAAGGCCTCATTTAATGTAGCATACCTCCCATTTCTTCAACGGCCCGATTTTAGGGGCGTGGTCCATCGGTGATGGGGCGTGGCCTCGCGGCAAGTGTCGTGAATGCAAGCCACGCCTCCATTTTTGTGATTATGGGGGCATGAACAGCGCCCAGTGAGCTGCTGGCCATGCCCCCTGTCCCTCTCTACAGGGGGAGGGGGGGCAGAGCCATAACTAGGTGTGTGCCGATGATGCCTTGCCCACAGTGCAAATGCACTGAGGGCGCACCATCGGGCATCACACCTGCTAGCTCCGAGCCCAGACTGCTGAAGGCGGCGCCACCTGTGTCCCGCTGACGGCGGCGCCGCCCGCCCGTGTCCCTCTGAAGCCACCGCACGCCCGCCTGGACACAACCATGTCCCACTGAAGCTGCCACCACCCGCCCACCTGTTTTCCGCAACTTCTTCTGAACTCGAAGCCACCGCCGCCCGCCCGCCCGCCTGTGTCCAGCTGAAGCCGGCGGCTTCAAGTTCAGAGGAAGTTTTCAAGCCACTGCGGCGTCTGTGTGACAGGCAGGCTTCTCAATGGGCCAGCGGCAGTCCGGCCACCCTCCCCTGCAATTCGGAAGCCGCTGCCGCCCACAAGACTCCTGCTGCTGAAGCCGCCACCCACCCGCCCGTGTCCCGGTGAAGCCGCCACCGCCCGCCCCCCGCCCGCAACAGCATGTGAGTGACTACACTATACTGTAGTACACTATATTACACTACACTTCACTACAGTACACTACACCATAGTACACTACACTACACTACACTACACTACACTACACTACACCCTAAGGGTAGGAGGGGGGGTGGGGTGTAAGGGGGAATCCGCCTGCCGTACTGTGTTAAAGGGGGACTCTGTGTGCTGTAATGTGTAAAAGGGGACGCTGTCTGCCGTAACGTGTAAAAGGTGGACGCTGTCTGCTGTAATGTGTAAAAGGGGGACGCTCTCTGCCGTAATGTATAAAAAAGGAGACGCTGTCTGCCGTAACGTGTAAAAAGGGGACGCTGTCTGCCGTAATGTGTAAAAAGGGGAAGCTGTCTGCCGTAATGTGTAAAAAGGGGACGCTGTCTGCCGTAATGTGTAAAAAAGGGGACGCTGTATGCCGTAATGTGTAAAAAAGGGGACGCTGTCTGCCGTAATGTGTAAAAAAGGGGACGCTCTCTGCCGTAATGTGTATAGAAGGGGACGCTCTCTGCCGTAATGTGTAAAAAAGGAGACACTCTCTGCCGTAATGTGTAAAAAAGGAGACGCTGTCTGCCGTAATGTGTAAAAAGGGGACGCTGTCTGCCATAAGGTGTAAAAGGGGCTCTACCTGGTGTAGTGGTGCTACTGTGTGACGTAATTTGAATCATGGAGACTACTGTGCACCATTATATGAATTGGTATTATTTTGTGGTCACACCCCTTTCCCGTGAAGACATGCCCCTATATTTTTTACGCGTGCCTACGGCGCGCACTACCGCCGGTTTGCGTTAAGGGGGGGGGGGCGCCGATGCCGTTTCTTGCACACAGCACTAAAATGTCTAGTTACGTCACTGAGAGGGGGGTAGTTATGTGATCAGCGGTCAGGAGTCCGCCTTCCCTCTACATCTCGGGGGGACCTCCCCCTACATCCCGCCCCCTCACAATCCCGACGGTCGGCATGCCGACCAACAGGGACTATTTCCACTCGTGGGTGTCCACAACATCCATAGAGTGGGAATAGAAACTGTGGCTACCGCAGGTCACCACTGAGCCCGCAGCATGTCGAGCGAGCCCACAAGGGGATTGTTGCTCTCGAACCCCACCCGCATGGCATTCCGCTGCCAGGATTCCAGTGTCGGTATGCTGACCAGCGGTCTCACATACCACACCCCTGCCGAGAATAGAAACTATGCAGGGCCGGGTCTACACCTTGTGGCGCCCAGTGCGAAAGTTTCCACTGGTGCCCCCCCTCCCCGGCAAAACAGTTCTCGAGAAATAGGGGCATGGCTTCATAGGGGAGGGTCGTGGCCACTGTTATGCCCCCAGCAGCTGTGCCCCCAGAATTGCCCCAAGTAGTTGTGCCCCCAGTTGATTTGCCCCCTGTAGCTGTGCCCCCAGTAGTTGTGCCCCCTGTACTTGTGCCCCCCAGTAGCTGTTCCCCCTGTAGCAGTGCCCCCTGTAGCTGTTCCCCCTGTAGCAGTGCCCCCAGTATGTGCCCCCTGTAGATCTGCCTCCAGTAGCTGTGCCCCTTGTAGCTGTGCCCCCTGTATGTGCCCCCTGTAGTAGTGCCCCCTGTATGTGCCTCCTGTAGTAGCGCCGCTTTGAAACCCTAAAAAAAAAAAATACTTACGAGCCTCGCTCCTGCTTCCGGACCGCTGCTGCCACTGTCTCCGGGCATCGGCTCTTCCCTATGGGAGAGATGTCATGATGTCTCTCCCATAGCAGCGCCGCACTGACACTAGGGGTCAATTTTTACCTGTAGCGTCAGTGAGCGATGCGGCGCTCGCTGCAGCCGGGGAGCGGGGAGGGAGGGTGGATCAGTAGCGGCTCTTGTCACGGCGGCGGCGCCCTCAGGGTAGCGGCGCCCCGGGCAAAAAGCCTGCTTGCCCGTGGCAAGAGCCTCTACTGATGCTGTGCACATGCGCACAGCATCTATTCACCACTGCTCTGCTCAGAGCAGCGGGTGACAGGGGGATCTCCCAACTGCCCCCCCCCCCTCCCCACCACAGGACACTGCAACCCACGGGTGGGACAGCGGGACAGACCGTGAAAAATGGGACTGTCCCGCCAAAATCGGGACAGTCCGTAGGTATGCTGTAGGACTAGCTGTGCTGGTATGGGGAGTGTGACTAGTAGCTGAGGAGTTCCCGCTGTGCAGTTAGCGAGTTTAGCCAGTGCCTCCCCAGGCATTTACCTCACCGCACATCACTGCTAACACTAACTATAGGGGTTCAGGTCCGGGGGGCAGGACACCGCAGAGCCACCCAGCCAGACACCCCAGGGCACCGCAAGAGTGATACAAATAAAAAGTTAAAGAGGTAGGAGCAGGTACTGCTGCATGTGTGAGTGATGTGAGGAGTAAAAGAAAATGTGAAAGTGTTACATATATACAGTATAAAACAAACTATAAGTGCCATAGTATATTGAAATTAGAGATGAGCGGGTTCGGTTCCTCGGAATCCGAACCCCCCCGAACTTCAGCCTTTTTACACGGGTCCGAGGCAGACTCGGATCTTCCCGCCTTGCTCGGCTAACCCGAGCGCGCCCGAACGTCATCATCCCGCTGTCGGATTCTCGCGAGGCTCGTATTCTATCGCGAGACTCGGATTCTATATAAGGAGCCGCGCGTCGCCGCCATTTTCACACGTGCATTGAGATTGATAGGGAGAGGACGTGGCTGGCGTCCTCTCCGTTTAGATAGAGAGTGAGACACTTGATTTACTAGTAATTTAATTTTAGTAAATTTGGGGAGCATTAGGAGTACTCAGAGAGTGCAGAGTTTTGCTGATAGTTATACTAGTGACCACCAGTTTTATTTATTATTTAAAATCCGTTCTCTGCCTGAAAAAAAATGATACACAGTCACATACCATATCTGTGCTCAGCCTCAGTGTGCTGCATGATAATATAATCTATGTATATCTGACTGTGCTGAGTGCTCACTGCTCACACAGCTTAATTGTGGGGGAGACTGGGGAGCAGTTATAGCAGGAGTACATAACAGTGCACACTTTTGCTGCCAGTGTGACTGACCAGTGACCACCAGTATATTGTCTGCCTGAAAAAGTTAAACACTCGTGTGGTGTTTTTTTTTTAAATTCTATAAACGCATTCTGCTGACAGACAGTGTCCAGCAGGTCCGTCATTCATTATATTATAATATATACCTGCAGTAGTGATATATATATATATATTTTATATCATTATCATCCAGTCTATACTAGCAGACGCAGTACGGTAGTCCACGGCTGTAGCTACCTCTGTGTCGGCAGTGCTCGTCCATAATTGTATACCTACCTGTGGTGGGGTTTTTTTTTTCTATCTTCTTCATACTAGTAGTTTAGGAGTCTGCTGCTGACAGTGTCCAGCAGGTCCGTCATTATATAATATATACCTGTCCTGCAGTAGTGATATATATATATATTTTTTATATCATTATCATCCAGTCTATACTAGCAGACGCAGTACGGTAGTCCACGGCTGTAGCTACCTCTGTGTCGGCAGTGCTCGTCCATAATTGTATACCTACCTGTGGTGTTTTTTTTTTTTTCTATCTTCTTCATACTAGTAGTTTAGGAGTCTGCTGCTGACAGTGTCCAGCAGGTCCGTCATTATATAATATATACCTGTCCTGCAGTAGTGATATATATATTTTTTATATCATTATCATCCAGTCTATACTAGCAGACGCAGTACGGTAGTCCACGGCTGTAGCTACCTCTGTGTCGGCAGTGCTCGTCCATAATTGTATACCTACCTGTGGTGGTTTTTTTTTTTTCTATCTTCTTCATACTAGTAGTTTAGGAGTCTGCTGCTGACAGTGTCCAGCTGGTCCGTCATTATATAATATATACCTGTCCTGCAGTAGTGATATATATATATTTTTTTTATATCATTATCATCCAGTCTATACTAGCAGACGCAGTACGGTAGTCCACGGCTGTAGCTACCTCTGTGTCGGCAGTGCTCGTCCATGATTGTATACCTACCTGTGGTGGGTTTTTTTTTTCTATCTTCTTCATACTAGTAGTTTAGGTGTCTGCTGCTGACAGTGTCCAGCAGGTCCGTCATTATATAATATATACCTGTCCTGCAGTAGTGATATATATATATTTTTTATATCATTATCATCCAGTCTATACTAGCAGATGCAGTACGGTAGTCCACGGCTGTAGCTACCTCTGTGTCGGCAGTCACTCGTCATCCATAAGTATACTAGTATCCATCCATCTCCATTGTTTACCTGAGGTGCCTTTTAGTTGTGCCTATTAAAATATGGAGAACAAAAATGTTGAGGTTCCAAAAATAGGGAAAGATCAAGATCGACTTCCACCTCGTGCTGAAGCTGCTGCCACTAGTCATGGCCGAGACGATGAAATGCCATCAACGTCGTCTGCCAAGGCCGATGCCCAATGTCATAGTACAGAGCATGTAAAATCCAAAACACCAAATATCAGTAAAAAAAGGACTCAAAAATCTAAAATAAAATCGTCGGAGAAGCGTAAACTTGCCAATATGCCATTTACCACACGGAGTGGCAAGGAACGGCTGAGGCCCTTGCCTATGTTCATGGCTAGTGGTTCAGCTTCACATGAGGATGGAAGCACTCAGCCTCTCGCTAGAAAAATGAAAAGACTTAAGCTGGCAAAAGCACAGCAAAGAACTGTGCGTTCTTCGAAATCACAAATCCACAAGGAGAGTCCAATTGTGTCGGTTGCGATGCCTGACCTTCCCAACACTGGACGTGAAGAGCATGCGCCTTCCACCATTTGCACGCCCCCTGCAAGTGCTGGAAGGAGCACCCGCAGTCCAGTTCCTGATAGTCAGATTGAAGATGTCAGTGTTGAAGTACACCAGGATGAGGAGGATATGGGTGTTGCTGGCGCTGGGGAGGAAAGTGACCAGGAGGATTCTGATGGTGAGGTGGTTTGTTTAAGTCAGGCACCCGGGGAGACACCTGTTGTCCGTGGGAGGAATATGGCCATTGACATGCCTGGTGAAAATACCAAAAAAATCAGCTCTTCGGTGTGGAAGTATTTCAACAGAAATGCGGACAACATTTGTCAAGCCGTGTGTTGCCTTTATCAAGCTGTAATAAGTAGGGGTAAGGACGTTAACCACCTCGGAACATCCTCCCTTATACGTCACCTGCAGCGCATTCATCATAAGTCAGTGACAAGTTCAAAAACTTTGGGCGACAGCGGAAGCAGTCCACTGACCAGTAAATCCCTTCCTCTTGTAACCAAGCTCACGCAAACCACCCCACCAACTCCCTCAGTGTCAATTTCCTCCTTCCCCAGGAATGCCAATAGTCCTGCAGGCCATGTCACTGGCAATTCTGACGAGTCCTCTCCTGCCTGGGATTCCTCCGATGCATCCTTGCGTGTAACGCCTACTGCTGCTGGCGCTGCTGTTGTTGCTGCTGGGAGTCGATGGTCATCCCAGAGGGGAAGTCGTAAGACCACTTTTACTACTTCCACCAAGCAATTGACTGTCCAACAGTCCTTTGCGAGGAAGATGAAATATCACAGCAGTCATCCGGCTGCAAAGCGGATAACTGAGGCCTTGGCATCCTGGGCGGTGAGAACCGTGGTTCCGGTATCCATCATTACTGCAGAGCCAACTATAGACTTGTTTGAGGTACTGTGTCCCCGGTACCAAATACCATCTAGGTTTCATTTCTCTAGGCAGGCGATACCGAAAATGTACACAGACCTCAGAAAAGACTCACCAGTGTCCTAAAAAATGCAGTTGTACCCAATGTCCACTTAACCACGGACATGTGGACAAGTGGAGCAGGGCAGACTGAGGACTATATGACTGTGACAGCCCACTGGGTAGATGTATGGACTCCCGCCGCAAGAACAGCAGCGGCGGCACCAGTAGCAGCATCTCGCAAACGCCAACTCTTTCCTAGGCAGGCTACGCTTTGTATCACCGCTTTCCAGAATACGCACACAGCTAAAAACCTCTTACGGCAACTGAGGAAGATCATCGCAGAATGGCTTACCCCAATTGGACTCTCCTGTGGATTTGTGGCATCGGACAATGCCAGCAATATTGTGTGTGCATTAAATATGGGCAAATTCCAGCACGTCCCATGTTTTGCACATACCTTGAATTTGGTGGTGCAGAATTATTTAAAAAACGAGAGGGGCGTGCAAGAGATGCTGTCGGTGGCCAGAAGAATTGCGGACACTTTCGGCGTACAGGCACCACGTACAGAAGACTGGAGCAACACCAAAAACGCCTGAATCTGCCCTGCCATCATCTGAAGCAAGAAGTGGTAACGAGGTGGAATTCAACCCTCTATATGCTTCAGAGGTTGGAGGAGCAGCAAAAGGCCTTTCAAGCCTATACAACTGAGCACGATATAGGAGGTGGAATGCACCTGTCTCAAGCGCAGTGGAGAATGATTTCAACGTTGTGCAAGGTTCTGCAACCTTTTGAACTTGCCACACGTGAAGTCAGTTCAGACACTGCCAGCCTGAGTCAGGTCATTCCCCTCATCAGGCTTTTGCAGAAGAAGCTGGAGACATTGAAGGAGGAGCTAACACAGAGCGATTCCGCTTGGCATGTGGGACTTGTGGATGGAGCCCTTAATTCGCTTAACAAGGATTCACGGGTGGTCAATCTGTTGAAATCAGAGCACTACATTTTGGCCACCGTGCTCGATCCTAGATTTAAAACCTACCTTGGATCTCTCTTTCCGGCAAACACAAGTCTGCAGGGGTTCAAAGAACTGCTGGTGAGAAAATTGTCAAGTCAAGCGGAACGCGACCTGTCAACATCTCCTCCTTCACATTCTCCCGCAACTGGGGGTGCGAGGAAAAGGCTCAGAATTCCGAGCCCACCCGCTGGCGGTGATGCAGGGCAGTCTGGAGCGACTGCTGATGCTGACATCTGGTCCGGACTGAAGGACCTGCCAACGATTACGGACATGTCGTCTACTGTCACTGCATATGATTCTCTCCCCATTGAAAGAATGGTGGAGGATTATATGAGTGACCGCATCCAAGTAGGCACGTCAGACAGTCCATACGTATACTGGCAGGAAAAAGATGCAATTTGGAGGCCCTTGCACAAACTGGCTTTATTCTACCTAAGTTGCCCTCCCACAAGTGTGTACTCCGAAAGAGTGTTTAGTGCCGCCGCTCACCTTGTCAGCAATCGGCGTACGAGGTTACTTCTAGAAAATGTGGAGAAGATGATGTTCATTAAAATGAATTATAATCAATTCCTCCATGGAGACATTCACCAGCAGCAATTGCCTCCACAAAGTACACAGGGAGCTGTGATGGTGGATTCCAGTGGGGACGAATTGATAATCTGTGAGGAGGGGGATGTACACGGTGATGAATCGGAGGATGATGATGAGGTGGACATCTTGCCTCTGTAGAGCCAGTTTGTGCAAGGAGAGATTAATTGCTTATTTTTTGGTGGGGGTCCAAACCAACCCGTCATTTCAGTCACAGTCGTGTGGCAGACCCTGTCACTGAAATGATGGGTTGGTTAAAGTGTGCATGTCCTGTTTATACAACATAAGGACAATTCCATCTTGCACCTCTTTTTTCTTTCATTTTTCTTTGCGTCATGTGCTGTTTGGGGAGTGTTTTTTGGAAGGGCCATCCTGCCTGACACTGCAGTGCCACTCCTAGATGGGCCAGGTGTTTGTGTCGGCCACTAGGGTCGCTGAGCTTAGTCACACAGCTACCTCATTGCGCCTCTTTTTTTTTCTTCTTTGCGTCATGTGCTGTTTGGGGAGTATTTTTTGGAAGGGCCATCCTGCCTGACACTGCAGTGCCACTCCTAGATGGGCCAGGTGTTTGTGTCGGCCACTTGGGTCGCTGAGCTTAGTCACACAGCTACCTCATTGCGCCTCTTTTTTTCTTTGCGTCATGTGCTGTTTGGGGAGTGTTTTTTGGAAGGGCCATCCTGCGTGACACTGCAGTGCCACTCCTAGATGGGCCAGGTGTTTGTGTCGGCCACTTGGGTCGCTGAGCTTAGTCATCCAGCGACCTCGGTGCAAATTTTAGGACTAAAAATAATATTGTGAGGTGTGAGGTGTTCAGAATAGACTGAAAATGAGTGGAAATTATGGTTATTGAGGTTAATAATACTTTGGGATCAAAATGACCCCCAAATTCTATGATTTAAGCTGTTTTTTAGGGTTTTTTTGAAAAAAACACCCGAATCCAAAACACACCCGAATCCGACAAAAAAAATTTGGTGAAGTTTTGCCAAAACGCGTTCGAACCCAAAACACGGCCGCGGAACCGAACCCAAAACCAAAACACAAAACCCGAAAAATTTCCGGTGCACATCTCTAATATTTGAAATAGCGTTAGATTGCAATGTTTTATCTATTGTTAACAAAGCAAATTGCAAAAAAATCTGACTTATACTGTATGTATTAATTTAAATATGTGAGGTCAACTCAATTAGCTGCGATGTGCCATACATCAGGTTCAGTGGCAGAATTAGCAATAGGTGGGCCCGGGTGCAAAAATAGGATTTAGCCCCCCGCACTAAATTAAATAAATTAAAAAAAACAAATGAGGCAGTTAGTACCTTGTTGCAATGAGTGACTGTGCCCATCCAAAGCATGCATCTTTCCCACATTCCCCCCTTGTGTGCCCCAAATACCCTCCATGTCCCCCTGACATGTTTCCTCCATAGCAGTGTGCACCCCACATGCCCCCTTGTGTGCCCCAAATGCTATAAGCATCTACTTCACATGACCCTACATACTGCACTACATTAGTGCACTACATTACTGTACTACATCATTACAATGCATTACATCACTACAGTACACCCCCCTATACGCTGCACTATATCCCACTATACTGTATGCTGTACTACATCACTACACTACATTCCCTATATGCTGCACTACATGACCACACTACATCCCCCACTACACTGCACTACAGCAGCTCAATGTGCTGCACTACATTCCTTACAATAACTTCAGAACATCCCAGTTCCTCCTTCCACATGAACTTACTGTACTATGAGAAAGATCTCTTAGCTCCACTGTCTTACGGAACTCCAGATGAGGGTGGCAGGGTAGAGTGGAATGAGATGGCGGGCCTGGTCATCTGGACTTGAGAGAGCTGAATAGTGGGCAGCAGAGTAAAGGGGAAGGAAAGTCACAAGGTAGAGGAGAAGAAAGTGGCGGGCCTGGTCTTCTGAATGGGAGAGAGCAGATAAGAGAGCAGCAGGGTAGATGGGAAGGTGGGAGTGGGCCTGGTCCTCTGTATGGGAGGGAGCAGAAGAGTTAGAGAGGACGGAGCGGTCTTGGCAGCTGGCCTATTCCTGCAGAAGGGAGAGAATTCTTGGGACAGTGCAGCTGCAGCACGCTGGTGGCTGGTCCTGTGGGAGGGACCAGCCACCGCAGTCACTTTCAGAAGAAAGGCGCAGCAGCAATTGGATGCACTGACACTCATAAGCAGTGATGATGCTCTGTCTCTCTCTAATTGTCCTTTGCCTCCTGCTGGTTCGTGGATGATGACACTCTACAGTAAGAGCCACGTTTCTTTCTGAACTACTCTTTTTCCTCCCATCTCCCCATTTCCCCTGACCTTTCTGTCCTCTTCTTGGTGTTAATACTGCAAAGTTATATATGCACAAACCAGCAGATGACTCAAACTATGCACAGCTCAGTTATTTAACCAATGGTGCTTGTTTATTGATAGGTAACAGATACACTGGTGATGGAGCATAGCTTGACTCGAGTGGGGTTTCATACAGCTCACCAACTGGTCAGTGTATATTACAAAAGGGTAGCTATGCAGGGATGCTGGAACTAACTAGGGGATCCATGAACTAAGCCTTGGAGAGAGATAAAGTGGATGGAAATAAAAAGTATCAGCCAATCAGCTCGTAACTACCATATCACAGATTTTGTTTGAAAAATGACAGTTAGGAGCTGATTGGTTGGTACTTTATCTCCATTCACTTTATCTCTCACCGAGGCTTAATACATAGGCCCCAAAGTCTAGGCGCTAAGCAGGAAACTTCTGTCTCCCTCCATATCACACCACATAGTCTCACACAGTGTCAAAATGGCTCCCACACATGCCCAGTAGAGATCCCAGTGGCCATCTTGGGATAGGCCATGAAGCCTCCCTGGAGAATAGGAAGACTGGGTACTCCTCTTTCAACACTTATAAACCCCTATATACTTCTCCTTTGCTTGCTGCTAGTCAGAGGGTGATGGCACACTGTCAGTAGGTGGTAGAGGATGGACGTAGGTAGGTCTATAACCCCAGGTGAGCTGGCTCAGGCATTTTCTGTGAGAGCTGAGAATGGTGTCTTCACAGCTAGGCTGGAGGGGACAGCATCTGGTTAACAGATTCTCTTGGACGTTCTGTCAGTAGAACCTGAGAGTAGGGTGCAGTAGAGTATCTCTCACTGCAAATGCAAAGACCAGACACAATGGGGTATATTTACTAAGGTCCCGATTTTATCGGAGATAACGTTTTTTCTTCAAAGTGTCATGTTGGGAATTTACTAAGCAAAAATCTCGGCAGTGATGAGGGCATTCGTAATATTTTGGAAGTCCTAGGAAAAAATTACGAATCAATACACCATCGGTCAAATACGCCTGCAATTAGGTAGAAATCGGTAATTTACTAAAAAGTGCAAATCACAAACACTGCCGACAATAGCCAAACACTGCCGTGCTGAAATACAATTCGTGAAAAAGTGCTAAAAAAAAAACAGACCTGCTTTTTTATCCCGTGTTTGGATAGGCATGCACGGATCCATGAGATCCGTGCATGTTTATCAGTGGGAAGGGGATGGGAAAGTGTTATTTTTTTGAAAAAAAAATGCGTGGGGTCCCCCCTCCTAAGCAAAACCAGCCTCGGGCTCTTTGAGCCGGTCCTGGTTGCAAAAATATGGGGAAAAAAATGTCAGAGGTTCCCCCATATTTAAGCAACCAGCACCGGGCTCTGCACCTGGTCCTGGTTCCAAAAATACGGGGGACAAAAAGCGTAGGGGTCCCCCGTATTTCTGAAACCAGCACCGGGCTCCACTAGCCAGATACATAATGCCACAGCCGGGGGACACTTTTATATAGGTCTCTGCGGCCCTGGCATTACATACCCAACTAGTCACCCCTGGCCGGGGTACCCTGGAGGAGTGGGGACCCCTTCAATCAAGGGGTCCCCCCCCTCCAGCCACCCAAGGACCAGGGGTGAAGCCCGAGGCTGTCCCCCCCCCATCCAAGGGCTGCGGATGGGAGGCTGATAGCCGTTTTGTAAAAAAATGAATATTGTTTTTAGTAGCAGTACTACAAGTCCCAGCAAGCCTCCCCCGCAAGCTGGTACTTGGAGAACCACAAGTACCAGCATGCGGCGGGGTGTGGCCTCTTGGAAAGTGGGCGTGTCCTCATAACTTCATATTATTAGACTATAAATAAATATGTTTTCACACCCCCTCTACGCACACAATTAGCAGCCTTACACATAACAGCCACAGTAGTGTTCCTTACACACAATGTCTCCAGTATAGTGCCAGATACACAATGCGCAGTGCCAGATAAACATAATGTCTCCAGTATAGTGCCACTGCCAGATACACATATGTCTCCAGTATAGTGCCAGATACACATAATGTCTCCAGTATAGTGCCAGATACACAATGCGCAGTGCCAGATAGACATGATATGCCCCCCAGCAGTGCCAGCTACACGATAGTGTTCACTTTTTAGGGCAGGGAAGGCACATTTTTAAGTTAGGAGGGCAAAATGATGTACATACTGTAATGCTTGTTGCTCATCTACCTACATGGTAAAGTATGGACAGTGCAGCAAAAATTTAGGGGCGTTGCTTCGTGGGGAAGGTGCGTGGCCACATAATAGTGGCAATTCGCATTACACCACACAGTAGTGCAGTTAATACACACTGCACCAGGTAGAACCTCCTAGACACTTTGTGCCAGGCAGAGCACGTTAGACACTTTGCGCCAGGCAGAGCACGTTAGACACTTTGCGCCAGGCAGAGCACGTTAGACACTTTGCGCCAGGCAGAGCACGTTAGACACTTTGCGCCAGGCAGAGCACGTTAGACACTTTGCGCCAGGCAGAGCACGTTATACACTTTGCGCCAGGCAGAGCACGTTAGACACATTGCCTAGCCACAGACGCCTAGCGGGAACACTACATGATATGCTCCCCAGCCATGCCAGCTACACATGACATGCCCCCCAGCAGTGCCAGCAACACATGACATGCCCCCCAGCAATGCCAGATACATAAATGGCCACACAGTGCAGTGATTGGCTGATGGAACCCTCTTAGACATAAGTCAGAGGGGGTTTCTGGCAGTCGGAGAAAGGGGTCCCATGTGAAAACATGGGGCCCCTTTCAGTGCGAGGTCAGGTGTCCATTTTTTTATTTTGCCAAGTACCTGGGTTACAAATGGATTACAAGAGGAGCCTTCTACACTGGATTTTGTGAGTATAATTTTTTCAACAGGTACACCATGGATTCTACATGGAGAAGAGGACCGACCCTCGTGTGAACATAGGTAAGTATGTGTATATGGAGGTGTGGATGTATGCATTAAAGTTTTACTTTCAAGGTGTGTGTCTTATGTTTTTATTGGGGTATTTTTTTAGTAGTAGTACTACAGGTACCGGCGGGCCCGGTTTTCCTCCGCATGCTGGTACTTGTGGTTCTCCAAGTACCAGCTTGCGGGGGAGGCTTGCTGGGACTTGTAGTACTGCTACTAAAAACAATATTCATTTTTTTACAAAACGGCTATCAGCCTCCCATCCGCAGCCCTTGGATGGGGGGGACAGCCTCGGGCTTCACCCCTGGTCCTTGGGTGGCTGGAGGGGGGGGACCCCTTGATTGAAGGGGTCCCCACTCCTCCAGGGTACCCCGGCCAGGGGTGACTAGTTGGGTATGTAATGCCAGGGCCGCAGGGACCTATATAAAAGTGTCCCCCGGCTGTGGCATTATGTATCTGGCTAGTGGAGCCCGGTGCTGGTTTCAGAAATACGGGGGACCCCTACGCTTTTTGTCCCCCGTATTTTTGGAACCAGGACCAGGCGCAGAGCCCGGTGCTGGTTGTTTAAATATGGGGGAACCCCTATCATTTTTCCCCCCATATTTTTGCAACCAGGACCGGCTCAAAGAGCCCGAGGCTGGTTTGGCTTAGGAGGGGGGACCCCACGCAATTTTTTTTTTAGGTTTTAACACTGATTTTAATTTTTACAAAGGTGCACAATGAAGCCCAGCACGGATCTCTCAGATCCGGCCGAGATTCATTGTATTAAAGTCGGCAGTGTTTTACAAGTCACTCACGTAAAACACTGCCAAAAAAACGAATGACATCGACATCGGTAAATCCGAAAATGCAGAATACGGCAGCTTAGTAAATTAGTCGTACTAAATTCAAAAAGTTGCAACTTTACACTTTCGATGTCATTCGTGATTGAACTTTGACCTCAAACGGGAAATTACGAATCTTAGTAAATATACCCCAATATGTAAGATATTTAATATAATTTTATTATTTGATGTATGAATCTACACATTTACAAAGTTTTCTCTAAGTGTTTTAAATAAATGAAAGCGGGCAACTATTCTTTTTTTTCTTACATTTTTTATTTTACGTAAATTATTTGCAAAGAATTATAGTATTTCTGTGGCTGTCTTATGGATGAAAAAAACAACATTTAAACTTGTCTGTGGCGCACTATGAGAAAATTGGGAGACTGGACCTGATTCATAGTTGTATACAAACCTGATGGTCTGCTTATAACTATGATTGTGGGTGCACTGTGTACAGTATGCACAGGACCCATTCTACGCTGCGCATGTGCTGAACCGGTTCTGCATCATCGCACACAGTGACCCGTTAGCAGGGGCGCCTCTAGAGAGGAGGGGACCCGTGCGCAGACTCCGTGTGTGGGCCCCCTCCTCTCCCGTAGCCGCTGCGCCGCCGCTGCTAGCGCACTGGGCGCTGAGACTCTGGCACTGTGCCAGAGTCTCTGGTGGTCAGTGCGCTAGCAGCGGCACAACGGCTACGGGAGAGGAGGGGGCCCACACACGGTCAGCGATGGACTCCGGAAAGGTAAGTATAGGAGAAATGGGTGCAGTGTGGGCCTCCCCGGGACTCAGGGGCCCTTGTGCACCGCACACACTGCACTCATTATAGAAACGCCAATGCCCGTTAGTCAGTGATGTGTGGTCAGGGTAGGCAGAGCTTCACCTGTCATACTCCAGTACACTTGAGTATAAAAATGATTAGAATAATACAAAGAACATGTTTAGAACTAAATAGCACCTTTGTATTATTCATATCATCATTTTGTTCTAATCATTTTTATAGTCAAAACTCAAATCCTACTGTACATGTGCTTGTAAATCTGACACTGATACTGTGACGCATGAATAATGGGTCGAGATAATGACGCCAGAATCCCAACAGCAGGGGAAATGATGGTGGTCGGAATCCCGACCGCAGCCCGGTATTCCCATTCTGGTGGTGGGTCCTCGTCACCACCTGAAGGGGAATATAATAGTGTAGTAAGCAAAGCTCGCCACCCAGCCCGAAGCATGGCGAGCGCACTCGCTGCCTCGATGTCAGGATTCTGACTGTTGGAACTCCAGCATCGGCCTCCTGACTGCTGGGATTCCGACCATCGGGATTTCATACCGGACCCCTGATTCTAACCAGCGCCCAAGGGCGTAGCTACCATAGGTGCAGGCAATGCAGCTGCTATGGGGCCCAGAGCTGAGAGGGGCCACCTTCTCTGTCACAGTTACATGTATTATGTACATGGTGTAGCTACCACAGGTGCAGGGGGTACAGCTGCTATGGGGTCCAGATCTGAGAGGGACCACCTTCCCTGCCACAGTTACATGTGATATATACAGGGTTTAGCCGGGGGCGGATTGGGCCACCGGGATGCCATGATAGATTCCGGTGAGCCGGTCACGTACCCCCCTTGCTTGGCCGGCCAACACTAAGGAATCCAGACTCCACCATACTACTGTACCTGCCGGCGGCCGTGCTTCCGGGATCTGCATTATGCTGTGGTACGCAACCCGGAAGCTCCCTTTGCACAGCCAGCATCCTCTCTCTGCAGCCTTCAGCGCGGGACGACAGCCCAGCGCGCAGAGAAGGGAACTCAGCGTCTCAGTGAGTGAAGTCTGGGAGTGGAAAAGACCAGAGATCGGCCCCCCGATGCAGGCGCCAGCAGCACACACTGCCGAATAGCGGGAGCAGAGCATCGGAGTAGCACGGCTGAAGAATGCCGCCTTTTCAGCAGTCGGAGCCAAAGGTTAAGATACGGGTTGCAATGCTGGGAGCTTTCCACACCACCACTCCTCCTCATCCTCAGCACCTTTCCTCACCACCACTCCTCCTCATCCTCAGCACCTTTCCTCACCACCACTCCTCCTCATCCTCAGCACCTTTCATTGCACCACTCCTCCTCATCCTCAGCACCTTTCATTACACCACTCCTACTCATCCTCAGCACCTTTCCACTCCACCACCCCTCATCCTCAGCATCTTTCTTCTCCACCACTCCTCCTCATCCTCAGCACCTTACCTCGCCACCACTGCTCCTCATCCTCAGCACCTTTCCTCGCCACCACTCCTCCTCATCCTCAGCACCTTTCCCCTCCACCACTCCTCCTCATCCTCAGCACCTTACCTCACCACCACTGTTCCTCATCCTCAGCACCTTTCGTCGCCACCACTCCTCCTCATTCTCAGCACCTTTACTTGCACCACTCTTCCTCATCCTCACCACCTTTCCCCTCCACCACTCCTCATCCTCAGAACCTTTCCCCTCCACCACTCCTCCTCATCTTCAGCACCTTTCCTCGCCACCACTCCTCCTCATCCTCAGCACCTTTCCCCTCCACCACTCCTCATCCTCAGAACCTTTCCTCGCCACCACTCCTCCTCATCCTCAGCACCTTTACTCGCCACCACTCCTTCCCATCCTCAGCACCTTTCTTCGCCAACACTCCTCCTCATCCTCAGAACCTTCCCTCGCCACCACTCCTCCTCATCCTCAGCACCTTTCCTTGCACCACTCCTCCTCATCCTCAGCAGCACCTTTCCCCTCCACCACCCCTCATCCTCAGTACCTTTCCTCTCCACTCCTCCTCATCCTCAGCATATTACATCGCCACCACTCCTCAGCACCTTTCCTCGCCACCACTCCTCCTCATCCTCAGCACCTTTCCTCGCCACCACTCCTCCTCATCCTCAGCACCTTTCCTCGCCACCATTCCTCCTCATCCTCAGCACCTTTCCTCGCCACCACTCCTCCTCATCCTCAGCACCTTTTCTCGTCACCACTCTTCCCCAACCTCAGCACATTTCCTTGCCACCATTCCACAGCACCATTGCTCGCCACCACTCCTCCTCATCCTCAGCACCTTTCCTCGCCACCACTCCTCCTCATCCTCAGCACCTTTCCTCGTCACCACTCCTCCCCATCCTCAGCACCTTTCTTCGCCACCACTCCTTCCCATCCTCGGCACCTTTCCTCACCACCACTCCTCCCTATCCTCGACACCTTTCCTCGCCACCACTCCTCCTTATCCTCAGCACCTTTCCTCATCACCACTCCTCCCTATCCTCGACACCTTTCCTCGCCACCACTCCTCCTTATCCTCAGCACCTTTCCTCATCACCACTCCTCCCCATCCTCAGCACCTTTCCTCGCCACCACTCCTCCCCATCCTCAGCATTTTTCCTCACCACCACTCCTCCCCATCCTCAGCACCTTTCCTCGCCACCACTCCTCATCCTCAGCACCTTACCTCGCCACCACTCCTCAGCACCTTTCCTCGCCACCACTCCTCCTCATCCTCAGCACCTTTCCTCGCCACCACTCCTCCTCATCCTCAGCACCTTTCCTCGTCACCTCTCCTCCCCATCCTCAGCACCTTTCCTCGCCACCATTCCTCAGCACCTTTGCTCGCCACCACTCCTCATCATCCTTAGCACCTTTCCTCGCCACCACTCCTCCTCATCCTCAGCACCTTTCCTCGTCACCACTACTCCCCATGCTCAGCACCTTTCCTCGCCACCACTCCTTCCCATCCTCGGCACCTTTCCTCACCACCACTCCTCCCTATTCTCGGCACCTTTCCCCGCCACCACTCCTCCTCAACCTCAGCACCTTTCCTCGTCACCACTTCTCCGCATCCTCTGCACCTTTCCTCGCCACCACTCCTCCTCATCTTCAGCACCTTTCCTTGCACCACTCCTCCTCATCCTCAGCACCTTTCCTCTCCACTCCTCCTCATCCTCAGCACCTTTCCTCGCCACCACTCCTCAGCACCTTTCCTCGCCACCACTCCTCCTCATCCTTAGCACCTTTCCTCGCCACCACTCCTCAGCACCTTTCCTCGTCACCACTCCTCCTCATTCTCAGCAACTTTCCTCGCCACCACTCCTCCTCATCCTCAGCACATTTCCTCGTCACCATTCCTCAACACCTTTGCTCACCACCACTCCTCCTCATCCTCAGCACCCTTCCTCGCCACCACTCCTCCTCATCCTCAGCACATTTCCTCGTCACCACTCCTCCTCATCCTCAGCAACTTTCCTCGCCACCACTCCTCCTCATCCTCAGCACATTTCCTCGTCACCACTCCTCCTCATCCTCAGCACCTTTCCTCATCACCACTCCTCCCCATCCTCAGCACCTTTCCTCATCACCACTCCTCCCTATCCTCGACACCTTTCCTCGCCACCACTCCTCCTTATCCTCAGCACCTTTCCTCATCACCACTCCTCCTCATCCTCAGCACCTTTCCTTGCACCACTCCTCCTCATCCTCAGCAGCACCTTTCCCCTCCACCACCCCTCATCCTCAGTACCTTTCCTCTCCACTCCTCCTCATCCTCAGCATATTACATCGCCACCACTCCTCAGCACCTTTCCTCGCCACCACTCCTCCTCATCCTCAGCACCTTTCCTCGCCACCACTCCTCCTCATCCTCAGCACCTTTCCTCGCCACCATTCCTCCTCATCCTCAGCACCTTTCCTCGCCACCACTCCTCCTCATCCTCAGCACCTTTCCTCGCCACCACACCTCCTCATCCTCAGCACCTTTTCTCGTCACCACTCTTCCCCAACCTCAGCACATTTCCTTGCCACCATTCCACAGCACCATTGCTCGCCACCACTCCTCCTCATCCTCAGCACCTTTCCTCGTCACCACTCCTCCCCATCCTCAGCACCTTTCTTCGCCACCACTCCTTCCCATCCTCGGCACCTTTCCTCACCACCACTCCTCCCTATCCTCGACACCTTTCCTCGCCACCACTCCTCCTTATCCTCAGCACCTTTCCTCATCACCACTCCTCCCCATCCTCAGCACCTTTCCTCGCCACCACTCCTCCCCATCCTCGGCATTTTTCCTCACCACCACTCCTTCCCATCCTCGGCACCTTTCCTCACCACCACTCCTCCCTATCCTCGACACCTTTCCTCGCCACCACTCCTCCTTATCCTCAGCACCTTTCCTCATCACCACTCCTCCCTATCCTCGACACCTTTCCTCGCCACCACTCCTCCTTATCCTCAGCACCTTTCCTCATCACCACTCCTCCCCATCCTCAGCACCTTTCCTCGCCACCACTCCTCCCCATCCTCAGCATTTTTCCTCACCACCACTCCTCCCCATCCTCAGCACCTTTCCTCGCCACCACTCCTCATCCTCAGCACCTTACCTCGCCACCACTCCTCAGCACCTTTCCTCGCCACCACTCCTCCTCATCCTCAGCACCTTTCCTCGCCACCACTCCTCCTCATCCTCAGCACCTTTCCTCGTCACCTCTCCTCCCCATCCTCAGCACCTTTCCTCGCCACCATTCCTCAGCACCTTTGCTCGCCACCACTCCTCATCATCCTTAGCACCTTTCCTCGCCACCACTCCTCCTCATCTTCAGCACCTTTCCTCGTCACCACTACTCCCCATGCTCAGCACCTTTCCTCGCCACCACTCCTTCCCATCCTCGGCACCTTTCCTCACCACCACTCCTCCCTATTCTCGGCACCTTTCCCCGCCACCACTCCTCCTCAACCTCAGCACCTTTCCTCGTCACCACTTCTCCGCATCCTCTGCACCTTTCCTCGCCACCACTCCTCCTCATCTTCAGCACCTTTCCTTGCACCACTCCTCCTCATCCTCAGCACCTTTCCTCTCCACTCCTCCTCATCCTCAGCACCTTTCCTCGCCACCACTCCTCAGCACCTTTCCTCGCCACCACTCCTCTTCATCCTCAGCACCTTTCCTCGCCACCACTCCTCCTCATCCTCAGCACCTTTCCTCGCCACCACTCCTCAGCACCTTTCCTCGTCACCACTCCTCCTCATTCTCAGCAACTTTCCTCGCCACCACTCCTCTTCATCCTCAGCACATTTCCTCGTCACCACTCCTCCCCATCCTCAGCACATTTCCTCGCCACCATTCCTCAACACCTTTGCTCACCACCACTCCTCCTCATCCTCAGCACCTTTCCTCATCACCACTCCTCCCCATCCTCAGCACCTTTCCTCGCCACCACTCCTCCCCATCCTCAGCACCTTTCCTCGCCACCACTCCTCCTCATCCTCAGCACCTTTCCTCGCCACCTCTCCTTCCCATCTTCAGCACCTTTCCTCGCCACCACTCCTCATCCTCAGCACCTTTACTCGCCACCACTCCTCCTCATCCTCAGCACCTTTCCTCGCCACCACTCCTCAGCACCTTTCCTCGCCACCACTCCTCCTCATCCTCAGCACCTTTCCTCGCCACCACTCCTCCTCATCCTCAGCACCTTTCCTCGTCACCACTCCTCCTCATCCTCAGCACCTTTCCTCGCCACCATTCCTCAGCACCTTACCTCGCCACCACTCCTCCTCATCCTCAGTACCTTTCCTCGCCACCACTCCTCCTCATCCTCAGCACCTTTCCTCGCCACCACTCCTCCCCATTCTCGGCACCTTTCCTCACCACCACTCCTCCCTATCCTCTGCACCTTTCCTCGCCACCAATCCTCCTCATCCTCAGCACCTTTCCTTGCACCACTCCTCATCCTCAGCACATTTCCTCTCCACTCCTCCTCATCCTCAGCACCTTTCCTCGCCACCACTCCTCCTCATCCTCAGCACCTTTCCTCGTCACCACTCCTCCTCATCCTCAGCACCTTTCCTCGCCACCATTCCTCAGCACCTTACCTCGCCACCACTCCTCCTCATCCTCAGCACCTTTCCTCGCCACCACTCCTCCTCATCCTCAGCACCTTTCCTCGCCACCACTCCTCCTCATCCTCAGCACCTTTCCTCGCCACCACTCCTCCCCATTCTCGGCACCTTTCCTCACCACCACTCCTCCCTATCCTCTGCACCTTTCCTCGCCACCAATCCTCCTCATCCTCAGCACCTTTCCTTGCACCACTCCTCATCCTCAGCACATTTCCTCTCCACTCCTCCTCATCCTCAGCACCTTTCCTCGCCACCAATCCTCAGCACCTTTCCTCGCCACCACTCCTCCTCATCCTCAGCACCTTTCCTCGCCACCACTCCTCCTCATCCTCAGCACCTTTCCTCGCCACCACTCCTCAGCACCTTTCCTCGTCACCACTCCTCCTCATCCTCAGCACCTTTCCTCGCCACCATTCCTCCTCATCCTCAGCACATTTCCTCGCCACCATTTCTCAGCACCTTTGCTCGCCACCACTCCTCCTCATCGTCAGCACCTTTCATCATCACCACTCCTCCCCATCCTCAGCACCTTTCCTCATCACCACTCCTCCCCATCCTCAGCACCTTTACTTGCACCACTCTTCCTCATCCTCAACACCTTTCCCCTCCACCACTCCTCCTCATCTTCAGCACCTTTACTTGCACCACTCTTCCTCATCCTCAGCACCTTTCCCCTCCACCACTCCTCCTCATCCTCAGCACCTTTACTTGCACCACTCTTCCTCATCCTCAGCACCTTTCCCCTCCACCACTCCTCCTCATCTTCAGCACCTTTCCTCGCCACCACTCCTCCTCATCCTCAGCACCTTTCCCCTCCACCACTCCTCATCCTCAGAACCTTTCCTCGCCACCACTCCTCCTCATCCTCAGCACTTGTCCTCACCACCACTCCTTCCCATCCTCAGCACCTTTCTTCGCCAACACTCCTCCTCATCCTCAGAACCTTCCCTCGCCACCACTCCTCCTCATCCTCAGCACCTTTCCTTGCACCACTCCTCCTAATCCTCAGCAGCACCTTTCCCCTCCACCACCCCTCATCCTCAGTACCTTTCCTCTCCACTCCTCCTCATCCTCAGCATATTACATCGCCACCACTCCTCAGCACCTTTCCTCGCCACCACTCCTCCTCATCCTCAGCACCTTTCCTCACCACCACTCCTCCTCATCCTCAGCACCTTTCCTCGCCACCATTCCTCCTTATCCTCAGCACCTTTCCTCGCCACCACTCCTCCTCATCCTCAGCACCTTTTCTCGTCACCACTCTTCCCCAACCTCAGCACATTTCCTTGCCACCATTCCACAGCACCATTGCTCGCCACCACTCCTCCTCATCCTCAGCACCTTTCCTCGCCACCACTCCTCCTCATCCTCAGCACCTTTTCTCGTCACCACTCCTCCCCATCCTCAGCACCTTTCTTCGCCACCACTCCTTCCCATCCTCGGCACCTTTCCTCACCACCACTCCTCCCTATCCTCGGCACCTTTCCTCGCCACCACTCCTCCTCATCCTCAGCACCTTTCCTCATCACCACTCCTCCCCATTCTCAGCACCTTTCCTCGCCACCACTCCTCCCCATCCTTGGCATTTTTCCTCACCACCACTCCTCCTCATCCTCAGCACCTTTCCTCGCCACCACTCCTCCTCATCCTCAGCACCTTTCCTCGTCACCTCTCCTCCCCATCCTCAGCACCTTTCCTCGCCACCATTCCTCAGCACCTTTGCTTGCCACCACTCCTCCTCATCCTTAGCACCTTTCCTCGCCAACACTCCTCCTCATCCTCAGCACCTTTCCTCGTCACCACTCCTCCCCATGCTCAGCACCTTTCCTCACCACCACTCCTCCCTATTCTCGGCACCTTTCCCCGCCACCACTCCTCCTCAACCTCAGCACCTTTCCTCGTCACCACTCCTCCGCATCCTCTGCACCTTTCCTCGCCACCACTCCTCCTCATCTTCAGCACCTTTCCTTGCACCACTCCTCCTCATCCTCAGCACCTTTCCTCTCCACTCCTCCTCACCCTCAGCCCCTTTCCTCGCCACCACTCCTCAGCACCTTTCCTCACCACCACTCTTCCTCATCCTTAGCACCTTTCCTCGCCACCACTCCTCCTCATCCTCAGCACCTTTCCTCGCCACCATTCCTCCTCATCCTCAGCACCTTTCCTCGCCACCACTCCTCCTCATCCTCAGCACCTTTCCTCGCCACCACTCCTCAGCACCTTTCCTCGTCACCACTCCTCCTCATTCTCAGCACATTTCCTCGTCACCACTCCTCCCCATCCTCAGCACATTTCCTCGCCACCATTCCTCAGCACCTTTGCTCGCCACCACTCCTCCCCATCCTCAGCACCTTTCCTCGCCACCACTCCTTCCCATCTTCAGCACCTTTCCTCATCACCACTCCTCCCCATCCTCAGCACCTTTTCTCGCCACCACTCCTCCTCATCCTCAGCACCTTTCCACGCCACCACTCCATCCCATCTTCAGCACCTTTCCTCATCACCAATCCTCCCCATCCTCAGCACCTTTCCTCGCCACCACTCCTCCTCATCCTCAGCACCTTTCCTCGCCACCACTCCGCCTCATCCTCAGCACCTTTACTCGCCACCACTCCTCCTCATCCTCAGCACCTTTCCTCGCCACCACTCCTCAGCACCTTTCCTCGCCACCACTCCTCCTCATACTCAGCACCTTTCCTCGCCACCACTCCTCCTCATCCTCAGCACCTTTCCTCGCCACCATTCCTCAGCACCTTTGCTCGCCACCACTCCTCCTCATCCTCAGCACCTTTCCTCGCCACCACTCCTCCCCATTCTCGGCACCTTTCCTCACCACCACTCCTCCGCATCCTCTGCAGCTTTCCTCTCCACTCCTCCTCATCCTCAGCACCTTTCCTCGCCACCACTCCTCAGCACCTTTCCTCGCCACCACTCCTCCTCATCCTCAGCACCTTTCCTCGCCACCACTCCTCCTCATCCTCAGTACCTTTCCTCGCCACCACTCCTCAGCACTTTTCCTCGTCACCACTCCCCCTCATCCTCAGCACCTTTCCTCGCCACCATTCCTCCTCATCCTCAGCACATTTCCTCGTCACCACTCCTCCTCTTCCTCAGCACCTTACCCCATCCACTATCCCTCATCCTCAGCACCTTTCCTCTCCACTCCTCCTCATACTCAACACCTTTTCTCGCCACTACTCCTCAGCACCTTTCCTCGCCACCACTCCTCCTCACCCTCAGCACCTTTCCTCGCCATTACTCCTCCTCATCCTCAGCACCTTTCCTCGCCACCACTCCTCCTCATCCTCAGCACCTTTCCTCATCACCACTCCTCCCTATCCTCAGCACCTTTCCTCATCACCACTCCTCCCCATCCTCAGCACCTTTCCTCGCCACCACTCCTCCTCATCCTCAGCACCTTTCCTCGCCACCACTCCTCCTCATCCTCAGCACCTTTCCTCGCCACCACTCCTCCTCATCCTCAGCACCTTTCCTCGCCACCACTCCTCCTCATCCTCAGCACCTTTCCTCGCCACCACTCCTCCTCATCCTCAGCACCTTTCCTCGCCACCACTCCTCCTCATCTTCAGCACCTTTCCTCGTCACCACTCCCCCTCATCCTCAGCACCTTTCCTCGCCACCATTCCTCCTCATCCTCAGCACATTTCCTCGTCACCACTCCTCCCCATCCTCAGCACATTTCCTCGCCACCATTCCTCAGCACCTTTGCTCGCCACCACTCCTCCTCATCCTCAGCAACTTTCCTTGCACCACTCCTCCACATCCTCAGCACCTTTCCCCTCCACTATCCCTCATCCTCAGCACCTTTCCTCTCCACTCCTCCTCATACTCAACACCTTTTCTCGCCACCACTCCTCAGCACCTTTCCTCGCCACCACTCCTCCTCACCCTCAGCACCTTTACTTGCCATTACTCCTCCTCATCCTCAGCACCTTTCCTCGCTACCACTCCTCAGCACCTTTCCTCGCCACCACTCCTCCTCATCCTCAGCACCTTTCCTCGCCACCACTCCTTCCCATCTTCAGCACCTTTCCTCATCACCACTCCTCCCCATACTCAGCACCTTTTCTCGCTACCACTCCTCCTCATCCTCAGCACCTTTCCTCGCCACCACTCCTTCCCATCTTCAGCACCTTTCCTCGCCACCACTCCTCCTCATCCTCAGCACCTTTCTTCGCCACAACTCCTCAGCACCTTTCCTCGCCACTAATCCTCCTCATCCTCAGCACCTTTCCTCGCCACCACTCCTCCTCATCCTCAGCACCTTTCCTCGTCACCACTCCTCCCCATCATCAGCACCTTTCCTCGCCACCATTCCTCAGCACCTTTACTCGCCACCACTCCTCCTCATCCTCAGCACCTTTCCTCGCCACCACTCCTCCTCATCCTCAGCACCTTTTCTCGCCACCACTCCTCCTTATTCTCGGCACCTTTCCTCACCACCACTCCTCCGCATCCTCTGCACCTTTCCTCGCCACCACTCCTTCCCATCTTCAGCACCTTTCCTCATCACGACTCCTCCCCATCCTCAGCACCTTTCCTCGCCACCACTCCTTCCCATCTTCAGCACCTTTCCTCATCACCACTCCTCCCCATCCTCAGCACCTTTCCTCGCCACCACTCCTCTTCATCCTCAGCACCTTACCTCGCCACCACTCCTCAGCACCTTTCCTCGCCACCACTCCTCCCCATCCTCAGCACCTTTCCTCGCCACCACTCCTTCCCATCCTCGGCACCTTTCCTCACCACCACTCCTCCCTATCCTCGGCACCTTTCCCCGCCACCACTCCTCCTCATCCTCAACACCTTTCCTAATCACCACTCCTCCGCATCCTCAGTAGAGATGAGCGGGTTCGGTTTCTCTGAATCCGAACCCGCCAGAACTTCATGTTTTTTTTTCACGGGTCCGAGCGACTCGGATCTTCCCGCCTTGCTCGGTTAACCCGAGCGCGCCCGAACGTCATCATGACGCTGTCGGATTCTCGCGAGGCTCGGATTCTATCGCGAGACTCGGATTCTATATAAGGAGCCGCGCGTCGCCGCCATTTTCACACGTGCATTGAGATTGATAGGGAGAGGACGTGGCTGGCGTCCTCTCCGTTTAGAATAGATTAGAGAGACACTTGATTTACTAATTTTGGGGAGCATTAGGAGTACTCAGTACAGTGCAGAGTTTTGCTGATAGTGACCACCAGTTTTATTTATAATCCGTTCTCTGCCTGAAAAAAGCGATACACAGCACACAGTGACTCAGTCACATACCATATCTGTGTGCACTGCTCAGGCCAGTGTGCTGCATCATCTATTATCTATATATAATATTATATATATCTGTCTGACTGCTCAGCTCACACAGCTTATAATTGTGGGGGAGACTGGGGAGCACTACTGCAGTGCCAGTTATAGGTTATAGCAGGAGCCAGGAGTACATAATATATTATATAGTGAGTGACCACCAGACACACAGTGCAGTTTATTTAATATATCCGTTCTCTGCCTGAAAAAAGCGATACACACAGTGACTCAGTCAGTCACATACCATATCTGTGTGCACTGCTCAGGCTCAGGCCAGTGTGCTTCATCATCTATATATATTATATATCTGTCTGACTGCTCAGCTCACACAGCTTATAATTGTGGGGGAGACTGGGGAGCACTACTGCAGTGCCAGTTATAGGTTATAGCAGGAGCCAGGAGTACATAATATTATATTAAAATTAAACAGTGCACACTTTTGCTGCAGGAGTGCCACTGCCAGTGTGACTAGTGACCAGTGACCTGACCACCAGTATATATAATATTAGTAGTATACTATCTCTTTATCAACCAGTCTATATTAGCAGCAGACACAGTACAGTGTGGTAGTTCACGGCTGTGGCTACCTCTGTGTCGGCACTCGGCAGCCCGTCCATAATTGTATATACCACCTAACCGTGGTTTTTTTTTCTTTCTTTATACATACATACTAGTTACGAGTATACTATCTCTTTATCAACCAGTCTATATATTAGCAGCAGACACAGTACAGTGCGGTAGTTCACGGCTGTGGCTACCTCTGTGTCGGCACTCGGCAGCCCGTCCATAATTGTATATACCACCTAACCGTGGTTTTTTTTTCTTTCTTTATACATACATACTAGTTACGAGTATACTATCTCTTTATCAACCAGTCTATATATTAGCAGCAGACACAGTACAGTGCGGTAGTTCACGGCTGTGGCTACCTCTGTGTCGGCACTCGGCAGCCCGTCCATAATTGTATATACCACCTAACCGTGGTTTTTTTTTCTTTCTTTATACATACATACTAGTTACGAGTATACTATCTCTTTATCAACCAGTCTATATATTAGCAGCAGACACAGTACAGTGCGGTAGTTCACGGCTGTGGCTACCTCTGTGTCGGCACTCGGCAGCCCGTCCATAATTGTATATACCACCTAACCGTGGTTTTTTTTTCTTTCTTTATACATACATACTAGTTACGAGTATACTATCTCTTTATCAACCAGTCTATATATTAGCAGCAGACACAGTACAGTGCGGTAGTTCACGGCTGTGGCTACCTCTGTGTCGGCACTCGGCAGCCCGTCCATAATTGTATATACCACCTAACCGTGGTTTTTTTTTCTTTCTTTATACATACATACTAGTTACGAGTATACTATCTCTTTATCAACCAGTCTATATATTAGCAGCAGACACAGTACAGTGCGGTAGTTCACGGCTGTGGCTACCTCTGTGTCGGCACTCGGCAGCCCGTCCATAATTGTATATACCACCTAACCGTGGTTTTTTTTTCTTTCTTTATACATACATACTAGTTACGAGTATACTATCTCTTTATCAACCAGTCTATATATTAGCAGCAGACACAGTACAGTGCGGTAGTTCACGGCTGTGGCTACCTCTGTGTCGGCACTCGGCAGCCCGTCCATAATTGTATATACCACCTAACCGTGGTTTTTTTTTCTTTCTTTATACATACATACTAGTTACGAGTATACTATCTCTTTATCAACCAGTCTATATATTAGAAGCAGACACAGTACAGTGCGGTAGTTCACGGCTGTGGCTACCTCTGTGTCGGCACTCGGCAGCCCGTCCATAATTGTATATACCACCTAACCGTGGTTTTTTTTTCTTTCTTTATACATACATACTAGTTACGAGTATACTATCTCTTTATCAACCAGTCTATATATTAGCAGCAGACACAGTACAGTGCGGTAGTTCACGGCTGTGGCTACCTCTGTGTCGGCACTCGGCAGCCCGTCCATAATTGTATATACCACCTAACCGTGGTTTTTTTTTCTTTCTTTATACATACATACTAGTTACGAGTATACTATCTCTTTATCAACCAGTCTATATATTAGCAGCAGACACAGTACAGTGCGGTAGTTCACGGCTGTGGCTACCTCTGTGTCGGCACTCGGCAGCCCGTCCATAATTGTATATACCACCTAACCGTGTTTTTTTTTTCTTTCTTTATACATACATACTAGTTACGAGTATACTATCTCTTTATCAACCAGTCTATATTAGCAGCAGACACAGTACAGTGCGGTAGTTCACGGCTGTGGCTACCTCTGTGTCGGCACTCGGCAGCCCGTCCATAATTGTATATACCACCTAACCGTGGTTTTTTTTTCTTTCTTTATACATACATACTAGTTACGAGTATACTATCTCTTTATCAACCAGTCTATATATTAGCAGCAGACACAGTACAGTGCGGTAGTTCACGGCTGTGGCTACCTCTGTGTCGGCACTCGGCAGCCCGTCCATAATTATATATACCACCTAACCGTGGTTTTTTTTTCTTTCTTTATACATACATACTAGTTACGAGTATACTATCTCTTTATCAACCAGTCTATATATTAGCAGCAGACACAGTACAGTGCGGTAGTTCACGGCTGTTGCTACCTCTGTGTCGGCACTCGGCAGCCCGTCCATAATTGTATACTAGTATCCAATCCATCCATCTCCATTGTTTACCTGAGGTGCCTTTTAGTTGTGCCTATTAAAATATGGAGAACAAAAATGTTGAGGTTCCAAAATTAGGGAAAGATCAAGATCCACTTCCACCTCGTGCTGAAGCTGCTGCCACTAGTCATGGCCGAGACGATGAAATGCCAGCAACGTCGTCTGCCAAGGCCGATGCCCAATGTCATAGTACAGAGCATGTCAAATCCAAAACACCAAATATCAGTAAAAAAAGGACTCCAAAACCTAAAATAAAATTGTCGGAGGAGAAGCGTAAACTTGCCAATATGCCATTTACCACACGGAGTGGCAAGGAACGGCTGAGGCCCTGGCCTATGTTCATGGCTAGTGGTTCAGCTTCACATGAGGATGGAAGCACTCAGCCTCTCGCTAGAAAAATGAAAAGACTCAAGCTGGCAAAAGCAGCACAGCAAAGAACTGTGCATTCTTCGAAATCCCAAATCCACAAGGAGAGTCCAATTGTGTCGGTTGCGATGCCTGACCTTCCCAACACTGGACGTGAAGAGCATGCGCCTTCCACCATTTGCACGCCCCCTGCAAGTGCTGGAAGGAGCACCCGCAGTCCAGTTCCTGATAGTCAGATTGAAGATGTCAGTGTTGAAGTACACCAGGATGAGGAGGATATGGGTGTTGCTGGCGCTGGGGAGGAAATTGACCAGGAGGATTCTGATGGTGAGGTGGTTTGTTTAAGTCAGGCACCCGGGGAGACACCTGTTGTCCGTGGGAGGAATATGGCCGTTGACATGCCAGGTAAAAATACCAAAAAAATCAGCTCTTCGGTGTGGAGGTATTTCACCAGAAATGCGGACAACAGGTGTCAAGCCGTGTGTTCCCTTTGTCAAGCTGTAATAAGTAGGGGTAAGGACGTTAACCACCTCGGAACATCCTCCCTTATACGTCACCTGCAGCGCATTCATAATAAGTCAGTGACAAGTTCAAAAACTTTGGGTGACAGCGGAAGCAGTCCACTGACCAGTAAATCCCTTCCTCTTGTAACCAAGCTCACGCAAACCACCCCACCAACTCCCTCAGTGTCAATTTCCTCCTTCCCCAGGAATGCCAATAGTCCTGCAGGCCATGTCACTGGCAATTCTGACGAGTCCTCTCCTGCCTGGGATTCCTCCGATGCATCCTTGCGTGTAACGCCTACTGCTGCTGGCGCTGCTGTTGTTGCCGCTGGGAGTCGATGGTCATCCCAGAGGGGAAGTCGTAAGCCCACTTGTACTACTTCCAGTAAGCAATTGACTGTTCAACAGTCCTTTGCGAGGAAGATGAAATATCACAGCAGTCATCCTACTGCAAAGCGGATAACTGAGTCCTTGACAACTATGTTGGTGTTAGACGTGCGTCCGGTATCCGCCGTTAGTTCACAGGGAACTAGACAATTTATTGAGGCAGTGTGCCCCCGTTACCAAATACCATCTAGGTTCCACTTCTCTAGGCAGGCGATACCGAGAATGTACACGGACGTCAGAAAAAGACTCACCAGTGTCCTAAAAAATGCAGTTGTACCCAATGTCCACTTAACCACGGACATGTGGACAAGTGGAGCAGGGCAGGGTCAGGACTATATGACTGTGACAGCCCACTGGGTAGATGTATGGACTCCCGCCGCAAGAACAGCAGCGGCGGCACCAGTAGCAGCATCTCGCAAACGCCAACTCTTTCCTAGGCAGGCTACGCTTTGTATCACCGCTTTCCAGAATACGCACACAGCTGAAAACCTCTTACGGCAACTGAGGAAGATCATCGCGGAATGGCTTACCCCAATTGGACTCTCCTGTGGATTTGTGGCATCGGACAACGCCAGCAATATTGTGTGTGCATTAAATATGGGCAAATTCCAGCACGTCCCATGTTTTGCACATACCTTGAATTTGGTGGTGCAGAATTTTTTAAAAAACGACAGGGGCGTGCAAGAGATGCTGTCGGTGGCCAGAAAAATTGCGGGACACTTTCGGCGTACAGGCACCACGTACAGAAGACTGGAGCACCACCAAAAACTACTGAACCTGCCCTGCCATCATCTGAAGCAAGAAGTGGTAACGAGGTGGAATTCAACCCTCTATATGCTTCAGAGGTTGGAGGAGCAGCAAAAGGCCATTCAAGCCTATACAATTGAGCACGATATAGTAGGTGGAATGCACCTGTCTCAAGTGCAGTGGAGAATGATTTCAACGTTGTGCAAGGTTCTGATGCCCTTTGAACTTGCCACACGTGAAGTCAGTTCAGACACTGCCAGCCTGAGTCAGGTCATTCCCCTCATCAGGCTTTTGCAGAAGAAGCTGGAGGCATTGAAGAAGGAGCTAAAAGGGAGCGATTCCGCTAGGCATGTGGGACTTGTGGATGCAGCCCTTAATTCGCTTAACAAGGATTCACGGGTGGTCAATCTGTTGAAATCAGAGCACTACATTTTGGCCACCGTGCTCGATCCTAGATTTAAAGCCTACCTTGGATCTCTCTTTCCGGCAGACACAGGTCTGCTGGGGTTGAAAGACCTGCTGGTGACAAAATTGTCAAGTCAAGCGGAACGCGACCTGTCAACATCTCCTCCTTCACATTCTCCCGCAACTGGGGGTGCGACGAAAAGGCTCAGAATTCCGAGCCCACCCGCTGGCGGTGATGCAGGGCAGTCTGGAGCGACTGCTGATGCTGACATCTGGTCCGGACTGAAGGACCTGACAACGATTACGGACATGTCGTCTACTGTCACTGCATATGATTCTCTCAACATTGATAGAATGGTGGAGGATTATATGAGTGACCGCATCCAAGTAGGCACGTCACACAGTCCGTACTTATACTGGCAGGAAAAAGAGGCAATTTGGAGGCCCTTGCACAAACTGGCTTTATTCTACCTAAGTTGCCCTCCCACAAGTGTGTACTCCGAAAGAGTGTTTATTGCCGCCGCTCACCTTGTCAGCAATCGGCGTACGAGGTTACATCCAGAAAATGTGGAGAAGATGATGTTCATTAAAATGAATTATAATCAATTCCTCCGCGGAGACATTGACCAGCAGCAATTGCCTCCACAAAGTACACAGGGAGCTGAGATGGTGGATTCCAGTGGGGACGAATTGATAATCTGTGAGGAGGGGGATGTACACGGTGATATATCGGAGGGTGAAGATGAGGTGGACATCTTGCCTCTGTAGAGCCAGTTTGTGCAAGGAGAGATTAATTGCTTCTTTTTTTGGGGGGGTCCAAACCAACCCGTCATATCAGTCACAGTCGTGTGGCAGACCCTGTCACTGAAATGATGGGTTGGTTAAAGTGTGCATGTCCTGTTTTGTTTATACAACATAAGGGTGGGTGGGAGGGCCCAAGGACAATTCCATCTTGCACCTCTTTTTTCTTTTCTTTTTCTTTGCATCATGTGCTGATTGGGGAGGGTTTTTTGGAAGGGACATCCTGCGTGACACTGCAGTGCCACTCCTAGATGGGCCCGGTGTTTGTGTCGGCCACTAGGGTCGCTAATCTTACTCACACAGTCAGCTACCTCATTGCGCCTCTTTTTTTCTTTGCGTCATGTGCTGTTTGGGGAGGGTTTTTTGGAAGGGACATCCTGCGTGACACTGCAGTGCCACTCCTAGATGGGCCCGGTGTTTGTGTCGGCCACTAGGGTCGCTAATCTTACTCACACAGCTACCTCATTGCGCCTCTTTTTTTCTTTGCGTCATGTGCTGTTTGGGGAGGGTTTTTTGGAAGGGACATCCTGCGTGACACTGCAGTGCCACTCCTAGATGGGCCCGGTGTTTGTGTCGGCCACTAGGGTCGCTTATCTTACTCACACAGCGACCTCGGTGCAAATTTTAGGACTAAAAATAATATTGTGAGGTGTGAGGTATTCAGAATAGACTGAAAATGAGTGTAAATTATGGTTTTTGAGGTTAATAATACTTTGGGATCAAAATGACCCCCAAATTCTATGATTTAAGCTGTTTTTTAGTGTTTTTTGAAAAAAACACCCGAATCCAAAACACACCCGAATCCGACAAAAAAAATTCGGTGAGGTTTTGCCAAAACGCGTTCGAACCCAAAACACGGCCGCGGAACCGAACCCAAAACCAAAACACAAAACCCGAAAAATTTCAGGCGCTCATCTCTAACCTCAGCACCTTTCCTTGCACCACTCCTCATCCTCAGCACCTTTCCTCTCCACTCCTCCTCATCCTCAGCACCTTTCCTCGGCGCCACTCCTCAGCACCTTTCCTCGCCCCCACTCCTCCTCATCCTCAGCACATTTCCTCGCCACCACTCCTCCTCATCCTCAGCACCTTTCCTCGCCACCATTCCTCCTCATCCTCAGCACGTTTCCTCGTCACCACTCCTCCACATCCTCAGCACATTTCCTCGCCACCATTCCTCAGCAGCTTTGCTCGCCACCACTCCTCCTCATCCTCAGCACCTTTCCTTGCACCACTCCTCCTCATCCTCAGCACCTTTCCCCTCCACCACCCCTCATCCTCAGCACCTTTCCTCTCCACTACTCCTCATCCTCAGCACCTTTCCTCGCCACCACTCCTCAGCACCTTTCCTCGCCACCACTCCTCCTCATCCTCAGCACCTTTCCTCGCCACCACTCCTCCTCATCCTCAGCACCTTTCCTCGCCACCACTCCTCCCCATCCTCAACACCTTTCCTCGCCACCATTCCTCAGCACCTTTGCGCGCCACCACTCCTCCCCATGCTCAGCACCTTTCCTCGCCACCACTCCTCCCCATCCTCAGCACCTTTCCTCGCCACCACTCCTCCCCATCCTCAGCACCTTTCCTCGTCACCACTATTCCCCATCCTCAACACCTTTCCTCGCCACCATTCCTCAGCACCTTTGCTCGCCACCACTCCTCCCCATGCTCAGCACCTTTCCTCGCCACCAATCCTCCCCATCCTCAGCACCTTTCCTCGCCACCATTCCTCCCCATCCTCGGCACCTTTCCTCACCACCACTCCTCCCCATCCTCAGCACCTTTCCTCGCCACCACTCCTCCTCATCCTCACCACCTTTCCTCGCCACCACTCCTCCCTATCCTCGGCACCTTTCCTCACCACCAATCCTCCCCATCCTCAGCACCTTTCCTCGCCACCACTCCTCCCCATCCTCAGCACCTTTCTTCGCCACCATTCATCAGCACCTTTGCTCGCCACCACTCCTCCCCATGCTGATCACCTTTCCTCGCCACCACTCCTCCCCATCCTCAGCACCTTTCCTCGCCATTACTCCTCCTCATCCTCAGCACCTTTCCTCGCTACCACTCCTCAGCACCTTTCCTCGCCACCACTCCTCCTCATCCTCAGCACCTTTCCTCGCCACCACTCCTTCCCATCTTCAGCACCTTTCCTCATCACCACTCCTCCCCATCCTCAGCACCTTTTCTCGCCACAACTCCTCCTCATCCTCAGCACCTTTCCTCGCCACCACTCCATCCCATCTTCAGCACCTTTCCTCATCACCACTCCTCCCCATCCTCAGCACCTTTCCTCGCCACCACTCCTCCTCATCCTCAGCACCTTTCCTCGCCACCACTCCTTCCCATCTTCAGCACCTTTCCTCGCCACCACTCCTCCTCATCCTCAGCACCTTTACTCGCCACAACTCCTCCTCATCCTCAGCACCTTTCCTCGCCACCACTCCTCAGCACCTTTCCTCGCCACTACTCCTCCTCATCCTCAGCACCTTTCCTCGCCACCACTCCTCCTCATCCTCAGCACCTTTCCTCGTCACCACTCCTCCCCATCCTCAGCACCTTTCCTCGCCACCATTCCTCAGCACCTTTGCTCGCCACCACTCCTCCTCATCCTTAGCACCTTTCCTCGCCACCACTCCTCCTCATCCTCAGCACCTTTTCTCGCCACCACTCCTCCTTATTCTCGGCACCTTTCCTCACCACCACTCCTCCGCATCCTCTGCACCTTTCCTCGCCACCACTCCTTCCCATCTTCAGCACCTTTCCTCATCACGACTCCTCCCCATCCTCAGCACCTTTCCTCGCCACCACTCCTTCCCATCTTCAGCACCTTTCCTCATCACCACTCCTCCCCATCCTCAGCACCTTTCCTCGCCACCACTCCTCTTCATCCTCAGCACCTTACCTCGCCACCACTCCTCAGCACCTTTCCTCGCCACCACTCCTCCCCATCCTCAGCACCTTTCCTCGCCACCACTCCTTCCCATCCTCGGCACCTTTCCTCACCACCACTCCTCCCTATCCTCGCACCTTTCCCCGCCACCACTCCTCCTCATCCTCAACACCTTTCCTAATCACCACTCCTCCGCATCCTCAGCACCTTTCCTTGCACCACTCCTCATCCTCAGCACCTTTCCTCTCCACTCCTCCTCATCCTCAGCACCTTTCCTCGGCACCACTCCTCAGCACCTTTCCTCGCCCCCACTCCTCCTCATCCTCAGCACATTTCCTCGCCACCACTCCACCTCATCCTCAGCACCTTTCCTCGCCACCATTCCTCCTCATCCTCAGCACGTTTCCTCGTCACCACTCCTCCACATCCTCAGCACATTTCCTCGCCACCATTCCTCAGCAGCTTTGCTCGCCACCACTCCTCCTCATCCTCAGCACCTTTCCTTGCACCACTCCTCCTCATCCTCAGCACCTTTCCCCTCCACCACTCCTCATCCTCAGCACCTTTCCTCGCCACCATTCCTCCTCATCCTCATCACGTTTCCTCGTCACCACTCCTCCACATCCTCAGCACATTTCCTCGCCACCATTCCTCAGCAGCTTTGCTCGCCACCACTCCTCCTCATCCTCAGCACCTTTCCATGCACCACTCCTCCTCATCCTCAGCACCTTTCCCCTCCACCACCCCTCATCCTCAGCACCTTTCCTCTCCACTACTCTTCATCCTCAGCACCTTTCCTCGCCACCACTCCTCAGCACCTTTCCTCGCCACCACTCCTCCTCATCCTCAGCACCTTTCCTCGCCACCACTCCTCCTCATCCTCAGCACCTTTCCTCGCCACCACTCCTCCCCATCCTCAACACCTTTCCTCGCCACCATTCCTCAGCACCTTTGCGCGCCACCACTCCTCCCCATGCTCTGCACCTTTCCTCGCCACCACTCCTCCCCATCCTCAGCACCTTTCCTCGCCACCACTCCTCCCCATCCTCAGCACCTTTCCGCGTCACCACTATTCCCCATCCTCAACACCTTTCCTCGCCACCATTCCTCAGCACCTTTGCTCGCCACCACTCCTCCCCATGCTCAGCACCTTTCCTCGCCACCACTCCTCCCCATCCTCAGCACCTTTCCTCGCCACCATTCCTCCCCATCCTCGGCACCTTTCCTCACCACCACTCCTCCCCATCCTCAGCACCTTTCCTCGCCACCACTCCTCCTCATCCTCACCACCTTTCCTCGCCACCACTCCTCCCTATCCTCGGCACCTTTCCTCACCACCAATCCTCCCCATCCTCAGAACCTTTCCTCGCCACCACTCCTCCCCATCCTCAGCACCTTTCTTCGCCACCATTCATCAGCACCTTTGCTCGCCACCACTCCTCCCCATGCTGAGCACCTTTCCTCGCCACCACTCCTCCCCATCCTCAGCACCTTTCCTCGCCACCACTCCTCCCCATCTTCGGCACCTTTCCTCACCACCACTCCTCCCCATCCTCAGCACCTTTGCTCGCCACCACTCCTCCTCATCCTCAGCACATTTCCTCATGACCACTCTTCCCTATCCTCGGCACCTTTCCTCGCCACTACTCCTCCTCATCCTCAGCACCTATCCTCACCACCACTCCTCAGCACCTTTCCTCGCCACCACTTCTCCTCATCCTCAGCACCTTTCCTCGCCACTACTCCTCCCCATCCTCGGCACCTTTCCTCACCACCACTCCTCCCCATCCTCAGCACCTTTCCTCGCCACCACTCCTCATCCTCAGCACCTTACCTCGCCACCACTCCTCAGCACCTTTCCTCGCCACCACTCCTCCTCATCCTCAGCACCTGTCCTCGCTACCACTCCTCATCCTCAGCACCTTTCCTCGCTACCACTCCTCAGCACCTTTGCTCGTCACCACTGCTCCTCATCCTCATCACCTTTCCTCGCCAGCACTCCTCCCCATCCTCAGCACATTTCCTCGCCACCATTCCTCAGCACTTTTGCTCGCCACCACTCCTCCTCATCCTCAGCATCTTTCCTCATCACCACTTCTCCCCATCCTCAGCACCTTTCCTCGCCACCACTCCTTCCCATCTTCAGTACCTTTCCTCATCACCACTCCTCTTCCTCAGCACCTTTCCTCGCCACCACTCCTCTTCATCCTAGACCCTTTCCTCGCCACTACTCCTCCTCATCCTCAGCACCTTTCCTCGCCACCACTCCTTCCCATCTTCAGCACCTTTCCTCGTCACCACTCCTCCTCATCCTCAGCACCTTTCCTCGCCACCATTCCTCCTCATCCCCAGCACGTTTCCTCGTCACCACTCCTCCACATCCTCAGCACATTTCCTCGCCACCATTCCTCAGCAGCTTTGCTCGCCACCACTCCTTCTCATCCTCAGCACCTTTCCTTGCACCATTCCTCCTCATCCTCAGCACCTTTCCCCTCCACCACCCCTCATCCTCAGCACCTTTCCTCTCCACCCCTCCTCATCCTCAGCACCTTTTCTCGCCACCACTCCTCAGCACCTTTCCTCGCCACCACACCTCCTCACCCTCAGCACCTTTCCTCGCCACCACTCCTCCTCATCCTCAGCACCTTTCCTCGCCACCACTACTCCTCATCCTCAGCACCTTTCCACTCCACCACTCCTCAGCACCTTTCCTCGCCACCACTCCTCCTCATCCTCAGCACCTTTCCTCGCCACCACTCCTCCTCATCCTCAGCACCTTTCCTCGCCACCACTCCTCCCCATCCTCAACACCTTTCCTCGCCACCATTCCTCAGCACCTTTGCTCGCCACCACTCCTCCCCATGCTCTGCACCTTTCCTCGCCATTACTCCTCCCCATCCTCAGCACCTTTCCTCGCCACCACTCCTCCCCATCCTCAGCACCTTTCCTCGTCACCACTATTCCCCATCCTCAACACCTTTTCTCGCCACCTTTCCTCAGCACCTTTGCTCGCCACCACTCCTCCCCATGCTCAGCACCTTTCCTCGCCACCACTCCTCCCCATCCTCAGCACCTTTCCTCGCCACCATTCCTCCCGATCCTCGGCACCTTTCCTCACCACCACTCCTCCCCATCCTCAGCACCTTTCCTCGCCACCACTCCTCCTCATCCTCACCACCTTTCCTCGCCACCACTCCTCCCTATCCTCGGCACCTTTCCTCACCACCAATCCTCCCCATCCTCAGTACCTTTCCTCGCCACCACTCCTCCCCATCCTCAGCACCTTTCTTCGCCACCATTCATCAGCACCTTTGCTCGCCACCACTCCTCCCCATGCTGAGCACCTTTCCTCGCCACCACTCCTCCCCATCCTCAGCACCTTTCCTCGCCACCACTCCTCCCCATCTTCGGCACCTTTCCTCACCACCACTCCTCCCCATCCTCAGCACCTTTGCTCGCCACCACTCCTCCTCATCCTCAGCACATTTCCTCACGACCACTCTTCCCTATCCTCGGCACCTTTCCACGCCACCACTCCTCCCCATCCTCAGCACCTTTCCTCGCCACCACTCCTCCCCATCTTCGGCACCTTTCCTCACCACCACTCCTCCCCATCCTCAGCACCTTTCCTCGCCACCACTTCTCCTCATCGTCAGCACCTGTCCTCGCCACTACTCCTCCCCATCCTCGGCACCTTTCCTCACCACCACTCCTCCCTATCCTCAGCACCTTTCCTCGCCACCACTCCTCATCCTCAGCACCTTACCTCGCCACCACTCCTCAGCACCTTACCTCGCCACCACTCCTCCTCATCCTCAGCACCTGTCCTCGCTACCACTCCTCATCCTCAGCACCTTTCCTCGCCACCTTTCCTCGTCACCACTGCTCCTCATCCTCATCACCTTTCCTCGCCAGCACTCCTCCTCATCCTCAGCACATTTCCTCGTCACCACTCCTCCCCATCCTCAGCACATTTCCTCGCCACCATTCCTCAGCACCTTTGCTCGCCACCACTCCTCCTCATCCTCAGCATCTTTCCTCATCACCACTTCTCCCCATCCCCAGCACCTTTCCTCGCCACCACTCCTTCCCATCTTCAGTACCTTTCCTCATCACCACTCCTCTTCCTCAGCACCTTTCCTCGCCACCACTCCTCTTCATCCTAGCACCTTTCCTCGCCACCACTCCTCCTCATTCTCAGCACCTTACCTCGCCACCACTCCTCAGCACCTTTCCTCGCCACCACTCCTTCCCATCTTCAGCACCTTTTCTTGTCACCACTCCTCCCCATCCTCAGCACCTTTCCTCACCACCACTCCTCCTCATCCTCAGCACCTTTCCCCTCCACCACCCCTCATCCTCAGCACCTTTCCTCTCCACTCCTCCTCATCCTCAGCCACCATTCCTCCCCATCCTCGGCACCTTTCCTCACCACCACTCCTCCCCATCCTCAGCACCTTTCCTCGCCACCACTCCTTCCCATCCTCAGCACCTTTCCTCGCCACCACTCCTCCCTATCCTCAGCACCTTTCCTCGCCACCACTCCTTCCCATCTTCAGTACCTTTCCTCATCACCACTCCTCTTCCTCAGCACCTTTCCTCACCACCACTCCTCTTCATCCTAGCAACTTTCCTCGCAACCACTCCTCCTCATCCTCAGCACCTTTCCTCACCACCACTCCTTCCCATCTTCAGCACCTTTCCTCACCACCACTCCTCCTCATCCTCAGCACCTTTCCCCTCCACCACCCCTCATCCTCAGCACCTTTCCTCTCCACTCCTCCTCATCCTCATCCACCATTCCTCCCCATCCTCGGCACCTTTCCTCACCACCACTCCTCCCCATCCTCAGCACCTTTCCTCGCCACCACTCCTCCTCATCCTCAGCACCTTTCCTCGCCACCATTCCTCAGCATCTTTGCTCGCCACCACTCCTCCCCATCCTCAGCACCTTTCCTCACCACCACTCCTCCCCATCCTCAGCACCTTTCCTCGCCACCACTCCTCCCCATCCTCAGCACCTTTCCTCGCCACCACTCCTCCTCATCCTCAGCACCTTTCCTCGCCACCACTCCTCCGAATCCTCAGCACCTTTCCCCGCCACCACTCCTTCCCATCTTCAGCACCTTTCCTCATCACCACTCCTCCTCATCCTCAGCACCTTTCCTCGCCACCACTCCTCCTCATCCTCAGCACCTTTCCTCGCCACCACGCTTTCCTCGTGCGCTACGTGTGCCAGGCTATCTATTCTCTCTCCAGTGGGGTCGGGGACCCCCAAGAGGGAGAAAAGGTGTCGGTATGCCGGCTGTCGGGATTCCGGCGCCGGTATACTGTGTGCCAGGATCCCGACAGCCGGCAAACTGAAGACCACCACCACTGCTGCTGTATTATAATAATAATAATAACAACAACAACAAGTACCTTACAGTGTTGCTGTGTTGTGCTGCATCAGACCAGTGGTAGTGTCGTGGCTAGAGATGTGCATCGGAAATTTTTCGGGTTTTGTGTTTTGGTTTTGGATTCGGTTCCGCGGCCGTGTTTTGGATTCGGACGCGTTTTGGCAAAACCTCCCTTAAAAATTTTTGTCGGATTTGGGTGTGTTTTGGATTCTGGTGTTTTTTTTTCAAAAAACCCTCAAAAACAGCTTAAATCATAGAATTTGGGGTAATTTTGATCCTATAGTATTATTAACTTCAATAACCATAATTTGCACTCATTTTCAGTCTATTCTGAACACCTCACACCTCACAATATTATTTTTAGTCCTAAAATTTGCACAGAGGTCGCTGGATGACTAAGCTAAGCGACCCAAGTGGCCGACACAAACACCTGGCCCATCTAGGAGTGGCACTGCAGTGTCAGACAGGATGGCACTTTAAAAAATTGGCCCCAAACAGCACATGATACAGAGAAAAGAGAAAAAGAGGTGCACTGTGGTCGCTGGACGGCTAAGATAAGCGACACAAACACCTCAATATCACAGCAATTATCCGTTCTAATCAATGGTATTATTGGTCCAAATCACTGGAAGAAAATGACAAAATCACTGGAATTATTCGTTCTAATCAATGGTATTATTGGTTCAAATCACTGGAAGAGAATGACAAAATCACTGGAATTACTTGGCAAGATCACTGTAATTAATAATTATAAATCACTGATATTAATTGGTAAAATCTTGCTATCGCCTGCCTAGTGAAGTGGAATCTAGATGGGATTTTGTACCGGGGACACAATAACTTCATCAATTGTCTAAATCCCACTGCACTAATGGCGTAAAATGGGCACACGTCTAACAGCGCACTGATTATACTGAGAACTGATTATACTGATCACTGATGATACTACGGAGAACTGACACTGAGCAGCGAGAACAGCACTGGACTATTGTACTTTAATATACTTGTCACCACAATGCAGCACTGACACTGAGCACAGATATTAAGCACTGATCAGGATACTAGAAGTGACACAGAGCTGCAAGATACAGCAATGACCTACTGTACTGTACTACTATATACTGGTGGTCACCACAATGCTGCACTGTACTACTATATACTGGTCACAACAATGCAGCAGATATTGAGCACTGATCAGGATACTAGAACTGAGTCTGACACGGAGCTGCAAGGTACAGCAATGGCCTACTGTACTGTACTACTATAATATACTGGTGGTCACCACAATGCAGCACACTGAGCACAGATATTACAGGATGTATAATCACCAGGTGTATCTCACACATCGCTCAGTACAGTATATAGGGTGTTTAATCCCCAGGTGTATCTCACACATCGCTCAGTACAGATTACAGGATGTATAATCCCCAGGTGTATCTCACACATCGCACAGTACAGTATATAGGGTGTATAATCCACAGGTGTATCTCACACATCGCTCAGTACAGTATATAGGGTGTATAATCCTCAAGTGTATCTCACACATCACTCAGTACAGATTACAGGATGTATAATCACCAGGTGTATCTCACACATCGCTCAGTACAGTATATAGGGTGTATAATCCCCAGGTGTATCTCACACATCGCTCAGTACAGATTACAGGATGTAGAATCACCAGGTGTATCTCACACATCGCTCAGTACAGTATATAGGGTGTATAATCCCCAGGTGTATCTCACACATCGCACAGTACAGTATATAGGGTGTATAATCCCCAGGTGTATCTCACACATCGCTCAGTACAGTATATAGTGTGTATAATCCCCAGGTGTATCTCACACATCGCTCAGCACAGATTACAGGATGTATAATCACCAGGTGTATAACACACGTCGCACAGTACAGTATACAGGGTGTATAATTAATTACCAGGTGTATCACACATCGCACAGTACAGTATATAGGGTGTGTAATCCCCAGGTGTATCTCACACATCGCTCAGTACAGATTACAGGATGTATAATCACCAGGTGTATCTCACACATCACTCAGTACAGTATATAGGGTGTATAATCCCCAGGTGTATCTCACACATCGCTCAGTACAGATTACAGGATGTATAATCACCACGTGTAACTCACACATCGCTCAGTACAGTATATAGGGTGTATAATCCGCAGGTGTATCTCACACATCGCTCAGTACAGATTATAGGATGTATAATCACCAGGTGTATCTCACACATCGCTCAGTACAGTATATAGGGTGTACTGAGCGATACCGAGATTTTACCATTTAATTCCAGTGATTTGGATATATAATTCCAGTGATTTGGACATATAATTCCAGTGATTTGGACGTATAATTCCAGTGATTTTGCAGTATTATTACTGTGATTTTGCAGTATAATTCCAGTGATTTTGCCATTTAATGCCAGTGATTTGGACATATAATTCCAGTGATTTTGCCATTTAATTCCAGTGATTTAGACGTATAGTTCCAGTGATTTTGCCATTTAATTCCAGTGATTTGGACGTATAATTCCAGTGGTAATTGTCTGTGTCGCTTGGATTAGTCATACAGCTACCTCATTGCACCTCTTTGACATCTTTGCATGAGGTGCTGTTTGGGGCCTAGTTTTTGAAATGTGCCATCCTGTCTGACACTGCCGTTTGAGTCCAGGGGTACTGCTGTATTAGTCAAGGGCTACTGCCGTATAAATCCAGCAATTGCAGAATTTTTTAAAAATGACAGTGGCGTGCTGGAGATGCTGTCAGTGGACCGAACAATTGCGGCCCACTCTCGACATTCTGCCACTGCGTGATGGGCCAGGTGGTTGTGTCGCTTAGCTTAGCCATACAGCAACCTCGGTGCACCTTTTTTCTTCTTTGCATCATGTGCTGTTTGTGGACTATTTTTTTAAAGTGCCGTCCTGTCTGACACTTCCGTATATGTCCAGTGGAACTGTCATTTAATTCCAGTGATTTGGATGTATAATTCCAGTGATTTTGCCATTTAATTCCAGTGATATGAGCGTATAATTCCAGTGATTTTAATGTATAATTCCAATGATTTTGCCGTATAATTTCAGTGATTTTGCCGTATAATTCCAGTGATTTTGCCATTTAATTCCAGTGATTTGGACGTATAATTCCAGTGATTTGGACGTATAATTCCAGTGATTTCGCCATATAATTCCAGTGATTTGGACGTATAATTACAGTGATTTGGACGTATAATTCCAGTGATTTTGCCATATAATTCCAGTGATTTGGACGTATAATTACAGTGATTTGGACGTATAATTCCAGTGGGAATTGTTTGTGCCGCTTGACTTAGTTATACAGCTACCTCATTGCACCTCTTCTACATCTTTGCATAAGGTGCTGTTTGGGGCCTAGTTTTTGAAAAGTGCCATCCTGTCTGACGCTGCAGTGCCACTCCTAGATGGGCCTGGTGTTTGTGCCGCTCACTTGTGTCGCTTGGCTTAGTCATACAGCAGCCTCGGTGCACCTCTTTTTCTTCTTTGCATCATGTGCTGTTTGGGGACTAGTTTTTGAATAGTGCCATCTTGTCTGCAACTGCAGTGCCACTCCTAGATGGGCCAGGTGTTTGTGCCGCACACTTGTGTCGCTTAGCTTGGTCATACAACCACCTCGGTGCAACTTTAAGGCCTAAAAACAATATTGTGAGGTGTTCAGAATAGACTGGAAATGAGTGGAAATGAATGTTATTGAGGTTAATAATACCATAGGAGCAAAATTACCCCAAATTATGTGATTTTAGCTGTTTTTATGTTTTTTTCAAAAATCATCCAGATCCAAAACCAAAACACGAAAGGGTGGTTTTGGCAAAACAGAGCCAAAATTAAAACTCGAAAGTGGAATTAGAACCAAAACCAAAACACAAAACATGAAAAGTGCCAGCCGCACAACTCTAAGATCCAACACTCGGATCTGCGATGCCTCCTGCAGCATTATCATTTTTCGTATCGCTGCTGTGTCTAAAGACTCATCGCTAAATGCGTTCATGTTTAAATCTCCCCCAATGTCAACATTGTTCTATATTAAAGCAAAAAATAAGCGAGTCGGACAATGGCGCCCTTCTAAATCCACATACAAGTAAATAGAATCTCAAAAAATATAAGAGAATAAATCAGCAGTATACATTCCTGTGGGCAGCTTGCATCATCAGCATGTAATAGATCAGTCTCCCCGTATTCCACACAGTGTTCCTCCTTTTGTTCCGTTTCCTCTCCGAAAACCCATAAAACAGAGGGAATGGGCAGACTTGAAAAAGGGTCTGGAATAGACCAGAAACGCGTCGGTGTTGTGCGAGGGATTACCCAGACGATTGTGGGCGAAAGTGACTACCGGTTCCAGGGAGCTGTAAACCCAGGTGGCTGCCTGAGATTGCTGTAACTTCTATGCAAGTTTGAGAACTTTTTCAGGTTCTCGTACCATCCGGTAATTACATCGCCTCTTTTTTCTGGGATTTTCCTTGTCACCTGTGTGTCAATTTTTATCCTACCATTGGATTGAAGTTATTTGTTCTGTTTGTCAAAAATAAAAACGGTGTTATACTATTGTCTGCCCATTCCCTCTGTTTTATGGGTATTCGGAGAGGAAACGGAACAAAAGGAGGAACACTGTGTGGAATACGGGGAGACTGATCTATTACATGCTGATGATGCAAGCTGCCCACAGGAATGTATACTGCTGATTTATTCTCTTATATTTTTTGAGATTCTATTTACTTGTATGTGGATTTAGAAGGGCGCCATTGTCCGACTCGCTTATTTTTTGCTTTGAGACATTTCTTTGGGGGTGAAGGGAACACCCCTATTGTGTTTTGGATATAGGCTGCTCCTTGTTTTTTGCGCACTTACCTGGCAGTCAGGCTTTTTGCTTAGTATTGTCCTATATTAGTAATTACTGTAGTAATAGGGAGAAAGGGGGGTGAGCATTAAATTGTCAGTATTGAAATGCATGTTTTGTTAATATAATTTAATTTATATTGTAGACATAATAACAGCAATGAGAAATAGGTTTTATGTTTCTGTATCTGCGGATAATGATATACACATTGAATTATTCTAATGGTTGTAGTGTGTGTGTTTACAATATCAATTATTTCCAGTAGCCCAATTAGCCACGGTGTATTTAGCATTATATCTGCAAGACATTTGTTTCTGTTTTCAATAACAAAATTCCAATTGACATTAATAACTGTGCAACCTATACCACCATTAGTAAGCCCGCGCTTTACTAAAAGAATTAAGTGCACTGATACACATCACAGCAGCTATTAACTTGTCTCCGGGTATTGTTCATAAGACCATATCAAAATGATTAGCTTATGTTTTATTTTTATTATTGTAACACTTAAATTTTAAAATGGGAAGCCCCCTCATTTTTATGATATTACAGAATCCATCATGATGTTAATCTTCTGGTTGTAATATATTTATATCACTCCTCTGACCTGCTAAGATGTCCTCTTTCTAAACTGTGATATACATCACTATTATCGGTGCTGCCCCTTAAAGCTTAAATGCACATTAAAGTCTCTATACCAGCTTACAAAATAAGTGCAGAGTATTTCTTAACATGAAAAGTGCAAATTTGCACTAAATTATTGCAAACAATTCAGCATTAAATGTAATTGTTTAACTAAGACTGGACAGCTTATTGCTGATTGGTTGCAGCGATTTTAGTGTACAGTAGATCCTCACCTAGGACCGGCTCTACCATTAGGTAACTTTTGGCAGCTGCCTAGGGTGCCAGGATCTGGGGGGTCAGCACTGAGTCTTCATATCACAATATTAAGGATAACTCAGAGAGATACATCCTTTTAAACTCAATGCGGATGGTGGCTGCAAAGTGGGTACTGGTGTGTGGTTTGGGGGGATGGGAGCAGCACGCTGAAGTTTGGCCTAGGGTTTTGAGAAACTTTGCACCGGCCCTGTTCCCACAGTTGAGTGATCATAGTAAATTAACAGTAGTAAAGGTAATATAAAAGACAAACTAAAACATTAAGACTAATGCCTGGAAAGTGATAATTCAGTAGTGACGTATAATGGCCCTCATTCCGAGTTGATCGCTAGCTGCCGTTGTTCGCTGCGTAGCGATCATTTAAAAAAAAACGGCAAAACTACACATGCGTATGGGGCGCAATGCGCATGCGCGATGTACGGGTACAAAGAGCATCATTGTTTTGCACTGCTTCTAGCGACGATTACATTCGCACAGCCGATCGCAAGGAGATTGACAGGAAGTGGGAGTTTATGGGTGACTGTCAACTGACCGTTTTCTGGGAGTGTTTGGAAAAACGCAGGCGTGTCCAGGCGTTTGCAGGGCGGGTGTCTGACTTAAATTACGGGACCTTCGTCGCAGCAATCATCACACAGAATAAGTAACTACAGGGCTGGTCTTGTTTTGCACAAAATATTTTTGTACCACTCGGCTGCACAGGAGTTCGCACTCTTGCAAAGCGAAAATACACTCCCCCGTGGGCGGCAACTATGCGTTTGCACGGCTGCTAAAAGTAGCTAGCGAGCGATCAACTCGGAATGAGGGCCCTTGAACTATATGCCTGATTCATGCTGTGAGTAAAGCAACAAAGCAAGCAACTGGGCAGAACAGTGGCGTGCGGTGAGGTCAGAGGTTGGTGAGGCACTACAGCCATAATGTCCACCGAATCCTGCCGATGACCCCTACCGCCGCCGAGCCAATGCCCACTACTGCCACTTAGCCGATGCCTGCTGCCACCGCCAATGGCTTACAAACTAGCCCACCATCAACTGACTCAGCCCTCCGCCACTAATTTGCACCTCAGTCCGATGCCGCCAATGCCCGCTGCCTGCTTGCTCATCATACTTGTGATATATTGTACATTTTTATAGAAAAAAAGAAAAATTAGTGTTTGGGAAGGGAGTGGGAGGAGGACATGAATGCAATTTTGTTGTCCAGGGCTTCCATTAACTTAATGGAGAAGGATCTGAATGGGTTAAAAAATGTAAAAAAAAAAATGCGTGAGGTCCCCCTTCCTAAGTATAACCAGCCTCGGGCTCTTTGAGCCGGTCCTGGTTGTTTAAATACTGGGAAAAAATTGGATAGGGGTTCCCCGTATTTAGACAACCAGCACCGGGCTCTTAGACCGGTCCTGGTTCCAAAAATACGGGGGACAAAAGATGTAGGGTCCCCCGTATTTTTAAAACCAGCACCGGACTCCACTAGCCAGGGACATAATGCCACAGCCGGGGGACACATTTATGTAGGTCCCTGCGGCCGTGGCATTACCCCCCCAACTAGTCACCCCTGGCCGGGGTTCCCTGGAGGAGTGGGGACCCCTTAAATCAAGAGGTCCCCCCCTCCAGGCACCCAAGGGCCAGGGGTGAAGCCCGAGGCTGTCCCCAGCACCCCTGGGCGGTGGGTGCCGGGCTGATAGCCATAAGTGTGTATAAAAAAGAATATTGTTTTTTGTTGTGGAACTACAAGGCCCAGCAAGCCTCCCCCGCTTGCTGGTACTTGGAGAACCTCAAGTGCCAGCATGCGGGGAAATAACGGGCCCGCTGGTACCTGTAGTTCTACAACAACAAAAAATACCCAAATAAAAACACAACACACACACCGTGAAAGTAAAAATTTATTAAAACACACTTACGCACTCACACATACTTACCTACATCCCACGCCGGTCACGTCCACTTGTCCAGTAGAATCCAATAGGTGGTTCTTGTAAAAATGAGAGAGAGATCACTTACCTACATCCCACGCCGGTCACGTCCACTTGTCCAGTAGAATCCAAAAGGGGTACCTGTAAAAATGAAAATTATACTTACAAACAAAGTAATCCACAGGAGGAGAGAGAGAGAGCGAGAGAGAGAGAGAGAGAGAGAGAGAGAGAAATTAATGAATATTATGCCCTCGCTGACGCGGGAAGACGTTAGCACAGACAGGGGAGAGTGCTGCTGCTAACTGGGATGATGGAGCAGGCACCCCCAATAGTTGTGAGCCTAGTAGCTGTACCCCTAGTAGCTTTGCCCCCTGTAGCAGTGCCCCGAGTAGTTGTGACCCCTGTAGTTGCGCCCCCAGTCGCTGTGCCCCTTGTAGCTGTGCCCCCTGTAGCTTTGCCCCTTGTGGCTGTGCCCCCCAGTTGTTGTGCCCCTTGTACTTGTGCCCCTTATAGCTGTGCCCCTTGTTGTTGTGCCCCTGTTGCTTTGCCCCTTGTTGTTGTGCCCCCCAGTTGCTGTGCCCCTTGTTGATGTGCCCCCCAGTTGCTGTGCCCCTGTTGCTGTGCCCCTTGTTGTTGCACCCTCCAGTTGCTGTGCCCCTTGTTGTTGCGCCCCCCAGTTGCTGTGCCCCTGTTGCTGTGCCCCTTGTTGTTGTGCCCCCCAGTTGCTGTGCCCCTGTTGCTGTGCCCCTTGTTGTTGCGCCCCCCAGTTGCTGTGCCCCTTGTAGTTGTGCCCCCAGTCGCTGTGCCCCCGGTAGTTGTGACCCCAGTCGCTGTGCCCCTTGCAGCTTTGCCCCCAGTAGCTGTGACCCCTGTAATTGTGCCCCCAGTTGCTGTGCCCCTTGTAGTTGAGCCCCCCAATTGCTGTGCCCCTTGTAGTTGTGCCCCCCAGTTGCTGTGCCCCCAGTTGCTGTGCCCCTTGTAGCTGTGCCCCCCAGTTGCTGTGCCCCTTGTACTTGTGCCCCTTATAGCTGTGCCCCTTGTTGTTGTGCCCCCCAGTTGCTGTGCCCCTGTTGCTGTGCCCCTTGTTGTTGTGCCCCCCCAGTTGCTGTGCCCCTGTTGCTGTGCCCCTTGTTGTGCCCCCCAGTTGCTGTGCCCCTGTTGCTGTGCCCCTTGTTGTTGTGCCCCCCAGTTGCTGTGCCCCTGTTGCTGTGCCCCTTGTTGTTGTGCCCCCCAGTTGCTGTGCCCCTGTTGCTGTGCCCCTTGTTGATGCGCCCCCCAGTTGCTGTGCCCCTTGTTGTGCCCCCCAGTTGCTGTGCCCCCCAGTTGCTGTGTCCCTCTTGCTGTGCCCCTTGTTGTTGTGCCCCCCAGTTGCTGTGCCCCTGTTGCAGTGCCCCCCAGTTGCTGTGCCCCTTGTTGTTGTGCCCCCCAGTTGCTGTGCCCCTGTTGCTGTGCCCCTCTTGCTGTGCCAGTTGCTGTGCCCCCCAGTTGTTGTGCCCCCCAGTTGCTGTGCCCCCCAGTTGTTGTGCCCCTCTTGCTGTGCTCCAACACAAACACATAAAAAAAAAAACACACACACACATACTTTCCGCTCCTGCAGCGCTGTCCTCCGTCCGTCCGCCGCCGGCTCGTCTCTTCTGTACTATGGGAGAGACGTCATGACTCATGACGTCTCTCCCATAGTAGCGGCGCTGGCTGCAGCGGGCGCCCACACAGCCCACGGCGCCTGCTGCAGCCGGGAAGGGGGTGATTGGACAGCGGATCCAGCACTGGATCCGCTGGGCCAATCACATCTGGACACTGACAGGGGCATGCATTCATCGCACGCCCCTGTCATTGCGGCACCAGTATAGGTGCCGCTTGTCCATTCATTTTCAATGGGCTTTCACAGCCCATTGCTGCGCCCCGCCCCCTGCCCGCCCCCCGCTGCCCGGAGTTTTAATGTTAGCAGCGGGAGGCACCTCTCCCGCTGCCTCCCACCCTCGCAAGCAGCCACAGGGGGGGGATTATTAAAATAAGGAAAAAAGATATTGATAACAGACTCTGTTATAAATATCTTCTTTTTATTATTTTAATCATTATGACAGGGGAGGCACTGCCTCCCCTGCCTCCCCTGACTGCACGTCCCTGGGGCAGAACCATGCTGCATTGCAGATGGGGTAGATATAACATGTGCAGAGAGAGTTAGATTTGGGTGGGGTGTGTTCAAACTGAAATCTAAATTGCAGTGTACAAATTCAGCTGGCTACCATTTATGGGCTATATGCAAAAGCAGCCAGTAATTACTCTGCACAGAAACAATCTAAATGTATTTGCTCCCTTTGCAGAGCACCATGGTTTGTTCTGTACACAAAGTTACTTTCTTGTATGGCTTTACTTACCAACATGAACACTGCAAGAGGTTCAATGGGGCCTGAAGGTAAGGAGAACCTGAGACAGCTGAGGTCATACTGCTACATATTGCATATGTCTCCAAGTCTGTAAGGAGGCATGTGTGGCAATCATACACAGGGCCGGTTCTAGACCTTGTGGCGCCCAGTGCGAAAGTTTTTTTTTTTGCCCCCCCCCAAAAAAAACAGGCAAAAAAGGGTTAGTGCGTGCACAAAATAGGGGTGTGGCTTCATATGGAAGGGACGTGGTCAGTTATGCCCCCTGTAGCTTTGCCCCCTGTAGATTTGCCCCGTGTAGATTTTTGCAAAGTTATTAAGAAATAAGAAAGTAAGAGATCATATGTACATAAATATTCACAGCCTTTGCTCAATACCATATGTTGATGCACCTTTGGCAGCAATTACAGCCTCAAGTTTTTTTGAATATGATGCCACAAGCTTGGAACACCTACTGTATCTTTGAGCAGTATTGCCCATTCCTCTTTGCAGCACCTCTCAAGCTCTATGAAGTTGGATGGGAAGAGTTGGTGCACAGCCATTTTCAGATCTCTCCAGAGATGTTCAATCGGATTCAAGTCTGGGCTCTGGCTTGGCTACTCAAGGACATTTACAGAGTTGTCCTGAAGCCACTTCTTTGATATCTTGGCTGTGTGCTTAGGGATGTTGTCCTGCTGAAAGATGAACCGTCACCCCAGTCTGAGGTCAAGAGCGCTGTGGAGCAGGTTTTCATTAAGGATGTCTCTGTACATTGCTGCATTCATCTTTCCCTCTAAAAAAAAAAAAAAAAAAAAAACAGGCAAAAAAGGGTTCGTGCATGCACAAAATAGGGGTGTGGCTTCATAGGGAAGGGACGTGGTCAGTTATGCCCCCTGTAGCTGTGCCCCCTGTAGCTGTGTGTGTAGATTTGCCCCGTGTAGTTTTGCCCCCGTTTCTGTGCCCTCAGTAGTTGTGCCCCTGTAGTTTTCCCCCTGTTGCTGTGCCCTCAGTAGTTGTGCCCCTGTAGTTTTGCCCCCTGTTGCTGTGCACTCAGTAGTTGTGCCCCCTGTTGCTGTGCCCTCAGGTGTTGTGCACTTGTAGTTGTGCCCCCTGTTGCTGTGCCCTCAGGTGTTGTGCCCCTGTAGTTTTGCCCCCTGTTGCTGTGCACTCAGTAGTTGTGCCCCCTGTTGCTGTGCCCTCAGGTGTTGTGCACCTGTAGTTTTGCCCCCTGTTGCTGTGCACTCAGTAGTTGTGCCCCCTGTTGCTGTGCCCCTGTAGTTTTGCCTCTGTTGCTGTGCCCTCAGTAGTTGTGCCCCTGTAGTTTTGCCCCCTGTTGCTGTGCCCTCAGTAGTTGTGCCCCTGTAATTTTGCCCCCTGTTGCTGTGCACTCAGTAGTTGTGCCCTTGTAGTTTTGCCCCCTGTTGCTGTGCTCTCAGTAGTTGTGCCCTTGTAGTTTTGCCCCCTGTTGCTGTGCTCTCAGTAGTTGTGCCCTTGTAGTTTTGCCCCCTGTTGCTGTGCTCTCAGTAGTTGTGCCCCCTGTTGCTGTGCCCCTGTAGTTTTGCCACTGTTGCTGTGCACTCAGTAGTTGTGCCCTTGTAGTTTTGCCCCCAGTTGCTGTGCTCTCAGTACTTGTGCCCTTGTAGTTTTGCCCCCTGTTGCACTGCCCTTGTAGTTTTGCCCCCTGTTGCTGTGCCCTCAGTAGCTGCGCCCCCTGTTGCTGTGCCCCCAGTAGCAGCGCTTAAAAAAATAATAATAAAAATACTCACCAGCCCCGCTCCTGCTTCCCAACTGCTGCTGCTGTCCTCTGTCTCCAGCCGCCGCTCCTCGGATCTATGGGAGAGACGTCATGATGTCTCTCCCATAGCGCCGCACACTGCACAGACACTAGATGTCAATTATGACCTCTAGCATCTGCTCCCACAATGCCGTGCGGTGTGCGATGACGTCAGGCGCATCACACGGCATTGGCAGTAGTGGACAGCTCTTGCCACGGCAGTGGCGGTGGGCCCTCGGGACAGCAGCACCCTGGGCAAAAAGCCTGCTTGCCCGTGGCAAGAGCCGTTACTGATCATACACAGTAACAAAGGTGAGATGTGTTATTACCCATTTACACTGCAGCTCAGCCGGATCTTTCCCATGTAACACCCCGGTAGGCAGGGCTGTAGAGATTGCCCAGGCCCTGGTAAAGTTGGAAGGCATGGCCTAATCAGGGAAGTGTAGCCATGCCCCCTTTTAAAAAATGCAAAATGCAAAAAAAACCTATTTGTGCACCACGGAGCATCGCCAACATGAGAAGGGGGGTGCCATGAGCCCCTCAGCCAGGGTCAGATCCAGGGGGCGAATAGTGCCATAACTTACCACTCCTGCAGGCAGAGGAGACTGCAGCAGCTTTCCTGGACCAACGGTAGCCCAGCACACAGCACACTGGGCTAGGGAATGGCTGCAGCTTGCTGACAGGTACGAAAGGGAAGGGGTGAAGGGTGGAGCACGGACCTGGACCTTCCACCAGGCCCCTCCAACAAGCCCAGGCATGGGAAATTAGAACCTGCTTCCCTCCTTTCGATGCCACTGCTGCTAGTTACCCCAGAAGGATTCAGAGAAACTGGACCCGGGAGGAGCTGTTTCCATTGACAAAAATCTCGGGTTGTTGTGCGTTCATGTGCAATAACATGGGATTTTCAAGCCAGTGGAATAGGGGTACTAGATGCCTAAATTGTAATACATTTGTAAAATAAAATGGCTTAAAGCATGGGTAAGAGTGGGACCTAAGTGTATATGATATTTACAGTGAATCCAGAATATATTCACAGCGCTTAATTTTTTCAACTTTTTATTATGTTACAGCCTTATTCCAAAATGGAATAAATAAATTTTTCCCTCAAAATTCTACACACAAGACCCCATTATGACAACATGAAAAAAGTTTTTTGAGATTTTTGCAAATTTATTAAAAATAAAAAAGTAAGAAATCACATGTACATAAATATTCACAGCCTTTGCTCAATACTTTATTGATGCACCTTTGGCAGCAATTACAGCCTCAAGTCTTTTTGAATATGATGCCACAAGCTTGGAAAACCTACTGTATCTTTGAGCAGTATCGCCCATTCCTCTTTGCAGCATCTCTCAAGCTCTATGAAGTTGGATGGGATGAGTTGGTGCATCCATTTTCAGATCTCTCCAGAGATGTTCAATAGGATTCAAGTCTGGGCTCTGGCTTGGCCATTCAAGGACATTTACAAAGTTGTCCTGAAGCCACTCCTTTGATATCTTGGCTGTGTTTAGGGACGTTGTCCTGCTGAAAGATTAACCGTCACCCCAGTCTGAGGTCAAGAGTGCTCTGGAGCAGGTTTTCATTCAGGATGTCTCTGTACATTGCTGCATCCTGACTAGTTTCACAGTTCCTGCCGCTGAAAAACATCCCCACAGCATGATGCTGCCACCACCATGCTTCACTGTATGGACGGTATTGGCTTGGTGATGAGGGGTGCCTAGTTTCCTCCAAACATGACGCCTGGCATTCATGCCAAAGAGTTTAATCTATGTCAGAAGAATTTTGTTTCTCATGGTCTGAGAGTCCTTTGTGTGCATTTTGGCAAATGCTAGGTGGGCAGCCATGTGCTATTTACTAAGGAGTGGCTTCCGTCTGCCAACTCTACCATACAGGCCTTATTGGTGGATGCTGCAAAGATGGTTGTCCTTCTGGAAGGTTCTCATCTCTCCACAGAGAAATGCTGTAGCTCTGACAGATTGACCATCGGGTTCTTGGTCACCTCCCTGACTAGGGTCCTTCTCCCCCGATCACTCAGTTTAGACGGCCGGCCAGCTCTAGGAAGAGTACTGGTGGTTCCGAACTTCTTCCATTTATGGATTATGGAGGCCACTGTGCTCATTGGGACCTTCAAAGTAGCAGATATTTTTCTGTACCCTTCCCCAGATTTGTGCCTGGAGACAATCCTGTCTCTGAGGTCTACAGACAATTTCTTTGACTTCATGCTTGGGTTGTGCTCAGATATGCACTGTCAAGTGTGGGACCTTATATAGACAAGTGTGTGCCTTTCCAAATCATGACCAATCAACTGAATTTACCACAGGTGGACTCCAATTAGGCTATAGGAACATCTCAGAGGAACAGGATGCACCTGAGTTCAATTTTGAGCTTCATGGCAAAGGCTGTGAATACTTATGTACATGTGATGTCTTAGTTTTTTATTTTTAATGAATTTGCAAAAATCTCAAAAAAAACATTTTTGACGTTGTCATTATGGGGTATTGTTTGTAGAATTTTGAAGGAAAAAAATAATTTATTCCATTTTGGAATTAGGCTGTAACATAACAAAATGTGGAAAAAAAATTAAGCGCTGTGAATCCTTTCCGGATGCACTAAACCTGTTATAAACTATGTGAATACACTACTGTCGCTGACCAGCAAGCATCTTAAGATAGTTGCCACCTAGCATGGTCACAATTTTGCCTTTTTTTTAACACAAATTGTACCAGCGATTCGGCATAATACTCACTGTATTTTGTCATTTCAAAAAGAAATTGAACTAATGAAAGCTTCATGGGGTTTATGTAATAGGTTCTGAGAAGAGATGTGCAGGTTCAAATTTACTCGGATTTTAACGCCAGAATTAACTCAAGTTTGGATTTATCCGGATTTTTCTTATTGGCTATCCAAAGCATGTGACATCCGAGAGCCAATAAGATGCCGTTTTGAGATCCGGGTAAATCCAAGTTAATCCAGGTAAATTCGAACCCGCACATCTCTAGTTGTGGGATTACAGAACCTGTATGACTTTTTGGCAAGTCTGATACTAAAATGAAAGCAGCAATCAGTTATAATCCTTGCCTTATAATCATACTGGTTTCTGTAATCTGTATACCTATAACGTAACCTCATATAAATTATATGGTGTGTATACTCCTTGATAAATGTTTTTAAGTAATTATGATGTAAACTAAATTATTTGCTCATGACCATCACTAACATATACATAACATAAAAACTAGAGGTGTGCACTGGACCCTTTTTTGTGAATTTGGATTTGGCTCTAATTTGTTGTCCAGATTTGGATTTGGATTTGCCAAACCGCCGTGACTGGTTTTGGATTTGGATTCGCATTTATTTAAAAAAATTGACAAAAAAACTAAAATCACATAATTTGGGCCTTTTTCATTTTGTTTCTAATTATTTACCTCATTAACATTAATTTCCAGACATTTCCAGTCAATTTTGACCACCTCACAGCTCACAATATTGTTTTTACTGGCCAAAGGCTTCTGCGAGCTGGCTTGTTAATAAGCAACAGGGCAGTGGCACAAACATACATACTTTTATAGCACATCTATGAAACATTGCCACAGCGTACTGGGGTGCACTGCGCAGAACAGTACAAACAATAGATCTATATTTCTCATACATCCTAGAGGATGCTGGGGTCCATTTCATGACCATGGGGTATAGACTTTTCAAGGGTGTGAACTGGCTCCTCCCTCTATGCCCCTCCTCCAGACCTCAGTTTTAGAAATGTGCCCAGGCAGACTGGATGCACTCTGAGGAGCTCTACTGAGTTCCTCTGAAGAGACTTATGTTAGGTTTTTTATTTTCATGGAGAACTGCTGGCAACAGTCTCCCTGCTTCGTGGGACTGAGGGGGCAGAAGTAGGAACCAATTTCCTAAAGAGTTTCATGGCTCTGCTTCTGGCTGACAGGACACCATTAGCTCCTGAAGGGAACTGAACGCTAGCCGTGCCTAGATGCTCACTCCCACAGCACGCCGTCACCCCCCTCACAGAGCCAGAAGTCAGAAGACAGGTGAGTGTTAGAAGACAGATCTTCAATCAAGAAAGTGACGGCTAAAGGTACCGCACGGCTGGCAGGAGCGCAGCACGCCATGTTGCCCACACATACACAGGCACTGCAGGATGCAGGGCACGGGGGGGCGCCCTGGGCAGCATGAAACCTATGGAAACTGGCATAAATAAGGGGCATACGTTGCTGAGGCACAGTCCTACCCCTGCCAGTATAAAAAATTACCTCATAAAAGCTGAGGAGAAACACACCATTGAAGGAGGAGCTTTCTCCTCAATCAGCCAGCACACTGCTCAGCGCCATTTTCTCTCTTTCCTCAGGCTGCAGAGACAACGCTGGTCCTCCTCCACTACTGAACAAGTATCAGGGTGCAAAACAGGGGGGGGGGGGGGGGGCACAGTGAATTTGGTGCTATATAATTGTGTGATTAGCATTATAAAAGTGCTGCATGTCAGTGGGCATTTTGTGTTCACAGACATTGTGTTACTGGGTTGTGAACTGGCAAATCCTATCTGTGTCCCTCTGACAGATTTTACTGTGGGTCTGTCACCTATTAGTCCCGGAGTGTCTGTGGTGTGGTTGTGCACGTGTGTGACATGTCTGTGGCAGGGAATCTCTTCCTCTGTGGAAGACATGTTAGACACACAGAGGAGTAATATGACACCAACAGCCTGACTGGGTGAAAGGTTACATGATAGTGTGAATCACTACTGAATATCATACAGATAACTGAATATACAGTAATCTGTTGAAGATGTGATTTTTAATAGTTCTGCCTTTCATCCTCAGGAACCCCTCTGGGTCACATACAAATTTGCACAAGTAGTACAAACTGATACTGACACGGACTCTGATTCCTGTGTCGACACTAGTGATTCCAGGGGAATAGGTCATAAGCAAAAAGCATTCAAAACATGTTTTAGCTATAAAGGAGGTGTTAGAAGTTACAAAGCCCCCTCTTTTACCACAAGGAGAGGGTTTACTTTAGTAAAGAAGTAATGTAATTTTCCCTCCACCTCAGGAGTTGAACAGTCTCTTGGAGGGAGTCTGATTTAACCTGAAAAGAAATTTCAGATTCCCAAAAGGAATTCAGGCAGCTTACCTTTTTCCAAAAGTTGGGAGTCACCCCGCATTTTAGACAGGGGCCTGTCATAAAAGAGAAAAGGTGTTTCTCCCTGCGCCTGGAATGGCTTCACTTAAGGAGCCGACAGACCGCAAGTGAGTGAAGTGATCTATTGATGTGGCCAACGGGACACTACTCAGGCCTACCATTGTCTGTGCATGGGTGAGTAGTGCTATTGAAAAGTGGTCAGAAAACTTGTCATTAGACATTGACACAATAGATGGAGACGAGATACTCCTAATGTTAGGTCATATCAAAGACGCTGCTGCGTACATACTAGAAACCATGAAATATATTGGTCTCAAGAACCGCTACCATGGCAGTATTGGCTCGGAGTGTGTTGTGAATTTGCCAGTGGAATGCTGATGCAGATTACAAAAGAAATATGGAGGCTCTCCCGTATAAAGGTGAGGCCTTGTTTGGTGATAGGCTGGATGCGTTAGTCTCGGTGGCTACCGCAGGTAAGTCGACATTCTTGCCTTATGTTCCTACACCGGCGAAAAAGACACATCACTCTCACATGCAGTCCTTTTGGCCCAAAAAATACAAAAAGGCCAAAGGTTCCTCCTTTTTTGCAGGTAGGGGAAGGGGAATAGAAAGAAATCCGCAGCGTCTCCCGGATCGCAGGAGCAGAAGTCCACCCCTACTTCTGGCAAATCTGCAGCATAATGCTGGGGCTCCCTTGCGGGAGTCCACTCGGGTGGGAGCACGTTTGAAACTTTTCAGCCAAATCTGGATTCAATCTGGCCTGGACCAATGGGTCTTACAAATAGTGTCCAATGGGTACAAACTAGAGTTTCAAGACGTCCCCCCATGCCGATTTTTCAAATCGACCTTGCCTGCTTCTCTTCCGGGAAGAGAAGCAGTAACAACGGCAATTCAAAAATTATGTCAGGATCAGGTAATTGTCCTGGTACCCTTGGCACAGCAAGGAGAAGGTTTTTATCCAAGCCTCTTCGTAGTTCTGAAGCCAGACGGCTCAGTCAGACTGATTTTAAACCTTAAAAATCTGAATCTCTACCTGAAAAGGTTCAAGTTCAAGAGAGGAGGACATAAAGGATTCTTACTTGCATGTTCCCATTTATCCTCCTCACCAAGCTTATCTGAGATTCGCAGTACAGGATTGCCATTACCAGTTCCAGACGTTGCCGTTCGGACTCTCCACGACACCGAGGCTATTCACCAAGGTGATGGCGGAGATAATGGTCCTCCTTCGTTAAAAAGGAGTCAATATAATTCCTTATCTGGACGATCCCCTGATAAAAGCAAGATCCAGGCAACAGTTGGTGCAGAACATCGCACGCTCCCTGTCAATACTCCAACAACATGGTTGGATCATGAATTTTCCAAAGTTGCAGTTGGAACCGACGACAAGATTGTCCTTTTTAGAGATGATTCTGGACACAGAAGTACGGAGAGTATTTCTTCCAGTGGAAAAGGCTCTGGAAATCCATAAAATGGTCAAACAAATATTGAAACCAACAAGCGTGTCGCTCTATCAATGCATTCGGTTGTTGGGGAAAATGGTAGTGGCCTACGAGGCCATACAGTTTGGACGATTTAATGCCAGAGTATTCCAGTGGGACCTGTTGGACAAGGGGTTTGGATCCCACCTACACATGCACCGGAAAATAATCCTGTCCCCCAAAGCCAGGATTTCGCTCCTGTGATGGCTACACAGTTCTCACCTACTAGAGGGACGCAGGTTTGGGATTCACGACTGGGTCCTAATAACCACGGATGCAAGTCTCCAAGGCTGGGGAGCTGTCACACAGGGGGAAAGCTTCCAAGGAAAATGGTCAAGTCAGGAAGCCTGCCTTCACATAAACGTTCTGGAATTGTGAGCCATTTACAACGGCCTTCTACAAGCGATACATCTTCTTCAAGATCGCGTGCAGATCCAGTCGGACAATGTAACAGCAGTCGCGTACATAAACAGGCAAGGCGGAACGAGGAGCAGAGCGGCAATGGCAGAGGTGACAAGGTTTCTCCTCTGGGCAGAAAGACATGTTAGAGCTCTGTCAGCAATTTTCATTCCGGGAGTGGACAACTGGGAAGCAGACTTCCTCAGCAGACACAATCTCAATCCAGGAGAGTGGGGCCTCCACCAAGAAGTCTTCGTAGAGGTGACAAGTCTTTGGGGAGTTCCTTAAGTAGACATGATGGCATCTCGTCTAAACAAGAAGCTTCAGAGATATTGTTTTAGGTCGAGAGACCCTCAAGCAATAGCGGTGGATGCACTGGTGACCCAGTGGGTGTTTCGGTCGGTATATGTTTTCCCTCCACTTCCACTGATTCCAAAAATTCTCAAAATAATAAGAAGAACAAGAGTTTGAGCAATCTTCATTGCCCCAGACTGGCCAAGGAGGGCTTGGTATCCAGATCTTCAGGAGTTGCTCATAGAAGATCCTCGGCCTCTTCCTCCTCGAGAGGACCTACTACAGCAGGGGCCGTGTGTGTATCAAGACTTACGCGGCTACATTTGTCAGCATGGCTGTTGAGCGTCGGATCCTGGCCCGAAAGGGTATTCCCAAGTAAGTCATCCCCACTCTAATTCAGGTGGGCCTTAGATTGGGGTCATTCGTTTCCAGATTTTGGCCTTATCAGTTTTCTTTCAAAAACAATTGGCCTCCTTTCCAGAAGTTCAGACGTTCGTGAAAGGGGTTCTGCACATCCAGCCTCCATTTGTGCCTCCAGTGGCACCATGGGACCTTAATGTGGTGTTGCAGTTCCTTCAATCAGATTGGTTTGAACCTCTGCAGGAGATAGAATTGATGTTTCTCACTTGGAAAGTGGTGATGCTTTTGGCCTTGGCATCCGCAAGGCGGAGTTGGGGGCCTTGTCTCACAAGAGCCCTTACCTGATCTTCCATGAAGATAGGGCAGAGTTAAGAACTCATCAACAATTTCTTCCAAAGGTGGTTTCGTCCTTCCACTTAAACCAACCTATTGTGGTGCCAGTAGCTGCTGACACTTTCACTGAGTCACAGTCTCTAGATGTGACTAGAGCTTTGAAGATTTATGTCGCAAGAACAGCTCGATTACAGAAAACAGAGGCTTTGTTTGTCCTGTATGCTCCCAACAAGATTGGGTGTCCTGCTTCTAAGCAGACTATTGCGCGCTGGATTAGAGGGACAGTTCAGCACGCTCATTCTATGGCAGGCTTGCCGGTACCGAAGTCGGTGAAGGCCCATTCTACTAGGAAAGTGGGCTCAACCTGGGCAGCTGTCCGGGGCGTCTCGGCTTTGCAACTTTGCCGAGCAGCTACTTGGTCAGGGTCAAACACATTTGCTAAATTTTATAAGTTTGACACTTTGGCCGATAAGGACCTTAAGTTTGGTCAATCGGTGCTGCAGAGTCATCCGCACTCTCCCGCCCGTATTGGAGCTTTGGTATAAACCCCATGGTCATGAAATGGACCCCAGCATCCTCTAGGACGTATGAGAAAATAGGATTTTAATACCTACCAGTAAATCCTTTTCTCCTAGTCCGTAGAGGATGCTGGGCACTCGACCCAGTGCGTACTTTACCTGCAGTTTGTTCTTTATAGTTACACAAGTTGTGTTTCATTTGTTTTCAGCATGTTGCTGTAAATTGTTCATGCCTGTTGGCGTGTGTCATGTTGAATGCCATGTTGTGCCGCATCGTTGAGGTGTGAGCTGGTATGAATCTCACCATTATTATAAAAGTAAATCCTATCCTCGAAATGTCCGTCCGGGCACAGTTCCTATAATAGAGGTCTGGAGGAGGGGAATAGAGGGAGGAGCCAGTTCACACCCTTGAAAAGTCTTAAAGTGCCCATGGCTCCTGCGGAACCGTCTATACCCCATGGTCATGAAATGGACCCCAGCATCCTCTACAGATTAGGAGAGAAGGATTTACCGGTAGGTATTAAAATCCTATTTTTTTTATCTTTTTTTCTTTTTTGAACTCGCAGCTCGGCTCAAACTATGTGGAATCACAGGTATTTGAACAATGGGTACTAGGGTAAAGCGCACCAAACAGTACAAGCAAAAGATCTATATATATTTTTCTTCTGGTTTTGAACTTTCAGCTTGGTCAAATTGCGTGGAGTCACAGGGCTTATAGATGCACATGAACAAAGTGCACTAGGGTAAAGTGCACCAATGAGTACAAACAATAGAACTATTGTACTGTATACAGATGGAGACACGCTAGTTGTGGCTCTGACTGTGACTAGGTGCGCCCGTCGAGAGCGTAACTGTCCGCCTGGATGCACACGCCCGTGACGGAAATACGCCCATTTCACTTGAATGGAGGGCGCCTCCGTCCCCAACAGAGACGCTCTGAATGGGAGCGTCTCTGTGCACTGCCGGCGTGACAAGGCAGACGGATGGCCTAGTCACGCCAGGAGTGCTCGTTTGCGATGGAGCCACCTCAGAAGAGCACGGCTCCATATGTATATATATTTTAGTTTTTTATTTTTATGTTTTTGAACTTGCTGCTTGGTTCAAACTGGATGGAGTCACGAGGCTTATAGATGCATGTGAACAAAGCCACTAAGGTAAAGTGCACCAAACAGTACAATTTACAGCAGAGTACAGCGCAGCACGCAGTCACTATACAGAGCACAGCCACTTGTGAGTCTGGAGTCTCTAGACACAGTACAGCCAATACATCAAAGTACAGCGCAGCATGCAGTGTGCCCCCACACAGTCACTTTAGAGTGAGCACAGCCACTTGTGAGTCTGGAGCCTCAACGTAGCCAATACAGTAGAGTATAGCGCAGTATACAGCAGCGTGCCCCCTCATTCTCATTTTAGAGTGAGCAAAGCCACTTGTGAGTCTGTAGTCTCACCATAGCTAATACAGTAGAGTACAGCGCAGTATACAGCAGCATGCAGCATGCCCCCACACAGTCACTTTAGAGTGAGCACAGCCACTTGTTGTGAGTCTGGAGTCTAAGCACAGCCAATACAGCAGAGTGGAACAGAGCATTCAGCAGTGTGCACAGTAAAATGGCACCGAGTCACAGGCGCGGCACCTTATATAGAGTTCAAATCCCGTGAAAAACCAACACCGAGAATATGACATTTAGCCTCAAAGTGGGATCTGAGTCTGGCAGGAACAGATCCCGGGAGTTCAGAGTAGTCGCATTATTTGGAATCTGGTCCGCTCATCTCTAATAAAAACCTAAATGTCACCTATATAACATCCCCTTAGCACGCTAATATAGCTTGACATTTTATTTAGAACAAGCGCCCTGGTTCAATGTTCACTCAAGTGCATTATAGCTTATTGGAAGAGTAACTTCATGTTTAACGTATTCATTTTTCACTAATGTTTTGTCATGCTTGACAAATAGTATACTTGACATTTAAATACACTTCAGCGTAGCCCTATTCCTTTACGTTCAGGAATAGATCATTAATGGTGCAACAGTGAATGTATGGGATTGAACCAGTAACACTAATGACCTTTGTGTTAAATGGACCAAAATTAAATTAATTTTTCACATAAACCGATTTTATGAAAATGTTAATGCCTGCTAAGTATTACTATTCCTTATAACAGTTGTTTGAAAGCAGATGATACTTCACATATAATACAGACATTAAATGGCAAAAACTTTAAACTATTAAGAAATGTTGTACTGTGTGTGAAATACAGCACATGTGTATTGGCGCATGTGTCTATTTACAAAAGTATTTGCATCAATTTCAGGAGTTTTTTGCCAATTTAGATTTATGTATGCTTGTTACATATAGATTTTTATTATCGTTTTTTTTTTATAAGCAATGATTCATGCAAAAAAAATATGCATAATTGTATATATATTTTACAGATGGGTCCACCGTTATCTTGACTAGTTTTCTGTGCCTAGTCACAACATTAGTTATTAGCATAAACCCTTCATCTATTGTTCTCAGCTGCAATACAATACAGAAAACAATACAGCAGGGGATTAAGTCATTAAAGGAGGGTATTAAGTCCTACTGGCCAGTCTCAGTTAATCCTATTAAAGGTCAAGATAAATGTGGACCCATCTGTATTCATGTAATTCTTTATATTCAGCTAGTACACAGTTGCTGTTCATCAATAGGTTTTAGGGGGGTATTCAGTGGTGGACTCTAAGAAAATTGCAAATGGCCGTGTTTTGGCCATCTGCGCATACACATCGCTTGCATAGCGCATGCACAGACTTTCACTACGCGATCGCATCCTGGAAGGATGCAATTGCATTGTGATTGACAGGTGGGGGGGCGGTTGGGAGGCAGTGGCGCGGCATTGAAGGGGAGTTGTACAGGAAATAGAGGCGTGTCATGGCCATTTTTTGGGTGGCCGGTTGATGACGCCTGTGTTTCCTGCGATGAGAAACATGGTGGCGGAGTACCTGTAATCGCAGACTAGTTGCATATACAGGGGTTGACCTCTATTTGCAGCTTTTTGCAGTCGCAATTGAATTGGGATCAAATCGCTGTCTGTCGCTACACATGCTGGGTGGCCTTGCCTTGTGCTGGGTGACCCCCAACATGTAATTTTATTAGTAGCAGTTTTTACTTTATTTAGCAAAAAACTGCTTCCAACTCTGAATAACCCCCTTACTCAACAATAAAACCTCTCAACCTCTCAACAAAAGCCTTAGTGACACTGGGAGCCTGTAAATAGGCACAGCCAAGCTGTAAAATGCATCAGAAAAAATGTAATAAAAAGGAACTAGCTTGTAGCTATCATTTATCTACTACAGAGTTTCCAAAACTCTGCCTTACAGTCCAGGTTTTAAGGATATCCATGCTTGAGTCCAGATGGTTAACTCAAATTGGTGAGAGTAGTAGCAACTTTCACATAAATTAAGGACCTGGGGCGGGATGTAATGTCATCCGATATCACCGGAGGTGCGGGATGCCGGCTGAACTAGGATGTTTTTTTTAAAGGGGCAATCACTTCTAAGACATGGATTTGCCTTGTAAGTGATTGATTCTTTAAAAAAATGTCTGAGATCAGCCGTCACCTATGGCAAACTTAGATGCCATTACATCCCGCTCCTGACCTTCTAATTTGATTTGTAAAGTAATCTCATTAGTAAACTATGGGCTGTAGAGGTTTCATGAATAATACTCTGCATTCTCTATTGGTTCATGTTTAACTTTATGAACCCTTAAATTTGTTAAAGGTCTAGAGCAGAGTGCTTCTTCTTCATTAGGGCTTTTCCCCTGAGATGTACAGATGTGTCCTCATACATCTTTGCTCTGGGTGTGCCATCTAGGCATCCTAGTCACTGCATTTACAGTAAATACGCATGGTACCAATCAAAGACGTGACAGAATCCACGCAATACAATACACAGTTTAACCACTGGGTGGCGAATACTCCACTGATGAAAACTACAGTACTGAATACAATAGTGCACAGGTTCTCAAACTCTGTCCTCATTACCCCACACAGTGCATGTTTTGCAGGTCTCCTCACAGAATCACAAGTGAAATAATTAACTCCACCTGTGTACCTTTTAAAATGGGTCAGTGAGTAATTAATACACCTGTGCACTTGCTGGGTTACCTGCAAAACATGCACTGTGTGGGGTCCTGAGGACCGAGTTTGAGAACCCCTGCAATAGTGGATAGAGATGGCAGTACATGCAGCCTACATAGTGTAGCAATACCTTGACAGGCGGGCCAATCACGTGTAGTACTGTACAGTGTAAACAGTAGCAACAGGGTTTTTATTTTGCTTGTTTACACAACCAATATCTTATTAATATTGCACAAGTGGTGTTCCCATATACAGTATGTACTGTACAGAGAGATGGCAATGCTGCTAATCTCTACAACATGATGCTGATCTTTACACATACTGTATACCACGGAACTGCGATAGTCTAAAGATGCACGTTCAGCTTTTAATGAAAGGAGATGCCGTCACGCTGACCCCTTGTAGTGTCGTGTGTCTTACACACGTGTCACATGCATCTGGCTTGCATTTACATACAGTATCCGCATCTGAGATGCGGAATTATGCAACAACCACTGGTGTTGGTAGTGGAAGATGCGGGGTTTATAGTGTAAGGTGTAAAGTAAGAGGTCCATTACAGTGGAACTACAGATCCAAGGTAGCTATCCCGGCATGTTGGTACTTGGGGAACAAGTGCCAGGATGTCTGGTTTACTAATGTGCAGGTGGCACTTGTATTACCACTATAAAGATTTTTTTTTTTTTCAAAAGGATAAGACTTACACACAAATGATCTAATCCTTGCACATAGTCACACTACTATACTGTACACACTAACCTAGTCCTTGCCGGTGTCCGGTCCCCTTTCTTTGTCCATGTAGAATCCGATCTTCAGAATACAATAAACTGCAGTTCTCGACCCATGATGGACATGCCATATTGTCCCGATTCACAGTTTCTACATGGCTCTCTCAGCCAATCAGTAGACGGTGCCATAGAAACTGCATTAGCTATTTGATGCATGTACAATGTAGTCTAGCAGGAGCAACATCTGGTGACATGACAGGGTGCAAGTACAAGGACGCGCTACCAGGGCCGTCTTAACAGCAGTGTAGGCCCCTGGGCACAGCAATGGACTGGGGCCCCTACCCATCCTCCAGCAGTAGAGGTGTCAGCTTTGATGTCCCCGGGGTGGCAGGTGGTGTTTTATCTTCCGCTCAGCGTGTAGGACCTGGAGCAGTAATTTCTGCTAATTACTCCTTTACTGCACAGATGGGTCAGGAGGTTAACACTAAACTGTAGAAGTGGGCATTGGGCTGAATGAAGAAGCCCTGGTACATGACTTCCAGGGTGGTAGGGGGTGTTTAATATGTAGTAGAGGGGTGGATAGTGGAGTGGGCTTAATATTCCTCATTTTCTGGTGGGAGGGCAGCTTACTTGACTGCAGATATCTCCAGTTCCCGGAATAGATTTCTTAGCTTTGAATGGGATAAAAAAAAATAGAGAGTCCCACCTTTCAGGAGGTTCTGGGGACTTTGGGGAACATATTTCAGGAGCCAGAGCAATCCACCGACAAAAATATACAACTGCAGCCCAGGCATGTGGAGCTGGAGCAGCGTCCCGCTGCTGGAAGGCTGATATCTCTGGTTCTGGGCATAGTAGAGACAAGCTGCCAGTGTCCACCAAAAGGGGAGAGTCCCAGCTTTTGGAGTATAACCTCAGAAAATGTGTAAGTTAGACAGAATCCGAGATATCTGGCTGGGAAGAGCAATTAACAGGCTCGGATGGGGACCACTGCTTTGAAGTCGGATATCTCCTCAGCTATCAGCCTAGGGCCCTTATACTCCTGGGGCCCTTAGGCAACTGCCCATTGAGCTGATACAAAAAGACAGCCCTGCGCGCTACATGCCTGTAGGCTTATATGCTATTATTTACCCCCACCCTCTCCCTCTTTCTCTCACTCCTCCCTCTTATCTCTACTCATCTCTTCCTCTCTTTATGAGCTCTATTCGTAAAGAACTAAAAAGTCTTGTTTTACTGATAACAGGCTTTTCACCACTTCACCGTTCTCAGAGAAGGAGTTACCTTAAAAGAAATCTAATATTTGTACAGCGGTTGCCTTGCTAAGAATAAATATTGATTGCCAATACTATAGTATGAGGAGAGTGATTCATAGGAAAAAGAAAAACTGTGCTTTTAATTTCTCTATTCAAAATAGTATTGTCATCTTTGGATGGGATGCGGTTATGTGACTGGTGGTTAGGAGATCGACGATCACTATACTGACGCCGGAATCCCACCTGGTGTAGAGCCTGATAGTTGGCAAGCCGACTGACAGGGACTATTCCCAATCGTGGGTGTCCATGAACGGTGTGCCTTGGAGAATGATAAAGTGGAGTTAGATAAAGTACAAACCAATCAGCTTCAAACTGTCCTTTTACAGGCTGTGTTTAAAAATGACAGTTGGGAGCTGATTGGTTGGTAGTTTAGCTCCCTCCACTTTATCTTTCTTCAAGATTTGATAAATATGCCCCATAGTGAACTACGACAGGCAGTAGTTGCTAGTCAGATAATCCTGCCTCGGGGCTGAACTCCCTGTAAATAGGTGTGCAAATCGCCACATGACTCTGGAGAACTGCAGAAGTGTGGCTTGCAAGTCATACTGACCAATGGCTGCAGCAGCACTTCCTGTAATAATAATAATAATAATAATAACTTCCTATTTAAGAAACACTTCCTGTATGACAAGCGGATAGCAATGATGTAATCCACATGAAGCATACGTCTACACTCCCACCAGTGTAATGTAAATAGCTACCCCTCCTGTACTGACCTATCATTTACGACATTGGGTGTGCTTTTGTATAGATTTAGGGCATATGGAATGTAGACACATTTTTGAGAGGTTGGATTTTTTCTATGAATTTATTTGACCTGTCACTGTGTTTGAAATTTTGCTAGAAAATCTGATAGATGCTGAAATATTGGAAATTAGATAGTAGATAGACAGACAGACAGATCTATGTATATAGTTGGACAAAGTATTAATATGAGCTAGCTAAAGCTAGTATTTTGCAGAACAGAGCAGCATTCGTCTGAATCATTTACATCCGTAGGGTGATAAAAGTTACTATTCTGTTTTAACGAGCCATATAAATCCAAGCTATGTAATTATATTCAAAAAATTATGAAAGATATAAAAGAACTTTCTAGACTCTAAAATTGCATGTTGCATTAATTTTTATTGTGGAGATATGGATGATATGTACCAAAGTGAAAGGAAAAAAAAAGAAACATTTGATTGTGCCCATTCATCCTTTGAGATTTATTGTTTTCGGGGTAAGAGTCTATCATATTCTGGGACACAATACTTAGCAAATATAGATTGTAAGCTTGCGAGCAGGGCCTTCCTACCTCTATGTCTGTCTGTTTTTACCCAGGTTTGTTCTATTTCTGTTGTTCTAATTGTAAAGCGCAATGGAACATGCTGCGCTATATAAGGAACTGTTAATAAATAAATAAATGTTCCACCCAATCCCCATGGAGATAAAAGAGTGGATTCACACCCTTCAAACCAATAAACCTTTAGGTTAGGACAAAATGCTGTTCTTTACCTGCTTCCTGTAAAACATTTGCCCCCTTTGGATATTACCATAGAGACATCACTTTGATGTACTTTCATAAGAGTGTATGTAATCTTTTTAATAAACAGCAGGTTAGTTATGCAGCTTGTTGAGGGACAATTAATAGTGTTGATTTAGGTTATTAGTTTTGTCACTATGTTAAGATACAATGGCCCAGATTATCAAGACTTGGAGAGTGATAAATTGCACAGTGATAAAGTACCAGCCAACCAGCTCCTCACTGTCATTTTTCAAACACAGCCTGTGACATGGCAGTTAGGAGCTGATTGGCTGGTACTTTATCACTGTGCTATTTATCACTCTCCAAGGCTTGATAAATGGGGCCTATATCTAATATTTATCTACAATTAGTATCTAGTTTTTGTTTTAGATTTTCACTGTTTTCTCACATTGTCTCATGTGTATACATTTGGTCGTAGCCTAATCCCGTTGCACACTTATGGGATCTTTAGCAGATGACATGTATGTGGATTCTCCCTTTATTCATTTTATAGTAATTTTTGTCAGATTAACCCTGTAGGTTGGATTTTATATTTGGGCTGAATCTCAATATTTTCACATACTAACCAGTTTACAACAGCATCAGGTGCTGTTTGCTAGACTTTCAGCTTGCCTACAGAGCTTTTTATTTATTTATTTATTTATTAACAGTTTCTTATATAGCGCAGCAAATTCCGTTGCGCTTTACAATTGGAAATAACAATGATTTAACAAAACTGGGTAATAACAAAGAGTCATAGAGGTAGGAGGGCCCTGCTCGCAAGCTTACACTCTATAGGGAGATAGGCATGTATACACAAGGATAGGTGCTATCTATTGCACAGTTGTCCACCAGATTGCAAAGGTTCTTGGTGGGCTGAATGATATGGTCATACAGCAATGATGAATCGGGGTCGAGAAGAAGGAGAAGTGAAGAATGAAAAGACATGGGAGGATATGTGTGGACTGTGCAGATTGGATGCAATTTGATAAGAAGGTTTATGAAAGTTATGTGGGCAGTTCTGGAATTTAATATGTTTACCTAAAGAGGTGAGTTTTCAGGGAACGCTTGAAGGTTTGGACACTAGAGGAGAGTCTTATTGTGCATGGTAGGGCATTCCACAGAGTGGGTGCAGCCCGATGAAAGTCCTGCAATCGTGAGTGGGAGCGAGTAATGAGTGTGGATGAGAGGTCTTGTGAAGAGCGAAGAAGTCGGGTTGGGAGATATTTTGAGATAAGCGAAGTGATGTACGTTGGTTTAGTTTGGTTAATGGCCTTGTATGTCAGTAAAAGTATTTTATATTGAATGTGGTAGAATACTGGTAACCAATGGAGGGACTGACAGAGCGGATCTGCAGACGATGAACGTCTAGCGAGGAAGATTAGGCTCGCAGCTGCATTCAAAATGGATTTGTTGTCATGAGAGCTTACACCTCTCTTATAGGTTATGCAGACATTTCCTGTATGTTAATAGTTATTTTCAAGCCTTGGAGAGAGATAAAGTGGATGAGGTTAAAGTTAGTGATGAGCACCGGAAATTTTTCGGGTTTTGTGTTTTGGTTTTGGGTTCGGTTCCGCGGCCGTGTTTTGGGTTCGAACGCGTTTTGGCAAAACCTCACCGAATTTTTTTTGTCGGATTCGGGTGTGTTTTGGATTCGGGTGTTTTTTTAAAAAAAACCTAAAAAACAGCTTAAATCATAGAATTTGGGGGTCATTTTGATCCCAAAGTATTATAAACCTCAATAACCATAATTTCCACTCATTTTCAGTCTATTCTGAACACCTCACACCTCACAATATTATTTTTAGTCCTAAAATTTGCACCGAGGTCGCTGGATGGCTAAGCTAAGCGACCCAAGTGGCCGACACAAACACCTGGCCCATCTAGGAGTGGCACTGCAGTGTCACGCAGGATGGCCCTTCCAAAAAACACTCCCCAAACAGCACATGACGCAAAGAAAAAAAGAGGCGCAATGAGGTAGCTGTGTGAGTAAGCTAAGCGACCCTAGTGGCCGACACAAACACCTGGCCCATCTAGGAGTGGCACTGCAGTGTCACGCAGGATGGCCCTTCCAAAAAACACTCCCCAAACAGCACATGACGCAAATAAAAAAAGAGGCGCAATGAGGTAGCTGTGTGAGTAAGCTAAGCGACCCTAGTGGCCGACACAAACACCTGGCCCATCTAGGAGTGGCACTGCAGTGTCACGCAGGATGGCCCTTCCAAAAAACACTCCCCAAACAGCACATGACGCAAAGAAAAAAAGAGGCGCAATGAGGTAGCTGTGTGAGTAAGCTAAGCGACCCTAGTGGCCGACACAAACACCTGGCCCATCTAGGAGTGGCACTGCAGTGTCACGCAGGATGGCCCTTCCAAAAAACACTCCCCAAACAGCAGCACATGATGCAAAGAAGAAAAAAAAGAGGCGCAATGAGGTAGCTGTGTGACTAAGATAAGCGACCCTAGTGGCCGACACAAACACCTGGCCCATCTAGGAGTGGCACTGCAGTGTCACGCAGGATGGCCCTTCCAAAAAACACCCCCCAAACAGCACATGACGCAAAGAAAAAAAGAGGCGCAATGAGGTAGCTGTGTGAGTAAGCTAAGCGACCCTAGTGGCCGACACAAACACCTGGCCCATCTAGGAGTGGCACTGCAGTGTCACGCAGGATGGCCCTTCCTAAAAACACTCCCCAAACAGCACATGACGCAAAGAAAAATAAAAGAAAAAAGAGGTGCAAGATGGAATTGTCCTTGGGCTCTCCCACCCACCCTTATGTTGTATAAACAGGACATGCACACTTTAACCAACCCATCATTTCAGTGACAGGGTCTGCCACACGACTGTGACTGAAATGACGGGTTGGTTTGGACCCCCACCAAAAAAGAAGCAATTAATCTCTCCTTGCACAAACTGGCTCTACAGAGGCAAGATGTCCACCTCATCATCATCCTCCGATATATCACCGTGTACATCCCCCTCCTCACAGATTATCAATTCGTCCCCACTGGAATCCACCATCTCAGCTCCCTGTGTACTTTGTGGAGGCAATTGCTGCTGGTCAATGTCTCCACGGAGGAATTGATTATAATTCATTTTAATGAACATCATCTTCTCCACATTTTCTGGATGTAACCTCGTACGCCGATTGCTGACAAGGTGAGCGGCGGCACTAAACACTCTTTCGGAGTACACACTTGTGGGAGGGCAACTTAGATAGAATAAAGCCAGTTTGTGCAAGGGCCTCCAAATTGCCTCTTTTTCCTGCCAGTATAAGTACGGACTGTCTGACATGCCTACTTGGATGCGGTCACTCATATAATCCTCCACCATTCTTTCAATGGGGAGAGAATCATATGCAGTGACAGTAGACGACATGTCCGTAATCGTTGTCAGGTCCTTCAGTCCGGACCAGATGTCAGCATCAGCAGTCGCTCCAGACTGCCCTGCATCACCGCCAGCGGGTGGGCTCGGAATTCTGAGCCTTTTCCTCGCACCCCCAGATGCGGGAGAATGTGAAGGAGGAGATGTTGACAGGTCGCGTTCCGCTTGACTTGACAATTTTCTCACCAGCAGTTCTTTGAACCCCAGCAGACTTGTGTCTGCCGGAAAGAGAGATCCAAGGTAGGTTTTAAATCTAGGATCGAGCACGGTGGCCAAAATGTAGTGCTCTGATTTCAACAGATTGACCACCCGTGAATCCTTGTTAAGCGAATTAAGGGCTCCATCCACAAGTCCCACATGCCTAGCGGAATCGCTCTGTGTTAGCTCCTCCTTCAATGTCTCCAGCTTCTTCTGCAAAAGCCTGATGAGGGGAATGACCTGACTCAGGCTGGCAGTGTCTGAACTGACTTCACGTGTGGCAAGTTCAAAAGGTTGCAGAACCTTGCACAACGTTGAAATCATTCTCCACTGCGCTTGAGACAGGTGCATTCCACCTCCTATATCATGCTCAGTTGTATAGGCTTGAATGGCCTTTTGCTGCTCCTCCAACCTCTGAAGCATATAGAGGGTTGAATTCCACCTCGTTACCACTTCTTGCTTCAGATGATGGCAGGGCAGGTTCAGGCGTTTTTGGTGGTGCTCCAGTCTTCTGTACGCCGAAAGTGTCCCGCAATTCTTCTGGCCACCGACAGCATCTCTTGCACGCCCCTGTCGTTTTTTAAAAAATTCTGCACCACCAAATTCAAGGTATGTGCAAAACATGGGACGTGCTGGAATTTGCCCATATTTAATGCACACACAATATTGCTGGCGTTGTCCGATGCCACAAATCCACAGGAGAGTCCAATTGGGGTAAGCCATTCTGCGATGATCTTCCTCAGTTGCCGTAAGAGGTTTTTAGCTGTGTGCGTATTCTGGAAAGCGGTGATACAAAGCGTAGCCTGCCTAGGAAAGAGTTGGCGTTTGTGAGATGCTGCTACTGGTGCCGCCGCTGCTGTTCTTGCGGCGGGAGTCCATACATCTACCCAGTGGGCTGTCACAGTCATATAGTCCTGAGCCTGCCCTGCTCCACTTGTCCACATGTCCGTGGTTAAGTGGACATTGGGTACAACTGCATTTTTTAGGACACTGGTGAGTCTTTTTCTGAGGTCTGTGTACATTTTCGGTATCGCCTGCCTAGAGAAATGGAACCTAGATGGTATTTGGTACCGGGGACACAGTACCTCCAACAAGTCTCTAGTTGCCTCTGCAGTAATGATGGATACCGGAACCACGTTTCTCACCGCCCAGGATGCCAAGGCCTCAGTTATCCGCTTTGCAGCAGGATGACTGCTGTGATATTTCATCTTCCTCGCAAAGGACTGTTGGACAGTCAATTGCTTGGTGGAAGTAGTAAAAGTGGTCTTACGAGTACGACTTCCCCTCTGGGATGACCATCGACTCCCAGCAGCAGCAACAGCAGCGCCAGCAGCAGTAGGCGTTACACGCAAGGATGCATCGGAGGAATCCCAGGCAGGAGAGGACTCGTCAGAATTGCCAGTGACATGGCTTGCAGGACTATTGGCATTCCTGGGGAAGGAGGAAATTGACACTGAGGGAGTTGGTGGGGTGGTTTGCGTGAGCTTGGTTACAAGAGGAAGGGATTTACTGGTCAGTGGACTGCTTCCGCTGTCGCCCAAAGTTTTTGAACTTGTCACTGACTTATGATAAATGCGCTGCAGGTGACGTATAAGGGAGGATGTTCCGAGGTGGTTAACGTCCTTACCCCTACTTATTACAGCTTGACAAAGGCAACACACGGCTTGACAAATGTTGTCCGCATTTCTGTTGAAATACTTCCACACCGAAGAGCTGATTTTTTTGGTATTTTCACCAGGCATGTCAATGGCCCTATTCCTCTCCCCGGGTGCCTGACTTAAACAAACCACCTCACCATCAGAATCCTCCTGGTCAATTTCCTCCCCAGCGCCAGCAACACCCATATCCTCCTCATCCTGGTGTATTTCAACACTGACATCTTCAATCTGACTATCAGGAACTGGACTGTGGGTGCTCCTTCCAGCACTTGCAGGGGGCGTGCAAATGGTGGAAGGCGCATGCTCTTCACATCCAGTGTTGGGAAGGTCAGGCATCGCAAACGACACAATTGGACTCTCCTTGTGGATTTGTGATTTCGAAGAACGCACAGTTCTTTGCTGTGCTTTTGCCAGCTTGAGTCTTTTCATTTTTCTAGCGAGAGGCTGAGTGCTTCCATCCTCATGTGAAGCTGAACCACTAGCCATGAACATAGGCCAGGGCCTCAGCCGTTCCTTGCCACTCCGTGTGGTAAATGGCTTATTGGCAAGTTTACGCTTCTCCTCTGACAATTTTATTTTAGATTTTTGAGTCCTTTTTTTACTGATATTTGGTGTTTTGGATTTTACATGCTCTGTACTATGACATTGGGCATCGGCCTTGGCAGACGACGTTGCTGGCATTTCATCGTCTCGGCCATGACTAGTGGCAGCAGCTTCAGCACGAGGTGGAAGTCGATCTTGATCTTTCCCTATTTTTGGAACCTCAACATTTCTGTTCTCCATATTTTAATAGGCACAACTAAAAGGCACCTCAGGTAAACAATGGAGATGTAGCTACAGCCGTGGACTACCGTACTGCGTCTGCTGCTAATATAGACTGGATGATAATGATATAAAAAATATATATATCACTACTGCAGCCGGACAGGTATATATTATATAATGACGGACCTGCTGGACACTGTCAGCAGCACTGCAGACTCCTAAAGTAAGCTACTAGTAGTATCAAGAAGATAGAAAAAAAAAACACCACAGGTAGGTGGTATACAATTATGGATGGACGAGCGACTGCCGACACAGAGGTAGCTACAGCCGTGGACTACCGTACTGCGTCTGCTGCTAATATAGACTGGATGATAATGATATAAAAAATATATATATATCACTACTGCAGCCGGACAGGTATATATCATATAATGACGGACCTGCTGGACACTGTCAGCAGCACTGCAGACTCCTAAAGTAAGCTAGTAGTAGTATCAAGAAGATAGAAAAAAAAAAAAACACCACAGGTAGGTGGTATACAATTATGGATGGATGAGCGACTGCCGACACAGAGGTAGCTACAGCCGTGGACTACCGTACTGCGTCTGCTGCTAATATAGACTGGATGATAATGATATAAAAAATATATATATATCACTACTGCAGCCGGACAGGTACATATTATATAATGACGGACCTGCTGGACACTGTCAGCAGCACTGCAGACTCCTAAAGTAAGCTACTAGTAGTATCAAGAAGATAGAAAAAAAAAAAACACCACAGGTAGGTGGTATACAATTATGGATGGACGAGCGACTGCCGACACAGAGGTAGCTACAGCCGTGGACTACCGTACTGCGTCTGCTGCTAATATAGACTGGATGATAATGATATAAAAAATATATATATATCACTACTGCAGCCGGACAGGTATATATCATATAATGACGGACCTGCTGGACACTGTCAGCAGCACTGCAGACTCCTAAAGTAAGCTAGTAGTAGTATCAAGAAGATAGAAAAAAAAACAACACCACAGGTAGGTGGTATACAATTATGGATGGATGAGCGACTGCCGACACAGAGGTAGCTACAGCCGTGGACTACCGTACTGCGTCTGCTGCTAATATAGACTGGATGATAATGATATAAAAAATATATATATATCACTACTGCAGCCGGACAGGTACATATTATATAATGACGGACCTGCTGGACACTGTCAGCAGCACTGCAGACTCCTAAATAAGCTACCAGTAGTATCAAGAAGATAGAAAAAAAAAAAACACCACAGGTAGGTGGTATACAATTATGGATGGACGAGCGACTGCCGACACAGAGGTAGCTACAGCCGTGGACTACCGTACTGCGTCTGCTGCTAATATAGACTGGATGATAATGATATAAAAAATATATATATATATCACTACTGCAGCCGGACAGGTATATATTATATAATTAATGACGGACCTGCTGGACACTGTCAGCAGAATGCGTTTATAGAATAAAAACACCACACGACGAGTGTTTAACTTTTTCAGGCAGACAATCACAATATACTGGTGGTCAGACAGTGGTCACTGGTCAGTCACACTGGCAGTGGCACTCTGGCAGCAAAAGTGTGCACTGTTAAATAATATGTACTCCTGCTACTGCTCCCCAGTCTCCCCCACAATTAAGCTGTGTGAGCACTGAGCACTCAGCACAGTCAGATATACATAGATGATGCAGCACACTGAGGCTGAGCACAGATATGGTATACTGTTACTGTGTCACTGTGTATCGTTTTTTTTTCAGGCAGAGAACGGATTATATTAAATAATAATATAATAAAAAAACTGCACTGGTGGTCACTGGTCAGTCACTAGTAAACTCTGCACTCTCTGAGTACTCCTAAACTCCAGTAAATCAAGTGTCTCAGTCTCACTCTCTCTCTTCTAATCTAAATGGAGAGGACGCCAGCCACGTCCTCTCCCTATGAATCTCAATGCACGTGTGAAAATGGCGGCGACGCGCGGCTCCTTATATAGAATCCGAGTCTCGCGATAGAATCCGAGCCTCGCGAGAATCCGACAGCGGGATGATGACGTTCGGGCGCGCTCGGGTTAGCCGAGCAAGGCGGGAAGATCCGAGTCTGCCTCGGATCCGTGTAAAAAGGCTGAAGTTCGGGGGGGTTCGGATTCCGAGGAACCGAACCCGCTCATCACTAGTTAAAGTACCAGCCAATCAGCTCCTAACTGCCATGTTACAGGCTGTGTTTTAAAAATGACAGTTATGAGCTGATTGGCTGGTACTTTGACTCCATCCACTTTCTCTCTCTCCAAGGCTTAGTAAATCGACCCCAAAGTACCAACCCACCACCTCCTGTCATTTTTAAAATTCAGCATGTAACATGACAGTTAGGAGCTGATTGGATGGTACTTTATCTCTGTCCACTTTATCTCTCTCCAGGACTTAGTGCATAGACCCCATAGCCTTCTATTTCCTATGCTGTATAAGGAAAGCACATGATAATTGTATTGCTATTTACTTTACACAGATTAATTTATCAGCATTCATTGAAAGTGATGATTTCATGATTGTGAGCTAATTATAAAGAGGGCATGAAATCTACTTATGAAACAAAGATATGTATAAAGTGACAAGAGATGTTTAGAGAAAACTTCTAAAGTGTTGGCCACAGTTTCAAATCGAAAGCATTGAAATCTGGTTTGCTACACTAATTTCTTTGCTGACATACAACAAACAATTATGCTTAATGTGGGAGTTTGAGTTCATTCTCATTATAAGATAAGAGACTGCACCTTTGGCATGCCATGTCAGCACAACCTTAATTATTTTTTGTTTGCGGAACCTTAATTATTTTTTGTTTAAGGTCAGTAATTGAAAATAGACAACTGTTTAAGTTGCTTGACAAAGGCCCTCATTCCGAGTTGTTCGCTCGCAAGCTGCTTTTAGCAGCTTTACACACGCTAAGCCGCCGCCTACTGGGAGTGAATCTTAGCATCTTAAAATTGCGTACGAAAGATTCGCAATATTGCGAAAAGACATCTCTGTGCAGTTTCTGAGTAGCTCGAGACTTACTCTGCCAGTGCGATCAGTTCAGTGCTTGTCGTTCCTGGTTTGACGTCACAAACACACCCAGCGTTCGCCCAGACACTCCTCCGTTTCTCCAGCCACTCCCGCGTTTTTCCCAGAAACGGTAGCGTTTTTTCCCACACGCCCATAAAACGTCCAGTTTCCGCCCAGAAACACCCACTTCCTGTCAATCACATTACGATCACCAGAACGAAGAAAAAACCGTGAGTAAAATACCTAACTGCATAGCAAATTTACTTGGCGCAGTCGCAGTGCGGACATTGCGCATGCGCACTAAGCGGAAAATCGCTGCGATGCAAAAAAATTTACCGAGCGAACAACTCGGAATGACCCCCAATATTACTAGATTTCACTGTACAGCAATAGCTGGGAAACACATGGTGGCTGAGCAATGCATAAAACTACAGAGGTCAATCTGTAATCATGTATGTATGTATGTAATACATTATGTATGTATGTATGTATGTATGTAATCATGTATGTATGTGCCTTCACCATATAATACAATCTCCAGTGCCGTGAGACAGTCAGGGGCACGTCCTCTTCTAATGAAGGATTGAGAGAGAAAATGTGTGGAGACACCACGCATGCACAGTAGTGCACTTTGGTCAGAGGTCTATATTTGGTCTATGGCCCTCATTCCGAGTTGATCGGTCGCAAGGCGAATTTAGCAGAGTTACACACGCTAAGCCTACGCCTCCTGGGAGTGTATCTTAGCTTCTTAAAATTGCGACCGATGTATTCGCAATATTGCGATTACACACTACTTAGCAGTTTCTGAGTAACATCAACCTTACTCTGCCTGTGCGATCAGTTAAGTGCTTGTCGTTCCTGGTTTGACGTCACAAACACACCTAGCGTTCGCTCAGACACTCCCCCGTTTCTCCAGCCACTCCTGCGTTTTTTCCGGAAACGGTAGCGTTTTCATCCACACGCCCATAAAACGCCGTGTTTCCGCCCAGTAACACCCATTTCCTGTCAATCACATTACGATCGCCGGAGCGATGAAAAAGCCGTGAGTAAAAATACTATCTTCATTGTTAAATTACTTGGCGCAGTCGCAGTGCGAATATTGCGCATGCGTACTAAGCGGATTTTCATTGCGATGCGATGAAAAATACCGAGCGAACGACTCGGAATGAGGGCCCATATTTCTCATACGTCCTAGAGGATGCTGGGGTCCACTTCAAGACCATGGGGTATAGACGGTTCCGCAGGAGCCATGGGCACTCTTAAGACTTTTCAATGGGTGTGAACTGGCTCCTCCCTCTATGCCCCTCCTCCAGACCTCAGTTTTAGAAATGTGCCCAGGCAGACTGGATGCACTCTGAGGAGCTCTACTGAGTTTCTCTGAAAAGACTTATGTTAGGTTTTTTTATTTTCAGGGAGAACTGCTGGCAACAGACTCCCTGCTTCGTGGGACTGAGGGGGCAGAAGTAGGAACCAACTTCCTGAAGAGTTTCATGGCTCTGCTTCTGGCTGACAGGACACCATTAGCTCCTGAAGGGTACTGAACGCTAACCGTGTCTAGATGCTCACTCCCACAGCACGCAGTCACCGCCCTCGCAGAGCCAGAAGTCAGAAGACAGGTGAGTATGAGAAAATAGATCTTCTAGCAACTAAAGTGACGGCTGAGGTATGGCGCGGCTGGCGAGAGCGCAGCGCGCGATTGCTGCCCACACACACAGAGCACTGCAGGGTGCAGGGCGCGGGCCCTGGGCAGCAAAAAATATCTAAAACTGGCGCAAAGGGGGCATAAGATGCTGCTGGCACAGCCCTACCCCCGGCCAATATAAATATTACAACATACTGCTGAGTGAAAAACGCGCCATTGCGGGGGCAGAGCTTCTTCCTCAGGCAGCCAGCACACTGCTCAGCGCCATTTCCTCTCTCTCCTCAGGCTGCAGAGACAACGCTGGTCCTTTCCTCCACTTCTGACTACAAGTACAGGGTGCAAATAAGGGGGGGCACAAAGCGTTTGTGGTGCATTACAAGTGTGAATTACTGTGTAAAAGCGCTGTTTGTCTGTGGGCATTCTGTGTTCTCAGGCATTACATACTGGCACTGGGGTTGTGAACTGGCTGCTCCTAAACTGTGTCCCTCTGACAGAATTTACTGTGGGTCTGTCCCCTATAAGTCCCAGTGTGTCTGTGTGGGTGTTGTACACGTGTGTGACATGTCTGAGGCAGGGAGTTCCTCCCCGGAGGAAACCATGTTAGGGACACAGAGTTGTAATGTGGTGGCGCTGCCGGTACACCAAGAGCCTGCATGTGTGAAAGAAATACGTGATAGTATGCATCGTATCAATAGGAGATTAGATAAGTCTGAATCTCATGCTGAGTGCTGGAGAAAATCTGTGGAAGATGTGATTTTTCAGGGCTCTGTTCTTCCATCTGCAGGCGACCCCTCTGGGTCACAGAATATTGTGAATACTGATACCGACAACGACACTGATACTTGTTTCGAGGATAGTGACTCCAGAGAAATAGATCATAAATTGGCATAAAATATACAATATATGATTATAGCTCTAAGGGAGGTTTTGGAAGTCACAGAAGCCACTCCTGTACCTCAGGAGAAGGCGTATTTCTAAAAAGAAAAGAAATGTTCAGCCAAGGTTGGATTCTGTCTGGCCTGGATCCCTGGGTGTTACAAATTGTATCCCAGGGATACAAGCAAGAGTTTCAAGACGTTCCCCCATGACGATTTTTCAAATCGACCTTGCCAGCTTCTCCTCCAGACAGAGAAGCAGTAACAGCGGCAATCCAAAAATTATGTCAGGATCAGGTCATAGTCCTGGATCCTGTGTCACAACAAGGGAAGGGATTTTATTCAAGCCTTTTTGTGGTTCCAAAGCCGGACGGCTCGGTCAGACCAATCCTAAACCTGAAAAATCTGAATTTCTACTTGAAATGTTTCAAGTTCAAGATGGAATCACTGAGTGCTGTGATTTCCAGTCTGGAGGAAGGGGACTACATGGTGTCTGTAGACATAAAGGATGCTTACCTGCATGTTCCCATTTACCCTCTTCACCAGGCCTATCTGAGATTCGCGCTTCAGGATTGCCACTACCAATTCCAGACGTTACCTTTCGGTCTCTCCACGGCGCCGAGGGTATTCACCAAGGTGATGGCGGAGATGATGGTTCTCCTGCGTCAAAAAGGAGTCAATATAATTCCTTATCTAGACGATCTCCTCATAAAGGCGAGATCCAGGGAGCAGTTGTTACAAAACATCACACTCTCCCTGTCAATACTCCAACAACACAGTTGGATCATAAATTATCCAAAGTCACAGTTGGAACCGACGACAAGGTTGTCTTTTCTCGGGATGATCCTGGACACAGAACTTCAGAGAGTATTTCTTCCGGTGGAAAAGGCTCTGGAAATCCAGAAAATGGAAAAACAGTTGTTGAAGCCATCCAGGGTGTCGATCCATCAGTGCATTCGGTTGTTGGGGAAGATGGTGGCGGCCTACGAGGCCATACAGTTTGGCAGGTTCCATGCCAGGGTGTTCCAGTGGGACCTGTTGGACAAGTGGTCAGGTTCCCACCTACACATGCACCGAAAGATAATCCTGTCGACAAAAACCAGGATTTTGCTCCTGTGGTGGCTACACCGCTCTCACCTACTAGAGGGACGCAGGTTCGGGATTCATGACTCCGAGGCTGGGGAGCTGTCACCCAAGGAGTAAGCTTCCAAGGACGATGGTCAAGTCAGGAAGCCTGCCTTCACATAAACGTGTTGGAACTGAGAGCCATTTACAATGGCCTTCTACAAGCGGTATATCTTCTTCAAGATCATCCCGTACAGATCCAGTCGGACAATGTAACAGCAGTCGCGTACATAAACAGGCAGGGCGGGACAAAAAGCAGAGCGGCAATGGCAGAGGTGACGAAGATCCTCCTCTGGGCAGAAAGACATCTAAAAGCTCTGTCGGCAGTATTCATTCCGGGAGTGGAAAACTGGGAAGCAGACTTTGTCAGCAGACACGATCTCCATCCAGGAAAGTGGGGCCTCCACCAAGAAGTCTTCGCAGAGGTGTCAAGTCTTTGGGAAGTTCCTCAAGTAGACATGATGGCATCTCGTCTAAACAAGAAGCTTCAGAGATATTGTTCCAGGTCGAGAGACCCTCAAGTGATAGTGGTGGATGCGCTCGTGGACCAGTGGGTTTTCCCGTCGGTGTATGTCTTCCCTCCACTTCCGCTGATCCCAAAAGTGCTCAAGATCATAAGAAGAACAAGAGTTCGAGCAATCTTCATTGCCCCAGACTGGCCAAGGAGGGCTTGGTACCCAGATCTTCAGGAGTTGCTCCTGGAAAATCCTCGGCCTCTTCCTCTTCGCGAGGACCGGCTACAGCAGGGGCCGTGCGTGTATCAAGACTTACCGCGGCTACGTTTGACGGCATGGCTGTTGAGCGCCGGATCCTAGCCCGAAAGGGTATTCCCAAAGAAGTCATCCCCACTCTTATTCAGGCCAGGAAGGGAGTAACATCGAAACATTAACACCGTATTTGGAGAAAGTATGTATCTTGGTGTGAATCCAAGAAGGCTCCTACGGAAGAGTTTCACTTGGGACGTTTTCTCCATTTTCTACAGGCTGGTGTGGAGGCGGGCCTCAGATTGGGATCAATCAAGGTCCAGATTTCGGCCTTGTCGGTGTTCTTCCAGAAACAATTGGCCTCTCTTCCAGAGGTTCAGACCTTCGTGAAAGGGGTTCTGCACATCCAACCTCCGTTTGTGCCTCCGGTGGCACCGTGGGACCTTAATGTGGTGTTGCAGTTCCTTCAATTGGACTGGTTTGAGCCTCTACAGGAGATAGAGTTGAAGTTTCTCACTTGGAAAGTGGTGATGCTTTTGGCTTTGGCATCCGCACGGCGGGTGTCTGAATTGGGGGCCTTGTCTCACAAGAGCCCTTACCTAATTTTCCATGAGGATAGGGCAGAGTTGCGAACTCGTCAACATTTTCTGCCAAAGGTGGTTTCTTCTTTCCACATAAACCAACCTATTGTGGTGCCAGTAGTTACTGACACGTTCACCGAGTCAAAGTCTCTAGATGTGGTTAGGGCTTTGAAAATTTATGTCGCTAGGACAGCTCGAATACGGAAAACAAGAGTCTTTGTTTGTCCTGTATGCTCCCAACAAAATTGGGTGTCCTGCTTCCAAGCAGACTATTGCGCGTTGGATCAGAAATTCAATCCAGCACGCTCATACTACGGCTGGTTTGCCGTTACCGATGTCGGTGAAGGCCCATTCCACTAGTAAGGTGGGCTCATCCTGGGCGGCTGCCCGGGGAGTCTCGGCATTGCAACTTTGCCGGGCTGCTACTTGGTCGGGGTCAAACACATTTTCAAAATTCTACAAGTTTGACACCTTGGCCGATGAAGACCTAAAGTTTGGTCAATTGGTGCTGCAGGGTCATTCGCACTCTCCCGCCCGTACTGGAGCTTTGGTATAGACCCCATGGTCTTGAAGTGGACCCCAGCATCCTCTAGGACGTATGAGAAAACAGGATTTTGATACCTACCGGTAAATCCTTTTCTCCTAGTCCATAGAGGATGCTGGGCGCCCGTCCCAGTGCCTACTTTACATGCAGGTTAGTTATTAGAGTTACACAAAGTTGTGTTATTTTAGTTCTGCATGTTGCTGTAATTGGTTCATGCCTGTTGGCGTGTGTTATGTTGAATGCCATGTTGTGCGGCATGGTTGAGGTGTGAGCTGGTATGTATCTGTGCCGTTAGACCTTTGGTCAACATGTCATTAAAGTTCTCACTTGTCATATATCTAATGCAAATCAATTTATCATCCACCAGCTCTCTTAGGAAATGGTGTCTTATTGCAGTGTGCATAGCCATTATGTTTATTGGCCCTCATTCCGAGTTGTTCGCTCGCTAGCTGCTTTTAGCAGCATTGCAGACGCTTAGCCGCCGCCCTCTGGGAGTGTATCTTAGCTTAGCAGAATTGCGAACGAAAGATTCACAGAATTGCTAATAGAAATTTCTTAGCAGTTTCTGAGTAGCTCCAGACTTACTCAGCCATTGCGATCAGTTCAGTCAGTTTCGTTCCTGGTTTGACGTCACAAACACTCCCCCGTTTCTTCAGACACTCCCGCGTTTTTCCCAGAAACGCCAGCGTTTTTTCACACACGCCCAGAAAACGGCCAGTTTCCGCCCAGAAACACCCACTTCCTGTCAATCACACTACGATCACCAGAACGATGAAAAATCCTCGTTATGCCGTGAGTAAAATACCTAACTTTTGTGTAAAATAACTAACCGCATGCGCTCTGCGAACCTTGCACATGCGCAGTAAGCGACTAATCGCAATATAGCGAAAATCGGCAACGAGCGAACAACTCGGAATGACCACCATTGTCACATCCACTGCTGAGATAGGGCTACCCTAAGCAGTCGATGTTCTTCTTTATTGCTTGTAGGCTGTGAATGTGTGCGCAATTGCGGATTAGCCTAGAAGATCGCAATTACATTTGAGTACAAACATGAATTAGGCCCAATGACTACAGATTTGAATTAGGCCCAATGTCTTTTGGGCTAAATTTGGACTACAGATTCAATTCACACAGTCTCCTTCAGGTTCAATGCATTGCTGGTGGCTGCATCTGCCATAGTAAATTGGTAACCAGTGAAAGAACATCTGTGATATTCATCTGATCTCCAATTGACATCACAAATTGCTTGCAACTCTACATTTTCAGTTCTTACAAAGTTTATTTTCAAGAAAATTGTACCCCTCAGGTATCTCAGGATATATTTAACAGCAATCCAATGTTCTCTTCTAGGGTTGATTGCAAAATGGCTTTACATGACATAACTGGCCTCATCTGTGATGTCTGGATGCATGCTTACATTTAAGATCCAATGGTACTTTTATAAGTAACTCTCACTTCCTCTATCTTTGACTTTGTTGTCAGTCACATACTGTAGCTTTTGTTATTTTTTTACTTTTGTCAATTGTTGTGCTGACAGTTTTAATATCCAAAATTCCAACTTTGATTGAAGTTGCCTCAAAGTATCCTTGTTGATTTATAGTAATAGTCCCAGCATTCAGATTTTGGATGATTCTCAGACCTAGCAGTTGTTGCACAAGCCGGAAATCTATTTGCTTGTACTTGTTAGCAGGGCGGCTGGCCAATAATGCAGGTTACAAAGCCGTGTAGTCACTAAGCTCTAAAGCTGCAGTTCCTGCCGCCATTGCGCAGTTTGTCTTCAGTAACTTGTCAGTCTCACCCGCAGCTTCTTCTGCCCGCCAGCACCGCCTGGTCCTGGCTGGTGCTACTGAGTGATCCTCTTGTTTGCTGCATGCTGCTCCTGGTGTTTCTGTCTCCTCTACTCCGCTGTCCCCACCACCCCCTGCCTCTCTCTAGGCCAAAGCAATCCACTGCTGATGCCTTTGTGGTCAGAGCGTGCATGGCATTCTGGGAGTGGCCGCGGGGGAGAGAAGATAGAGTAGCTGCAGCAGCACAGCCCAGTCTGCAGCCTACTTGTCTGAGCCCCTGGCCCTTAGGAGGAGACCCAAGCAGTCCTGGATCCTGGCTCCAGCAGCAGCACAGCACAAGGCCAGCTGCAGCATCAGCACTGCACAGAGACAGGAGCAGCCTGGAAGAGCCCACTAACAACAGGGGGAAAGAAGAGCTGTGTGTCAGCCCCCAGCCAGAGTGAGTGCGGGTGCATACTTGTTCTGACTCTCTTTTGTCCTCCCCTCTCTCTCTTTTGTACTTACCTCTCTCTCACACCCTCACCTCTCTCTCTGTTTTGTCCTCAGGTCTCTCTCTTGTCCTCAACTCTATCTCTCACCCCCACCTCTTCCTATCTCTCTTTCATCCTTACCTGTCTCTCTTTCTCTCTTTCTTTCTTGTCCTCACCTCTCTCTCGTTCTCGCCTCTGTCTCTCTCTCTCTTTCTCTCTCTTGTCCTCACCTCCATCTATCTCTTGTCCTCACCTCTTTTTAACTTTTTCTCACCTTTCTCTCTCTTCTCCTTATTGCTCTCTTGTCCTCATCTCTCTTTCTCCCTCTCTATTGTCCTTACCTTTTTCTCTTTCTCTTGTCCTCACATCTCTCTCTCTGTCTCTCTTCTCCTCGCCTTTCTTTCTTTCTTTCTTTCTTTCTTTCTTTCTTTCTTTCTTTCTTTCTTTCTTTCTTTCTTTCTCTCATCCTAACCCCCCCCCCACTCACTGTCTATCTCTCTTTCTTGTCCTCACCTCACAGCTACTTCCATAGTGATTATACTTTGGTGTAACATGTATAAGGGGCTCTACCATGGCATAATGTGTATAAGCTGCTCTGCTGTGGTGTAACATGTATAATCCGCTTTACTGTGGTGTAATATATATAATGAGCTCTTCTGTGGTGTAAAATGTATTGGTGTAATGTGTATATTGAGCTCTACTTTGGTGCAATGTGTAAAAGGGGCTCTACTGTGTTGTAAAATGTATAAGGGGCTCTACTGTGCATAATGTGTATAAGGGGCTCTACTATGGCGTGACATGTATAAGGGGCTCTATTGTGCTGTAACATGTATAATCGGCTCTACTGTGGTGAAACGAGTATATGGGGCACTACTGTGTAATGTAACGTGTATAAGGAGTACTACTGTGTGGTGTATTGTGACTACAGACACTACTTTGCAGTGCAATATGAATTGGTATTATTCTGTGCCACATCCTTATATTTTTGACTGCCCTCTTTTGAATATGGGAAGGCACCAAAGGAAACTCGCCCTGAGCACCAAACGGTCTTGAACTGACCCTGCATACAGTATATCAATAATAATAATAACACTGCAGTGTATAGAATTATAGCTCACCCTGCCTGTGTTACAGTATAACACTAATAATATTAATACTACTACAAATAATATATTCCTAATCCTACTACTACTACTACTACTACTCTAATAATAATAATAATAATAATAATAATAATAATAATAATACAGAAAGGGTAGTGGATAAGTGGAATAGCCTTTCATCAGAGGTGGTAGAGGCTAAGACAGTAGAGCAAATTAAACAAACTTGGGATAGGCATAAGAATATCCTTTCAAAGACCTAAGGCTTAAATATATATATTTTTTATGTGTATTTTGTGTTTTATGATTTACCTCTGGGAGCCCATGAGTTTGTGTTTTTTTTCATGTGATCCATATATGTTTTATTATTATTATTATTATTTTAATCTACAGATTAACTTGTGTCATGGTTACATTATTACCTGTACTCCCGATATTTCACACACTGAGTAAATGTATGTAAATATATGAGGGTTTTATTCCACCAAGGGGCAGGGACGTGCGGTAAGCTAAATAGCTCAGGAGGCACTGGCTAGCACCAGAGCCAGATTTACATGCAATACTGTATATAAGCAAAAGCGTACATCTGGGCATTATACACAGGTGCAGCAGTATACACTCCTGGAAATTTAGTGAGGTTTGATCAGAGACATGCGGAAAAGTTAGCCAGGTGAGGCACTGCCTCACCTGCCATAGACTTTTTACTCCAGAGTTTTGGCTATAAAAATTACTAGAATGATGCAAAGAAGATATTTCAAACATATTCTTTGTATTTTTCTTGTATTCATCTGGCTTTCTTGACCTGCAAGCAATAGACTATACACTTACACAACTATGATGAACAAGCTTTTTTCTTTCCATTTGTAGTACAAGAAGTTTTAGAATGAACAAAATACATTTCCAGCAATACACTCTAATGCAATGAGGAGGAAAAGTGGAAAGTTCCTTATCAAACTTGAGAGAACTTTCATTTGGGAGAGGGCCAATTTATTTCACTCGCCAATAGAATCCCTCCCAATGTCCGCCGAAGCTAGCTTGTGCAGTAGGACTCCTGGGTCGTAAAACTGGAAGCCCCCATACTGCAAAAGACAGTTCTTATCACTAGAGCTGTCCTTTCTTTAAATCTGCATGTACTGTATACGGCGTTAATAAACATAGCTATGCATGCAATAGGTGTTGGGTGTATAGAATTCAGAATATTGTGCCTAATTCAGATCTGTTCACTCGCTAGTGTTTTTCACTGCGCAGTGATCAGATAACTACTGTGCATGTGTATGCATCGCAATGCGCAGGTGCGCCGTACGGTTACAAAGCGGATTGTTGTTGTGCACTGGTTCAAGTGAAGAAACCATCCGCACGGCCGTTCGCACGGAGGTTGACAGGAAGAGGGCATTTGTGGGTGTCAACTGACCATTTTCTGGGAGTGTTTAGAAAAATGTAGGCATGTCAAAGCGTTTGCAGGGCGGGTGTCTGACGTCAATTCCGGGCTCGAATAGACTGAAGTGTTCACAGCGGCTGAGTACGGTCAGAGCTACTCAGAAACTGCACAAGCTGTTTTTGTACAGAGCGACTGCACAGGTGTTCGCACACTTGCACAGCTAAAATACACACCCCTATAGGCGGCGTCTATCTGTTCACAGCACTGCAAAAAATAGCTAGCGAGCGAACAGATCTGAATTAGGCCCATAATGCGTTATGTGTCCCACTTTGTATAATGTACCGTTTAGTAACCATTTTTAAACTGTTAGTTTGTATATGAAATATAGAAGTCGATACAGAATAGTGTATGTATGTTCATCTCAAAACATTTAAACAAATTAATTAGAGAAATTGATGTGGGGTGTATTTACTAATTATAGAATCTGAGACCTGACAATTATAATTTCTTATTGCCGATATTCATAGCAATAAGAAATCATATATCGCCCGAATGTATTATTCTTTACATGTGGGGACTGAAGCTCTAAAAGAAGCCCGTCCCTGCAATGTGTAGAAACAGAGGCGTCACTGGGTGTGGTGACACCCGGTGGGCACCCCTGATCTCCTGCCGTGATCGCAACAAAAAGGGTGTGTGGCCTTACACTCAGGGGGTGTGGCTTCACGGGAGCATGGAATCGTCACTCTGGGGACGTGCCCAGCATCTCCGGAGATGCTGGGCTTCCCCCAGAGACAGTCTCCGTGCGCTGTCGGCTCCCTCTTCTATGACAGGAGCCGGGTGCTGTAGGAGACTTTCTCACTGCAGCACCTGGTTCCTGTCACTGCGGAGGAGCTGACATTTGGTGTCACACTTGGGTGCGGGCCGCACCCCCCGCACCCGCCTTGTGACGTTACTGTGTAGAAAGCAAAATCATTGCAAAAGTAAATAATTTTACTTCTCCTTCAGGGTTCTGTGCATGTGCCATCTACTGACCGGGCATGTGCAGTGGCCACTGCCAGGGAGGGTTCTACTGGATCCCTCTCAAAGTAAGTTTTGCGAAATGTAGCCCATAGCTTTCAACAGATAATGCCATCTGAAGATGGCATTAGCAGCCAAGGCCAAACTCCATAATGGAAAGCATGCCAGTGCTTGGTAAATCTGACAGCTTTGCAGCCCCCATAGCTGTTAGCAGAAATGGAGAAACAGTGTATGGTATGGAGCTATTTGCTGCTGTTTCTCCTTTATACATTTCGGGGATACTTAATTTATGTGGGTACCACCCGAAATTTGGGGGATGCTGCAAATATTAAATGATACATAGGCCCCTTAATCATACTTGCTTACTCTCCCAGGTGCCTGGAAAAGTAGGCAAGCCATATGGAGCTGGCTTGCAGATGCACGCATACCCCCCCCCCCCCCCCCCCCCCCCCCCGCTGCATCCACCCTCTTGTTGAGCTAAATTGGGTGGAGTGATGATGCGATTTGCTCTGTATCACATTATCGTAAGCCTGGTCTCTGCTTTAAAATGTCGTTAATCTGGGAATTTTATAGTGGGGGACGGGGGGGGGGGGGGGGGGGGGGGACAGGGCTGCGGTAGTGCCTCCATGCAGCCCGCATATGCCTGTTGAGCCAACCTGGCTGCCTCATCCCGGAGGGGACAGCCAGAAAGTCTGCCCTTGATGATAAAAATACTTAAGCAGCAGGGATACTGCAACTGATTATTTCATGGAAACAGGAGTGAAATATTTGTTCAGAATGTTATTGTTTTGGAAATACTGTAAACGTGACATTATTTTTTATAACATCCCATCTTATAACACATAAATTCTTAAAGTGGGAAAAGAAATTGTTAGTTCATAATAAATGGTTGGTTCATAATATTGGTTTTAATTTCTGTAGGAGAGAGATAATTCGGGAAAGAGCCGGGCACTGTGCCAATTCAAATGTCTCAACAGATAAGGTTAAATATTCAAGTATGTACTGGGGAAGTGTACTTTCCGTGATTCCAGAACAAGCCAAGAGCAATGTAACAAATATATTGTTTTACAAGACTACACATTACAAAATATCCTTAGGCAAGGATCAGCAGTTTTCAATTAAACTCATTAGATGAGCAAGAGTGCATGTTCAAGTGTGTTATAAAATTTGCATTTACATATTAACTTTTAATGAATGGACAGAATTATAGGCAGTCAATCATCACTCGGAAGGTAGCTGCAGAATTACTACATATTGGACTGTTGGTTTGCCCATTATTAATAGCTAGGACGGAGATGATCAACATGTTAAATTCTTGCAGCCACTGGATACTGCCTAACACTATTATTGGTCTTGTACAGTAACACAGGGCCACAGTGTATTTGTGCCCACTGCATCACTTGCTTTTAAGCTCTTTACTTATTACAACAGATAACAATATAGCAAGACTTGGGCCAAAATTTACTAATATTCGTGTTTTAGCCGTTTTTAAGGGTGTTTGAACTCGAATGGTATCGGGTGCATTTTACTGCAACTTTTTTAATCCTGATACGGTCAGTTACTAAGCTGCCAAGTTTTCCACATTAATTTTTTCCGATGTCGATGTGATTCGTAATGTCAGGCATTGTTTTACGGGAGTGATGAGTAAAACACTGCCTGACAAAACACAAGGAATCCCGGCCGGATCTGTGAGATCCGTGCAGGGCTTCATTGTGCACCTTTTTAAAAAAAATTAAAGTGTTAAAAATCAAGAAAAAAATTGCGTGGGGTCCCCCCTCCTAAGCACAACCAGCCTCGGGCTGTTTGAGCCGGTCCTGGTTGCAAAAATATGGGGAAAAAATTGACAGGGGTTCCCCCATATTTTAACAATCAGCACCGGGCTCTGCGCCTGGTCCTGGTGCTAAAAATACGGGGGACAAAAAGCGTAGGGGTCCCCCCGTATTTTTGGAACCAGCACCGGGCTTCACTAGTCAGAGAGATAATGCCACAGCCGGGGGACACTTTTATATAGGTCCCTGCGGCCCTGACATTAAATCACGAACTAGTCTGGAAAAACGGGCCCGCTGGTACCTGTAGTACTACTACAAAAAAATACCCAAATAAAAACAGTACTCACACACCTTGAAAGTACAACTTTATTACATACATGCACACCTACATTCACACATACTTACCTATGTTCATACGAGGGTCGGTCCACTTCTCCAAGTAGAATCCATGGGTTGACCGAAAGTAACCTCACAGCTGACCGCAAAGTTCACACCATTGAATACAATGGAGCGCATAGGCGCAACATTGTATCTCTGCCGTGCGCAGCCTGACTGACAGCTCAGGAGCACACAGCCAATCAGGAGAGTGCCACGACGTGGCGCTCCCTGATTGGCTGAAGGGACTCTCTGTGACAGGAGTCACGGGGGGTCCCGGCAGTCGGGGAAAGGGGTCCCATGTGTAAACATGGGACCCCTTTCAGTGCGTCGTTCGGGTTTTTCGGTTTGTTTTTTTTGCCAAGTACGTGGATTACAAGCTCAGAAGAGGACAGATCTACACTGGATTTTTGTGAGTATAATTTTATTTTCAGGTAACCCATGGATTCTACTTGGAGAAGTGGACCGACCCTCGTGTGAACATAGGTAAGTATGTGTGAATGTAGGTGTGCATGTCTGTAATAAAGTTGTACTTTCAAGGTGTGTGAGTTCTGTTTTTATTTGGGTATTTTTTTTGTAGTAGTACTACAGGTACCAGCGGGCCCGTTTTTCCACCGCACGCTGTTACTTGTGGTTCTCCAAGTACCAGCTTGTGGGGGAGGCTTGCTGGGACTTGTAGTACTGCTACAAAAAACAATATTCTATTTTTTTCACAAGGCTATCTGCCCCCCATCCGCAGCCCTTGGATGGGGGTGACTAGTTCGTGATTTAATGCCATGGCCACAGGGACCTATATAAAAGTATCCCCCGGCTGTGGCATTATCTCTCTGACTAGTGGAGCCCGGTGCTGGTTCCAAAAATACGGGGGACCCCTACGCTTTTTGTCCCCCGTATTTTTGGCACCAGGACCAGGCGCAGAGCCCGGTGCTGGTTGTTAAAATATGGGGGAACCCCTGTCAATTTTTTCCCCATATTTTTGCAACCAGGACCGGCTCAAAGAGCCCGAGGCTGGTTATGCTTAGGAGGGGGGACCCCACGCAAATTTTTATCCCAGTTTTTACAGTAAACAGACCCTTTCCCATAGATAACCATGCACAGATCTAACTGATCCGTGCATGGTTATCCAAACTCGACTGGAAAAAGCAGGTCTATTTTTTTGCTGCTATTTTTAACGATTCGCAAAAAAATACACCCGCACTTGAGCACTCAGAGACTAACACCCAAATACGAATGAATAGTGAATACACGTGTTGTATGAAATAACAGCCGCGTTTGACCGATGGTCTATTCATTCGTATTTCTTAACTTTGTCATTCAAACCATTATGAATAGTCCAAACACTGCCGAGATTTGTGCTTAGTCAATTCCCGTGTTGGGACTTAGAAAACAAAAACAAAAATCTGACAAACTCGATTTTTTAGTACATTTTGGCCTTGGAGAGAGATAAAGTATCAACCAATGAGTTCTCAGCTGTCGTTTTTAAAATAAAGGGGGAGATGTACAGTACTAAGCCTTAGAAAGTGATAAAGTGGAGAGAGATAAACTTCCAGCCAATCAGCTCCTAACTCATTTTTTTAAACATAGCCGAAACATGGCACTGATTGTCTGGTACTTATTCTTTCTCCACTTTATCACTTTCTAAAGCTTAGTACATCTCCCCTGCAGTCTGTAAAATGACAAGAGCTGATTGGTTGAAATGCTATCTAGCCCTACTTTATCTCTCTCCAAGATTTGATAAATATCCCCCTATACTGTATTCATTGATACAGGCATTGTGCTAGCTCCTGCAGAAGGCAGTTGATATGATTTGAGCAATTAGTTCCTTGCTGTGGACAGTTGGTAATTACAGGTACTAGTTACTGACTCTGTGCAGGTGGGACCATATCTGGGACTGTGCTAGTTCCTGGTTCCAAGTAGATTGTATCTATAGGTGCAGCCAGGGGTGCCAAAGCCTTTTTGGTTTTGGGTGCCAAGATATAATTTAATTTTAGTGCTCCTATATCACTGAATGTCACCCTGGACTTACCTGCCACACCACCTACCTGATGACAGATATCTATCTAATCTATCTATCTATCTATCTATCTATCTATCTATCTATCTATCTATCCATACACACATTTATGTTAAAAAAACAGCATAGATGGTACTATGGGGAATGCAGATGACAGTGTATTAAAAGAAAAATGCCACATTAAGGGGCCTACTGTTTATTGAGGTTATGCGATATATAGAACTTCTTATTGTCGCTATTCAGGCAATAAGAAATTAATTTATGCCAAGAAGTATTAAAACTCATATCCAGTAACAGATGCTCTGATGGGAGCCCGTCCCAGCAATGTGTAAGCTAAAGCCATCACATCAGGGATCACTTTACTTGATGCTGTGGGCCTACTGCGCATGTGTGGTCATAAGACCAGTGACTGTTACCGTGGAGGGATCCTGACAATCCCTCTCCAGGTAAATAGTGAGATACTGTATGTAGCCCATAGACTTCAATGGCTAACACCATCGCTATTGTGATGGGAAACAGGGAAAATGCAGCAGATATCTTTGATATCTTCTGAGGAAACCCTGTAATAATTTCAGGGGTTACTTACATTTTAAGGGTAACACAATTTTTTGGTGATTTCCAACAAAATGTGTTTATTAAATATGCTCCAAAAACATAACTGTAACGTGAGTGACTTTATGTAGAAGGCAAAAAGACAGAATCCACTCCCACCCTGGCTGAGGCTGTGCATGGAAGGTAATAAGACTTCACAGAGTACATTTTCAGCTCAACCCAGGACAAAGGAGAGCCAAGAGGAAGAGGTGAGGAATATGAAGTGGGAGTTGAGAAGGGCGCAGGGCTGGTCCTAGATGAAGGGGCCAGCCCACAGTAACTAGCTGTCACAACTGAGGGCCTGAGCTGACGGGAGGCAGCCTCAGTTGTAGGGGCTGAGATGTACCGGAACCTGGGAGGTTGTATCAGACCCCTGGACATGTAAGTAACATGAATAATAACTGCCAGAAGGCGTGACCACGACAACTTAGATAAAAGTCAATGATGTTTATTATGACAACTCCGCAACACAGCAGCAGTAAAAGAAAACGTAAAAGTCAGCAAATAATAAATACAGTTCCTGGGTACTACAGGATGGCAGGAGCCACAGGGCACTGGTAGTGTGAGATAGTTCTTATGATCTTCTAGATGGAAAGTCCTTACCAGGCCCGACTGTAGCAATGGAGATAACCCAGGATTGTGCCAGCTGGTGTTCCAGGAAAAAGCTGGGTTGCTGAAGGTAAAACAGCTGCTGTGGATACTGGCTGGAACCAGACTGTTGTTAGCACGGAGTGGATACTGGCTGGAACCAGTTAAATAATAAATGAACTTGGGAGCGATGAAATATGAACTGAAATGTAGAACTTGAGAGCGGAGAAATAATAATACCGGTGGAGAGTGGTAAAGTGTAGAAAGGACACCGGCCCTTTAAGGGAAGCTGTACTCTGCTGGAAGCTGAGCTGGAAGCAGGTAGTGTTGTAGCTGGAAACAGATGAATCCACAATGGATTGGAGAGTCAGGCTACACCGCAGGTGGAATGCTGGTGCGGGTCTCTATGGTGGAAGTCTTGAGACAGGAGCTGGAACCTGGAAGACAATCACAGGAGAGAGACAAACAGGAACCAGGTTTGACAACCAAAGCACTGACGCCTTCCTTGCTCAGGCACAGTGTATTTATACCTGCAGCAAGGAAGGGATTGGCTAGGCAATTATGCAGATTAACAATACTGACAACAGATTGGAGGAAATGATCAGCTGACAGAATCCAAGATGGCTGCGCCCATGCAGACACTTGGAGGGAAGTTTGGTTTGTAATCCATGTGGTAATGAAAACAGTAATGGCGGCGCCGGCCACTGGAGACAGGAGACGCCAGGCTGACAAGTGCACATCCAACCACGCGGACACAGCGGAGGCCGCGGCTGACGTAATCGCCACTCTGACACTCTGCATGCAGAAGCTCAGGGACGGCGGCGGAGGCCGCGGGAGACGCCATGCCAGATGTAATAAGGCGTTACTGTGACAGCGTCTCAGAGAGACAGGAGAGGATGCAGGAATGTGAACATTAGGATAACAGATGGGATCCGGTCCTGGAGCGCTGAGCCAGCCTTAGGAGGCATCTGATGGGTAAGAAATGGCGTCCAGATACCCGGATCGTGACACTAGCCACACACTGTAGGGGCTAAAGCTGGGTGCTGGGTTGAGTAGGGCCCTGGAGGCAGGGGAGGAAGGGCTGTGGGGAGGGAGGAGGTGGAGCAACCACAAAGGGTATTATCTCCATCCTGACATTGCCTGTATTAGCTGTAGATGGCAGCCACACTGCGCCCTGTGACCCAGTACTAAAGTGTCTCTCAAATATTTGTGTGGGTGAGCCTCCCCCCCAAGATGGTTGATTGGTACTTTATCTCTCTCCAAGACTTAATACATAGACCCCTTTGTGTCTCTGATCACTAGCTGCCAGGAGCCAGACTGTACTTGCTGTTGCCAAAGGAATATCTCAAGCATGTTACAGGAGCATCACTGAAAGGGGTAGCATACAAAGATGCTGAACCACTCACATAGGAAACCATACTCAGGGAAATTGCAGCTGCCATAGGGCTTGGTCAAGTTCCAATGGTGCATCTACAGACACACTAAGGGGTACATTTACTAAGCAGTGATAAGAACGGAGAAGTGAGCCAGTGGAAAAAATTCCCCATCAACCAATCAGCAGCTCTGTATTATTTTATAGTATGCAAATTATAGATGTTACTTCAGTGCTGATTGGTTGCCATGGGCAACTTCTCCAATGGCTCACTTCTCCGCTCTTATCACTGCTTAGTAAATGTACCCCTAAGTGTCTAAATATCTACGCTGGTGTCTCAGTACTTGCACATTTGTATGCACAGATGTACACAAGGGAAGGGCTTTAGAGTAACATTAGCATAAAGACATAGACGCGACTTCTACATAAGATGCAGCCACATCCGACTGTGAATCAGTCCCTTCCTATCTGCCCTAAATCATTTTTACTTTAATTGCTCACTGAATGAAAAAGGAACAAAGGGCCTAATTCAACATGGCATGCTGATGCCCAGTGCAGTGTGTGCACACATAGAAGCCGCACTGCGTGTGCGCACATGGGGGGTCATTCCGAGTTGTTCGCTCATTGCCGATTTTTGCAACGGAGCGATTAAGGCAAAAATGCGCATGCGCATGGTACGCAGTGCGCATGCGCTATGTATTTTAGCACAAAACTTAGTAGATTTACTCACGTCCGAATGAAGAATTTTCATCGTTGAAGTGATCGGAGTGTGATTGACAGGAAGTGGGTGTTTCTGGGCGGAAACTGACCGTTTTCTGGGAGTGTGCGGAAAAACGCAGGCGTGCCAGAATAAAACGCGGGAGTGTCTGGAGAAACGGGGGAGTGGCTGGCCGAACGCAGGGCGTGTTTGTGACGTCAAACCAGGAACGAAACGGGCTGAGCTGATCGCAGTGTAGGAGTAAGTCTTGAGCTACTCAGAAACTGCTAAGAAATTTCTATTCGCAATTCTGCTAATCTTTCATTCGCAATTCTGCTAAGCGAAGATACACTCCCAGAGGGCGGCGGCCTAGCGTGTGCAATGCTGTTAAAACTAAAAGCAGCTAGCGAGCGAACAACTCGGAATGAGGGCCTTGGTGAGTTGCAACGGCATCTCACATGTACAAATGCCTCTGCCTGATTGACAGGCAGAGGTGTTTGCGGGGAAGGAGGGGACATTGCAGCTGCGTTTTAGGGGCATTGCAGCGGCGCTGGGGGGCGTGGTCCAGACAATGCAGGCATGTCTGGACCGTTTGAGGGGCAGGCTGTGACCCAAAAGATGGCGGGTTGCCGTCTGCCTTAGCCTAAACATATGAAAGCATCGCCGTTGTTTGATGATTTCACATGTTTGCAGGTGGGGGGCAGGACCCGGTGTGCAGGGCAGACTTGCTTTGTGCTGCTCGTCCCCCCGCATGTCAGCGTAATGGGTCGCAGATGTGCGATTTTTCGCACATCAATGATCCATGCAGAATTAGGCTCACTGTCCAGTATACGGCTGAAATTGCTGTGAATCTCATATTAAATAACCGATTGAGTCCATTTCAAGTACAGATAGATTCCAGTGAAACCTTATATTTCTACTTTCCTTAGCAGACTGCTGACATGCTGTATCCTCAATGCCTGGAAGTCATTGCCTGTGACCACATCAATTGCAGGAAGGGTGCAGTAAGCTGGTTGTGTTCTGTTAAATCAATAAGCAGCTACATTGTGTTCAATCAAGCTATCTAATAGGTTAAAGTTTGCTTCAAAGATGGAACACATTCATCTTCTACAGCCATGCCTCTCGGTGTGTCCTACATCCATATATTGCTACACTGTTATAGGCAGCAAAGAGATACTTTGTACACTATAGACTATTATTTTCCTACACTTTTTAAAGGATTACACTTTTGTACTTTTGGATATCCATTCAGTATAGATGTGTCCTTTCTTACTGTCAGTTCAGTCCCGGCAAATAGCCCCTCTCAGATCACCAGGTCCAGTGGATCTCGACATGTGCATTTTATTTACATATTTAAAACACATACAATCGACAAAAAAACATTGCTAACTTACGCTGTGACATTTGTACAACTGTGTGCGACTGAGTCTGAACCTGTGTAAGAAGTGCTGCACTGCAGAGGCCGCAGCTTTTCCTCTTGCTATGTTTTGTTGTGCCTCACCTGTGGCTTTGTAGCTGTGTAAAAGCAATTCCTGTGTCACATCCTAGCATCTTTTAATACACGGTGAGCAGCTTTTTGGTGCGTCTGCAATGCGACTAAAGGCCCGCACACACTGGTCGATATATCGGCCGTTCTCTTGAACGGCCGATATATTGCGGGACCGTCGGCCAGTGTGTACGGCCGATACGTCTGTGAACTCTGTCGTTCACAGACGTATCACGTCGGCCCCGCAGCACAGCCGACGGACAATATATCTACCAATAGTGTTATTATAACTAGGTAATCTACACTCATTTGCATTTTGGATCTGCTCAGAATATATATGCATCAGGGATAGTGTTATTATAACTAGGTAATCTACACTGTCAATGTGTATATTATAAGCTATATTGTATTCTAGGATGAAACTTTATTGCAGCTTTGAAATAGTTGGTAACTGCTATCTTAGTGTTTGTTTTTAGTTGAGTTTTATGGCATGCTCTGTAAACGGGGGTGGGATGTTAGGCCTTGATTGCAATTACTAGAGACACATGGATACTTACCATTCATAAGGATAGATGCCTAGCTGAACAACAGCCAGCTGAACAGGGCTTTATTAGAAGGGCTTATTTAAAAGGGTTATGAAAATATTACAATATAGACTTACCCAGGACTTACCAGGACGAAAACAGACGGAAACAACCCACCGACAAAACAGAAAACATCGTCCCTTCCTTTCATTCCCAATCATCTGTGTATTTCAGCGTATGTAAATATTTTACCAACTAAAATCCTCATGACCCCTAAGAACAAAATGCAACCAATTTGGTAGACAACTATATACTTTGTGATTTACATGCGATTGTACATACCTGTTTGTCACTTTGCTCTATAATGCACAGTTAACATACAGCAGAACAACACCAGTAAATAGGCACCTGAACTTTTAACTTGAACAGGTAAAACCTTACACTCTCAGCCTAAAAAACACTGGCTTCATCTCAAACTAACTATGTTCCACAAATTGATTTTCTGCATTGCTCTTCATGGAGTATTCATAAAGGCCATTGCATCATTCAGTCTCCCAGTAACTCAGCCCTCTGTACATGTTGCCCCCTCAATTCTACACTCCCCTCTTATTAGCACTCATGAGCTTTTTACTTCCCTATACTCATTGACAATAACATCTACAACCTCTCACCATAAAAAACTTTCACAAACCTCTGACACCCACATTTATCTCTCTCTTCTGCTTCTGATAGCTGGTGACATTTCACCAAATCCAGGACCCAGCCACTTGCATCACTCACATTCACCTGATTCACAGCAACATAGAAATACAGCTAACCTCATAAACATCACATGTCTTCCATCACCCTCCAGATCACTAAAATGTGCCTTATGGAATGCACGCTCTGTTTGTAACAAATTAACATCTATCCATGACCTCTTCATATCTAACAACATCAATCTGCTGGCTATAACAGAAACCTGGCTCACACAATCTGACACAGCCTCCCCTGCAGCACTGGCACATGGTGGTCTCCACTTTACACACACCTCCAGACCCGATAACCATAAAGGAGGAGGAGTTGGACTTTTACTTTCCCAATCTTTTGCATATACTGTTCTACCACAGGTTCCATCACTCACATTTACATCATTTGAAGTACATTCCATTAGGGTTTACTCTCCTTTCTCTCTGCGTGTTGCAGCTATCTACCGCCCACCTGGGCATCCAAAACAATTTTTGGAAGATTTTTCTGCCTGGCTCCCTCACTTTCTATCCTCTGACATCTCCACCATTATCATGGGTGATTTCAATATTGCTATTGATTGTCCAAAATCTGCTGCGCATGCCTCCAAACTACTCTCTCTAACCTCCTCTCTTGGCCTCTCCCAATGGACTGACTCCTCTACTCATCAGGCGGGCCACTGCCTTGATCTAGTATTCACCAAACTATGCTCCATCTCTGAACTCACTAACACTCCTTTCCCCCTATCAGATCACAACCTTATCACCTGCATGCTTTCCTCTGTTAATTCAAACCCTGTGTTGCGGAAGTTCTCCAATCTTCCTCAAACTCGCAGAAATATTAACACAATTAATCTTCAAGAACTTTCCACTTCACTCCAACAACTGCTTTCACCTATTTCTGCATTCACCTCTCCTGAGATGGCTGTATCACACCTTAATAAGACTCTAGAACTAGCCCTTGATGAAGTGGCTCCAGCTACCCATCACACTCCACGTAGGCCTAGATGTCAACCATGGCACTCCAAATCAACAAGACAACTACAAAAACTCACACGAAAACTTGAACGTCAGTGGCGTAAATCTCGTATTTCAAGTGACTTCCTCACATATAAGACAGTCTACCATTCTTATAAAAATGCCCTGGACACTGCCAAACAAACATATTTCCAAACTCTTATCTCTGCTCAAGCCTCTAACCCCAAACGACTCTTTAATACATTTAAATCACTTCTGAATCCTCCCGCACCTACCCCACCAGCCACTATCAAGGCACAGGATCTTGCTTCCTACTTCAAGGAGAAGATTGATAAGATCCGAGATGAAATGGTATGCTCTTCGGCAGCCAGTGACCTGCTCCGTTCTGTACCTGGACCCTCTGGCACTCTTTCTTCATTTGATCCCACAAATGAAGATGAAGTATCATCACTCTTCTCATCCTGCTTCTCTACTACCTCTCCTCTTGATCCTTTACCCTCACAAATAAGTAAAGCTCTGTCTCTGGTGCTCATCCCTACCTTAACTAACATATGTAATCTCTCTCTCTACTGGTATTTTTCCTTCACTCTTCAAGCATGCAGTGATTACTCCCATTTAAAAAAAACAAAATTCTGACCCTAATGCTCTCTTAAACTACCGCCCTATCTCTCAGCTCCCTTGTCTCTCTAAGCTACTTGAGAGACTTGCCTACACTCGACTCACACACTTTCTTAACTCATACACTTTGTTGGACCCACTTCAGTCAGGCTTCCGTTCCCAACATTCCACAGAGACGGCACTGACTAAAGTGGTTAATGATTTGGTCACTACGAAGTCTAAAGGCCACTACTCACTACTTATTCTTCTAGATCTATCTGCTGCATTTGACACTGTAGACCACTCTCTTCTCATACAGACACTACAATCCCTAGGTCTTAAAGACACAGCCCTTTCTTGGTTCCTATCGTACCTATCTAATCGCTCCTTCAGTGTTCGCTTCTCTGAATCTACCTCCTCTTCGCTACCTCTTTCAGTTGGAGTACCGCAAGGCTCAGTCTTGGGTCCTCTGCTTTTCTCTATCTATACCTCATCTCTTGGTAAACTAATCAGCTCTTTTGGTTTTCAGTATCATCTGTACGCAGATGATACTCAAATCTACCTATCCTCCCCTGACTTGTCCCTATCTGTACTGGACCGTGTCACCGAATGCCTTTCTGCCATTTCATCCTGGATGACATCTCGCCACCTCAAACTTAATATTTCAAAGACAGAGTTAATTATATTTCCACCAGCCAATAGTAGGTACCAACCTGATATCTCTATCACTGTTGAAAACTCGACTATCTACCCTACCCCACAAGCTCGCTGCCTAGGTGTCATCCTTGACTCTGATCTGTCCTTTGTTCCCCACATTCAATCTGTCTCAAGATCATGTTACATGCATCTAAAAAACATATCCAAAATACGACCATACCTTACACAAGACACTGCTAAAACTCTAATCCACGCTCTCATTATCTCCCGCATTGATTATTGCAATAGTCTCCTAACTGGTCTTCCCAAAACAAGACTCTCACCACTACAATCCATTCTGAATGCAGCGGCGAGGCTTATCTTCCTCGCTAGACGTTCATCGTCTGCAGATCCACTCTGTCAGTCCCTCCATTGGTTACCTGTACTCTACTGCATTCAATATAAAATACTTTTACTCACACACAAGGCCATTAACCAAACTACACCAACGTACATCACTTCGCTTATCACAAAATATCTCCCAACCCGACCTCTTCGCTCTTCACAAGATCTGCGTCTCTCATCCACACTCATTACTCGCTCCCACTCACGACTGCAGGACTTTCATCGGGCTGCACCCACCCTGTGGAATGCCCTACCACGCACAATAAGACTCTCCTCTAGTCTCCAAACCTTCAAGCGTTCCCTCAAAACTCACCTCTTTAGGCAAGCGTATCAAATTCCTGAACCACCCACATAACTTTCATAAACCTTCCTATCAAATTACATCCACTCTTTACAGTCCACACATATCCTCACATGTCTTCTCATTCTATGCAATAGATAGCACCTTTCCTTGTGTACATATGCCTATTTCCCTATAGATTGTAAGCTTACGAGCAGGGCCTTCCTACCTCTATGACTGTTATCACCCAGTTTGTTATTGTTATTTCAAATTGTAAAGCGCAACGGAATTTGCTGCGCTATATAAGAAACTGTTAATAAATAAATAAATAAATATATTGGCGCGTCGCTGTGTGTATACGGGGCGGTCGGCCGACCGCCCGTACACATGCTGCGGCGGGCGGCGGTGATTGACAGCTGAACTGGGCGGGCGTGTGTACACGCCCGCCCAGTTCATGACGTCAGTCCCCGACGGATCGGGCAGTGTGTATGCACAGCACACTGCCCGATCCGTCCATAGATATATCTGCCGATCAATTGATCTGCAGATATATCTATTAGTGTGTTCCCACCTTAAGAAGCAAAATTGGTAAAAAAATATGGTATGCTACCAGGGACGCTGAGAGGGGGGCAGATATTACTGTAATACCCCGCTATGCAAGGTATTATGCCTGACACTGTGGAGTAGTCTACAGTGCATGTGATTACACACGTTGGGTATGTGTGACCAGCGGCCAACGATGGTATATTGACCGCTGGGATCCCGACCACCGGGATGGAGGTTAAATCCCTATTACCTAGATGGATGGTTCCCAGCAGCCTTGGCAACTGCTCAGGAGGTCAGGATCACGTCACTTGACCAGTGTCAGGTGGTGAGACGAGGGACTGTTGAAATCTAGTGACAGTTGGTCAGGAATGACGTCTGTGGTGACCATTTGAAAAACAGGGGCTGCGCTGCTGAAGTTTTGGCGGGCAGGACAGCTGCGTGTGGGCACTGCAGCATGATGGAGGCCAGGACTGTGTGAGGTAGAGATTTCTGAGGCATCAGTCGTGGCCCTGCAGCAGACAGCACATCAAGGCAGAACCCAGGAGGTGGCAATGTAGGCGGACCCTGGAGAGACCTACACCAATAATTGACCTGGCTTCCATAAGCTGACAGCCTGAACGTAGTGCCGAGTTGTCATTAAAGAAAGTGAGGATGAGTGCAGCTGAAATGACGCTCACTGTTTCAGTCTGCAGTACACGGCTATAGGAATGCATATTTCCTTTTTTTAATCTGGACATTACTAGAGTCATGTTTAAACTCCTGCATAGAGACTCAATAATCTGAGCCTATGAAGTACAGGAAGAGACCTCTCAGAATTTAAGAAAAAATTTAACAGACTGTGAGGTAAAGTGACTTAGAAAGATTATCTGCTTTATACATATATGTGTGTATATATATATATATATATATATATATATATATATAGGCACCTCCCGCTGCCTATGATCTCTATCTAGTGTGGGCACCCGGCGCAGCATTACAGTATTGATTAAAGGGAGAGCCAAACCTTCTGCTGTTTATATATATATATATATATATATATATAAATATTAAAGGGAGATCCAAACCTTCTGCTGTTTATATATATATATATATATATACATATATATATATATATATATATATATATATACATATATATATATATATATATATATATATATATACATATATATATATATATGAATTTTCGGCCACCTTTTGGGACCGGTAAATGGGAGGGCAATGACACAAGATACACTTATAGACAAGGAGTGCCGGCTAACTGCATCCGATAGATATGTATGTATGTATATATATATATATATATATATATGTTCCCCAATAAACTATGCTCATTGATGACAGTATTCAGACGCTTGTAAAGCTTACAATTATCAAGATGCTTTCAGCTGCTGATATTACAATTAAATTGTGTCAGGAAACATCTAAAGGCTGTTGTACAGGTGACCTGGCAGTACACAGGGAGGGAGACAGAGCTGAGCTCCAACTTTACCTCAGGAGAGGAATTCTTAATCAGAGCAACACAGACAGCGGCAGCCCTCACACTGGGATCAGTATGAGTTACCGATGGACGGGATGCCGGCGGTCATTATACTGACAGTGGCATCCCATCCTTTAGAATCCTGACAGCCCCCCTTTAAGCCCCCTAACCCTCACCTTTTTCCTACCCTAACCCTCCCTTGTGGGTGCCTAACCCCAACCCTCCCCGCTTGGTGCCTAACCCTAACCCTCCCTTCCCTGATGCCTAACCCTAACCTCCCCTTCTATGTGCCTAACCTTCCATCCCTGGTCCCTAACCCTAACCTTCCTGTGGCTGCACCCTAACCCCCCTTCTGCTGCCTAAACCTAACACCCCTCCTCCTTCCGCTGACCGAATGATCGGGATGCAGGATGTTGGTATTTTGATGCCGGCATTCCAGCCGGCATCGGTATATTGATGCAGGGTTTGTGTCCTCCCTTGGGTTCCCGGCGTCGGTATATCGACCACCAGTATCCCGTTTGTTGGGAAGCTAACTGCTTTCCCGCACACTCTGGAGTAAACACAGGCCTGGATAATCCTGTCAAAAGTCTATATACTCCTAGAAATTCTGTAGCAGAGACTTAGGGGCAGATTGTTAACTTAGTATTTGGAGGTAATAATTCATGAGTGTTGGAATTGTGATATATGTAAAGGGTTGCATACATTTCTAACACTGCACTATAGCTTGTAAAGTGGTTATTGCTAACTTTTTGCTGAAGAAAATCCAGAAACTATCAAAGAGATCCTGTCTAATAAAGTAACTGTAACTTTATATTGTGTCAATTACTGAGTGTTGGAAACCATCTGCCTCTCTGCTGTGTCATGGGAAAAGAAGTGTCAGGAACATCTACAACAGTCAGAAAGTCCGTGCTTAAAGTCAGCAAATACTGTTGGGGTGTTACCACTGACGTAGGTGCAGTGTTTGCGGTGCATATGGGCCCCCGGGGTCCAGGGGGGGCCCACACCGGACACTGTACTCCCTGTACCCAACACCTCTCCTGAGTCCCCTGCCGGTAGCAACATCTCTGAGTAAATCTCCTGTAAATGGTGCAGCGGCTCTTTTTCCGGAGATTTGCGCATACGCATTAGGGAAATCTCAGAGAAAATGGCTGCCGTGCCATTTTTCCGGAGATCTGCGAATGCTCACTAGACTCTGGGGCAACGCTGGGGTTGCCTAGTGACCCTAGTGCCCAGAGTCTGCCGGCTAGAGAGGAGGGGGCACAGGCGGAGTCTGCAAACAGGCCTCCTCCTCTGTAGAAGTGCCCTTGGGTGTTACATTACTTAGCCAGGTCAGCTGGAGGGGCCCGGATCAGTAGAAAATCCGGCAGGGAGAAAGAGGAAACTGCTGCTGCTCAGTGTCAGCAGTCTCTCTCCCCCAGCCCAGCACATGCCGCGGTGTGCTGGGCTGCAGAGGGTCCAGGGAGGCTGCTATTGCTGAGCAGCAGCAATCTTGTCTCTCTCCCTGCAAGTGTTATGAGGGGGCGATTGCACTGGTTTCCCCCTGGTTCTTTCTCCTGGTAGCACATAGAAGTTTTTATTAAAACAATTTGGGAAGGGGGAGTGGCAAAGCCTCACCGATTTGGTCATACACCCCAGTACCTGAGCCCATCGCAGCTTTCGATGGCCCTGTATGTTACTCCTCTCTGAGTCTGTCAATCGTTCCAGGTGTTTCACGCCGTATGATGTATAAACAACCAGAAAATGAGGACACATCTGTACTTTATTCTCATACAACAAATTGGAAAGAAACAATGGGGGTAATTCCAAGTTGATCGCAGTAGGAAATTTTTTAGCAGTTGGGCAAAACCATGTGCACTGCAGGGGGGGCAGATATAACATGTGCAGAGAGAGTTAGATTTGGGTGGGTTATATTGTTTCTGTGCAGGGTAAATACTGGCTGCTTTATTTTTACACTGCAATTTAGATTGCAGATTTAACTCACCACACCCAAATCTATCTCTCTCTGCACATGTTATATCTGCCTCCCCTGCAGTGCACATGGTTTTGCCCAACTGCTAAAAAATTTCCTGCTGCGATCAACTTGGAATTACCCCCAATATTAATAGAAAATGTTGGTTTTTAGCAATATAATAACCATTTTAAAGGACAAATCGAACATTTTTAAAACCGCATTAATAAAGTCATATCTATATGGTTAACACCATTTTTTTTGTAGAAACACACAATTACTTTATTTGCTGCAGCTGTTCACTGCTATGAAAATAGGGTTTGTTTCATCAATTTGTTGTTGTTTGTTTTTTAAAGAACCAACAGACATTTTTTTCCATTTTATGTAATATTACAAACTTAGTTATTATTTACTTTAAAATATTTTACTCTCCTTTCTGCCAGAAAACTTTCCCTGCATGTATTGACATTTTATGCTTTGTTTTTTATTTCTATCCCTTTGATCAGGATTGGCAGTCTTTTTGGGTCATACATGCTGAGATTTGTGGCCAATTAGTTCTAAGTTCCTGGCTAAATGGCCGCCAAAATCTCAACTTGAATGGGCACCGGTATTTGATGAGAAAGTTTTAGATCAAACCACAAGCAAAAAGAAAACATAAAAAACAAGTAAACAATGTAGCACAAAGTAGATATGTGAGTGAAACATAATAAATACCCAGACAGTTAATGGTCTCTAGAAAATAATATATCATATTCAGTACCTCGAACTCAAAGGGATAACAAATCTATTAAAATGGAAATTCACAAATGAATACAAACACATCCTCTTGATGGAGGCATGTGACAAGCACAAATAGTTCCACAAAATGGGTGTGATACCATTTACCAGCGGTTGGGATGCCGGCGGTCATAGGATCGACAGAGGCATCCCGATGAAGATCTTCACAGGGGTGAGGTAAGTAAACTTACCTTCCCTACCAACCTACCTAACCCCCCTTGCAGCCTAACCCTCCTTTTCCTGCAGCCTAACCGTAACATGGTGGCACCTAGAACTACACCCCCCCATCCCCGCTGCCTAAACCTAAGAATCCCCAGCATACTTACATTCAGGATGCCAGTGGTTGGGATTCCAGCGTCTGCATTTTGACTCACATTGGAGTTCCACCACTGGTATTTTGGCCATGTATCGGGATTCTGGCACGGGGCTTTTGACAGCTGCCCTCCCAACCGCCGGCATGCTGGACTTATCCCCACAAAATAAGTGTTCGTAACTTCCCTGGTTTGGGAGGCCTCTAAACAAGGCATGATTACTTTTCACGTTGGATGGCTTTATTTCCTTACAGTACTTTCTATCTGACTGTTATATTCAAATAACATTCTACCCATACAATGGCCATATACCCGTTTTTTGGAACTGTCCCACTGTCCCACCCATGGGCCGCAGTGTCCCGTGGGTGGGAGGGGGTGGGGGGGTGCAGTTGGGAGCCTCCTGTCACTGCTGTAAATATGAAGTTAATTGTTAGCATCTAACAAGTCATAAATTGAATGCAAGCTTTCGAGGCACCAGGAATTCTTTTTTTTCAGGCAAGTTGGCAGCTGAATTGGCAGAGCGCATGTTTATGTATGCCAGCAGAGATGTAAATCAGATTGTTAGAAATGACAAAGACAAAGGAGAGAAAACTATCTTTCCATACATTATGTATTATTCTGCCCCAAAGAATGATGAATCAATCAAGATTTTGGATAAATGTGCCATCTGTAAAAATTGATCAATCTATGTGTATCTAACAAATATGAATCAATCACTGCACAACAGCCACCATAATCTAATAACAGTAGTACATATCCAGTTACACATTACTCTTAATCACATGAATGGAGTAACACTGACAGGGTTATAGTTAATTTTATCGGGTGGTCTTCTGTATGCCGGCGGTCGGGCTCCCGGCGCTCAGTATACCGGCGCCGGGAGCCCGACAGCCGGCATACCGACACTTATTTTCCCTTGTGGGGGTCCACGACCCCCATAGAGGGAGAATAAAATAGTGTGGCGCGCATAGCGCGCCACCGTGCCCGTAGCGTGGCGAGCGCAGCGAGCCCGCAAGGGGCTCATTTGCGCTCGCCACGCTGTCGGTAAGCCGGCGGTTGGGCTCCCGGCGCCGGGATGCTGGTCGCCGGGAGCCCGACCGCCGGCCAGCCGTAGTGAACCCAATTTTATCTATAGTCCATTTTGGCTTCTATACAGTTCTGCCTACAAGACAGAGTCACTGCTACACACATATTGCCAACTACACAGATAAAGAGGCCCATACATCAATTGCCCAGTTCCCCCAATCCCAGGTCAAATTCCTCAATCCCAGATTAGATTCCCCGATTCCTGATCACCGTTTCTCCTGGATCTCCATTTGTCAAAATACAACATTTTATTAATCCCGGCTAGCCAATTCTTCTAATTTTTGAGTTGGAATTGGCGAAATTGAGGATTTCCAACATGTCGGAATTAGCCGACTTTTTTACACAATCTTTCGGCAAAACACAGCATTGTGGCAATAATTTTTTTATGTATGGGCCTCTTTTATTTGTCAACAGTGGGATGCAGTTACAATTTCCGACAGTTTGGATCCCGGCGTACGAGATACCGGCGGATCTGGGACTCAGGGTTGACAGTGTCTAGGTTGACACACATTAGGTCGACACCTATTGGTCGACAGCGAGTAGGTCGACACTGGAAATAGGTCGACGCGTCAATTAGGTTGACATGGCCGACATGGAAAAAAGGTAGACATGAGTTTTTTTAATCTTTTTTTGGTGTCGCTTTCTTCGTTAAGTGACTGGGAACCCCAATTAGTGCACCGCGTCCTCTCGTATGGCTTGCTTCGCTACTGTTGCACTCGGCACAGGTTACCATTCCCAGTTGTAGTCCACGTGGATTGTAAAGTATGAAAAGTTTAAAAAAACAAAAAGGAAAATGTAAAAAACTCACGTCAACCTTTTTCCATGTCGCCCTAGTCCATGTCGACATAATGGCAGTGTCGACCTATTTCCTGTGTTCACCTACTCACTGTTGACCAATAGTTGTTGACCTAATGTGTGTCGACCTAGACACTGTCGACCCAGAGTCCGGATACCGATACCGGCACCGGAATCCCGACACATTACAGAATGGAATCAAGAAAGGCCACTGATGCCAGACTCTCAACCATCAGGATCCCGATTGAACAGACAGCAGTGCGGGTAAGTAATACGTCGGGGATGGGAGGGTTAGGTTTATGCAACCCCCGGAGGACTTAGGGTTAGGATAGGGTGGGAGGGTTAGGGTGCAGAAAGGGGGGTTGGGGTTAGGCACCACAAGGAGGGGTTAAGGTTAGGTTGTAGGGGGGAGATGGCTTTGTTTAGGGTGCGAGAGGGGGGGGGTTAGGTTTAGGTGCCACCCTGAGGGTTTAGGGGTAGGCTGCAGGAGGGGAGGGTTAGAGTTACTGTAGGCACCTAAAAGGGAGGACTAGGGTAGGATAGGGGTAGAGTTAGACTACTTACTGACCCCTGTCAGGATTAAGGGGGACATTTACTAAGCAGTGATAAGAGCGGAGAAGTGATCCAGTGGAGAAGTTGCCCTTTCAACCAATCAGCAGCTCTGTATAATTTCAACAGACATTTTTTCCATTTTATGTAATATTACAATCTTAGTTATTACAGGTTGAGTATCCCATATCCAAATATTCCGAAATATACGGAATATTCCGAAATACAGACTTTTTTGAGTGAGAGTGAGATAGTGAAACCTTTGTTTTTTGATGGCTCAATGTACACAAACTTTGTTTAATGCACAAAGTTATTAAACATATTGTATTAAAATACCTTCAGGCTGTGTGTATAAGGTGTATATGTAACATAAATGCATTCTGTGCTTATATTTAGGTCCCATCACCATGATATCTCATTATGGTATGCAATTATTCCAAAATACGGAAAAATCCCATATCCAAAATACCTCTGGTCCCAAGCATTTTGGATAAGGGATACTCAACCTGTATTTACTTTAAAATATTTTACTCTCCTTTCTGCCAGAAAACATTCCCTGCATGTATTGACATTTTATGCTTTGTTTTTTATTTCTATCCCTTTGATCAGGATTGGCAGTCTTTTTGGGTCATACATGCTGAGATTTGTGGCCAATTAGTTCTAAGTTCCTGACTAAATGGCCGCCAAAATCTCAGCTTGAATGGGCACCGGTATTTGATGAGAAAGTTTTAGATCAAACCACAAACAAGTAAACAATGTAGCACAAAGTAGATATGTGAGTGAAACATAATAAATACCCGGACAGTTAATGGTCTCTAGAAAATAATATATCATATACAGTACCTTGAACTCAAAGGGATAACAAAGCTATTAAAATGGAAATTCACAAATGAATACAAACACATCCTCTTGATGGAGGCTTGTGACAAGCACATATAGTTACACAAAATGGGTGTGATACCATTTACCAGCAGTTGGGATGCCGGCAGACATAGGATCGACAGAGGCATCCCGATGAAGATCTTCACAGGGGTGAGGTAAGTAAACTTACCTTCCCTACCAACCTACCTAACCCCCCTCCCCGCAGCCTAACCCTCCTTTTCCTGCAGCCTAACCCTAACATGGTGGCACCTAGAACTACACCCCCCCATCCCCGCTGCCTAAACCTAAGAATCCCCAGCATACTTACATTCAGGATGCCAGTGGTTGGGATTCCAGCGTCTGCATTTTGACTCACATTGGAGTTCCACCACTGGTATTTTGGCCATGTATCGGGATTCTGGCATGGGGCTTTTGACAGCTGCCCTCCCGACCGCCGGCATGCTGGACTTATCCCCACAAAATAAGTGTTCGTAACTTCCCTTGTTTGGGAGGCCTCTAAACAAGGCATGATTACTTTTCACGTTGGATGGCTTTCTTTCCTTACTGTACTTTCTATCTGACTGTTATATTCAAACAACATTCTACCCATACAATGGCCATATACCCGTTTTTTGGGACTGTCCCGCTGTCCCACCCATGGGCCGCAGTGTCCCGTGGGTGGGAGGGGGTGGGGGGGTGCAGTTGGGAGCCTCCTGTCACTGCTGTAAATATGAAGTTAATTGTTAGCATCTAACAAGTCATAAATTGAATGCAAGCTTTCGAGGCACCAGGAATTCTTTTTTTTTCAGGCAAGTTGGCAGCTGAATTGGCAGAGCGCATGTTTATGTATGCCAGCAGAGATGTAAATCAGATTGTTAGAAATGACAAAGACAAAGGAGATAAAACTATCTTTCCATAAATTATGTATTATTCTGCCCCAAAGAATGATGAATCAATCAAGATTTTGGATAAATGTGCCATCTGTAAAAATTGATCAATCTATGTATACTGTATCTAACAAATATGAATCAATCACAGCTCAACAGCCACCATAATCTAATAACAGTAGTACATATCCAGTTCCACATTACTCTTAATCACATGACTGTAGTAACACTGACAGTGGTATAGTTCATTTTATCTATAGTCCGTTTTGGCTTCTATACAGTTCTGCCTACAAGACAGAGTCACTGCTACACACATATTGCCAACTACACAGATAAAGAGGCCCATACATCAATTGCCCAATTCCCCAAAACCCAGGTCAAATGCCTCAATCCCAGATTAGATTCCCCGATTCCTGATCACCGTTTCTCCGGATCTCCATTTGTCAAAATACAACATTTTATAAATCCCGGCTAGCCAATTCTTCTAATTTTTGAGTTGGAGTTGGCAAAATTGAGGATTTCCAACTTGTCAGAGGGGGTAATTCCAAATTGATAGCAGCAGGATTTTTGATAGCAACTGGGCAAAACCATGTGCACTGCAGGGGAGGCAGATATAACATGTGCAGAAAGAGTTAGATTTGGGTGGGTTATATTTAGAGATGAGCGGGTTCGGTTTCTCTGAATCCGAACCCGCACGAACTTCATGTTTTTTTTCACGGGTCCGAGCGACTCGGATCTTCCCGCCTTGCTCGGTTAACCCGAGCGCGCCCGAACGTCATCATGACGCTGTCGGATTCTCGCGAGACTCGGATTCTATATAAGGAGCCGCGCGTCGCCGCCATTTTCACACGTGCATTGAGATTGATAGGGAGAGGACGTGGCTGGCGTCCTCTCCATTTAGATTAGGAGAGAGAGAGAGAGATTGACCTGAGGCTGATACTGTAGAAGAGAGTGCAGAGTTTAGTGACTGACCACAGTGACCACCAGCAGTGCAGTTGTTTTATTTAATATATCCGTTCTCTGCCTGAAAAAAACGGTACACACAGTGACTCAGTCACATACCATATCTGTGTGCACTGCTCAGCCCAGTGTGCTGCATGCCTGCATCATCTATGTATATATTATATATCTGACTGTGCTCAGCTCACACAGCTTATAATTGTGGGGGAGACTGGGGAGCACTGCAGTGCCAGTTATAGGTTATAGCAGGAGCCAGGAGTACAAGACAGTCACATACCATATCTGTGTGCACTGCTCAGCCCAGTGTGCTGCATCATCTATGTATATATTATATATCTGACTGTGCTCAGCTCACACAGCTTATAATTGTGGGGGAGACTGGGGAGCACTGCAGTGCCAGTTATAGGTTACAGCAGGAGCCAGGAGTACATATTATATTAAAATTAAACAGTGCACACTTTTGCTGCAGGAGTGCCACTGCCAGTGTGACTGACCAGTGACCTGACCACACTGACCACCAGTATAGTTAGTAGTATACTATATTGTGATTGCCTGAAAAAGTTAAACACTCGTCGTGTGACTTCACTTGTGTGGTGTTTTTTTTTTTATTCTATAAAAAACTCATTCTGCTGACAGACAGTGTCCAGCAGGTCCGTCATTATATAATATATATACCTGTCCGGCTGCAGTAGTGATATATATATATTTTTTATATCATTATTTATCATCCAGTCGCAGCAGACACAGTACGGTAGTTCACGGCTGTAGCTACCTCTGTGTCGGCACTCGGCAGTCCATCCATAATTGTATACCACCTACCCGTAGTTTTTTTTTCTTTCTTCTTTATACATACATACTACTACATCTCTTTATCAACCAGTCTATATTAGCAGCAGACACAGTACAGTACGGTAGTTCACGGCTGTGGCTACCTCTGTGTCGGCACTCGGCAGTCCGTCCATAATTGTATACCACCTAACCGTGGTTTTTTTTTCTTCTTTATACATACATACTACGACATCTCTTTATCAACCAGTCTATATTAGCAGCAGACACAGTACAGTACGGTAGTTCACGGCTGTGGCTACCTCTGTGTCGGCACTCGGCAGTCCGTCCATAATTGTATACCACCTAACCGTGGTTTTTTTTTCTTTCTTCTTCATACATACATACTACGACATCTCTTTATCAACCAGTCTATATTAGCAGCAGACACAGTACAGTACGGTAGTTCACGGCTGTGGCTACCTCTGTGTCGGCACTCGGCAGTCCGTCCATAATTGTATACCACCTAACCGTGTTTTTTTTTTCTTTCTTCTTTATACATACATACTACGACATCTCTTTATCAACCAGTCTATATTAGCAGCAGACACAGTACAGTACGGTAGTTCACGGCTGTGGCTACCTCTGTGTCGGCACTCGGCAGTCCGTCCATAATTGTATACCACCTAACCGTGGTTTTTTTTTCTTTCTTCTTCATACATACATACTACGACATCTCTTTATCAACCAGTCTATATTAGCAGCAGACACAGTACAGTACGGTAGTTCACGGCTGTGGCTACCTCTGTGTCGGCACTCGGCAGTCCGTCCATAATTGTATACCACCTACCCGTGGTTTTTTTTTCTTTCTTCTTTATACATACATACTACTACATCTCTTTATCAACCAGTCTATATTAGCAGCAGACACAGTACAGTACGGTAGTTCACGGCTGTGGCTACCTCTGTGTCGGCACTCGGCAGTCCGTCCATAATTGTATACCACCTACCCGTGGTTTTTTTTTCTTTCTTCTTCATACATACATACTACGACATCTCTTTATCAACCAGTCTATATTAGCAGCAGACACAGTACGGTAGTTCACGGCTGTAGCTACCTCTGTGTCGGCACTCGGCAGTCCGTCCATAATTGTATACTAGTATCCATCCATCTCCATTGTTTACCTGAGGTGCCTTTTAGTTGTGCCTATTAAAATATGGAGAACAAAAATGTTGAGGTTCCAAAATTAGGGAAAGATCAAGATCCACTTCCACCTCGTGCTGAAGCTGCTGCCACTAGTCATGGCCGAGACGATGAAATGCCAGCAACGTCGTCTGCCAAGGCCGATGCCCAATGTCATAGTACAGAGCATGTCAAATCCAAAACACCAAATATCAGTAAAAAAAGGACTCCAAAACCTAAAATAAAATTGTCGGAGGAGAAGCGTAAACTTGCCAATATGCCATTTACCACACGGAGTGGCAAGGAACGGCTGAGGCCCTGGCCTATGTTCATGGCTAGTGGTTCAGCTTCACATGAGGATGGAGGCACTCAGCCTCTCGCTAGAAAAATGAAAAGACTCAAGCTGGCAAAAGCAGTAGCACCGCAAAGAACTGTGCGTTCTTCGAAATCCCAAATCCACAAGGAGAGTCCAATTGTGTCGGTTGCGATGCCTGACCTTCCCAACACTGGACGTGAAGAGCATGCGCCTTCCACCATTTGCACGCCCCCTGCAAGTGCTGGAAGGAGCACCCGCAGTCCAGTTCCTGATAGTCAGATTGAAGATGTCAGTGTTGAAGTACACCAGGATGAGGAGGATATGGGTGTTGCTGGCGCTGGGGAGGAAATTGACCAGGAGGATTCTGATGGTGAGGTGGTTTGTTTAAGTCAGGCACCCGGGGAGACACCTGTTGTCCGTGGGAGGAATATGGCCGTTGACATGCCTGGTGAAAATACCAAAAAAATCAGCTCTTCGGTGTGGAACTATTTCAACAGAAATGCGGACAACAGGTGTCAAGCCGTGTGTTCCCTTTGTCAAGCTGTAATAAGTAGGGGTAAAGACGTTAACCACCTCGGAACATCCTCCCTTATACGTCACCTGCAGCGCATTCATAATAAGTCAGTGACAAGTTCAAAAACTTTGGGTGACAGCGGAAGCAGTCCACTGACCAGTAAATCCCTTCCTCTTGTAACCAAGCTCACGCAAACCACCCCACCAACTCCCTCAGTGTCAATTTCCTCCTTCCCCAGGAATGCCAATAGTCCTGCAGGCAATGTCACTGGCAATTCTGACGAGTCCTCTCCTGCCTGGGATTCCTCCGATGCATCCTTGCGTGTAACGCCTACTGCTGCTGGCGCTGCTGTTGTTGCTGCTGGGAGTCGATGGTCATCCCAGAGGGGAAGTCGTAAGCCCACTTGTACTACTTCCAGTAAGCAATTGACTGTTCAACAGTCCTTTGCGAGGAAGATGAAATATCACAGCAGTCATCCTGCTGCAAAGCGGATAACTGAGGCCTTGACAACTATGTTGGTGTTAGACGTGCGTCCGGTATCCGCCGTTAGTTCACAGGGAACTAGACAATTTATTGAGGCAGTGTGCCCCCGTTACCAAATACCATCTAGGTTCCACTTCTCTAGGCAGGCGATACCGAGAATGTACACGGACGTCAGAAAAAGACTCACCAGTGTCCTAAAAAATGCAGTTGTACCCAATGTCCACTTAACCACGGACATGTGGACAAGTGGAGCAGGGCAGGGTCAGGACTATATGACTGTGACAGCCCACTGGGTAGATGTATGGACTCCCGCCGCAAGAACAGCAGCGGCGGCACCAGTAGCAGCATCTCGCAAACGCCAACTCTTTCCTAGGCAGGCTACGCTTTGTATCACCGGTTTCCAGAATACGCACACAGCTGAAAACCTCTTACGGCAACTGAGGAAGATCATCGCGGAATGGCTTACCCCAATTGGACTCTCCTGTGGATTTGTGGCATCGGACAACGCCAGCAATATTGTGTGTGCATTAAATATGGGCAAATTCCAGCACGTCCCATGTTTTGCACATACCTTGAATTTGGTGGTGCAGAATTATTTAAAAAACGACAGGGGCGTGCAAGAGATGCTGTCGGTGGCCAGAAAAATTGCGGGACACTTTCGGCGTACAGGCACCACGTACAGAAGACTGGAGCACCACCAAAAACTACTGAACCTGCCCTGCCATCATCTGAAGCAAGAAGTGGTAATGAGGTGGAATTCAACCCTCTATATGCTTCAGAGGTTGGAGGAGCAGCAAAAGGCCATTCAAGCCTATACAATTGAGCACGATATAGGAGGTGGAATGCACCTGTCTCAAGCGCAGTGGAGAATGATTTCAACGTTGTGCAAGGTTCTGATGCCCTTTGAACTTGCCACACGTGAAGTCAGTTCAGACACTGCCAGCCTGAGTCAGGTCATTCCCCTCATCAGGCTTTTGCAGAAGAAGCTGGAGACATTGAAGGAGGAGCTAACACGGAGCGATTCCGCTAGGCATGTGGGACTTGTGGATGGAGCCCTTAATTCGCTTAACAAGGATTCACGGGTGGTCAATCTGTTGAAATCAGAGCACTACATTTTGGCCACCGTGCTCGATCCTAGATTTAAAGCCTACCTTGGATCTCTCTTTCCGGCAGACACAAGTCTGCTGGGGTTGAAAGACCTGCTGGTGAGAAAATTGTCAAGTCAAGCGGAACGCGACCTGTCAACATCTCCTCCTTCACATTCTCCCGCAACTGTGGGTGCGAGGAAAAGGCTCAGAATTCCGAGCCCACCCGCTGGCGGTGATGCAGGGCAGTCTGGAGCGACTGCTGATGCTGACATCTGGTCCGGACTGAAGGACCTGACAACGATTACGGACATGTCGTCTACTGTCACTGCATATGATTCTCTCACCATTGAAAGAATGGTGGAGGATTATATGAGTGACCGCATCCAAGTAGGCATGTCACACAGTCCATACTTATACTGGCAGGAAAAAGAGGCAATTTGGAGGCCATTGCACAAACTGGCTTTATTCTACCTAAGTTGCCCTCCCACAAGTGTGTACTCCGAAAGAGTGTTTAGTGCCGCCGCTCACCTTGTCAGCAATCGGCGTACGAGGTTACATCCAGAAAATGTGGAGAAGATGATGTTCATTAAAATGAATTATAATCAATTCCTCCGCGGAGACATTGACCAGCAGCAATTGCCTCCACAAAGTGCACAGGGAGCTGAGATGGTGGATTCCAGTGGGGACGAATTGATAATCTGTGAGGAGGGGGATGTACACGGTGATATATCGGAGGGTGATGATGAGGTGGACATCTTGCCTCTGTAGAGCCAGTTTGTGCAAGGAGAGATTAATTGCTTCTTTTTTGGGGGGGGTCCAAACCAACCCGTCATATCAGTCACAGTCGTGTGGCAGACCCTGTCACTGAAATGATGGGTTGGTTAAAGTGTGCATGTCCTGTTTTGTTTATACAACATAAGGGTGGGTGGGAGGGCCCAAGGACAATTCCATCTTGCACCTCTTTTTTCTTTTCTTTTTCTTTGCGTCATGTGCTGTTTGGGGAGGGTTTTTTGGAAGGGACATCCTGCGTGACACTGCAGTGCCACTCCTAAATGGGCCCGGTGTTTGTGTCGGCCACTAGGGTCGCTAATCTTACTCACACAGTCAGCTACCTCATTGCGCCTCTTTTTTTCTTTGCGTCATGTGCTGATTGGGGAGGGTTTTTTGGAAGGGACATCCTGCGTGACACTGCAGTGCCACTCCTAAATGGGCCCGGTGTTTGTGTCGGCCACTAGGGTCGCTAATCTTATTCACACAGTCAGCTACCTCATTGCGCCTCTTTTTTTCTTTGCGTCATGTGCTGATTGGGGAGGGTTTTTTGGAAGGGACATCCTGCGTGACACTGCAGTGCCACTCCTAAATGGGCCCGGTGTTTGTGTCGGCCACTAGGGTCGCTAATCTTACTCACACAGTCAGCTACCTCATTGCGCCTCTTTTTTTCTTTGCGTCATGTGCTGATTGGGGAGGGTTTTTTGGAAGGGACATCCTGCGTGACACTGCAGTGCCACTCCTAAATGGGCCCGGTGTTTGTGTCGGCCACTAGGGTCGCTAATCTTACTCACACAGTCAGCTACCTCATTGCGCCTCTTTTTTTCTTTGCGTCATGTGCTGATTGGGGAGGGTTTTTTGGAAGGGACATCCTGCGTGACACTGCAGTGCCACTCCTAAATGGGCCCGGTGTTTGTGTCGGCCACTAGGGTCGCTAATCTTACTCACACAGTCAGCTACCTCATTGCGCCTCTTTTTTTCTTTGCGTCATGTGCTGATTGGGGAGGGTTTTTTGGAAGGGACATCCTGCGTGACACTGCAGTGCCACTCCTAAATGGGCCCGGTGTTTGTGTCGGCCACTAGGGTCGCTAATCTTACTCACACAGTCAGCTACCTCATTGCGCCTCTTTTTTTCTTTGCGTCATGTGCTGATTGGGGAGGGTTTTTTGGAAGGGACATCCTGCGTGACACTGCAGTGCCACTCCTAAATGGGCCCGGTGTTTGTGTCGGCCACTAGGGTCGCTTATCTTACTCACACAGTCAGCTACCTCATTGCGCCTCTTTTTTTCTTTGCGTCATGTGCTGATTGGGGAGGGTTTTTTGGAAGGGACATCCTGCGTGACACTGCAGTGCCACTCCTAGATGGGCCAGGTGTTTGTGTCGGCCACTAGTGTCGCTTAGCTTAGTCATCCAGCGACCTTGGTGCAAATTTTAGGACTAAAAATAATATTGTGAGGTGTGAGGTATTCAGAATAGACTGAAAATGAGTGGAAATTATGGTTTTTGAGGTTAATAATAATATGGGATCAAAATGACCCCCAAATTCTATGATTTAAGCTGTTTTTTAGTGTTTTTTTAAAAAAACACCCGAATCCAAAACACACCCGAATCCGACAAAAAAAATTCGGTGAGGTTTTGCCAAAACGCGATCGAACCCAAAACACGGCCGCGGAACCGAACCCAAAACCAAAACACAAAACCCGAAAAATTTCAGGCGCTCATCTCTAGTTATATTGTTTCTGTGCAGGGTAAATACTGGCTGCTTTATTTTTACACTGCAAATTAGATTGCAGATTGAACACACCACACCCAAATCTAACTCTTTCTGCACATGTTATATCTGCCTCCCCTGCAGTGCACATGGTTTTGCCCAGTTGCTATCAAAAATCCTGCTGCGATCAACTTGGAATTACCCCCAGAAGTAGCCGACTTTTTTACACAATCTATCGGCAAAACACAGCATTGTGGCAATAATGGGGGTAATTCCAAGTTGATCGCAGCAGGAAATTTTTTAGCGGTTGGCCAAAACCATGTGCACTGCAGGGGGGGGGGGGGGGGGGGCAGATATAACATTTGCAGAGAGAGTTAGATTTGGGTGGGTTATTCTGTTTCTGTGCAGGGTAAATACTGGCTGCTTTATTTTTACACTGCAATTTAGATTGCAGATTGAACACCACACCCAAATCTAACTCTCTCTGCACATGTTATATCTGCTCCCCCTGCACTGCACATGGTTTTGCCCAATTGCTAAAAAAATTTCCTGCTGCGATCAACTTGGAATTACCCCCAATGTTTTTATGTATGGACCTCTTTTATCTGTCAACAGTGGGATGCAGTTACAATTCCGACAGTTTGGATCCCGGCATACGAGATACCGGCGGATCTGGAACTCAGGGTAGACAGTGTCTATGTTGACATACATTAGGTCGACACTTATTGGTCGACAGCGAGTGGGTCGACACTGGAAATAGGTCGCAGCGGCAATTAGGTCGACATGGTCGACATGGACAAAGGTTGACATGAGTTTTTTTTTTATTTTGTTTGGTGTCGCTTTCTTCGGTAAGTGACTGAGAACCCCAATTAGTGCACCGCATCCCCTCGTATGGCTTGCTTCGCTACTGTTGCGCTCGGCACAGGTTTCCGCTCCCAGTTGTAGTCCACGTGGATCGTAATGTATGAAAAAGTTCAAAAAACAAAAAGAAAAACGTGAAAAACTCACGTCAACCTTTTTCCATGTCGCCCTGTTTCATGTCAACATAATGGCCATGTCGACCTATTTCCTGTGTTGACCTACTCACTGTTGACCAATAGGTGTTGACCTAATGTGTGTCGACCTAGACATTGTCGACCCAGAGTCCGGATACCGATACCGGCACCGGAATACCGACACATTACAGAATGCCAACGCTGGAATCAAGAAAGGGCACTGATGCCAGACTCTCAACCATCAGGATCCTGATTGAACAGACAGCGGTGCGGGTAAGTAATATGCCGGTGATGGGAGGATTAGTTTTATGCAACCCCCGGAGGACTTAGGGTTAGGATGGTGGGGGGGGAGGCTTAGGGTGCAGGAAGGGGGGTTAAGGTTAGGCACCACAAGGAGGGGTTAAGGTTAGGCTGTAGGGGGAGATGGCTATGTTTAGGGTGCGGGGAGGGGGGTGAGGTTTAGGTGCCACCCTGAGGGTTTAGGGGTAGGCTGCAGGAGGGGAGGGTTAGAGTTACTGTAGGCACCTAAAAGGGAGGTTTGGGGTAGGATAGGGGGAGAGTTAGACTACTTACTGACCCCTGTCAGGATTAAGGGGGACATTTACTAAGCAGTTATAAGAGCGGAGAAGTGAGCCAGTGGAGAAGTTGCCCCATCAACCAATCAGCAGCTCTGTATAGTATGCAAATTATAGATGTTACTTCAGTGATGATTGGTTGATGGGGCAACTTCTCCACTGGCTCACTTCTCCGCTCTTATCACTGTTAGTAAATGTCCTCCTTAGACTGTCGGGATGCTGCTGTCAGTCTCCTGACTGCCAGCACTCCGACAGTGTGGGAGGATACTGGGGGGAAAGGGGAGAACCCCCTCTCTGTAAGCTGTTTGTTTGTGACCCCTACCCTCTTTTAGCATCTGATATATAATTAGCTCCAGGAATGATTGAGCAGCTAGTAGCTACAAGTGTTTGTATGCATTTGTGAGAAGGCATTGAATGGGAGCAGCATTTGGAAGGCATGCTGGTCCTCATAGTGCTAATGGGAGATCCTAGGGGTTGCTCCCAGGTAAGCTGGCCCTTTCTCTGGATACATTTTTGTATGAGACTTTATCATGAAGCCTTTACTGTAGACAAATCACATGGCCCTATGTGGGCACTGCCATTATGTAGTGTTAGGACTTCTGATATCGGAGAAGCCTTAACACGGCTCAGCAGCTAAACATGTCTTTGCAAATGCATGTGACCAGTTTCTCTGAAATTCTGTTTCCAGATAGGTTCAGGTATTGTTACAGGTAATTGTTAGTGTGCTGGGGGATACCAGGGGGGGAAAGCACCCCCTCCCCCTCTGTCTGCTGTTTGTTTTGACAAACATATCTGGTATTTTCCCTGTCTTACCCCAGTTTATTGTATTTTGCCAGTATTGTCCCAGTGGTTGTCCTTTTTGCTATATAAACTGGAATCATGAAGCAAGAAATTAGTCATCAATGTAAATTTACTAAGATGGGAGTTCGATTTAACATGGGATGTTGCCCATAGCAACCAATGAGATTCCAGGTATTATCTTCTAGAAGGTGCTAGATAAATGTGAAGTATAATTTGATTGGTTGCTATGGGAAACATCCCATCTTAAACAGAACTCCCATCTAAGTAAACTTACCCTATCATCGAGCTAACATGTCTGAGGTATTGCAGGTCTGTTACTTCCAGCTCAAATTCAGCCCCAATTCTGAGACGAGACTCCTGGAAGACCACTGCCTGAGAATTTGAATTTCCCTTAAGCATTTCCCGTCTCAGTGGAAGGTTAAGTACTGAATTCCCCCTGCTGAATTATTGCATTGGATTTCTTTGTCCGTCTCCTTGATTAACCCTTTTATCTATGAGACTGGTTTCCACCGGAAACAGTTATAATTCTTAAAATATACTTTATTATAATTGTGCTAAAATATTTGCAGTATCATAAATTTTCCACTGAAGTTAATTCCACAGCAGGTGGTCTACATTATATTAATATATGTCAGTGAAAGCAATGGTGCCTAAATGAGATTTTCTATTTTCTGTTTCCCACTGCTGACCAATGTAATGCCATTATATCATACCTCCCAACATGACCCTCTCCAGGAGGGACACAATGCTCTGCTTCTGGACTTACCTCTTAATTTATGATTGCTGGCACCTGTGTTGAACCGGGTAATGGAAAAGAAAGGTGTTTCACCACAGGTGATGGCTAGCATAGACTAAGAGGAAAAACTAGGAGCAGAGCATGTTGTCCCTCCTGGAGAGGGTCATGTTGGGAGGTATGATTATATTATGGTCTAAGGGAAAAAATTATGCTGAGGACAGATGGTCAGGCACATTCTCTGACGTGCGATGTTCACTGTAAGGCAGATTTCCCAAACATCGATATTATGGGCCCAGTTTTAAGGATATACATGCTTGAGCACAGGTGGCAATTAGTACCTCAATCAATGTAATTTAACCATGTGGACTCAATGGTGGAGTTTGGGAAACTGCTGAAATTCACAAGTAATCAACATTCTCTCACTCACCTAACTAACTATAAGCTACATATTAGCTAATATTCTCCCCACAAACAGTCTTTGCCATCAAAACACACCTGCTTCTGCCACAACCTACTGACAAAGGCAATAGGAGCCTGAAACACTGAGTTACACAAATGTACTCACAGGTACACAGGGTGGTAGTCATATTGACCGCCGGTCGGCTGACCGACAGTCATATGACCTCCTCCGTGAGCCCGACGGCTCACTATCCCGATGGTCGGCATGCCGACCAACAGGGACTATTTCCACTCGTGGGTGTCCACGACACCCATAGAGTGGGAATAGAACCCGTGGCGACCTCAGGTCGCCACCGAGCCCGCAGCGTGGCGAGCGCAGCGAGCCCGCATGGGGCTTGCTGCACTCGCCCTTCCCCGCCGGGATCCCGGCGTCGGTATGCTGCCGGGATCCCGGCGTCGGTAAGGTGACCGGCGGTCAGGAGACCGCCGGTCACCCGTACTACACCCGGTACACACTGTGCTCTTGTTAGTTAACACTTAACATGACAGCATTCAAAGCATCAACACATCACGTCTTCTCATGTAAAGCTTTAATACATTATAGTCTATAATAATAATAATAAGGTTAGCACGGCCAAGCATTGGTTCTTTTCAAAAGAGGCTTATGTAACAATTGCAATATATATATATATCTCCTATATAATAGCCCTGTGACTCTGTGCCTGGGTTTCTAACGCTGGGCGTGGCTAGGAGCTCTCATTGGGTTAGTGGCAGGTCTATCACACCCAGCCCACAGCTGATTGGGCGAGAAACGCCCTACCACACAGGGCAACCCCGCAACTGCTCCTCCCCCACCCGCAGCGCCTCCGGACCACCAACCGCGGCACCCATGCACCCTCCCCCACCTGCGGCACCACCGCAACCGCCCCTCCAATGGCACCCCAGGATCTCATCCGCCTCTTCCCCGCACCCCCTACTCCCCCAACCAAAGTACCTACTAGGTTATTCACCAGGCCCTGCCTGCGCTGTTCATGCCTTTGCAAGGGGCTTCCACCCCTTAACCATTGCACGCCCTTTGTCCGTGCAATATTTAACCACTCACACAATTATGATTGGAGGTAATACTCCATAATAAAAATATTGCACGCCACAAGGGTGTGCAAGGATTAACGGGGCGTAGCCCCTTACGACGGTGTGAAGAGCGCCCGTAGGGCGCGATGAATCACCTAGTCTCCTATATAATAGCCCTGTGACTCTGTGCCTGGGTTTCTAACGCTGGGCGTGGCTAGGAGCTCTCATTGGGTTAGTGGCAGGTCTATCACAGCCAGCCCACAGCTGATTGGGCGAGAAACGCCCTTCCACACAGGTTACATCCAATGGGAGGCTCTGCCCTTTGCCTGCTGTGTTTTCACAGAGCAGGATTAGCAATGGGACTGATGGAGCTGCAGCTCCAGCCCCACACCCCAAAATAGTCCCACTGCATCTGCAGCAACATACCCTCCAACAATTTACACATAAACATTGATGCAAATTCGAAAAGGGGGCGTGGCCACGAGTACGCCGACGTGGCCACGCCCCTTTTCCTATACTTTCAATGGAAGCTTGGAGAGTCAAAAATCAGTACAGACCATAAAAAAAAGGTCCTGTACCTGCCAAAAAGGTGCAGCTGGAGGGTATGCCACTACATCTGCAGCAAGTCTCTGCGCTGTAGATAGGGGGAAAAACAATCCTTTTACTGCAGCGTCCTATGGGGGTCATTCCAAGTTGATCGCTAACTGCATTTGTTCGCTGTGCAGCGATCAGACAAAAACTCGCCACTTCTGCGCATGCGTATGCAGCGCAATGCACACGTGCGGCTTACTATTACAACGAACGATGTAGTTTTACACAGGGTCTAGCGATGCTTTTCAGTCGCATAGGCAGCCGCAGAGTGATTGACAGGAAGAGGGCGTTCCTGGGTGTCAACTGACCGTTTTCAGGGAGTGTTCGGAAAAACGCAGGCGTGGCTGGCCGAACGCAGGGCGTGTTCATGACGTCAAATCAGGAACTGAATGGTCTGAAGTGATCGCTAGCGCCGAGTAGGTCTGAAGCTGCTCTGAAACTGCACAAAAATTTTTTGTACCCGCTCTCCGATCCCTTTGTGCGCACTTCTGCTAAGCTAAAATACACTCCCACTGGGCGGCGGCATAGCATTTGCACGGTTGCTAAAAACTGCTAGCGAGCAATCAATTCGGAATGACCACCAATGTCTTGCTGCCAGTCCACCTGCCCCTCCGGCATCAACAATCCCCACTCCCTAGCCGCGCCGAAGGTGGAACAAAAGCTGCTGCGGCCACCGGCATAGATGTGTATGAAAGCGGCGCAACGGAAGACTTTCATAGCCCTCCCTGCGCCGCATACTCTCTGAGCCCCGGAGCCTGCTCTGGGTGTGATGTCACAGAAGTGCCTCCCCACCACAGCCGCGCCCAGATCCCCAGAGGCCCTGACTCCGCAACACAGCACCTGGCCTGCCGGCCCGGAAGCCCAGAGATGGCTAATGTAACGGATAGAGTGGGTGATATCGCAGAGGATAATGTCTGGACGCTGAATCAATGTAAAAGGTGACAGTGCTGTGCAGTGCAGTGGGTGTGCAGTCTGGGCCGGTGCTAGAGTGTTCGGCGCCCCCCCTGCAAACTATAAATTTGCACCCTTGCATACTTTACAAACGCCCAGCGCACATAATGACCCCTGTAGCAGAGACACTTACACATGTAATGCCCCCTGTACCAGAGACGCTTACACATGTAATGCCCCCTGAACCAGTGACACTTACACATGTCACGCCCCCCCTGTACCAGTGACGCTTACACAAGTAACACCCCCTGTAGCAGTGACAATTACACACGTAATGCCCCCTGTAGCAGTGACGATTACACACGTAACGCCCTCTGTACCAGTGCCGCTTACACACATAACGCCCCCAGTACCAGTGCCGCTTACACACATAACGCCCCCTGTACCAGTGATGCTTACACACGTAACGCCCCCTGTACCAGTGATGCTTACACACGTAACGCCCCCTGTACCAATGATGCTTACACACGTAACGCCCCCTGTACCAGTGACGCTTATACACGTAACGCCCCCTGTACCAGTGATGCTTACACACGTAACACCCCCTATACCAGTGACGCTTACACACGTGATGCCAGTGGCGGATTTAGGGGGGGGGGGCACCAAGGCACGTGCCCCCCCCCCCCTGTAATTTTTAGTTGATTTTTGTATTTTTATTTTTATTTTATTTTGTGCGCACGCCGCAGCCCTCGCGGTGGCTTAGGGGCGAGGGGCTGCGGGGGCGCCACTGATTTAGTGCAGACTGACATGCGGACGAGCGTCCGCATGTCAGTCTGCGGTCTCGTTTCCTCCTCTGCTGTTAGGAGGGACACGGAGGGCACAGTGCACGCCTCCCTGTGTCCCTCCTGGGTCTCCGGCGGCCGCGGGTCTCATAAAGGAAGTGCCGTTCATGAGCACTTCCTTTATTAGAGTGACCCGCGGCCGCCGGAGACACAGGAAGGACACAGGGAGGCGTGCACTGTGCCCTCCGTGTCCCTCCTAACAGCAGGGGAGCGGGGGGAGCGGCGGCGGCGGAGGAAGCGGGGGGGGGGGACGCACTGAGGGGGCATATCTGGCACTGGGGGGGAATATCTGGCACTGGGGGCATATTTGGCAGGGAGGGGGGGGGGGGAGAATATCTGGCACTGGGGACATATATGGCACTGGGGGGAATATCTGGCACTGGGGGCATATATGGCACTGGGGGGGGGAATATCTGGCACTGGGGCATATGTGGCACTGGGGGGGGGATATCTGGCACTGGGGGCATATGTGGCACTGGGGGGGAATATCTGGCACTGGGGCATATGTGGCACTGGGGGCATATATAGCACTGGGGGGGGATATCTGGCACTGGGGGCATATGTGGCACTGTCGGGGAATATCTGGCACTGGGGGCATATGTGGCACTGGGGGGGTATATGTGTACCTGGCACATGGGGGGGGGGCTATATTTGGCACTGGGGGCATGTGAGTACCTGGCACCGTGGGGGAATATCTGGCACTGGGGACATATGTGGCACTGGGAGCACAGCCCTAGCAACAAGGACTACCTCCTAGCAACGAGCATGACACCCAGTGCATGAAACCCCTGGCAACGAGCATGACACCCAGTGCATGAAACCCCTGGCAACGAGCATGACACCCAGTGCATGAAACCCCTGGCAACGAGCATGACACCCTGAGCATGAAAACCCCTGGCACCGTGCATGGAACCAAGAGCATGAAACCCCTGGCAACGAGCATGACACCCAGTGCATGAAACCCCTGACAAAGAGCAGGTATTTGAAAAGTAATTAGAAGCCTTACTGTAGGACTTAATGTGTAATGGGCATTACGGTGTGTGGCATAATGTATCACGGACATTGCGGTGTGTGTCATAATGTGTCACAGGCATTACGGTGTATGGTATACTATATCGCGGGCATTGTGGTATGTGGTATAATGTCTCAGGGTCATTGCAGTGTGTGGCATAATGTATCACGGACATTGCGGTGTGTGTCATAATGTGTCAGGCATTACGGTGTGTGGTATACTATATCACGGGCATTGTGGTATGTGGTATAATGTCTCAGGGTCATTGCAGTGTGGCATAATATATAACGGGCATTGCGGTGTGTGGCATAGGGTATAACGGGCATTGCGGTATGTGTCACAGGCATTACGGTGTATGGTATACTATATCACGGGCATTGAGGTATAATGTCTCAAGGTCATTGCAGTGTGTGGCATAATGTGTCACAGGCATTGTATGTGCTATAATGTATCGGGCATTGCAGTGTGTGGTATAATGTATCACGGACATTGCAGTGTGTGTCATAATGTGTCACAGACATTGTATGTGCTATAATGTATCAGGGACAGTGCAGTGTGTAGCATAATGTATAACGGGCATTGCAATTCCTGTCATAATGTGTCGGGGGCATTATAGTGTGTGGCATAATGTGTCGGGGGCATTACGGTGTGTGGCATAATGTGTCGTGGGGCATTACGGTGTGTGCATACTGTGTCATGTGCATTATTGTGTGTGGCATAATGTCTAAGGGCCATTGCAGTATGTGGCATAATGTATACTGGGCATTACTATAAGGAGGAAAAATGACAAATAATGTAAGGGGCATGAATCAGGATTATTTTTCTTTCCTGTGGTGGCCAACGTCTGGGCGTACAGGTTGCAAAACTGGGGTATAAGGTAGTCTTTTCCTGCAATACCACACCCATTCCAACGAAGCCACGCCCATTCCAACGAAGCCACGCCCCTTATGGTGCCCCCCCTGTAATTTTTTTCTGGATCCGCCCCTGCGTGATGCCCCCTCTCCCAGTACCGTTTACACACATACATTACACACATACACAGTCACACATATATACAGTATACACAGACACTGTATATATACACACACACTCACTCTCTTTCCAGACACTTATCTAATGCAGTCTGGCTGGCCGAAGTTGTAGCAGATCATCCTCCTGCTGCAGCATGGTCCCGTGTAGCTCTGCCCCTTACTCCCATCTAGCTCCGCCCACTTTGGCTCCCTCCCGGCCACTGAATGTCACACAGGGAAGGGGAGGGGGGAGAGGAGGTTTTGTGCTGCCGGCGCCAAGGGGGAGAGGAGGCTTTGTGCATGTCGGCGCCGAGGGGGAGAAAAGGTTTTGTGCTTCCGGCGCCGCTGCATGTGTGTAGTGTCACTGACACTGCACAGCACTCTCACCTTTTACAATGATTCAGCCAGTCACACAGTTCTGCCAGCCAATCACTATTGTTAGCACCAGTGTCCCAACGCGCCGCATTACAGGGAAGTAATGGCACTACATAAACTACAGCTCCCAGCAGCTCTAAGCACCGAAGCATTCCGCCACTTAGGGCTGCTGGGAGCTGTAGTTTATTGCGTACATCTTCTTCCCTGTAATGCGGCACATTGGGACACCGGCACGAACAATAGTGACTGGCTGCTGTGCGAGTCTCAGGGAGAGCCGCTGCCAAAAGGAGGACAGCAGCTTAGATGCTGACAGGATGAGAAGCAGGATAAGCATTACCCGCCTCTCCCCCACTCGCAGTACCTCCGGGTCCCATCCGCGGCACCCCCACACCCCCCCTCCAGTGTCCGCGATAGCTCCGGCCCCCCTCCCCCACCCTAGGCGACCCCGCACCTCCCACCACATCCACCCCTCTCCCACCCGGGGCAACCCCGCAACTGCTCCTCCCCCACCCGCAGCGCCTCCGGACCACCACCCGCGGCACCCATGCACCCTCCCCCACCTGCGGCACCACCGCAACCGCCCCTCCCATGGCACCCCAGGATCTCATCCGCCTCTTCCCCGCACCCCCTACTCCCCCAACCAAAGTACCTACTAGGTGATTCACCAGGCCCTGCCTGCGCTGTTCATGCCTTTGCAAGGGGCTTCCACCCCTTAACCATTGCACGCCCTTTGTCCGTGCAATATTTAACCACTCACACAATTATGATTGGAGGTAATACTCCATATACTAAAAATATTGCACGCCACAAGGGTGTGCAAGGGTTAACGGGGCGTAGCCCCTTACGACGGTGTGAAGAGCGCCCGTAGGGCGCGATGAATCACCTAGTCTCCTATATAATAGCCCTGTGACTCTGTGCCTGGGTTTCTAATGCTGGGCGTGGCTAGGAGCTCTCATTGGGTTAGTGGCAGGTCTATCACAGCCAGCCCACAGCTGATTGGGCGAGAAACGCCCTCCCACACAGGTTACATCCAATGGGAGGCTCTGCCCTTTGCCTGCTGTGTTTTCACAGAGCAGGATTAGCAATGGGACTGATGGAGCTGCAGCTCCAGCCCCACACCCCAAAATAGTCCCACTGCATCTGCAGCAACATACCCTCCAACAATTTACACATAAACATTGATGCAAATTCGAAAAGGGGACGTGGCCACGAGTACGCCGGCGTGGCCACGCCCCTTTTCCTATACTTTCAATGAAAGCTTGGAGAGTCAAAAATCAGTACAGACCATAAAAAAAAGGTACTGTACCTGCCAAAAAGTGCAGCTGGAGGGTATGCCACTGCATCTGCAGCAAGTCTCTGCGCTGTAGATAGGGGGAAAAACAATCCTTTTACTGCAGCGTCCTATGGGGGTCATTCCAAGTTGATCGCTAACTGCATTCGTTCGCTGTGCAGCGATCAGACAAAAACTCGCCACTTCTACGCATGCGTATGCAGCGCAATGCGCACGTGCGGCTTACTATTACAACGAACGATGTAGTTTTACACAGGGTCTAGCGATGCTTTTCAGTCGCATAAGCAGCCGCAGAGTGATTGACAGGAAGAGGGCGTGTCTGGGTGTCAACTGACCGTTTTCAGGGAGAGTTCGGAAAAACGCAGGCGTGGCTGGCCAAACGCAGGGCGTGTTCATGACGTCAAATCAGGAACTGAATGGTCTGAAGTGATCGCAAGCGCCGAGTTGGTCTGAAGCTGCTCTGAAACTGCACAAATTTTTTTTGTACCCGCTCTCCGATCCCTTTGTTCGCACTTCTGCTAAGCTAAAATACACTCCCACTGGGCGGCGGCATAGCGTTTGCACGGCTGCTAAAAACTGCTAGCGAGCAATCAACTCGGAATGACCACCAATGTCTTGCTGCCAGTCCACCTGCCCCCTCCGGCATCAACAATCCCCACTCCCTAGCCGCGCCGCAGGTGGAACAAAAGCTGCTGCGGCCACCGGCATAGATGTGTATGAAAGCGGCGCAGCGGTAGACTTTCATAGCCCTCCCTGCGCCGCATACTCTATGAGCCCCGGAGCCTGCTCTGCGTGTGATGTCCCAGAAGTGCCTCCCCACCACAGCCGCTCCCAGATCCCCAGAGGCCCTGACTCCGCAACACAGCACCTGGCCTGCCGGCCTGGAAGCCCCGAGATGGTTAATGTAGCGGATAGAGAGGGTGATATAATGGAGGGTAATGTATGGACGCTGAATCAATGTAAAAGGTGACAGTGCTGTGCAGTGCAGTGGGTGTGCAGTCTGGGCCGGTGCTAGAGTGTTCGGCGACCCCCTGCAAACTATAAATTTGCACCCTTGCATACTTTACAAACGCACAGCGCACATAATGACCCCTGTAGTAGACACTTACACATGTAATGCCCACTGAACCAGTGACGCTTACACATGTCACGCCCCCCCTGTACCAGTGACGCTTACACAAGTAACACCCCCTGTAGCAGTGACAATTACACACGTAATGCCCCCTGTAGCAGTGACGATTACACACGTAACACCCTCTGTACCAGTGCCGCTTACACACATAACGCCCCCTGTACCAGTGATGCTTACACACGTAACGCCCCCTGTACCAGTGACGCTTACACACGTAACGCCCCCTGTACCAGTGACGCTTACACACGTAACACCCTCTATACCAGTGACGCTTACACACGTAACACCCCCTATACCAGTGACGCTTACACACGTAATGCCCCCTCTCCCAGTACCGTTTACACACATACATTACACACATACACAGTCACACATATATACAGTATACACAGACACTGTATATATACACACACACTCACTCTCTTTCCAGACACTTATCTAATGAAGTCTGGCTGGCCGAAGCTGTAGCAGATCATCCTCCTGCTGCAGCATGGTCCCTTGTAGCTCTGCCCCTTACTCCCATCTAGCTCCGCCCACTCTCCCCCCTCCCGGCCACTGAATGTCACACAGGGGAGGGGAGGGGGGAGAGGAGGTTTTGTGCTGCCGGCGCCGAGGGGGAGAGGAGGCTTTGTGCTGTCGGCGCCGAGGGGGAGAAAAGGTTTTGTGCTTCTGGCGCCGCTGCATGTGTGTAGTGTCACTGACACTGCACAGCACTCTCACCTTTTACAATGATTCAGCCAGTCACACAGATCTGCCAGCCAGTCACTATTGTTAGTGCCGGTGTCTCAACGCGCCGCATTACAGGGAAGTAGACGCACTACATAAACTACAGCTCCCAGCAGCTATTAGCGCCGAAGTATTCCACCCCTTAGGGCTGCCGGGAGCTGTCGTTTATTGCGTACATCTTCTTCCCTGTAATGCGGCACATTGGGACACCGGCACGAACAATAGTGACTGGCTGCTGTGCGAGTCTCTGGGAGAGCCGCTGCCAAAAGGAGGACAGCAGCTTAGATGCTGACAGAAGGAGAAGCAGGATAAGCATTACCCGCCTCTCCCCCACTCGCAGTACCTCCGGGTCCCATCTGCGGCACCCCCACACACCCCCTCCAGCGCCCTCGATAGCTCCGGACCCCCTCCCCCACCCTCAGCGACCCGCACCTCCCACCACATCCACCCCTCTCCCACCCGGGGCAACCCCGCAACTGCTCCTCCCCCACCCGCAGCGCCTCCGGACCACCACCCGCGGCACCCATGCACCCTCCCCCACCTGCGGCACCACCGCAACCGCCCCTCCCGTGGCACCCCAGGATCCCATCCGCCTCTTCCCCGCACCCCCTACTCCCCCAACCAAAGTACCTAGTAGGTGATTCACCAGGCCCTGCGTGCGCTGTTCACGCCTTTGCAAGGGGCTTCCACCCCTTAACCATTGCACGCCCTTTGTCCGTGCAATATTTAACCACTCACACAATTATGATTGGAGGTAATACTCCATATAATAAAAATATTGCATGCCACAAGGGTGTGCAAGGGTTAACGGGGCGTAGCCCCTTACGACGGTGTGAAGAGCGCCCGTAGGGCGCGATGAATCACCTAGTATATATATATAAAACATGACACTTTTAAGGCACTAATAAAATGTATGGAAACATGGCAGTGCTGACACCCCGATACTCTATAAATTACAGAAAATAGGGTAGTACACAAGCGCTCCTAATCCTAGTGATGAAAGGAATTTCCTCCTTTCTCTAAAATTTCTGTACAAAATATACTTTAATAAACGATGTTCACTGTTCTCCGGGCAGTTCGCACCTCCAAACTGACCTCCTTTTGAGTGATGGTACACACATAAAGGTATCTTTTCACAATACTTTCCAATGGTCTTCTTTTTCTATAACCCCTCTTTACAAGACGCTCACCTCATATATGAGCCCTATATGCTCTGAAAGGTTTCTTTAAGATCTTCATATATCACACCATATCCACCACAATCTGAAGGCACCCTCTCCCTTATTGTGACGCTCACCTTAGGGTATATCCCTATGTTCCTTGAAAGGTTTCTTTTGTAGTCAGCATTCGCTGAATGGGTAATGGAGAGGAACCACTTCTTTCCAATCTCAAGCACTCGATTTCCAAAGTACCATGCGTCAGAATCATAGAACTGTAACCACAGTTTAAAGTCAGCTTGCGGGTTTAATTAGTGCAGGGAAACCCGGGAATCCCCTGTACCACGCTATGCTGGAATGGTCAGTCCACCGTTGCTCCTCCACTCACAGTCCTCCGTCCACCAAAGCGTTTCTACCTCACACAGAGGTCTTTATCAGGGTGCAAAATAGTAAAGTAGTGGTTCCTCTCCATTACCCATTCAGCGAATGCTGACTACAAAAGAAACCTTTCAAGGAACATAGGGATATACCCTAAGGTGAGCGTCACAATAAGGGAGAGGGTGCCTTCAGATTGTGGTGGATATGGTGTGATATATGAAGATCTTAAAGAAACCTTTCAGAGCATATAGGGCTCATATATGAGGTGAGCGTCTTGTAAAGAGGGGTTATAGAAAAAGAAGACCATTGGAAAGTATTGTGAAAAGATACCTTTATGTGTGTACCATCACTCAAAAGGAGGTCAGTTTGGAGGTGCGAACTGCCCGGAGAACAGTGAACATCGTTTATTAAAGTATATTTTGTACAGAAATTTTAGAGAAAGGAGGAAATTCCTTTCATCACTAGGATTAGGAGCGCTTGTGTACTACCCTATTTTCTGTAATATATATGTACTCTGGAAGTGGTGTTTCCAAAGGGTCTTAGTGCAAAGCTGCTATAAGGGCGCGAGTTACTACTCTCTTTTTTTCCTTTTGCCGATACTCTATAAGCCTGGCAGAGCTGACACTCAGATACTCTGGAAGCATGGCACAGCTGACACCCCAATACTCTGAAAGCATGGCAGAGCGGACACACAGAAACTCTATAAGCATGGCAAATCTGACACCCTGATATTCTAGACGCAAGTATAGCTGACACTCAGATACTCTGGAAGCATGGGAGAGCTGACACCCAGATACTCTGGAAGCATAGGAGAGCTGACACCCAGATACTCTGGAAGCATGTAGAGGTGACACCCAGATACTCTGGAAGCATGGGAGAGCTGACACCCAGATATTCTGGAAGCATGTAGAGGTGACACCCAGATACTCTAGAACAGGCATGTCCAAACTGCGGCCATCCAGCTGTTGTGAAACTACACATCCCAGCATGCCCTGACACAGCTTTAGCATTCTCTGACAGCAAAACTGTGTCAGGGCATGCTGGGATATGTAGTTTCACAACAGCTGGAGGGCCGCAGTTTGGACATGCCTGCTCTAGAAGCATGTAGAGGTGACACCCAGATATTCTGGAAGCATGTAGAGGTGACACCCAGATACTCTGGAAGCATGTAGAGCTGAAAACTATAAATTTGACGGCATATAAGAACCATATGGCCCATCCAGTCTGCCCTTTAGGGTTAGGGTTTTAGGGTTAGGGATTAGTGTATTAGGGATAAGGTATTAGGAATAGTTTAGGCTAGGGAATATGGAATAGGATTTTAGGGTTGATTTAGTAGTTTGGGTTACAGTATTAGGTGTAGGGATTATGGTTAGGGAAAGGTTTGGTGTTAGGGTATTAGGGATAGAGTATTATGATTACTTTTTAGGGTGAGGTTAAGGTTAGGGTACTAGGATAAGGGTTAGTGTAGGGATGTTCTACAAGTAAATTACATGGAAACATAGAATTTGATGGCAGATAAAAACTATATTGTCCATCCAGTCTACCATTTACGGTTAGGGTTTTAGGGTTAGGGGTTAGAGTATTAAGGTAAGGGTATGAGGATTAGCTTAGAGGTTTTGGATAGGGTATTAGGGTTAGGGGTTGGAGTACGAAGGTAAGGGTATTAAGATTAGTTTAGAGGTTTTGGTTAATGTACAGTATTTGGGATAGGGTATTAGGGTTAGTTTAGTGATTAGGGTTAGGTTATTAGGATTGGTTTAGTGGTTTGGGTTAGGTCATTTGGGTTGGTTTAGTGGTTTGCGTTAGTGCATTAGGGTTGATTTAGCGGTTTGGGTTATGGTATTAGATGTAGAGATTATGGTTAGTAAGAGGTTTGGGGATAGGGTCAGATATTATGGTTTATAGAGTATTAGGATTATTGTTTAGGGTGAGGTTTAGGTTAGGGTACTAGGATTAGGGTTAGGGTAGGGGTGCTCTGCATCCCAGAGTTGTCTAATGTGAAAGAAGGTGGCAAATGCAAATTATATTTCCTTTAAAGAGGACCTTGTGATGGATTCTAGTGATAGGGAATATTTCTAAAATCTAGAAGCTCCAGAACACATTAGACAGGCCCCTACACAATTTCAGGTGAACTGGCATCTAATATTTATTTTAATATATATACTACAATGTTACAGCTTAATATTTAACTTTTTCATATCACTATTTTAAAGAAGAGAGCATTAATAAAAGTAAAGTAAAACCCCAGCCAATTTTTTTCTGTGAAGTATTCACAACTTACTGCAACATTTTTTTATTCCTTGGAGACTGTAAATAATACAAAATATCATCCCTAGAAGTGCCAATTTTGAAAGTATAAACCTTTTTTTCTTTCTTTTAGATACTAAGCTGTCTAATGAGCTTTAGCTATAATGTGGGATAGAAACTGCATGGATGAAGCCTAGCACAGTATGCAACCCAACTGAAGCCAATTCTGCCTATTTGAACACAGGGCTCATTGTTTAAGGACTCAGTTTTCCTTAATATTAAATTTGCAAAATGCAGAAGAAACTTTTGGCTTTTTACTCATTATTCTTTTCATCTAGAAAAAGTAACACATTTTAAACTTTCTCCAGAGGCATTATTTAATACCCTGTGGTTGTACACATCAATACATTTAATGTGTGCAGTTTCAACACCTTCTATAGTAGCCAATAAAGCAAGTCAGATAAGTAGAAAAATCTAGTAATGCACATTTCCAGCTAGATCAGCACACCGCGGTGTGGTAGAAATGGAAACTAAGATCAATATATCAACTTTACAATTAATTGTATCAAAGCCACAATGAACATACAGTACAGGCCTAATATATAACAACCACTAAACAAGACAGGAAATCAATTAATAATTGTAAAATGTCTCTGAGGTCTAACAACGTAGACATACCCTTCTAATAGAATGCACCTCTAATACGTTATGTGCTTTAATGTGTATGCAACATGTTTCATCTGTCATATATATGTTTTCAAGTATCACTGAAACCTACATTTGTATTGAATATGTAACATTAACAAACCAAGACTATGTGGGCTCATTTCGATTTTGACATGCAACTTTTGTTTGTGTATAAAACACAATTCAGATGCATTTGCGGATGTCTGAGCACAGAAAGTTTGAGAACCACTGTCATTAATTTGTGTCTCCACATGTAAGTAGAGGACTCATGAGGTTGGCAGTGGTGCAACTATACCTCGATTACAGTAAGAGTATGTACGGTATGCATATATTGTATGTGACACAATTACACATTGTTGATGCTGGAGGGCTGGAGCAATGATACTTAATAATGATAATGATGATGATGATAACAATGAGGACGTGAGGAGCACTATCTACCCACTTCTGATTGGCTGATCATGTATGACCCTTCACCTGATCATACTTGATCTATTAGCACAGCAGCAATATTATATGAAGACAGAGACATCTATTTGCATAACTTAATTGACATCTCTGTTTTGACAACTGCAGTAAAGAAGGCTTATTTATTAACATTTATTTATATATCACCAACATATTCTATTGCAGTTTTGCAATTGCTGTTTGATGAGTAAAGGTGTTAATGTTTATTTGTATTTAATATATGTGTTTCTACTTTGCTACATTTTACATGGCATGTATGACTTAAACATTTACTTAACACACTGCCAAGGTACAATTCTATTTTGTGCATAGAATAGCTCTTTATATTAAATCATGCAATTTAGCATTTATTACTGACAGGAGTTGTCATGTGCAAAAATGTTCAAATAAATACTTTAAATAGTTGTGGGGTTTTTGTACAACTTGTGTGGTGTAGCTGACGTACCCCACTGCATTTACAGAAAATGAACACTGTCAGTCTGCAGTGTGAGTTGCTGCTAGCAAAAAAAAGTTCAATTAAGAATTACTTTAAATGGCTGTCTGTTTGTTTGTTTGTTTTTTTTACAACTTGTGTGTGGTGTAGTTTTGGCACCCCACTGTATTCATGTAAATATAAGCACTGTAACTCTGCAGTGAGTTATCATTTGCAAAGAAAGATTTAAAAATGTTTTTTTTTTATAACTTGTGCCCAATGTACCCAACTGCACTTGTTCATATAAATATAAGTGCTGTGACTCGCCACAGTGCAAGTTATCATTTTCAAAAAAAGTTTTAAAAAAGTTTCTTTTTTTGTAGAACTTGTGAGTGATGCACTCCACTGCATTTACATAAAAATAAGCACCGAGACGCCACAGTGTGAGTGATCATTTGGAAAACAAACAAACAAAAAAAGCTGTTATTTTTTCATGTACATCTTGTGTGTTCAATAAAGTCCAGAAGGTGCTGTGCCCACTGCTTTAATAAAATTTGCTATGGATCATGAACAGTTGATAGAAGAGCAGGAGCTGCAACCAAGTGCTAGTGCTGTGGCTCTTGACAATCATGATGATCATGATAATAGTATGCGGGACTTTAACATAAACTAATGCCGGTGCTCAAGGGCATAGAACATTTAAGAAAGGGCACCTGAAATCAAAACAATTATTTACAATGCTAAAGAAAAAAAAAACACTTCTAATAAAGGGAAAGTTTACCACAATTATAGAAGTCTCTGTACTTTGTTGCATTAGACAGAAAATGTCTTTCTCATAGAATTTGTAACTCATTTTTATGAATGAGGCTTTATCCACATTTCATTGGTTGCTATATGAAATATATATTTTTTCAGTAGCATGCCTAAAACATAGAGTATTTTCTGCAATGCTGCAGTAAGGTACATTCCCCCTCCTCTCTCTATGTTATAGCTTCTTGTGTATAGTAGTTTTTGATGGCTTTTTGCTGTTCCTCCATTCACTGAAGCATTTAAAGGATGCAATTCCACCTGGTCATTACCTCTTGCTTCAGTTGGTGGCATAGCAAATGGAACTGTTCTTTCATCCACTGCAATCTTTTACAAGCAGTTGCTGAAGGAATGCCGAAAATGTCCAGAAATGAATTTGGGCCACAAACAGCATCTCCTGCACGCCTCTGTCAGTTTAAAAACAAATCTGAACCACCAAGTTTTTTGTGTAGGCAAAACATGGATTGTGTTGAAATTCACCCAGTTATAATGCTCTCACAATGTTACATGCATTATTGGAAATGACAAATCCTCAGGAGAGTCTTAGGGGCTAATTCAGACCTGATCAGTGCTGTGCGTTTTTGCTCAGCCGTAATCAGGCCTGAACTGCGCATGCGCCGGTGCCGCAGTACGCCGGCGCATGGCAAACAGCCAACAGCTGTCTTAGTCCTGCAATCGCATCTGCCTGGGTGGAAGAGGGCAGGTCAGCAGCATTTATCTGGTGTTTAGGGGGGCAGTACTGGCAACACAGACGTGCCCAGACCATTGGGGGAGGGCGGGCTGCAGCAGCTGCGTGACATCACACACAGCCGCTGTGACCTGAGCTGCGATGAGTAGCTCCCTGCTAGCGCGCAGGAGCTGTGCTGGCAGGGAGCTACTCTTCCAGTACAAAAGCATTGCCGCTGTGCGATGCTTTTGTACTTGTGCAGGGGTGGGGGGGCAGCCCTAACATGCAGGGCGGACTAGCCCTGTGCCGAGCGTCCCCCCAGCATGTCAGGGAAGCTGATAGTAGATGTATTAAATTTAGCAGGACTGAATCACCCCCACAGAGGGGTAAGCCATCTTGCTATGACAGATTGACATTGATATACCTCTTAGTGAAGCCATTGATACAGAGAGTAGTCTGCCACTCCATGAGCTGGTGCTGTGTGTTAGATACTGCTGCTGCAGGCAAACCACCCACCCAGTGTTCTGTCACAGTCTTGTAATCTTTGTTTGACCAGTTCTACTTGACAACATATCTGTGGTTAAGTGGATAGTAGCTACATCGGCATTTTGTAGGCAATTATTTGGCACCAACATTGGCATCCCGACATTGAAGATGCTGACATCGTAGGGGGTAACTATTTTTACACCCCCCCCCCACTTCCCTACCCTAAATCTAACCGGCTAGGGCTAGCCCTCAGAGGTGGCATCTAGGGCTAACCCCCCTAGTGCCTAACCCTACCCCCCTAGTGACTAGCCCAAACCCCTCAGGCCCTAACTAACATTGTGGCTGATACTTACCTTTGGGATGTCAGCTGTTGATCTTGCAGTACTGGTCTCCCAAGTGGTATGAGGATTATGACTTTGGTCACATGACCCCAGGCCAACATCGCTGTGACCATATCATACTGCCCACCAAGAACCTTTGCAATCCAGTGGACCATTATGCAATAGATAGCACCTATCCTTGTGTATCTATGCCAACTTCCCTATAGATTGTAAGCTTGCCAGCAGGGACTTCCTACCTCTATGACTATCTGTTATTAACCAGTTTTGTTTTATCGTTGTTTACAATTGTAAAGCGAAACGGAATTTGCTGCACTATATAAGAAACTGTTAATAAATAAATAAATAAATAATAAATAGTAGTACCTGCAGCTTTTTAATGAAAAAGCTGATTTATTGTTAAAAGTTACTGACCATAATTATATTGTCTATAAAGTTGATGAGAACATATCTGAACTGATTGTTTTTACTTTCCAACATGAGTGATTAGTGATGTAAAAACAGAGTATGTGTTATAAAACAATGCCTAGAAGTATAAGGAAACTTTTCAAATGATCGCTCAAATATAAAAATTCTAGTCCATTAGACTACATGCAGTAAACAATGTAATATTGTTGTTTTGTCAGTGCATTAGCTTTTTTTTTTTGTCAGACGATATCTGTTCATGCAGAATACTGTTGCTTATTTAAATGTTTCGGAAAAAAAGTTTTTCAATGCCTTTTAAATAGCACAAAGGAAGTAGGTGATTTAATATGCAATAAATGTTCTTTAAGGATACATTTGCAGATAACTTAAAGAACCATAGATTTGTACTATTATAAAATGAATGGCTCTGAAAAGAAAACTTCACAAGCTAGCTACAAAAATACTGCAGTACTCTGCATTATATTAAAGAAAAATAAACATTTCAAAGCTAATAGTATAAAGCCGTTTCTGCATCATTTTCTTTCATTGTAATGTTTTGTCAATTGTAACATTTAAAATTATGTTATCCAAATGCTCATAATCCCCTCATGTTTCATTCATCATGTTCTAAATATACTATAAAGTTTTTGATAATTTGTTTTTCATTCTTCTCTCCAGAAGGTAATGTCTTGTTGATTTACTTTTAGGCAGTCTTTGCGTAATTGGAACAACATCTTGAAAAGACTTTATTGTATCATTTAATTATTTTTGCTTTAAGTATAATTAGATGATGTTATCTTTTAAAGCGCCTGGTACTTATCTTTTAATTATCATGTTTTCCATTTTATCCTTATTCATTAATAAAGTGCATGCAATTTCATAGCAACATCCCACCGGAATGATTTGGAAAAATATCTTTTGAAACTGAGTAACTGCATTATTTACAAATGAGAACAAAAACTCTCTGTGTATGAAGGTTGCGGTAATTGTTGCTGAGCGTACATACATGTACTGTATACTAATTCTGCCCGGAACATCATTGCAAAGACATAAATACAGGTTTGTAGCCTATTTTCTGAGGCCATTGATAAACAGATATGACACAAGTGATAATGTACATTTAATTAACAGTTCACAGTGTAAGAAACAAATCAGCATTTTTAAATTGATTTTATCCGGAGACTAAACTATAGAATCAGTAAAGTCATTACTCATATTGTGAGTTTTATGTGTTCCCAGCTAAAGATAGGGCTGCAGGTTTACAAGAGATTTTACGCTGTTGCTTGGAAGCTGTTTTGGAAAGTTATATTAAATATCTCAGAAGAATTGTTTTAGGACTTTTTTTTATTAGTATTTCTTTTATTCTATCAATTGGATTGCAAAGACAGAAAGCTAAGTAAAGGTACAGTAGTCTGCAGCAAAATATCAAAATATGTACTGTACCTTCAGTGCCAAAGTAAAACAAATTAAACAAATATATATATATATATATATATATATATATATACACACACACACACACACACACACACACACACACACACACACACACACACACACATATATATGTCACATACTTGGAGGATGGCAGATGTGTGTCTTACCTGCTTTATTGACTTCTGTGCATTTCTCCTTTGCAACCTGGTATCATCACTCTATCTCCTTTGTATCTTGGTGGAATTTTTCTCCTTGCTCATCACTAATTTCTCCAAGGTATTCAGGAAAATATAGGAGGGCTTTTTTGTGATCAATCATATTTCCCTGGATGATGATGATGATAATAATAATAATAATTATTATTATTATTATTATTATAGTTTGTGTATAGTTTTTAAATCAGTCCTATTTGTTCATTGGTTTTTGATCCAGTGTGTGTTCCAAAAATAATAATTTTTTAGTAGATTTGTCAAATTATACTAAATTCTGTGAACCAATATGATAACATTTAAATTCTAGGGTTATACCTAACATAGCATAATTAAATTAAGTGATAGCAAAATTACATTGTCATAGTATTTGTTATTGAAATTAGCACCCAAAAGTCTATGGAAAAGTGTTATAAAAGCTTGTAAGAGCTTGAAGAACATGTGTCAATAAAATCTCAATATAAAATTTATTTTTTGTATTTGTCAGCTTTGCCATATTATTTATCATTCATTTATTAGTATTTACTAGAATTAGTAAACTAATTCAAAACCTTAATGCAACGACCAGGGAAAACAGGAAGTACAGTATTTGTACACTTTTAAGAAGGATAGGTTGATACAGAATTTTAATGTTTTTTAAGATAGAGTCTGATTCACATGAATATATATGAAAATCCCTAGGCATTTAGTAATACTCAGACAGTGCAGTCTATAAGTTTTAATAAAGAAAGTTTATTCAAAGTTACAGATAGAATTGTCTGTAAGTTTGAATAAACTTTCTGTACACAGGGTTCCAGTTTATTAACTGAAACATTATAATCCCATATAAAAAAATTATGTGGATAAACAAAGAATAAAAAGTTTTACCAATATTCATAACTATAAAATATACATATACATGACTTGGCTATGTATAAAATGAAGATTTAATATTCAAAAAGTGCATGACAATACAGTAACTAACACAATAAAAACTGCTAGAACATATGAGTGTCACATACATAATCCAAATAGGATATAGTGGAGAACCCTTATTTCAAAAGTGTCAGGAATCCAATAAAGCATCAATCAAATGTAGCTACCATGGGCAGACCCTTTTGTGCACATAAATTGTGGTAATCTGGATATTACCCAGCTTCCTGAAGAAATACTGTTCATACAGGGGATACTTTAGAAAAGAATGTTACTGAAGGGTATGTTGCTGCAGTCAAATGTGGCTGTCTTATATATCAGTTGACTAAACAGAAAACAGGTGTGACATACTGTACCAATCCATACAATAACCCAAGCCGTGTTTTAAAGCCATAATAGTATATGGCACAATAGAGGGCAATCATCTTCTTTAGAAGTCAGTCAACAACTGTAGTAAAATTGAGTAGAAAGTAGAGATGTGTGCAGGACCATTTTTGCTGGTTTTGGTTCTAATTCATCATCCGGTTTAGGTTTTTTAAAATGCTGTGACTAGTTGTTTTTTTTCTCAAAAATTGATAAAAACAGCTCAAATCAAATATATATATATATATATATATATATATATATATATTAGTGATGTGCACCGGACATTTTTCGGTTTTGTGTTTTGGTTTTGGATTCGGTTCCGCGGCCGTGTTTTGGATTCGGACGCGTTTTGGCAAAACCGCCCTGAAAATGTTTTGTCGGATTCAGGTGTGTTTTGGATTCTGGTGTTTTTTTTCAAAAATGAAAAAGCAGGTAATATACTTAAGGTTGTTTATTCTAAGATGCTGAGACACTTTCTTTCCCAAAAGGTATAAATTTGGTTTAAAAGTCAATCAGTGATTGGGGCACGCTCCTGGTTTGAGCTTAAATTCTGAAGTGCAACGTTCAATTGAAAGAACAAATGCTGTAATCTTTGTAAAGTCGAAAAAAAGAAATAATAATGATAATATATACTAAAGTCCAAACGGTTTACAAGTCTATACAGACTGCGGCGTCCCACTAATCTGTGCTCTGAAGTGAAGGATTCTCTTGTGAAGTGATGAACAGTTGACAGCGGTAGTGTATGCTTTGGTTAGAGTGGAGAATAAGGACCCTGGACTGGCGCTATTCCTCCTGCAGCACGTCCCACAGTAGAGCACCCGAATCAGGCCCTCTCTGCGGGACCGCTGACCTGGGGTGTGCGCCTGTCACGGAGGTGAAGTGGACCCAGCCGGAGCTCTCAGAGCGGCTGGCCGCGCCTCTCCTTCTCCTACAGGGACTTACCTTCCCCTCCGCCTTCCACTCTACGCTGTCTCGGGCTTCTTCCGTCGCCTAGCAACTGGTTGCTTCCGGAACTCCGGATCACGTGGCCGGATCTATACTACATTGGACTGAGGACGAATGTTCACTGCAAAGAAGGACAGTACTGCTAATCCTTTCTGCAAACCGTCCGGTCACGTTATCCGGAGTTCCGGAAGCAACCGGTTGCCAGGCGACGAAAGAAGCCCGAGACAGCGTAGAGTGGAAGGCAGCAGCACACCCCGCCTCAGATTAACACGTCAGTGCGCAGAGAACCCATTTCTGTTTTTTTTTCAAAACCCCCACAAAAACAGCTTAAATCATAGAATTTGGGGGTCATTTTGATCCCATAGTATTATTAACCTTAATAACCATAATTTCCACTCATTTCCAGTCTATTCTGAACACCTCACACCTCACAATATTATTTTTAGTCCTAAAATTTGCACCGAGGTTGCTGGATAACTAAGCTAAGCGACCCAAGTGGCCGGCACAAACACCTGGCCCATCTAGGAGTGGCACTGCAGTGTCAGACAGGATGGCACTTCAAAAAATAGTCCCCAAACAGCACATGATGCAAAGAAAAAAAGAGGTGCACCAAGGTCGCTGGATGGCTAAGCTAAGCGACCCAAGTGGCCGACACAAACACCTGGCCCATCTAGGAGTGGCACTGCAGTGTCAGACAGATGTGTTTTGGATTCGGACGCGTTTTGGCAAAACCGCCCTGAAATTTTTTTATCGGATTCGGGTGTGTTGGATTCGGATGTTTTTTTTCAAAAACCCCACAAAAACAGCTTAAATCATAGATTTTAGGGGTCATTTTGATCCCATGGTATTATTAACCTTAATAACCATAATTTCCACTCATTTCCAGTCTATTCTGAACACCTCACACCTCACAATATTATTTTTAGTCCTAAAATTTGCACCGAGGTCGCTGGATGACTAAGCTAAGCGACCCAAGTGGCCGGCACAAACACCTGGCCCATCTAGGAGTGGCACTGCAGTGTCAGACAGGATGACACTTAAAAAAAGAGTCCCCAAACAGCACATGACGCAAAGAAAAAAAGAAGTGCACCAAGATCGCTGGATGGCTAAGCTAAGCGACCCAAGTGGCTGACACAAACACCTGGCCCATCTAGGAGTGGCACTGCAGTGTCAGATAGGATGGCACTTAAAAAAATAGTCCCCAAACAGCACATGATGCAAAGAAAAAAAATAAGTGCACCAAGATCGCTGGATGGCTAAGCTAAGCGACCCAAGTGGCCGACACAAACACCTGGCCCATCTAGGAGTGGCACTGCAGTGTCAGACAGGATGACACTTAAAAAAATAGTCCCCAAACAGCACATGATGCAGAGATAAATATATATATATATATATATATATATATATATATATATATATATATATACTGGTCATCAGCAAAATTCTGCACTGTCCTCCTACTATATACTGCGCACAACTACAATGCAGCACAGATATGGATGGATAGTATACTTGACAACTCAGAGGTAGAGCAATGGACTACTGTACCGTACTGCTATATAAATATATATACTGGTGGTCAGCAAAATTCTGCACTGTCCTCCTACTATATACTGCGCACAACTACAATGCAGCACAGATATGGATGGATAGCATACTTGACGACACAGAGGTAGAGCAATGGACTACTGTACCGTACTGCTTTATATATACTGGTGGTCAGCAAAATTCTGCACTGTCCTCCTACTATATACTGCGCACAACTACAATGCAGCACAGATACGGATGAATAGTATACTTGACGACACAGAGGTAGAGCAGTGGACTACTGTACCGTACTGCTATATATATAAACTGGTGGTCAGCAAAATTCTGCACTGTCCTCCTACTATAAACTGCGCACAACTACAATGCAGCACAGATATGGATGGATAGTATACTTGACGACACAGAGGTAGAGCAATGGACTACTGTACCGTACTGCTATATATATATATATGTATATACTGGTGGTCAGCAAAATTCTGCACTGTCCTCCTACTATATATTATGCACAACTACAATACAGCACAGATATGGAGCGTTTTCAGGCAGCGAACATAGATATTTGCAGCACACTGAGCACAGATATTTGCAGCACACTGAGCACAGATATTTGCAGCACACTGAGCACAGATATTTGCAGCACACTGAACACAGAAACTGAGAGAACACAGGCACGTCCTCTCGCTGTCATCTCCAATGCACGAGTGAAAATGGCGGCGACGCGCGGCTCTTTATATGCAATACGAATCTTGCGAGAATACGACAGCGGGATGATGACGTTCGGGCGCGCTCGGGTTAACCGAGCAAGGCAGGAATATCCGAGGCTGCCTCGGAACCGTGTAAAATAGGTGAAGTTCGGGGGGGTTCGGATCTCGAGGAACCGAACCCGCTCATCTCTAATATATATATATATATATATATATATATATGTGTGTGTATATATATATATATATATATATATATAAAAACAACATGCAGGTCCGGCTCTCCCATTAGACAGTCCAATAGCGCTGGGTGCCTCCACGGTTATTGGGATATACACAGCATATGGTGCGGCACTCCAAGCGACGTAACAAAGTACACTTACAATCGTAGTGAAGACAACGTTTCAATGCTTTTACTTGTGCATTTTCATCAGGTCAAATGAACAAAACCAAAGTGCTTACCTAAATAGTGTGTGCAGACGCCATCACCACGCTTCTGGAACACAGGCACATGCCTAGTCCGTCGGCGCTCCCACATGACGTCATTGCCCACAGCCAGTAACTATAGCAACACCAGTACACAATGCAAACATATTAGATATACATTATAGACAGAGCAAACACACCAGTCGGCATGTCCATAGATTAAACTACAAGGAAAGCTTATTACAGGTCACCATCAGGTCAATATATATCGGCATATACAAAAATAAAATTAAAATATGGAGCAAATGGCATCTAAGTTTAATGTATAATGCAGGCACACTGCAGTATAAAACATAACTAAGTATGCAGCATGTATAGTGGGTCTAGTTGTAAATAAAACTACAGGTGTATATACCTGGGAAATCACTGCTGTAATAGGGTATCAACTGGCCATAGAGCTTATAAAAATACATTCAGCCCTAAACACTCATTAAGGCCTTTAGGATGCAATGTCCCCAGGCTGCACATGCGCATTCCAGACCAGTTTGCACCACAGCGACAAACCGCTGTGTGCAAATGGGTCAGAATGACCCCTACTGTGTGGAGTCACAGGGCTTATATACGCACATGACTAGAGTACTGTGCACCAAACAATACAAGCTAGAGTACTAGAGTAAACTACAGTACTTTGCACCAAACAATACAAGCAATAGAATATATATTTTTTCTTTTTTTAACTTGCAGCTCTTCTCACATTATGTGGAATTGCAGGACTTATATATGCATGTAAACAAAGCACAGGAGGGTACAGCACACCAAACAGTACAAACAATAGAATCTTTTTTTATTTTCTTACTCATAGCTTTTCTCACACTGTGTGGGGTCACAGGGCATATATACTGTATGTATGCGAACAAAGTGCACTGGAGTACAGAGCACACAGGCTGCACAAACCTAAAACTTTTTACCTTTTTTATTTTGTTAACTTCTTTTAATTTGTGCACAGACACAGCACTTGTGGATGGACACAGGCTTTTTTATGGTGGTTACACACAGCAGAGCATAGGCTTGTGGATGGACACAGACTTGTGGATACACAGAGGCTTTGTTATAGTGGATACACACAACAGAGCACAGGCTTGTGGAAGGACACGTTTGTGGATGGACACAGACTTGTGGATACACACAGCAGAGCAAAGGCATGTGGATACACACAGCAAGACACAGTTGTGGATGGACACAGGATTTTGAGTAATCTGAACCGCTTTTCTCTAGTAGAAAAATGTGTTATATATGTGAATTTACCTGAGGCGTACAAAATGGGTCCCAGTCGCGTGTTGTAAACAAAGAACATGTAACCCTGATGGACCACTTAGCGGTTATACCCATAATACATCTGAGGTATCACGTGACAACAGACATGACATTTGGTTACCATCTCCTCCTAGTTTAAATATTACATTTTAGTTTTATATTCAACCAAGCCATTTATATGTATTTTATTGTGACTATTGGTAACACTTTTTTTTATTCTTTATCTACATTAGCACTCCCTTATTGTTTTACATTGTAAATTCACTTGTATTGGGGACTAGCTGAATTCCGGTGCTTCGCTACGGAATTTAAAGAATAATGCCAATCTGTGTCAGGCCGCACCTTTGAGCTTCCCTGGACTGATGCTGTAAAAAGGCTGGCACTGTGGAGAATAATCCACCTTCTTCTCTGCCCCGTCCCACCTCTGATGCTGCCCTGCTCAGTGCTGTAAATGCTGGGCCAACAGGCCAAGATCCGCCTGTGGAAATCTTAACGCAATAAGACTATTGTCTTTGCTCCCATCTTCAAGTTTAAATTCAATACCCCTTTTCACTCCCCATGCTGATGTGGTCTGAACTTGGATTGAAACGGCATCGGGAGTGTCACTATTCGATGTCAGTGACCCCGAAAACTATGGATTTTTACATGTCACCCCATTCCCACCCCCACACCTTGGGGTGCTAGGGGTGGCTTATCCTTACAGTATTTTTTTTCCAGATTGTAAGTCATATGTGTACCAAGTTTGGTGTAAATTGCTCCAGGCATTACAGAGTTATGCTGGAACATACACACAAACATCCATTTTAAATTATGGATTTTTACATCACCCCCTTCCCACCCCCACCACAAGGGGGTGCTAGGGGTGTCTTACCCCCACAGTATTTTTTCCAGATTGTAAGCCATATGTGTACTAAGTTTGGTGTAAATTGCTCCAGGCATTCCAGAGTTATGCTTAAAACTATGGATTTTTACATGTCACCACCTGCCCCCCCCCCCCCCCCCCCACCACCACCACTAGGGGTGCTAGGGATGTCTCCCCAACAGTATCTTTTTCCAGATTGTAATTCATATTTGTACCAAGTTTGGTGTAAATTTCTCCAGGCATTCCAGAGTTATGCTGAAAACTATGGATTTTTACATGTCACCTCCTGCCCCCCCCCCCCTCCCCCCCAGGGGTGTATCTAGTTGTCCGAGCACCCCTGACAAAGTAAGTGACTGGCGCACCCCCATATTTGATATAGGTAAGGTGCATGTAACTATGTGTGTACATGTGTATATATATATATACATATATACACTCATGACGGCATTGGAAGGACAGATATATATATATATATATATATATAAAAACACAATCACACATATATATATACTGTATATATACATACATTGGTCGAAGTGTACATTTTGAAGTGGGGGTATGCAAAAGTGAAAGGGGGCGTGTACTTTAGTGTAGTTTACCACACCATATACTCCTTATACACATTCTGCACCACAATAGTAGGACCCCTTATACTATATAGTGCTGGTAACCCTTTCACATTATACCACACAGAATGAGCCTAAATTCACATTACACCACACTGAATGTGCCGAAATTCACATTATAGAACACAGAATGAGCCGAAATTCCCATTATAGCACACGGTATGAGTTGAAATTCCCATTATAGCACACAGAATGAGCCGAAATTCACATTATAGCACACAGAATGAGCTGAAGTTCACGTTAGAGCACACTGTATGAGCCGAAATTCACATTATAGCACATGGTGTTAGCCGAAATTCACATTATAGCACATGGTATGAGCCGAAATTCACATTATGCCACCTGGAATGAGACAAAATTCAGGGAAAGTGACAACAGGGACATAGGGAGAGGGACAGGGAAAGTGACATCAGGGACATAGGGACAGGGAGAGTGACAGAGGGACAGGGAAAGTGAAAGCAGGGACATAGGGACAGGGAGAGTGACAGAGGGACAGGAAAAGTGACAGCAGGGACATAGGGACAGGGAGAGTGACAGCAGGGACATAGGGACAGGGAGAGTGACAGAGGGACAGGAAAAGTGACAGCAGGGACATAGGGACAGGGAGAGTGACAGCAGGGACATAGGGACAGGGAGAGTGACAGAGGGACAGGAAAAGTGACAGCAGGGACATAGGGACAGGGAGAGTGACAGCAGGGACATAGGGACAGGGAGAGTGACAGAGGGACAGGAAAAGTGACAGCAGGGACATAGGGACAGGGAGAGTGACAGCAGGGACATAGGGACAGGGAGAGTGACAGAGGGACAGGAAAAGTGACAGCAGGGACATAGGGACAGGGAGAGTGACAAAGAGAGACAGCAAGGGCATACAGTAGGGACTAGGGAGAGAGAAAGACAGCAGGGTAAGATTACCTATTTAGCAGCAGCGGTGCTGAAGATGCTGTGATCTGCAGTGCGATGAATAAGGACACTGTGGTCGGCATAGTGCAGAGGAGGCGGAGGTGCAGAGAAGGACTGAGGGCGGCTGAGGGCGGTGGCAGTGTAGCAGAGGAGAAGGCAGAGGGCAGTGGTGGTGCAAGGAAGAGGAGGCTGTGGTCGGCGGCACTGCGGCTCCTATGACTGCGGTGCTACTATTTCAAATCTGCTGTGGACCGGCAGCCAATCAGGAGTGCAGCGGCGGGGGGTCTTCAGACTCAGTGCTCGAAGAAGTGCTGATATGCCATACTGATGAATACCGGCCCACTTCGGGCACTGTTTATATATATATATATATATATATGTATATATGTATGAATATATCTATATATATCTAAATATATATATATATATATATATAATATGTAGCGGTAAGTCCGGCACTCCTATGAGGTAGTTTACCTTGACCTGGTGCCCTCACAAAATACAGGATGCAGGCAGGCGACGGCGCGGCACTCAGGGCTCAACCACGTCTTCATAACAATGTTTCAATCTTATTCAAAGATTAATCAGGTAACCTGATGAAAATCTTTGAATAAGATTGAAACGTTGTTATGAAGACGTGGTTGTCGTTCCTTATTTCTTCTCCTGAGCCCTGAGTGCCGCGCCGTCGCCTGCCTATATATATATATATATATATATATATATATATATATATATAGTACCAGTCAAAAGTTTGGACACACTTTCTCATTCAATTGAATGAGAAAGAGTGTCCAAACTTTTAACTGGTGTGTATATGTGTGTGTATATTAGAGATGTGTGGCGGGCACTTTTCGTATTTTGTGTTTTGGTTTTGGTGCTAATTCCCCGCTCCTGTTTTGGTTTTGGATTAGTTTTGCCAAAACAAACCTTTCGTGTTTTGGTTTTGGATATGGATGATTTTAAAAAAAAACATAAAAACAGCTAAAATCACAGAATTTGGGGGTAATTTTGCTACTATGGTATTATTAACCTCAATAACATTCATTTCCACTCATTTCCAGTATATTCTGAACACCTCACAATATTGTTTTTAGGCCAAAAGGTTGCACCGAGGTGGCTGTATGACTAAGCTAAGCAACACTAGTGTGCGGCACAAACACCTGGTTCATCTAGGAGTGGCACTGCAGTTGCAGACAGGGTGGCACTTGAAAAAACTAGGCCCCAAATAGCACATCATGCAAAGAAGTAAAAGAGGTGCAATGAGGTAGCTGTATGACTAAGCTAAGCGACACAGGTGTGTGGCACAAACACCTGGCCCATCTAGGAGTGGCACTGCAGTGGCAGATAGGATGGCACTTAAAAAACTATATCCCAAACAGCACATGATGCAAAGAAGAAAAAGAGGTGCAAGATGAAATTGTCCTTGGGTCCTCCCACCCTTATGTTGTATAAACAGGACATGCACTCTTTAACAAACCAATCATTTCAGCAACAGGGTCTGCCACATGACTGTGGCTGAAATAATTGGTTTGTTTGGGCCCCCACCAAAAAAGAAGCAATCAATCTCTCCTTGCACAGACTGGCTCTACTGAGGCAAGATGTTGACCTCATTCTCATCCTCCGATTCCTCACCCCTTTCACTGTGTACATCCTCCTCACAGAGTATTAATTCGTCCCCACTGGAATCCACCATCACAGGTCCCTGTGTACTTTCTGGAGGCAATTGCTGGTAAAGGTCTTCCCGGAGGAATTTATAATTCATTTTGATGAACATCATCTTGTCCACATTTTGTGGATGTAACCTCCTATGCCGATTGCTGACAAGGTTACCGGCTGCACTAAATAGTCTTTCGCAGTACACACTAGGGGGGGGGGGGGGGGGCGGGGGGCAACTTAGGTAAAATAAAGCAAGATTGTGCAAGGGCATCCAAATTGCCTCTTTTTCCTGCCAGTATACTTACAGACTGTCAGACATGCCTACTTGGATGCTGTCACTCATATAATCCTCCACCATTCTTTCAATGGTGACAGAATCATATGCAGTGACAGTAGACATGTCAGTAATCGTTGGCAGGTCCTTCAGTCCGGACCAGATGTCAGCATTCGCTCCGGACTGCACTGCATCACCGCCAGCGGGTGGGCTATAAATCTTATCCTTTTCCTTGCAGCCCCAATTGCGGGAGAAAGTGAAGGAGGAGCTGTTGATGGGTCATGTTCCGCTTGAGTTAAGAATTTTCTCACCAGCAGGTCTTTGCCCCTCAGCACACTTATGTCTGCTGGAAAGAGAGATACAACGTAGGCTTTAAACCTAGGATCGAGCACGGTGGCCAAAATGTAGTGCTCTGATTTCAACAGATTGACCACCCTTGAATCCTGGCAAAGCAAATGAAGGGCTCCATCCACAAGTACACATACTTTGCGGAATCGCTCCGTCTTAGCTCCTCCTTCAATTTCTCCAGCATCTTCTGCAAAAGCCTGATGAGGGTAATGACCTGACTCAAGCTGGCAGTGTCTGAACTGACTTCACGTGTGGCAAGTTCGAAAGGTTGGAGAACCTTGCACAAGACCGAAATCATTCTCCACTGCGCTTGAGTCAGGTGCATTCCCCCTCCTTTGCCTAAATCGTAGGTGGATGTATAGGCTTGAATGGGCTTTTGCTGATCCTCTATCCTCTGAAGCATATAGAGTGTTGAATTCCACCTCATTACCACCTCTTGCTTCAGGTGATGGCAGGGCAGGTCCATGAGTGTTAGATGGCATTCCAGTCTTCGGCACGCAGTGGCTGAATGCCAAAAGTGGCCCGCAAATTTTCGGGCCACCAACAGCATCTCCTGCACGCCCCTGTCATTTTTCAAAAAACTTCTGCACCACCAAATGAATTGTATGTGAAAAACATGGGACGTGCTAGAATTTGCCCAAATGTAATGCACGCACAATATTGGTGGCGTTGTCCGATATCACAAATCCCCAGGAGAGTCTAATTGGGGTAAGCCATTGTGCGATGATGTCCCTCAGTTTCCGTAAGAGGTTGTCAGTGGTGTGCCTCTTACGGAAAGCGGTGATACAAAGCGTAGCCTGCCTAGGAACGAGTTGGCATTTGCGAGATGCTGCTACTGGTGCTGCTGCTGTTGTTGCTGCGGTAGGCCATACATCTACCCAGTGGGCTATCACAGTCATATAGTCCTTAGTCTGCCCTGTTCCACTTGTACATTTGTCCGTGGTTAAGTGGACAGTGGATACAACTGCATTTTTTAGGACACTGAGGATACTTTTTCTGACGTCTCTGTACATTCTCGGTATCGCCTGCCTAGTGAAGTATAACCTAAATCTGATTTGACACCGGGGACACAGTACCTCACACAATTCTCTAAATCCCACTGAAATAATGGCGGATACCGAACGCACGACTAACACCAACATAGCTGTCAAGGCCTCAGTTATCCGCTTTGCAAAAGGATGACTGCTGTCATATTTCATCTTCCTCACAAAGGGATGTTGGACAGTTAATTGCTTAGTTGAAGTTGTACAAGTGGTCTTCCGACTTCCCCTCTGGGATGACGATCGACTCCCAGCAGCAACAACAGCAGCGCCAGCAGCAGCAGGTGTACCACTCAAGGATCCTCTGGACAAATCCCGATTAGGAGAGAACTCCTCATTCTTGCCAGTGACATGGCCTGCAGGACTACTGATGTTCCTGACTGAGGAGGAAGTTGACGTTGAAGGAGTTGGTGGTGTGGCTTGCAGGAGCTTGGGTACAAGGGGAAGAAGGGATTTAGGTGTCAGTGGACTGCTTGCGCTCTTACCCAAAGTTTCACAACCTGACACTGACTTCTGATGAATGCGCTGCAGGTGACGTATAAGGGAGGATGTTCCTAGGTTGTTAACATCCTTACCCCTACTTATTACAGATTGACAGATGCAACACACGGCTTGACACCTGTTGCCCGGATTTGTGGAGAAATAATTACACACTGAAGAGTTGGCTTTTTTGGTATTTTGCCCAGGCATCACAATGAGCATCTTCATCCCACGGACAACAGGTGTCTCCCCCGGTGCCTGATTTAAACAAACCACATCACCATCAGAATCCTCATCGTCAACTTCTTCCTCAGCACCAGCAACACCCATATCTTCATCCTGGTGTACTTCAACAATGACATCTTCAATTTGAATATCAGAAAGTGGACTGTGGGTGCTCCTTCCAGCACTTGCAGGGGGAGTGCAAATGGTGGAAGGAGCCACCTCTTTTTATTGAACTTTTGCTTTTTGGATTTGCATGCCTTCTGCTATCCCATTGGGCATCGGCCTTGGCAGATGACGTTGATAGGATTTCATCATCCATGTCATGACTAGTGGCAGCAGCTTCAGCACTAGGAGGAAGTGGTTCTTGATCTTTCCCTATTTTATCCTCCAAATTTTTGTTCTCCATTATTTTTCTGGAGTTATATAACAATATGCGGTACAGGAGAGCATACCTCTACACCACACAGGGCAAACCCTGTGAAAATTATTTGGATCAAATATTAATAACCCCTTTATTTGGAGTAAATAATATACAGCACAAGACAGCACCACTGAACTTATATGGCAGCACCACTGGACTGGATTTATACGGAATTTTATGGATTTATTTGGAATTATACAGCAGGATCACTGGAATTATATAGCAGTACCGCTGGACATATATACGGCAGTGTCAATGGACATATATGGCAGGATCACTGGACTTATATGGCAGGATCACTGGATTTATATGGCAGTACCGCTGGACATATATGGCAGTATCAATGGACATATTCGGCAGGATCAATGGAAATATACGGCAAGATCACTGGATTTATATGCCAGTACCACTGGAATTATATGGCATTATCACTGGATTTATACGGCAGTACCGCTGGACCAGGGACGTGCGGTGAGCTAAATGGCTCAGGAGGCACTGGCTAACACCAGAGCCAAATTTACATGCAATATATGAGCCAAAGTGTACATCTGGGCATTATACACAGGTGCAGCATTATAAACTCCTGGAAATCTGGTGAGTTTTGATTAGAGATGTGTGGAAAGGATACACAGGTGAGGCACTGCCTCACCTGCCATAGACTTTTTACTCCAGAGTTTGGGCTATAAAAATTATTAGAATAATGCAAAGAAGATATTTCTAACAAATTATCAGTAGTTTTAATATATTTTATTCAGTCAAAACTCTGGTTTAAACATAAGTATGACAGGAAAGGCTCTGTCTCACCTGCCTCACCCCACCGCACGTCACTGCGCTGGACATATACAGCAGTATCAATGGACATATATGGCAGAATCACTGGACTTATACGGCAGGATCACTGGATTTATACGCCAGTACCACTGGAATTATATGGCTGGATCACTGGAATTATATGGCAGGATCACTGGAATTATATGGCAGGATCACTGGACTTATACGGCAAGATCACTGAAATTATACGGCAGGAAAACTGGAATTATACGACAGGATCACTGGATTTATACACCAGTACCACTGGAATTATACGGCAGGATCACTGTACTTATACGCCAGGACCACTGGAATTATACGGCAGGATCACTGGAATTATACGGCAGGATCACTGGATTTATACGCCGGTACCACTGGAATTATACGGCAGGATCACTGGAATTATACGGCACGATCACTGCAATTATACGGCAGGATCACTGGATTTATACACCAGTACCACTGGAATTATATGGCAGGATCACTGGATTTATACGGCAGTACCGCTGGACATATACGGCAGTACCGCTGGATATATATGGCAGTATCAATGGACATATACGGCAGGATCACTGGAGTTATACGGCAGGATCACTGGAATTATACGGCAGGATAACTGGAATTATACGGCAGGATAACTGGATTTATACGGCAGTGCCGCTGGACATATATGGCAGTATCAATGGACATACAGTATACGACAGGATCACTGGACTTATACTACAGGATCACTGGAATTATACGGCAGGATCACTGGAATTAAATGGCAGGATCACTGGATTTATACGGCAGTATCAATGGACATATACGGCAGGATCACTGGACATATTCGGCAGTACCACTGGACTGGATTTATACGGAATTATATGGATTTATATGGAATTATACAGCAGGATCACTGGAATTATACAGCAGGATCACTGGATTTATAGGGCAGGATCACTGGATTTATACGGCAGTACCGCTGGACATATATGGCAGTATCAATGGACATATACAGCAGGATCACTGGACTTATATGGCAGGATCACTGTATTTATACGGCAGTACCACAGGACATATACGGCAGTATCAATGGACATATACGGCAGGATCAGTGGAAATAAACGGCAGAATCACTGGATTTATATGACAGTACCACTGGAATTATATGGCAGGATCACTGAATTTATACGGCAGTACCACTGGACATATACAGCAGTATCAATGGACATATACGGCAGAATCACTGGACTTATACGGCAGGATCACTGGATTTATACGCCAGTACCACTGGAAATATATGGCAAGATCACTGGAATTATACGGCAGGATCACTGAATTTATACGGCAAGATCACTGAAATTATACAGCAGGATAACTGGAATTATGTGACAGGATCACTGGATTTATACGCCAGTACCACTGGAATTATACGGCAGTATCACTGTACTTATACGCCAGGATCACTGGAATTATACGGAAGGATCACTGGAATTATACGGCAGGATCGCTGGATTTATACGCCGTTACCACTGGAATTATACGGCAGGATCACTGGAATTATACGGCACGATGACTGCAATTATACGGCAGGATCACTGGATTTATACGCCAGTACCACTGGAATTATACGGCAGGATCACTGGATTTATACGTCAGTACCACAGGACATATACGGCAGTACCGCTGGATATATATGGCAGTAGCAATGGACATATACGGCAGTATCACTGGACATATACGGCAGTATCACTGGACTGGAATTATACGCCAGTACCACTGTAATTATACGGCAGGATCACTGGACTTATATGCAAGTATCACTGTAAATATACGGCAGTATCACTGGAATTATACGGTAGGATCACTGTATTTATACGGCAGTACTGCTGGACATATACGGCAGTATCAATGGACATATACGGCAGGATCACTGTATTTATACGGCAGGATCACTGTATTTATACGGCAGTACCGCTGGACATATACGGCAGTGTCACTGGAAATAAACGGCAGAATCACTGGATTTATATGACAGTACCACTGGAATTATACGGCAGGATCACTGGATTTATACGGCAGTACCGCTGGACATATACAGCAGTATCAATGGACATATACGGCAGGATAACTGAAATTATATGACAGGATCACTGGATTTATATGCCAGTACCACTGGAATTATACGGCAGTATCACTGTACTTATACGCCAGGATCACTGGAATTATACAGAAGGATCACTGGAATTATACGGCAGGATCGCTGGACTTATACGCTGGTACCACTGGAATTATACGGCAGGATCACTGGAATTATACGGCACGATGACTGCAATTATACGGCAGGATCACTGGATTTATACGGCAGTACCACTGGACATATACGGCAGTACCGCTGGATATATATGGCAGTAGCAATGGACATATACGGCAGTATCACTGGACATATACGGCAGTATCACTGGACTGGACTTAAATGCCAGTACCACTGTAATTATACGGCAGGATCACTGGACTTATATGCAAGTATCACTGTAATTATACGGCAGTATCACTGGAATTATATGGTAAGATCACTGTATTTATACGGCAGTACCGCTGGACATATACGGCAGTATCAATGGACATATACGGCAGGATCACTGGATTTATACGGCAGGATCACTGGAATTTTATGGCAGGATCACTGGAATTATACGGCAGGATCACTGGAATTATACGGCAGGATAACTGGATTTATACGGCAGTACCACTGGACATATACGGCAGTATCAATGGACATATATGGCAGGATCACTGGACTGGACTTAAATGCCAGTACCACTGTAATTATACGGCAGGATCACTGGACTTATATGCAAGTATCACTGTAATTATACGGCAGTATCACTGGAATTATATGGTAGGATCACTGTATTTATACGGCAGTACCGCTGGACATATACGGCAGTATCAATGGACATATACGGCAGGATCACTGGATTTATACGGCAGGATCACTGGAATTTTATGGCAGGATCACTGGAATTATATGGCAGGATCACTGGAATTATACGGCAGGATAACTGGATTTATACGGCAGTACCACTGGACATATACGGCAGTATCAATGGACATATATGGCAGGATCACTGGACTTATACGACAGGATCACTGGAATTATATGGCAGGTTCACTGGAATTATACGGCAGGATCACTGGATTTATACGGCAGTACCACTGGACATATTCGGCAGTACCACTGGACATATATGGCAGCACAGGGACACCGCCACTGGACTGATGCAGGACAACACAGCACCACTGCAATGGACTGGACTTATACAGCAGCACTGGACATATGGCAGCAGAGGACTCCACCACTGTGACTGCACTGATGCAACACAACATAATACCAATGGGCTGATGCAGCACAACATAGCACCACTGTACTGGACTTATACAGCAGCACTGGACATATGGCAGCAGAGGACACCACCACTGTGACTGGACTGATGCAGCACAAGAGACCACCACTCAGTGTCAGACTAGGGCATGAAGTGTTATGATTCCTGTACTCAAGACCGGAGGAGATCTTATGGCAGGGATCTGAGTACAGGAAAACAAGCTGGTTGTGGGAGCTGGATAGCCTAGTAACCCCTGGCGCCCTAACTCCGTTGTCTCGCCCGTGTAATCAGAAATCCCCTGCGAGACTATGGTTGCTTGAGCCCATGGCAGCCGCGTTCGAAGGGCGGATTATGTCTGCCCAACCCCGATGCCCCCGCAGGTCTTAAAGGGAGACAAGGGGAAGTCCGAGACAGGGTGATAACAAGGGGCCCTCTGACTAAGCAACCAGGCCAGGGGTTACAAGCTAACTAACTAAATCAAAAGGTATGTGCGGACTAGCCGCCAGGAAAAAGGACAACCAAAGATCCACTGATCCGACACTCCTATCCGGCACCGCGGACACCAGAGTGGATCTGTGGAAGCGGAATCCTCCGCAAAGCTCCAGAACACAATTAAACAAAATAATAAACAGAAGCGGACAAGCCGCAACACACGGCTGCGCCGCGACTCACGACACCACCAGATGTTAAAGGTGCTCGGTCAGACTCCAGGAACAGATGGTAACTTCCGAGTACAGGATCTCTGAGGACAGGAACAACCAAAAGGACCGGGACTGGGAACTCTCTGCAGCAGACACCAGCAAACAGGAAGCTATCACCGGCGTCTGTAAGAAGTCCTGAGGGTGCCTTTATTCAGGCACCCTCCAATCAAGATCCAGACAGGACAATCAAATAGAAATGCCGTGCAGCTTGCATGCTGCACGGCCAGCACATAATCAGGGTAATGAGAATAGACCCAGCAACGGGGAACGCGGCTGAACGTGGCGTCCCCGTTGCTAAGGTCAGAGCGGCTCCGTGCGCCCGGCGTCTTAGCGTTGCCAGGGAGCCGGCGGCTGAACGCGCACGGCGTCCCTGGTTGCTAGGCGCCGGGCCGCACGGCCGAGCGGACCCCGGCGCCTAACAGTACCCCCCCCCCTTGAGGAGGGGTCAAGGAACCCCTAAAACCAGGTTTCCGAGGAAATTCACGAAAAAATGCTTTTTTGAGCTTTGGGGCATGAAGGTCTTCATCCAGGACCCACGACCTTTCCTCTGGCCCATAACCTCTCCAATGCACCAAAAAATAAAGCCGACCCCGGGACAACTTGGAATCGAGAACCTTCTCAACCAAGAACTCTTGCTGACCCTGTACATTAACTGGTGATCTCCCCTGAGATTTTTTACGAGGAAATCTGCTGGACGAAACATATGGTTTAAGCAATGAGCAATGGAAGGTATTTCCGATCCGTAAAGTTTTTGGTAAACGTAACCGGAAAGCAACTGGATTGACTTTTTTGATAATGAGAAATGGTCCAATAAATCTAGGACCCAATCTGGCTGAGGTTTGTCGAAGTTTGATGTTGCGAGTCGACAACCACACCCTGTCTCCTACTTTAAAAGTGCACGGCCGCCGGAGCCTGTCAGAAAATTTTTTTTCCCGGAAAGCTGCTTTTCTGAGAGCCAGGTGCACTTTTTTCCAAATAAGTTTAAGATGAGAGGTCAGGGCCAGAGAGGAGACAGAGGAATGTTGAAAAAATGAATTAGCTCTGGGGTGGAAACCAAAAACTGCAAAAAATGGAGACACATTGGTGGAGGAATGACAGGCATTATTATAAGCAAACTCCGCCAATGGAAGAAACTCAGACCAGTCATTTTGGAGTTTGGCCGAGTACAAACGCAAATATTGTTTTAGAGATTGGTTAACTCGCTCAGTCTGTCCATTGGATTGTGGATGATAGCCGGAGGTTAAAGATAATTTCATTTTTAACGAAGCACAAAAAGACCTCCAAAATTGCGCAATGAATTGTGGACCCCTGTCAGAAACAATATCAGTGGGTAACCCATGGAGTCTGAAAACATGACGGAGGAACAAGACTGCCAATCCCTGGGCAGATGGCAATCGGGGAAGAGCAATAAAATGGGCCATCTTGCTAAAACGGTCCACTACCACCCATATGACTCGGCATCCGGCTGACAGAGGGAGATCCACCACAAAATCCATGGAGATATGCGACCATGGCCTAAGAGGAACTTTCAAGGGCATAAGTTGACCAATAGGCAAAGAACGGGGAACTTTATGCTGTGCACAGACCTGACACGAAAAAACAAACTCTTTAATGTCTTTGGAAAGACCAGGCCACCATACTGAGCGGGATACTAATTCCAAAGTCTTAGCGATTCCCGGATGCCCTGCAACTTTGCTATCATGAAATTCCGCCAAAACAGTTGCTCTCAAAAACTCAGGAACAAAAAGACGACTAGCAGGAGTATTTCCCGGAGCTTGATGTTGAAGCAGTTTTAATTGGGAAATTACATCCTGTGTGAGACCTGCCTGAATGACTGAAGGCGGAAGTATGGGAGTAACAGGACTGTTGTCTTGAACCGGAAGGAAACTGCGTGACAGGGCATCTGCCTTGGTATTCTTGGAACCTGGTCTGAAGGTGATAATGAATTTGAAACGAGTAAAAAATAAAGCCCAACGAGCCTGTCGGGCATTCAGTCGTTTAGCCGATTCAATGTATTGAAGATTTTTGTGATCAGTCAAAACTGAAATGGTGTGGGTAGCTCCTTCAAGCCAATGTCTCCACTCCTCGAAAGCCCATTTAATAGCCAGCAATTCCCGGTTACCAACATCGTAGTTGGATTCTGCAGATGAGAATTTCCTGGACATAAAGGCACAAGGATGTAACTCAAGGGAATCTGGATCCTTCTGAGAAAGGATAGCCCCTACTCCAACCTCCGAGGCATCCACCTCAACAATGAAAGGTAATTCTGGGTTGGGATGTCTAAGGACAGGGGCTGAGACAAAGGCTTGTTTCAAGGCCTGAAAAGATAACTCCGCTTCACATGACCAATTGGTAGGATCTGCTCCCTTCTTAGTAAGTGCCACAATGGGAGCAACTAGGTCAGAGAAAGAGTGAATAAATCTTCTATAGTAGTTTGCAAACCCTAAAAAGCGCTGAATTGCTTTTAAATTGGTGGGTTGCGCCCAACTAAGGATGGCTTGGAGCTTTTTTGGTTCCATTCGGAATCCCCGAGGGGAAATAATGTACCCTAAAAAGGATACTTCCGTGACATGAAATTCACACTTCTCCAGCTTGGCATATAAGTGATTTTCACGTAATCTCTTTAGCACCTGACGCACCTGGGTAACATGTTGTTCCACGGAGTCAGAATATATCAAAATATCGTCTAAATAGACCACGACGAATCTTCCCAGAAACTCACGGAGCACATCATTAATGAGATCCTGGAAAACTGCCGGAGCGTTAGATAGGCCGAATGGCATGACCAGATACTCATAGTGGCCCGACTGAGTACTAAATGCCGTTTTCCACTCATCCCCTGACCTGATTCTGATGAGGTTATATGCTCCTCTAAGATCAATCTTAGAAAAAATAACAGCCGAACGTAGCTGATCAAAGAGGACAGAGATCAGCGGCAGAGGGTAAGTATTCTTTACTGAGATCTTATTCAAAGCTCTAAAGTCAATGCAGGGTCTGAGTGAACCATCCTTCTTCTCTACGAAGAAGAAACCTGCACTTAAAGGGGATTTAGATGGCCTGATAAACCCTTTCCCAAGGCTTTCTTTCACATACTCATTCATGGCCACCGTTTCAGGACCAGACAATGCATATAACCTTCCTTTAGGCAACGTGGCACCAGGAATTAACTCAATGGCACAATCATAAGGCCTATGGGGAGGCAAAATATCCGCATTGCCCTTGGAAAACACATCAACAAAATCCTGGTATTCCCCAGGAATATGTGCGGAACTGGCGGCAGCTACTCGGATAGGAAGCGTAATACATTCTTTATCACAGATGGTACCCCATTGTAGGATCTCCCCAGACTGCCAATTAATGATGGGATTATGAAAGGCCAGCCAAGGATGACCCAGAACCACAGGAACTGCTGGACAATGGGTAAGGAAAAACTCAATTTTTTCAGAATGCAGAGCTCCCACCGAGAGCAAAACAGGAGGTGTACATAGAGAAATAACCCCATTGGATAAAGGACTCCCATCTAAACCATGCATGGTGATACACCTACCCAAGGTTAGCTGAGGAATACCTAAGGCCTTGGCCCATGTTAAATCCATAAAGTTTCCTGCAGCTCCACTGTCCACAAAAGCAGAGACCGAGGAACAGAGGCTGCCATAGGAAACTTTAGCAGGAACCAACAGTGAATTATTTGAGGAGATGAGCTGCAGACCAAAGTGAACCCCCTCACAACTCACTTGGTCAGGAAGTTTCCCAACTTGTTTGGACAACTACGGGCAAAATGTCCCTTACCTCCGCAGTATAAACACAGGCCATAATTTTGCCTCCTGGTTCTTTCTTCCGGAGACAATTTGGAGAGACCAATCTGCATAGGCTCCTCTATGTCTACAGGAATGGAAGGAACCCAGGGAGAGGACCCGACAGATGCCCCTTTTTCAGCCCTCCGCTCTCTGAGCCGACGATCTATTTTAATAGATAGCTCCATGAGGTTATCGAGGGTCTCAGGAGCGGGATACTGGAGGAGACTGTCTTTTATAGATTCAGATAAGCCGAGGCGAAACTGACTGCGCAGGGCTGGGTCATTCCAGCCACAGTCGTTCGACCAATGGCGAAACTCCGTACAATAATTCTCTGCGGGATTCCTACCCTGTCTAAGAGCACGCAACTGACTTTCTGCGGACGCCTCTCTATCAGGGTCGTCATACAATAGCCCTAAAGATTTTAAAAAGGCGTCTACAGACGATAAGGCCGGATCGTCTGTCTTTAAACCAAAAGCCCAGGTCTGAGGATCCCCCTGAAGTAGAGAAATAATAATCCCAACCCGCTGAGCCTCTGTACCTGAGGTAACTGGTCTTAAACGAAAATACAGTTTGCAAGATTCTTTAAAATTAAAAAACTGTTTTCTATCCCCAGAAAAACGGTCAGGCAGATGCATTTTTGGTTCAGGGATGACCCTCGGGGAAGTCCGTAACAGATCTTCCTGTGACCTCACCCGGAGGGACAGATCCTGAACCATCTGAGTAAGTTCCTGAATCTGACTAACAAGAAGCTGGCCAGGGTTTGGCCCAACACCGCTGGCGGTGATGCAGGGCAGTCTGGAGCGACTGCTGATGCTGACATCTGGTCCGGACTGAAGGACCTGACAACGATTACGGACATGTCGTCTACTGTCACTGCATATGATTCTCTCAACATTGATAGAATGGTGGAGGATTATATGAGTGACCGCATCCAAGTAGGCACGTCACACAGTCCGTACTTATACTGGCAGGAAAAAGAGGCAATTTGGAGGCCCTTGCACAAACTGGCTTTATTCTACCTAAGTTGCCCTCCCACAAGTGTGTACTCCGAAAGAGTGTTTAGTGCCGCCGCTCACCTTGTCAGCAATCGGCGTACGAGGTTACATCCAGAAAATGTGGAGAAGATGATGTTCATTAAAATGAATTAGAATCAATTCCTCCGCGGAGACATTGACCAGCAGCAATTGCCTCCACAAAGTACACAGGGAGCTGAGATGGTGGATTCCAGTGGGGACGAATTGATAATCTGTGAGGAGGGGGATGTACACGGTGATATATCGGAGGGTGAAGATGAGGTGGACATCTTGCCTCTGTAGAGCCAGTTTGTGCAAGGAGAGATTAATTGCTTCTTTTTTGGGGGGGGTCCAAACCAACCCGTCATATCAGTCACAGTCGTGTGGCAGACCCTGTCACTGAAATGATGGGTTGGTTAAAGTGTGCATGTCCTGTTTTGTTTATACAACATAAGGGTGGGTGGGAGGGCCCAAGGACAATTCCATCTTGCACCTCTTTTTTCTTTTCTTTTTCTTTGCATCATGTGCTGATTGGGGAGGGTTTTTTGGAAGGGACATCCTGCGTGACACTGCAGTGCCACTCCTAGATGGGCCCGGTGTTTGTGTCGGCCACTAGGGTCGCTAATCTTACTCACACAGTCAGCTACCTCATTGCGCCTCTTTTTTTCTTTGCGTCATGTGCTGTTTGGGGAGGGTTTTTTGGAAGGGACATCCTGCGTGACACTGCAGTGCCACTCCTAGATGGGCCCGGTGTTTGTGTCGGCCACTAGGGTCGCTAATCTTACTCACACAGCTACCTCATTGCGCCTCTTTTTTTCTTTGCGTCATGTGCTGTTTGGGGAGGGTTTTTTGGAAGGGCCATCCTGCGTGACACTGCAGTGCCACTCCTAGATGGGCCCGGTGTTTGTGTCGGCCACTAGGGTCGCTAATCTTACTCACACAGCTACCTCATTGCGCCTCTTTTTTTCTTTGCGTCATGTGCTGTTTGGGGAGGGTTTTTTGGAAGGGACATCCTGCGTGACACTGCAGTGCCACTCCTAGATGGGCCCGGTGTTTGTGTCGGCCACTAGGGTCGCTTATCTTACTCACACAGCGACCTCGGTGCAAATTTTAGGACTAAAAATAATATTGTGAGGTGTGAGGTATTCAGAATAGACTGAAAATGAGTGTAAATTATGGTTTTTGAGGTTAATAATACTTTGGGATCAAAATGACCCCCAAATTCTATGATTTAAGCTGTTTTTTAGTGTTTTTTGAAAAAAACACCCGAATCCAAAACACACCCGAATCCGACAAAAAAAATTCGGTGAGGTTTTGCCAAAACGCGTTCGAACCCAAAACACGGCCGCGGAACCGAACCCAAAACCAAAACACAAAACCCGAAAAATTTCAGGCGCTCATCTCTATTATCCATCTGTACCACATGCTGTAAAATGAAGAACTGTTACAAGAATTAAGTCCAATCTGGACTCTCATCGACAGAGAATCATTGTATCAATTGAATGTCGATTATACAAAATCTTGATAATTTTCACTGTGATTTTATGTAGTTCTGACATTTTTAATGTATTAAATACTAAATTGAGTTTTTAATGTCTTTATGCATATTAAATTGATGTGATCTACAGTACTACACTTTAGCGCCCTTAGATCCACATGATATATTTCTATTAATTTGAGCCTCATCTAACAGGAGCATCTTTCTGAGGTGCAGCTTAGTCCATACATACATAGCGCCACAGGGTATCCTTTGTTTTATATATATATATATATATATATATATATATATATATATACACAAAATACAGGGTACCCTATGGCGCTATGTGAAAGGTGTACACACAGCACCTCAAGAGGAACCTCCTGTTAGATGAGGTTAAGAAATAACAACAAATGTATAGATCTGAGGGCGCTAATCTCTAGTACTGTTCATCACATTAATTTATAAGTAACATAAAAGCAACTTTATTAAAAATAAATTTTTGTTTTTATTGTATACATGAAATATACATATGGCATCTGTACAGTCTCACAGAGAAGAAGTTCCAAATGTTATCTGGTTTGTATTCAATTTCCGAAGCAGTTCTTTATCAACAGATAACATAGATGGAAATACAATGCCTGGAAAACCCAATGCGTTTCGTCCCTGCTGGGACTTCTTCAGGGGTACAAAGTCAGATGCCCAATAAATTAAGGGAATCCTGAAGGAACATATACATCACTGTATATATCGATTGGAATGGGTATAAAACCAAATTATTTGTGACTTGATTCTATGTTAAAAATGAATCCAATATATAATATCTCAGACTATGGTCTAGTTGATATAGGGAATGTTTAACCCTGAATCTATAGATGGATCAAAAACCAGCTTCATATATTGACAGCGACACAGTTAATTAACAATGGGGCCAATGTGTTCCTCTCAGAGTTCAGGGTAATATATATACTGTAGTTGTATAGGCAGCACATTTTTCCACCTTCCCCTGGCAGTTTCTCAACCAGGGCAGGCAGCAGCAGCAGCCACTGTAAGGCGCTGAGGTCCGGCACCGCGCCGCATTACAATAAAGAAATACTGCATAAACTACAGCTCCCAGCAGCCCTTGCTTCTGTGAGATCCGGCAGCAAGGACTGCTGGGAGCTGTAGATTATGCAGCGTTTTCTTTATTTTTCCACAAATATGTCTCTTGGTGCTAATTTTTTTATATTCATTAAATAAATACCCACAGAAGTGGTCCCCAAATAATCTTAATATATACTCATCTGCAAACAGTGATGATATGCCTGTGTACGCATATACAAAAATCACCCCCTCTTACTAAAGGGGATACACGCCCGCTGGGATGCTGATACTGACGGCTGGTGAGCTGGTGGCTGTGTGAGCGTATCCTCAGTGGTATTTTCTCCCGTCACCGTAACCTCTGACGCCTCACTCGGCTGGAGCTTTTTCGAAGAGTCTTCGACAAAGCTCTAGCCGAGCGAAACGCGTCAGAGGTTACAGTGACGGGAGAAAATACCACTGAGGATACGCTCACACAGCCACCAGCCGTCAGTATCAGCATCCCAGCGGGCGTGTATCTGGAAGGCGCATACGGCAATCAGACTGTGGAGGACGGAAACGTCCGGTGCCTCCTAGCCGATTCCTTCTTAACACGTTACTAACCTGTTGTGGAAATAGCTGTCTCATTCATTCATTCATAAAAGGACTGTGGTGAGAGCACTAATATCTTTCCGTGGCTTGATTAAGCATTTATACATACATTTGTGCGACAATTGAGACTTTCTAATCATCATACAGCAATTAATTATTCTAAACCTGCACCAGGACAATATCAAGCCTCCGTGTGGGGTTAAAAAGGACGCAAGGTTCCAGTTCAAATATGTCTGATTTTTCCACAAGATAATATGTGTTTTTTTCTTTTGAACAGTGCACTGTTTTTGATTTTAGGTAATTGATCCACCTCTACTAAGTACTATTTACCGAATTGAGCTACATATATGTTTTAAGCATTTAGAGAGATGTATTAATAGGATAGAATGTACAATTGATTAAGTGCAATTTATGTTTTAATGTTATACAGGTTGAGTATCCCATATCCAAATATTCTGAAATACGGAATATTCCGAAATACGGACTTTTTTGAGTGAGATAGTGAAACCTGTTTTTTGATGGCTCAATGTACACAAACTTTGTTTAATAGACAAAGTTATTAAAACTATTGTATTAAATGACCTTCAGGCTGTGTGTATAAGGTGTATATGAAACATTAATGAATTTGTGAACGCAGACACACTTTGTTTAATGCACAAAATGATAAAAAAATATTGGCTAAAATTACCTTCAGGCTGTGTGTATAAAGTGTATATTAGAGATGAGCGGGTTCGGTTTCTCTGAATCCGAACCCGCCAGAACTTCATGTTTTTTTTCACGGGTCCGAGCGACTCGGATCTTCCCGCCTTGCTCGGTTAACCCGAGCGCGCCCGAACGTCATCATGACGCTGTCGGATTCTCGCGAGGCTCGGATTCTATCGCGAGACTCGGATTCTATATAAGGAGCCGCGCGTCGCCGCCATTTTCACACGTGCATTGAGATTGATAGGGAGAGGACGTGGCTGGCGTCCTCTCCGTTTAGAATAGATTAGAGAGACACTTGATTTACTAATTTTGGGGAGCATTAGGAGTACTCAGTACAGTGCAGAGTTTTGCTGATAGTGACCAGTGACCACCAGTTTTATTTATAATCCGTTCTCTGCCTGAAAAAAGCGATACACAGCACACAGTGACTCAGTCACATACCATATCTGTGTGCACTGCTCAGGCTCAGGCCAGTGTGCTGCATCATCTATTATCTATATATAATATTATATATATCTGTCTGACTGCTCAGCTCTCACAGCTTATAATTGTGGGGGAGACTGGGGAGCACTACTGCAGTGCCAGTTATAGGTTATAGCAGGAGCCAGGAGTACATAATATATTATATAGTGAGTGACCACCAGACACACAGTGCAGTTTATTTAATATATCCGTTCTCTGCCTGAAAAAAGCGATACACACAGTGACTCAGTCAGTCACATACCATATCTGTGTGCACTGCTCAGGCTCAGGCCAGTGTGCTGCATCATCTATATATTATATATCTGTCTGACTGCTCAGCTCACACAGCTTATAATTGTGGGGGAGACTGGGGAGCACTACTGCAGTGCCAGTTATAGGTTATAGCAGGAGCCAGGAGTACATAATATTATATTAAAATTAAACAGTGCACACTTTTGCTGCAGGAGTGCCACTGCCAGTGTGACTAGTGACCAGTGACCTGACCACCAGTATATATAATATTAGTAGTATACTATCTCTTTATCAACCAGTCTATATATTAGCAGCAGACACAGTACAGTGCGGTAGTTCACGGCTGTGGCTACCTCTGTGTCGGCACTCGGCAGCCCGTCCATAATTGTATATACCACCTAACCGTGGTTTTTTTTTCTTTCTTTATACATACATACTAGTTACGAGTATACTATCTCTTTATCAACCAGTCTATATATTAGCAGCAGACACAGTACAGTGCGGTAGTTCACGGCTGTGGCTACCTCTGTGTCGGCACTCGGCAGCCCGTCCATAATTGTATATACCACCTAACCGTGGTTTTTTTTTCTTTCTTTATACATACATACTAGTTACGAGTATACTATCTCTTTATCAACCAGTCTATATATTAGCAGCAGACACAGTACAGTGCGGTAGTTCACGGCTGTGGCTACCTCTGTGTCGGCACTCGGCAGCCCGTCCATAATTGTATATACCACCTAACCGTGGTTTTTTTTTCTTTCTTTATACATACATACTAGTTACGAGTATACTATCGCTTTATCAACCAGTCTATATATTAGCAGCAGACACAGTACAGTGCGGTAGTTCACGGCTGTGGCTACCTCTGTGTCGGCACTCGGCAGCCCGTCCATAATTGTATATACCACCTAACCGTGGTTTTTTTTTCTTTCTTTATACATACATACTAGTTACGAGTATACTATCTCTTTATCAACCAGTCTATATATTAGCAGCAGACACAGTACAGTGCGGTAGTTCACGGCTGTGGCTACCTCTGTGTCGGCACTCGGCAGCCCGTCCATAATTGTATATACCACCTAACCGTGGTTTTTTTTTCTTTCTTTATACATACATACTAGTTACGAGTATACTATCTCTTTATCAACCAGTCTATATATTAGCAGCAGACACAGTACAGTGCGGTAGTTCACGGCTGTGGCTACCTCTGTGTCGGCACTCGGAAGCCCGTCCATAATTGTATATACCACCTAACCGTGGTTTTTTTTTCTTTCTTTATACATACATACTAGTTACGAGTATACTATCTCTTTATCAACCAGTCTATATATTAGCAGCAGACACAGTACAGTGCGGTAGTTCACGGCTGTGGCTACCTCTGTGTCGGCACTCGGCAGCCCGTCCATAATTGTATATACCACCTAACCGTGGTTTTTTTTTCTTTCTTTATACATACATACTAGTTACGAGTATACTATCTCTTTATCAACCAGTCTATATATTAGCAGCAGACACAGTACAGTGCGGTAGTTCACGGCTGTGGCTACCTCTGTGTCGGCACTCGGCAGCCCGTCCATAATTGTATATACCACCTAACCGTGGTTTTTTTTTCTTTCTTTATACATACATACTAGTTACGAGTATACTATCTCTTTATCAACCAGTCTATATATTAGCAGCAGACACAGTACAGTGCGGTAGTTCACGGCTGTGGCTACCTCTGTGTCGGCACTCGGCAGCCCGTCCATAATTGTATACTAGTATCCAATCCATCCATCTCCATTGTTTACCTGAGGTGCCTTTTAGTTGTGCCTATTAAAATATGGAGAACAAAAATGTTGAGGTTCCAAAATTAGGGAAAGATCAAGATCCAACTCCCACCTCGTGCTGAAGCTGCTGCCACTAGTCATGGCCGAGACGATGAAATGCCAGCAACGTCGTCTGCCAAGGCCGATGCCCAATGTCATAGTACAGAGCATGTCAAATCCAAAACACCAAATATCAGTAAAAAGCCTCTTTTTTTCTTTGCGTCATGTGCTGTTTGGGGAGGGTTTTTTGGAAGGGACATCCTGCGTGACACTGCAGTGCCACTCCTAGATGGGCCCGGTGTTTGTGTCGGCCACTAGGGTCGCTTATCTTACTCACACAGCGACCTCGGTGCAAATTTTAGGACTAAAAATAATATTGTGAGGTGTGAGGTATTCAGAATAGACTGAAAATGAGTGTAAATTATGGTTTTTGAGGTTAATAATACTTTGGGATCAAAATGACCCCCAAATTCTATGATTTAAGCTGTTTTTTAGTGTTTTTTGAAAAAAACACCCGAATCCAAAACACACCCGAATCCGACAAAAAAAATTCGGTGAGGTTTTGCCAAAACGCGTTCGAACCCAAAACACGGCCGCGGAACCGAACCCAAAACCAAAACACAAAACCCGAAAAATTTCAGGCGCTCATCTCTAGTGTATATGAGACATAAATGCATTCTGTGCTTAGACTTAGGTCCCATCACCATGATATCTCATTATAGTATGCAATTATTCCAAAATACGGAAAAATCCGATATCCAAAGTACCTCTGGTCCCAAGCATTTTGGATAAGGGATACGCAACCTGTATTAAATTTGTGGGGTAATTGGCACTATTTAGTGCAAATTTTATATTAAAAAATAGTATCTTCTTTATGTGTCAGCACTCATCTTATTTAAACTGGTTATTATATTCTCTTCTATATTAGCACAAAGTGAACTAGTTTAATAAGCGTTTTCTTTATTGTAATGTGGTGCAGCGCTGGACCCCAGCACCTAACAGTGGCTCCAGCTGCTGCATGCCGTGGTTGATGCCGGGGCGGGTGAGGAACAGCCAGGGGAAGGGGGAACAAAGGTATGAAGTGTATCTACCTCCTGGCCGCGTGTGGCACCGTCAGGTGGTGCCCTTCCTGAGCTTGCGCCCCTAGCAAGTGCCATCCTGGCCAATAGGTAGATACGCCTCTGCCCCCACTGTATTTTTTTCCAGATTGTAAATCATATGTGTACCAAGTTTGGTGTAATTTGCTCCAGGCATTCCAGAGTTATGCTGGAACATACACACTTGCATACATACGTTTTTATATATGTAGACTGACATCCTCCAGTTGTGCTTTTATGGTCCCCTTTTCTTCGTATTGAAACACTAGAATCCACCTCTGATTTTCATTTGTTCATTCTAAGATTAGTTGAAAGTAGAGATGTGCGGGTTCGGATTTACTCGGCTCGGCTCGTAACGCCAGAATTAACGCAAGTTCAGATTTATCCGGATTTTTCTAATTGGCTATCCAAAACATGTGACATCTGAGAGCCAATAAGATGCCTTTTTGAGAGCTGTCTAGATCCGGGTAAATACGAACCCGCATATCTCTGACTGAAAGTATAAACCCCCTAGAAACTCTGCATACACTACTGACCACAAATTATAACCCCTAACAATTCTGTGAACCAGATACTGTAAATATTATGAGTTTGAGATGGAAAGTCGCTTTTTAGCAATCATCGCATTAAATATTTTGGATATAATAATTAACAGATCCATTATCTAAACAGTAATCTTAATGAGACAGCATTTAAAATATAAAGAATATAATGTTAAAACATTATTAGAAATGTAACAATATTGAAGATGTATCTTATTAAAATTATTATGTAGCTATATCAAGGAGCTTCCTCATAATGAACATTTAATTGGAAGGTAAAGTGAGGAATTATGAAAAACTAATTTGTCATTTTTTTGCCTTAGAGCTAGAATAGGAAAATTTAAATTGAATAAGTATTAATATAGTGATATTATCCAGGCAACGTATAAATCAAGGACTTGAAATTACATTTAATTTTAATTCTAAAACATTTTGAAAACTCTATGCCTAGAATTGTTTTAAGTGATTGCCCTTTCATTATTTCATCACTTTTCACTTTTTTATATATAGATTTTGCTGCATGTTTAATACATTTTTTTTTTACATTTTAATAAATGACTTTATGGGTGGGAATTGTTGGCAAATTGTTTCCCCGAAGATTGCGAAACGGTGTGCCATTATACCAGTGGCGTAAGTTCGTCCCAGTTGCCCGGAGGCAAGATAAATATTGGTGCCCCCCCTATTTCCTATATTAAGATAAATAAATTATGCATGTGTGCGTGTGTGTGCGTGTGTGTGCGTGTGTGTGTGTGTGTGTGCGTGTGTGTGTGTGTGTGGAGTGTTCTGAAAAAAATTTATATGCTGTATTTATACATTTAATTTTATTTTAAATCACACATCTCTTAGCAGTCATACCCAGGATTAGAACCCATTACCTGTTACACTGACAGCAGACACTTTACTGATAGAGGTATTTGCTCCTGTACAGGAAGCATGAGAATTCTAAGTAACTACAGTATATGAAGTTACGTGTAATTGTTAGAGAAGTATCTTCATATACTGTAGTTAAAATTCTCATATTTCCTATACAGGAGTAAACAGCTTCATCAGTAAGGTGTCTGCTTCTAGTGTAATAGGGTGTGGTTTCTAATAGAGATGAGCGGGTTCGGTTTCTCTGAATCCGAACCCGCCAGAACTTCATGTTTTTTTTCACGGGTCCGAGCGACTCGGATCTTCCCGCCTTGCTCGGTTAACCCGAGCGCGCCCGAACGTCATCATGACGCTGTCGGATTCTCGCGAGGCTCGGATTCTATCGCGAGACTCGGATTCTATATAAGGAGCCGCGCGTCGCCGCCATTTTCACACGTGCATTGAGATTGATAGGGAGAGGACGTGGCTGGCGTCCTCTCCGTTTAGAATTAGAATAGATTAGAGAGACACTTGATTTACTAATTTTGGGGAGCATTAGGAGTACTCAGTAGTGTACAGTGCAGAGTTTTGCTGATAGTGACCAGTGACCACCACTTTTATTTATAATCCGTTCTCTGCCTGAAAAAAGCGATACACAGCACACAGTGACTCAGTCACATACCATATCTGTGTGCACTGCTCAGGCTCAGGCCAGTGTGCTGCATCATCTATATATATTATATATCTGTCTGACTGCTCAGCTCACACAGCTTATAATTGTGGGGGAGACTGGGGAGCACTACTGCAGTGCCAGTTATAGGTTATAGCAGGAGCCAGGAGTACATAATATTATATTAAAATTAAACAGTGCACACTTTTGCTGCAGGAGTGCCACTGCCAGTGTGACTAGTGACCAGTGACCTGACCACCAGTATATAATATTAGTAGTATACTATCTCTTTATCAACCAGTCTATATTAGCAGCAGACACAGTACAGTGCGGTAGCTCACGGCTGTGGCTACCTCTGTGTCGGCACTCGGCAGCCCGTCCATAATTGTATATACCAGTGACCTAACCGTGGTTTTTTTTTCTTTCTTTATACATACATACTAGTTACGAGTATACTATCTCTTTATCAACCAGTCTATATATTAGCAGCAGACACAGTACAGTGCGGTAGTTCACGGCTGTGGCTACCTCTGTGTCGGCACTCGGCAGCCCGTCCATAATTGTATATACCACCTAACCGTGGTTTTTTTTTCTTTCTTTATACATACATACTAGTTACGAGTATACTATCTCTTTATCAACCAGTCTATATATTAGCAGCAGACACAGTACAGTGCGGTAGTTCACGGCTGTGGCTACCTCTGTGTCGGCACTCGGCAGCCCGTCCATAATTGTATATACCACCTAACCGTGGTTTTTTTTTCTTTCTTTATACATACATACTAGTTACGAGTATACTATCTCTTTATCAACCAGTCTATATATTAGCAGCAGACACAGTACAGTGCGGTAGTTCACGGCTGTGGCTACCTCTGTGTCGGCACTCGGCAGCCCGTCCATAATTGTATATACCACCTAACCGTGGTTTTTTTTTCTTTCTTTATACATACATACTAGTTACGAGTATACTATCTCTTTATCAACCAGTCTATATATTAGCAGCAGACACAGTACAGTGCGGTAGTTCACGGCTGTGGCTACCTCTGTGTCGGCACTCGGCAGCCCGTCCATAATTGTATATACCACCTAACCGTGGTTTTTTTTTCTTTCTTTATACATACATACTAGTTACGAGTATACTATCTCTTTATCAACCAGTCTATATATTAGCAGCAGACACAGTACAGTGCGGTAGTTCACGGCTGTGGCTACCTCTGTGTCGGCACTCGGCAGCCCGTCCATAATTGTATATACCACCTAACCGTGGTTTTTTTTTCTTTCTTTATACATACATACTAGTTACGAGTATACTATCTCTTTATCAACCAGTCTATATATTAGCAGCAGACACAGTACAGTGCGGTAGTTCACGGCTGTGGCTACCTCTGTGTCGGCACTCGGCAGCCCGTCCATAATTGTATATACCACCTAACCGTGGTTTTTTTTTCTTTCTTTATACATACATACTAGTTACGAGTATACTATCTCTTTATCAACCAGTCTATATATTAGCAGCAGACACAGTACAGTGCGGTAGTTCACGGCTGTGGCTACCTCTGTGTCGGCACTCGGCAGCCCGTCCATAATTGTATATACCACCTAACCGTGGTTTTTTTTTCTTTCTTTATACATACATACTAGTTACGAGTATACTATCTCTTTATCAACCAGTCTATATATTAGCAGCAGACACAGTACAGTGCGGTAGTTCACGGCTGTGGCTACCTCTGTGTCGGCACTCGGCAGCCCGTCCATAATTGTATATACCACCTAACCGTGGTTTTTTTTTCTTTCTTTATACATACATACTAGTTACGAGTATACTATCTCTTTATCAACCAGTCTATATATTAGCAGCAGACACAGTACAGTGCGGTAGTTCACGGCTGTGGCTACCTCTGTGTCGGCACTCGGCAGCCCGTCCATAATTGTATATACCACCTAACCGTGGTTTTTTTTTCTTTCTTTATACATACATACTAGTTACGAGTATACTATCTCTTTATCAACCAGTCTATATATTAGCAGCAGACACAGTACAGTGCGGTAGTTCACGGCTGTGGCTACCTCTGTGTCGGCACTCGGCAGCCCGTCCATAATTGTATATACCACCTAACCGTGGTTTTTTTTTCTTTCTTTATACATACATACTAGTTACGAGTATACTATCTCTTTATCAACCAGTCTATATATTAGCAGCAGACACAGTACAGTGCGGTAGTTCACGGCTGTGGCTACCTCTGTGTCGGCACTCGGCAGCCCGTCCATAATTGTATATACCACCTAACCGTGGTTTTTTTTTCTTTCTTTATACATACATACTAGTTACGAGTATACTATCTCTTTATCAACCAGTCTATATATTAGCAGCAGACACAGTACAGTGCGGTAGTTCATGGCTGTGGCTACCTCTGTGTCGGCACTCGGCAGCCCGTCCATAATTGTATATACCACCTAACCGTGGTTTTTTTTTCTTTCTTTATACATACATACTAGTTACGAGTATACTATCTCTTTATCAACCAGTCTATATATTAGCAGCAGACACAGTACAGTGCGGTAGTTCACGGCTGTGGCTACCTCTGTGTCGGCACTCGGCAGCCCGTCCATAATTGTATATACCACCTAACCGTGGTTTTTTTTTCTTTCTTTATACATACATACTAGTTACGAGTATACTATCTCTTTATCAACCAGTCTATATATTAGCAGCAGACACAGTACAGTGCGGTAGTTCACGGCTGTGGCTACCTCTGTGTCGGCACTCGGCAGCCCGTCCATAATTGTATATACCACCTAACCGTGGTTTTTTTTTCTTTCTTTATACATACATACTAGTTACGAGTATACTATCTCTTTATCAACCAGTCTATATATTAGCAGCAGACACAGTACAGTGCGGTAGTTCACGGCTGTGGCTACCTCTGTGTCGGCACTCGGCAGCCCGTCCATAATTGTATATACCACCTAACCGTGGTTTTTTTTTTCTTTCTTTATACATACATACTAGTTACGAGTATACTATCTCTTTATCAACCAGTCTATATATTAGCAGCAGACACAGTACAGTGCGGTAGTTCACGGCTGTGGCTACCTCTGTGTCGGCACTCGGCAGCCCGTCCATAATTGTATACTAGTATCCAATCCATCAATCTCCATTGTTTACCTGAGGTGCCTTTTAGTTGTGCCTATTAAAATATGGAGAACAAAAATGTTGAGGTTCCAAAATTAGGGAAAGATCAAGATCCACTTCCACCTCGTGCTGAAGCTGCTGCCACTAGTCATGGCCGAGACGATGAAATGCCAGCAACGTCGTCTGCCAAGGCCGATGCCCAATGGCATAGTACAGAGCATGTCAAAACCAAAACCCCAAATATCAGTAAAAAAAGGACTCCAAAACCTAAAATAAAATTGTCGGAGGAGAAGCGTAAACTTGCCAATATGCCATTTACCACACGGAGTGGCAAGGAACGGCTGAGGCCCTGGCCTATGTTCATGGCTAGTGGTTCAGCTTCACATGAGGATGGAAGCACTCAGCCTCTCGCTAGAAAACTGAAAAGACTCAAGCTGGCAAAAGCACCGCAAAGAACTGTGCGTTCTTTGAAATCCCAAATCCACAAGGAGAGTCCAATTGTGTCGGTTGCGATGCCTGACCTTCCCAACACTGGACGTGAAGAGCATGCGCCTTCCACCATTTGCACGCCCCCTGCAAGTGCTGGAAGGAGCACCCGCAGTCCAGTTCCTGATAGTCAGATTGAAGATGTCAGTGTTGAAGTACACCAGGATGAGGAGGATATGGGTGTTGCTGGCGCTGGGGAGGAAATTGACCAGGAGGATTCTGATGGTGAGGTGGTTTGTTTAAGTCAGGCACCCGGGGAGACACCTGTTGTCCGTGGGAGGAATATGGCCGTTGACATGCCAGGTGAAAATACCAAAAAAATCAGCTCTTCGGTGTGGAGGTATTTCACCAGAAATGCGGACAACAGGTGTCAAGCCGTGTGTTCCCTTTGTCAAGCTGTAATAAGTAGGGGTAAGGACGTTAACCACCTCGGAACATCCTCCCTTATACGTCACCTGCAGCGCATTCATAATAAGTCAGTGACAAGTTCAAAAACTTTGGGTGACAGCGGAAGCAGTCCACTGACCAGTAAATCCCTTCCTCTTGTAACCAAGCTCACGCAAACCACCCCACCAACTCCCTCAGTGTCAATTTCCTCCTTCCCCAGGAATGCCAATAGTCCTGCAGGCCATGTCACTGGCAATTCTGACGAGTCCTCTCCTGCCTGGGATTCCTCCGATGCATCCTTGCGTGTAACGCCTACTGCTGCTGGCGCTGCTGTTGTTGCCGCTGGGAGTCGATGGTCATCCCAGAGGGGAAGTCGTAAGCCCACTTGTACTACTTCCAGTAAGCAATTGACTGTTCAACAGTCCTTTGCGAGGAAGATGAAATATCACAGCAGTCATCCTACTGCAAAGCGGATAACTGAGTCCTTGACAACTATGTTGGTGTTAGACGTGCGTCCGGTATCCGCCGTTAGTTCACAGGGAACTAGACAATTTATTGAGGCAGTGTGCCCCCGTTACCAAATACCATCTAGGTTCCACTTCTCTAGGCAGGCGATACCGAGAATGTACACGGACGTCAGAAAAAGACTCACCAGTGTCCTAAAAAATACAGTTGTACCCAATGTCCACTTAACCACGGACATGTGGACAAGTGGAGCAGGGCAGGGTCAGGACTATATGACTGTGACAGCCCACTGGGTAGATGTATGGACTCCCGCCGCAAGAACAGCAGCGGCGGCACCAGTAGCAGCATCTCGCAAACGCCAACTCTTTCCTAGGCAGGCTACGCTTTGTATCACCGCTTTCCAGAATACGCACACAGCTGAAAACCTCTTACGGCAACTGAGGAAGATCATCGCGGAATGGCTTACCCCAATTGGACTCTCCTGTGGATTTGTGGCATCGGACAACGCCAGCAATATTGTGTGTGCATTAAATATGGGCAAATTCCAGCACGTCCCATGTTTTGCACATACCTTGAATTTGGTGGTGCAGAATTTTTTAAAAAACGACAGGGGCGTGCAAGAGATGCTGTCGGTGGCCAGAAAAATTGCGGGACACTTTCGGCGTACAGGCACCACGTACAGAAGACTGGAGCACCACCAAAAACTACTGAACCTGCCCTGCCATCATCTGAAGCAAGAAGTGGTAACGAGGTGGAATTCAACCCTCTATATGCTTCAGAGGTTGGAGGAGCAGCAAAAGGCCATTCAAGCCTATACAATTGAGCACGATATAGTAGGTGGAATGCACCTGTCTCAAGTGCAGTGGAGAATGATTTCAACGTTGTGCAAGGTTCTGATGCCCTTTAAACTTGCCACACGTGAAGTCAGTTCAGACACTGCCAGCCTGAGTCAGGTCATTCCCCTCATCAGGCTTTTGCAGAAGAAGCTGGAGGCATTGAAGAAGGAGCTAAAAGGGAGCGATTCCGCTAGGCATGTGGGACTTGTGGATGCAGCCCTTAATTCGCTTAACAAGGATTCACGGGTGGTCAATCTGTTGAAATCAGAGCACTACATTTTGGCCACCGTGCTCGATCCTAGATTTAAAGCCTACCTTGGATCTCTCTTTCCGGCAGACACAGGTCTGCTGGGGTTGAAAGACCTGCTGGTGACAAAATTGTCAAGTCAAGCGGAACGCGACCTGTCAACATCTCCTCCTTCACATTCTCCCGCAACTGGGGGTGCGAGGAAAAGGCTCAGAATTCCGAGCCCACCCGCTGGCGGTGATGCAGGGCAGTCTGGAGCGACTGCTGATGCTGACATCTGGTCCGGACTGAAGGACCTGACAACGATTACGGACATGTCGTCTACTGTCACTGCATATGATTCTCTCAACATTGATAGAATGGTGGAGGATTATATGAGTGACCGCATCCAAGTAGGCACGTCACACAGTCCGTACTTATACTGGCAGGAAAAAGAGGCAATTTGGAGGCCCTTGCACAAACTGGCTTTATTCTACCTAAGTTGCCCTCCCACAAGTGTGTACTCCGAAAGAGTGTTTAGTGCCGCCGCTCACCTTGTCAGCAATCGGCGTACGAGGTTACATCCAGAAAATGTGGAGAAGATGATGTTCATTAAAATGAATTAGAATCAATTCCTCCGCGGAGACATTGACCAGCAGCAATTGCCTCCACAAAGTACACAGGGAGCTGAGATGGTGGATTCCAGTGGGGACGAATTGATAATCTGTGAGGAGGGGGATGTACACGGTGATATATCGGAGGGTGAAGATGAGGTGGACATCTTGCCTCTGTAGAGCCAGTTTGTGCAAGGAGAGATTAATTGCTTCTTTTTTGGGGGGGGTCCAAACCAACCCGTCATATCAGTCACAATCGTGTGGCAGACCCTGTCACTGAAATGATGGGTTGGTTAAAGTGTGCATGTCCTGTTTTGTTTATACAACATAAGGGTGGGTGGGAGGGCCCAAGGACAATTCCATCTTGCACCTCTTTTTTCTTTTCTTTTTCTTTGCATCATGTGCTGATTGGGGAGGGTTTTTTGGAAGGGACATCCTGCGTGACACTGCAGTGCCACTCCTAGATGGGCCCGGTGTTTGTGTCGGCCACTAGGGTCGCTTATCTTACTCACACAGCGACCTCGGTGCAAATTTTAGGACTAAAAATAATATTGTGAGGTGTGAGGTATTCAGAATAGACTGAAAATGAGTGTAAATTATGGTTTTTGAGGTTAATAATACTTTGGGATCAAAATGACCCCCAAATTCTATGATTTAAGCTGTTTTTTAGTGTTTTTGGAAAAAAACACCCGAATCCAAAACACACCCGAATCCGACAAAAAAAATTCGGTGAGGTTTTGCCAAAACGCGTTCGAACCCAAAACACGGCCGCGGAACCGAACCCAAAACCAAAACACAAAACCCGAAAAATTTCAGGCGCTCATCTCTAGTTTCTAATCCTGGGTGTGATACTTGTAAAATGTGTATAATAAAGAGGGTGTGATTTGTAAGGTGTAGGGACCAGTGAGGAAGTCAGCCACTGAAAAGACAACGACAGATATCAATTAACTTAATTCAATGGTGTCACAGAATGGGAGGAGAGGTGCCCCCTTCAGAGCAGGAGCCCGATGGCAGATGACTCCGTTGCCTCCCAGAGTTCTGCCTCTGCGTTGCACGCTTCACCAGAAATTGAATTCATGCCTATATATCTTTTTAATATTAACTCCCATGAGCAGGGCCAGTGCTAGGGTGTTTGTCACCCCCTTGCAAACTATAAATTTGTGCCCTCCCATACTTCACAAAGGGTCAGCGCATAATGCCCGCCAGTAGTACAGTCCTTATATATAATACCCCCCCAGTAGTAGCATCCTTATACGTAATGCCCCCCAGTAGTAGCGTCCTTATACGCAATGCTTGGCAGTAGTAGCATCATTATACGTAATGCCCGACAGTAGTAGCATCCTTATACGCAATGCTTGACAGTAGTAGCATCCTTATACGTAATGCCCGGCAGTAGTAGCATCCTTATACGCAATGCTTGGCAGTAGTAGCATCCTTATATGTAATGCCCGGCAGTAGTAGCATCCTTATACGTAATGCCCGGCAGTAGTAGCATGCTTATACGCAATGCTCCCCCAGTAGTAGCATCCTTATACGCAATGCTTGGCAGTAGTAGCATCCTTATACGTAATGCCCGGCAGTAGTAGCATCCTTATACATAATGCTCGGCAGTAGTAGCATCCTTATACGTAATGCTCGGCAGTAGTAGCATCATTATACGCAATGCTTGGCAGTAGTAGCATCCTTATACGTAATGCTCGGCAGTAGTAGCATCCTTATACGTAATGCCCGGCAGTAGTAGCATCCTTATATGTAATGCTCGGCAGTAGTAGCATCCTTATATGTAATGCTCGGCAGCAGTAGCATCATTGGGGGTCATTCCGAGTTGTTCGCTCGTTATTTTTTTAACGCAACGGAGCGATTAGTCGCTAATGCGCATGCGCAATGTCCGCAGTGCGACTGCGCCAAGTAAATTTGCTATGCAGTTAGGTATTTTACTCATGGCATTACGAGGTTTTTTCTTCGTTCTGGTGATCGTAATGTGATTGACAGGAAGTGGGTGTTTCTGGGCGGAAACAGGCCGTTTTATGGGAGTGTGCGAAAAAACGCTACCGTTTCTGGGAAAAACGCGGGAGTGGCTGGAGAAACGGAGGAGTGTCTGGGCGAACGCTGGGTGTGTTTGTGACGTCAAACCAGGAACGAAACTGACTGAACTGATCGCAGATGCCGAGTAAGTCTGGAGCTACTCAGAAACTGCTAAGAAGTGTCTATTCGCAATTCTGCTAATCTTTCGTTCGCAATTTTGATAAGCTAAGATTCACTCCAAGTAGGCGGCGGCTTAGCGTGTGCAAAGCTGCTAAAAGCAGCTTGCGAGCGAACAACTCGGAATGACCCCCATTATATGCAATGCTTGGCAGTAGTAGCATCCTTATACGTAATGCCCCCCCAGTAGTAGCATCCTTATACGTAATGCCCAGCAGTAGTAGTATCCTTATACGTAATGCCCGGCAGTAGTAGTATCCTTATACGCAATGCTTGGCAGTAGTAGCATCCTTATACGTAATGCTTGGCAGTAGTAGCATCATTATAGGCAATGCTTGGCAGTAGTAGCATCCTTATACGCAATGCTTGGCAGTAGTAGCATCCTTATACGTAATGCTTGGCAGTAGTAGCATCCTTATACGTAATGCCCCCCCCAGTAGTAGCATCCTTATACGTAAAGCCCCCCAGTAGTAGCATCCTTATACGCAATGCTTGGCAGTAGTAGCATCATTATACGTAATGCCCGACAGTAGTAGCATCCTTATACGCAATGCTTGACAGTAGTAGCATCCTTATACGTAATGCCCGGCAGTAGTAGCATCCTTATACGCAATGCTTGGCAGTAGTAGCATCCTTATATGTAATGCCCGGCAGTAGTAGCATCCTTATACGTAATGCCCGGCAGTAGTAGCATGCTTATACGCAATGCTCCCCCAGTAGTTGCATCCTTATACGCAATGCTTGGCAGTAGTAGCATCCTTATACGTAATGCCCGGCAGTAGTAGCATCCTTATACGTAATGCTCGGCAGTAGTAGCATCCTTATACGTAATGCTCGGCAGTAGTAGCATCATTATACGCAATGCTTGGCAGTAGTAGCATCCTTATACGTAATGCTCGGCAGTAGTAGCATCCTTATACGTAATGCCCGGCAGTAGTAGCATCCTTGGCCCTCATTCCGAGTTGTTCGCTCGGTAAATTTCATCGCATCGCAGCGTTTTTCTGCTTAGTACGCATGCGCAATGTTCGCACTGCGACTGCGCCAAGTAATTTTGCTATGAAGATAGTTTTTTTACTCACGGCTTTTTCTTCGCTCCGGCGAGCGTAATGTGATTGACAGGAAATGGGTGTTACTGGGCGGAAACACGGCGTTTTATGGGCGTGTGGATGAAAACGCTACCGTTTCCGGAAAAAACGCAGGAGTGGCTGGAGAAACGGGGGAGTGTCTGGGCGAACGCAGGGTGTGTTTGTGACGTCAAACCAGGAACGACAAGCACTGAACTGTTCGCAGATGCCGAGTAAGTCTGAAGCTACTCTGAAACTGCTAAGTAGTTTGTAATCGCAATATTGCGAATACATAGTTCGCAATTTTAAGAAGCTAAGATTCACTCCCAGTAGGCGGCGGCTTAGCGTGTGTAACTCTGCTAAAATCGCCTTGCGAGCGATCAACTCGGAATGAGGGCCTTTATACGTAATGCTCGGCAGTAGTAGCATCCTTATACGTAATGCTCGGCAGCAGTAGCATCATTGGGGGTCATTCCGAGTTGTTCGCTCGTTATTTTTTTAACGCAACGGAGCGATTAGTCGCTAATGCGCATGCGCAATGTCCGCAGTGCGACTGCGCCAAGTAAATTTGCTATGCAGTTAGGTATTTTACTCATGGCATTACGAGGTTTTTTCTTCGTTCTGGTGATCGTAATGTGATTGACAGGAAGTGGGTGTTTCTGGGCGGAAACAGGCCGTTTTATGGGAGTGTGCGAAAAAACGCTACCGTTTCTGGGAAAAACGCGGGAGTGGCTGGAGAAACGGAGGAGTGTCTAGGCGAACGCTGGGTGTGTTTGTGACGTCAAACTAGGAACGAAACTGACTGAACTGATCGCAGCTGCCGAGTAAGTCTGGAGCTACTCAGAAACTGCTAAGAAGTGTCTATTCGCAATTCTGCTAATCTTTCGTTTGCAATTTTGATAAGCTAAGATTCACTCCAAGTAGGCGGCGGCTTAGCGTGTGCAAAGCCGCTAAAAGCAGCTTGCGAGCGAACAACTCGGAATGACCCCCATTATACGCAATACTTGGCAGTAGTAGCATCCTTATACGTAATGCCCCCCCCAGTAGTAGCATCCTTATACGTAATGCCCGGCAGTAGTAGCATCCTTATACGTAATGCCCGGCAGTAGTAGCATCCTTATACGCAATGCTTGGCAGTAGTAGCATTCTTATACGTAATGCTTGGCAGTAGTAGCATCATTATACGCAATGCTTGGCAGTAGCAGCATCCTTATACGCAATGCTTGGCAGTAGTAGCATCCTTATACGTAATGCTTGGCAGTAGTAGCATCCTTATACGTAATGCCCCCCCCCCCCAGTAGTAGCATCCTTATACGTAATGCCCCCCAGTAGTAGCATCCTTATACGCAATGCCCGGCAGTAGTAGCATCCTTATACGTAATGCCCCCCAGTAGTAGCATCCTTATACGCAATGCTTGGCAGTAGTAGCATCCTTATACGTAATGCCCGGCAGTAGTAGCATCCTTATACGTAATGCCCGGCAGTAGTAGCATCCTTATACGTAATACCCGGCAGTAGTAGCATCCTTATACGTAATGCCCGGCAGTAGTAGCATCCTTATACGTAATGCCCGGCAGTAGTAGCATCATTATACGCAATGCTTGGCAGTAGTAGCATCCTTATACGCAATGCTCCCCCAGTAGTAGCATCCTTATACGTAATGCCCCCCCAGTAGTAGCATCCTTATACGTAATGCTTGGCAGTAGTAGCATCATTATACGTAATGCCCGGCAGTAGTAGCATCCTTATACGCAATGCTTGGCAGTAGTAGTATCCTTATACGTAATGCCTGGCAGTAGTAGCATCCTTTAACGCAATGCTTGGCAGTAGTAGCATCATTATACGTAATGCCCGGCAGTAGTAGCATCCTTATACGCAATGCCCGGCAGTAGTAGCATCATTATACATAATGCCTGGCAGTAGTAGCATCCTTATACGTAATGCCCGGCAGTAGTAGCATCCTTATACGCAATGCTTGGCAGTAGTAGCATCCTTATACGTAATGCCCGGCAGTAGTAGCATCCTTATACGCAATGCTCCCCCAGTAGTAGCATCCTTATACGCAATGCTTGGCAGAAGTAGCATCCTTATACGCAATGCTCCCCCAGTAGTAGCATCCTTATACGCAATGCTTGGCAGTAGTAGCATCCTTATACGTAATGCCCGGCAGTAGTAGCATCCTTATACGCAATGCTTGGCAGTAGTAGCATCCTTATACGTAATGCCCGGCAGTAGTAGCATCCTTATACGCAATGCTCCCCCAGTAGTAGCATGCTTATACGTAATGCTCGGCAGTAGTAGCATCCTTATACGCAATGCTTGGCAGTAGTAGCATCCTTATACGTAATGCCCCCCCCAGTAGTAGCATCCTTATACGTAATGCCCCCCAGTAGTAGCATCCTTATACGCAATGCCCGGCAGTAGTAGCATCCTTATACGTAATGCCCCCCAGTAGTAGCATCCTTATACGCAATGCTTGGCAGTAGTAGCATCCTTATACGTAATGCCCGGCAGTAGTAGCATCCTTATACGTAATGCCCGGCAGTAGTAGCATCCTTATACGTAATGCCCGGCAGTAGTAGCATCCTTATACGTAATGCCCGGCAGTAGTAGCATCCTTATACGTAATGCCCGGCAGTAGTAGCATCATTATACGCAATGCTTGGCAGTAGTAGCATCCTTATACGCAATGCTCCCCCAGTAGTAGCATCCTTATACGTAATGCCCCCCCAGTAGTAGCATCCTTATACGTAATGCTTGGCAGTAGTAGCATCATTATACGTAATGCCCGGCAGTAGTAGCATCCTTATACGCAATGCTTGGCAGTAGTAGTATCCTTATACGTAATGCCTGGCAGTAGTAGCATCCTCTAACGCAATGCTTGGCAGTAGTAGCATCATTATACGTAATGCCCGGCAGTAGTAGCATCTTTATACGCAATGCTCGGCAGTAGTAGCATCATTATACATAATGCCTGGCAGTAGTAGCATCCTTATACGTAATGCCCGGCAGTAGTAGCATCCTTATACGCAATGCTTGGCAGTAGTAGCATCCTTATACGTAATGCCCGGCAGTAGTAGCATCCTTATACGCAATGCTTGGCAGTAGTAGCATCCTTATACGTAATGCCCGGCAGTAGTAGCATCCTTATACGCAATGCTCCCCCAGTAGTAGCATCCTTATACGCAATGCTTGGCAGTAGTAGCATCCTTATACGCAATGCTCCCCCAGTAGTAGCATCCTTATACGCAATGCTTGGCAGTAGTAGCATACTTATACGTAATGCCCGGCAGTAGTAGCATCCTTATACGCAATGCTTGGCAGTAGTAGCATCCTTATACGTAATGCCCGGCAGTAGTAGCATCCTTATACGCAATGCTCCCCCAGTAGTAGCATCCTTATACGTAATGCTCGGCAGTAGTAGCATCCTTATACGCAATGCTTGGCAGTAGTAGCATCCTTATACGTAATGCCCCCCCCCCAGTAGTAGCATCCTTATACGTAATGCCCCCCAGTAGTAGCATCCTTATACGCAATGCCCGGCAGTAGTAGCATCCTTATACGTAATGCCCCCCAGTAGTAGCATCCTTATACGCAATATTTGGCAGTAGTAGCATCCTTATACGTAATGCCCGGCAGTAGTAGCATCCTTATACGTAATGCCCGGCAGTAGTAGCATCCTTATACGTAATGCCCGGCAGTAGTAGCATCCTTATACGTAATGCCCGGCAGTAGTAGCATCCTTATACGTAATGCCCGGCAGTAGTAGCATCATTATACGCAATGCTTGGCAGTAGTAGCATCCTTATACGCAATGCTCCCCCAGTAGTAACATCCTTATACGTAATGCCCCCCCAGTAGTAGCATCCTTATACGTAATGCTTGGCAGTAGTAGCATCATTGGCCCTCATTCCGAGTTGTTCGCTCGCAAGGCGATTTTAGCAGTATTGCACACGCTAAGCCGCCGCCTACTGGGAGTGAATGTTAGCTTCTTAAAATTGCAATGAAAGATTTGCAATATTGCGATTACACATCTCGTAGCAGTTTCAGAGTAGCTTCAGACTTACTCGGCATCTGCGATCAGTTCAGTGCTTATCGTTCCTGGTTTGACGTCACAAACACACCTAGCATTCGCCCAGACACTCCTCCGTTTCTCCAGCCACTCCCGCATTTTTTCCGGAAACGGTAGCGTTTTTTCCCACGCGCCCATAAAACGGCCTGTTTCCGCCCAGTAACACCCATTTCCTGTCAATCACACTACGATCGCCTGAGCGAAGAAAAAGCCCTGAGTAAAAATCCAAACTTCATAGCAAATTTACTTGGCGCAGTCGCAGTGCGGACATTGCGCATGCGCACTAAGCGGAAAAACGCTGCGATGCGAAGAAATTTTCCGAGCGAACGACTCGGAATGACCTCCATTATACGTAATGCCCGGCAGTAGTAGCATCCTTATACGCAATGCTTGGCAGTAGTAGTATCCTTATACGTAATGCCTGGCAGTAGTAGCATCCTTATACGCAATGCTTGGCAGTAGTAGCATCATTATATGTAATGCCCGGCAGTAGTAGCATTCTTATACGCAATGCTTGGCAGTAGTAGCATCATTATATGTAATGCCCGGCAGTAGTAGCATCCTTATACGCAATGCTTGGCAGTAGTAGCATCCTTATACGTAATGCCCGGCAGTAGTAGCATCCTTATACGCAATGCTCCCCCAGTAGTAGCATCCTTATACGCAATGCTTGGCAGTAGTAGCATCCTTATACGCAATGCTCCCCCAGTAGTAGCATCCTTATACGCAATGCTTGGCAGTAGTAGCATCCTTATACGTAATGCCCGGCAGTAGTAGCATCCTTATACGCAATGCTTGGCAGTAGTAGCATCCTTATACGTAATGCCCGGCAGTAGTAGCATCCGTATACGCAATGCTCCCCCAGTAGTAGCATCCTTATACGTAATGCTCGGCAGTAGTAGCATCCTTATACGTAATGCCCGGCAGTAGTAGCATCCTTATACGTAATGCTCGGCAGTAGTAGCATCCTTATACGTAATGCTCGGCAGTAGTAGCATCCTTATACGTAATGCTCGGTAGTAGTAGCATCCTTATACGTAATGCTCGGCAGTAGTAGCATCATTATACGTAATGCCCGGCAGTAGTAGCATCCTTATACGTAATGCTCGGCAGTAGTAGCATCCGTATACGCAATGCTCCCCCAGTAGTAGCATACTTATACGTAATGCTCGGCAGTAGTAGCATCCTTATACGTAATGCCCGGCAGTAGTAGCATCCTTATACGTAATGCTCGGCAGTAGTAGCATCCTTATACGTAATGCTCGGCAGTAGTAGCATCCTTATACGTAATGCTCGGCAGTAGTAGCATCCTTATACGTAATGCTCGGCAGTAGTAGCATCCTTATACGCAATGCTCCCCCAGTAGTAGCATCCTTATACGCAATGCTTGGCAGTAGTAGCATCCTTATACGCAATGCTCCCCCAGTAATAGCATCCTTATACGCAATGCTTGGCAGTAGTAGCATCCTTATACGTAATGCCCGGCAGTAGTAGCATCCTTATACGCAATGCTTGGCTGTAGTAGCATCCTTATACGTAATGCCCGGCAGTAGTAGCATCCGTATACGCAATGCTCCCCCAGTAGTAGCATCCTTATACGTAATGCTCGGCAGTAGTAGCATCCTTATACGTAATGCCCGGCAGTAGTTGCATCCTTATACGCAATGCTTGGCAGTAGTAGCATCCTTATACGTAATGCCCGGCAGTAGTAGCATCCTTATACGTAATGCTCGGCAGTAGTAGCATCCTTATACGTAATGCTCGGCAGTAGTAGCATCATTATACGCAATGCTTGGCAGTAGTAGCATCCTTATACGTAATGCTCGGCAGTAGTAGCATCCTTATACGTAATGCCCGGCAGTAGTAGCATCCTTGGCCCTCATTCCGAGTTGTTCGCTCGGTAAATTTCATCGCATCGCAGCGTTTTTCTGCTTAGTACGCATGCGCAATGTTCGCACTGCGACTGCGCCAAGTAATTTTGTTATGAAGATAGTTTTTTTACTCACGGCTTTTTCTTCGCTCCGGCGAGCGTAATGTGATTGACAGGAAATGGGTGTTACTGGGCGGAAACACGGCGTTTTATGGGCATGTGGATAAAAACGCTACCGTTTCCGGAAAAAACGCAGGAGTGGCTGGAGAAACGGGGGAGTGTCTGGGCGAACGCTGGGTGTGTTTGTGACGTCAAACCAGGAACGACAAGCACTGAACTGTTCGCAGATGCCGAGTAAGTCTGAAGCTACTCTGAAACTGCTAAGTAGTTTGAAATCGCAATATTGCGAATACATCGTTCGCAATTTTAAGAAGCTAAGATTCACTCCCAGTAGGCGGCGGCTTAGCGTGTGTAACTCTGCTAAAATCGCCTTGCGAGCGATCAACTCGGAATGAGGGCCTTTATACGTAATGCTCGGCAGTAGTAGCATCCTTATACGTAATGCTCGGCAGCAGTAGCATCATTGGGGGTCATTCCGAGTTGTTCGCTCGTTATTTTTTTAACGCAACGGAGCGATTAGTCGCTAATGCGCATGCGCAATGTCCGCAGTGCGACTGCGCCAAGTAAATTTGCTATGCAGTTAGGTATTTTACTCATGGCATTACGAGGTTTTTTCTTCGTTCTGGTGATCGTAATGTGATTGACAGGAAGTGGGTGTTTCTGGGCGGAAACAGGCCGTTTTATGGGAGTGTGCGAAAAAACGCTACCGTTTCTGGGAAAAACGCGGGAGTGGCTGGAGAAACGGAGGAGTGTCTAGGCGAACGCTGGGTGTGTTTGTGACGTCAAACCAGGAACGAAACTGACTGAACTGATCGCAGCTGCCGAGTAAGTCTGGAGCTACTCAGAAACTGCTAAGAAGTGTCTATTCGCAATTCTGCTAATCTTTCGTTCGCAATTTTGATAAGCTAAGATTCACTCCAAGTAGGCGGCGGCTTAGCGTGTGCAAAGCTGCTAAAAGCAGCTTGCGAGCGAACAACTCGGAATGACCCCCATTATACGCAATACTTGGCAGTAGTAGCATCCTTATACGTAATGCCCCCCCCAGTAGTAGCATCCTTATACGTAATGCCCGGCAGTAGTAGCATCCTTATACGTAATGCCCGGCAGTAGTAGCATCCTTATACGCAATGCTTGGCAGTAGTAGCATTCTTATACGTAATGCTTGGCAGTAGTAGCATCATTATACGCAATGCTTGGCAGTAGCAGCATCCTTATACGCAATGCTTGGCAGTAGTAGCATCCTTATACGTAATGCTTGGCAGTAGTAGCATCCTTATACGTAATGCCCCCCCCCAGTAGTAGCATCCTTATACGTAATGCCCCCCAGTAGTAGCATCCTTATACGCAATGCCCGGCAGTAGTAGCATCCTTATACGTAATGCCCCCCAGTAGTAGCATCCTTTTACGCAATGCTTGGCAGTAGTAGCATCCTTATACGTAATGCCCGGCAGTAGTAGCATCCTTATACGTAATGCCCGGCAGTAGTAGCATCCTTATACGTAATGCCCGGCAGTAGTAGCATCCTTATACGTAATGCCCGGAAGTAGTAGCATCCTTATACGTAATGCCCGGCAGTAGTAGCATCATTATACGCAATGCTTGGCAGTAGTAGCATCCTTATACGCAATGCTCCCCCAGTAGTAGCATCCTTATACGTAATGCCCCCCCAGTAGTAGCATCCTTATACGTAATGCTTGGCAGTAGTAGCATCATTATACGTAATGCCCGGCAGTAGTAGCATCCTTATACGCAATGCTTGGCAGTAGTAGTATCCTTATACGTAATGCCTGGCAGTAGTAGCATCCTTTAACGCAATGCTTGGCAGTAGTAGCATCATTATACGTAATGCCCGGCAGTAGTAGCATCCTTATACGCAATGCCCGGCAGTAGTAGCATCATTATACATAATGCCTGGCAGTAGTAGCATCCTTATACGTAATGCCCGGCAGTAGTAGCATCCTTATACGCAATGCTTGGCAGTAGTAGCATCCTTATACGTAATGCCCGGCAGTAGTAGCATCCTTATACGCAATGCTCCCCCAGTAGTAGCATCCTTATACGCAATGCTTGGCAGTAGTAGCATCCTTATACGCAATGCTCCCCCAGTAGTAGCATCCTTATACGCAATGCTTGGCAGTAGTAGCATCCTTATACGTAATGCCCGGCAGTAGTAGCATCCTTATACGCAATGCTTGGCAGTAGTAGCATCCTTATACGTAATGCCCGGCAGTAGTAGCATCCTTATACGCAATGCTCCCCCAGTAGTAGCATCCTTATACGTAATGCTCGGCAGTAGTAGCATCCTTATACGCAATGCTTGGCAGTAGTAGCATCCTTATACGTAATGCCCCCCCCAGTAGTAGCATCCTTATACGTAATGCCCCCCAGTAGTAGCATCCTTATACGCAATGCCCGGCAGTAGTAGCATCCTTATACGTAATGCCCCCCAGTAGTAGCATCCTTATACGCAATGCTTGGCAGTAGTAGCATCCTTATACGTAATGCCCGGCAGTAGTAGCATCCTTATACGTAATGCCCGGCAGTAGTAGCATCCTTATACGTAATGCCCGGCAGTAATAGCATCCTTATACGTAATGCCCGGCAGTAGTAGCATCCTTATACGTAATGCCCGGCAGTAGTAGCATCATTATACGCAATGCTTGGCAGTAGTAGCATCCTTATACGCAATGCTCCCCCAGTAGTAGCATCCTTATACGTAATGCCCCCCCAGTAGTAGCATCCTTATACGTAATGCTTGGCAGTAGTAGCATCATTATACGTAATGCCCGGCAGTAGTAGCATCCTTATACGCAATGCTTGGCAGTAGTAGTATCCTTATACGTAATGCCTGGCAGTAGTAGCATCCTCTAACGCAATGCTTGGCAGTAGTAGCATCATTATACGTAATGCCCGGCAGTAGTAGCATCTTTATACGCAATGCCCGGCAGTAGTAGCATCATTATACATAATGCCTGGCAGTAGTAGCATCATTATATGTAATGCCCGGCAGTAGTAGCATCCTTATACGCAATGCTTGGCAGTAGTAGCATCCTTATACGTAATGCCCGGCAGTAGTAGCATCCTTATACGCAATGCTCCCCCAGTAGTAGCATCCTTATACGCAATGCTTGGCAGTAGTAGCATCCTTATACGCAATGCTCCCCCAGTAGTAGCATCCTTATACGCAATGCTTGGCAGTAGTAGCATCCTTATACGTAATGCCCGGCAGTAGTAGCATCCTTATACGCAATGCTTGGCAGTAGTAGCATCCTTATACGTAATGCCCGGCAGTAGTAGCATCCGTATACGCAATGCTCCCCCAGTAGTAGCATCCTTATACGTAATGCTCGGCAGTAGTAGCATCCTTATACGCAATACTTGGCAGTAGTAGCATCCTTATACGCAATGCTTGGCAGTAGTAGCATCCTTATACGTAATGCCCCCCAGCAGTAGCGTCCTTATACGCAATGCTCCCCCAGTAGTAGCATCCGTAAACATAATGCCCCCCCCAGTAGTAGCATCCTTATACGCAATGCTTGGCAGTAGTAGCATCCTTATACGTAATGCCCCCCAGTAGTAGCATCCTTATATGCAATGCTTGGCAGTAGTAGCATCCTTATACGCAATGCTTGGCAGTAGTAGCATCCTTATACGTAATGCCCGGCAGTAGTAGCATCCTTATACGTAAGGCTCGGCAGTAGTAGCATCCTTATACGTAATGCCCGGCAGTAGTAGCATCCTTATACGTAATGCTCGGCAGTAGTAGCATCCTTATACGCAATGCCTGGCAGTAGTAGCATCCTTATACGTAATGCCCCCCAGTAGTAGCGTCCTTATACGCAATGCTCCCCGAGTAGTAGCATCTTTATACGTAATGCCCCCCCAGTAGTAGCATCCTTATACGCAATGCTTGGCAGTAGTAGCATCCTTATACGTAATGCCCGGCAATAGTAGCATCCTTATACGTAATGCTCCCCAGCAGTAGCGTTCTTATACGTAATGCCCCCCAGTAGTTGCGTCCTTATATGTAATGCCCCCCCAGTAGTAGCATCCTTATACGCAATGCTTGGCAGTAGTAGCATCCTTATAGGTAATGCCCCTCAGCAGTAGCGTCCTTATACGCAATGCTCCCCCAGTAGTAGCATCCTTATATGTAATGGCCCCTAGTAGTAGCATCATTATACGTAATGCTCGGCAGTAGTAGCATCCTTATACGTAATGCTCGGCAGTAGTAGCATCCTTATACGCAATGCTTGGCAGTAGTAGCATCCTTATACGTAATGCCTGGCAGTAGTAGCATCTTTATACGTAATGCCCGGCAGTAGTAGCATCATTATACGCAATGCTTGGCAGTAGTAGCATCCTTATATGCAATGCTTTGCAGTAGTAGCAGCCTTATACGTAATGCTTGACAGTTGTAGCATCCTTATACGTAATGCCCGGCAGTAGTACCATCCTTATACGTAATGCCCCCCAGCAGTAGCGTCCTTATACGCAATGCCCGGCAGTAGTAGCATCCTTATACGTAATGCCCGGCACTAGTAGCACCCTTATACGTAATGCCCGGCAGTAGTAGCATCCTTATACGTAATGCCCCCCAGTTGTAGCATCCTTATACATAATGCCCCCCCAGTAGTATCATCCTTATACGTAATGCTTGGCAGTAGTAGCATCATTATACGTAATGCCCCCCAGTAGTAGCATCCTTATACGCAATGCCCGGCAGTAGTAGCATCCTTATACGTAATGCCCGGCAGTAGTAGCATCCTTATACGTAATGCCCCCCAGTAGTAGCATCCTTATACGCAATGCTCCCCCAGTAGTAGCATCCTTATACGTAATGCCCCCCCAGTAGTAGCATCCTTATACGCAATACTTGGCAGTAGTAGCATCCTTATACGTAATGCCCGGCAGTAGTAGCATCCTTATACGTAATGCCCGGCAGTAGTAGCATCCTTATACGTAATGCCCGGCAGTAGTAGCATCCTTATACGCAATGCTCCCCCAGTAGTAGCATCCTTATACGTAATGCTCGGCAGTAGTAGCATCCCTATACGCAATGCTTGGCAGTAGTAGCATCCTTATACGTAATGCCCCCCCCCCCAGTAGTAGCATCCTTATACGTAATGCCCCCCAGTAGTAGCATCCTTATACGCAATGCCCGGCAGTAGTAGCATCCTTATACGTAATGCCCCCCAGTAGTAGTATCCTTATACGCAATACTTGGCAGTAGTAGCATCCTTATACGTAATGCCCGGCAGTAGTAGCATCCTTATACGTAATGCCCGGCAGTAGTAGCATCCTTATACGTAATGCCCGGCAGTAGTAGCATCCTTATACGTAATGCCCGGCAGTAGTAGCATCCTTATACATAATGCCCGGCAGTAGTAGCATCATTATACGCAATGCTTGGCAGTAGTAGCATCCTTATACGCAATGCTCCCCCAGTAGTAGCATCCTTATACGTAATGCCCCCCCAGTAGTAGCATACTTATACGTAATGCTTGGCAGTAGTAGCATCATTGGCCCTCATTCCGAGTTGTTCGCTCGCAAGGCGATTTTAGCAGTATTGCACACGCTAAGCCGCCGCCTACTGGGAGTGAATGTTAGCTTCTTAAAATTGCGATGAAAGATTCGCAATATTGCGATTACACATCTCGTAGCAGTTTCAGAGTAGCTTCAGACTTACTCGGCATCTGCGATCAGTTCAGTGCTTATCGTTCCTGGTTTGACGTCACAAACACACCCAGCATTCGCCCAGACACTCCTCCGTTTCTCCAGCCACTCCCGCATTTTTTCCGGAAACGGTAGCGTTTTTTCCCACGCGCCCATAAAACGGCCTGTTTCCGCCCAGTAACACCCATTTCCTGTCAATCACACTACGATCGCCTGAGCGAAGAAAAAGCCCTGAGTAAAAATCCAAACTTCATAGCAAATTTACTTGGCGCAGTCGCAGTGCGGACATTGCGCATGCGCACTAAGCGGAAAAACGCTGCGATGCGAAGAAATTTTCCGAGCGAACGACTCGGAATGACCTCCATTATACGTAATGCCCGGCAGTAGTAGCATCCTTATACGCAATGCTTGGCAGTAGTAGTATCCTTATACGTAATGCCTGGCAGTAGTAGCATCCTTATACGCAATGCTTGGCAGTAGTAGCATCATTATATGTAATGCCCGGCAGTAGTAGCATTCTTATACGCAATGCTTGGCAGTAGTAGCATCATTATATGTAATGCCCGGCAGTAGTAGCATCCTTATACGCAATGCTTGGCAGTAGTAGCATCCTTATACGTAATGCCCGGCAGTAGTAGCATCCTTATACGCAATGCTCCCCCAGTAGTAGCATCCTTATACGCAATGCTTGGCAGTAGTAGCATCCTTATACGCAATGCTCCCCCAGTAGTAGCATCCTTATACGCAATGCTTGGCAGTAGTAGCATCCTTATACGCAATGCTCCCCCAGTAGTAGCATCCTTATACGCAATGCTTGGCAGTAGTAGCATCCTTATACGTAATGCCCGGCAGTAGTAGCATCCTTATACGCAATGCTTGGCAGTAGTAGCATCCTTATACGTAATGCCCGGCAGTAGTAGCATCCGTATACGCAATGCTCCCCCAGTAGTAGCATCCTTATACGTAATGCTCGGCAGTAGTAGCATCCTTATACGCAATACTTGGCAGTAGTAGCATCCTTATACGCAATGCTTGGCAGTAGTAGCATCCTTATACGTAATGCCCCTCAGCAGTAGCGTCCTTATACGCAATGCTCCCCCAGTAGTAGCATCCGTAAACATAATGCCCCCCCCAGTAGTAGCATCCTTATACGCAATGCTTGGCAGTAGTAGCATCCTTATACGTAATGCCCCCCAGTAGTAGCATCCTTATATGCAATGCTTGGCAGTAGTAGCATCCTTATACGCAATGCTTGGCAGTAGTAGCATCCTTATACGTAATGCCCGGCAGTAGTAGCATCCTTATACGTAAGGCTCGGCAGTAGTAGCATCCTTATACGTAATGCCCGGCAGTAGTAGCATCCTTATACGTAATGCTCGGCAGTAGTAGCATCCTTATACGCAATGCCTGGCAGTAGTAGCATCCTTATACGTAATGCCCCCCAGTAGTAGCGTCCTTATACGCAATGCTCCCCGAGTAGTAGCATCTTTATACGTAATGCCCCCCCAGTAGTAGCATCCTTATACGCAATGCTTGGCAGTAGTAGCATCCTTATACATACTGCCCGTCAATAGTAGCATCCTTTTACGTAATGCTCCCCAGCAGTAGCGTTCTTATACGTAATGCCCCCCAGTAGTTGCGTCCTTATATGTAATGCCCCCCCCCAGTAGTAGCATCCTTATACGCTATGCTTGGCAGTAGTAGCATCCTTATAGGTAATGCCCCTCAGCAGTAGCGTCCTTATACGCAATGCTCCCCCAGTAGTAGCATCCTTATATGTAATGGCCCCTAGTAGTAGCATCATTATACGTAATGCTCGGCAGTAGTAGCATCCTTATACGTAATGCTCGGCAGTAGTAGCATCCTTATACGCAATGCTTGGCAGTAGTAGCATCCTTATACGTAATGCCTGGCAGTAGTAGCATCCTTATACGTAATGCCCGGCAGTAGTAGCATCATTATACGCAATGCTTGGCAGTAGTAGCATCCTTATATGCAATGCTTTGCAGTAGTAGCAGCCTTATACGTAATGCTTGACAGTTGTAGCATCCTTATACGTAATGCCCGGCAGTAGTACCATCCTTATACGTAATGCCCCCCAGCAGTAGCGTCCTTATACGCAATGCCCGGCAGTAGTAGCATCCTTATACGTAATGCCCGGCACTAGTAGCACCCTTATACGTAATGCCCGGCAGTAGTAGCATCCTTATACGTAATGCCCCCCAGTTGTAAGATCCTTATACATAATGCCCCCCCAGTAGTATCATCCTTATACGTAATGCTTGGCAGTAGTAGCATCATTATACGTAATGCCCCCCAGTAGTAGCATCCTTATACGCAATGCCCGGCAGTAGTAGCATCCTTATACGTAATGCCCGGCAGTAGTAGCATCCTTATACGTAATGCCCCCCAGTAGTAGCATCCTTATACGCAATGCTCCCCCAGTAGTAGCATCCTTATACGTAATGCCCCCCCAGTAGTAGCATCCTTATACGCAATGCTTGGCAGTAGTAGCATCCTTATACGTAATGCCCGGCAGTAGTAGCATCCGTATACGCAATGCTCCCCCAGTAGTAGCATCCTTATACGTAATGCTCGGCAGTAGTAGCATCCTTATACGCAATACTTGGCAGTAGTAGCATCCTTATACGCAATGCTTGGCAGTAGTAGCATCCTTATACGTAATGCCCCCCAGCAGTAGCGTCCTTATACGCAATGCTCCCCCAGTAGTAGCATCCGTAAACATAATGCCCCCCCCAGTAGTAGCATCCTTATACGCAATGCTTGGCAGTAGTAGCATCCTTATACGTAATGCCCCCCAGTAGTAGCATCCTTATATGCAATGCTTGGCAGTAGTTGCATCCTTATACGCAATGCTTGGCAGTAGTAGCATCCTTATACGTAATGCCCGGCAGTAGTAGCATCCTTATACGTAAGGCTCGGCAGTAGTAGCATCCTTATACGTAATGCCCGGCAGTAGTAGCATCCTTATACGTAATGCTCGGCAGTAGTAGCATCCTTATACGCAATGCCTGGCAGTAGTAGCATCCTTATACGTAATGCCCCCCAGTAGTAGCGTCCTTATACGCAATGCTCCCCGAGTAGTAGCATCTTTATACGTAATGCCCCCCCAGTAGTAGCATCCTTATACGCAATGCTTGGCAGTAGTAGCATCCTTATACGTAATGCCCGGCAATAGTAGCATCCTTATACGTAATGCTCCCCAGCAGTAGCGTTCTTATACGTAATGCCCCCCAGTAGTTGCGTCCTTATATGTAATGCCCCCCCAGTAGTAGCATCCTTATACGCAATGCTTGGCAGTAGTAGCATCCTTATAGGTAATGCCCCTCAGCAGTAGCGTCCTTATACGCAATGCTCCCCCAGTAGTAGCATCCTTATATGTAATGGCCCCTAGTAGTAGCATCATTATACGTAATGCTCGGCAGTAGTAGCATCCTTATACGTAATGCTCGGCAGTAGTAGCATCCTTATACGCAATGCTTGGCAGTAGTAGCATCCTTATACGTAATGCCTGGCAGTAGTAGCATCCTTATACGTAATGCCCGGCAGTAGTAGCATCATTATACGCAATGCTTGGCAGTAGTAGCATCCTTATATGCAATGCTTTGCAGTAGTAGCAGCCTTATACGTAATGCTTGACAGTTGTAGCATCCTTATACGTAATGCCCGGCAGTAGTACCATCCTTATACGTAATGCCCCCCAGCAGTAGCGTCCTTATACGCAATGCCCGGCATAAGTAGCATCCTTATACGTAATGCCCGGCACTAGTAGCACCCTTATACGTAATGCCCGGCAGTAGTAGCATCCTTATACGTAATGCCCCCCAGTTGTAAGATCCTTATACATAATGCCCCCCCAGTAGTATCATCCTTATACGTAATGCTTGGCAGTAGTAGCATCATTATACGTAATGCCCCCCAGTAGTAGCATCCTTATACGCAATGCCCGGCAGTAGTAGCATCCTTATACGTAATGCCCGGCAGTAGTAGCATCCTTATACGTAATGCCCCCCAGTAGTAGCATCCTTATACGCAATGCTCCCCCAGTAGTAGCATCCTTATACGTAATGCCCCCCCAGTAGTAGCATCCTTATACGTAATGCTTGGCAGTAGTAGCATCATTATACGTAATGCCCGGCAGTAGTAGCATCCTAATACGCAATGCTTGGCAGTAGTAGCATCCTTATACGTAATGCCCGGCAGTAGTAGCATCCTTATACGCAATGCTCCCCCAGTAGTAGCATCCTTATACGCAATGCTTGGCAGTAGTAGCATCCTTATACGCAATGCTCCCCCAGTAGTAGCATCCTTATACGCAATGCTTGGCAGTAGTAGCATCCTTATACGTAATGCCCGGCAGTAGTAGCATCCTTATACGCAATGCTTGGCAGTATTAGCATCCTTATACGTAATGCCCGGCAGTAGTAGCATCCTTATACGCAATGCTCCCCCAGTAGTAGCATCCTTATACGTAATGCTCGGCAGTAGTAGCATCCATATGCGCAATGCTTGGCAGTAGTAGCATCCTTATACGTAATGCCCCCCCCAGTAGTAGCATCCTTATACGTAATGCCCCCCAGTAGTAGCATCCTTATACGCAATGCCCGGCAGTAGTAGCATCCTTATACGTAATGCCCCCCAGTAGTAGCATCCTTATACGCAATGCTTGGCAGTAGTAGCATCCTTATACTTAATGCCCGGCAGTAGTAGCATCCTTATACGTAATGCCCGGCAGTAGTAGCAACCTTATACGTAATGCCCGGCAGTAGTAGCATCCTTATACGTAATGCCCGGCAGTAGTAGCATCCTTATACGTAATGCCCGGCAGTAGTAGCATCATTATACGCAATGCTTGGCAGTAGTAGCATCCTTATACGCAATGCTCCCCCAGTAGTAGCATCCTTATACGTAATGCCCCCCCAGTAGTAGCATCCTTATCCGTAATGCTTGGCAGTAGTAGCATCATTATATGTAATGCCCGGCAGTAGTAGCATCCTTATACGCAATGCTTGGCAGTAGTGGTATCCTTATACGTAATGCCTGGCAGTAGTAGCATCCTTATACGCAATGCTTGGCAGTAGTAGCATCATTATACGTAATGCCCGGCAGTAGTAGCATCCTTATACGCAATGCCCGGCAGTAGTAGCATCATTATACATAATGCCCGGCAGTAGTAGCATCCTTATACGTAATGCCCGGCAGTAGTAGCATCCTTATACGCAATGCTTGGCAGTAGTAGCATCCTTATACGTAATGCCCGGCAGTAGTAGCATCCTTATACGCAATGCTTGGCAGTAGTAGCATCCTTATACGTAATGCCCGGCAGTAGTAGCATCCTTATACGCAATGCTCCCCCAGTAGTAGCATCCTTATACGCAATGCTTGGCAGTAGTAGCATCCTTATACGCAATGCTCCCCCAGTAGTAGCATCCTTATACGCAATGCTTGGCAGTAGTAGCATCCTTATACGTAATGCCCGGCAGTAGTAGCATCCTTATACGCAATGCTTGGCAGTAGTAGCATCCTTATACGTAATGCCCGGCAGTAGTAGCATCCTTATACGCAATGCTTGGCAGTAGTAGCATCCTTATACGCAATGCTTGGCAGTAGTAGCATCCTTATACGTAATGCCCCCCAGCAGTAGCATCCTTATACGCAATGCTCCCCCAGTAGTAGCATCCTTAAACGTAATGCCCCCACAATAGTAGCATCCTTATACGCAATGCTTGGCAGTAGTAGCATCCTTATACATAATGCCCCCCAGTAGTAGCATCCTTATATGCAATGCTTAGCAGTAGTAGCATCCTTATACGCAATGCTTGGCAGTAGTAGCATCCTTATACGTAATGCCCGGCAGTAGTAGCATCCTTATACGTAAGGCTCGGCAGTAGTAGCATCCTTATACGTAATGCCCGGCAGTAGTAGCATCCTTATACGTAATGCTCGGCAGTAGTAGCATCCTTATACGCAATGCTTGGCAGTAGTAGCATCCTTATACGTAATGCCCCCCAGTAGTAGCGTCCTTATACGCAATGCTCCCCGAGTAGTAGCATTTTTATACGTAATGCCCCCCCAGTAGTAGCATCCTTATACGCAATGCTTGGCAGTAGCAGCATCCTTATACGTAATGCCCCCCAGTAGTAGCATCCTTATACGCAATGCCCGGCAATAGTAGCATCCTTATACGTAATGCTCCCCAGCAGTAGCGTCCTTATACGTAATGCCCCCCAGTAGTTGCGTCCTTATATGTAATGCCCCCCCAGTAGTAGCATCCTTATACGCAATGCTTGGCAGTAGTAGCATCCTTATACGTAATGCCCCCCAGCAGTAGCGTCCTTATACGCAATGCTCCCCCAGTAGTAGCATCCTTATATGTAATGGCCCCCAGTAGTAGCATCGTTATACGTAATGCTCGGCAGTAGTAGCATCCTTATACGTAATGCTCGGCAGTAGTAGCATCTTTATACACAATGCTTAACAGTAGTAGCATCCTTATACGTAATGCCTGGCAGTAGTAGCATCCTTATTCGTAATGCCCGGCAGTAGTAGCATCCTTATACCCAATGCTTGGCAGTAGTACCATCCTTATACGTAATGCCCCCCAGCAGTAGCGTCCTTATACGCAATGCCCGGCAGTATTAGCAACCTTATACGTAATGCCCCCCAGCAGTAGCGTCCTTATACGTAATGCTCGGCAGTAGTAGCATCCTTATATGCAATGCTTGGCAGTAGTAGCATCCTTGGAGGTCATTCCGAGTCGTTCGCTCGGAAAATTTCTTCGCATCGCAGTGATTTTCCGCTTAGTGCGCATGCGTAATGTCCGCACTGCGACTGCGCCAAGTAATTTTGCAATGAAGATAGTTCTTTTACTCACTGGTTTTTCTTCGCTCCGGCGATCGTAATGTGATTGACAGGAAATGGGTGTTACTGGGCGGAAACAGGCCGTTTTATGGGCGTGTGGGAAAAAACGGTACCGTTTCCGGAAAAAACGCGGGAGTGGCTGGAGAAACGGAGGAGTGTCTGGGCGAACGCTGGGAGTGTTTGTGATGTCAACCCAGGAACGACAAGCACTGAACTGATCGCAGATGCCGAGTAAGTCTGAAGCTACTCTGAAACTGCTAAGAAGTTTGTAATCGCAATATTGCGAATACATCGTTCGCAATTTTAAGAAGCTAAGATTCACTCCCAGTAGGCGGCGGCTTAGCGTGTGCAATACTGCTAAAATCGCCTTGCGAGCGAACAACTCGGAATGAGGGCCCTTATACGTAATGCCTGGCAGTAGTAGCATCCTTATACGTAATGCCTGGCAGTAGTAGCATCCTTATACGTAATGCCCGGCAGTAGTAGCATCCTTATACGCAATGCTTGGCAGTAGTACCATCCTTATACATAATGCCCCCCAGCAGTAGCGTCCTTATTCGCAATGCCCGGCAGTAGTAGCATCCTTATACGTAATGCCCCCCAGCAGTAGCGTCCTTATACGTAATGCTCGGCAGTAGTAGCATCCTTATATGCAATGCTTGGCAGTAGTAGTATCCTTATACGTAATGCCCGGCAGTAGTAGCATCCTTATACATAATGCCTGGCAGTAGTAGCATCCTTATACGTAATGCCCGGCAGTAGTAGCATCCTTATACGCAATGCTTGGCAGTAGTACCATCCTTATACGTAATGCCCTCCAGCAGTAGCGTCCTTATACGCAATGCCCGGCAGTAGTAGCATCCTTATACGCAATGCTCCCCCAGTAGTAGCATCCTTAAACGTAATGCCCCCACAATAGTAGCATCCTTATACGCAATGCTTGGCAGTAGTAGCATCCTTATACATAATGCCCCCCAGTAGTAGCATCCTTATATGCAATGCTTGGCAGTAGTAGCATCCTTATACGCAATGCTTGGCAGTAGTAGCATCCTTATACGTAATGCCCGGCAGTAGTAGCATCCTTATACGTAAGGCTCGGCAGTAGTAGCATCCTTATACGTAATGCCCGGCAGTAGTAGCATCCTTATACGTAATGCTCGGCAGTAGTAGCATCCTTATACGCAATGCTTGGCAGTAGTAGCATCCTTATACGTAATGCCCCCCAGTAGTAGCGTCCTTATACGCAATGCTCCCCGAGTAGTAGCATTTTTATACGTAATGCCCCCCCAGTAGTAGCATCCTTATACGCAATGCTTGGCAGTAGCAGCATCCTTATACGTAATGCCCCCCAGTAGTAGCATCCTTATACGCAATGCCCGGCAATAGTAGCATCCTTATACGTAATGCTCCCCAGCAGTAGCGTCCTTATACGTAATGCCCCCCAGTAGTTGCGTCCTTATATGTAATGCCCCCCCAGTAGTAGCATCCTTATACGCAATGCTTGGCTGTAGTAGCATCCTTATACGTAATGCCCCCCAGCAGTAGCGTCCTTATACGCAATGCTCCCCCAGTAGTAGCATCCTTATATGTAATGGCCCCCAGTAGTAGCATCGTTATACGTAATGCTCGGCAGTAGTAGCATCCTTATACGTAATGCTCGGCAGTAGTAGCATCTTTATACGCAATGCTTAACAGTAGTAGCATCCTTATACGTAATGCCTGACAGTAGTAGCATCCTTATACGTAATGCCCGGCAGTAGTAGCATCCTTATACCCAATGCTTGGCAGTAGTACCATCCTTATACGTAATGCCCCCCAGCAGTAGCGTCCTTATACGCAATGCCCGGCAGTATTAGCAACCTTATACGTAATGCCCCCCAGCAGTAGCGTCCTTATACGTAATGCTCGGCAGTAGTAGCATCCTTATATGCAATGCTTGGCAGTAGTAGCATCCTTGGAGGTCATTCCGAGTCGTTCGCACGGAAAATTTCTTCGCATCGCAGTGATTTTCCGCTTAGTGCGCATGCGTAATGTCCGCACTGCGACTGCGCCAAGTAATTTTGCAATGAAGATAGTTCTTTTACTCACTGGTTTTTCTTCGCTCCGGCGATCGTAATGTGATTGACAGGAAATGGGTGTTACTGGGCGGAAACAGGCCGTTTTATGGGCGTGTGGGAAAAAACGGTACCGTTTCCGGAAAAAACGCGGGAGTGGCTGGAGAAACGGAGGAGTGTCTGGGCGAACGCTGGGAGTGTTTGTGATGTCAACCCAGGAACGACAAGCACTGAACTGATCGCAGATGCCGAGTAAGTCTGAAGCTACTCTGAAACTGCTAAGAAGTTTGTAATCGCAATATTGCGAATACATCGTTCGCAATTTTAAGAAGCTAAGATTCACTCCCAGTAGGCGGCGGCTTAGCGTGTGCAATACTGCTAAAATCGCCTTGCGAGCGAACAACTCGGAATGAGGGCCCTTATACGTAATGCCTGGCAGTAGTAGCATCCTTATACGTAATGCCTGGCAGTAGTAGCATCCTTATACGTAATGCCCGGCAGTAGTAGCATCCTTATACGCAATGCTTGGCAGTAGTACCATCCTTATACATAATGCCCCCCAGCAGTAGCGTCCTTATTCGCAATGCCCGGCAGTAGTAGCATCCTTATACGTAATGCCCCCCAGCAGTAGCGTCCTTATACGTAATGCTCGGCAGTAGTAGCATCCTTATATGCAATGCTTGGCAGTAGTAGTATCCTTATACGTAATGCCCGGCAGTAGTAGCATCCTTATACATAATGCCTGGCAGTAGTAGCATCCTTATACGTAATGCCCGGCAGTAGTAGCATCCATATACGCAATGCTTGGCAGTAGTACCATCCTTATACGTAATGCCCTCCAGCAGTAGCGTCCTTATACGCAATGCCCGGCAGTAGTAGCATCCTTATACGTAATGACCCCCAGCAGTAGCGTCCTTATACGTAATGCCCCCCAGTAGTTGCGTCCTTATATGTAATGCCCCCCCAGTAGTATCATCCTTATACGTAATGCCCCCAGTAGTAGCATCCTTATACGTAATGCCCAGCAGTAGTAGCATCATTATACGTAATGCCCGGCAGTAGTAGCATCCTTATACGCAATGCTTGGCAGTAGTAGCATCATTATACGTAATGCCTACTAGTAGCATCCTTATACGTAATGCCCGGCAGTAGTAGCATCCTTATACGTGATGCTCGGCTGTAGTAGCATCCTTATACGTAATGCCCGGCAGTAGTAGCATCCTTATACGCAATGCTTGGCAATAGTAGCATCCTTATACGTAATGCCCCCCAGCAGTAGCGTCCTTATACGCAATGCTCCCCGAGTATTAGCATCCTTATACGTAATGCCCCCCCAGTAGTAGCATCCTTATACGCAATGCTTGGCAGTAGTAGCGTCCTTATACGTAATGCCCCTCAGCAGTAGCGTCCTTATACGTAATGCCCCCCAGTAGTTGCGTCCTTATACGTAATGCCCCCCCAGTAGTAGCATCATTATACGTAATGCCCGGCAGTAGTCGCATCCTTATACGTAATGGCCGGCAGTAGTCGCATCCTTATACGTAATGCTCGGCAGTAGTAGCATCCTTATATGCAATGCTTTGCAGTAGTAGCAGCCTTATACATAATGCTTGACAGTTGTAGCATCCTTATACGTAATGCCCGGCTGTAGTACCATCCTTATACGTAATGCCCCCCAGCAGTAGCGTCCTTATACGCAATGCCCGGCAGTAGTAGCATCCTTATACGTAATGCCCGGCAGTAGTAGCATCCTTATACGTAATGCCCGGCAGTAGTAGCATCCTTATACGTAATGCCCCCCAGTTGTAGCATCCTTATACGTAATGCCCCCCCAGTAGTAGCATCCTTATACGTAATGCTTGGCAGTAGTAGCATCATTATACGTAATGCCCCCCAGTAGTAGCATCCTTATACGTAATGCCCGGCAGTAGTAGCATCCTTATACGTAATGCCCGGCAGTAGTAGCATCCTTATACGTAATGCCCCCCAGTTGTAGCATCCTTATACGCAATGCTCCCCCAGTAGTAGCATCCTTATATGTAATGGCCCCCAGTAGTAGCATCGTTATACGTAATGCCCGTCAGTAGTAGCATCCTTATACGTAATGCCCCCCAGTAGTAGCATCCTTATACGCAATGCTCCCCCAGTAGTAGCATCCTTATACGTAATGCCCCCCCAGTAGTAGCATCCTTATACGTAATGCTTGGCAGTAGTAGCATCATTATACGTAATGCCCGGCAGTAGTAGCATCCTTATACGCAATGCTTGGCAGTAGTAGCATCCTTACACGTAATGCTCGGCAGTAGCAGCATCCTTATACGCAATGCTTGGCAGTAGTAGCATCCTTATACGTAATGCCTGGCAGTAGTAGCATCCTTATACGCTATGCTTGGCAGCAGTAGCATCCTTATACGCAATGCTTGTCAGTAGTAGCATCCTTATACGTAATGCTTGGCAGTAGTAGCATCCTTATACGTAATGCCCCCCCAGTAGTAGCATCCTTATACGCAATGCTTGGCAGTAGTAGCATCATTATACGTAATGCCCGGCAGTAGTAGCATCCTTATACGCAATGCTTGGCAGTAGTAGCATCCTTATACGTAATGCCCGGCAGTAGTAGCATCCTTATACGCAATGCTTGGCAGTAGTAGCATCCTTATACGTAATGCCCGGCAGTAGTAGCATCCTTATACGCAATGCTCCCCCAGTAGTAGCATCCTTGTTCGCAATGCTTGGCAGTAGTAGCATCCTTATACGTAATGCCCGGCAGCAGTAGCATCCTTATACGTAATGCTCGGCAGTAGTAGCATCCTTATACGCAATACTTGGCAGTAGTAGCATCCTTATACGTAATGCCCCCCAGTAGTAGCGTCCTTATATGTAATGCCCCCCCAGTAGTAGCATCCTTATACGCAATGCTTGGCAGTAGTAGCATACTTATACGTAATGCCCCCCAGCAGTAGCGTCCTTATACGCAATGCTCCCCCAGTAGTAGCATCCTTATACGTAATGCTCCCCCAGTAGTAGCATCCTTATACGTAATGCCCCCCCAGTAGTAGCATCCTTATACGCAATGCTTTGCAGTAGTAGCATCCTTATACGTAATGCCCCCCAGTAGTAGCATCCTTATACGCAATGCTTGGCAGTAGTAGCATTCTAATACGCAATGCTTGGCAGTAGTAGCATCCTTATACGTAATGCCCGGTAGTAGTAGCATCCTTATACGTAATGCTCGGCTGTAGTAGCATCCTTATACGTAATGCCCGGCAGTAGTAGCATCCTTATACGTAATGCTCGGCAGTAGTAGCATCCTTATACGCAATGCTTGGCAATAGTAGCATCCTTATACGTAATGCCCCCCAGCAGTAGCGTCCTTATACGCAATGCTCCCCGAGTATTAGCATCCTTATACGTAATGCCCCCCCAGTAGTAGCATCCTTATACGCAATGCTTGGCAGTAGTAGCATCCATGGCCCTCATTCCGAGTTGATCGGTCGCAAGGCGAATTTAGCAGAGTTACACACGCTAAGCCGCCGCCTACTGGGAGTGAATCTTAGCTTCTTAAAATTGCGACCGATGTATTCGCAATATTGCGATTACTAACTACTTAGCAGTTTCAGAGTAGCTCCAGACTTACTCTGCCTGTGCGATCATTTCAGTGCTTGTCGATCCTGGTTGACGTCACAAACACACCCAGCGTTCGCCCAGGCACTCCCACCGTTTCTCCGGCCACTCCTGCGTTTTTTCCGGAAACGGTAGCGTTTTCAGCCACACGCCCCTGAAACGCCGTGTTTCCGCCCAGTAACACCCATTTCCTGTCAATCACATTACGTTCGCCGGAGCGAAGAAAAAGCCGTGAGTAAAAATACTTTCTTCATAGTAAAGTTACTTGGCGCAGTCGCAGTGCGAACATTGCGCATGCGTACTAAGCGGATTTTCACTGCGATGCGATGAAAAATACAGAGCGAACAACTCGGAATGAGGGCCCTTATACGTAATGCCCCCCAGTAGTAGCATCCTTATACGCAATGCCCGGCAGTAGTAGCATCCTTATACGTAATGCCCCCCAGCAGTAGCGTCCTTATACGTAATGCCCCCCAGTAGTTGCGTCCTTATACGTAATGCCCCCCCAGTAGTAGCATCATTATACGTAATGCCCGGCAGTAGTCTCATCCTTATACGTAATGCCCGGCAGTAGTCGCATCCTTATACGTAATGCTCGTCAGTAGTAGCATCCTTATATGCAATGCTTTGCAGTAGTAGCAGCCTTATACGTAATGCTTGGCAGTAGTAGCATCCTTATACGTAATGCCCGGCAGTAGTAGCATCCTTTATACGTAATGCTCGGCTGTAGTAGCATCCTTATACGTAATGCCCCCCAGCAGTAGCGTCCTTATACGCAATGCCTGGCAGTAGTAGCATCCTTATACGTAATGCCCGGCACTAGTAGCATCCTTATACGTAATGCCCGGCAGTAGTAGCATCCTTATACGTAATGCCCTCCAGTTGTAGCATCCTTATACGTAATGCCCCCCCAGTAGTATCATCCTTATACGTAATGCTTGGCAGTAGTAGCATCATTATACGTAATGCCCCCCAGTAGTAGCATCCTTATACGCAATGCCCGGCAGTAGTAGCATCCTTATACGTAATGCCCGGCAGTAGTAGCTTCCTTATACGTAATGCCCCCCAGTAGTAGCATCCTTATACGCAATGCTCCCCCAGTAGTAGCATCCTTATACGTAATGCCCCCCCAGTAGTAGCATCCTTATACGTAATGCTTGGCAGTAGTAGCATCATTATACGTAATGCCCGGCAGTAGTAGCATCCTTATACGCAATGTTTGGCAGTAGTAGCATCCTTATTCGTAATGCCCCCCATTATAGCATCCTTATACGCAATGCCCGGCAGTAGTAGCATCCTTATACGTAATGCCCGGCAGTAGTAGCATTCTTATACGTAATGCCCCCCAGCAGTAGCGTCCTTATACGTAATGCCCCCCAGTAGTTGCGTCCTTATACGTAATGCCCCCCAGTAGTAGCATCCTTATACGCAATGCTCCCCCAGTAGTAGCATCCTTATACGTAATGCCCGGCAGTAGTAGCATCCTTATACGTAATGCCCCCCAGCAGTAGCGTCCTTATACGTAATGCCCCCCAGTAGTTGCGTCCTTATATGTAATGCCCCCCCAGTAGTAGCATCATTATACGCAATGCTTGGCAGTAGTAGCATCCTTTTATGCAATGCTTGGCAGTAGTAGCATCCTTATACGTAATGCCCCCCAGTAGTTGCATCCTTATACGCAATGCCCGGCAGTAGTAGCATTCTTATACGTAATGCTTGGCAGTAGTAGCATCCTTATACGCAATGCCCGGCAGTAGTAGCATCCTAATACGTAATGCTTGGCAGTAGTAGCATCCTTATACGTAATGCCCCCCAGTAGTAGCATCCTTATACGCAATGCTCGGCAGTAGTAGCATCCTTATACGTAATGCCCGGAAGTAGTAGCATCCTTATGCGTAATGCTCGGCAGTAGTAGCATCCTTATACTTAATTCCCGGCAGTAGTAGCATCCTTATACGTAATGCTTGGCAGTAGTAGCATCTTTATACGTAGTGCCCCCCCAGTAGTAGCATCCTTATACGTAATGCCCCCCAGTAGTAGCATCCTTATACGCAATGCCCGGCAGTAGTAGCATCCTTATACGTAATGCTTGGCAGTAGTAGCATCCTTATACGTAATGCCCCCCAGTAGTAGCATCCTTATACGTAATGCTTGGCAGTAGTAGCATTCTTATATATAATGCCCGGCAGTAGTAGCATCCTTATACGTAATGCTCGGCAGTAGTAGCATCCTTATACGCAATGCTTGGCAGTAGTAGCATCCTTATACGCAATGCTTGGCAGTAGTAGCATCATTATACGTAATGCCCGGCAGTAGTACCATCCTTATACGTAATGCCCCCCAGTAGTAGCATCCTTATACGTAATGCCCCCCAGTAGTAGCATCCTTATACGTAATGCTTGGCAGTAGTAGCATCCTTATACGTAATGCTCCCCCAGTAGTAGCATCCTTATACGTAATGCTTGGCAGTAGTAGCATCCTTATACGTAATGCTTGGCAGTAGTAGCATCCTTATACGTAATGCCCGGCAGTAGTAGCATCCTTATACGTAATGCTCGGCAGTAGTAGCATCATTATACGTAATGCCCGGCAGTAGTAGCATCCTTAAACGTAATGCCCCCCAGTAGTAGCATCCTTATACGTAATGCCCCCCCAGTAGTAGCATCCTTATACGTAATGCTTGGCAGTAGTAGCATCATTATACGTAATGCCCCCCAGTAGTAGCATCCTTATACGCAATGCTTGGCAGTAGTAGCATCCTTATACGCAATGCCCGGCAGTAGTAGAATTCTTATACGTAATGCCCGGCAGTAGTAGCATCCTTATACGTAATGCCCCCCAGTAGTAGCATCCTTATACGTAATGCCCCCCCCAGTTTTAGCATCCTTATACGTAATGCTTGGCAGTAGTAGCATCATTATACGTAATGCCCCCCAGTAGTAGCATCCTTATACGCAATGCCCGGCAGTAGTAGCATCCTTATACGTAATGCTCCCCAGTAGTAGCATCCTTATACGCAATGCACCCCCAGTAGTAGCTTCCTTATACGTAATGCCCCCCCAGTAGTAGCATCTTTATACGTAATGCTTGGCAGTAGTAGCATCATTATACGTAATGCCCGGCAGTAGTAGCATCCTTGTATGCAATGCTTGGCAGTAGTAGCATCCTTATTCGTAATGCCCCCCAGTAGTAGCATCCTTATACGCAATGCCCGGCAGTAGTAGCATCCTTATACGTAATGCCCGGCTGTAGTAGCATCCTTATACGTAATGCCCCCCAGCAGTAGCGTCCTTATACGTAATGCCCCCCAGTAGTTGCGTCCTTATACGTAATGCCCCCCCAGTAGTAGCATCCTTATACGCAATGCTCCCCCAGTAGTAGCATCCTTATACGGAATGCCCGGCAGTAGTAGCATCCTTATGCGTAATGCCCCCCAGCAGTAGCGTCCTTATACGTAATGCCCCCCAGTAGTTGCATCCTTATATGTAATGCCCCCCCAGTAGTAGCATCATTATACGCAATGCTTGGCAGTAGTAGCATCCTTATACGTAATGCTTGGCAGTAGTAGCATCCTTATATGCAATGCTTGGCAGTAGTAGCATCCTTATACGTAATGCCCCCCAGTAGTAGCATCCTTATACGCAATGCCCGGCAGTAGTAGCATCCTTATACGTAATGCTTGGCAGTAGTAGCATCCTTATACGTAATGCCCCCCAGTAGTAGCATCCTTATACGCACTGCTTGGCAGTAGTAGCATCCTTATACGTAATGCTTGGCAGTAGTAGCATCCTTATACGCAATGCCCGGCAGTAGTAGCATCCTTATACGCAATGCTTGGCAGTAGTAGCATCCTTATACGTAATGCCCGGCAGTAGTAGCATCCTTATACGTAATGCTCGGCAGTAGTAGCATCCTTATACGTAATGCCCCCCAGCAGTAGCGTCCTTATACGTAATGCCCCCCAGTAGTTGCATCCTTATATGTAATGCCCCCCCAGTAGTAGCATCATTATACGCAATGCTTGGCAGTAGTAGCATCCTTATACGTAATGCTTGGCAGTAGTAGCATCCATATATGCAATGCTTGGCAGTAGCAGCATCCTTATACGTAATGCCCCCCAGTAGTAGCATCCTTATACGCAATGCCCGGCAGTAGTAGCATCCTAATACGTAATGCTTGGCAGTAGTAGCATTCTTATACGTAATGCCCCCCAGTAGTAGCATCCTTATACGCAATGCTTGGCAGTAGTAGCATCCTTATACGTAATGCCCCCAAGTAGTAGCATCCTTATACGCAATGCTTGGCAGTAGTAGCATACTTATACGCAATGCTTGGCAGTAGTAGCATCCTTATACGTAATGCCCGGCAGTAGTAGCATCCTTATACGTAATGCTTGGCAGTAGTAGCATCCTTATACGTAATGCCCCCCCCAGTAGTAGCATCCTTATACGTAATGCACCCCAGTAGTAGCATCCTTATACGCAATGCCCGGCAGTAGTAGCATCCATATACGTAATGCTTGGCAGTAGTAGCATCCTTATACGTAATGCCCAGCAGTAGTAGCATCCTTATACGTACTGCTTGGCAGTAGTAGCATCCTTATACGTAATGCCCCCCCCCCCAGTAGTAGCATCCTTATACGTAATGCCCCCCAGTAGTAGCATCCTTATACGCAATGCCCGGCAGTAGTAGCATTCTTATACGTAATGCTTGGCAGTAGTAGCATCCTTATACGTAATGCCCCCCAGTAGTAGCATCCTTATACGTAATGCTTGGCAGTAGTAGCATCCTTATACGTAATGCCCGGCAGTAGTAGCATCCTTATACGTAATGCTCGGCAGTAGTAGCATCCTTATACGTAATGCCCGGCAGTAGTAGCATCCTTATACGTAATGCTCGGCAGTAGTAGCATCCTTATATGTAATGCTTGACAGTAGTAGCATCCTTATATGTAATGCTTGGCAGTAGTAGCATCCTTATACGCAATGCTTGGCAGTAGTAGCATCCTTATACGCAATGCTTGGCAGTAGTAGCATCCTTATACGTAATGCCCATCAGTAGTAGCATCCTTATACGTAATGCCCCCCCAGTAGTAGCATCCTTATACGTAATGCCCCCCAGTAGTAGCATCCTTATACGTAATGCTTGGCAGTAGTAGCATCCTTATACGTAATGCTTGGCAGTAGTAGCATCCTTATACGTAATGCTTGGCAGTAGTAGCATCCTTATACGTAATGCCTGGCAGTAGTAGCATCCTTATACGTAATGCTCGGCAGTAGTAGCATCATTATACGTAATGCCCGGCAGTAGTAGCATCCTTATACGCAATGCTTGGCAGTAGTAGCATCCTTATACGTAATGCTTGGCAGTAGTAGCATCCTTATACGTAATGCTTGGCAATAGTAGCATCCTTATACGTAATGCTCGACAGTAGTAGCATCATTATACGTAATGCCCGGCAGTAGTAGCATCCTTATACGCAATGCTTGGCAGTAGTAGCATCCTTATACGCAATGCCCGGCAGTAGTAGCATCCTTATACGTAATGCCCGGCAGTAGTAGCATCCTTATACGCAATGCTTGGCAGTAGTAGCATCATTATTCGTAATGCCCGGCAGTAGTAGCATCCTTATACGCAATGCCCGGCAGTAGTAGCATCCTTATACGCAATGCTTGGCAGTAGTAGCATCATTATACGTAATGCCCGGCAGTAGTAGCATCCTTATACGCAATGCTTGGCAGTAGTAGCATCCTTATACGTAATGCCCCCCAGTAGTAGCATCCTTATACGCAATGCTTGGCAGTAGTAGCATCATTATACGTAATGCCTGGCAGTAGTAGCATCCTTATACGCAATGCTTGGCAGTAGTAGCATCCTTATACGTAATGCCCCCCAGTATTAGCATCCTTATACGCAATGCTTGGCAGTAGTAGCATCCTTATACGTAATGCCTGGCAGTAGTAGCATCCTTATACGTAATGCCCGGCAGTAGTAGCATCCTTATACGTAATGCCTGGCAGTAGTAGCATCCTTATACGTAATGCCTGGCAGTAGTAGCATCCTTATACGTAATGCCCGGCAGTAGTAGCATCCTTATACGTAATGCTCGGCAGTAGTAGCATCCTTATACGTAATGCCTGGCAGTAGTAACATCTTTATACGTAATGCCCCCCCAGTAGTAGCATCCTTATACGTAATGCCCGGCAGTAGTAGCATCCTTATACGTAATGCTCGGCAGTAGTAGCATCCTTATACGTAATGCCCCCCAGTAGTAGCATCCTTATACGCAATGCTTGGCAGTAGTAGCATCATTATACGTAATGCCTGGCAGTAGTAGCATCCTTATACGCAATGCTTGGCAGTAGTAGCATCCTTATACGTAATGCCTGGCAGTAGTAGCATCTTTATACGTAATGCCCCCCCAGTAGTAGCATCCTTATACGTAATGCCCGGCAGTAGTAGCATCCTTATACGTAATGCTCTACAGTAGTAGCATCATTATACGTAATGCCCCCCAGTAGTAGCATCCTTATACGCAATGCTTGGCAGTAGTAGCATCCTTATACGCAATGCCCGGCAGTAGTAGAATTCTTATACGTAATGCCCGGCAGTAGTAGCATCCTTATACGTAATGCCCCCCAGTAGTAGCATCCTTATACGTAATGCCCCCTCCAGTTTTAGCATCCTTATACGTAATGCTTGGCAGTAGTAGCATCATTATACGTAATGCCCCCCAGTAGTAGCATCCTTATACGCAATGCCCGGCAGTAGTAGCATCCTTATACGTAATGCTCCCCAGTAGTAGCATCCTTATACGCAATGCACCCCCAGTAGTAGCTTCCTTATACGTAATGCCCCCCCAGTAGTAGCATCTTTATACGTAATGCTTGGCAGTAGTAGCATCATTATACGTAATGCCCGGCAGTAGTAGCATCCTTATATGCAATGCTTGGCAGTAGTAGCATCCTTATTCGTAATCAGTGGCGTAAGTTCATCCCAGTTGCCCGGAGGCAATATAAATATTGGTGCCCCCCCTATTTCCTATATTAAGATGTGTGTGTGTGTGTGTGTGTGTGTGTGTGTGTGTGTGTGTGTGTGTGTGTGTGTGTGTGTGTGTGTGTGTGTGTGGAGTGTTCTGAAAAAAATGTATATACTGTATTTATACATTTAATTGTCTTTTATTTTAAATCATACAATTCTTAGCAGTCATACCCAGGATTAGTACCCATGCCCTGTTATACTGATAGCAGACACTTTACTGATGGAGCTATTTGCTCCTGTATAGGAAGCATGAGAATTCTATCTATATAAAGTAACGTGTAATTGTCAGAGAAGTATCTTCATATAGTTAGAATTCTCATATTTCCTATACAGGAGCAAACAGCTTCATCAGTAAGATGTCTGCTCCCAGTGTAATAGGTTGTGGTTTCTAATCCTGGGTGTGACCCTTGTAAAATGTGTATATTAAGTATAATAAAGAGGGTGTGATTTGTAAGTTGCTGGGACCAGTGAGGAAGTCGGCCACTGAAAAGACAGGGACATATATCAAATAACTTAATTCAATGGTGTCACAGAATGGGAGGAGAGGTGCCCCCCTTCAGATCAGGAGCCCGGCGGCAGATGACTCCGTTGCCTCCCAGAGTTCTGCCTCTGTTCGTAATGCCCCCCAGTAGTAGCATCCTTATACGCAATGCCCGGCAGTAGTAGCATCCTTATACGTAATGCCCGGCTGTAGTAGCATCCTTATACGTAATGCCCCCCAGTAGTAGCGTCCTTATACGTAATGCCCCCCAGTAGTTGCGTCCTTATACGTAATGCCCCCCAGTAGTAGCATCCTTATACGCAATGCTCCCCCAGTAGTAGCATCCTTATACGGAATGCCCGGCAGTAGTAGCATCCTTATGCGTAATGCCCCCCAGCAGTAGCGTCCTTATACGTAATGCCCCCCAGTAGTTGCATCCTTATATGTAATGCCCCCCCAGTAGTAGCATCATTATACGCAATGCTTGGCAGTAGTAGCATCCTTATACGTAATGCTTGGCAGTAGTAGCATCCTTATATGCAATGCTTGGCAGTAGTAGCATCCTTATACGTAATGCCCCCCAGTAGTAGCATCCTTATACGCAATGCCCGGCAGTAGTAGCATCCTTATACGTAATGCTTGGCAGTAGTAGCATCCTTATACGTAATGCCCCCCAGTAGTAGCATCCTTATACGCACTACTTGGCAGTAGTAGCATCCTTATACGTAATGCTTGGCAGTAGTAGCATCCTTATACGCAATGCCCGGCAGTAGTAGCATCCTTATACGCAATGCTTGGCAGTAGTAGCATCCTTATACGTAATGCCCGGCAGTAGTAGCATCCTTATACGTAATGCTCGGCAGTAGTAGCATCCTTATACGTAATGCCCCCCAGCAGTAGCGTCCTTATACGTAATGCCCCCCAGTAGTTGCATCCTTATATGTAATGCCCCCCCAGTAGTAGCATCCTTATATGTAATGCCCCCCCAGTAGTAGCATCATTATACGCAATGCTTGGCAGTAGTAGCATCCTTATACGTAATGCTTGGCAGTAGTAGCATCCATATATGCAATGCTTGGCAGTAGTAGCATCCTTATACGTAATGCCCCCCAGTAGTAGCATCCTTATACGCAATGGCCGGCAGTAGTAGCATCCTAATACGTAATGCTTGGCAGTAGTAGCATTCTTATACGTAATGCCCCCCAGTAGTAGCATCCTTATACGCAATGCTTGGCAGTAGTAGCATCCTTATACGTAATGCCCCCCAGTAGTAGCATCCTTATACGCAATGCTTGGCAGTAGTAGCATCCTTATACGCAATGCTTGGCAGTAGTAGCATCCTTATACGTAATGCCCGGCAGTAGTAGCATCCTTATACGTAATGCTTGGCAGTAGTAGCATCCTTATACGTAATGCCCCCCCCAGTAGTAGCATCCTTATACGTAATGCACCCCAGTAGTAGCATCCTTATACGCAATGCCCGGCAGTAGTAGCATCCATATACGTAATGCTTGGCAGTAGTAGCATCCTTATACGTAATGCCCAGCAGTAGTAGCATCCTTATACGTAATGCTTGGCAGTAGTAGCATCCTTATACGTAATGCCCCCCCCCCAGTAGTAGCATCCTTATACGTAATGCCCCCCAGTAGTAGCATCCTTATACGCAATGCCCGGCAGTAGTAGCATTCTTATACGTAATGCTTGGCAGTAGTAGCATCCTTATACGTAATGCCCCCCAGTAGAAGCATCCTTATACGTAATGCTTGGCAGTAGTAGCATCCTTATACGTAATGCCCGGCAGTAGTAGCATCCTTATACGTAATGCTCGGCAGTAGTAGCATCCTTATACGTAATGCCCGGCAGTAGTAGCATCCTTATACGTAATGCTCGGCAGTAGTAGCATCCTTATATGTAATGCTTGACAGTAGTAGCATCCTTATATGTAATGCTTGGCAGTAGTAGCATCCTTGGCCCTCATTCCGAGTTGTTCGCTCGGTATTTTTCATCGCATCGCAATGAAAATCCGCTTAGTACGCATGCGCAATGTTCGCACTGCGACTGCGCCAAGTAACTTTGCTATGTAGAAAGTAATTTTACTCACGGCTTTTTCATCGCTCCGGCGATCGTAATGTGATTGACAGGAAATGGGTGTTACTGGGCGGAAACACGGCGTTTCAGGGGCGTGTGGCTGAAAACGCTACCGTTTCCGGAAAAAACGCAGGAGTGGCCGGAGAAACGGTGGGAGTGCCTGGGCGAACGCTGGGTGTGTTTGTGACGTCAACCAGGAACGACAAGCACTGAACTGATCGCACAGGCAGAGTAAGTCTGAAGCTACTCTGAAACTGCTAAGTAGTTAGTAATCGCAATATTGCGAATACATCGGTCGCAATTTTAAGAAGCTAAGATTCACTCCCAGTAGGCGGCGGCTTAGCGTGTGTAACTCTGCTAAATTCGCCTTGCGACCGATCAACTCGGAATGAGGGCCCTTATACGCAATGCTTGGCAGTAGTAGCATCCTTATACGCAATGCTTGGCAGTAGTAGCATCCTTATACGTAATGCCCGGCAGTAGTAGCATCCTTATACGTAATGCCCCCCCAGTAGTAGCATCCTTATACGTAATGCCCCCCAGTAGTAGCATCCTTATACGTAATGCTTGGCAGTAGTAGCATCCTTATACGTAATGCTTGGCAGTAGTAGCATCCTTATACGTAATGCCCCCCCCAGTAGTAGCATCCTTATACGTAATGCCTGGCAGTAGTAGCATCCTTATACGTAATGCTCGGCAGTAGTAGCATCATTATACGTAATGCCCGGCAGTAGTAGCATCCTTATACGCAATGCTTGGCAGTAGTAGCATCCTTATACGTAATGCTTGGCAGTAGTAGCATCCTTATACGTAATGCTTGGCAATAGTAGCATCCTTATACGTAATGCTCGACAGTAGTAGCATCATTATACGTAATGCCCGGCAGTAGTAGCATCCTTATACGCAATGCTTGGCAGTAGTAGCATCCTTATACGCAATGCCCGGCAGTAGTAGCATCCTTATACGTAATGCCCGGCAGTAGTAGCATCCTTATACGCAATGCTTGGCAGTAGTAGCATCATTATTCGTAATGCCCGGCAGTAGTAGCATCCTTATACGCAATGCCCGGCAGTAGTAGCATCCTTATACGCAATGCTTGGCAGTAGTAGCATCATTATACGTAATGCCCGGCAGTAGTAGCATCCTTATACGCAATGCTTGGCAGTAGTAGCATCCTTATACGTAATGCCCCCCAGTAGTAGCATCCTTATACGCAATGCTTGGCAGTAGTAGCATCATTATACGTAATGCCTGGCAGTAGTAGCATCCTTATACGCAATGCTTGGCAGTCGTAGCATCCTTATACGTAATGCCCCCCAGTATTAGCATCCTTATACGCAATGCTTGGCAGTAGTAGCATCCTTATACGTAATGCCTGGCAGTAGTAGCATCCTTATACGTAATGCCCGGCAGTAGTAGCATCCTTATACGTAATGCCTGGCAGTAGTAGCATCCTTATACGTAATGCCTGGCAGTAGTAGCATCCTTATACGCAATGCTTGGCAGTAGTAGCATCCTTATACGCAATGCTTGGCAGTAGTAGCATCCTTATACGTAATGCCCGGCAGTAGTAGCATCCTTATACGTAATGCTCGGCAGTAGTAGCATCCTTATACGTAATGCCTGGCAGTAGTAGCATCTTTAAACGTAATGCCCCCCCAGTAGTAGCATCCTTATACGTAATGCCCGGCAGTAGTAGCATCCTTATACGTAATGCTCGGCAGTAGTAGCATCCTTATACGTAATGCCCCCCAGTAGTAGCATCCTTATACGCAATGCTTGGCAGTAGTAGCATCATTATACGTAATGCCTGGCAGTAGTAGCATCCTTATACGCAATGCTTGGCAGTAGTAGCATCCTTATACGTAATGCCTGGCAGTAGTAGCATCTTTATACGTAATGCCCCCCCAGTAGTAGCATCCTTATACGTAATGCCCGGCAGTAGTAGCATCCTTATACGCAATGCTTGGCAGTAGTAGCATCCTTATACGCAATGCCCGGCGGTAGTAGAATTCTTATACGTAATGCCCGGCAGTAGTAGCATCCTTATACGTAATGCCCCCCAGTAGTAGCATCCTTATACGTAATGCCCCCTCCAGTTTTAGCATCCTTATACGTAATGCTTGGCAGTAGTAGCATCATTATACGTAATGCCCCCCAGTAGTAGCATCCTTATACGCAATGCCCGGCAGTAGTAGCATCCTTATACGTAATGCTCCCCAGTAGTAGCATCCTTATACGCAATGCACCCCCAGTAGTAGCTTCCTTATACGTAATGCCCCCCCAGTAGTAGCATCTTTATACGTAATGCTTGGCAGTAGTAGCATCATTATACGTAATGCCCGGCAGTAGTAGCATCCTTATATGCAATGCTTGGCAGTAGTAGCATCCTTATTCGTAATGCCCCCCAGTAGTAGCATCCTTATACGCAATGCCCGGCAGTAGTAGCATCCTTATACGTAATGCCCGGCTGTAGTAGCATCCTTATACGTAATGCCCCCCAGTAGTAGCGTCCTTATACGTAATGCCCCCCAGTAGTTGCGTCCTTATACGTAATGCCCCCCAGTAGTAGCATCCTTATACGCAATGCTCCCCCAGTAGTAGCATCCTTATACGGAATGCCCGGCAGTAGTAGCATCCTTATGCGTAATGCCCCCCAGCAGTAGCGTCCTTATACGTAATGCCCCCCAGTAGTTGCATCCTTATATGTAATGCCCCCCCAGTAGTAGCATCATTATACGCAATGCTTGGCAGTAGTAGCATCCTTATACGTAATGCTTGGCAGTAGTAGCATCCTTATATGCAATGCTTGGCAGTAGTAGCATCCTTATACGTAATGCCCCCCAGTAGTAGCATCCTTATACGCAATGCCCGGCAGTAGTAGCATCCTTATACGTAATGCTTGGCAGTAGTAGCATCCTTATACGTAATGCCCCCCAGTAGTAGCATCCTTATACGCACTACTTGGCAGTAGTAGCATCCTTATACGTAATGCTTGGCAGTAGTAGCATCCTTATACGCAATGCCCGGCAGTAGTAGCATCCTTATACGCAATGCTTGGCAGTAGTAGCATCCTTATACGTAATGCCCGGCAGTAGTAGCATCCTTATACGTAATGCTCGGCAGTAGTAGCATCCTTATACGTAATGCCCCCCAGCAGTAGCGTCCTTATACGTAATGCCCCCCAGTAGTTGCATCCTTATATGTAATGCCCCCCCAGTAGTAGCATCCTTATATGTAATGCCCCCCCAGTAGTAGCATCATTATACGCAATGCTTGGCAGTAGTAGCATCCTTATACGTAATGCTTGGCAGTAGTAGCATCCATATATGCAATGCTTGGCAGTAGTAGCATCCTTATACGTAATGCCCCCCAGTAGTAGCATCCTTATACGCAATGGCCGGCAGTAGTAGCATCCTAATACGTAATGCTTGGCAGTAGTAGCATTCTTATACGTAATGCCCCCCAGTAGTAGCATCCTTATACGCAATGCTTGGCAGTAGTAGCATCCTTATACGTAATGCCCCCCAGTAGTAGCATCCTTATACGCAATGCTTGGCAGTAGTAGCATCCTTATACGCAATGCTTGGCAGTAGTAGCATCCTTATACGTAATGCCCGGCAGTAGTAGCATCCTTATACGTAATGCTTGGCAGTAGTAGCATCCTTATACGTAATGCCCCCCCCAGTAGTAGCATCCTTATACGTAATGCACCCCAGTAGTAGCATCCTTATACGCAATGCCCGGCAGTAGTAGCATCCATATACGTAATGCTTGGCAGTAGTAGCATCCTTATACGTAATGCCCAGCAGTAGTAGCATCCTTATACGTAATGCTTGGCAGTAGTAGCATCCTTATACGTAATGCCCCCCCCCCAGTAGTAGCATCCTTATACGTAATGCCCCCCAGTAGTAGCATCCTTATACGCAATGCCCGGCAGTAGTAGCATTCTTATACGTAATGCTTGGCAGTAGTAGCATCCTTATACGTAATGCCCCCCAGTAGAAGCATCCTTATACGTAATGCTTGGCAGTAGTAGCATCCTTATACGTAATGCCCGGCAGTAGTAGCATCCTTATACGTAATGCTCGGCAGTAGTAGCATCCTTATACGTAATGCCCGGCAGTAGTAGCATCCTTATACATAATGCTCGGCAGTAGTAGCATCCTTATACGTAATGCCCGGCAGTAGTAGCATCCTTATACGTAATGCTCGGCAGTAGTAGCATCCTTATATGTAATGCTTGACAGTAGTAGCATCCTTATATGTAATGCTTGGCAGTAGTAGCATCCTTATACGCAATGCTTGGCAGTAGTAGCATCCTTATACGCAATGCTTGGCAGTAGTAGCATCCTTATACGTAATGCCCGGCAGTAGTAGCATCCTTATACGTAATGCCCCCCCAGTAGTAGCATCCTTATACGTAATGCCCCCCAGTAGTAGCATCCTTATACGTAATGCTTGGCAGTAGAAGCATCCTTATACGTAATGCTTGGCAGTAGTAGCATCCTTATACGTAATGCCCCCCCCAGTAGTAGCATCCTTATACGTAATGCCTGGCAGTAGTAGCATCCTTATACGTAATGCTCGGCAGTAGTAGCATCATTATACGTAATGCCCGGCAGTAGTAGCATCCTTATACGCAATGCTTGGCAGTAGTAGCATCCTTATACGTAATGCTTGGCAGTAGTAGCATCCTTATACGTAATGCTTGGCAATAGTAGCATCCTTATACGTAATGCTCGACAGTAGTAGCATCATTATACGTAATGCCCGGCAGTAGTAGCATCCTTATACGCAATGCTTGGCAGTAGTAGCATCCTTATACGCAATGCCCGGCAGTAGTAGCATCCTTATACGTAATGCCCGGCAGTAGTAGCATCCTTATACGCAATGCTTGGCAGTAGTAGCATCATTATTCGTAATGCCCGGCAGTAGTAGCATCCTTATACGCAATGCCCGGCAGTAGTAGCATCCTTATACGCAATGCTTGGCAGTAGTAGCATCATTATACGTAATGCCCGGCAGTAGTAGCATCCTTATACGCAATGCTTGGCAGTAGTAGCATCCTTATACGTAATGCCCCCCAGTAGTAGCATCCTTATACGCAATGCTTGGCAGTAGTAGCATCATTATACGTAATGCCTGGCAGTAGTAGCATCCTTATACGCAATGCTTGGCAGTAGTAGCATCCTTATACGTAATGCCCCCCAGTATTAGCATCCTTATACGCAATGCTTGGCAGTAGTAGCATCCTTATACGTAATGCCTGGCAGTAGTAGCATCCTTATACGTAATGCCCGGCAGTAGTAGCATCCTTATACGTAATGCCTGGCAGTAGTAGCATCCTTATACGTAATGCCTGGCAGTAGTAGCATCCTTATACGCAATGCTTGGCAGTAGTAGCATCCTTATACGCAATGCTTGGCAGTAGTAGCATCCTTATACGTAATGCCCGGCAGTAGTAGCATCCTTATACGTAATGCTCGGCAGTAGTAGCATCCTTATACGTAATGCCTGGCAGTAGTAGCATCTTTATACGTAATGCCCCCCCAGTAGTAGCATCCTTATACGTAATGCCCGGCAGTAGTAGCATCCTTATACGTAATGCTCGGCAGTAGTAGCATCCTTATACGTATTGCCCCCCAGTAGTAGCATCCTTATACGCAATGCTTGGCAGTAGTAGCATCATTATACGTAATGCCTGGCAGTAGTAGCATCCTTATACGCAATGCTTGGCAGTAGTAGCATCCTTATACGTAATGCCTGGCAGTAGTAGCATCTTTATACGTAATGCCCCCCCAGTAGTAGCATCCTTATACGTAATGCCCGGCAGTAGTAGCATCCTTATACGTAATGCTCGGCAGTAGTAGCATCATTATACGTAATGCCCCCCAGTAGTAGCATCCTTATACGCAATGCTTGGCAGTAGTAGCATCCTTATACGCAATGCCCGGCAGTAGTAGAATTCTTATACGTAATGCCCGGCAGTAGTAGCATCCTTATACGTAATGCCCCCCAGTAGTAGCATCCTTATACGTAATGCCCCCCCCCAGTATTAGCATCCTTATACGTAATGCTTGGCAGTAGTAGCATCATTATACGTAATGCCCCCCAGTAGTAGCATCCTTATACGCAATGCCCGGCAGTAGTAGCATCCTTATACGTAATGCTCCCCAGTAGTAGCATCCTTATACGCAATGCACCCCCAGTAGTAGCTTCCTTATACGTAATGCCCCCCCAGTAGTAGCATCTTTATACGTAATGCTTGGCAGTAGTAGCATCATTATACGTAATGCCCGGCAGTAGTAGCATCCTTATATGCAATGCTTGGCAGTAGTAGCATCCTTATTCGTAATGCCCCCCAGTAGTAGCATCCTTATACGCAATGCCCGGCAGTAGTAGCATCCTTATACGTAATGCCCGGCTGTAGTAGCATCCTTATACGTAATGCCCCCCAGCAGTAGCGTCCTTATACGTAATGCCCCCCAGTAGTTGCGTCCTTATACGTAATGCCCCCCAGTAGTAGCATCCTTATACGCAATGCTCCCCCAGTAGTAGCATCCTTATACGGAATGCCCGGCAGTAGTAGCATCCTTATGCGTAATGCCCCCCAGCAGTAGCGTCCTTATACGTAATGCCCCCCAGTAGTTGCATCCTTATATGTAATGCCCCCCCAGTAGTAGCATCATTATACGCAATGCTTGGCAGTAGTAGCATCCTTATACGTAATGCTTGGCAGTAGTAGCATCCTTATATGCAATGCTTGGCAGTAGTAGCATCCTTATACGTAATGCCCCCCAGTAGTAGCATCCTTATACGCAATGCCCGGCAGTAGTAGCATCCTTATACGTAATGCTTGGCAGTAGTAGCATCCTTATACGTAATGCCCCCCAGTAGTAGCATCCTTATACGCACTGCTTGGCAGTAGTAGCATCCTTATACGTAATGCTTGGCAGTAGTAGCATCCTTATACGCAATGCCCGGCAGTAGTAGCATCCTTATACGCAATGCTTGGCAGTAGTAGCATCCTTATACGTAATGCCCGGCAGTAGTAGCATCCTTATACGTAATGCTCGGCAGTAGTAGCATCCTTATACGTAATGCCCCCCAGCAGTAGCGTCCTTATACGTAATGCCCCCCAGTAGTTGCATCCTTATATGTAATGCCCCCCCAGTAGTAGCATCCTTATATGTAATGCCCCCCCAGTAGTAGCATCATTATACGCAATGCTTGGCATTAGTAGCATCCTTATACGTAATGCTTGGCAGTAGTAGCATCCATATATGCAATGCTTGGCAGTAGTAGCATCCTTATACGTAATGCCCCCCAGTAGTAGCATCCTTATACGCAATGGCCGGCAGTAGTAGCATCCTAATACGTAATGCTTGGCAGTAGTAGCATTCTTATACGTAATGCCCCCCAGTAGTAGCATCCTTATACGCAATGCTTGGCAGTAGTAGCATCCTTATACGTAATGCCCCCCAGTAGTAGCATCCTTATACGCAATGCTTGGCAGTAGTAGCATCCTTATACGCAATGCTTGGCAGTAGTAGCATCCTTATACGTAATGCCCGGCAGTAGTAGCATCCTTATACGTAATGCTTGGCAGTAGTAGCATCCTTATACGTAATGCCCCCCCCCAGTAGTAGCATCCTTATACGTAATGCACCCCAGTAGTAGCATCCTTATACGCAATGCCCGGCAGTAGTAGCATCCATATACGTAATGCTTGGCAGTAGTAGCATCCTTATACGTAATGCCCAGCAGTAGTAGCATCCTTATACGTAATGCTTGGCAGTAGTAGCATCCTTATACGTAATGCCCCCCAGTAGAAGCATCCTTATACGTAATGCTTGGCAGTAGTAGCATCCTTATACGTAATGCCCGGCAGTAGTAGCATCCTTATACGTAATGCTCGGCAGTAGTAGCATCCTTATACGTAATGCCCGGCAGTAGTAGCATCCTTATACGTAATGCTCGGCAGTAGTAGCATCCTTATATGTAATGCTTGACAGTAGTAGCATCCTTATATGTAATGCTTGGCAGTAGTAGCATCCTTATACGCAATGCTTGGCAGTAGTAGCATCCTTATACGCAATGCTTGGCAGTAGTAGCATCCTTATACGTAATGCCCGGCAGTAGTAGCATCCTTATATGTAATGCCCCCCCAGTAGTAGCATCCTTATACGTAATGCCCCCCAGTAGTAGCATCCTTATACGTAATGCTTGGCAGTAGTAGCATCCTTATACGTAATGCTTGGCAGTAGTAGCATCCTTATACGTAATGCTTGGCAGTAGTAGCATCCTTATACGTAATGCTCGGCAGTAGTAGCATCATTATACGTAATGCCCGGCAGTAGTAGCATCCTTATACGCAATGCTTGGCAGTAGTAGCATCCTTATACGTAATGCTTGGCAGTAGTAGCATCCTTATACGTAATGCTTGGCAATAGTAGCATCATTATACGTAATGCTCGACAGTAGTAGCATCATTATACGTAATGCCCGGCAGTAGTAGCATCCTTATACGCAATGCTTGGCAGTAGTAGCATCCTTATACGCAATGCCCGGCAGTAGTAGCATCCTTATACGTAATGCCCGGCAGTAGTAGCATCCTTATACGCAATGCTTGGCAGTAGTAGCATCATTATTCGTAATGCCCGGCAGTAGTAGCATCCTTATACGCAATGCCCGGCAGTAGTAGCATCCTTATGCGCAATGCTTGGCAGTAGTAGCATCATTATACGTAATGCCCGGCAGTAGTAGCATCCTTATACGCAATGCTTGGCAGTAGTAGCATCCTTATACGTAATGCCCCCCAGTAGTAGCATCCTTATACGCAATGCTTGGCAGTAGTAGCATCATTATACGTAATGCCTGGCAGTAGTAGCATCCTTATACGCAATGCTTGGCAGTAGTAGCATCCTTATACGTAATGCCCCCCCAGTATTAGCATCCTTATACGCAATGCTTGGCAGTAGTAGCATCCTTATACGTAATGCCTGGCAGTAGTAGCATCCTTATACGTAATGCCTGGCAGTAGTAGCATCCTTATACGTAATGCCTGGCAGTAGTAGCATCCTTATACGTAATGCCTGGCAGTAGTAGCATCCTTATACGCAATGCTTGGCAGTAGTAGCATCCTTATACGCAATGCTTGGCAGTAGTAGCATCCTTATACGTAATGCCCGGCAGTAGTAGCATCCTTATACGTAATGCTCGGCAGTAGTAGCATCCTTATACGTAATGCCTGGCAGTAGTAGCATCTTTATACGTAATGCCCCCCCAGTAGTAGCATCCTTATACGTAATGCCCGGCAGTAGTAGCATCCTTATACGTAATGCTCGGCAGTAGTAGCATCCTTATACGTAATGCCCCCCAGTAGTAGCATCCTTATACGCAATGCTTGGCAGTAGTAGCATCATTATACGTAATGCCTGGCAGTAGTAGCATCCTTATACGCAATGCTTGGCAGTAGTAGCATCCTTATACGTAATGCCCCCCAGTAGTAGCATCCTTATACGCAATGCTTGGCAGTAGTAGCATCCTTATACGTAATGCCTGGCAGTAGTAGCATCCTTATACGTAATGCCTGGCAGTAGTAGCATCCTTATACGCAATGCTTGGCAGTAGTAGCATCCTTATACGCAATGCTTGGCAGTAGTAGCATCCTTATACGTAATGAACGGCAGTAGTAGCATCCTTATACGTAATGCTCGGCAGTAGTAGCATCCTTATACGTAATGCCTGGCAGTAGTAGCATCTTTATACGTAATGCCCCCCCAGTAGTAGCATCCTTATACGTAATGCCCGGCAGTAGTAGCATCCTTATACGTAATGCTCGGCAGTAGTAGCATCCTTATACGTAATGCCCCCCAGTAGTAGCATCCTTATACGCAATGCCCGGCAGTAGTAGCATCCTTATACGTAATGCCCCCCAGTAGTTGCATCCTTATATGTAATGCCCCCCAGTAGTAGCTTCCTTATACGTAATGCCCCCCAGTAGTTGCGTCCTTATATGTAATGCCCCCCAGTAGTAGCATCCTTATACGTAATGCCCCCAGTAGTAGCGTCTTATACGTAATGCCTGCCAGTAATGCCCGCCAGTAGTAGCGTCCTTATACATAATGCCCGCCAGTAATGCCCGCCATAATGCACGCACATATACTTACCTCACACACACACAACACATACACACTCCACACACCTCACACAAACACACACACACACACACACACACACAAACATTTCTCTCTCACCCTCCACTTACCAAGTCTGACTGGCCGTCACTGCAGTGCTTGCTCTCCCACTGTTCATCTGCCTGGTCCCGTGTAGCTCCACCCCCTCGTGCCGTCATAGCTCTGCCCCCTCTTCAGGACCCGCACTGCACACACACAGCCGCTGTCACAGGTAATTGGGGGGAGGCTTTTCATGCTGCCGGCGCCGCTGCCTGTCATACAGTGACAGGCACAGCAGCCGGCTGCAGCAGCAGGGAGGAGGGCGGCGCAGCCGCAGGGAAGCAACTCAGGGAAAGAGCCTCACTCTAGCCTGGTGCCTACCTGCTTTGCATCCCTTCGCTGAGCGGGTAGCGCCGGGCCTGCCCACGAGTGACTCTTGTAAAGGATAACTCTTTTTTTTTTACAAGAGGCCAAATGTAAAAGGGTCTGAGTTTGAAAAAGTGCCCATTTTGGGGTGATTTTGTAGCATTATTTAAAGCATTACTTTTTTTAAGGCTAAACCATAGTTACCTACCCTCCCTCATTCTGCAGGAGACTCCCTGAAATAGCAGCAATCTCCCACACTCCCTGAATAGTCCAGCAATCTCCCTGATTGCACCTTATTCTCATTGTAGCTATTACATTCTTGGGGGGGGGGGGATAAATCAGAAATAAATACATTCAAATGGGATCATCAGTGCCATTTCCCTACATTGATTATAAGGCACAATGGGGTATATTTACTAAGATTCATAATGTTCAGAATTTGTTTGAAGTTGAAACACGACTGACATCGGTAGTGTGAATTTGCAACTTTGTGTTTTTTTTACGACTCATTTACTAAGCGTTCGTAATTTGTGTTTTCGTATTTTCCGATGTCGATGTCATTCGTAATATATTTTATGTGATCGCGGCCGACTCTTGTTTTTTCGGCCGTATTTTGATGGTCTTTTTACAAATTCGTATCTTTAATTTCCACTGCAGTATTTTTGACCCTTCCCGGCCGCGTTATTTTCTTACTTTCGTTTTCGTCACTCGTCCGTGATTGGTTGTGTTTGTCATGGAGGAGTGTCTGTGCTCATTAGTATAAAAACGCCCCCAACCAGCCGCACCTCGTGGGTTTAGCTAGTGGAGAGGTGAGAGGAAGTTGGTGTTTTGGAGTTGGTGATTTGTTGGTCGGTTTTGGAGGTTTCTTGCGATTGTTGAGTGCTGTATTGTGTGTGTAAGTAGTCTTGTGGTAATTGTTGTGTAGTCTCTTTAAAGTTTGTGTCATTTTTAGTGTTTGTGCATTTTACTTTCAGTCTATTGTCATTGTTTGTTTGTGAGTGTGAGTGTGTGTGTGTGTGTGTGTGTGTGTGTGTGGTTGGTGTGCAGTGGTAGTGGAGTAGTGTGTTTTGTGTTTTTTTTTATTAGTTTTATTTGTTGTTTGTCATTATTATGTCCCAGTCAGAGGTGAGTGAGAGGGAGGAGGTGAGTGAGAGGGAGGAGGTGAGTGAGAGGGAGGAGGTGAGTGAGAGGGAGGAGGTAAGTGAGGTGGAGGAGGTGAGTGAGGTTGAGGAGGTTAGTGAGGTGGAGGAGGGTGAGGTTGCTGCTGTGGCCTCGAGTGATAGTAACAGTGATGGCGGTGTTGCTCCGCAGCCACGCACCACTACCAAGACAGGCAGAAAAGTTAAATTTAGCTTTGCGGAAAATATGGCTTTGGTGCATGAGTTGATGCGCCATCATCGCCAGCTGTTTGGGCATGATGCGGCCAAGGTGCCTTCGTGCAGGAAAACTGTTCTGTGGGGGAAGGTAGTAGCGGCAATAAACAGTGAGGGTGTGGTGAAGAGGACCGAGGACACGTGTCGGAAGAGATTCTACGACATCAAGCGCCGTGTCAAGGCCAAGATGGCAAAGGAGGCTAAGTCAGCCAGGCAAACAGGGGGTGGCCATCCCTTTATAGCGTCTTATAGGGTGTGGGAGGAACCTGTGCAGACCCTCATTCCGCATGATGTTGTTGGTGCGACTAATGTGCGGGATTCGGATCGTCCTAGGCCTGATGGTAAGTTTATTTTTACAAATATGTTATATTTGCATATGTGTTTATGTCTAATTAGTATTTTTAAAATGATATCGTATTGTTAATATATTTTTAGGTTCTAAATTGATTATCTATTTGAGTTTTTAGTTTAAATATTTTGCGTTTGTATAGTGAGGTGTTAGGTAGTAATATATTTTTTTTGTTTTTTTGTTTAATGTCTGCTGTATTTTACTTGTCTTTGTGGCCAATATGTTAGTGTAGATGGCTAAGTATTGTATGTTTTATTTTTTTTCAATTTTCAAATTTTTCGGTTTTGAAAATTTTATTTTCAAATTTACTCATTAATGTAATAATGTAAAATATATGGTAATACATGTGTTTATATTCAGCTGTTGGCCATGGAAAATTAGACTACTTGGCTATGTTTTTGTCTTTGGAAATGGAACCTCATTAGCCTGTTTACAAAAAATGAAGCAACCCATTGTTTCAACATTTTGTTAGAAACTGTACCCATAATGGTAATCATATGTCCACATCACTAAATGTTGCTGCTTACAAAAGTACACACTGTAATTAAAGGTCATAAACACCAATGTATCATTTTTACAGTACGAAAGCAAACCACCACTTCCAGAACACAAGCAACACTGTCAAGAGCTGTGGATGCTGGCGATACAGGTAATGCAAAAATGACACCTGTTAATGTGGCCACCACAAAAAAACAAAAAAATCTAATGTTTGCATTAATCCATAGGAACTTCAACATCGCATCACAGTCCACAAAGACGTCCTTCACAGGTGTCTGGCAGCCACACGAGCAGGCCTAGCAAGAGACGTCATCCTGATGTCGCACCAACACCAGCATTAAGCACACCCCCACGTCGTATTTCAACTGTGTTGCCTCAGCCACCAGAACACATTTTGGAGAGTACTCAATCACCGGGACCACATTCCCCTCAGCTGTCTGGTGAGTAAACACAAAACACAAATTACACATGAGCCAAAAAATGTAATAATCCTAGTACTTATCCACAGCAGCAAGCACATGGCTTGCAAATTGTTAAAATCCAAAAACCACTAAATTTTTCTTGCAAATTTAGAGTGTTCTCTTGCGCCTTACAGTAGTAAGTGTCATTTTTTATTTGAATAGTAAAATATTGAGCTTCAGGTAGATTCACACCCTTTCACAATGGTGATAGAATTCATATTGTCATTTACTGTTTGAAATTTTAATGCAAGTACGATATGGCGAGTGACAAATCACTTTTTTTCATGGTGTAAACTTTGTACCTCTGTGTGTTTGTTTCAAAAGTGTGGTATTTGTCAAACATGTGTCCACTTTTGTTTTGAAGTAATTTTTTTCAACATAAAAACCAACATAATTGGCCTTTTTGATTGTGTATACGAGTCTTGGTGAACATCCTAATTTGCTTTAGAAAAATATTTGACAAACAAGTCTAGAAAGTTAAACTAAATATCAAAACCAGCATAATTTTCGAATACACTCAAATGTTGTCCCCTTAAACCCCGTACAGAACCAGACATCATGCCCCCGGAAGCCAAGCAGGAATCTGAACAGGAAACATACACCCTCCATCTGCAAGCAATAGATGTTAACCAACCAAGCACGCCTCAGGAAAGTACCCCGCCACCTCAAATGTCACCACACCCACAATTGAGCCAAACAACCCCCCGCAACAACCTGAGCCATCATTTTGGGTAACATGGAACCAACAACAGGCACAGAATATTGATTGCCTGTGCACACACACCCAATACCTAGCCTGTCTGCGCCATCATCTCCCAAAACTGTGTAGAAATATAAGCAGGCTCAATGTCCAGCTATGCAGAGTCGCAAACAGTATGGAGCAGATGAGAGCAGGTAACAGCCAACTTATTGTTACCTTTCAGCGCATAATGGATGAGCAACACCGCCATCAACAGGCCCTCATTCAGTTAATTCAAAGTAATCAAATTATATCAGAAACCATGTCTCGCATCATAGACAACAACACAGCCGCAACACAACTTACGGCAACCCTGGCTAACCTCAGTCAAAATATTAATTTGTTGGCACAACACCAACAAGGTTCCAGCTCAGGGACAAACACACCTACACAGACCCCAATTTCATCACCAGTTCGAAGATCAAGCCGAACCTGCTCCACTGCCCAAACCAAACCCACGTCAGCCACCAATGAACAGCCTAAGAAATAGGCCACCCTGCAGCTGGAGACAGATTGTTGACAAAACTAGGTCTACACAATAGCAGTTATTTGTAATGAAAACACATGTTGTACAGTAATAAATTTGAAAAGTGATTGATGTGCAATGTGTTATGTGCAAAAAACTGTCAGTGTAAGAGGAAAATTCTTAGAGTTAACACTCACATGTGTTGGGAATATTCTAGCATCATTACTAACATGAACGTTTACCACATCACAGCTATAATTATGTGTAAACAATTTTGTAAGGTTGGTGTTAGTCAATGTATGTTTGGCTAATTGGCACACATTACTCAATGTCCATTATGTTGTGCTAATGAGGTAACATATTTCAAACACAGCTTTAGAAGAAAGTCAACACACAACAAACACAAACAATAGGCTAAACAATAATGGTTGTTAGTGCATACTAAATTATTATGTGGTATTGTGGCAAACATTACCTTTGAATGTGAAAAAGAAACTTTTAACATTATAAACACATAATTACTAACCAAAAACGCTATACAAATAGCTAAGTAACTGAAATCCAACAGTTAGACATAAACACATATCAAGCAAATAAACAACACTCAGCTGACTAGCTCAAGAGGGAGCAAGAGCCACATTACTACAGAAAATACATTGGTGTGCCTTAATTGTTCATATACAAAGCATACAGGCAAATTTACTTACCACTAAAATGTGCCAAAATCAGGTCTTGCCTTACCTGCCTCCCTATATCTTTACTCACAGTGTCGCCAGATGTTTCTAACTCCTCTGCTTGCTGACTGTTTTCTTCATCATCATCATCATGTGGCAGATGTTGCTGCAAACACATGTTATGAAGAAAACAGCAGCAGAACACAATCCTAGTCACCTTTAAGGGACTATACAACAAAAGCCCGGCAGACTTATCCAGACACCGAAACCTTGATTTCAGTACACCAAAACATCGTTCTATCACATTCCACGTAGACTTATGTGCATGATTGTAATTGTGTTCAGCAGGGGAATCAGGGGCGGACAATGGAGTCAGAAGCCAAGAGTAGCAGCCATAACCCCCATCACCTGAAAAACAGAGATTAGCAGCATTGTAAAATATTGATGCACAAACACAGTGCTAACATAATGTGCAGGTTGAGGTAAGCACAAAATTAAACACAAATACTTGGTACATACCCAGCAGTCAGCCATCCAGCATTTCTCCAGCCTCAAATTTATCAAAGAGGGATGACTGACTGAGGATGAAGGAGTCATGGCAGCCACCAGGGTAGCCCGCAACAACACTCATAATTTTGAGATTTGCATCACAAACCACCTGGATATTAGTTGATTGCCCAAAATGTCTATTTATATAAATATATTGCCTGCCCCTAGGTGGTCTCAGCTCAACGTGTGTGCAATCTATGGCACCCAGCACATTTGGCATGCCAGCAAGCTCATAGAAAGCTACCTTGACTGCATGCCACTGAGACTCCTGGGTAGGGAAGCAGATAGAGGCATCTATGTGGGGTTAAAATGCATCCAAAACCTGAGTGTACAGTCAAAAATATAAGGTGAGTGTCTTAAGCACTTTGTTCAAATATACTGTTATAAATTCACATTACACAATACAGAAATGGGGCATAGAGGAGTATGTATGGTTTTCCTCACCTGATTTAAATATTTTGAAAAGGTGGGCTGTGAGATTCCTATTACATCGCCTGTCACAGCCTGAAAGCTGCCAGCAGCCATAAAGTGCAACACAGCCAGGAGTTTGTGCAGGCCTGAGACAGAGCGAGAGCATTCTGTCTCAGGGTCTAGGTCCAGTTTGACTAGGTCATACAGACGGAAAATGTTGGTCCTATTTAGCCTGAACATCTGTATGACCTGGTCATCGCCCAATGCGTTTAAGTTCAAATGCCCCCTAAAAAACCGAGGCCTGCGCAGCCTCCGCGGCACCTGTACATCCTGCTGACCATGTTCAGTTTCCTGGCCCTGGTTTCTTGTAGCCTCATGGAGCAGTCTCAGGAATCCCACAGCAAAACCAAATTCACTGCTACACACGGCAGCAGCCATTTCAGAGTGATTGATTTGGCAAATGTGCTGGCCCACCTTTTAAAGGGCCAAAAATGCAAACATGCTTCTCAAAAGGAGGTCTACTTTTTCCCCGTGTTTTTTTACGAATTGTAATTTTTTTACGACCGCAAATGCTCTTTCACGGTAGAGATTTCAAATACGAATGCATAGTAAATTACCGAGTTCTATACCTAAACAGCCGCGTTTGACCGATGGTGTATTCATTCGTATTTTTACAACACAGCCGTAAAAAAAATACGAATGCCCTCATCACTGCCGAGATTTGAGTTTAGTAAATTCCCAAGATGACACTTTGAACAAAAAACACCAAATCGGTCAAAATCGGGAGCTTAGTAAATATACCCCAATGATCCCTATGGCTACATGCATTTTAAATAAGGTTTCTCGTGGCCACTTACAGTATATGGAACCTCTTGTAAAACACAATACACAAATAAATCCTGAAAAATATCAGTGTCTTTTCTTCAACAAATAGATCTTACTAAGTTTGGGGCTCATTTACATTTGGATGTAAGTAATTTTCATAACACGCCTCTCCGATGTAGCAGTACACATCCGCGCTTTTAGTTGTTATTTTCACAATCTCCCTGAAATGTTTTTTTTTTAAAGTAGGCAAGTATGGGCTAAACCAGCCTGGTTTTGTATTTTAAAAAAACAGTCCTTTAAATCTTTCTGCAAAAATGCTGAAATATTTGGCCTTTTTCACACTCAGAACCATGTACATTTAGCCCTGGATTTGGTTAAATGCATCCTGGCTTGAAAATAAGTAAAAAACAAATTGCTATTTTTTATGACAGGAAGTTAAAGGGATCTTTCCGTAATTCTTTAACAGTGAGCCAAGGCAGTTAGCATTCCACTGAAATATACTGTCAGCACAGTTACTAGACTGTAATAAAATTTAAATTGTCAGGTTTAACTTTTTGAATGACACATACAGTATTAAAAAGCAAGGTCCGACTACATTTTCAGCAAAAGAGCAGACTTTGTGAACTTTGTCATATCTTCATTTCACCTCTACATCAAGAAAATTGTATCATATACTCTCCTCCACAGTGCATTTGCTTCTGAATGGTTTTACAACTATGGGGGTCATTCTGAGTTGATCGCTGCTGATCTGCACATCGCAAGCAGCGTGATTTAGCCAAATGAGCATGCACAAAGTACTGAACACGCATGTGCAAAGTCTCCCGTAAGACGAATGTGCAGAAATACACAAGTTTATTGTGTTCGCATCCACGCAACGACAAAGAGGCGTGTTGAAGGCGGTGCGGGGGAATGGCTTCGTTAGCTAGCGAAAAGGGGTGTGAAGGTGGGTGTAATGCGGGGGAGTGTGCCAAGGTCTGCAAGTGTGGTTTTCGCACCGCTGCAAAGCTGGCCATTGCTGGTACACAGGAGTAGGTCTAGGGATGCGCACAGCTAGCGAACACTTGCTACAGGTGCCTTACAGGGCATACCTGGCTAATTATTGGCAATTGAACGCAGCTGATTGAGATGCAAACGCATGATCATATCATTTATAGCTCTAGCAGTCTCACAGATGGTATGTACATTTACACTCCTCGAAAATGTTATTATGTTAAACGTAAGCAAATTATGATAAACTGCCAAGCAGCACACGTTTAGTAGTAGCAAATACATGTGTATTGGCCATGTCCATTGTCCCACATGTCTGCTTTGTGTATAAATGTATTTTTATTTGTAAGTGGTAAAAACTTAATTATTTAATTAAATAGCCACAGACATGCCATGTTTTCCATATTCACACATTACTTTTGTGTTTACCTAACAATATTACAAACATGATCGACCATAACCTACAATGTTGTTATCTGCAGATTTTGAAAATACATTGCTATGGATGAATTAGGTCAGTTGTGAGTTATATTTCAGATGGCATGTTGCCCATAGTACCCAAACAACTTTGTGGGCTTATATTGTGTAAGGAGCAACATACATGTTTTATTTGTAAGAATAATTTTACTCTAAGCAACTTGACATGATTTCTTGGATTTGACAAACTTTATTTTAAAAACAAACAAAAAACACACAAATAAAAAAAAAATCTTTACACTACCCACAATAATAAACTAGAGATGTGCGGTTGACACTTTTCGTGTTTTGGTTTTGGTTCGAATTCCACTTTCGTGTTTTGGTTTTGGCTTGGTTTTGCCAAAACCACCGTTTCGTGTTTTGGTTTTGGATCTGGAAATTTTTTGAAAAAAAACATAAAAACAGTTAAAATCATAGAATTTGGGGATAATTTTGCTCTTATGGTATTATTAACCTCAATAACATTAATTTCCACTCATTTCCAGTCTATTCTGAACACCTCACACCTCACAATATTTTTTTTAGGTCTAAAAGTTGCACCGAGGTGGCTGTATGACTAAGCTAAGTGACACAAGTGTGTGGCACAAACACCTGGCCCAGTTGCAGACAAGATGGCACTATTCAAAAACTAGTCCCCAAACAGCACATGATGCAAAGAAGAAAAAGAGGTGCAATTAGGTAGCTGGATGGCCAAGCTAAGCGACACAAGAGTTTGGCACAAACTTGGCCCATCTAGGACTAGCATTGCAGTGGCAGACAGGATGGCAGATTTAAAAACTAGGCCCCAAACAGCACATGATGCAAAGAAGAAAAAGAGGTGCAATGAGGTAGCTGTATGACTAAGCTAAGCGACACAAGTATGCGGCACAAACACCTGGCCCATCTAGGAGTGGCACTGCAGTGGCATACAGGTTGGCAGATTTTAAAAAATTGGCCGCAAACAGCACATAATGCAAAGAAGAAAAAGAGGTGCAATGAGGTAGCTGGATGGCCAAGCTAAGCGACACAAGTGTGCGGCACAAACCTGGCCCATCTAGGACTGGCATTGCAGTTACAGACAGGATGACAGATTTAAAAACTAGGCCCCAAACAGCACATGATGCAAAGAAGAAAAAGAGGTGCAATGAGGTAGCTGTATGACTAAGCTAAGCGACACAAGTGTGCGGCACAAACACCTGGCCCATCTAGTAGTGGCACTGCAGTGGCAGGCAGGATAGCAGATTTAAAAAATTGGCCCCAAACAGCACATGATGCAAAGAAGAAAAAGAGGTGCAATGAGGTAGCTGGATGGCCAAGCTAAGCGACACAAGTGTGCGGCACAAACACCTGGCCCATCTATGAGTGGCACTGCAGTTACAGACAGGATGGCACTTAAAAAAACTAGGCCCCAAACAGCACATGATGCAAAGAAAAAAAGAGGTGCAAGATGAAATTGTCCATGGGTTCTCCCACCCACCCTTATGTTGTATAAACAGGACATGCACACTTTAAAAAACCAATCATTTCAGTGACAGGGTCTGCCACACGTCTGTGGCTGAAATGACTGGTTTGTTTGGGACCCCACCAAAAAGAAGAAATCAATCTCTCCTTGCACAAACTGGCTCTACAGAGGCAAGATGTCGACCTCATCCTCATCCTCCGATTCCTCACCCCTTTCACTGTGTACATCCTCCTCCTCACAGCTAATTTTGGGTACCGCCATGGGGACCAGGTTCGCGCCTAGCTACGCCAACCTCTACATGGGTCAGTTCGAGGACCAACATGTGTGGGGCGGCGGGCATGGCGTGGCCCTGGTCCTCTATGGTAGGTACATTGACGATTTATTTATTATTTGGGATGGGGATGCACTTTCAGCACAAGCATTTGTTAATTCACTTAATCACAATTCGTATAAATTACAATTTACGCACCAGTATCACCCTCACTCCATTCATTTTTTGGATTTGAATTTAGAGGCACGCAATGGACAAATACATACTACTAACCATATTAAGGAGGTAGGATCAAATGCCTACCTCCATTACTCCAGTGCACATTATCCACCTTGGAAAAAAAGCATACCCCGGAGTCAATTAATTCGTCTCAGAAGAAATTGTTCTGATCTACAGTCTTTTGAACCACAAGCTAAACACATGGTGGATTCCTTTGAACATCGTGGGTACCCTACACCCCTACTTCATAAAACATTAGAAGAAGTGAGAGAGATAGATAGAGATCTATTATTATCTAAAAAAAAAAGAAACCGAATAATAATTCAGAAATAGACAAAGAGCACCATTTAGCTTTCATCACTACCTATAATGACTACTGTCCCAAGATAAAATCCATAATTAAGAAAAACTATAATATATTAAAACAAGACAACTTATTGAGAGATGTTCTTCCAATTAAGCCCACATTCGTCTTCAGGAAGGGATGATCCCTAAAAAACTCCCTAGCTCCGAGTCACTTAAGGCCCGAGAAAAAAACTACATGTATTAAAGATCTTTGGCTTTCTACAACAATGGGCTTCTACAGATGCGGTGGCACTAGATGCATCACTTGCCAATACATAGAGAAAATACAATATGTTAAAACAGACAAAGGGGAAAAACAATACAAGATTAGGAGCCACATTAATTGCAACTCGACATATGTCGTGTACATTCTACAGTGCGGTTGTGGCCTATATTATGTAGGCCGCACTACTAGAAAACTCCGCACTAGATTTCTCGAGCATCGTAGGAACATTTTAAACCGAGTATCCACACACAGTGTCTCCCAACATTTTAATGACCACCATAACGACGATCCTAAAAGCCTCAAAATAATAGGGATAGAGCACATCCCCATGACAAATAGGGGAGGTGATCGTTTCAAAAAATTGTGCCAACAGGAGGTTTACTGGATGTTTAGGATGGGCTCCATACACCCAGACGGCCTCAATGAGGCAGTGGAATTGAACACGATTATTTAATATAGGAACTGTATAATGTGGTCTCAATTCCGTCATTACAGAAATATGAATTTGTATTCCTCTCATAAATATTAAACTCACTATACTATTCTTCCTGTATTAAAATTCCTTCTCCCATAGATTGACTTGTCTCCGCTCTACAATATGTGTTTATAGGCCTGCTAGCCATAAGAATATTTCACTGTCACTGCTGGATTAATTTAGATTTCGATGTAGCAATTTTCCCTGGACACTAAAAGTCATAGTATATCCACTTAAATTAATTTATTATCCCTTGTACTCTCTTTATTTGGAAGAAATATAAACTATCAATATTTCTATATGTGGTATAATGACTTACCATCCATGATCAGGTTTTGAGAAAATTCACAGTATATTACTCATTATTATGAATATATAGGACCTGTTTATATGCTGTCTGTAAGTGTTGAGATAAGCTGCCACTGTGCCACATGAAACTCCTCCTGTGTGAAACATACAGAACCTTAGTGTTTCTAGCTCTATATAGTTGCCATGGACATTAGACTGATAATTATGCATATACTATGGCATATTTAACCCTAACTTCTGGTTGTGAAGGACGCGTAAGTAGGGGTTTCCACGGGGACCGGCCCGGCACACACAACATATAGAATATGCCTCCCGGTTTTAGGAGGATGCGGCTAAAAGGGCCGCGTCGTCATGGTGACGGCCGAGGTGGGCGCGGCAAACAGGGCCGCGTCGTCATGGTAACGGCCGAAGAGAGCGCGGCTAACAGGGCCGCGTCGCCAGGGTGACGGACGGGGGCGGAAGGACCTCCTCCGCCCGTCACAGCAGAGTGGCCATTCGTCTTCTCCGAGCCGCGTTACTATGGCGACGGCCCGGAGAAGATCATTGGTCACCACACACGATACGCTACATCCGGTTGCCGTTACCATGCCAACGGCCCGGACACACACGGATACGTTCATAGCGCTTCTAAAGGGGAAGAATTGGAGAGGGGGCGGTTGGCCACTGATCACCGATGTTCCCAAACTGATGATTGGCAAGCGGAAACCACATGTATATAAAAGAGAAGGAGAAAGGGTTCTTTATTCCACACTTGTATATCTATGAGATCATATCTCAACTATCACGTGATCAGCAGTCACATGACAATACTGATCACATGACTCCCATTCAACCTATGAAATGATTAAGAGTAAGGTCTTCATGATGATGCAGTAATAAACAAAACTCCCTATTGAATCAATATATCCCATATTTAACTTATAAGGAAATAAAAAACAAAAGTTTACCACTACCAAAGGTTTCTTTATGTAAGTAGGTCTGTCTCCTATACATATTTTAGCCGTTTTAATGATTAAAAAATGGTATGTTAGTGTTAAACAGGAAATGTGCATCCAGGTGCCAATTAAGCCACCATCTTGTCTAGGGTATATAAAGCCCAACCCCAGACAGCAAAGTATACCTTTGAAAAAGCTGCAAGGTTTATGCAGCGAAACGTGTCAGCATTTACCCTTGGAACAGGACAACCTTGAACCGGACCCGAACCAACCCAAATCACGCACCAGATATCCAGTGGAGTCCTAGAGAGGCACCATCCTATCTCCGCAATGCATGAGGTACCCACCATATATGGGATTCTGCACCAACCCTCTAGCGGCATATGTAATTATAATTTGGACTCTCTACAATACCATCTAAAAGGGACTCTTTACAGTGGAATCTAACTGGACATACCATCTATGGGCAAAATGTGGAACGGATCCTAGAGAACACAAAACATCAGTCCTGAATCACCTCCAGGGGTAAACTCTATCCATCCATCCTATATAATCGGCTAAATCATTTCCTGCTTATAATTGGCTTATTTTGCACAAAATACTGCTTTTTTAAAGAGCTATTATTATTGTTTTTTAATAAATTGTTTTTAAAATTTCTACACATAGTGAATGGTACTGTTCTTTCCTCTAACAGCGAAGCCTCCTTTTCCCTTTTTAATCCTCCGCCTCACAAAGTATTAATTAGTCCCCACTGGAATCCACCATCACAGGTCCCTGTGTACTTTCTGGAGGCAATTGCAGGTACAGGTCTTCCCGAAGGAATTTTTAATTAATTTTGATGAACATCATCTTCTCCACATTTAGTGGAAGTAACCTCCTACGCTGATCGCTGACAAGGTTACCGGCTGCACTAAACACTTTTTCGGAGTACACGCTGGAAGAGGGACAACTTAGGTCAAATAAAGCCAGTTTGTGCAAGGGCATCCAAATTGCCTCTTTTTCCTGCCAGTATACATACGGACTGTCTGACATGCCTACTTGGATGCTGTCACTCATATAATCCTCCACCATTCTTTCAGTGGTGACAGAATTATATGCAGTGACAGTAGACATGTCAGTAATCATTGGCAGGTCCTTCAGTCCGGACCAGATGTCAGCATTCGCTCCTGATTGCCCTGCATCACCACCAGTGGGTGGGCTAGGAAATGTTATCCTTTTCCTTGCAGCCAAAGTGGTGGGAGAAAGTGAAGGAGGAGCTGGTGACGGGTCATGTTCCATTTGAGTTGACAATTTACTAACCAGCAGGTCTTTGCACCTCTGTACACTTATGTCTGCTGGAAAGAGAGATACAACATAGGCTTTAAACCTAGGATCGAGCATGGTGGCCAAAATGTAGTGCTCTGATTTCAACAGATTGACCACCCTTGAATCCTGGCAAAGCGAATAAAGGGCTCCATCCACAAGTCCCACATACTTTGCAGAATCGCTCTATCTTAGCTCCTCCTTAAATTTCTCCAGCTGCTTCTGCAAAAGCCTGATGAGGGGAATGACCTGACTCAAGTTGGCAGTGTCTGAACTGACTTCACGTGTGGCAAGTTTGAAGGGTTGGAGAACCTTGCACAAGACAGAAATCATTCTCCACTGCACTTGAGTCAGGTGCATTACCCCTGGGACATGCTGGAATTTGCCCAGATGTAATGCACGTACAATATTGGTGGCGTTGTCCGATATCAGAAATCCCCAGGAGAGTCCAATTGGGGTAAGCCATTCTGCAATGATGTTTGTCAGTTTCCATAAGAGGTTGTCAGCGGTGATACATACCGTAGCCTGCCTAGAAACGAGTTGGCATTTGCGAGATGCTGCTACTGGTGCTGCTGCTGTTGTTGCTGCGGAAGGCCGTACATCTACCCAGTGGGCTGTTACAGTCATATAGTCCTTAGTTTGCCCTGTTCCACTTGTCCACATGTCTGTGGTTAAGTGGACACTGGATAAAACCGCATTTTGTAGGGCACTGGTGACTCTTTTTCTGACTTCTGTGTACATTCTCGGTATCGCCTGCCTAGAGAAATGGAACCTAGATGGGATTTGATATCGGGGACACAGTACCTCAAACAATGCTCTAAGTCCCACTGAACTAATGGTGGATACCGGATGCATGTCTAACACCAACATAGCTATCAAAGCCTCAGTTATCCGCTTTGCAAAAGGATCACTGCTGTCATATTTCATCTTCCTCAGAAAGGACTGTTGGACAGTTAATTGCTTACTGGAAGTAGTACAAGTGGTCTTCCGACTTCCCCTCTGGGATGACGATCAACTTCCAGCAGCAACAACAGCAGCGGCAGCAACAGCAGTAGGCCTACCACTCAAGGATCCTCCGGAGGAATCCCGGTTAGGAGAGGACTACCCAGTCTTGCTAGTGACATTAGTGACATGGCCTGCAGAACTACAGAAGTTCCTGACTGTTGAGGAAGTTGACGTTGAGGGAGTTGGTGGTGTGGCTTGCAGGAGCTTGAGTACAGGAGGAAGAAAGGATTTAGGTGTCAGTAGACTGCTTACGCTCTTACCCAAAGTTTCACAACTTGACACTGACTTCTGATGAATGCGCAGCAGGTGACGTATAAGGGAGTATGTTCCTAGGTGGTTAACATCCTTACCCCTACTTATTACAGATTGACAGAGGCACTAGATGGCTTGACACCTGTTGCCCGGATTTGTGGAGAAATAATTCCACACCGAAGAGGTGGCTTTTTTGGTAGTTTGCCCAGGCATCACAATGGGCTTCTTCATCCCAAGGACAACAGGTGTCTCCCCCAGTGCCTGACTTAAACAAACCACATCACCATCAGAATCCTCATCGTCAACTTCCTCCTCATCGCCAGCAACACCCATATCCTCATCCTGGTGTACTTCAACAGTGACATCTTCAATTTGAATATCAGGAACTGGACTGTGGGTGCTCCTTCCAGCACTTGCAGGGGGCGTGCAAATGGTGGAAGGAGCCACCTCTTCCCGTCCAGTGTTGGGAAGGTCAGGCATCGCAACCGCCTACACACACTTGGACTCTCCTTGGGGATTTGTGATACCATCTTAGAACGCACAGTTCTTTTTTGTGCTCTTTCCAGCTTAACTCTTTTAATTTTTCTAGTGGGAGGATGAGGGCTTCCATCATCATGCGAAGCTTAACCACTAGCCATGAACATAGGCCAGGACCTCAGCCGTTCCTTGCCACTCCATGTCATAAATGTCATATTGGCAAGTTTACGTTTTTCCTCAGACGATTTAAATTTCTTTTTATTTTGGTTCTTTTTACTGAACTTTGGCTTTTTGGATTTTACATGCTCTCTACTATAACATTGGGCATCGGCCTTGGCAGGCGACGTTGATAGCATTTCATCGTCTATGTCATGGCTAGAGGCAGCAGCTTCAGCACTAGGTGGAAGTGGTTCTTCTTGATCTTTCCCTATTTTATCCTCAAAATTTTTGATCTCCATTATTTTTTGGGAGTTAAATAAGACAATATGCGGCACAGGAATGATTGGAATGACTAATGGACAGGACAATACCACTGGTCTGATGCAGCACAACACAACAACACTGTAAGGGACTTGTTGTTGTTATTATTATTATTATACATCAGCAGTGGACATATAGCAGCAGCGTATATTGTCACTTAAATGACTGATGGACAGGACACTACCACTGGTCTGATGCAGCACAACACAACAACACTGTAAGGGACTTGTGGTTGTTGTTATTATTATTATACATCAACAGTGGCCATATAGCAGCAGAGTATATCATCACTTGAATGACTGATGGACAGGACACTACCACTGGTCTGATGCAGCACACCACAACAACACTGTAAGGGATTTGTGGTTGTTATAATTATTATATGGCAGCAATGGACATATAGCAGCAGCGTATATCATCACTGGTATGACTGATGAGACAGGACACTACCACTGGTCTGATGCAGCACAACACAACAACACTGTAAGGGACTTGTGGTTGTTGTTGTTATAATTATTATACGGCAGCAGTGGACATATAGCAGCAGCATATATCGTCACTGGAATGACTGATGAACAGAACACTACCACTGGTCTAATGCAACACAACACAACAACACTGTAAGGGACTTGCGGTTGTTGTTATAATTATTATACGGCAACAGTGGACATATAGCAGCAGCGTACACCACTGTGACTGCCTCGTCACTGGAGTGACTGATGAGACAGGACACTACCACTGTTCTGATGCAGCACAAACACAGCAACACTGTAAGGGTCTTGTTGTTGTTGTTGTTATTATTATTATTATTATATGGCAGCAGTGGACATATAGCAGCAGCATATACCACTGTGACTGACTCGTCACTGGAATGACTGATGAGACAGGACACTACCACTGGTCTGATGCAGCACAACACAACACCACTTTATACAGCTACCCTGGATATATGGAAACAGAACACCAACACTGTGACTGGCTGGACTGATGCAGCACAATACACTGACTACACTGGACTGGACAGCACAACACAGCACAACTTTATACAGCTACACTGGATATATTGCAGCAGAGGACACCAACACTGTGACTAATGCAGTACAATACACTGACTACACTGGATTGGACAGCACAACACAGCACCACTTTATACAGCTACACTGGATATATATGGCAGCAGAGGACACCAACACTGTGACCGGCTGGACTGATGCAGCACAATACACTGACTACACTGGACTGGACAGCACAACACAGCACCACTTTCATAGGCAAATGCAGGGGGGGGGGGGGGGGGTTCCAGTTGCCCGGAAACCCCCCTCCTCTTGGCAAGTGGCTCAAATTATGAAAACAATAGCAATGGTATATAATACGTTAACTAGAGCTACCACCACATAATGCAGTTTAAGGGACAGAGCAGAGCTGCTGCACATGTCCAGTGGTAGCATCTTCTTCTACCAAGTTTGCTGTGTGACTCCTCAATCAGTCCACATGACAAGAGAGTAGCTACCAGGAAGAAAAGACAGGAGCCTTACCATGAGGTGGGAGAATGTGTGGTTAAAAAGTGCAGGACTGGTTCTATTATGTTTGTGTATTTACCGTATATACTCGAGTATAAGCCGAGTTTTTCAGCACATTTTTTGTGCTGAAAAAGCTCCCCCTCGGCTTATACTCGAGTGATGCTCCCGGGAGTCATGTGCAGGAGCAGAGCGCAGGGAGAAGCCATTTGAGGAGGAGGAGGAGGAGGGAGGGAGGGGGACTCGGGAGCCGCAGCAGCGCACTGTAATTGGTGCATCCACCAGTGACGCTGCTGCAGCCATCCTTCTCCCTCTCCATGCTCGCTAAAGCACCGCCGCGCTGACCGCCTCCTCAGCCGCCCGCCTCCTCAGCCGCTGCGTTCCGTCCCAAGGCCGGCCACCGCTGCCCGCACCGCCTGCCGCTGCCTGTACTCCCGTGCCCCGTCATCATTGATGGTGAGTAGAGACGGGCTACGGGCTGGAGCGCGGGTGTGTCAGTGGGGGGGGGGGGGTTGTCGTGGGGTAGTTGGGGGCTGGGCATATCTGGCACTATGAGGGCATACGGTATCTGGCACTGTGGGGGCATATGTAGCACTGTGGGGGCATATCTGGCAGTATGAGGGCATATGTGGCACTGTGGGGGATTATCTGACAGTATGAGGGCATATGCGGCACTGTGGGGGATTATCTGACAGTATGAGGGCATATGCGGCACTGTGGGGGATTATCTGACAGTATGAGGGCATATGCGGCACTGTGGGGGATTATCTGACAGTATGAGGGCATATGTGGCACTGTGGGGGATTATCTGACAGTATGAGGGCATATGCGGCACTGTGGGGGCATATCTGGCACTATGAAGGCATATCTGGCACTGTGGGGGATTATCTGGCAGTATGAGGGCATATCTGGCACTGTGGGGGCATATCTGACACTGTGGGGGATTATCTGGCAGTATGAGGGCATATGTGGCACTGTGGGGGAATATGTGTATCTGGCAATGTGGGGGCATATCTGGCACTATGAGGGCAAATATCTAGCACCATGGGGGCATATTTAGCACTGTGGGGGTATATCTGGCACTGGGGGGCATATCTGGCCGTATGAGGGCTGTGTACGGCTAGAGCTGCATTTCCCACCCTAGGCTTATACTCGAGTCAATAAGTTTTCCCAGTTTTTTTGGGGAAAAGTAGGTGCCTCGGCTTATATTCGGGTCGACTTATACTCGAGTATATACGGTATTTATTATGGTATGTTTAATCTTTTTCCTGACCACTTATTTATTTTATTTAAATCTGTGATACAGCCTATACTATAGACCATCTATAGTGTTAAATATTAATACAGGTTGAGTATCCCATATCCAAATATTCCGAAATACAGACTTTTTTGAGTGAGAGTGAAATAGTGTAACAATTGTTTTTTGATGGCTCAATGTACACAAACTTTGTTTAATACACAAAGTTATTAAAAATATTGTATTAAATGACCTTCAGGCTGTGTGTATAAGGTGTATATGAAACATAAATGAATTGTGTGAATGTACACACACTTTGTTTAATGCACAAAGTTATAAAAAATATTGTCTAAAATTACCTTCAGGCTGTGTGTATAAGGTGTATATGTAACATAAATGCATTCTGTGCTTATTTAGGTCCCATCACCATGATATCTCATTATGGTATGCAATTATTCCAAAATACGGAAAAATCCGATATCCAAAATACCTCTGGTCCCAAGCATTTTGGATAAGGGATACTCAACCTGTACTGTATTCCATACAGTATACATTAATGTCCAGGGTCTTTACTAGGTTCTTCTACCGCTCCCCCAGACTCCCACAATTGCTCCAGCGTTCCGCAGAGTGGGAGATTGTGTACTGCATTTGGAAACCCCCCCACTAGAAATCCTGCGCTTGCCACTGACTTTATACAGCTACACTGGATAAATCACAGCAGAGGACAGCAACACTGTGACTACACTGGACTGGACTGAGCAGCACAACACAGCACAAGACTCGCCACTCCACTTTTCCGCCCCCACACAGACACTGAACACTGAGGACACGTCCTCTCAATACACTCTCCGAGACTGGAGTAAAAATGGGCACGACGCGCGGCTCCTTATATGGAATCCAAATCCCACGAGAATCCGACAGGGGGATGATGACGTTTTGCCGCGTTCGGGTTTCCGAGTCAGGCGGGAAAACCCGAGCCGGGCTTGGAACTGAACTCGGAAGGCAAAGTCCGGTAAGGTTCGGTTTTCTGAGAACCAAACCCGCTCATCTCTATAATAAACACACAATTTCACACCAAAGAATTTTGGCTCCAAGTAAATGTACTATGTTTGAAAATAGTACATACTTTTTGTCACAAAAAAAAAAATTGTTAACAAAAACAACAGAACATGGGCCAGCAACAAACACCTGCTAGTCCACAAAATAGGAAGACAGTACCCAGTAGTGAAGCACCCCCCACATCTACTGGCCAGCAAACTCAAAAAGAGACTGGTGTCATGACCCTGGCTGAGGAACATGTGGGTCAAATTGGGGAAAATTTGGGCTACAATACCGAAACCCAACTATCCACACCACAATATGAAGAGGAAGGTGGGACAACTTCACAGGCTAATGCATCACAGGCTACTAACAAAAAGAGAAAACAGCAAACCCCATTAAGCATGAGGGAGTTGGCCATTATGGTTCCACAAGCCAGTGAGAAGCAATTCGAGGCCCAAATCAACTTAAGTGCTGGGAAATATGACAGCATCTGGCAAGAAATTATTTCTTCTTCCTTTTGCGCCCCGCCTGAAGTGGATGTTGGTCACTGGTCGGTCAGAGAACTGACCTTTCAAGGGCCATGCCCAGTGGGTTTTTGTTCCTGGGCAGGGGTAGGGGATGGACCATGTGTTGGAGCATCCCTAAGACTGTGGCCAAGGAGTCCAGCAATGGTCTGGAAGCCCTGTCCTATGGTGGGTCCCATTGGTGTTGTCCAGGTGTTGTATAGAGGAGTTTGTCACTTATGCCTTGGCGAACACAGGTGTTCAGCTCAGTGAGCCGGCAGGACATCTCACGTACCTCCCGGATCATCCCGACATGGAATTTGGTGTTTTCAACTCCATGACTGGCTATCTCAGCCAGAATCACCGGGAGAGTGGTTTGGGTGGGGGGCCCAGTGTTGGGCTCGGCAGGTGGTATTTGCTGCCCAACACTGGAGTTGACACTATCTCCCCCATCCTCAGCCTCAGTGAGATGCCCCTCCTGTGACTCACTTAGATGCCCCCCTGTGCTGTGTTTTGGCACAAAAAAGATAGAAAAGACAAATAGAACAAAAAGAAAAAAACATTAATACAATGATACAGAAAGCACTTGCCAATATGTGCTTGAAAACTTACCTGTTATGCACACCAGTGCCAGCAGGAATGTACTGGTGTCTGAACGGTGAGGGATGCAAAACAAATGAACTCACAGACAGACTGGGGAATATGACATTACATACACAGAAGGTGATAGGGTAACAAAATAAACACAAAGTGAACAGAGAAGCCCAAAGGCTAAGAAACTGGGTGTCTCCCTAGTATTAGGAATGCTCAGATGGAAAGAAGCGAGATGTAGTGATTTAATACGTAGAGAACCCGAAATGCTGTTGCTAAGGGCAACAGCAAAACCCTAAAGGGTTACCAACGGGTGTGGCAGTAAACTCCTTGGTCAGAGATGGAATAATAGACACAAGGAGAGTCTCCACAATCCTAGTCCTCACTTGCAGTGCACTGGTTCAGCTTACTGCCACTAAACTGACACCTGAACACCTTGCACAGTGAGAAAGGATTTTGGCAGGCAAGTCTGAGAATACAGCCGCAAACTTGCTAGGTTCACAGAGTAGCAAAAGAACCCCAGCAGGTTATACGACTGACTCCAGTCTTACTGCTAGGTCTGGATTGGCAGAGTGTAATACCAAATCCCAAGGCCTATTTGCAGTAAGCAACAAACAAATACAAAGTTTACACAGTACTAGCTAGCTTTCAGGAACTGACTAACCAACAAAGATTCAGCAGCTGTTAGGCGCTGGGGTCCGCTCGTCTGCGCGGCCCGGCGCCTAGCAACTAGGGACGCCGTGCGCGTACAGCCGCCGGCTCCCTGGCAACGCTAGACGCCGGGCGCACTGAGCTGCACGGACCCTAGCAACGGGGACGCCACTGGCGGACCGCGTTCCCCGTTGCTGGGTCCTGTTTAATTAATAGGTGCACCTGATCTCTGGCCGTGCAGCAAGGCAGCTGCACGGCATTCATTCTAATCAGCTCTGTCAGCAGCTGATTGGAGGACTCCTGTTTAAATACACTCTCAGGGCTTCTCACAGACGCCGGTAATAGCTTCCTGTATGCTGTCTTTGTTTGCTGAGAGTCTGTTTCCAGTCTTGCTGTATCCGGTCGTTCCAGTCCTCTGAAGTCCTGTACTCGGGAGTTATCATCTCGTCCCTGGAGTCCTGACCGATCACCGTTTAACATCCAGTGGTGTTCGTGAGTCGCGGCTCTGCCGTGTGTAGCGGCTCGGCCGCTTTACCCTTTATTATTTGTGTTTGGAGCATTTTTGCGGAGGGTTCCGCTTCCACAGGTCCACTCTGGTATCCGGCGGTGCCGGGTAGGAGTATTGGACAAGTGGATTTTGGTTGTCCTTTTCCCTGGCGGTTTTTCCGCACATACTTTAGGTTTTTTAGTTAGCTCGTAGCCCCTGGCCTGTTGTTAGCTAGAGGTCCTCTTGTTATCATCCTGCCTCGGATTTCCCTTTGTCTCTCATTAAGACCGGGGGGCATCGGAGTTGGGCAGACATAATCCGCCCTTCAAACGCGGCTGCCAAGGGCTCAAGAAACCATAGTCTCGCAAGGGATTTCCGATAGCACGGGTGAGACAACAGAGTTAGGGCGCCAGGGGCTATTATTCTTTCCTGCTCCCGTTCCCAGCATTCCATTCCAGTGCTCCGGTCATTGTCATAAGATCTCCTCTGGCCAGGAGTGCTGGAATCATAACATTATTACCGGCCATACCAAAACTTAAAATTAAACAGGGTTTAATTTTTTCTTATTCAGTTTTGTGAGAGTTTATCGGCCTCATGAATCCTACAGGTTTAGGGCCAAATCCTGGTCAGCTCTTAGTCAGCCAGATTCAAGAACTTACTCAGATGGTTCAGGATCTTTCTCTTCGGGTGAAGTCGCAGGAAGATCTTTTGCGAGCTTCCCCGAAGGTAGTTCCTGAACCAAAGATGCATTTGCCTGACCGTTTTTCTGGTGATAGGAAAGAGTTTTTTAATTTTAAAGAATCCTGTAAACTTTATTTTCGTTTAAGACCGATTTCCTCGGGTACTGAATCTCAGCGGGTCGGGATTATTATTTCTTTGCTCCAGGGGGATCCTCAGACCTGGGCATTTGGTTTAAAAGCAGAGGATCCGGCATTGTTGTCAGTGGACGCTTTTTTTGGGTCTTTAGGGCTCTTGTATGATGACCCTGATAGAGAGGCGTCCGCTGAAAGTCAGTTGCGCGCTCTCAGACAGGGTAGAAATCCTGCGGAGGTTTATTGTACAAAGTTTTGCCGTTGGTCGAACGACTGTGGCTGGAATGACCCAGCCCTGCGCAGTCAGTTTCGCCTCGGCTTATCAGAGTCTATAAAAGACAGTCTCCTTCAGTACCCCGCTCCTGAGACTCTCGATAAGCTCATGGAGCTTTCTATTAAGATAGATCGTCGTCTCAGAGAGCGGAGGGCTGAAAAAGGAGCACCTGTAAGGTCAATTCCGTGTGTATATTCCATTCCTGAGGACGTAGAGGAGCCCATGCAGATGGGTCTCTCCCGGCTGTCTCCTGAAGAAAGAGCCAGAAGGCAAAATTCTGGTCTTTGCCTGTACTGTGGGGGTAAGGGACATTTTTCTCGTAATTGTCCGAACAAGTCGGGAAACGCTTTGACCAGGTGAATTATGAGGGGGTTCACCTAGGTCTGCAGCTTATCTCCTCGAATAACTCCCTTTTAGTCCCAGTTAAAGTTTCCTTTGGCAGCCTCAGTTCTTCGGTGTTGGCTTTTGTTGACAGTGGAGCTGCAGGAAACTTTATGGATTTAACTTGGGCTAAGGCCTTAGGCATTCCTCAGTTACCTTTGGGTAGGTGTGTCACCATGCATGGCTTAGATGGGAGTCCACTGTCCAATGGGGTTATTTCTCTCCGTACACCCCCTGTATTACTTACAGTAGGAGCTCTACATTCTGAAAAAATCGAGTTCTTCCTTACTCATTGCCCAGCAGTTCCAGTAGTTCTGGGTCATCCTTGGCTGGCCTTTCATAATCCCACCATTGATTGGCGGTCGGGGGAGATTTCACAATGGGGTACCTTTTGTGATAGGGAATGTATTACGTTTCCAGTCAGAGTAGCAGCTGCCATTCCTGAACTCATTCCTGTGGAATACCAGGAGTTTGCTGATGTGTTTTCCAAAGGCAATGCGGACATTCTGCCTCCTCATCGGCCGTATGATTGTGCTATTGAGCTTATTCCTGGTGCCGCATTACCAAAGGGAAGATTATATGCTTTATCCGGGCCAGAAACTGCGGCCATGAATGATTATGTTAAGGAGAGCCTAGGGAAAGGATTTATTAGACCATCAAAATCTCCTTTAAGTGCAGGTTTCTTCTTTGTGGAGAAAAAGGATGGCTCGCTTAGACCTTGCATTGACTTTAGAGCCCTGAATAAGATCTCAGTTAAAAATACTTATCCTTTGCCGCTGATATCTGTCCTCTTTGATCAGCTACGTTCGGCTGTGATTTTTTCTAAAATTGACCTTAGAGGAGCGTACAACCTCATCCGAATCAAATCTGGAGATGAGTGGAAGACGGCCTTCAGTACTCAGTCAGGTCACTAAGAGTACCTGGTGATGCCGTTCGGCTTGTCCAATGCTCCAGCAGTTTTTCAAGACCTCATTAATGATGTGCTCCGTGACTTCCTAGGGAAATTCGTGGTCGTTTACTTAGACGACATCCTGATTTATTCTGAATCAATGGAACAACATGTTATCCAGGTGCGTCTGGTTCTTCAGAAGTTACGTGAGAATCATTTATATGCCAAGCTGGAGAAGTGTGAGTTTCATGTCACGGAGGTATCTTTTTTAGGGTACATTATTTCCCCTCAAGGATTTTCCATGGAACCAAAGAAGCTCCAGGCCATCCTCAGTTGGGCGCAACCCACCAATTTAAAAGCAATTCAGCGCTTTTTAGGGTTTGCAAATTATTATAGGAGGTTCATTCATTCTTTTTCTGACCTGGTTGCTCCCATTGTAGCTCTGACAAAGAAAGGAGCGGATCCTACCAACTGGGCGCATGAAGCAGAGTTGTCCTTTCGGGCCTTGAAACAAGCCTTTGTCTCGGCTCCAGTCCTCAGACATCCCAATCCGGAATTGCCCTTTGTTGTGGAGGTTGATGCCTCGGAGGTTGGAGTGGGGGCTATCCTTTCTCAAAAGGATCCGGAGTCTCTGGAGTTACATCCTTGTGCCTTTATGTCCAGGAAATTCTCCTCCGCTGAATCCAACTATGACGTTGGTAATCGGGAGTTACTGGCGATAAAGTGGGCTTTCGAGGAGTGGAGGCATTGGCTGGAGGGAGCAAAACATACCATTTCAGTATTGACTGACCATAAAAACCTGCAATACATCGAATCAGCTAAGCGGCTTAATGCCCGGCAGGCACGTTGGGCTTTATTTTTTACTCGTTTCAAATTTATAATCACTTTCAGGCCTGGTTCCAGGAATACCAAGGCTGATGCCCTGTCACGCAGTTTTCTTCCGGTTCACAATAACAGTCCTGTTACTCCCATACTTCCATCTTCGGTCATTTGGGCAGGCCTCACACAAGATTTATTTACCCAGTTAAAACAACTTCAACACCAAGCTCCTGGAAATACTCCTGCTGGTCGTCTTTACGTTCCTGAGTTTTTGAGAGCTACTGTTTTGACTGAATTCCATGATAACAAAGTTTCCGGGCATCCGGGAATCTCTAAGACTTTGGAGTTAGTCTCCCGCTCAGTATGGTGGCCTGGTCTTTCTAAAGACGTTAAGGAGTTTGTTTTTTCATGTCAGATTTGTGCACAGCATAAGGTTCCCCGTTCCTTGCCTATCGGGCAACTTATGCCCTTAAATGTCCCTCTCAGGCCATGGTCTCATATTTCCATGGATTTTGTGGTAGACCTTCCCCTTTCAGCCGGATTCCGAGTCATATGGGTGGTAGTGGACCATTTTAGCAAGATGGCTCATTTCATTGCTCTTCCCCGACTGCCATCTGCCCAAGGGTTGGCAGTTTTGTTTCTCCGCCATGTTTTCAGACTTCATGGGTTGCCTACTGATATTGTTTATGATCGGGGTCCACAATTCATCGCACAATTCTGGAAGTGTTTTTGTGCTTCATTAAAGATGAAATTGTCGTTAACATCCGGTTACCACCCACAATCCAACGAGCAAACCGAGCGAGTTAACCAATCATTGAAACAGTATTTGCGTTTGTATTCAGCCAAACTCCAGAATGATTGGTCCGAGTTTCTTCCGTTGGCGGAGTTTGCTTACAATAATTCCTGTCATTCCTCCACTAAAGTGTCTCCATTCTTTTCAGTTTTTGGTTTTCACCCCAGAGCTAATTCTTTTTTTCATCATTCCTCAGTCTCCCCGCTAACCTTAACCTCCCATCTCAGAGCCATTTGGAAAAAAGTGCACCTTGCTCTCAGAAAAGTGGCCTTTCGAGAGAAGAAATTTTCTGACAGGCTCTGACGTCCTTGCACTTTTAAGGTGGGAGATAGGGTATGGTTGTCGACTCGTAACATCAGGCTTCGACAGTCCTCGGCTAGATTGGGACCCAAATTTATTGGGCCATTTCTTATTATTAAAAGAGTCAACCCAGTTGCCTTCCGGTTACGTTTACCAAGATCTCTTAGGATTGGAAATACGTTTCATTGCTCCCTGTTGAAACTATACGTTTCTTCCAGTAGATTTCCAAGGAGAATCTCTCAGGGTAGATCTCCGGTGAATGTACAGGGACAACAGGAGTTCTTGGTGGAGAAGGTTCTCGATTCCAAATTGTCCCGGGGCCGGATTTATTTTCTGGTGCACTGGAGAGGCTATGGTCCGGAGGAAAGGTCTTGGGTCTTGGATAAGGATCTTCATGCGCCGAGGCTCAAGAGGGCATTTTTTCGGGAATTTCCTCGGAAACCTGGCTTTAGGGGTTCCTTGACCCCTCCTCAAGGGGGGGTACTGTTAGGCGCCGGGGTCCGCTCGTCTGCGCGGCCCGGCGCCTAGCAACTAGGGACGCCATGCGCATACAGCCGCCGGCTCCCTGGCAACGCTAGACGCCGGGCGCGCTGAGCCGCACGGACCCTAGCAACGGGGACGCCACTGGCGGACCGCGTTCCCCGTTGCTGGGTCCTGTTTAATTAATAGGTGCACCTGATCTCTGGCCGTGCAGCAAGGCAGCTGCACGGCATTCATTCTAATCAGCTCTGTCAGCAGCTGATTGGAGGACTCCTGTTTAAATACACTCTCAGGGCTTCTCACAGACGCCGGTAATAGCTTCCTGCATGCTGTCTTTGTTTGCTGAGAGTCTGTTTCCAGTCTTGCTGTATCTGGTCGTTCCAGTCCTCTGAAGTCCTGTACTCGGGAGTTATCATCTCGTCCCTGGAGTCCTGACCGATCACCGTTTAACATCCAGTGGTGTTCGTGAGTCGCGGCTCTGCCGTGTGTAGCGGCTCGGCCGCTTTACCCTTTATTATTTGTGTTTGGAGCATTTTTGCGGAGGGTTCCGCTTCCACAGGTCCACTCTGGTATCCGGCGGTGCCGGGTAGGAGTATTGGACAAGTGGATTTTGGTTGTCCTTTTCCCTGGCGGTTTTTCCGCACATACTTTAGGTTTTTTAGTTAGCTCGTAGCCCCTGGCCTGTTGTTAGCTAGAGGTCCTCTTGTTATCATCCTGCCTCGGATTTCCCTTTGTCTCTCATTAAGACCGGGGAGCATTGGAGTTGGGCAGACATAATCCGCCCTTCAAACGCGGCTGCCAAGGGCTCAAGAAACCATAGTCTCGCAAGGGATTTCCGATAGCACGGGTGAGACAACAGAGTTAGGGCGCCAGGGGCTATTATTCTTTCCTGCTCCCGTTCCCAGCATTCCATTCCAGTGCTCCGGTCATTGTCATAAGATCTCCTCTGGCCAGGAGTGCTGGAATCATAACAGCAGCATCTGCCTAACCTGAGAAGAGGGTTTATATAGCAGGTGCTGTCCACGCCCCACTCAGACCTCACAGACTGTGAGCACAAAAACCAGCACCGGATCCCCTGCCGTGCACAGAGCCTGTAACCACTGCACAGCAAAAGACCCGAACCGGAGTATCAGCTACGCTCAGGTTACTCCGCTAGCACTTGTCTCCCGGTTGCCATGACGACGTGGCAGCACAAAGCAGGAGACCCTAACATTACCTACCAAGCATTAGACATTCCATGGCAGGTGTGTCGGCGTCCATTTCGGAAACACCTGCCACCTCCTCATAGCACACACAGACCATTGCTAGCTCCTCCAGTTCTGTATACTCCACAGTCTCAGGGGCTGGACCTCCCCCTGTTGCCCTTGAAGCGTTCCAGTTCGCATGACTTTTTCAGCTTCAGGCTGGACTTGAAGTCAGCCCAACTACATATATTTAGTGGTTTGGGGGAATGGAGAAGAAAACGTAAGTAGATGTGCTGCCTACTTTTTGAACACATGACATGATATTGGTTGCTAAAGGCAACCTCACTTGAAAACTGCTGTTTAAATCTTAATTAATACATACTATAGTGTTTGTCCTTGTGTCGCAGTATGCACTTACCGTCTTCGTACCTCCTGTGGTGTGCAGACAATTGGGCCAACTCCATTCATACGGTCTGTAATTTCTTGCCAGATCCGGTCTTTTGCCCCAGCACCCATGTTTTTCGTCCCAAAAGGGATTTTAGCAATGGCCTGTGGAACCAAGATTGACAACTCCCTCTTTGAAAATGGGGGTTGACGTTTTCTCTTTCGGACTGTTGCCTGTGAACCATCAGCCTGAGAAGTGTCGCCACCTTCCTCTTCACTTTGTGGATGGGTTGGCTGGGTGTGGGTATTTGGGCCAGAATCTTCCTCAGGCAGGGCCCTCACACCACTCTCTTCTTCGCTTTGTGGGCCAGTAGATGGGGGTTGGTCAATACTGGGTCCTGCTACTTACTCCTCTGCACTGGTAGGTCTTTGTTGCTGCTGAGCTTGTTCAGCCAGTTGCCTTCTTCTTGCCAAGATGGCATGCATCTACTGATAGAGCATGTCCATCTCAGCAGCCACTGGATCAGTCACTGGATCCTGCTCCCTGATGCTGATTGCACGTGCGCATGAATCTGTGATGTGGTTTTATACCTGTGTATGTAGTGTTGCGTGAACTCACACAGGTGATGCATACACAAGTGCTGTGATTACTCACACTATTTAAGCATCTTCCATGCAGCCTGTGTTTGTGGGTGTATGCTGAAGTTTATGAATTTCGAGTTGTCATTTGAGAATTGTTCACCATTCAAGGTTTTGTGTTTCAAGCAAATGCATACTTCCATCGTATTGCGTTGCAGTTATTTGTTGTTTAGCAAATGCACAGCATTTATATTTTTCATGATATTTTAAACCTTATTTTTGACTTATATGTTGTTAGTTTTTTTTTCCTTTTATTGATATATATTGTATGACGTTTGTGGTCGTGCGGGCCTTCATTGTAACTGGAATCTGTTTTCCTTTATTCTAATTGGACCAACAGTATATCTATATGCTGATAAGTATATGCATGTTCTTTGGTGTGTTTTGGGTGGTGGGGTGTAGTATTCTCTGAGTATGCTTCTTACTCTTGTGTCACTTTTCCTTCTCCAGGGAGCAGTTTTTTCTGTTGTTTTTGTGTCAAAGTAGGCTTCTTTTCAGTTCTGCAGGCCTTTTGCCTTTTTTGGGGCCTTCCTCTCTATCTGCTGGTAGGTATATGCATGTTCTTTGGTCTGTTTTGGGTGGTGGGGTGTTGGCTCATTTTTTGTGTTTTTATTTACCCATGTAAGTATATTTGTGTGTTAATTGTATGTTTAAGGTAAGTTTTTGCATGCTAAGTGTATTTTTTTGGTGTTGTATTTGGATACAAAGTGTGGAAAATTTTATGCCTAATTCTTAAAATGTCTTTCCTCCTAGTGTCCTATGTTTAGATATGGATTATGAGACAGAAATAAGTGTTTCTTTCATTGTACATACATATAAATGTTGTAATGTTTGAACCACATTGGATGTTGTTTTGATACAATTTTTGTACATTTTCAAGAGGCTGGTGGCCACATATCTAGCCTCCAAAGCCGTCCAACCCCAACCTGCCCCTCATCCTCGAAGGCAATGGAGGCGTGCAAGGCCTAGTATTTTCCATACCCGTGTCAGCATTTTCGGTATGCCAGATAATGAGGTCGTGCGGCGCTACAGGCTGCCCCCTCATGTCATCCTAGAAACTCTCTCAATAATAGAGAGTGATCTAGATACATAAATTTGGTATCCTACAGCAATACCAGCATTGACACAATTCCTTGCTGTGTTACATTTCTGCACAACAGGTTCCTGCCAGAACGTGGTTGGGGTGCTGGTAGGAATGTTACAGTCAGCCTTTTCAAAAATCCTGAGAAGCGTAATTGGTGCTTTTGTTGCAAGAATTAAGCAGTTCATATCAATGCCATTGGATGTGGGGGCCCTAGCTGTGTTGAAGCAGTAATTCCAGGAAGGGGTAGTCACTTCCCATACGTTATTGGGGTTGTGGAAGGGACACATTTCCCACTTGTTGCGCCTAAACATAATGAAGAAATATATCGGGACCTGAAAATGTTCCACTCTCTGAATGCGATGGTTGTTTGTGGCCCATCCCTCCAGATCCTGTCCCTGAACGCCAAGTACACCGGCAGTGCGCATGATGCCCACGTCATTAGGCAATCAGAGATCTGGCAAAAATAAAAACTTATGGAAGGCCAAGACATGTAGCTATTTTGTGAGTTGTATTGACATCATGTTGTTTTTGTGTAAACAAAACTTGTTATTCTGGACATATTTGTTACTTATGTTTATTTTATTTTTTAACAGGAGATCGTGGATACCCTTGCACCCCCTGGCTCATGACTCCTTACAGCACACCCACACCAGGGCCACAAATGGCATTTAATTCCACGCTTACAGCCACTAGGCAGCTGGTGGAGCGCACAATTGGCGTCCTGAAAGGACGCTTCCGTGTGCTCCACAGCACTGGTGGCAACCTCATGTATTTGCCGGAAATGGTAAATAAAATTGTGGTCCTGTGTGTGCAATCCTGCACAATATTGCTGTAAGGAGGCATGTGGAGCTACCTGAGAATGAGGTATTGTCCCGAGAGGATGAGGAGCCAGGGGTTGGGCGGACAAGGATCCGGGGCACGGAGGCACAGCGTGGACATGCCCTTAGGGCAAGAATAGTGAGAGAATATTTCAGGTAGGCTTATGTAATGAAGACGTTACACCAGTGTTTAGGATACAATTTTAAGTGATATGTGTGTAAGGTACAATATATGACGCTCCAGATTTGAGTTTTCAAAAAATGCGTTAAAAAGTTTAAACCTAACAATATTATATTACTATTTGTTTTGATTAGGTAATTAACTTACTGTGATTTTGTAATGTTTGCAAATGTCGAATGAACAATATTGTTGTGTGGTGAACATATATTTGTGTTTAGTTAAAATTTATCCTATTTTAAAAAATAACAAATTTAGACACATATACACATGGCTAAACTAACATCAAAATCCTGAATTGTTTAGCTGAATGGTGCGAAAACTGTGGTAAGTGTACAATTATTGATAAAACAGTGAGGTTTTTAGCAGTGACACTTGAAATAGTTGCATATGCGTTCGCAAGAGATACACACCCCATCTTGTCAATATACAGTAATATTAATAAGTTTATTAATGAAGATGACACTATCACAGGTTTTGGCCAATCAACAGTTATCACTCAGTATAAATATTAGCCCATGTGAGAAAAACGCCATTGGCAACATGCGATCTGCAGCCTTCTCCATGAGGGAGCTGCGGCTCCTTACAGCCATTCATAGGCGTGCACAGCACATTTTATTAGGGGGTGCACCGTCGGAGGGGTATGTCTAGCATCGCCTTTTGGGCGTGTCTAGCACCATCTATTGACGATCAACGCAATGTAAAATATCAACCCTTGTACCAATCCTAATAAAGCAGATACATTGTCAGATGTTGTGGTGTGCACCAAACAAACACCCCTGGTGGCACTCACTGCAATTACACTGCTCCTCCTCAGCCTGGTCTGGCTCCCCCTCTCTTTCCTCTGCAAGCTGCAGCAGCTTACTTACAAGTCAGTCACTCACTGACACTGACAGTCGCAGACTAGACCTGCTGCTGCTGGAAAAATGAGTGACGTGTCAATACTGCTGCTGACCACCTGCTAGTATTGATTTTGTCTTCCTAAGAGGAACGCTGGCTGCATGCTGATCCTCATCAGTGGCTGGCATTGGCATAGCATGGAAGGAGAGAGGTGGGCATGTGGTGGGTGGGCGTGAAAACAGCATGACGTAATCACATCACATCACGCTGTTTTTGTACATGGAGGTGGGATTTTGAAAGCCGGTGTCAGTGGCACCCTTGATTAACCCAGGTGTCCGGTCAGTAATGCAGCCCTGACATGGTGCAGCGCAGAGGGAACAGTAATCAGCCTGCTCGGCAATCGCTGCATCAGGCATGTGAGATGGGGGGGACCAGACATTAGGGGGTGCCTGTGCGCACCAGGCACCCCCCATGCACACACCTATGCAGCCATTATGAAACACTACTTAGGCCATGGGGCACTATATTCCCAATTCTAGGAAGCGTGTAGCCTACAAGGATGTTCGCAGAGTACTGTGGATGAGGGTGCGCACTCGCCGGACTATTGTCCAACTTGAGTGGCGGTGGTCGGACCTCCGCCACCGTCAGCTTAACTTGCTGGCGCAACTGCGCCAGAAAATACGCACACATGAGTAGTCCACACTAATACCTCTGTTTGCGTGAGTGTGCCTTTTAGCATTTAAATGCTTAACAATATTAGCAAACATTATGACACATAAGACCTATACATAAGACCTATATAAAAGACCTATATTGTATGCATATAGACTGTGTGGGTGTAGGCCTTGCAGGACACACTGGGGAATGCAGTGGTAGGGCCGATGTGTAGGGGTGTGGCAAGTCTCCACAGAGACTGTAGACAGACACCACTTTGGTTTGACATACAAGTTTAGAGTGCATGGAATGTGGTCCTTCATAAATATATACAGTAATCATTACTATTATTATTATCCTTTATTTATATGGTGCCACAAGGGATCCGCTGCGCCCATTACACAGTACATAATAAAATTAGCAAACAAGAAAACAGCACTTACAGTACAGGACAAAATAGGACAGGTATAGAAAACACAGGGTTAGGTGCCATCAAAGGGAGCATGGAGTATAAGATAGTGTAAGTAAGAAAAGGAAAGGCACATGAGGAAAGAAGTCCCTGCTCTTGCAAGCTTACAATCTAAAAGGTGAGGGGCTAACAGACTGGAGTGACACAGAAGGGGTAGACAGTGAGCATAGACAAGAGGGTTAGGAGGAGAGTTGGCTGGGTTTGGTGAAGAAGTGGGTCTTGAGAGGCCGTTTGAAGTTTTGTAGAGAGGTGAAGAGTTGGATGGGGAGAGCTAGAGCATTCCAGAGATAGGGAGCAGCACGTGCAAAATCTAGGTAGGAGTGGGAGGAGGTAATCAGTTGGCAGGAGAGACGGTGTGCATTAGCGGAGCAAAGAGGATGGGTGGGAATGTAAAGAGAGATAAGGTCAGAGATGTAAGAGGGAGAAGAGTGGGTGAGGGCTTTGTAGGTGAATGTGAGAAGCTTGAATTGAATTCTGAATGGGAAGGGTAGCCAGTGAAGGTCCTGCAAGAGAGGGGATGTGGATGTAGTACATTTGGTGAGGAAGATGAGACGGGCAGCAGCATTGAGGATAGATTGAAGTGGAGAGAGGCATTTTTGAGGGAGGCCAGATAGGAGGAGATTGCAGTAGTCCAATCTGGATATGACCAGTGAGTGGATGAGGGTCTTAGTAGCATCCTGGGTGAGAAAGGGTCTGATCCTGGAGATATTTTTGAGATGGAAATGGCTGGTTTTTGAGAGGTAATGAATGTGTGGTTTGAAGGAGAGGGAGGAGTCAAGGATTACTCCAAGACTGCATTTGGTGGCTAGAGGAGATAGTTGTGCCATCAATGGATAATGAAATTGTGGGAGGTGAGGTTATGCGGGTGGGAAGGAAGATGATCAGCTCAGTCTTATACATGTTACATTTAAGAAAGCGCTGGGACATCCAGGAGGAGATAGCAGAGAGACAGCTGGAGATATGAGTGAGGAGAGCAGGGGAGGGGTCAGGGGATGAAAGGCAGATCTGAGTATCATCAGCATAGAGATGATATTTTAAGTCAAAAGAGCTAATGAGCTTACCTAATGAGGATGTGTAGAGAGAGAAAAGGAGAGGCCCAAGAACAGAACCTTGGGGGGCACCTACTGGTAGAGGAAGTGGGGGGGGGGGGTGGAGTTATGAGAGGAGACAGAGAAGGAATGGTCAGAAAGGTAGGAGGACAGCCAGGAGAAAGCAGAATCACGCAAACCAAGGGAGTAAAGGATTTCCAGGAGGAGAGGGTGGTCTACAGTGTCAAAAGCAGCAGAGAGATCAAGGAGAATAAGCAGAGAGTAGTGGCCCCAGGATTTAGCAGCAAGGTGGTCATTGAAGACTTTTGTGAGAACAGTTTCAGTGGAGTCCTGAGGATGGAAACCAGACTGGAAAGGATGAAGCAGTTAGTGGGAAGAAAGAAAGACAGTGAGGTGGTTGTAGATAATACGCTCAAGGACTTTGGAGGCAAAAGGGAGAAGAGAGATGGGTCGGTAGTTAGAGAGATTGGTTGGATCAAGGGTAGGTTTTTTTAAGAATAGGGTAGACAAGTGCATGCTTGAAGGCAGAAGGGACAGTGCCTGATGAGAGTGAGAGATTGAGTAGATGGGCAAGATGGGAACAGGCAGAAGAAGAGAGGAAGCGGAGAAGGCAGGAGGGAATAGGGTCAGGTGGGGAGGTGGAGGGGGGTGAGGACCAGATGAGGACCATGACTTCCTCTCCAGATACATGGAAGAAAGATGTCAAAGTTGGTAGGAGGGAAGGAGAGGGGGGGGGGGGTTGGGAAATGAAGGAGGGGGGTTGCTCAGGTTCTGGTGGGATGTTATGTCCTGACGAATTGAGTCAATTTTGGATGTGAAGTAGGTGGCAAAGTCAAGAGCAGAAAGTGAAGAGGGCAGTTGAGGCGGGGGTGGGCAGAGGAGCGAGTTGACAGTGGCAAAGAGGTGCCTGGGGTTTGAGGATTGGGAGGAGATGAGGTTTTTGAAGTAGGACTGTTTTGAGAGGGTAAGGGCAGCAAAGTAGGATGAGAGCATAAATTTGAAGTGGAGGAAGTCGGCCTTATTAAATTATTTCCTCCACTGACGCTCAGCGGTACGTGAGCATTTTTGCAGATACAGTATCTGGTGCAGTTGGTGTGCCAGGGTTGAGGTGTCGATTTGTGAGGGTGACAAGTGGTTGGTGGGGTGACAGAGTCAAGAGCAGAGGTAAGGGATGCATTGTAAAGGGAAGTAGCTTGTTCAGGGCAGGAAAGAGAGACAATAAGTGAGAGCAGTGAGTCAAACAGGGAAGAAAGGGAAGTGGTGTCAATAGCCTCAATGTTACGCTTAGTGATGGTAGTCTTAGGTGGTAAAAATGGATAAGCAGATCGAGATAGGTTAAAAGTGAGCAGGTGATGGTCAGAGAGGGGGAACAGGGAGTTAGAGAAATCAGAAAAATCACAGCAGTGAGTGAAAACCAGATCCAGTGAGCTTCCACTCACATGGTAGGGGGAGGAGGTCCACTGGGAGAGACCAAGAGAAGAGGTGAGGTTTAGGAGTTTAGAGGCAGGTGATTTTGTGGGGTTATCGATAGGGATGTTGAAATCACCTAGGATAATGGAGGGAATGTCAGAAGAGAGGAAGTGAGGAAGTCAGGAAGCAAAGTTGTCAAGGAATTTGGAGGGCATGCCAGGGGGGGCGGTAAATGACAGCTACTCGAAGATGAACAAGTTGGAAGAGGCGTATGGCATGGACCTCTAATGCAAGCAGGATAATCACAATGCGTCCCATTAAAATGCCTATAGTCCTGCGTAGTCTAAGTTAACATATGTGTTATGTATAATTATGGTGCACAAGCTGGAACAGGATCCCTAGAGGGACAGGTGGTAGGCCAAGGCACAATGGTCCACCGGAGAACTCCCGTGTACTCCTGTGGCCCAGTACATTCCTATATGTCTGTGGAACGTAGAATAGCAAATAAATGTTCCAAAAAAAATAAGAATTTACTTACCGATAATTCTATTTCTCGTAGTCCGTAGTGGATGCTGGGAACTCCGTAAGGACCATGGGGAATAGCGGCTCCGCAGGAGACTGGGCACAAAAGTAAAGCTTTAGGACTACCTGGTGTGCACTGGCTCCTCCCCCTATGACCCTCCTCCAAGCCTCAGTTAGGATACTGTGCCCGGACGAGCGTACACAATAAGGAAGGATTTTGAATCCCGGGTAAGACTCATACCAGCCACACCAATCACACCGTACAACCTGTGATCTGAACCCAGTTAACAGCATGATAACAGAGGAGCCTCTGAAAAGATGGCTCACAACAATAATAACCCGATTTTTGTAACAATAACTATGTACAAGTATTGCAGACAATCCGCACTTGGGATGGGCGCCCAGCATCCACTACGGACTACGAGAAATAGAATTATCGGTAAGTAAATTCTTATTTTCTCTGACGTCCTAGTGGATGCTGGGAACTCCGTAAGGACCATGGGGATTATACCAAAGCTCCCAAACGGGCGGGAGAGTGCGGATGACTCTGCAGCACCGAATGAGAGAACTCCAGGTCCTCCTCAGCCAGGGTATCAAATTTGTAGAATTTAGCAAACGTGTTTGCCCCTGACCAAGTAGCTGCTCGGCAAAGTTGTAACGCCGAGACCCCTCGGGCAGCCGCCCAAGATGAGCCCACCTTCCTTGTGGAATGGGCTTTTACAGATTTTGGCTGTGGCAGGCCTGCCACAGAATGTGCAAGCTGAATTGTACTACAAATCCAACGAGCAATAGTCTGCTTAGAAGCAGGAGCACCCAGCTTGTTGGGTGCATACAGGATAAACAGCGAGTCAGATTTCCTGACTCCAGCCGTCCTGGAAACATATATTTTCAAGGCCCTGACTACGTCCAACAACTTGGAGTCCTCCAAGTCACTAGTAGCCGCAGGTACCACAATAGGTTGGTTCAGATGAAACACTGAAACCACCTTAGGGAGAAAATGAGGACGAGTCCTCAATTCCGCCCTGTCTGAATGGAAGATCAGATAAGGGCTTTTACAGGATAAAGCCGGCCAATTCTGACACGCGCCTGGCCGAGGCCAGGGCCAACAACATGACCACTTTCCATGTGAGATATTTTAACTCCACAGATTCAAGTGGTTCAAACCAATGTGACTTTAGGAACCCCAAAGCTACATTGAGATCCCAAGGTGCCACTGGAGGCACAAAAGGAGGCTGTATATGCAGTACCCCTTTAACAACGTCTGAACTTCAGGTAGTGAAGCTAGTTCTTTCTGGAAGAAAATTGACAGGGCCGAAATTTGAACCTTAATGGACCCCAATTTTAGGCCCATAGACACTCCTGTTTACAGGAAATGCAGGAATCGACCTAGTTGAAATTCCTCCATCGGGGCCTTACTGGCCTCGCACCACGCAACATATTTTCGCCAAATGCGGTGATAATGCTTTGCGGTTACATCCTTCCTGGCTTGATCAGGGTAGGGATGACTTCATCCGGAATGCCTTTTTCCTTCAGGATCCGGCGTTCAACCGCCCTGCCGTCAAACGCAGCCACGGTAAGTCTTGGAATAGACAGGGTCCTTGCTGGAGCAGGTCCCTTCTTAGAGGTAGAGGCCACGGGTCCTCCGTGAGCATCTCCTGAAGTTTCGGGTACCAAGTCCTTCTTGGCCAATCCGGAGCCACGAGTATAGTTCTTACTCCCCTCCGTCTTATAATTCTCAGTACTTTTGGTATGAGAGGAAGAGGAGGGAACACATACACTGACTGGTACACCCACGGTGTTACCAGAGCGTCCACAGCTATTGCCTGAGGGTCCCTTGACCTGGCGCAATACCTGTCCAATTATTTGTTTAGGCGGGACGCCATCATGTCCACCTTTGGTTTTTCCCAATGGTTTACAATCATGTGGAAGACTTCTGGGTGAAGTCCCCACTCTCCCGGGTGGAGGTCGTGCCTGCTGAGGAAGTCTGCTTCCCAGTTGTCCACTCCCGGAATGAACACTGCTGACAATGCTATCACATGATTTTTCCGCCCAGCGAAAAATCCTTGCAGCTTCTGCCATTGCCCTCCTGCTTCTTGTGCCGCCCTGTCTGTTTACGTGGGCGACTGCGGTGATGTTGTCCGACTGGATCAGCACCGGCTGACCTTGAAGCAGAGGTCTTGCTTGGCTTAGGGCATTGTAAATGGCCCTTAGCTCCAAAATATTTATGTGAAGTGATGTCTCCAGGCTTGACCACAAGCCCTGGAAATTTCTTCCCTGTGTGACTGCTCCCCAGCCTCGCAGGATGGCATCCGTGGTCACCAGGACCCAGTCCTGAATGCCGAATCTGCGGCCCTCTAGAAGATGAGCACTCTGCAACCACCACAGGAGAGACACCCTTGTCTTTGGTGACAGGGTTATCCGCTGATGCATCTGAAGATGCGATCCGGACCATTTGTCCAGCAGGTCCCACTGGAAAGTTCTTGCGTGGAATCTGCCGAATGGAATTGCTTCGTAGGAAGCCACCATTTTTCCCAGGACCCTTGTGCACTGATGCACTGACACTTGGCCTGGTTTTAGGAGGTTTCTGACTAGTTCGGATAACTCCCTGGCTTTCTCCTCCTGGAGAAAACACCTTTTTCTGGACTGTGTCCAGGATCATCCCTAGGAATAGAAGGCATGTCGTCGGGATCAGCTGCGATTTTGGAATATTGAGAATCCAACCGTGCTGCCGCAGCACTATCTGAGATAGTGCTACCCCGACTTCCAACTGTTCCCTGGATCTTGCCCTTATCAGGAGATCGTCCAAGTAAGGGATAACTAAAACTCCCTTCTTTCGAAGGAGTATCATCATTTCGGCCATTACCTTGGTAAAGACCCGGGGTGCCGTGGACAATCCAAACGGCAGCGTCTGAAACTGATAGTGACAGTTCTGTACCACAAACCTGAGGTACCCTTGGAGAAGGGTAAATTGGGACATGTAGGTAAGCATCTTTGATGTCCAGAGAGACCATATAGTCCCATTCTTCCAGGTTTGCAATCACTGCTCTGAGTGACTCCATCTTGAATTTGAACCTTTGTATGTAAGTGTTCAAGGATTTTAGATTTAAAATTGGTCTCACCGAGCCGTCCGGCTTCGGTACTACAAATAGTGTGGAATAGTACCCCTTTCCCTGTTGCAGGAGGGGTACCTTGATTATCACCTGCTGGGAATACAGCCTGTGAATGGCTTGCAATACTGCCTCCCTGTCTGAGGGAGATGTCGGTAAAGCAGACTTTATGAAACGGCGAGGGGGAGACGTCTCGAATTTCTTGAGACGGGCCCCCACCGTGCCTGAGTCCGCTTGTAAAGCCCCAGCGTCATGCTGAGGACTTTGCGGAGGCGGGAGAGGGCTTTTGTTCCTGGGAACTGGCTGTTTGCTGCAGCCTTTTTCCTCTCCCTCTGCCACGGGGCAGAAATGAGGCGCCTTTTGCCCGCTTGCCCTTATGGGGCCGAAAGGACTGCGCCTGATAATACGGCGTCTTCTTAGGTTGAGAAGCTACCTGGGGTAAAAATGTGGATTTTCCAGCAGTTACCGTGGCTACCAGGTCTGATAGACCTACCCCAAATAACTCCTCCCCCTTATAAGGCAATACTTCCATGTGCCTTTTAGAATCAGCATCACCTGACCACTGCCGCGTCCATAAACCTCTTCTTGCAGAAATGGACAGCGCGCTAACTCTTGATGCCAGTCGGCAAATATCCCTCTGTGCATCACGCATATATAAAAATGCATCTTTCAAATGCTCTATAGTCAGTAATATACTGTCCCTATCTAGGGTATCAATATTTTCAGTCAGGGAATCCGACCACGCCACGCCCGCACTGCACATCCAGGCTGAGGCGATTGCTGGTCGCAGTATAACACCCGTGTGAGTGTATATACATTTTAGGATATTTTCCTGCTTTCTATCGGCAGGTTCCTTTAGGGCGGCCGTATCAGGAGAGGGTAGTGCTACCTGTTTAGACAAGCGTGTGAGCGCTTTATCCACCCTAGGGGGTGTTTCCCAACGTGCCCTATCCTCTGGTGGGAAAGGGTACGATGCCAATAACCTTTTAGGAATTATCAGTTTTTTATCGGGGGAAACCCACGCCTCATCACACACTTCATTTAATTCCTCGGATACAGGAAAAACTACAGACAGTTTTTTCTCACCAAACATAATACCCTTTTTAGTGGTACTTGTATTATCAGAGATATGCAATACATTTTTCATTGCTTCAATCATGTAACGTGTGGCCCTAGTGGAAGTCACGTTTGTCTCCTCATCATCGACACTGGAGTCAGTATCCGTGTCTGTGTCTGCCATTTGAGGTAACGGGCGTTTTAAAGCCCCTGATGGCGTTTGAGACCCCTGGACAGGCACAAGCTGAGTAGCCGGCTGTCTCATGTCGTCAACTGTCTGTCGTAAAGAGCTGACACTGTCACGCAATTCCTTCCATAAGCTCATCCACTCAGGTGTCGACTCCCTAGGGGGTGACAACTCTATAATAGGCAATTGCTCCGCCTCCATCTCATTTTCCTCCTCAAACATGTCGACACAATCGTACCGACACACCGCACACACACAGGGAATGCTCTGATAGAGGACAGGACCCCACTAGCCCTTTGGGGAGACAGAGGGAGAGTATGCAAGCACACACCAGAGCGCTATATATAGACAGGAATACCACTATAAAATGTGCTTTTCCCTTTATAGCTGCTGTTAGTATCAAAACTGCGCCAAATTAGTGCCCCCCTCTCTTTTTTACCCTTTTCTGTAGTGCAGGACTGCAGGGGAGAGTCAGGGAGACGTCCTTCCAGCGGAGCTGTGATGGAAAATGGCGCCCGTGTGCTGAGGAGATAGGCTCCGCCCCCTTCTCGGCGGCCTTTTCTCTCTCTTTTTGGTAAATTCTGGCAGGGGTTAAAATACATCCATATAGCCCTGGGGGTTATATGTGGTGTATTTATGCCAGCCAAGGTGTTTACATTGCTGCTCAGGGCGCCCCCCCCTAGCGCCCTGCACCCTCAGTGACCGAAGTGTGGAGTGTGCCTGAGTAACAATGGCGCACAGCTGCAGTGCTGTGCGCTACCTTGTTGAAGACTGATGTCTTCTGCCGCCGATTTTTCCGGACCTCTTCTTGCTTCTGGCTCTGTAAGGGGGCCGGCGGCGCGGCTCTGGGACCGAGCTCCGAGGCTGGGCCTGTGTTCGGTCCCTCTGGAGCTAATGGTGTCCAGTAGCCTAAGAAGCCCAATCCACTCTGCACGCAGGTGAGTTCGCTTCTTCTCCCCTTAGTCCCTCGATGCAGTGAGCCTGTTGCCAGCAGGTCTCACTGAAAATAAAAAACCTAAAACTAAACTTTCACTAAGAAGCTCAGGAGAGCCCCTAGTGCGCACCCTTTTCGGCCGGGCACAAAAATCTAACAGAGGCTTGGAGGAGGGTCATAGGGGGAGGAGCCAGTGCACACCAGGTAGTCCTAAAGCTTTACTTTTGTGCCCAGTCTCCTGCGGAGCCGCTATTCCCCATGGTCCTTATGGAGTTCCCAGCATCCACTAGGACGTCAGAGAAAAAAAAGTTTAAATTTTAATACCAAAAAATAATACAAATGTATAAAAAGCAAAATAACACAATGGTACCATATGACACAAACATTTACAAAAACAAAAAATAAAAACATTTATCAATATTTTGTAATAGAAACATAATTACATATTTGTGTGTTTCTATCTTTTTAGGCACAGCACAAAGGCAGGACTCTGAAGAGGAATATCACCAATCCTCTCCCCCTCAACAACCCTCCCCCATCAATCCTCCTCCCCCTCTCAACCACCCTCCCCCCTCAACAACCCTCCTCCATCAATCCTCCTCCTCCCCCTCTCAACCACCATCCCCCCTCAACAACCCTCCCCCATCAATCCTCCTCCGTCTCCTCCCCCTCTCAACCACCCTCCAGCTCTCAATCTAACCCCCCTCTCAACCACCCTCCCCCTATCAATATAACCCTACCTCTCAACCACCCTCCCCCTCTCAATCTGACCCCCCTCTCAACCACCCTCCCCCTCTCAATCTGACCCTCCTCTCAACCACCCTCCCCCTTTTAATCTGACCCCCCTCTCAAACACCCCCCATCCAATCTCCAACCCCCTTTCAAGCCCCTTCCCCCATCCAACCTCCCACCCCCTTTCAAGCCGCTTCCCCCATCCAACCTCCCACCCCCTTTCAAGCCCCTTCCCCCATCCAACCTCCCACCGCTACTTTGGGATCCAAAAATGAGGAGGAGGGCGAGTGGGCCACTATGACCCCAGAAGATGATGGTCCGGAAATGGAGCCTAGTAAGATTAATTTTATTATTCCAAAACATTTCAGGATTATAAATATAAAACAACATGTGTCTTCAACCTGTGTCCCTGCAGCTGCTGTGTGCAACCACGTCCAACCATTCCCTGCCACAGTTGGACTATTAAGGCAGGCTGTCTCTGTTGCAGGCCATACTGGGATGCTTAGTTCCACAGCAGCTAGAGACACACAGGGCCAACACATAGGTAGTGCTACAGATGTCATTCCAAGTAAAATTGTTTGCACAGACATAGAGGTAGGAAGGCCCTGATTATTCATAATCAACGAAAAATTAATTAGGAATTTAAAGCAACACTAGTATTAAATTGAAACAGTATCATAGTAAGCCAATCACATTGCTAAAGCATTAATTTAGCTATTGAAAATGAGTTTAAAAAGGAATAATAAATGCCTGGGCTAACGAACTCATTTTAGTCTAACATCTTAAGATGTGTGTGGCTCCATTACCTAAGATGGGTTGTGGCCTTAAACACTCCAGAAATAGAATTTGGAAAGAAGTGATCTGGAAACATGACAGATGCAGTGTCGCTATGTTTTATGTGTTTAGTGTACATAAGGAAAGAGATATATAAGTACATTTGAAATACAGTATGTCGACTAGTAATTGAGTCTAAATGTTGATATCAATTTTTATGACATTAATAAGTAGCATATGTGAAGTCCATATTCATCTTTACAGTGGATTTCCAAATGTTCAGTATTTCAGTTTCTTAAAAAAATATGGGATTGTGTGCTCATGTAGTAGTTTACACATTCCTGTCCACTTATTTCAGATCCTGACCTTGGAGCACGAGATATGGCCATACGGGCCGAATTAGTGGCCATGCAAGCGCACATCCAGGCCCTTCTGGCCACTGTTAATCGTTTAATTTTGTTTTTATAATTTTGTTTTGTTTGTAAATAATTTAAAAATAAAAAAAGCTAATTTTTTTTAGTTTGGATTCAAAATGAAAAAAAAAATTAAGAGCTATTGTGTTGTGTCTTTATTTTACAGTAAAATAAACATGTACAAAATAATTTACACATTTTCAGCTAGCCTCTGATTATTCAATGTGTCCATTTAGATTCCTCCAAATTTAACATTTTTAACATTATTGGTGGGTCACTATTTAAACAAACAAACAAACAAACAAACAAACAAACAAACAAACAAACAAACAAACAAACATTTAACTTATACAAATAGTATTAAGTGTATGATGCAACTAGGCCAACAAACATATTTTCGGCTTTCAGTATGTCTGAGGGCTTAATTGCTGTATGTTATTGACCAATTATGTTGTCAAATACTTCCTTTAACAATGTTTGATGACTTAATTGAACTATCGCATTACAATTTCTTCTTGTATTTGTTGATACATTTGATTACTTTGACAAAGGGGAAAAAAAGCTTCTTAAAATTGCGTACGAAAGATTCTCAAAATTGCGACCACACACCTCTTAGCAGTTTCTGAGTAGCTCCAGACTTACTCGGCATCTGCGATCAGTTCAGTGCTTGTCGTTCCTGGTTTGACGTCACAAACACACCCAGCGTTCGCCCAGACACTCCTCCGTTTCTCCAGCCACTCCCGCGTTTTTCCCAGAAACGGTAGCGTTTTTTCGCACACACCCATAAAACGGCCAGTTTCCGCCCAGAAACACCCACTTCCTGTTAATCACATTACGATCACCAGAACGAGGAAAAAACCGTGAGTAAAATTCCTAACTACATAGCAAATCTACTTGGCGCAGTCGCAGTGCGAACATTGCGCATGCGCACTAAGCGGAAAATCGCTGCGATGTGAAGAAATTTACCGAGCGAACAACTCGGAATGACCCCCCTTGTTTGCACTGCTACACATGCGCTTGCAATCATGTGTGTAGGGCGTGGGTTTGCAGTCTTGCGACGCGTTCGCTCGCCTGCAAACGCTGCTAGTGTGCGTTCTGAATAGCGATCAACTCGGAATGAGGGCCTATGATGCCAGCAATTGACTGAAAGAAAAAAAAGTTATTTTTTATTTTTTAGCCATGGTTTTGTTTTCAAATCAACTATACATCATAGCATTAAAATATATATAATTACAGAACAACCATTGCACTGCTAGACATTGATGCAGTCTGCTTTGCATTCAATGTCCATAAACGTCAGTGTTGCAGAGCTAAAATCAATATATATTCTTGTTATAGCTTTAATATGAAAACCTAGATAACCATATGGTTAATATATCAACAGAAACAGTATTTTTCATATTTATCTCTTAATTCAATTGATGCAAATTTAATTCACATGATCTGTTAAGTGTAAATTCACATAAATGGTGAGTTTTTTAAATTATCAAACCATACACACTCAGACAATAAAAAAGCACCTCTCACATACACACATTCACATTTAGGGATCATCAGGGACCGATTGGGATTGAAAACCAGCCCGGAAAATTTATGGAAGCAGCCCTAATAGGAGTGTGGTCTGATGAGGGGGATGAGATCCCTCCTCATGGGGCCTGATTGTATGCAATTGCGACCTTCCTTGCATCTTTTGCTGCAGTTATGTCTGAGACCAGTAGCTACAGAGGTATAATATACCATGTAGCCATGGCAGCATTACTGGATGGCAGAGTTACTGTACTGCAGAGATGAAATAAGGGTATCGATGGGCGCAATCCAGTGTACTGAGTGCGGTGGGCTGCCTGTCATGTGGGGGGTGGGGCTATATGACAACACACAAAACAGGCCCCACTGACACGTCGGCCTACTAGGAATCTTCCTGCTGAACCCTATAGTCAATCCTCTCCTAGGGATCATGCCTTGGTGATTTCTTTAATATAGTCTGAGAAAAGCTCTTACTGTACCAATAAGTTTTCTAATCTTTTTTTATAGTCAAAACTCACCACCAAATCAAGGGCCTAATTCAGCATGGATCACTATTCTCAGAAATTGCAGCTGTCTGAGAGTAGAATGGCGCCACCTGACAGGAAGAAAAAATGTTCCATGCAAGTTTGCGAATGCACTGCAGAATGCTATCCATTCGCAGATGCTTACACAATTTCTGGAACATCGAAAAAAAATTGCTGTCTGAGCAAATGTACAGTAAGTAGAGATGTGCGGCGGGCACTTTTCGTGTTTTGTGTTTTGGTTTTGGTTCTAATTCCCCGCTCGTATTTTGGTTTTGGATTGGTTTTGCCAAAACCACCCTTTCGTGTTTTGGTTTTGGGTTTGGTTTTGGATCTGTGGATGATTTTTTTAAAAAACATAAAAACAGTTAAAATCACAGAATTTGGGGGTAATTTTGCTCCTACGGTATTATTACCCTCAATAACATTCATTTCCACTCATTTCCAGTCTATTCTGAACACCTCACAATATTGTTTTTAGGCCAAAAGGTTGCACCGAGGTGGCTGTATGACTAAGCTAAGCAACACAAGTGTGCGGCACAAACACCTGGCCCATCTTCAGTGGCACTGCAGTGGCAGACAGGATGGCACTTAAAAAAACTAGGCCCCAAACAACGCATAATGCAAAGAAAAAAAAGAGGTGCAAGATGGAATTGTCCTTGGGCCCTCCCACCCATCCTTATGTTGTATAAACAGGACATGCACACTTTAACAAACCAATCATTTCAGCAACAGGGTCTGCCACACGACTGTGGCTATAATGACTGGTTTGTTTGGGCCCCCACCAAAAAAGAAGCAATCAATCTCTCCTTGCACAAACTGCCTCTACAGAGCCAAGATGTCGACCTCATCTTCATCCTCCGATTCCTCACCCATTTCACAGTGTACATCCTCCTACTCACAGAGTATTAATTCGTCCCCACTGGAATCCACCATCACAGGTCCCTGTGTACGTACTGGAGTAAACTGCTGGTAAAGGTCTTCCTGGAGGAATTTATAATTCATTTTGATGAACATCATCTCTACATTTTGTGGAAATAACCTCCTACGCTGATTGCTAACAAGGTTACCGGCTGTACTAAACACTCTTTCGGAGTACACACTGGAGGGGGGGGGGGGGCAACTTAGGTAAAATAAAGCCAATTTGTGCAAGGACATCCAAATTGCCTCTTTTTCCTGTCAGTATACGTACGGACTGTCTGACGTGCCTACTTGGATGCTGTCACTCATATAATCCTCCACTATTCTTTCAATGGTGACAGAATCATATGTAGTGACAGCAGACATGTCAGTAATCGTTGGCAGGTCCTTCAGTCTGGACCAGTTGTCAGCACTCACGCCTGACTGCCCTGAATCACTGCCAGCGGGCGGGCTAGGAAATCTTATCCTTTTCCTCGCAGCCACAGTTGCAGGAGAAAATGAAGGAGGAGCTGTTGACAAGTCACGTTACGCTTGAGTTGACAATTTTCTCACCAGCAGGTCTTTGAACCTCTGCAGACTTGTGTCTGCCGGAAAGAGAGATACAACATAGGCTTTAAACCTAGGATCGAGCACGGTGGCCAAAATGTAGTGCTCAGATTTCAACAGATTGACCACCCTTGAATCCTGGCAAAGCAAATAAAGGGCTCCATCCACAAGTCCCTCATACTTTGCGGAATCGCTCCGTCTTAGCTCCTCCTTCAATTTCTCCAGCTGCTTCTGCAAAAGCCTGATGAGGGGAAAGACCTGACTCAAGCTGGCAGTGTCTGAACTGACTTCACGTGTGCCAAGTTCAAAGGTATGATCACTGGAATTATACAGCAAGATCACTGGATTTATATGGCAGGATCACTGCAATTATACAGCAGGATCACTGGAATTATATGGTAGGATCACTGTATTTATACGCCATTACCACTGGAATTATACAGCAGGATCACTGGAATTATATGGCAGGATCACTGGATTTATTCGGCAGGATTACTGCAATTATATGGCAGGATCACTGGAATTATACGGCAGGATCACTGAATTTATACACCAGTACCACTGGAATTATACAGCAGGATCACTGGATTTATATGGCAGGATCACTGCAATTATACGGCAGGATCACTGGAATTATACGGCAGGATCACTGGATTTATATGACAGGATAACTGGAATTATATGGCAGGATCACTGGAATTATATGGCAGGATCACTGGATTTATTTGGCAGGATTACTGCAATTATACGGCAGGATCACTGGAATTATACGGCAGTATCACTGGATTTATATGCCAGTACCACTGGAATTATACAGCAGGATCACTGGATTTATATGTCAGGATCACTGGAATTATACGGCAGGATCACTGGATTTATACGCCAGTACCACTGGAATTATACGGCAGGATCACTGGATTTATACAGCAGGATCACTGCAACTATACAGCAGGATCACTGGAATTATACGGGAAGATCACTGGACTTATACGCCAGTACCACTGGAATTATACAGCCGGATCACTGGAATTATACGGCAGGATCACTGGATTTATACAGCAGGATCACTGCAATTATACGGCAGGATCACTGGAATTATACAGCAGTATCACTGGATTTATATGACAGCACCACTGGAATTATATGGCAGGATCACTGGAATTATATGGCACGATCACTGGACTTATTCAGCAGGATCACTGCAATTATACGGCAGGATCACTGGAATTATAAGGCAGGATCACTGGATTTTTACGGCAGTACCGCTGGACATATAAGGCAGTACCGCTGGACATATTCGGCAGCACAGGGACACCACCACTGGACTGATGCAGGACAACACAGCACCACTGCAATGGACTGGACTTATACAGCAGCACTAGACATATGGCAGCAGAGGACATCACCACTGTGACTGGACTGCTGAAGCACATTACACCACCACTGGACTGATGCAGCACAACACAGCACCACTGGACTGGACTTATACAGCAGCACTGGAGATATGGCAGCAGAGGATACCATCACTGTGACTGGACTGATGCAGCACAAGACACCACCACTGGACTGATGCAGCACAGCACAGCACCACTGGACTGTACTTATACAGCAGCAATGGACATATGGCAGCAGAGGACACAACCACTGTGACTGGACAGATGCAGCACAAGACACGGCCACTGAGGACACTGAGGATGGAGACACATCCTCTCTCTACACTCTCCAATGCCGGAGTGAAAATGGCGGCGACGCGCGGCTCCTTATATGGAATCCAAACCCTGCGAGAATCCGACATCGGGATGATGATGTTTTGCCTCGTTCTGGTTTCCGAGTCAGGCGGGAAAACCCGAGCATGACTCAGATCTAGGTTCGGGTGCTGAAGTTCGGTAGAGTTCAGTTCTCTGAGAACCGAACCCGCTTATCTCTAAATGTAAGTAGGTCTGAGGCTACCAGTAATCTGCAACTGAGACGGCCTGGATATGGTCTGAACTGTCATCAGATACCCTCCCCAAAAATGCCTGGGTATGCCTGCGTTTTTTCTAACACACTCAGAAAACGGTGGGTTTCTGCCCAGAAACACTGGCTTCCTGTCAGTCAAACAGCAGCTGCATTGTGATTATGATCTGTACACAATTTCCGTTGCTATTACCCCTCATGCTTGCGCAATGCGAACGCTATGCATGCGCAGATGTTCGATAATCAATCAATTTGGGATTGCTCTAAACAGTGATCCCCGCTGAATTAGGCCCCAAATTTGTGTGTGTAAATCTGGCTCTGATACTAGTCAGTGCCTCACCAGCATAATACTTGGGTATCTGAACAACCTAAAGGATGTTTTAACTGTGGTTTGACAAAATATACAGATGGGACAAATTTGTTGGTACCCTTCCATGAAAAAAGAACCCATGTTTTTCACTAAAAAACAGATGTGTTCTTTCTCATCCTACATGAATTTGCTTGTTGCAAAGTTCCCATATCTACCACAATCAGTTGCAATGTGCAGATGCACCATGCATTCCTAAGGAAGAAGGTGCATACGCACATGCCTGCGCACAGCCACAACACACAATTGATGGCAAATATGCCATGAATAGCAGCTGCCGGCTGTAAGGTGAAGAGCATATTTAGAACTTGAAAGCGATAAAAGTAATTTGCATCCATATTTGTTTCATATTTAATAGCATTCAGACTTTGCATAAGATTTTTAATTCAACAGAATATTTTAAATAATTAACCAAATGAAAATGGCATTGACAACACTTATGAGACCGTTAACCTAATATTTTGTTGCACAATCTTTAGAGAAAATTACTTCAATCAATAATTTTTGTAGCTGTCAATGAGACTTTTGTACCTGTCAACGGGTAGTTTAGGCCACTCTTCCTTATCAAGCTGCTCCAGCTGTCTCAGGTTTGGTGGGTGCCTTCTCCAAACTGCATGCTTCAACTCTTTCCATAAATGTTCAATACGATTCTGATCAGGCCTCACAGAAGGCAACTTAACAGTCCAATGTTTTGTTCTTATCCATTCTTGGGTGGTTTTAGCTGTGTGTTTTGGGCCATGACCCTGTTGGAGGACCCATGACCTACAACTGAGAGAGCGTTTTCTGACACTGGGCAGTGTGTTTAACTCCAAAATGCCTTGAAAGTCTTGATATCTCACTGTGTTCTGCACAGATTCAAAGAACCCTGTGCCAGCCGCAAAGGAGCCCCCAAAATATAAGCAAACATCTTCCTTTGTGTTTCACAACAGTTATGTTGTTCTTTTCTCTGTTACAGCTTAATTTTTTCATATGTGAATACAGAGCTAATGTGAGTTGCTAAAAAGTTGTACTTTTTATTCATCCATCCAAATAACATTCTCCTAGAAGCATTGTGCCAATAAACATTTTCAAAAATGTAATTTTGGATTTTTTATGTTGTTTTTTTCAAAAGTGGTGTCCTCCTGGGTCTTCTTCCATGGAGCCCACTGTCACTCAAAAAGCACTGGACATACCTTGATCTTGGAGTTCAGTTTGTATCTCTTTGGAACTTTTCCTTGGCTCTTATGTTATCCTTCTCACTGTCCTTCTGTTTAACCTGGGGTCGATTTACCTCTTGCATTTGCATCCACATGGACTTCAAACTTCTTATTAATATTTACAACTGTAGACAGAGGGACATTAAGCTGCTTAGATGTGGTTTTATAGCCTTCACCTATAACATGTTTGTCTATAATTTCTTTCTGATATCCTCAGACAACTCTCACCTTTGCGTTCTCTTGTCTGTGTTCAATAGGTGTACATGGTGTACATGATGATACTAAACAAGAGTGACCACTGTTCTCCATTTTAATAGGTTGATTTTTTTATTATATTTAAAGATACTATAAATAGATAGATAAAAATTGTATCATTTTAATACAATTAAAAGAAATCCTTTATTAAGTCTCTGCAACATATAACGTCCATGTTTCATAAGGTGTAAGTGTTGGGAATGATGTTTGCGCAAGTGTTACTGTTACAGAGTTATAGAGGCACACACCAGCACATGCCTAAAACTTTGATCAGCCCATTTACTTAACCACTGGTGTCAGTTTATTGAAGTAGAATAGGTACAGCCGTACTCACTGTTGTATACACATCATGGTTTTCATGGATGACAATTGCCAAGCATTGTGCACTTCACTGACTTTGAATCCATCTTGCATATTTTTTCTTTTGGGTTATGCACATAGGATGTACTTCCAAAAGTTCTAAGATGACTTACACTTGGTTTTCTCTTTGACCATAGGTGTTATGTCCTTTAGGCCAATTGTAGGAAAACAGATCTTGAGATAAACTGCGTGGATATGGCTTCAATCCAAAACTGCATCCTTTAGCATACATTTTGCACTCTCTACTAGCATACACTTACACTATTTCGCTTTAGGAGAACAGATAATGGTCACTTGATGCTCTAGTGCAGGGCTGGCCAAACCGGTCCTCAAGATCTACCAACAGTTCATGTTTTCCAGGCCTCCTGGAGATCTGTAGAATTGTCAGTTAGGAATGAATGCAGCACATCTTAATTAGTAATGACTACACCTGTGCACCAGCTAGGTGGTCTGGAAAATGTGTACTGTTGGTAGATCTCGAGGACTGGTTTGGCCAGCCCTGGTCTAGTGCTGATTTTCTTAAGAATGTTTTCCCCTCTCTGTTGAGATATTCTCCATCATTATCAGAACTCAAAGTCTTTTGGCTACTTTAGAATTCTCTCTGATGAAGTACACCTGTGTCATTCTTGAGAAGTCATCTATAAACATCACAAAGTATCTGATTGATCACAAGACTTTACTTCGATTGGAACACACACATCTGTATGTACTACAGTATCTCAAGTGGTGCTGTAGCTATGCGTGCTGACTTGGAAAATGGCTACAACCTTGTTTCCCTAATATACAGCTCTTACATATGGATTTCTCTGTGTCACTAATTTACATTTCTCTGACCATCTTGTTTTGTAACTTTTGAACACTGTCATATCCAAAGTGACTAAATATTCTATGCCAGAGTTCCAGTGACTATGAATCACTTGTCATCCTTGTGTACCAGTGCTGTGTATCACGGACATACAATTGCTGACACTTTGTGCCTGTTGCTGATGGTCCCTCTTCTGTTTCTCACAATGCACTTTCTTATAGCAAACTGAGCTCTTTGGCCTCTCTATTCTAGGACACTAATGGCTATAAGATTTGTTCCCATTTCTCGCACAGCTTGGATCTCAGTAACATCTGTTCTTCCAATTTTTATTAAAATCAAATAGAGTCTACATAGGAGAGCTCTTTCACTGCCTAATCCAGGGGTGAGCAATTGTTTTAATTGGGCCACTTGCAGGATTTGGTGAGCAGTATTTGGTGGTGGCTGGGACTCAATTGGCCAAAGGGGAGAAGATAGTAAGCGAAAGTTTAAATATGCAAAACTATCAATAACTAGGTACAGCATGGTGATGCAATTAACAACTTGCTGAAATACTGCACTGAGGCCTTGGGATTTATTCCCACCAAAGCCATACCTATATAGAGTTTGTGTGTTCTCCCCACAGTTGTATGGGTTTCCTCTGGGTTCTCAAATTTCCTTCCATAACCTAAAAGCACTCAGGTTCATTGACTTCTGACAAAAAATAACCCTTGTGAGTTTGTGTACATGTGATAGGGAATATAGATAGAAAGCTCCACTGTGGCAGGACCTGATGTGAATGACTAAATATTCTCTGTAAAATGCTGTGGAATATGTGCGTGTTACAAAAATAAATGATAATGGATAAATAGGGTAACATTTTCCTTCCACTCCACAGATATCTCAGAGTTGTTTCCTGCAGCCATCTTTCCCAGGCCCCATTGTTCATCTCACAAATGCAAAAACTAGAGAGTGTGACTATGCAGAGGCAGGGAGGGGTGAGTGAAAGAGGACCAATTAGAAGTTGCAATTAAGTTTGTTCATCCCAATCAAATTCCTACTTAGTGGTAATGCACATGTAATTTTCACATTTTCTTTTTAGGAGACTACAACATGTACCATAGAGATAAGTACACAACTGTAACGCTGAACTGAATAGCAAAATGAAATAAAATTACAGCCATCAAAAACATGTGAAATTGTAGAACAAAACCTCAAACAAATTCCTAATAATTACGTTAACTGGCAGGAATTTCCCTTTTTTGAAGCTCGTTTTCAGGAATTCTTTGAAAAATTAATTACATAATAAACTTTGTAAAGTTTTTGTTGGCAGTCTTCATTGTAAAATACAAATTGTTTTGGCATAGATACAACAGGTTTTAAATGAACAACCTAGCTGCTTTGTAGGCAGTAAATGCCTGTGAAATTACATTTCTATTTATTTTTTACTAAATTTTTTTTTTTTTTTTTTAGGTTCTTTTTTATGAATTCTTATACAAATGCAAAAATAAAACCCTAAAATTGTGCTTTAGCTAAACCTGTCATCATTATCAACTTCATAACTATTTTGTTGAAACTTTATTGTAATAAATAACAATAGTACACTTTAAAAGAAAAAAAAAGTCCACACCTAAATGATTCACCAAGAACAGTGTCGGACTGGAGCATGAAGGGCCCACCGGGGTTATGCAGTGGTAGGGGCCCATGATTAGAGATGTGGCCAGCCTCCAAAGGGGGTGTGGCCAGCCACCACACAGGTTTGGAGTTTGGAGAAGAGAAGGGAAAGGGGGGACATGATAGAAACTTTCAAAAATATCAAGGGTCTTAACAAAGTTCAGGAGGGAAACATTCTTCAAAGGAAAAGAAGTATTATAACTCGAGGGCATACATTGAGACTGGAGGGGGGGAGGTTCAGGGGAAATTTAAGGAAAAATTACTTCACAGAAAGGGTAGTGGATAAGTGGAATAGCCTCCCATCAGAGGTGGTAGAGGCTAAGACTGTAGGGCAATTTAAACATGCTTGGGACAGGCATATGAATATCCTTACAAAGAATTAAGGTAAAAAAGGGTTGACATTGCCTAAAGGAGAAAATAAAAAAGGGGCAGACTAGATGGGCCAAGTGGTTCTTATCTGCCGTCAAATTCTATGTTTCTATGTTTCTATGTAGGTTTGGCTAACCATTATAGAGTACCTGGTCTGTACTTCTTGATCATTTATATAGTAATTAATGCTAGTGCATGCATGATAATGTGCCAGATTAATGACAGCAATGTACTGTAGAGAATACGTCATAATCCTGTGCAGTATAATGTAACAAATGTATAATATATAATTCAAGTACACAGTCTAGAACCTGATCCCTAGAGGAGGAGGTCCCCCAAGGCAGTGAGGCCTACCGGTGGTTTCCCTTGTACCCCTGAGGTCCAGTCCGAGCCTGACCAAGAATACCTATGCTTGTTCCCTTTTACTAATAATGTGGTAATCAGGCAATACTATAGCACCGTTGCTTGTAATAAAATTTGGTAGGAAGGGGTTACACTTTATAAAGAAAAGGAAAAATAATTCATTCATTTTTAACACTAGAAAATCAACAGATAATTGTTATTAAGTTAATAAGGATGATAGTTACATATTTATACAAGGTATCTTCAGAAAAATGGAACCCACAATGGACAGAGCATGTCAATCATGCTGTGGCTTGGGGGCAATGGTTGTGATCTCGCAGGACTTGTTCTGCACATGCACAGTCCCACAAACATCTCAGATGTACTTACACAGGGCCTGACTCAGATTTGGAAGTAAGGCAGAACAACCAACCACGTTACACTGCAAAGGGAGGAAATACATTTATAATTTGTCTATGCAGGGTAAATAATACTGTGTGCTTTTGCATGTAGCCACAAATACTGCACAACTTACTTTTTACACTGCAATTTAGATTTTAGTTTGAACACATTCCAACCAAATCTAAATCTCTCTGATGGGTTGTGGTTGGGTGACCGGCGGTCGGGATCCCGGCGGCCAGCATACTGATGCCGGGATCCCGGCTGCCAGAATGCTGGCAGGGGGACAGTGCAACGAAGCCCCTTGTGGGCTCGCTGCGGTCGCCACACTGCGGCTCGGTGGCTCACTGCGTTCGGCACAGGTTCTATTTTCACTCTCTAGGTGTCGTGGACACCCATGAGTGGTAATAGCCCTTGGCCCCCTACCTTCGGGATCCTGGCATCGGTAACATGACTACATTCCTCTATGATTATGTTACATCTGCACCAGAGGTGGATTTAGAGGGCTAGCCGCCCCTAGGCACTACTTTATTGCACCCCCCCAGCACTACATGGCAGCAAGAAAGTGAGAGAGATAGAGAGAGGGAGAGAGAGACAGAGAAAGTGAGATGGGGAGAAAGGAAGAGAAGAAAGCAACAGTCGAACGGATATGTTAAACAGAGGTATATACAGTGTACTGTATATAGGAGGATTTAATGAGAATGGAAATAAACTGAAGTAAAAATGCACTGTCACTTACCAGACTCTGGTGTAGGCTGCTGAAATCAGTATCACTCTGATTGCTGCGGCGGCTGTCTGTCTCATGGGTATCTGCAGAGAGTGGACAGTGCTTGCAGCTTGTTGTGCGGTGATCCCTGCAAACTGCCCGGCGGTTCCACATGCAAATCATACTTGTCACCAGGCTGCTTGTTCCGACTTCCCACTCCTTTTAGGTGGACCGTGAGCGAAGGATGCAGCATCAGCATAGTGACATTGAAACGTCATTCATATGCACATGGAGTGGACCAGGTGACAAGGGTAACTGAGGGAGGAGGTGACGGGAGTGGGCGGCTTGATGTTTGTTTGTTTTTTTTTTGCCCTACCCTTAGTACTCCCTTGTTGCAGGGCCTTATTTCAGCACATATTTGCTGTCATTCATTAAAAATAAGCCAAATAATTTCGTGTTGCAAAAAGTCTGGTGTGTTTTAGAACTAGATATTTATTGGTGGTCTTCCTTAAAATACATTACATGTATATTATTGTCATTTTTTCATTTTTAAAATGGTATTAATTTGTATGATTTTCATCACTCTTTTCACAAAAATTAAATAAGTGAATTAAAATATTTCTAAATAAAACTATTTTTGTATTTGGAAAAATATTATTTTAAAACTTTTATTAGAATGAAAAATAAATAAATGAAATATGCTATTTTGCAAAAACAGAGCAAAGTTATGTGATCATAGGGACATTACTGGTTTATGTGCCAGGAGTAATCCCCTACTGCTATGTGTAATAAGAAATATTGACTCACTTTGCTTCTGGTATGGCAGAGTTTACTTATCCTTTAATTGGGTATTTTATCTAGACAATATTTTTAGTGTTTAGGGATTGCATATTTAATTTGTTTCACATCTTGTCCTCGGGAGTCACAATCACAAACAAAACACATTTAAAGGTCCACTAACCATCATAATAAAAAGCTCATATATAACAATGCAGCATCTCCTGATAAAAGAGCTCTACAGTGCAAATAGTAAAGATGTAATCATTTTTAGTGGCTCACCACATATCCAAAGATACAGAGAAAAGACAACTAGATTATTTTAATATGTGACATATAAACCCTTGCACCGTTTGAGAAGATATGGGGTTCTGTTCATCACTCAGGCACCAAGCTGGATGAAATCACAGCAACTACTTATTGGGGACGGCACACAGGAACAGAGAAACTTGGGCAACAATCAAAAAACAATGAGCTAGTAGCAATTCGAACAGAATGAGCCCCAAGTCCACATTATAACAAGTCATGGTCGCTCAGCACCCCACACAGAGTTTTTACAGTTGCCCATTTTAGCACTACACACATGTGATGGTATAAGCAGTTCCACAACACTCCACACAGAATGGGTGATGAGCCACAGGGCAGGACTGGCAGATCCACACAGGAGAAGATGCGTTCCACACAGATAATGCAAATGACACAGAGATATATAATCCTCAAGAACCTCTTGCAGAATTTACCTATCAGAAGGGCTTTAAGGGGTCCTGGGGAGGTGGTGGAACTCATTTTGCCCCCCCTCCCACACACACACAAACACACATTAAGTGGAGTCAGGACCAGTGCTAGTGTTTTCAGCACCTCCCTGCAAACTATAAATTAGTGCCCTACTTCTCATACTTTATAAAGGGACATTGATCTCACAAAGAAGCAGTGTGATCACATAATAGTATCCCCCATTTCAAATTACACCACACATTAGCGCAATCTTATTCACATTACACCGCATGTAGTGCCCCTGATTTATATTCCACCACATATTAATGCTCCTTATTCAGGTTATGTCACTCAGTAGTGCCCTTTATTCACATTGCACTGCACAATGGTACCCTTTATATATGGTATACCACACAGTATTGCCCCTTATACACAATTCCCACAGTAGTAGTGCCCCTTATACACAATTCCCACAAGTAGTAGTGCTTCTTACACATAATGCCCTCAATAGTAGTGCCCCTTACACATAATGACCACAGTAGTGCCACTTATACACATATTGCCCACAGTAGTGCCCCTTATACACATCTCTGCCTCTGTCACTCCAGCAGCTACATGTCCTGTATCCCTTCAGCAGCTTCCCCACCACTTTTGTCCCTCCAGCCACCTCTCATCTTGTCTTAAAGATGCACAAAACCTGATCCTCTTCATGGCTCCTCTTCACTTCAGCAGCGGTGACAGCATAACATTATATACACTGTGCCGGAAATGGGGGATGAATGCTATCCAACAGACACAGCATGTGTGAGTACCAGGAGGGATGGGCTGTAAATGGAGGAGGACCGTGGAGAAACCAGGACCTGAGGAAGGGGTAGGTAACTCTAGCTCATCGGTAACACTAGCGCCACCTGCATCATCTATTGACGTAGGTGATGGGGCAGCTTTTTCTGTTGAAATTACTGTGCAGTGCAATGGAGGTGGTGGAACTAGTTCCCCCTACCATTACAGGTGGTGGAACCCAGTTCCACCACGTTCCCCTTCACTTTAACCCCTGCCTCCCAGCCAAAAGTCAGTGCCTCTCCTCTCAGCTCGCTAGGTAGCTCTACTTATACCAGCAGTACAGTCTCGGGTAATAGGGTATATTTTGCTTTATTCTGTGTCTTAGGATCTTAATATATTTCAATACAATGATTAAATCAGACAAAGAGCCACCCTATCTAACCAGATTTGGAACAAAGGAGCAGACACTACAAATGGCTAGATCTCCTGTGGTTAAAGTAAACAAAGATTGCTTGCTACAAAATAGTCGGGTCTACCTAATCTGATAACCTAATTATTGGTATACAGACTTGTTTCTTTGGTATAAGTAAACAATAGAAATTTAGGCCTAACATAAATGCATCACCTACAGTGTTGCAAATAAAATAATACTTGCATATACACGGTTTAGTCACACTATTATGACCACCAGCTAATAGCCAGACTAACTGCCGTGTGTGACTCGGCCTCAGAAGAGTTCACTGAACTGTTGTTTTAGACACACGTCTGGTGGCCCCTAGGTTCATTTTGATGGAGAGCTGTACAACTGTAGCGTGTCGGTTGGTACTCACGCACCTTTGTATCCAAAGTTCACCTCTCACATCAATGGCACATGGTGCTCCACAGTTTCCATGTCGGTTATTTGCCATAGTTCCATTTGTTCAGTCACGATACACCTTCACCACAGCAGCACACGGACAGTTCACAAACTGCGCTGTTTCAGAAATACTGCCACCCTTGGCCCGAAAGCCAATAATCATCTCTTTTTGTAACTTGGATAAATCGCCCCTTTTACCCATGACAGTAATGAGTGATATGTGTGCAGATGGCCTATCACACACCTTATATATCCACCAAGCCAGCGCATTACACTTGACGTAATTTATGGGCTATGCGCTACCGACGTCAAATGTAGAAGGTGGTCATAATAATGTGACTCAACTGTGCATTACCAATATTATGGCACACTTTGGGGTTTAGCAGCAACATAATATGGTTAACAATTGGAAAAAAAATATTGAACTAGTTTTGTTACACTGTACATCTTACTTTTGGCTTACTATACCTTTGAGCTGTTTACAACTTCATAGTAAAAGACCTCAAATGGCATTATGATTAATAGGGTTTTCCAGGTAGATTTGTCTGCAATAATATTTTGTACTGGACAATGTTCATGTAGCCATCAGTGCTTCTGATGGAAAGCTGCCTCTGGGTCTCCTCAGCGTACATATGCCTAGCCAACTGCTTTAACCTGCTCCAGTCCTCCGCACCACCCCTGTAGGGCTGTTACTAGAGGCCAGCCAGGATAGCATCCGCCAGGGGCGTGGTCAAGGAGGGGGGCACCATTCTGGCCAAAGGCAAAACTACAGCAGTCCTCCTAGCCTAAAAATCAACAGAGGAACAGAAATTAGGTGTCTCATGGTTGCATAAACCAGCACAGGCATCTGCACCATGGAAAGGGCTAAAGCTAGCAGTTGCCTAATATTGCTGCTGTGAATCCGCAAACACATGCAAGTGTGGATGCAGCATCATTCACATCTAAATCAGACTCTGTATCTTTTAGGTGGCTTTCCTTTGTTGCTCCTCATATGTCTGCTTTGTGATTGATCACTTGTATCTGTGGTCTCTGACACAATTCTAGCTGTTGGTAAGTTCAGTATCACAAGTTTTTGTGGTGTTATAGTTCATTGCTTATTTTTAATTGATGCTGCAACATGAAACAGTGTCTCCTTTGACTTCAGATGATTTTGATAGTCAATGACCCATAATCTGTAGTCTTTACTTTGTTTATAATAATCAAGCAGGGAAGATGATATAAATTTGGGATTTTGTGTGCATCTTTTCTACTTTGCAAGATGGGTGTATGTTCTGCATCCAAAGACATGGACATGAACATTTGTCATTGCCATTCATAGGTGCTCCATTATTGATATATACTACAGTTTGAATTAGACATGAGCAGGTTCGGTTCTCAGAAAACTGAATCCCCACGAACTTTACGATCCGAGCCAGAATCCGAGTCTGGCTCGGGACTTCCCACCAGACTTGGATCCCAGAACGAGGCAAAACATCATCATCCTGCTGTCAGATTCTCACGGGTTTTGGATTCCATATACACAGCCGCGCGTCGCTGCCATTTTCACTCCAGACTTGGAGAGTATCTGTCTCTCTGTGGGTGGCAGCATCAGGTGGGGTCAGTGTGTGCTCTGTATTGGTGCTGCTCCTGTCACTCTGGTGTCCCTGTGATGTTAGGGGTGTTGTCCAGGCTGTCATTGGTAATTCATGTGCTATTAGAGGTGCTGCAGCTGTACATGGGTGTTGCTGTCCTGACTGTCACTCTGTTGTATAGGGGCAGGGGCATTGTCCTCCTGTATGCAGTGAAAATACAGGGGATCTGGCCCTGTCTTATATGCTGTAAAAATTCAGGGGTGCAGTGAAAATAAATGTACACTGGCCCTGTCTTGTACGCTATAAAAATTCAGGGGTGCAGAAAAACAAATGTACACTGGCCCTGTCTTGTATACTGTAAAAATTCAGGGGTGCTATTGTTAAAATAAAAGTATAATGGCCCTTAATGCTGTAAAAATACAGGGGTGTGGTTGTTAAAATAAAAGTACACTATTCCTGTATGCTATAAAAATACAAGGGTGCTGTTGTTAAAACAAAAATACACTGTTCCTGTATTGTGTAAAAATACAGGGGTGCTGTTGTTAAAATAAAAGTACACTGGCCCAGTCTTGTATATAGTAAAATTACAGGGGTGCTGTTGTTAAAATAAAAGTACACTGGTCCTGTATGCTGTAAAAATACAGGGGTTCTGTGGTTAAAATAAAATTACACTGACCCTGTATGCTGTAAACATACAGGGCTGCTGCTGTTAAAATAAAATTACACTGGCCCTGTATGCTGTAAAATACATGGGTGCTGTTGTTAAAATAAAAGTACACTGGCCCTGTATGCTGTAAAAATACAGGGGTGCTGTTGATAAAATAAAAGTACACTGATCGTGAATGCTGTAAAAATACAGGGTTGCTGTTGTTAAAATAAAAGTGCACTGATAGTGAATGCTGTAAAAATACAGGGGTGCTGTTGTTAAAATAAAAGTACTTTGCTTCTGTATGCTGTAAAAATACAGGGGTGCTGTTGTTAAAATAAACGTACACTGGTCCTGTATGCTGTAAAAACACAGTGGTGCTGTTGTTAAAATAGAAGTAAACTGGTCCTGTATGCTGTAAAAATACAGGGGTGCTGTTGTTAAAATAAAAGTACACTGGTCCTATATGCTGTTAAAATACAGGGGTGCTGTTGTTAAAATAAAAGTACACTGGTCCTATATACAGTAAAATTACAGGGGTGCTGTTGTTAAAATAAATGTACACTGGCCCTGTATGCTGTAAAATTACAGGGGTGCTGCTGTTAAAATAAAAGTAAACTGGTCCTGTATGCTGTTAAAATACAGGGGTGCTGTTGTTAAAATAAAAGTACACTGGCCCAGTCTTGTATACAGTAAAATTACAGGGGTGCTGTTGTTAAAATAAAAGTACACTGGTCCTGTATGCTGTAAAAATACAGGAGTGCTGCTGCTAAAATAAAAGTACAGTGGTCCTGTATGCTGTAAAAATACAGGGGTGCTGTTGTTAAAAGAAAAGTACACTGGCCCTGTATCAGTCCAGCACACACAAGGTCAGCCATGTCTCCCTAAGGCAGTAGGACCCACCCTGCTCTCTGCACTGGGAAATTCACCTGACATTTCTCAAAATGATCTGCAGGGGGGCTAGATGATAACTACTTGCTGATCTGGTCATAAGTGTGCCCCTTAGTGCTCAGGGTCCCTGGTGTAATGCACCTGCTGCACCAATGGTAGTTCTGCCTCTGGTTTGGATTGCTTCTGTCCAGAATCTCTTGTTCAGACTAGAGATGTGCGACTGGCACTTTTCGTGTTTTGGTTTTGGTTCTAATTCCACTTTCGTGTTTTGGTTTTGGCTTGGTTTTGCCAAAACCACCCTTTCGTGTTTTGGTTTTGGATCCGGATGACCTCAATAACATTCATTTCCACTCATTTCCAGTCTATTCTGAACACCTCACAATATTGTTTTTAGGCCAAAAGGTTGCACCGAGGTGGCTGTATGACTAAGCTAAATGACACAAGTGTGCGACACAAACACCTGGCCCATCTAGGAGTGGCACTGCAGTGTCAGACAGGAGGGCAGATATAAAAAAAGGCCCCACTTTGACTACATTTATTACTTATGAGATGGTTCCCCACATGCCCCAAATTTCCCAAATTCTCTTCTCTCTTTTTCTCTTCTCTTCTCATCTCTTTTTTTTTTCTTTTCTAGTATTTCTAGTATCACAACTTTCTATTTTGCCTAAAGGCATATTCTCTTGTGTAACTATGAAACAGGAAGTGGTTAAGTCTACTCCGTTTTACTTAATGATGTCACAATACAGCCCTTGACGCAACTTGTGACCCTTGAACCAGTCAGTACTGCCCCCTTTTTTTTTCTGTTTTGTCTTTACGGGTTGACTTGTTTGCTTGTACGACTGCAAAGTTCTTAAAATGTATTTGTTGTTCTAGATTCCTGTTTATAACTTTGTACATCTTTCATTCAATAAAAAAATATCTTGCGTAAAAAAAAAGGCCCCAAACAGCACATGATGCACAGAAGAAAAAGAGGTGCACCGAGGCTGCTGTATGACTAAGCCAAGCGACAGGATGGCACTTTTCAAAAACTAGGCCCGAAACAGCACTTCATGCAAAGATGTAGAAAAGGTGCAATGAGGTAGCTGTATGACTAAGCCAAGCGACACAAACAATTGGCCCATCTAGGAGTGGCACTGCAGTGGCAGACAGGAGGGCTGATATCGAAAAAAAAAATGCCCAAACAGCGCATGATGCAAAGAAGAAAAAGAGGTGCACCGAGGTTGCTGTATGACAAAGCTAAATGACACAACATCCTGTCCCATCTAGTAGTGTCATGCAGTGGCTGAATGTCGAAAGTGGGCCGCAATTGTTCGGTTCACTGACAGCATCTCCTGCACGCCCCTGTAATTTTTCAAAAATTCTGCAATTGGTGGACTTATACGGGAGTGCCCCAGGACTAATACAGCAGTACCCTTGGACTCATATGACAGTGTCAGACAGGATAGCACTTTTCAAAAACTAGGCCCTAAACAGCATGTCATGCAAAGATGTTGAAGAGGTGCATTGAGGTAGCTGTATGACTAAGCCAAGTGACACAAACAATTCCCACTGGAATTATACGTCCAAATCACTGGAATTATACGTCCAAATCACTGGATCTAAATGGCAAAATCACTGGAATTATACGTCCAAATCACGAGAATTATACTGCAAAATCACTGGATTTATATGTCAAAATCACTGGAATTATACATCCAAATTACTGGAATTAATTGGCAAAATAGAGGCTGAGGGCTTCCATCATAATATGAAGCTGAACCACTAGTCATGAGCATAGGCCAGGGCCTTAGCCATTCCTTGCCACTCCGTGTCGTAAATGGCATATTAGCAAGTTTACGTTTCTCCTCAGACCATTTAAATTTCTTTTTTTGGGTCTTTTTACTGAACTTTGGATTTTTGGATTTTATATGCCCTCTACTATCACATTGGGCATCGGCCTTGGTAGACGACGTTGATGGAATTTCATCGTCTATGTCATGGCTAGTGGCAACAGCTTCAGCACTAGGAGGAAGTGGTTCTTGATCTTTCCCTATTTTATCTTTCAAATTTTTGTTCTCCATTATTTTTCTGGAGTTATATAACACAATATTCAGCACTGGAGCACTGGACATATGGCAGCAGAGGATACCACTGTGACTGCCTCGTCACTGGAATGACTGATAGCTGATGCACAGGACACTACTACTGGTCTGATGCAGGACAACACAGTCAGCAATACTGTAAGGGACTTGTTATTATTATACAGCAGCAGTGGACATATGGCTGCAGAGGATACCACTGTGACTGCCTGGTCACTGGAATGACTGATGGCTGATGCACACGACACTACCACTGGTCTGATGCAGGACAACACAGCAACACTGTAAGGGACTTGTTGTTATTATTATTATTATTATATGGCAGCAGTGGACATTTGGCTGCAGAGTATACCACTGTGACTGCCTGGTCACTGGAATGACTGATGGCTGAGGCACAGGACACTGCCACTGGTCTGATGCAGGACAACACAGCAACACTGTAAGGGACTTGTTGTTGTTATTATTATTATTATTATTATTATACGGCAGCAGTGGACATATGGCTGCAGAGTTTACCACTGTGACTGTCTGGTCACTGGAATAACTGATGGCTGATGCACAGGACACTACCACTGGTCTGATGCAGGACAACACAGCAACACTGTAAGGTACTTGTTATTGTTGTTATTATTATTATTATTATTATACAGCAGCAGTGGACATATGGCTGCAGAGTATACCACTGTGACTGCCTGGTCACTGGAATAACTGATGGCTGATGCACAGGACACTACCACTGGACTGATGCAGCACAATACACCACCACTGAACTGATGCAGCACAACACAGCAGCAATGAACATATGTCAGCAAGAGGACACATCCACTGTGACTGCCTGGTCACAATAACTGATGGCTGATGCACAGGACACTACAACTGGACTGATGCAGCACAATACACCACCACTGAACTGATGCAGCACAACACAGCAGCAATGGACATATGGCAGCAAGATGACACATCCACTGCGACTGCCTTGTCACTGGAATAACTGATGGCTGATGCACAGGACACTACCACTGGACTGATGCAGCACAATACACCACCACTGAACTGATGCAGCACAACACAGCAGCAATGGACATATGGCAGCAAGTGGACACATCCACTGTGACTGCCTGGTCACAATAACTGATGGCTGATGCACAGGACACTACCACTGGACTGATGCAGCACAATACATCACCACTGAACTGATGCAGCACAACACAGCAGCAATGGACATATGGCAGCAAGAGGACACATCCACTGTGACTGCCTGGTCACTGAAATAACTGATGGCTGATGCACAGTACACCACCACTGAACTGATGCAGCACAACACAGCAGCAATGGACATATGGCAGCAAGAGGACACATCCACTGTGACTGCCTGGTCACTGGAATAACTGATGGCTGATGCACAGGACACTACCACTGGACTGATGCAGCACAATACACCACCACTGAACTGATGCAGCACAACACAGCAGCAATGGACATATGGCAGCAAGAGGACACAACCACTGTGACTGCCTGGTCACTGGAATGACTGATGGTTGATGCACAGGACACTACCACTGGACTGATGCAGCACAATATACCACCACTGAACTGATGCAGCACAACACAGCAGCAATGGACATATGGCAGCAAGAGGACACATCCACTGTGACTGGACAAATACAGCACAAGACACGGACACGGAGAGAACGGAGACATGTCCTCTCTCCACACTCTCCAATGCCGTAGAGAAAATGACGGGGATGTGCGGCTCCTTATATGGAATCCAAATCCCAAGAGAATCCGACAGCGGGATGATGACGTTTTGTCTCGTTCTAGTTTCCGAGTCAGGCGGGAAAACCCGAGCCTGACTCGGATCCGGACTCGGAGCATGAAGTCCGGTAGGGTTCTCTGAGTACCGAACCCGCTCATCTCTAGTTCAGACCTGCATCAATTAACATAGGCCATGCTCTTTCAATGAATAGTCTTTTTGCACTCTCACTCACATTTTGCTCAGGTGTATAGACAATCGTTAGTTTATATTGTATTTATAGTGTCTTCAAAGCTGATTCATTCTTTCTGTCACACTTGCATGACAAAATGCCATTTAGTTCATTCATAATCTTGCATGTATTCAGCTCAGTGCTTTACAGAGTCTGCTTTACGTTGATTTGTATCAGTAATCGTTTGTCCTCATAAGATGTCTGAAATGCTATCCACATTCTGTGTTCAGTCATCTTCCCATGAATGAAGGCATGTTCCTGTACTGCAGGTAGCCCGATAGTTCCCATGGCTTTAACCACATAATCAGGTTTGGGGTTATCACCAGGATTACTGGTGACTTTCTATATTTTATGCCTCTGCTTTTACATGGATACATTTCCATTTTGCATAATTTTCTGAACCTGTCATTCCCATACTTTCATTAGTACTAGCATACATTTTCACTCACAGTATGAACAAATACTTCTCTGAACTCACTCAGATCTAGTGTCAGACTGGGGCATGAAGGGACCACTAGGGGAATGCAGTAGTCTATAGCAGTTTATATAGATAAAAATATGTATATACAAGTATATATATATATATATATATATATACACACACACAAACACACATACACGGTTATTTTTGCGCCGGAATGCCATTCCTGGAGCTCTTTTCTAAAATGATGCCACCAGAAACGGCGTACTGGAACATCTGCGGTAGGGCCCTGTCTGCCCGCTGTTACTGCTGCCTCTGATTCGTTGCCTGCTTCGGTCCCCTGTCTGAGCTTGAGGGGAGGCGAGCACAGCGTGCATTTCACCTTCCCCTCACTGTGTCCCATCTCTGGTGGTCAATCAGAACTCGCAGAAGGGCAGTGGCACCTCCTGATTGGCTGCCGGCCCACAAGCTTTGATTGGCAAACAAGCCAGAGCCATATTTCAAATGGGCGCTGCACTGGAGATGGGACACAAAAAGGGGAAGGAGAGATGTGTGCTGTGCTATCCTCCCCTCAGACTCAGACAGGGGAAATAGATGCAGAGACAGCAGCAGTGGATGGAGGGGTGAGAACTATTACTGAGGGGCAATGTGTAACTAGCACTTCTGGGGGGCAATGAGTAACTGGAACTCTTTGGGGGTAATGTGTAACTGGAAGTACTGAGGCACTACTGGGGGCAATGTGTAACTGGCACTACTGGGGGCAATGTGTAACTGGAAATACTGAGGCACTACTGGGGGCAATGTGTAACTGGCACTACTGGGGGCAATGTGTAACTGGCACTACTGGGGGCAATGTGTAACTGACATTACTGGGGCAATGTGTAACTGGCACTACTGGGGGTAATGTGTAACTGACATTACTGGGGCAATGTGTAACTGGCACTACTGGGGGTAATGTGTAACTGACATTACTGGGGCAATGTGTAACTGGCACTACTGGGGGTAATGTGTAACTGACATTACTGGGGCAATGTGTAATTGGCATTACTGGGGGCAATGTGTAACTGGCACAACTGTGGGCAATGTGTAACTGGCATTACTGGGGGGCTTATGTGTATATACAGCACTGCTGGGGGCATTATGTGTATATATGGCACTGCAGAGGGCATTATGTGTATACTGTATATGGCACTGCTGAGGGCATTGTGTTTTTAAAAAAAAGATCACGCACCAATTGATGCCACACCCCTTTGGTAGCTCCACTCATATCACTGCTCACAGTTCCTGGACCTAATTTTTGTTACAAAAATAGCACTGTATATATATATATATATATATATGTGTGTGTGTGTATTATATATATATATATATATATATATATATAGAGAGAGAGAGAGAGAGAGAGAGAGAGCTATGTCCATTGCAGGTAATTGAGGGCTTGCCACTAGCTAACCACTTTGACTGCCTGAGAGTCTCTTCATTTAAATTATTTCACCATAACGACGCCGGGATCCTAGCTTTTAGATACCTGGCGGGGGGGGGGGGGGATTGAGCACAACGAAGCCCCTTGCAGGCTCAGTGGCGATCAGCGCTCACCACTGGTTCTATTCCCACACTTTGGGTGTCGTGGACACCCATGAGTGGGAATAGTCCCTGTTAGTCGGCATGTCGATGTCAGGTTTGTGTGGGGGCGGGATCCCAGTGTCGGTATTGTGACCGGTGGTCTCCTGACCACCGGTCACATAACTACATCCCGTTTAGACACTTAGTGGTTATTTAGTGGTGATCACCAGACAATTGGCCTGAAACGGAATAGTACATAAACCCAGGAGGCAATAAGGACTGTTTTTCGAAATAAGGGCATGTTGTCCCTGTTTTTAGGTGTGCCGAGGCCAGAGTTAATGTCTTCCAATGCAGACTTTCTGGTCCCAGCAGAGGAGTTCCGTCACCCATTCTGGTAAGTTTAGACTTACTCAGATGAACGATGACTGCAACCATCTCATTCAATGCAGAGTCTTCAGACGCAGCTCTCGGATCTGTGATGTCACTAGAAGCCATCCTTTTCTTCAGACGCCTCCTGCAGCAATAACAGTCAGGCCCGATATCATCCTGCACTGCAGAATATTAGAACAGCTGGTGGATGAGGGAGGGCACTTCATGGGGGCTATTGAGAGATGGACACAGATCTTGCTTCCTGCATTCATTCACCCATATTCTGGGAGCCGCCCAGCATGTGTGACGTGCCTCCCTGCAATGCATTCACAATGTAATTGAGAGCGTTTCAATTAGAGGACATCCCCTGTAAGCGCAGCCTTGATGGACTGGCAGGCGTCTGGTGTCATTTTTTTCTCGGATCGGCTGTGTGTGATGTCACCCAGCTGCCCCGAAAACGTCCTGGATATGCCTGCGTTGTCTGGACCATGCCCACTGAACGATCACTCACTATGCGATCACATCCTTCCAGGATGGGTCGAGCACATGCACTAATGCGCACTGCATGTGCAGACCCGATGGATGCAGCCGCTACATGAAAATGTGCGCAATCTTGACCATCCTTGCACTTGAACACTTGGAGGCACCCTTGTTTGACAGAGGGGAATTTCCTTTTTAAATACATTTTCCCCTTACTAGTTATTGTTTAGTTTCCAAAGCAATAACATCCTATACTACAGAAAGTGTTATGAAATAAGAGATTTTACATCCTTGCACAGCGACGGACTTGGGGACGATGTTTGGTCCCGGCAAGCGCGTGCGCACGTGCATTAATAGGGGGCACGCACACACTAGAGACAGGGGCGTGCTGTAAGTCAAGGGGGCGTGGACTCGCGGCACGCCTCCATTCCCATGGAGACGGCAGGGGGGAGGGGGAGCTTCTATAGCAGAGGCCTGGAGGCTACGCTGCGTGCGGCCTTCTGGATCTCTGAATGGCAGGACCGGCCCACCAGCCCATCGTCCCTTCTGGCATTTGCCAGAAGTTCCAAATGGGCAGTCCGGCCCTGTCTTGGCATCAATAAACAAATGGATCCCCTCATCTGATACAGTAGGGTAGCTAGTTTTGAAAAATGTTTGTCTTGTTGGACTACCATATTATTCCTACACATTTTATGTGTTTCCTTCAGACACATAAAAAAAAAATATATATTTCCATTTTCACGTGCAGATTTTATTTTTATTATGAACGCTAAGTTTAGAATACTGATTTTTGCTGTTTTGCAGAGGTGGATTAATGCTGAAGCAAGTATCACAAAGTCATTCTCAGCTGTGGTTAGTAGACAAAAATAACTACATTTGCATGTAGTTCACATCCAATGAAAGAAAAAATGTTTTTGTCTATTTTGGTTGTGTGAAGAAAATAAGCAAACCTGAGCTGTTTTCAGGAAATTCAAAGTCTTCTAACAAAACAAGATAGAATTTGTGTGAATACGTTGGGAAAGTCCCCTTAAAAACAGTTCTGTCCCATTTAAATTACAAAAGTGGGTGCTATGTATAGTGTTTATACTATACACTTGTATATTATCCAGGTTGAATCTCCCACATCCAAAATGCTCGGGACCAGAAGTACTGTATTTTGGATATCATATTTTTCCGTATTTTGGAATATTTGCATACCATAGTGAGCTATCTTGAGGACGGGACCGAAGTTTAAATACAGAATGCATTTATGTTTTAAATACACCTTGTACATACAGTATATCCTGAAGAAAATTGTATAAATATTTTTAATAATTTTGTGCATTACACAAAGTGTGTACATACTCAAAATTAATTTTGCGTTTCACATACACCTTATATATGCAGCCTAAAGATAATTGTATACAATTTTTTGAATAATTTTGTGCATTAAACAAAGTTAGTGCAGGATGTAATGCCGACCTTGTCCGGCCGACGTACGGGATTCTGGCTTGGCAGTTAAACATCAGATATCAGCCGCAATCAAATCCTCATTCTTTCACCTGAGGAACATAGCCAGAATCAAGCACTTAACTCCCTCAGATGATCTGCCAAAAGTCATACATGAATTTGTATCATCTCGATTAGACTACTGTAATGCCCTCTACCTTGGTCTTCCAGCAAAAGAATTGCACCGCTTACAGCTGGTGCAAAACACAGCTGCCAGCAACCAGCCCCGTTCTAGCCACATAACACCCATCCTCTACTCCCTTCACTGGCTGCCTGTAAGATGGCGAATCATCTTCAAGATTGGCTTACTGAGTTTCGAAGCACTACATGACCAGGGCCCAAGGTACCTGAAGCAGCTTCTGACCCCATACTGCCCCACTCGATTACTGTGATCTGTAGATGAAGGACTTTTAGCAGTACCTAGAATCTCTCATAATTCATCTAGGGGTCGATATTTTAGTCATGCAGCTCCGACTCTATGGAATTCACTCCCCCGCACAGTGCGAGATGCCCCAACTATAGAATCCTTTAAAAGTAGTCTCAAGACTTTCCTGTTTACTCAAGCATTTCCATAATGTCCCTTTTAGTATCTTCATGCTTCTGTATTTTATGAAAATGTACTACATTATTTTCTGTACTATATTATGCTATGTATCTATTAAGTGCCTTGAGTCCTATTGGAGAAAGAGTGCTATATAAATAAAATTATTATTATTATTAAATTCTGACATTTTTTAAAAGGACAAACACTTACTGTACAAGGCAAAACCATGCCTTGTAAGTGATTGCCCCTTTAAAAAGCGTCCGAGTTCCGCTGGAATTCCGCACGTCGGCCAGACATGGGCGGCATTACATCCCGCCCTTAATATACATTAAACCTTCAGACAGCAAATGTGTCACTATCTCAGTCACACTCAAAAATGTTTGTATTTCAGAATATTCTGTATTTCGGAATTCTGGATAAAGGAGACTCAACCTGTAATACAGTCCTGTCTTATAAACTTTGTGCGCTTCTTTTATCCTTGTTTTTTGTTTTTTATATTGTCCAAGAAAAGTTCCAGTACTGTATGTGACTTACAAGTAGACAAGTCGAAATTCGGTGCCTAAATATGTTCTGAAACACAAGGGAACTCAGACAGTCAATAAAACGTTCTCTACCCCGCCTTGTATATGATAATGCAGATCAGGTTTTTTTTTAGTAAGAACACATACTGTATTATTAAAAAAAGTAAAGGCTATACAGAAAGTCAGATCATAAATGTGTAAAAAGGAAAATATATGGAATGTTAAGGTTTATCGACTTGTGATACGATTTTGTTTTCAAAATGCATTTTAACTGCAAAAGAACATTCAAAAGCATCCAAGGTCAAATGAATCATATTTCTGGAATGAGCAAAGTAACAAAATGAATACAGAAGAGATGTTGCAATGGAATTTCCTATCTTTTGCTGGATCATCAATAAAGTCACCCAAATTGCCTCACGAGGGTCCGTGCATTTATATGGAAAACAGCTTCTAGAAGAAGATTAGAAGAAAAGCCCAAAGTAGGAAAATAGAGGTGTTCTATTCTGATACATGACATAGAGCAATAATGGTACACAGTTATACCATTTATTTTTCTAGACACAGTATTATGTAGAAATTACTTTATCTATGGCTACTGGCTGCAATAAATGCACTTTTTTACAAACACAGAGCAAGTGTTATTGTTTTCTGTATAAGATATGTCAGTCGAAGTTTTAATCTGTAGTCTGAGAAATATTGTTCCACAAAGCAACGTTTCTCATAAAAACTCTCAGTTAAATATTTGTTTTATTGCACAGTATTTATTAGCGGTATCAGGCTGAAAGTTATCCTGCAATCAAAAAGTGGGACCCAAAAATCTATGTAAATGCCCTATAACATATCTGACATAAAGAAAATATGAAAACCAAATTGCCGAACCTTCTTACAATGGATTGGTAATAAGTATGAACTCTGACAGTCTCATAAATAGACCAGTCACAGACTGATCTTACAGCAGCACTACACGGCACTGCAAATGAAGCTTCCTATCTGATGAAGCAGACTGTGGTGGTCATTCCGAGTTGATCGCACGTAGCAACTTTTTGCTGCTCGTGCGATCAACTAGACACCGCCTATGGGGGAGTGTATTTTAGCACTAGGTGATTTATCGCGCACTACGGGCGCTCTTCACACCGTCGGTAGGGGCTACGCCCCCTTAACCCTTGCATGCCCCAACATTTTTATTATATGGAGTATTTGCGCCATGCATAATTTAGTGAGTGGTGAAATATTGCATGGACAAAGGGCGTGCGATGGTTAAGGGGCTGTAGTCGGTTGTCACGGTGTGAACAGCGCACGATAAGTCACCTAGTAAGTGCTGTGGTTGGGGGAGTGGCAGGTGCAGGGGAGACGTGGATGGGGAGGAGGTGCCGTGGGTGGGGGAGGGGCGGTTGCGGAGGTTTTGTGGGTGGGGCAGGGACGGGTGAGGGGATATCACGGATGGGGAGGGTGCCCGGAGGTGCTATGGTTGGGGGAGGTGCGTATGGGGGGGTGAGGATGCGCAGATGGGGGAGGGGGTGGAGAGGTGGGACAGGGTCAGGGGTGTGGGGGCGGCAAATGGGGGAAGGGGTCCGGAGGGGCTGCAGGTGGGGTAGGTATGGGCATGACGTGTGTGTGGGAGGGGGAAGTGCGGGCTGCGATGGATGGGGGAGGGGTTCCGGAGGTGCTGCGGGTGAGGAAGGGGCGGGTGGGGTAGAGGGTCTGAAGGCGCTGCAGGTGGGGGAGGGGCAGGTAGGGGGGTGCAGGTTCAGAGGCGTTGCGGAGGGTAAAGGGGCGGGTATGTGGGTGTCACAGGTGGGGTAGGGGGCCAGGAGGCGACGCAGGTGGAGGAGGGGCGGGTGCGGGGTTTTCGCGGATGGGGTCCAGGGGCTCTGTGGGTGGTGTAGGGGGAGGTGCGAAGTTCCTTTGGGTGGTGGAGGGGCGGGTGCGGTGGTGGTGTGGGTGGGGGAGGGGCACTGTATATGCAGCCAACCATTCACACATGAGACACTAAATAATAAGGAAGAGAGATGTAACTTGCGCCCTGTAGCCGCTTTGCACTAAACCCCCAAAGATCACCACTCTTCAATACACATACAACACAACAAAATGGAGTAGTTCACAAGTGCTACAACACGGATGGGCCAAAGCCTCTGTAAGACTTTCTTAATGTTCAGATAATTATCTCCTCGACCAGGCTCGCACCTGTGGACTGACCTCCTCTCATTGGGGGGCAAACACCAAAAGGTTTCTTTCACACCACCACAAATTCGTTCATTTCCAGGGGTTGTTCTCTCCCTCAGTGTGGGTGATCACCTTACTACAGGTCCCTATATGCCTTGAAAGGTGTCTTTCTCTCTGAACTTCATATATCGTTTTATGTTCACAGCATTAGGGGTCACCCTCTCCCTCCAATAAGACACTCACCTTGGATATAGGCCCTATGTTCCTTGAAAGGTTTCTTTCACTGTGTCCTTCCACCGACCTCTTCTATGAGGGCGTATTGTCTTTCCTCGAGATGATTACTTCTCCTCAGTCAAGAAATCCATTTGAAAAATGTTTTAAAAATTTATTCCAAATAAATCTCCATAAATGGATAGCAGCATACAACAATAAAAAGACAAAAAATATTCAATAAAAACTGATCAGAAAATCCCCAAAATAGGCGGCCTGGGTTTATCCTTTAACACTCCCCTTAGAAGCCGGTAGGAGAAATTCCTCCCAAAAACTATATCGGGGGAAAAAATTTATATAAATCTCTCCAGCCTTAAGGCCTCAATACAGGGTTGTAAATATGAAAAAAACCTTACCACCTAGGGGCTTAGAACACTGGTGTCAACGCGTTTCGGATAAAAATCCTTCCTCAGGGCATATCACAGGACTAACCCAGTCGGCCTTTTAAACCCCACTGAGCCCTTCCCCTCCCCTCTTCAACCAATCAGGAAAGAATCATACTTTTATACTCCAAAATACATACTGATAGCAACCACTTTCCTTATGTCCTATTTATATCCTAATAGTTTCTAACAAAACACAGACAACCCTCCGATATAAATAAAAATCAAAGGAAAAAGACAATATGAATCTTAATTGGTGAGACACAAAGTCCATCATGGAATGTCCATCCATATTACTCTCCATATTCTTCCTTAGCAGGCGTTATCTCCAGACCGGATTCCTGATCCGTAATTGAAGTGTAGCCTTAGCCCCCCGGCGTGCATCACTTCCGACGTACATATGTCAAAGTCCCTCCACATCAAGGGTCCCCTCAGTAGGTATATCGAGTTCCTAGACAAAAAAGGGCCGCCGTTGTCTCTCGCGGACCTTCCGGTGACATACTTCCGGTCCGGTGAGACGCAAACCAGGAAGGGGTTGGAACGCATCGGATTTCTTCAGCGCTGGCTGGATATACAGACTCCCAGCGTTTATCACATATACGTTCCCATAGGAAAAGACAGTTAGAAAAAAGATTCTGTTAGCAATCATCATATGTATATCACATTTTTTCTGTTATTATTAGTTGAACACAGATTTTTCATATAGATTCATCACAATATCCCTAAATGGGTATCTATACCTTAACATAGACTTTTAATCCATATATATATACATATGTGGACTTAATTACATCCCAATCTGATTCCACAACATCCCCTATGATCACCTCTACATGTTCCCTCACAGGAACCACTTCATCTCAAATTCTACGTTAAGCCCCTTAGGGACCAAAGTCCTAAGCTCATATGGTATCCGTTCACATGGTCGACCATGTTATGGTTAGACAGTCATTAGGTCGACCACTATTGGTCGACATTGACATGGTCGACATGGACACATGGTCGACACATGAAAATGGTAGACACATGAAAGGTCGACACATGAAAAGGTCGACATGAGTTTTTTAACTTTTTTTTCTTTTGGGGAACTTTTCCATACTTTACGATCCACATGGACTACGATTGGAACGGTAAAGTGTGCCGAGCGAAGTGGTAGCGGAGCGAAGGCACCATGCCCGAAGCATGGCGAGCGAAGCGAGCCATGCGAGGGGACGCGGTGCACTAATTGGGGTTCCCAGTCACTTCACGCAAAAAACGACACCAAAAAAGTTAAAAAACTCATGTCGACCTTTTCATATGTCGACCTTTCATGGGTCGACCATTTTCATGTGTCGACCATGTGTCCATGTCGACCATGTCAATGTCGACCAATAGTGGTCGACCTAATGACTGTCGACCATAACATGGTCGACCATTCATACCGGAACCAGCTCATATATAGCCCTCATTTCCATTTTTGCCAGTTTTGCCTCCCCATCATTCGTCCTCCAACCTGGAGTTACCACCTTAATTCCACAAAGCTAATTAGGTGATTAGTATTGCACTCATGTTTCTTACTAAAATGCAATGACACATTGTGGGATTCAAGTCCCCTTTTGATGTTCCGAATGTGCTCCGCCATCCTTATTTTGAGCATACGGGTGGTTCTCCCTATATATTGTGACCCGCATGAACATTCTAGGAGATACACACAATTTGTTGTGTTACATGTTATAAAGTCCTTTATATCATAAACCTTCTTAGTTTGTGTGGATCTATATTGTGTCACTTTCCCTTCCTTGTTCTTACATGCTCTGCACATAGTGCAGAGACCGCATCTGAAAAAGCCTTTAGATCTATTTCTAGTAAGCATTTTAGGTGCCGATACTACACTGCTGACAACACTTTCTTTCAGGTTCTTAGCCCTTTTATAAATAAACCTGGGGAACTTAGAGATCACCTCCTGTAGACAGGGATCTTTTCCTAAAATTGACCAATGCCGCCTTATTATTTTTTCCACTTGTTTATGTTGACTGTTGAATGATGTAACAAAAGGCACATCACCCATGAACTTATCCTTAGTGACTGGACCTTTCGTTAACATTTCTATACGATTGTAGGTACCAGTCGTGTCCATAGCAAATTGGACACTGTCCTGATCATACCCCTTTGCTAAAAACTGTTCTCGCAATAACTGTGCTTGCTCCCAATACACCCTCTCATCTGAACAGTTTCTTCTAACTCTTTGGAACTGGCTGATCGGAATACTCTTCAGCCAGTTCTGGTGGTGATTACTTGTATGATCTATATACGAGTTGCAGTCAGTGGGTTTGGTGTAGTTGCTGGTTTTCTCCTGGTCATTCTCTATATAGATACGTAGGTCCAAAAAATTAACTTCTACCTCACTGATATTGAAGGTTAAATGTATATTGTATTGGTTGGTGTTCAAATGTTCACAAAAGATGCCCAGCGAGTGCCGATCGCCACTCCAAATAAAGAGTATATCATCTATATAGCGACTCCACGACACCAGACTGGTGCCAAGCTCATGGCCACTCCAAACCTGTTGGTCCTCCCAATGGGCCATGAAAAGGTTTGCATAGCTTGGCGCCAGTCTGGTGCCCATCGCCGTACCTGTCAGCTGTACATAGAAAGACCCATCAAACCAAAAAAAGTTATTATGCAAAATGAGTGAAGTTCCCTCTAAGACAAAATTACTCCTATCCACCGGTATACCATCTTTACCCATGAAGTATGTTAACGCTTCTAGGCCTAACTGATGATTAATCACAGTATATAAGGACGTAACATCTGCGGTGACTAACAAAAAAGAGGGAACTTCACTCATTTTGCACTCGCTGGGCATCTTTTGTGAACATTTGACAGTGTCCAATTTGCTATGGACACGACTGGTACCTACAATCGTATAGAAATGTTAACGAAAGGTCCAGTCCCTAAGGATAAGTTCATGGGTGATGTGCCTTTTGTTACATCATTCAACAGTCAACATAAACAAGTGGAAAAAATAATAAGGCGGCATTGGTCAGTTTTAGGAAAAGATCCCTGTCTACAGGAGGTGATCTCTAAGTTCCCCAGGTTTATTTATAAAAGAGCTAAGAACCTGAAAGAAAGTGTTGTCAGCAGTGTAGTATCGGCACCTAAAATGCTTACTAGAAATAGATCTAAAGGCTTTTTCAGATGCAGTCTCTGCACTATGTGCAGAGCATGTAAGAACAAGGAAGGGAAAGTGACACAATATAGATCCACACAAACTAAGAAGGTTTATGATATAAAGGACTTTATAACATGTAACACAAAAAATTGTGTGTATCTCCTAGAATGTTCATGCGGGTCACAATATATAGGGAGAACCACCCGTATGCTCAAATTAAGGATGGCGGAGCACATTCGGAACATCAAAAGGGGACTTGAATCCCACAATGTGTCATTGCATTTTAGTAAGAAACATGAGTGCAATACTAATCACCTAATTAGTTTTTGTGGAATTAAGGTGGTAACTCCAGGTTGGAGGACGAATGATGGGGAGGCAAAACTGGCAAAAATGGAAATGAGGGCTATATATGAGCTTAGGACTTTGGTCCCTAAGGGGCTTAACGTAGAATTTGAGATGAAGTGGTTCCTGTGAGGGAACATGTAGAGGTGATCATAGGGGATGTTGTGGAATCAGATTGGGATGTAATTAAGTCCATATATGTATATATATGGATTAAAAGTCTATGTTAAGGTATAGATACCCATTTAGGGATATTGTGATGAATCTATATGAAAAATCTGTGTTCAACTAATAATAACAGAAAAAATGTGATATACATATGATGATTGCTAACAGAATCTTTTTTCTAACTGTCTTTTCCTATGGGAACGTATATGTGATAAATGCTGGGAGTCTGTATATCCAGCCAGCGCTGAAGAAATCCGATGCGTTCCAACCACTTCCTGGTTTTCGTCTCACCGGACCGGAAGTATGTCACCGGAAGGTCCGCGAGAGACAATGGCGGCCCTTTTTTGTCTAGGAACTCGATGTACCTACTGAGGGGACCCTTGATGTGGAGGGACTATGACGTATGTACGTCGGAAGTGATGCACGCCGGGGGGCTAAGGCTACACTTCAATTACGGATCAGGAATCCGGTCTGGAGATAACACCTGTTAAGGAAGAATATGGAGAGTAATATGGATGGACATTCCATGATGGACTTTGTGTCTCACCAATTAAGATTCATATTGTCTTTTTCCTTTGATTTTTATTTATATCGGAGGGTTGTCTGTGTTTTGTTAGAAACTATTAGGATATAAATAGGATATATGGAAAGTGGTTGCTATCAGTATGTATTTTGGAGTATAAAAGTATGATTCTTTTCTGATTGGTTGAAGAGGGGAGGGGAAGGGCTCAGTGGGGTTTAAAAGGCCAACTGGGTTAGTCCTGTGATATGCCCTGAGGAAGGATTTTTATCCGAAACGCGTTGGCACCAGTGTTTTAAGCCCCTAGGTGGTAAGGTTTTTTTCATATTTACAACCCTGTATTGAGGCCTTAAGGCTGGAGAGATTTATATAAATTTTTTCCCCGATATAGTTTTTGGGAGGAATTTCTCCTACCGGCTTCTAAGGGGAGTGTTAAAGGATAAACCCAGGCCGCCTATTTTGGGGATTTTCTGATCAGTTTTTATTGAATATTTTTTGTCTTTTTATTGTTGTATGCTGCTATCCATTTATGGAGATTTATTTGGAATACATTTTTAAAACATTTTTCGAATGGATTTCTTGACTGAGGAGAATTATTCATCTCGAGCAAAGACAATACGCCCTCATAGAAGAGGTCGGTGGAAGGACACAGTGAAAGAAACCTTTCAAGGAACATAGGGCCTATATCCAAGGTGAGCGTCTTATTGGAGGGAGAGGGTGACCCCTAATGCTGTGAACATAAAACGATATATGAAGTTCAGAGAGAAAGACACCTTTCAAGGCATATAGGGAACTGTAGTAAGGTGAGCACCCACACTGAGGGAGAGAACAACCCCTGGAATTGAACGAATTTGTGGTGGTGTGAAAGAAACCTTTTGGTGTTTGCCCCCCAATGAGAGGAGGTCAGTCCACAGGTGCGAGCCTGGTCGAGGAGATAATTATCTGAACATTAAGAAAGTCTTACAGAGGCTTTGGCCCATCCGTGTTGTAGCGCTTGTGAACTACTCCATTTTGTTGTGTTACACATGAGACACTGTCCACATACCCCATGCACGCACTATACCCCAGACAGCACACACACAATCTCCTGGAGCAACAGTAGTTGCTTGCTGCTTACTTGCTGCTGGTGCTGCTCCTGCTGTCCGGGTAATGGCGGCAGGGGCTCAGAAACGGGGTCGTGGCTAGTTTGCAGCAGGTGATGAGAGGGAGCGTGCCGCCCAGTGACAGTGGGTGCGCCTGTTGGTACGCCTCCGGTGGCTGACAGTGAGAGGGGATTCGGGGAGGAGCGGCGGCCGCAGCGGTGGGAGGCGGCCTCAATCTGTGCTCAATCTGTGCTCAGCCGCCCTCCTATCCGCAGCACACGATCCGTGCAGGTGTGCTACAGAGCATCTCCAGCTCCCTCCATACAGCGGGGACGGGGAAAGGGGGGGGGGGGTGAGGCCGGGAGTGGATCTGTGTCAGGTGCTTGGCAGCGTAGTGTCCGGCAGCGTTTTGCTGTGTGAGCAGGGACCCAGCAGGTGTCAATCATTTCACTGCTAGCTGCAGGGGTGGCCAATCACAGCGCGGCCTTCCGCCAACTGTCCAATGGTTGGCGGGGGGAGGGGCGGGGTTTGGACGGAGCTTTCACCTGCTCAGCTGGCGCTGCTGCTGTCTCCGCACAATCTCCTGCACTCACTCACTAATTATATCTATTTTGCCTAGTATTCAGCTATTATCGATATATCCTCTATTATCCTACTCTCCTATATCTCCGGGCAGATCAGTGACTTGACTCCGCCCAGCATTGTGACTCCACCCAGCGTTAGCAAATGAGTCACAAAGTCACAGATCTGGGCTAATATACAGGAGATAGCAGGGCTGCGATCGCTTGTGCAGCCCTGCTATGCTAAAAAAGTTTCCTGCAAAACAAGACCAGGGTCAGACCTACTTACCCTGTGCGTGACGGATCCAGCGACGAAGGTCCCGGGATTGACGTCAGACATCCGCCCCCCAAACGCCTGGACACGCCAGCGTTCAGATCTCCACACCCGGAAAACGGTGAGTAGGCGCCCCGGAACACCTCCCCCCTGTCAATCTTCTTGCAATCACTTTCTTCTTTGTTCTAGCCACTGCCCGGAGACGGCCGTCACCGGGCAATGACACGCATGCGCATTGCACCCGCCGTGCATGCGCAGTTCTGACCCGTTCGCACCACTGCGTGCGAACGGGTCGGAGTAACCCCCTGTGTTCTGCAAAATGTGTCATTTATTTATGTTATTGGAATCGCTAACTGCCAATAACCTCCAATAAATAAATGAGAATTGATTTGAACTATTACAATGTGGGCCTATTTGTATACAGAAACACTCTTCCAGTAATTCTAGTGACACACAGGGCCGTATTTTCGTATGGGCTCAATGGGCAGCCAAGGGCCCCAGGAGTATAAGGGCCCTAGGCTTATAGTTGAGGGTTCCCTTTTTCTAAGGGTACCAAATTTTTGAAAATCGGCCCTGGGGAACCAGAGATATCTGACTTCAAATGAGTGGTCCCCATCCGAGTCTGTTAATTGCTCATCCCAGCCAGATATCTTGGGTTCTGTCTAACTTTTTTTTCTGTGGGTATATTTCAAAAGCTATGAATCTCACCTTTCAGCTGACACTGGCAGGTTGTATCTACTATGCCCAGAACCAGATATATCAGCTTTCTAGCAGCCATTTCCTTCTCCAGCTCCACATGCCTGGTATGTAGTTTAATATTTTCGTTGGTGATTGGCTCAGGCTCCTGAACATTGATCCCCAATTCTCCAGTACCTCCTGAAAGATGGGACTCTCTAGTTTTTATCCCATTGAAAGCTAAGAAATCTATTTCCAGGAACTGGAGATATCTGCAGACAAGCAAGCTGCCTTTCCACCGGAAAATGATGGCTATTAAGCCCACTCCACTATCCACCCCTACCCTGCATATTAAACACCCCCTACCACCCTGGAAGTCATGTACCGGGTCCCCATCATTCAGCCCAATGCCTCCTTCTACAGTCCAGTGTCCTCCCTCCTGCCCTATCTCCCACCATCTGTGCAGTAAAGGAGTAATTAGCAGAAATTACTGCTCCAGGTCTTACATGCTGAGCATAAGACACTATCCCTACTGAAAGGATTCTGAATTGCCTTTATATCTCACAATAGGCAACAAACTTGACCAGTTGGTCTGAAGTATGCACCACCCTACTGTTAAAATAGGAGAGTGTTACTGTGCAGTCTCCAACATGGCTCCTTCAGGGATGATGCTTCATGCCCTTACCAAAATGGCCACCAGTATTGCTACTGGTGTGTGGCACCATCTTGTTACTGTGTATGAGTGACATAGTGGGAAATGGACGTGTCCCCCCCTTAGCGCAAGAGACCTGTGACTAATTCACCCTGTGATACCGGTGTTCCAGTAACCTGCAGCGCTACCTGTATCCAGGAGACAGTCACCGGCTGGTGAGCTGTCAGAACCTCACTCCACTTCATACTATCAACTAGTATAACAGTGATTACAGCTGTACCATTACTTATTAAGTCAAACTACCTGGATAAGCCACTGGACTTGTGATTGGATCAGATACAAATTCCGCTGTGTATTCATTACACTGCTAATTCCACCACTGTATACATATATTTCCAACAGGTTATGTACTGTAGCCATCATAGGGGATTCATGCATGGAACACACAGAGGGGGCATGGAACAAGTGCTGGCACCGGGCTTGGTGACACCCAGTGCGGTCTAGAGACTCCCTTGCCGTGGCCTTGCAGGAGTCCTGCTGACATCACTAAAAGGAATGTTGCCTCATAAAGGAAGCCCCTGATTACCTCACTCAGGCTGCGGGCTGCCCCTGGAAACTCTTTCAGCACTGCTGGCTCCTTTTCTGACGCTGAGATGCTGACGCTGAGATGCTCCTTTTCTGACGCTGAGTGCAGCAGGATAAAGTCACACTGCAGCACCCGTCTCCTGTCACTGCTCAGGAGTCTGCATTTTGGTGTTAACCCTTGGAAGCATAACACCCAGGTGTGGCCTGCACCACCACCCCTCCCCCTTACATCTTTTGAAATGCCTATGATAAAAGTGTAGCAGCTGTAAGTACTGGAACAGCCAGTGTCCGGTATATGATATTTTTCTTCCAATTATGCAATGAGGCCCCAGATAGACACAATAATTGCTAGAAAAGTATTCTTTGCCTTATTCCCATGGAGAAGGGATGAGGGTCAAGTCTAGAAGGAACAACATGGTAATTCCAAATGGGAATGAAAGTGTGAGTAATGGTTATCCCAAATCACAACCCCATAATGCTACTGTAGGGTAATTTTGTATGCATGGACCCAGAGTGAGAATGAAATTGAAACAGAATTGGTGAATGAGGGTGACTAGCTAACAGGGGCGGCTTCAGAGGTGTGTCTGCAGTTCAGTTCAAAATTCAAATAGGGGATCCTGGCCAACTGCCAGAGAGTCAGTTTGATATGACAGTTGGTGGCAGTTGGTGTGGCTCTCCTATTTGAAATCTGAACTGACCTGCAGCCCCTCCTCTGGACAGCCACTGTTAGCCACCCAAACTCTAGAGCTGTGAAGTAAGTGTAGAGTTGTGGCTGTGCATTTGGTCCCGACACCATGGCAGGCGGGGTCGATCAGTGTTTCTGTTGATGAAGAAGAGCTATTTTACAGCAATCATTTTATGACCAAAATGAAAGAGAGAAAGCACATTAATCTAGGATATTGTTCTTAATAAAGTGCCCATCCAAAAAGGTTGAATAAACATGTTCAGGGTATAGTGACAATTTTAAGCTTTCTTTCATCTTCCTTTTCTACTTTTATAGGTCATCTACAGAAAATCTCAACACTAAAGCACAGGTTTACTGTTGTACCGGCAACTGCAATAATATGGGAAAGTGCACTGACATTTATAAATCCTTTGATTGCTTGTGAAGATTACTTGCCCTGGTTTGTCAAAGACCTTTTTCCTTTTGCTTCAATGTGCTTTGCGATACAGACATCTCTGGTTTATGTACTTTGAAGTGTTATGTGAAATCTTGTTATGTTTTAGGAACAAGAAAATATTCAATAAAATATGCAGTGAGATGTATTTAAAGCAATGATCACCATTACCTGGGTAGATTATGTATAGGTTAGTTGGGGGTAGTTTTGCCATGTATAAGCTCAACTGTCGTATCTTACTAACCATGAAAATGACCTTCAAAAGCGGTGGTTGCCATTACATATGTGCATTTGAAAGGGTCCCGTGCTAATAAGCTCCATTCACCTACGGTAAAATACCAACAGTATTAAATTTAGAGGATCTTTAGTATAAACAAATACATAGGCAGTTGACTCTCTTCTGCTAAAAGCCAAGTGCAGCCGCTATCTTTGGCCTATAAGGTAAGAAAAATGTATTTAAAAAAACAGAACTGATAAAGAATAGAGGCAAAGAAAATTCAGAGGTACAGATGGGTCCACGTTTGTCTTGGTCTTTAATAGGATTATCTAAACCAGGTCAATCAGACTTAATCCCCTGCTGTAATGACTTAATCCCCTGATGTATTGTTCTCTGTATATTGTATTACAGCTGAGAACAATAGATGAAGGGTTTATGTTAATAAACCACGGTGTGTGTAGGCGAAGCAAAGAAGTCAAGATAAATATGGACCCACCTGTACTGTATGGCTTGGAGACAGTAATCCATTAATATTAAAGAGAACACTGGCAAGGAGGGCAGATGACAATGGCTGATTAAATTGACCCTGGTGTGTTGTAGAGCCCCAGAGAAGAACCATGGGGGAGTATCGGGAGACAGTCATTAGGTCAACCACTACTGATCAACATGCATTAGGTCGACAGGGTTTCTAGATCAACATGGCCACTAGGTCGTCATGACAAAAGTTGACATGAGTTTTTCACAATTTGTTTAAAAATTTTTGAACTTTTTCATACTTTATGTTCCACGTGGACTACAATTGGGAACGGTAACCTGTGCCAAGCACAGCGGTAGCAGAACAAGCACTCTGCCTGAAGCATGGCAAGCAAAGCGAGCCATGCGAGGGGACACGGTGCATTAATTGGGTTTCCCGGTCACTCATGAATACAACGACACTTTAAAAAAAAAAACCTCATGTCGACCTTTTGTCATGTCGACCTTGCTCATGTCGACCTAATGCTTGTGCCAACCTATTTTGGGTGTTGACTTAGTTACTGTTGACCAACAGTGGTCGAGTTAGACACTGTCGACCTACGTGTGGTCGACCCTATGAACCACACCCACATACAGATGGCGCAGCACTCATCTAGTGCGACTCCATCGCAGATGTGCACTCCCGGCGGGACTAGGGGATCCGGCGCCTAGTCCCGCTATGGGAGTGCACAGAGACGCTCCCATTAAAGTGAATGGGACACATGTACATCACGGACGCGCGTACGCCTCAGACGCTGTGATGGGCACGAACAGGCGGGCGCACCCAGGCACAGATGCGGCGCGACATGTCTGGTGCGAGTGCCCCTTGCCCAGCAGTATAATGCCACAATTTTTTATTTAAATTCGCACTGCACATGTAGCGAAAAATTAGAGACACTGCACTGCAGCATTTTTACCACATTAATTATTTTTAAATATGATAAAAGTTGCAGATGAAGCACAATGGAACCAAGCATGATAAAAGCTGCCGCTGCTGCATTGTAACACTTTGATTCAGACTTATTCACACACAGATGTACAAGTGTTGCATATCAAATTAATCAATACAATCTTGTTAGGCAGTTTTGTTGCATCACATTGCGATTAAAACAAACATTCACATGACAGAGATGAAAAAATGTTCAGCGAAAGTTGAAGACGGGCTGTTTGACATGACTGAGGCAATTGTGTATGAGGACACACCTGTAGAAGGTGAGTAGTTGGTTTACGCAGATTCTCCAATTATCCACTTTTCCATAGAGATGAGCGGGTTCGGTTTCTCTGAATCCGAACCCGCCAGAACTTCATGTTTTTTTTCACGGGTCCGAGCGACTCGGATCTTCCCGCCTTGCTCGGTTAACCCGAGCGCGCCCGAACGTCATCACGACGCTGTCGGATTCTCGCGAGGCTCGGATTCTATCGCGAGACTCGGATTCTATATAAGGAGCCGCGCGTCGCCGCCATTTTCACACGTGCATTGAGATTGATAGGGAGAGGACGTGGCTGGCGTCCTCTCCGTTTAGAATAGATTAGAGAGACACTTGATTTACTAATTTTGGGGAGCATTAGGAGTACTCAGTACAGTGCAGAGTTTTGCTGATAGTGACCACCAGTTTTATTTATAATCCGTTCTCTGCCTGAAAAAAGCGATACACAGCACACAGTGACTCAGTCACATACCATATCTGTGTGCACTGCTCAGGCTCAGGCCAGTGTGCTGCATCATCTATTATCTATATATAATATTATATATATCTGTCTGACTGCTCAGCTCACACAGCTTATAATTGTGGGGGAGACTGGGGAGCACTACTGCAATGCCAGTTATAGGTTATAGCAGGAGCCAGGAGTACATAATATATTATATAGTGAGTGACCACCAGACACACAGTGCAGTTTATTTAATATATCCGTTCTCTGCCTGAAAAAAGCGATACACACAGTGACTCAGTCAGTCACATACCATATCTGTGTGCACTGCTCAGGCTCAGGCCAGTGTGCTGCATCATCTATATATATTATATATCTGTCTGACTGCTCAGCTCACACAGCTTATAATTGTGGGGGAGACTGGGGAGCACTACTGCAGTGCCAGTTATAGGTTATAGCAGGAGCCAGGAGTACATAATATTATATTAAAATTAAACAGTGCACACTTTTGCTGCAGGAGTGCCACTGCCAGTGTGACTAGTGACCAGTGACCTGACCACCAGTATATATAATATTAGTAGTATACTATCTCTTTATCAACCAGTCTATATTAGCAGCAGACACAGTACAGTGCGGTAGTTCACGGCTGTGGCTACCTCTGTGTCGGCACTCGGCAGCCCGTCCATAATTGTATATACCACCTAACCGTGGTTTTTTTTTCTTTCTTTATACATACATACTAGTTACGAGTATACTATCTCTTTATCAACCAGTCTATTTATTAGCAGCAGACACAGTACAGTGCGGTAGTTCACGGCTGTGGCTACCTCTGTGTCGGCACTCGGCAGCCCGTCCATAATTGTATATACCACCTAACCGTGGTTTTTTTTTCTTTCTTTATACATACATACTAGTTACGAGTATACTATCTCTTTATCAACCAGTCTATATATTAGCAGCAGACACAGTACAGTGCGGTAGTTCACGGCTGTGGCTACCTCTGTGTCGGCACTCGGCAGCCCGTCCATAATTGTATATACCACCTAACCGTGGTTTTTTTTTCTTTCTTTATACATACATACTAGTTACGAGTATACTATCTCTTTATCAACCAGTCTATATATTAGCAGCAGACACAGTACAGTGCGGTAGTTCACGGCTGTGGCTACCTCTGTGTCGGCACTCGGCAGCCCGTCCATAATTGTATATACCACCTAACCGTGGTTTTTTTTTCTTTCTTTATACATACATACTAGTTACGAGTATACTATCTCTTTATCAACCAGTCTATATATTAGCAGCAGACACAGTACAGTGCGGTAGTTCACGGCTGTGGCTACCTCTGTGTCGGCACTCGGCAGCCCGTCCATAATTGTATATACCACCTAACCGTGGTTTTTTTTTCTTTCTTTATACATACATACTAGTTACGAGTATACTATCTCTTTATCAACCAGTCTATATTAGCAGCAGACACAGTACAGTGCGGTAGTTCACGGCTGTGGCTACCTCTGTGTCGGCACTCGGCAGCCCGTCCATAATTGTATATACCACCTAACCGTGGTTTTTTTTTCTTTCTTTATACATACATACTAGTTACGAGTATACTATCTCTTTATCAACCAGTCTATATATTAGCAGCAGACACAGTACAGTGCGGTAGTTCACGGCTGTGGCTACCTCTGTGTCGGCACTCGGCAGCCCGTCCATAATTGTATATACCACCTAACCGTGGTTTTTTTTTCTTTCTTTATACATACATACTAGTTACGAGTATACTATCTCTTTATCAACCAGTCTATATATTAGCAGCAGACACAGTACAGTGCGGTAGTTCACGGCTGTGGCTACCTCTGTGTCGGCACTCGGCAGCCCGTCCATAATTGTATATACCACCTAACCGTGGTTTTTTTTTCTTTCTTTATACATACATACTAGTTACGAGTATACTATCTCTTTATCAACCAGTCTATATATTAGCAGCAGACACAGTACAGTGCGGTAGTTCACGGCTGTGGCTACCTCTGTGTCGGCACTCGGCAGCCCGTCCATAATTGTATATACCACCTAACCGTGGTTTTTTTTTCTTTCTTTATACATACATACTAGTTACGAGTATACTATCTCTTTATCAACCAGTCTATATATTAGCAGCAGACACAGTACAGTGCGGTAGTTCACGGCTGTGGCTACCTCTGTGTCGGCACTCGGCAGCCCGTCCATAATTGTATACTAGTATCCAATCCATCCATCTCCATTGTTTACCTGAGGTGCCTTTTAGTTGTGCCTATTAAAATATGGAGAACAAAAATGTTGAGGTTCCAAAATTAGGGAAAGATCAAGATCCACTTCCACCTCGTGCTGAAGCTGCTGCCACTAGTCATGGCCGAGACGATGAAATGCCAGCAACGTCGTCTGCCAAGGCCGATGCCCAATGTCATAGTACAGAGCATGTCAAATCCAAAACACCAAATATCAGTAAAAAAAGGACTCCAAAACCTAAAATAAAATTGTCGGAGGAGAAGCGTAAACTTGCCAATATGCCATTTACCACACGGAGTGGCAAGGAACGGCTGAGGCCCTGGCCTATGTTCATGGCTAGTGGTTCAGCTTCACATGAGGATGGAAGCACTCAGCCTCTCGCTAGAAAAATGAAAAGACTCAAGCTGGCAAAAGCAGCACAGCAAAGAACTGTGCATTCTTCGAAATCCCAAATCCACAAGGAGAGTCCAATTGTGTCGGTTGCGATGCCTGACCTTCCCAACACTGGACGTGAAGAGCATGCGCCTTCCACCATTTGCACGCCCCCTGCAAGTGCTGGAAGGAGCACCCGCAGTCCAGTTCCTGATAGTCAGATTGAAGATGTCAGTGTTGAAGTACACCAGGATGAGGAGGATATGGGTGTTGCTGGCGCTGGGGAGGAAATTGACCAGGAGGATTCTGATGGTGAGGTGGTTTGTTTAAGTCAGGCACCCGGGGAGACACCTGTTGTCCGTGGGAGGAATATGGCCGTTGACATGCCAGGTGAAAATACCAAAAAAATCAGCTCTTCGGTGTGGAGGTATTTCACCAGAAATGCGGACAACAGGTGTCAAGCCGTGTGTTCCCTTTGTCAAGCTGTAATAAGTAGGGGTAAGGACGTTAACCACCTCGGAACATCCTCCCTTATACGTCACCTGCAGCGCATTCATAATAAGTCAGTGACAAGTTCAAAAACTTTGGGTGACAGCGGAAGCAGTCCACTGACCAGTAAATCCCTTCCTCTTGTAACCAAGCTCACGCAAACCACCCCACCAACTCCCTCAGTGTCAATTTCCTCCTTCCCCAGGAATGCCAATAGTCCTGCAGGCCATGTCACTGGCAATTCTGACGAGTCCTCTCCTGCCTGGGATTCCTCCGATGCATCCTTGCGTGTAACGCCTACTGCTGCTGGCGCTGCTGTTGTTGCCGCTGGGAGTCGATGGTCATCCCAGAGGGGAAGTCGTAAGCCCACTTGTACTACTTCCAGTAAGCAATTGACTGTTCAACAGTCCTTTGCGAGGAAGATGAAATATCACAGCAGTCATCCTACTGCAAAGCGGATAACTGAGGCCTTGGCATCCTGGGTGGTGAGAAACGTGGTTCCGGTATCCATCATTACTGCAGAGCCAACTAGAGACTTGTTGGAGGTACTGTGTCCCCGGTACCAAATACCATCTAGGTTCCATTTCTCTAGGCAGGCGATACCGAAAATGTACACAGACCTCAGAAAAAGAGTCACCAGTGTCCTAAAAAATGCAGCTGTACCCAATGTCCACTTAACCACGGACATGTGGACAAGTGGAGCAGGGCAGGGTCAGGACTATATGACTGTGACAGCCCACTGGGTAGATGTATGGACTCCCGCCGCAAGAACAGCAGCGGCGGCACCAGTAGCAGCATCTCGCAAACGCCAACTCTTTCCTAGGCAGGCTACGCTTTGTATCACCGCTTTCCAGAATACGCACACAGCTGAAAACCTCTTACGGCAACTGAGGAAGATCATCGCGGAATGGCTTACCCCAATTGGACTCTCCTGTGGATTTGTGGCATCGGACAACGCCAGCAATATTGTGTGTGCATTAAATCTGGGCCAATTCCAGCACGTCCCATGTTTTGCACATACCTTGAATTTGGTGGTGCAGAATTTTTTAAAAAACGACAGGGGCGTGCAAGAGATGCTGTCGGTGGCCAGAAGAATTGCGGGACACTTTCGGCGTACAGGCACCACGTACAGAAAACTGGAGCACCACCAAAAACTACTGAACCTGCCCTGCCATCATCTGAAGCAAGAAGTGGTAACGAGGTGGAATTCAACCCTCTATATGCTTCAGAGGTTGGAGGAGCAGCAAAAGGCCATTCAAGCCTATACAATTGAGCACGATATAGTAGGTGGAATGCACCTGTCTCAAGTGCAGTGGAGAATGATTTCAACGTTGTGCAAGGTTCTGATGCCCTTTGAACTTGCCACACGTGAAGTCAGTTCAGACACTGCCAGCCTGAGTCAGGTCATTCCCCTCATCAGGCTTTTGCAGAAGAAGCTGGAGGCATTGAAGAAGGAGCTAAAAGGGAGCGATTCCGCTAGGCATGTGGGACTTGTGGATGCAGCCCTTAATTCGCTTAACAAGGATTCACGGGTGGTCAATCTGTTGAAATCAGAGCACTACATTTTGGCCACCGTGCTCGATCCTAGATTTAAAGCCTACCTTGGATCTCTCTTTCCGGCAGACACAGGTCTGCTGGGGTTGAAAGACCTGCTGGTGACAAAATTGTCAAGTCAAGCGGAACGCGACCTGTCAACATCTCCTCCTTCACATTCTCCCGCAACTGGGGGTGCGAGGAAAAGGCTCAGAATTCCGAGCCCACCCGCTGGCGGTGATGCAGGGCAGTCTGGAGCGACTGCTGATGCTGACATCTGGTCCGGACTGAAGGACCTGACAACGATTACGGACATGTCGTCTACTGTCACTGCATATGATTCTCTCAACATTGATAGAATGGTGGAGGATTATATGAGTGACCGCATCCAAGTAGGCACGTCACACAGTCCGTACTTATACTGGCAGGAAAAAGAGGCAATTTGGAGGCCCTTGCACAAACTGGCTTTATTCTACCTAAGTTGCCCTCCCACAAGTGTGTACTCCGAAAGAGTGTTTAGTGCCGCCGCTCACCTTGTCAGCAATCGGCGTACGAGGTTACATCCAGAAAATGTGGAGAAGATGATGTTCATTAAAATGAATTATAATCAATTCCTCCGCGGAGACATTGACCAGCAGCAATTGCCTCCACAAAGTACACAGGGAGCTGAGATGGTGGATTCCAGTGGGGACGAATTGATAATCTGTGAGGAGGGGGATGTACACGGTGATATATCGGAGGGTGAAGATGAGGTGGACATCTTGCCTCTGTAGAGCCAGTTTGTGCAAGGAGAGATTAATTGCTTCTTTTTTGGGGGGGGTCCAAACCAACCCGTCATATCAGTCACAGTCGTGTGGCAGACCCTGTCACTGAAATGATGGGTTGGTTAAAGTGTGCATGTCCTGTTTTGTTTATACAACATAAGGGTGGGTGGGAGGGCCCAAGGACAATTCCATCTTGCACCTCTTTTTTCTTTTCTTTTTCTTTGCATCATGTGCTGATTGGGGAGGGTTTTTTGGAAGGGACATCCTGCGTGACACTGCAGTGCCACTCCTAGATGGGCCCGGTGTTTGTGTCGGCCACTAGGGTCGCTAATCTTACTCACACAGTCAGCTACCTCATTGCGCCTCTTTTTTTCTTTGCGTCATGTGCTGTTTGGGGAGGGTTTTTTGGAAGGGACATCCTGCGTGACACTGCAGTGCCACTCCTAGATGGGCCCGGTGTTTGTGTCGGCCACTAGGGTCGCTAATCTTACTCACACAGCTACCTCATTGCGCCTCTTTTTTTCTTTGCGCCATGTGCTGTTTGGGGAGGGTTTTTTGGAAGGGCCATCCTGCGTGACACTGCAGTGCCACTCCTAGATGGGCCCGGTGTTTGTGTCGGCCACTAGGGTCGCTAATCTTACTCACACAGCTACCTCATTGCGCCTCTTTTTTTCTTTGCGTCATGTGCTGTTTGGGGAGGGTTTTTTGGAAGGGACATCCTGCGTGACACTGCAGTGCCACTCCTAGATGGGCCCGGTGTTTGTGTCGGCCACTAGGGTCGCTTATCTTACTCACACAGCGACCTCGGTGCAAATTTTAGGACTAAAAATAATATTGTGAGGTGTGAGGTATTCAGAATAGACTGAAAATGAGTGTAAATTATGGTTTTTGAGGTTAATAATACTTTGGGATCAAAATGACCCCCAAATTCTATGATTTAAGCTGTTTTTTAGTGTTTTTTGAAAAAAACACCCGAATCCAAAACACACCCGAATCCGACAAAAAAAATTCGGTGAGGTTTTGCCAAAACGCGTTCGAACCCAAAACACGGCCGCGGAACCGAACCCAAAACCAAAACACAAAACCCGAAAAATTTCAGGCGCTCATCTCTACGTTTTCCACTCTAGATGTTTTTATACATTCCCTCACACAATCTGGAAATTGTACTCTTGTTCAATGTTACAGTATCCCCAAATGTATAGCAATTGTCATAGTCCTTACACTACCATTCTGTCATAAGTAGAGTTTGTGTGTTGTAGTGCAAAATCTATGGGGGTCATTCCCCCATACTGGGGGTCATTACGACGTGATCGCACGCTGCGCTTCGTCAGGTCGGAACTGCGTATGTGCTGCGGCCGTATTGCGCGGGCAGCGGCGACTGCAAGAAGATTGACAGGAGGAAGGCATTCCGGGGCGTCAACTGACCGTTTTCTGGGAGTGGTGTGACGAATGCAGGCGTGTCCAGGCATTTGGAGGGCGGATGTCTGATGTCAATTCCAGGACCTTCAACACTGGATTCATCGCACAGGGGCCCTCATTCCGAGTTGTCCGCTCGCAAGCTGCTTTTGGCAGCATTGCACACGCTAAGCCGCAGCCTACTGGGAGTGAATCTTAGCTTAGCAAAATTGCGAACGAAAGATTCTCAAAATTGCGAATAGAAATTTCTAAGCAGTTTCTGAGTAGCTCGAGACTTACTCTGCCACTGCGATCACTTCAGTCAGTTTCGTTCCTGGTTTGACGTCACAAACACACCCAGCGTTCGCCCAGACACTCCCCCGTTTCTCCAGCCACTCCCGCGTTTTTCCCAGAAACGGCAGCGTTTTTTCACACACTCCCAGAAAACGGCCAGTTTCCGCCCAGAAACACCCACTTCCTGTCAATCACACTACGATCACCAGAACGAAGAAAAAACCTCGTAATGCCGTGAGTAAAATACCAAACTTCTTAGCAAATTTACTTGGCGCAGTTGCAGTGCGAACATTGCGCATGCGCAAATAGCAGAAAATCGCTGCAATGCGAAGAAAATTACCGAGCGAACAACTCGGAATGAGGGCCAGGGTAAGTAACTCATACCCTGTTCTTGTTCTGAACAAAACTTTTTTTGCACAGCAGGGCTGCACAAGCGATTGCAGCCTTGCTATGCAAAAAAACACTCCCCCATAGGTGGCGTCAAGTTGATCGCACGGGCTGCAAACGTTGCAGCGTGCGATCAACTCGGAATGACCCCCACTGTTTTCACATGTCTGCTGATATAAGCAGAGCTGTCACTACCATTAGGTGACCTAGTCAGATGCCTAAAGTGTCCATTAGTAATGGATGCTAAAACAGGGAGAGGCAGATTCAGAATTGCGCACAAGTATGTGACACTAACGGCGATTCAGAGTGATAAGCATCTCAATTGCTTCTCAGCTTGAGAATAAATGGGCAGGTGGCAACAGGGCATCAGCATGTAGGATAATTGTTCAGTGTCAACAGGGCATCAGCATGTAGGATAATTGTTCAGTGTGAGTTGAGCGTACCCACATATTTGCTTGATTTCAGAGTGATCTCTCAGCGTTCTCCCCAGAGTGATCTCCCAGTGTTCTCCCCACAGTGATCTCTCGGTGTCTCCCCACAGTGATCTCTCAGACAGTGATCTCTCAGTGTTCTCCCCACAGTGATCTCTCAGTGTTCTCCCCACAGTGATCTCTCAGTGTTCTCCTCACAGTGATCTCTCAGTGTTCTCCCCACAGTGATCTCTCAGTGTTCTTCCAACAGTGATCTCTGTGTTATCCCCACAGTGATCTCTCAGTGTTCTCACCACAGTGATCTCTCAGTGTTCTCCCCACAGTGATCTATGTGTTCTCCCCACAGTGAGCTCTCAGTGTTCTCCCCCACAGCGATCTATGTGTTCTCCCAACAGATTTCTCTCAGTGTTCTCCCCACAGTGATCTCTCAGTGTTCTCCCCACAGTGATCTCTCAGTGATCTACCCAGAGTGATCTCTCAGTGTTCTCCCCACAGTGATCTATCAGTGTTCTCCCCAGAGTTACCTCAGTTTTCTCTCCACAGTGATCTCTCAGTTTTCTCTTCACAGTGATCTCTCAGTGCTCTACCTAGAGTGATCTCTCAGTGTTCTCCCCAGAGTGATCTCTGTGTTCTCCCGAGTGATTTCTCAGTTTTCTCTCCACAGTGATCTCTCAGTGTTCTCCCCAGAGTGATCTCTCAGTGTTCTTACCAGAGATATCTCTGTTATTTCTCCCAATTTATCTCTCAGTGTTCTTCCCACAGTAATCTCTCAGTGTTCTCCCCAGATTGATCTCTGTGTTCTCCCCAGAGTGATCTCTGTGTTCTCCTCACAGTGATATCTCAGTGTTCTCCCCATTGTGATCTCTCAGTGTTCTCCCTACAGTGATCTCTCAGTGTTCTCCCCACAGTGATCTATATGTTCTCCCCACAGATTTCTCTCAGTGTTCTCCCCACAGTGGTCTCTCAGTGTTCTCCCCACATTGATATCTCAGTGTTCTCCGCACAGAGATATCTCTGTTCTCCCCACAGTGATGTCTCAGTGTTCTCCACAGTGATCTCTGTTTTTTCTCCACAGTGATCTCTCAGTGTTCTCCCCACAGTGATCTATGTGTTCTCCCCACAGTGATCTCTCAGTGGTCTTCCCAGAGTGATATCTCAGTGTTCCCCACAGTGATGTTTCAGTGTTCTCCACAGTGATCTGTTTTCTATCCACAGTGATCTCTCAGTGTTCTTCCCACAGTGATCTATGTGTTCTCCCCACAGTGATCTCTCAGTGTTCTCCCCACAGTGATCTCTCAGCGGTCTTCCCAGAGTGATATCTCAGTGTTCTCCCCACAGTGATGTCTCAGTGTTCTCCACAGTGATCTCTGTTTTCTCTCCACAGTGATCTCTCAGTGTTCTCCCCACAGTGATCTATGTGTTCTTCCCACAGTGATCTCTCAGTGTTCTTCCCAGAGTGATATCTCAGTGTTCTCCCCACAGTGATGTCTCAGTGTTCTCCACAGCATCATGATCTCTGTTTTCTCTCCACAGTGATCTCTCAGTGTTCTCCCCCACAGTGATCTATGTGTTCTCCCCACAGATTTCTCTCAGTGTTCTCCCCACAGTGATCTCTCAGTGGTGGTCATTCTGAGTTGATCGCAGCCAGCAACTTTTTGCTGCTGCTGCAATTAATAGTCCACGCCTATGGAGGAGTGTATTTTAGCTTAGCAGGGCTGCGATCACTAGTGCAGCCCTGCTAATCAAAAAAAATTTCACTCAAAACAAGACTAGGCCTATACCTACTTACCCTCTGCGATAGATCCAGCGATGATGGGCTCGGCTTTGACGTCACTCCTCCGCCCTCCGTTCACCTGGGCACACCTGCGTTTTACTTACCACTCCCCGAAAACAGCTCCAAACTGTCCGGATCCGCCCTGCACCGCCCTCTTCCTGTCAATCTTCTTTGAGGTCCGTCAAGCGACCACTTTCTTCTTTAGCCGCGACGTAACCCGGTGACCCCTGTCATCGGGCAACGTCGCACACTGCGGCCGCCGCGCATGCGCATTCCGCACCTGTTCGCACAGCAGCGATAAACCGCTACGTGCGAACGGGTCGGAATGACCCCCAGTGTTCTCCCGAGTGATCTCTCAGTTTTCTCTCCACAGTGATCTCTCAGTGTTCTCCCAAGAGTGATCTCTGTGTTCCTCCCAAAGTGATCTCTCAGTGTTCTCCCCAGTGATCTCTCAGTGTTCTCCCCACAGTGGTCTCTCAGTGTTCTATCCACCATGATCTCTCAGTGTTCTCCCCACAGTGATCTCTCAGTGTTCTCCCCAGTGATCTCTGTGTTCTCCCAACAGTGGTCTCTCAGTGTTCTACCCACCGTGATCTCTCAGTGTTCTCCCCACAGTGATCTCTCAGTGTTCTCCCCACAGTGATCTCTAAGTGTTCTCCCCACAGTTGTCTCTCAGTGTTCTCCCCACAGTGATCTCTGTGTTCTCCCCTCAGTGATCTTTCAGTGTTCTCCCCACAGTGATCTCCACTCCAGATACTTCCCTGTCAGCATTTGTTCCAGATGCTTAACCCTTATAACCTTGACTTCTATTAACACTTACTGAGGGGCAGATGTACTAAGCTTTGGAGAGTGATAGAGTGGAGATAAATAAACTACCAACCAATCAGCTCCTAAATTTCATTTTTGCAACACAGCCTGTAACATGCTAGTTAGGAAATGATTGGCTGGTACTTTATCTCTGTCCACTTTATCTCTCTCCAAGGCTTAGTATTTTTGCACATTAGACCCCTATAACCGTGACTTCTATAAGGGCCAACAGCAGAAATTTTGGGGCCATGATACACTGATATCTCTGGGGGCCCACCCCTTAACCACTACTTAGAGGAGCACAGTCATACTGTACTCCCAGAGAAAGTGGAGAGAAGCCAGACAGATAGGCTGGCACACACTGAGACAGAGACTGGCGCCCACACACAGACTGGCACAAACAGAGACAGAAATTGGCACACAAAGAGAGCCAGAGACTGGCGCACACAGAGACAGAGGAGTCCCTGCTACACTCATCTGCAACATAGATGCAGAAAATGTGACCAGCGGGAGCTGAGGACTGCTGTCAATGTGACCTGAGTCACTTGACTTACCACACACTGCCAGTTAGGTTTTTTTTCACTCTTCTGCAGTGCCAGCCAGGGAGGCTGTCTGTAGGGAGTCAGATGACGGTGGGGTTGTTGTGACCGCCACATAGGTTCGGCACCCGGCGATTCAATTTCTGGATGCTCCTCTTCTTAGGTGGCTGGGCCACAGCAGCAATGACAGACAGTAAAGGGCTGGCGCTGCATTATGACATCCAGTGGTGCAAGTAGAAATATTTTCTTAATGGTACTGAGTGCTGAAAAATGGGCGTGGTCATGTATCGTGAGGGGGGGCATGACCACATGACACTAGGGGGAGTGGCTTCTTTACACTAGGGGTGTGGCCACTCAGCATAGTCTCTTTTCTTTGCCCTCTGGAGGCAAGGCTAGAAATATATAGATATGCCTCCAGTAGAATAGAAGTACATAGTAATAACCCCAGTATAATAGAAATATATTGTAATGCCCCCAGTATAATAGAAATATATTGTAATGCCATAATTTTATAAAAATACATAGTAATGCCCCCACTATAACAGGAATATATACTGTAGTAGTGCCCCCCGGTATAATAGAAATATATAGTAGTGTCCCACATTACAATAGAAATATATAGTAATGCCCCCATAATAGACATATATAGTAGTGTCTCGTATTACAATAGAAATATATAGTAATGCCCCCATAATAATAGAAATATATAGTGTCCACATTATATTAGAAATGAATCATTCCACACAGTGAAGCCAGAGACATGCCCAGCAACCCAGCCTGTGAAGAACAAAAGCCGCTCAGTGCTGATGCGTCACTCGAGCCCAGTGAAGGTAAACAGCTGGACAATGTGGGAAAAGGCACCCAGCCCAGTTCCCAGGCTCCTCTCTCAGCCGCCAGGAGAGGAAGCATGATGTGATTTCTATAGCCCTGACAAAGTGGGAGGCGCCATCATGCTGCCGTATACTATGATCTTGTTGCTTGGCAGTGCATTATAATTGCAGTAATGACAATTAGAGGTTCACAGTGTGCAGTAGGTGGTACTGTGTACCTGCTGCCAAATTCTTAAGGGTACTCCGTACCCGAGCGTACCCGCATACTTGCACTACTGATGACATCACAATGTTATTAATATGCGCAATGGCTGCGACCAAACCATGTGATGCCGGTAGGGGGGTCACCTAAATTGTGGGTGGCCATAACGGTTTATAATTTACTATTATGTGCTGTGGCACTGGTTTCTGCACCTGCTCCTCGGGACCATTCTGAACCTCGGAGCCTGGTACGACTTTACCCTTTGATCGCCCTGGTTGTCGGGCCTGCTTTCAATTAACCCTTAGACAAACTTCTACTTGACTGCTCAGATCTCAATACAACTACTGCTAATAACTGCTTTTACATTGCTACAGACTGGTAAGCAATGGCCTGCTAGTGCTATGCCTGATATCCTCACTTTATGATGGTTATAAGGCACAAGTATGGTGCTGAGGGGTGTGATATGACTGGTCTACAGTAAGAAGGGCTACAGTCACTAGGTTGAACCAGAAAGTTGACAGTAAGTGTGTTGACATAGGGGTCTATTCAGACCTGGACTCAGCCGCGTGTTCACATGCACACAGCATCTATAGTGTGTGACTCTTCACTATGTGGCCACATCCTGGAAGGATGGCGCCGCAAGGTGACTGACAGCGGCGGCTGACGAGGAGGCATCGACCCAGCGTCTTGCGGGTGTGGCAGTGTTAGGGGTTTAACTACGGAGATGCTGGGAGGTTCTACCCGGCGCTTCTGGGTTTATGCCCCATATTTAAAAGGGCAATTTTTTTTCTAGCAAGATACGCATGATAAAAGACAATGGAACACTTAGGTTTCTGTGCACTCTGGGAGGCTGCAACCTGTGAGTGTGCACACAGTGTGTCACTTTACACACCAACTAGTCAACCCTATACAAAATGTAAGAGACCAATGTCCTTCTTCAAAAGATCATTTCTCCTATGAGCTGGAGGGATTCTTATATTGACGACTCTCTGTTTTGGCTTTACCGAGCCTGATGAGTTCTCACAGTCATATAAAGCAAAACAAAAAGAAAGAGATACAAAGTATAATAAAGTCTAATAAGAGAATCCTTTGTTTTTTACCCTTTCAACCACCGTGATCGATCTTAATTGTTGTCTCCGTCACCTTCTATTTATACTTCAATATTATTGCGCACCATACTCACACCAAAGTGTAGTGGATTCCTCTCGTAGAGGTATCTTTTACGCAAATTCTCTCAAAGGTGTCTATTACCCCTTATTGGGCCGGGTGGTCTTCAGTTTACTGGCTGCCGGGATCCTATTGCACAGTATACCGGCGCCGGAATCTCGACAGCCAGCATACCGACAATTTTTCTCCCTCTTGGGGGTCCACGACCCCCCTGGAGGGAGAATAAATAGCGTGCCACCCTGCCCGCAGCGTGGCGAGCGCAGCGAGCCCACAAGGGGCTCATTTGTGCTCGTCATGCTGTTGGTATGCCGGCGGTTGGGATCCCATTGGGCCACCCCACGATGTGTACATGATAACAAATATTGGGCGTACCCAATTTACTGCTACAAAAGCTGTGCTGTTCAAATAAAGGTATCTTTACACCAGTGTGCATATACAATGACAATCATTGGGCGTACCAAACTTACTGCTGCAAATGCTGTACTGTTCACATAAAAGTATCTTTATACTGACACTCCTCCTTTTTTTATTCTCACAATCCTGGTGGGGGTGTGTTGTCCAGACCGTACCCCTCTAGCTAGTGGTAACTTCAAATACTCTAGAGCCCTAGTATCGTATCAGGCATCAACAGTGCTCTCCACCAACGCTTTTCAACAGATATGTCTTCCTCAGGGGAGGAAGACATTTCTGTTGCAGTAGACCGCAAGTATAATTGAGGTCACCCACAAGAGTCACCTCCATTAACCTTGTGGTAAACTGCACACCATAGGTTCTTCCCACAATAGACGATAATGGGTATTTCATTCCCCATTATAGCCTATGCGCTCCACTTGATTGGCAAGCCGGTAGCCCTCAGCCAATCAGGAGAGTGCTATGACGTGGTGCTCCCTGATTGACTGGTGGGTCCCCAAGTGACAGGAGTCATGAGGGGTCCTGGCATTCGGGGAAAGGCCTTTAGTGCGTTGGACTGGGTTTTTTACATTTTCTTTTTTTCAACCCTGTGGATGCCTACATGGACTGAAGAGGACCGAGCTTCACTGGAAATAGGCGAGTATATATTTTTTTACAGATACCCTAAGGATTCTACTGGACAAGTAGAAGTGAATGGCGGCGTGGGATTTAGGTAAGTATGTGTAAGTGTGTGCATGTATGTGAGTATGAGTGTGATTTATTAAAGTTGTATTTTCATGGTGTGTGTATTGTCTTTATTTGAATGTCTTTTGTTGTGGAACTACAGGTACCAGCGGGCCCATTTAATGCCCCACATGCTGGTACTTGTGGTTCTCCAAGTACAAGCATGTGGGGAGGTAGTTCCACAGCAAAAGAAAATATTTATTTCTATTTTTTACACTACAGCTATGGAGTTGCCACCCACAGCAAAGGGGTTGCCACCATAGCCCCGGGCTTCATCTCTGGTTCTTGGGTGCCTGGACAGGGGGTACCCCTTTATTGGGGGGTCCCTACTCCCCCCAGGGAACCCTGTCAAGGGATTACTAGATGGAGGTTAGTAATGCCATGGCCGCAAGGACCTATATAAATGTGTCCCCCGGTTGTGGCATTATCTTCTTGACTAGGGGAGCCCAATGCTGGTTTCAAAACACGGGGGACCCCTACATACTTTTTCCCACATATTTTTGGACCTAGGACCAGTCCAAGAGCCTGGTGCTGGTTTTTAAAATACCGGGAACCCCTACACAATTTTTTATCTGTATTTTAACAACCAGGACCTGATCAAAGAGCCCGGGGCTAGATATGCTTAGGAGGGGGACCCCATTCAATTTTTTTTTACATTTTCACTACTAAAATACTGTACAGAATGAAGCCCTGCATGGATCTCACTGATGCGGCCAGGTTTCATTGTGTCATGTCCAGCAGTGTTTTACTAAACTCCCCCATAAAACACTACCGGACAATTACATCGACATCGAATTACTTTGACATCGGTGAACTGGAATTGAAAAAATATGGTAGTTTAGTTAATTACGTTTTTTTTCAAAAAGTTGCATTGTCAAATGAGATTGATCTCAGATGAAATCAGTTGCAACAGGAATGTTTGTAAATTTACCCCAATGTCTGGATTGCACTTTTACATTTCAATAAAGTAGTAAAAAAAAAAAATCTCTGCCACAATCCAGCGACGTTATTGAGTTGGATTGCAGAAGCTCGTTTCATGTAGGAGTAGGTTACTATTGATCGGTAAATTGGAATCTTGTGTGTGTGTGTGTGTGTGTGTGTGTGTGTGTGTGTGTGTTTGTGTGTGCAGGTGTTTGTGTATTAGAGAATGGAAGTTTCAATGACATCAGAGACTGTACTGCAATTGATGGTTATTCTTTATACAGTGATGAGTAATATGGCGGATCCAGGTCTAGATTAAGGTCCGCATGGGTCTAATGCCGAAAACGATTAAGGGCCTATTTTGATAGGCTGGGGACCTCTGACCAATGGTGTGTGGGTCTGGCCAATGCCATGTGGGTGTGATAAGTGCATGTGGGTGTGTACACCACAGTGACGTGCAGTGGAGTAAGGCAGAGCCTTTCATATTATACTAACGTATACACCAGAGTTTTGACTACATAAAGTAAATGAAAAATACAAAGACTATATTAGAAATATCTTCTAGGTATTATTGTAATAATTTTTATAGTCTAAACTCTGGAGTAAAAAGTCTATGGCAGTTGAGGCAGTGCCCAATCCTCCCCCCCCCCCCCCGCCTGTCTTCTCCGCACATCTCTGATCAAACTCACCAAATTTCCAACAGTATATACTGCTGCACCTGTGTATAATGCCCACATGTATATACTGCTGCACCTGTGTATAATGCCCACATGTATATACCGCTGCACCTATGTATAATACCCACATGTATATACTGCTGCACCTGTGTATAATACTCACATGTATATACTGCTGCACCTGTGTATAATGCCCACATGTATATACTGCTGCACCGGTGTATAATGCCCACATGTATATACTGCTGCACCTGTGTATAATGCCCACATGTATATACCGCTGCACCTATGTATAATACCCGCCTGTATATACTGCTGCACCTGTGTATAATGCCCACATGTATATTCTGCTGCACCTGTGTATAATCCCCACATGTATATACTGCTGCACCTATGTATAATACTCGCATGTATATAGTGCTGCACCTGTGTATAATGCCCACATGTATATTCTGCTGCACCTGTGTATAATGCCCACATGTATATACTGCTGCACCTGTGTATAATGCCCACATGTATATACCGCTGCACCTATGTATAATAATAATACCCGCATGTATATACTGCTGCACCTGTGTATAATGCCCACATGTATATACTGCTGCCCCTGTGTATAATGCCCACATGTATATACTGCTGCACCTGTGTATAATGCCCACATGTATATACCGCTGCACCTGTGTATAATGCCCACATGTATATACCGCTGCATTTGTGTATTATGCCCACATGTATATACCGCTGCACCTGTGTATAATGCCCACATGTATATACTGCTGCATCTGTGTATTATGCCCACATGTATATACCGCTGCAACTGTGTATAATGCCCACATGTATATACCGCTGCACCTGTGTATAATGCCCACATGTATATACCGCTGCATCTGTGTATAATGCCCACATGTATATACCGCTTCATCTGTGTATTATGCCAACATGTATATACTGCTGCACCTGTGTATAATCCATACATGTATATACTAGTGATGAGCGGGTTCGGTTCCTCGGAAACCGAACCCTCCCGAACTTCACCCATTTTACACGGGTCCGAGGCATACTCGGATTCTCCCGTATGGCTCGGTTAACCCGAGCGTGCCCGAACGTCATCATCCCGCTGTCGGATTCTCGCGAGATTCGGATTCTATATAAGGAGCCGCGCGTCGCCGCCATTTTCACTCGTGCATTGGAAATGTTAGGGAGAGGACGTGGCTGGCGTCCTCTCCGTTTATTAATGTTGCTGCAAATATTTGTGCTTATTGCTTAATTGTGGGGACTGGGGAGCAGCTGTATTATATAGGAGGAGTACAGTGCAGAGTTTTGCTGATCAGTGACCACCAGTTTTATCCGTTCTCTGCCTGAAAAACGCTCCATATCTGTGCTCAGTGTGCTGCATATATCTGTGCTCACACTGCTTTATTGTGGGGACTGGGGACCAGCAGTATTATATAGGAGGAGTACAGTGCAGAGTTTTGCTGACCAGTGACCACCAGTATTATACGTTGTCTGCCTGAAAAACGCTCCATATCTGTGCTCAGTGTGCTGCATATATCTGTGCTCACACTGCTTTATTGTGGGGACTGGGGACCAGCAGTATTATATAGGAGGAGTACAGTGCAGAGTTTTGCTGACCAGTGACCACCAGTATTATACGTTGTCTGCCTGAAAAACGCTCCATATCTGTGCTCAGTGTGCTGCATATATCTGTGCTCACACTGCTTTATTGTGGGGACTGGGGACCAGCAGTATAATAAAGGAGGAGTACAGTGCAGAGTTTTGCTGACAGTGACCACCAGTATATATAGCAGTACGGTACGGAAGGCCACTGCTCTACCTACCTCTGTGTCGTCAAGTATACTATCCATCTAGATTCTATACCTGTGGTGCATTTCAGTTTTGCAGTTTGCTGACAGTGACCACCAGTATATATAGCAGTACGGTACGGAAGGCCACTGCTCTACCTACCTCTGTGTCGTCAAGTATACTATCCATCTAGATTCTATACTTGTGGGGCATTTTAGTTTTGCAGTTTGCTGACAGTGACCACCAGTATATATAGCAGTACGGTACGGAAGGCCACTGCTCTACCTACCTCTGTGTCGTCAAGTATACTATCCATCTAGATTCTATACCTGTGGTGCATTTTAGTTTTGCAGTTTGCTGACAGTGACCACCAGTATATATAGCAGTACGGTACGGAAGGCCACTGCTCTACCTACCTGTGTCGTCAAGTATACTATCCATCCATACCTGTGGTGCATTTCAGTTGTGCGCAGTATATATAGTAGTAGGCTATTGATACTGGCATATAATTCCACACATTAAAAAATGGAAAACAAAAATGTGGAGGTTAAAATAGGGAAAGATCAAGATCCACTTCCACCTCGTGCTGAAGCTGCTGCCACTAGTCGTGGCCGAGACGATGAAATGCCATCAATGTCGTCTGCCAAGGCCGATGCCCAATGTCATAGTAGAGAGCATGTAAAATCCAAAAAACAAAAGTTCAGTAAAATGACCCAAAAATCAAAATTGAAAGCGTCTGATGAGAAGCGTAAACTTGCCAATATGCCATTTACGACACGGAGTGGCAAGGAATGGCTGAGGCCCTGGCCTATGTTCATGGCTAGTGGTTCAGATTCACATGAGGATGGAAGCACTCATCCTCTCGCTAGAAAAATGAAAAGACTTAAGCTGGCAAAAACACAGCAAAGAACTGTGCGTTCTTCTAAATCACAAATCCCCAAGGAGAGTCCAATTGTGTCGATTGCGATGCCTGACCTTCCCAACACTGGACGGGAAGAGCTTGCGCCTTCCACCATTTGCACGCCCCCTGCAAGTGCTGGAAGGAGCACCCGCAGTCCAGTTCCTGATAGTCAAATTGAAGATGTCACTGTTGAAGTACACCAGGATGAGGATATGGGTGTTGCTGGCGCTGGGGAGGAAATTGACAAGGAGGATTCTGATGGTGAGGTGGTTTGTTTAAGTCAGGCACCCGGGGAGACACCTGTTGTCCGTGGGACGAATATGGCCATTGACATGCCTGGTCAAAATACAAAAAAAATCACCTCTTCGGTGTGGAATTATTTCAACACAAATGCGGACAACAGGTGTCAAGCCGTGTGTTGCCTTTGTCAAGCTGTAATAAGTAGGGGTAAGGACGTTAACCACCTAGGAACATCCTCCCTTATACGTCACCTGGACCGCATTCATCAGAAGTCAGTGACAAGTTCAAAAACTTTGGATGACAGCGGAAGCAGTCCACTGACCACTAAATCCCTTCCTCTTGTAACCAAGCTCCTGGAAACCACACCACCAACTCCCTCAGTGTCAATTTCCACCTTACACAGGAAAGCCAATAGTCCTGCAGGCCATGTCACTGGCAAGTCTGGCAAATCCTCTCCTCCCTGGGATTCCTCCTATGCATCCTCCTTTACATTCTCCCGCAACTGGGGGTGCGAGGAAAAGGCTAAGAATTCCGAGCCCACCCGCTGGCGGTGATGCAGAGCAGTCTGGAGCGAGTGCTGACATCTGGTCCGGACTGAAGGACCTGCCAACGATTACTGACATGTCGTCTACTGTCACTGCATATGATTCTGTCACCATTGAAAGAATGGTGGAGGATTATATGAGTGACCGCATCCAAGTAGGCACGTCAGACAGTCCGTACGTATACTGGCAGGAAAAAGAGTCAATTTGGAGGCCCTTGCACAAACTGGCTTTATTCTACCTAAGTTGCCTTCCCTCCAGTGTGTACTCCGAAAGAGTGTTTAGTGCAGCCGCTCACCTTGTCAGCAATCGGCATACGAGGTTACTTCCAGAAAGTGTGGAGAAGATGATGTTCATCAAAATGAATTATAATCAATTCCTCCGTGGAGACATTCACCAGCAATTGCCTCCAGAAAGTACACAGGGATCTGAGATGGTGGATTCCAGTGGGGACGAATTAATAATCTGAGAGGAGGGGGATGTACACAGTGAAAGGGGTGAGGAATCGGAGGATGATGATGAGGTGGACATCTTGCCTCTGTAGAGCCAGTTTGTGCAAGGAGAGATTGATTGCTTCTTTTATGGTGGGGGCCCAAACCAACCAGTCATTTCAGTCACAGTCGTGTGGCAGACCCTGTCGCTGAAATGATGGGTTTGTTAAAGTGTGCATGTCCTGTTTATACAACATAAGGGTGGGTGGGAGGGCCCAAGGACAATTCCATCTTGCACCTCTTTTTTCTAATCATTTTTCTTTGCATCATGTGCTGTTTGGGGACTATTTTTTTAAGTGCCATGCTGTCTGACACTACAGTGCCACTCCTAGATGGGCCAGGTGTTTGTGTCGGCCACTTGTGTCGCTTAGCTTAGTCACACAGCGACCTTGGTGCGCCTCTTTTTTTCTTTGCATCATGTGCTGTTTGGGGACTATTTTTTTGAAGTGCCATCCTGCCTGACACTGCAGTGCCACTCCTAGATTGGCCAGGTGTTTGTGTCGGCCACTTGTGTCGCTTAGCTTAGCCATCCAGCGACCTCGGTGCAAATTTTAGGACTAAAAATAATATTGTGAGGTGTGAGGTGTTAAGAATAAACTGAAAATGAGTGTAAATTATGGTTATTGAGGTTAATAATACTATGGGACCAAAATGACACCCAAATTCTATGATTTAAGCTGTTTTTGAGGGTTTTTTGTAAAAAAAACACCCGAATCCAAAACACACCCGAATCCGACAAAAAATTTTCAGGGAGGTTTTGGCAAAACGCGTCCGAATCCAAAACACGGCCGCGGAACCGAATCCAAAACCAAAACACAAAACCCGAAAAATTTCCGGTGCACATCTCTAGTATATACTGCTGCACCTATGTATAATACTCGCATGTATATACTGCGGCACGTGTGTATAATGCCCACATGTATATTCTGCTGCACCTGTGTACAATGCCCACATGTATATACCGCTGCACCTGTGTAATACCCACATGTATATACCGCTGCATCTGTGTATTATGCCCACATGTATATACCGCTGCATCTGTGTATTATGCCCACATGTATATACTGCTGCACCTGTGTATAATCCCCACATGTATATACTGCTATCTTTTATTAAGAAAAATTGCAACATACATTACATAAATATGGTAAAACTCATAAAAATAGGACATACAATATACATTGAATTGTTGCCCAATAATCCAAACCAAAAAGCAACAAAGCTTGTATAACTATACGCAATGTCAAAATTGCTTAACATCTAAGCAAAAAACAACCTACTGTATTCGAACAACACATCTCATAACCATAAGCAATGAAAAGATGAATGAAGTCTTTTAGTCACATGCAAACCTCTTTAATGAAAAAAACAGAAAAAAGAAAATCTATGGGAAGGTGAAGGATAGGAAGCCATAAGATGAACAAGAAAAGGACTTCTGCTACCCACTCAAGGGGGTTTCAGGTGGCGCCAGAGCCTGGACCACCCGACAGCATCCAACCTCTTCCTATCCATATCCATCATCCTCTTAACCTCGTGCAGAATATTTCCCACCACCTCCTCACAGGGGAGGACCTTTGCTCTGAGGGAAACCTGACACCGTGCACCCCATGTGTGAAACCTAAATGCTAAACTAACTATAAAAATTGTGGTTAAATCAAACCTTCTATACCCTTTGAACGCCCCATAAACCCACTCAGGGTAACTAAGCGCCGAAAGGCACGGGATGCGTAAGGCCCTTGATACCGCTCTGTAAACCTTTATATTGAAGGGACACTCAAGGAGGAAATGGTCCATTGTCTCCACCTCCCCTAGACATTCCTCACGTGGGCAGCCACGATCATTGGCACTTCGACACTTGAGGTTACCCCGCACATAAAGCCTCCCTTGGAAAGAAAGCCAGGCAATATCTCTGAACTTCAGTGGGATTCTTTGAGAATTAATCAAAGACAACCCATCTGAGCAAACACTGCCTGGGCAGTCCCTTAACGACAGCGGAGCATAAAAGTGAGTACGCAAAATTCTTCTCTCCAACTCCCTTCTAGAGAAGATTTTGACTTCACCCACCTCCAGCCCCCAAAGCCTCGTCATCTTCAAGCACAGTATAACGTAGATCGGGAGGTAGCCATTCCGTACTCGAAATGTTTTTACTTGGCCACCATCCATCCATAACCTGAGGAAGGGAAACACCCAGGCCCTAAAACTCTCTACCCATCGAAGGGGAGTTCTTAGAAACAAACTCCCTAGATTCAGTTTTAAAAATGTTGTAGCAAAAAACACCACAGGGTTGACCATACTCAGCCCCCCCTGTTCCCTCGATCTGTAGGTGATCCCTCTCTTGACCAGATTCATTCTATTCCCCCATAACATCAGGAAGAATAAAGAATTCATCTTGGTCCACAAAGACTGTGGCAAGAAGCACACATAACTGACATACAGAAAAAGCGGAATCAGATAGGTTTTGCATAAGTCAACCCTCTCCCTGAGAGAAAGTTACCACCTTCTCCAGGACTGCACCTTCCTGGTAGCATCTTCCAGCCTCTTCTTCCAATTCTGAGTGGCATAATCACTACGGCTAAATTTGATACCTAGAATTTTTATCTCTGGACTGGAGCGGGGGAGGCTATCCGGAAGGGTAAATTCATCACCTTCCTCCCCCATCCAGAAAGCTTCACACTTATCCTGATTGATTCTGGAGCACGAAGCCTCAGAGTACTCCCAGATAAGATGTTCCATGCCACGTGCCTCTGCCACAGATGACAGGACCACAGTAACATCGTCTGCGTAGGCCACCACCCTCAGCGGCAACCCAGGGCCCAGCTGAACCCCTGCCACAGCACCTTCCTGGTAGCATCTTCCAGCCTCTTCTTCCAATTCTGAGTGGCATAATCACCACGGCTAAATTTGATACCTAGAATTTTTATCTCTGGACTGGAGCGGGGGAGGCTATCCGGAAGGGTAAATTCATCACCTTCCTCCCCCATCCAGAAAGCTTCACACTTATCCTGATTGATTCTGGAGCACGAAGCCTCAGAGTACTCCCAGATAAGATGTTCCATGCCACGTGCCTCTGCCACAGATGACAGGACCACAGTAACATCGTCTGCGTAGGCCACCACCCTCAGCGGCAACCCAGGGCCCAGCTGAACCCCTGCCACAGCACCGCTCTCAATCCTCCGCACAAAAGGATCAATTGCAAATACATATAGAAGGGGGCTCAGGGGACACCCCTGACGGACACCCGAGTCGACCGCAAAAGCAGGGCCTACCCAGCCATTGACAAGTGGGAAGCTCTCAGCCTGATTGTAAATGACACATAGCCAATCTACCACCCTCGCTGGAAGACCATACCTCTCCAGCACAGCTCACAGGTACTGATGATTAACTCGGTCAAAAGCCTTGGACTGATCCAATGCCGGCAAATACTTACCCCATTTTTCAGCACGACATTGCTCCACAGCCTCCCGGATGCCAAGGACAGCACTAAAGGTGCTTCGGCCTTTTACAGTGCAATGCTGAGACGGAGAAAGTAACAGCCCAGAAACTTCCATCAGCCGATTAAAAAGTACCTTTGCCAGAATCTTTCTGTCCGTATTGAGAAGAGCGAAGGGGCGCCAGTTCTCAACACGCACCGGGTCCCTACCTTTAGACAATAATATGAGAGCAGAGGATCTCATAGAGGGAGGGAGTGATCCCTTACCCAGGCTTTCATTAAATACCTCCATGAGATGAGGAGCCAAGATGTCTGAAAAAGCTTTAAAAAATTCAGATGTTAACCCATCTGGGCCTGGAGATTTTTTTTTATAGACAAACCGTCTATGGCTTTCTTGACCTCCTCCACTGTCACATCACTCCCCAAAGAGTTAAAAGAAGGATCAAGTTGCTCAAGCCCAAGTGTCTCCCTCAGAAACTGATCCATCCTCTCTCTGATGAGTGGCTGCTCAGACAAAAGGCTGGAGTAATAGGACCTGATGACTCCCAAAATACCCTCCCTGTCTTCATGAAGAGTACCCTGGTCATCAAACAGGCCCCGGACCTCCCTCAAATCAACTGATTTTCTGCAACTCTGGTAGGGATCAAGCGAGTGGTACTTTCCATAATCCCTCTCCAGAATCAAAGAAGCCAGGCGATCGTACTGATATTCCTTCATCAGAGCCTTCACCCGGGAGATTTCCCCACTATCTCCACGCTCAGGGATCAAGAAATCCAGTTTCTTTCTCAGGCTCTGGTAGATACATCTTTTTGTCAAGTTTTTCCTGGCTACCAGCCTTTGAAAAAGCCTTCGAGTCCTCTTTTTACACTCCTCCCACCACTCAGACCTACTCCAACCAGCCTCCAGAAGTGTTTCCTCTAGTTGAAGAAAGTCTCTAAAGGACTGTCTAACTCCCTCCTCCTTCAGGAGCTCGGGATTCAAATGCCAAAGGCCCCGCCCTTTCTGAGGGGTTTCTGAGACGTTCAAAGCAACACACAGAAAAACGTGATCGGAGAACTCTACTGGCTTTGTCTCAGGAGGCAAAGTTTTCGAGGACTCCTTAACAAAAAAACCTATCTATCCTAGACCTACGACTACCACAATGATAGGTGAAACCTGTGAGGTCTGGGAAATGGCGAACGTGCACATCCACCAGACCAGCCTCTCTAACCATGCTAACTAGAAAATTGGAATCATAGCCCAGGGTCGCCTCTGTGTCCCCTCTGTCTTTTGGCCTAATGATGGTGTTAAAATCACCTCCAAAGACAATCTTCCGGGCCGTAAAAAGAAACGGTTTTATCTCCCTGAAAAGACATTTCCTGTCCCACTTTGAATGGGGCCCATAGATGTTTATTAGCCTCAGGTCACGTCCTCTCAGGTTGACATCTAAAACCATGCACCTACCTACCTGTAAATCTATAATACTGTGCACGTTTACCATATCAGTAAAAAGCACTGCCAACCCACTGGACGCCTCGGCCGCAAGAGACCAGAAGGAAGGCCCCCGCTTCCACTGACACTTGGCCCGATGGAGTGTGGCCAAGTCACCTACCCTGGTCTCCTGCAAAAATAAAAAGTCAACATCAACTGTGTTGAAAAAATCAAAGGCCAAGAAACGAGCACGTTCAGAAAACACGGAAGCCACATTAATGGTGGCACATCGTATAGGTTGGGGATCCATGTTTCTTGGATTATAGAGGTAGGACCCCATTCACTTTTTCTTTGCTTGTCTTTTTGAATCCTCGTCCGAGGACCCTACTCTTTTACACGTAACCCCGAAGGGAAGAACATCCTCATCGGACAAAGATATTTCTTCCACCTCCCCCTTCTCCACCCCACCAACAACTGAGACCGCAGTCTCACAGAACAGACCCTTAGATCCCTCTACAACAACACCCTCCCTAATATCACACCCCTCCCCATTTGCAACCCTGTCTGGGGGAGGATCCGGATCAGGGGCTTTTGGGGCAATAATACAAGAACCGCCCCCAGGATCATCCCCACCAGAGGACACCAAAGGAGAATAGGTAAGGCTCCCCGCCTCAAGGCTAGGAGTCTCCTCCACCACCATCGCCTCTCCCGGAGATTGAGGGGCCTTCCCCTCTGAACTCTGCACTACCTCAACCTTATTTAATAGCGGTCCCAAGGCCTGGCTTAACTCTGTCCCTGTAGGATCCCACTCTAGATCCCCCTGAGAACTATCTAAGTGCTTGGTTTTGCTCTGAACTTTACCACATCCCCCCTTTTCCTGTTTAGCTTTGACCGTAACTGCCACCCCATCAACAGACAGATTAGAGGCCTGTTTTGGCTTTTTACTTTTAGAAGTATTCGGAACAAACACTAGTTCTTTTCCCCCAACCATGACTACCTCCCCCTCATCCTCATCATCAGTGGAGGACAAAACGTCAAACCTATTAGAGCATACAACGTCCACCCCCCTCTTTTTCAGCTTCTTCCTCCTGCCTTTACTCACTGCCTGAAAAGATGCTTCCCCCCTTTTGACCTGGACTTTCCCTACCCCGCCAACTTCTAGTTTCCTCAACATATCCTGATGCTGTAAAGCAACCACCATGTTATCCTCATGACTGGGCCTGATTTCTAGAGCCTCCTCAACCACCCCTGCATCATGATTATGCAATGCTTTAGGGCACCGACTATAGGGATGGCCATCCGCTCCGCAGAGATTGCACCTCACCTTATTACACTCACGGGACCCGTGCCCCATCTGGCCACACAAAGCACATTTAACAACCGTACAATCATTACTAAAGTGGCAAAAGTCACCACACTTGTGAAAAGTTCTGGGCTGCCCAGGATAGAAACACTGAAGCCGGTCACGGCCAATATAAGCAGCAGATGGTATGTGCTTAGTCTCAACCCCTACCTGGTGCAACCTCACAAAGGTCGAATAGGCACCACCCCAGACCCCCTTAGTGTAATCAAATTTCTCAAGTGGGGACAACACTGTGCAGGACCTGGACAACCAATATACGATATCCGCAGACGGTAGTGACTCATTGCGCACCAGAACAGTAATCTTTACCCTATCCTGCCTGGTGATGGTGTTGGTTTTAAAATGGCAGTACGGCTCCTTGGTCTTGTTTTTCTCCCATTGGGAGCCAAAAGCTTGCAAGCCATTCAGGGAGAGGAAGCTCAGATCAAAGTCGGGAGTTCTCACCGGATGGATGCACGCAAAAAGGTCTGCGGCCCCTAAAACCCAGCGAGAATACTATATCCAAGAACTCCGACTTTGAAGGAGCCTCCCCCTCCCCTACCCATCTAAACTGAACCACATTACGCCTTTTTATAGGCTGACCCCCACTTACCCCAAGCTGAGAACCAGTACTAGCCCAACCAGAACCCTCCAAAGTTTTGGCATATGAACCAGATCCTGGTCTAACCACAGGAGAGATTACAGGGAGACCCTTGGGTGCTTGAACATTTACCTTCTTACTGACCTCTATACCCGCACTACCAGCCCCACCAGACATCCTAGTTTGGTTTGCCTGAATCAAGCTTACGGCCGCTAAAGCCCTCACAGGCATATCCATATCTCCGTAAACTGTTTCTACTAGTGTAGTCTCCTCAGGGGTTAAGCTGCTCTTATCAACTGCCGGCAGTCCTTGGGCCAATCTTTGCCCAGTTTTTAATATGGCTTCATACTCCAAAATTCCCATTGATGCAGTTAATGATGTCACTCGTGATGTCACACATGATGCATCTTTGGCCCCGCCCCCCTCAGCCACCACAGCAACTAAGCCAGAGCCAGTCGCTGCTGGCTTACAGGGAGAGCCAGCCTCAGTATCTACCACGGCCCGCGCCGTCCCCATATCCGCAGCTTCAGAGACAAGTGCATCGGGAGCAAGTCCACAGGAAGCAGTAGCAGCCACCAGAGCTCCGGCACCCGCCGTCACCCCGGCAGCCATCATGCTCCCTGCACTGCCACCACCCAACACTCTCTCTGGGAGAGACGCCTCCCCCTCATGGAAAGCACAGGATGACGTCATCGCAGGGTTCCCCTCGGTATCCACGGCACCAGACGCAATCCCAGAGGTTTCACCTCCATCATGGCCCACGATATCCACCACTTCTTCCGCAGTCTGGCTGCCCACTTCCATGTCTTCCACTGGAACTATGAGCCCAGATGCCGCCACAGAACCCGCCGGGATCGGGCCGCCATCACATCCGCCATCTTGTCCTGGTATGGACTCTAGCAGTGCTTTTTCCTTTTGCAACAGAGCCTGATCCTGCAACATTTTAATCCTCTTTTTAACTGCAGCCAAACTGTCATTAAGCTCCCAAAGTTCATCTTTCAGGGCAACTCTCTCCCATCTGCTGCTACAGTTACGCCTTCTTTTTTTATAAGTAATACGGGGGTATATACGGTCCTGCTCCATTCTTAATTCCTCTAGACTCATATTCATGTATTTATCACTAGAGGATGATAAATCCTCCAGGCTGCAATCAGAAACCTCAGCATCTCCACCTGCAGCACCAACCCCCGCCCCACCACAGGCAAGCTCATTCACCTTATCACCTCCCTGGGTTACCTCACCCAGAGAGCCGGCATCCTGTGGTTTGGGGGTCTCCAGTTGGGGATCCTGTTTCATCACCGGGCCCACAATCACTGGAAACGCTGTACTGTCCAAATCCTCCAGCACTGAGGCTTCCACTGCAATCGGTAGGTCAGAATTCCCAGGGCCTCCCTCAGGCCTTGCAGCCTGGGACTCTCTGTCATCCTCCTCCCCAGGAGGATCCATCCTCCCCTGGGAGGCTCCCAGGTGAAACACTGCAGGCTTTTAAGAAGAACCAGGGCCTAGGAGCTATACACTGTGCACCTGTGTAGAATGGCCACATGTATATACTGCTGCACCTGTGTATAATGCCCACATGTATATTCTGCTGCACCTGTGTATAATGCCCATATGTATTTACTGCTGCACCTGTGTGTAATGCCCACATGTATATACTGCTGCCCCATGTATAATGCCCACATGTATATACTTCTGCCCCTGTGTATAATGCCCACATGTACCCTTTGGCTTATCTATTGTGTGTAAATCTGGCTCTGATACTAGCCAGTGCCTCCTGAGCCATTTACCTCACCTCATGTCCCTGGTACACCCTCTACACTATCAGTCCCAATATTTCTCCAAACATGTAAAAGTAGAAAAATGACATCATGTGTGGAAAACAGAGATTCAGTTTTATAACAGATTTATGTACAACTATGTGGCCATCTGGGTGGCCGGTCATCATCATGTTGATGATTGGCCTATTTTCACAATATGTGGAGACCTGGAGCTGTAGCTGTTAATCTTATATGTTCCACCTGAACATATAAGAAGCAATAATAATAAACAAAGGTGCGCGTGAAGAGTGCCCGACGTTGGAATCAATTACACTTTATGCAGATCAGACTCAGTTATGGTCAGTGATTAAACAAAACCTAAAAGCTCATCAAAACTGGGCCTTTCCTTGCTTTAAGCAGGACACAGTTTAACGAATTGGATCTGTCTGAGAGCATAGAAAGTGGAAATACACATTTCCTGCTATTTCAGTCTAGTTTCCAACTTTCCACTGGATATTAATCTGAATGAAGTCTTTTTTTCCGAGGCATGAGAAATACACATCATACTTACCAACATTTTGGCTGCTCTTTCCGGGAGAGAGCAGCCAGGTCCGAGCAGCAGGGGGCGAGGAAGGGTAGTGACGAGCAGAGGGGGCGGAGCAGAGGCAGGGTGGAGGCGGGAAGGGGTGTGGCTAATGTGTCACATCATTTAAGCCACGCCCCCGCTGTATAATGCCGCTATTACCGGCATTATACTGCAGGGGGCATGGCTATGATTATGCGATTCAACAAGAATCGTGTCATCGACTGCCCGGACCGCCCACTTTACTCACTAAGTGGGCGGCCGGGCAGGAGGGAGCGCAGAAATCAGGAGGCTTGACTGCTTTTCCGGGGGGCCGGGAGGGTCACCCGATTTTCGGGAGCCTCCCGGTCATTCCGGGAGAGTAGGCTAGTATGATACACATCCCTGAACATGTGTACTTTATAAAATGGTAACACATGGACATTGCATTATACAAACTATGGACAGTACTCAGAGTCAGTTTTAAAAGCAATTTGAGACTTTTTAAGTCTCAAATAGTTTTTTTTATTCCACTGCGTATGCAACTTTTTGGAATCTGCATATTTTTGTTTTCTCTAGTCTTCGGGGTACATTTACTAAGGTGGGAGTTTTTCTTAGAACTGGTGAGGTTGCCCATAGCAACCAATCAGATTCTATTATCTTCTAGAATCAGCTAGATAAATGTTAAGTAGAATGTGATTGGTTGCAATGAGCAACATCACCAGTTCTAAAAAATCTCCCACCTTAGTAAATTTACCCCTTACTGTCTGTAACTGGGGCTGGAATGGACATGTAATTGCAGGAAATATGAATGGAATTGCAAGAAGAGTACAGTGAAAGTATGTTCTGGGTATGGAGAGGTATATTTACTAAAGTGCAGGTTTTAAGAAGTGGAGATGTTGCCCATAGCAACCAATAAGATTTTAGCTATTATCTTCTAGAAGGTGATCAATATATGATAAGTAGAATCTGATTGGTTACTATTGGCAACATCTCCACTTCTTAAAACCCACACTTTAGTAAATATACCCCATAGTCTCAAGTTCAAACCTGAAAGCGTCTGCCTCGTATCAGCCCATTCCCTAGTGTAAGGGTTCAGCTGATAGTGATGACTGTGAAACTCATAATGACTGCACCCAATTGCCACAGATGTGTAAAACACATCCATTTATTTAAATACATGAAAACTAGAGGGGCAGCACTTTGCACAGTAAGTATAACTCATTTTACAGACATAAAAACTAATCCCATTTTTTGGTCATCTTCTAACCTCCTTACTCCAAACCCCTGAGTACTGCCTCAGCATGAATTCAGTGTTTAATGCTCAAGCTCCAAATATACATTCTGAATGTGATGTACAAATTTGGGAAGGACCTGTGTCGCTGCCACCTTATCATGTGCTCACCTCCTGGACTCAGGTTTCTCTGATGACCTGATGTCATGGAAGTTAATGTTCTCTCCTCCAGGCACATGCTCAATGATGACTTCTGTCAATAGCTGTCTCATGTTATCATGCATAACTGACCTTCTTCCTCTATGGAACTGTCTTGTGACCTCAAGTCTTTCTCATCATCAACAATGAATTAAGAAGGCATCTTCTTGCGTGGTCAGCATTTCTTGATACCTTACATTAGGCACACAACTTGCCCTGTTTAGGCCCTCAGTGGCTACTGATATTTAGGTGGTTGTCTCCGCCTGTGCCCCCTACAATGCTTTACAGGTCCATCATGCCAAGGAACCGCTCACTTTTCATGAGGTTCCTACCTCCCTTGGTCCATAGTTGCAGAAGATCTCTGAAGGGAACTGTAGGGGGAAAGAGCACTTTGTGCTTGTGGATTCACATTCTGATTGGTTCAAGATAGATTATTTTCCCAAACTGACAAGAGCCACAGCCAGCATCAAAATGAAATTACACTTTACTGCACATTGCATACAACACAAGTTACTGACAATGCCATGCAGTTCAAATCCAGACTTTCACCATTGAAAACTTTGCAATCCACACTCCAGTGCATTAAATGCCATTAACTGGCAGAGCGTTCTGCAAAGCACCTGTTAGACAAATGTTATAGAGATGGTTCAGACATGGTTCAGACATGTTTAAGGTGCTCCTCAAATTGAGAAATATTCAGAAAGATGAACTTCCCTCTTTTGCTCAACACCTTCTGTTCAGGTGCATTCGCACTATCATTCCCATCACCAATTTCAAATTTAGACCCTAATTTGAGAGCAATGTGCACAATTCCAATTTGCATCTCAAAGCCACACATAATTAAAAATCCCATCAATTTAGACATTTGTCCCCTGGGCAGTCAATCGGCATCTAGACTTCTGTCAGTTTTCACATAGTTGGGAATGTGCAGGAATCTTCCAACATTCCCAACAGCTATGTGGTACAATCTGACAGTGTTTTGTATGAGCGAAGCATGTGTAACCTCCTAGGGGTGCGTGAGCTAACACCTCCACCTCACCTGACACTGACTGAGGTTGTCAAAACACCGATCATCATGGACAATGAGTCCCCTGAAGAAGCACCTATTGGGCTGCAGGACAGTCCAATGCCCTTGCCCAATAGTGAATCTATACAGAAACCGGATACACAACCAAGCCATTTCTTTGTCACCAGGTCTGGGAAAATGTCCAGGTCTAATACAACATTCCTGGACTATGTTATTAAATCTCCCATATTTTTTTTTTAGCTATGTTTCTTCTTTGTTGCACACTGTCCCCACATCCAACACCTGTTGCACTGTCTTATAACCACGCACTCCTATTGTTATTTTTGCTGAAAAAGGGGGCTGTAGATGTATGCTATATGTGGATGTGTGGACGTTGCATCATTACCATCCACTTTGTCATATATGAAGTGTTTGTTATACAGGACGTGCCTCTGCAGTCATTGTTCATAACTGCAGTGAGTAAAGACACACTTCTGCAGCTCTCTAGCGTCCTGTTGTGATATTCACGCAGACCACTCTACACTGGCAATTAAGCCATGCCTAAAGTTGCAAACCTGTCTCATTTCAGCCAGGAATGACAAGGGGAGGGAGTCACAGATATGCAACTTTTTAGAAAAATAGCATAATTGTAATTAAGTTTCACACTGACTGCGGTTTTCTGTAAAGTTAGACAAAAAGTCACTATCTGATCTTGAATGAAATAAAACATCCAAGAAATCCCAAGTTGGAGACATGTTCTTACATATTTGCATATAAAATAATCTAAAATGTGCAGTTACAGCATAATTTCTGCTTTATGTTGCATATTTTTACAGAACTCATTGGAAAAATATAACTGTTGGAGAATTAAATAAAGGTAAATGATCTTGTTTGGTAACCGGGGATTTAGAAAATAGCTACTGGATGACAACACAGCTGTTGAATTAAAACCTAAGATTTAGGTTTGGTTACTACATGCTAGTATAGATGATGAAATGACTCATCTGGGCTTCCTTAGTATATCACATGAAATCAGGTAATGCTAGTCTACCAGAAGTCTTAAGGCCCGTACACACTGGTTGATATATAGGCCGTTCTCTTGAACGGCCGATATATCGCGGGACCGTCGGCCAGTGTGTACGGCCGATACGTCTGTAAACTCCGTAGTTCACAGACGTATCGTGTCGGCCACGCAGCACAGCCGACGGCCAATATATCTACCGATATATTGGCGCGTCGCTGTGTGTGTACGGGGCGGTCGGCCGACCGCCCGTACACATGCTGCGGCGGCCGGTGGTGATTGACAGCTGAACTGGGCGGGCGTGTATACACGCCCGCCCAGTTCATGACGTCAGTCCCCGACGGATCGAGCAGTGTGTATGCTGAACACACTGCTCGATCCGTCCATAGATATATCTGCAGATCAATTGATCTGCAGATATATCTATTAGTGTGTGTACCCACCCTTAGGGTCATATTTATTGGGATCCGGTCTGAAGATCAACAGTGTTTAGGTCGACCACTATAGGTCGACAGGGTCTGAAGGTCGACAGGGTTTCTAGGTCGACATGTGCTAGGTCGACAGGACAAAAGGTCGACATGAGTTTTTCACGACTTTTTTCTTTTTTTGAACTTTTTCATACTTAACAATCCACATGGACTACGATTGGAATGGTAATCTGTGCCAAGTGAAGCGGTAGCAGAGTTAGGCACCTTGCTCAAAGCATGGCGAGCGAAGCAAGCCATGTGAGGGGACACAGTGCACTAATTGGGCTTCCCGGTCACTGTACGGAGAAAACGACACCAATGTCGACCTTCTGACCTGTCGCCCTAGCACATGTCGACCTAGAAACCCTGTCGACCTTCACACCCTGTCGACCTAGTGACTGTCGACATATAGTGGTCGACCTAAACGTTGTTGACCTAGACAATCTCGATTTGATGATCCACATCCATATTTATTACATGATAATTTTCTCTAAGGGGTCTAAGCAGTAATAAGAGTGGAGAAGTGAGACTGCGGAGAAGTTGCCCATGGCAACCAATCAGTTGGTCCATACAATTGTATAGATAGATAGATAGTGTCAGTTTTCACCTATAGGCTACAGGACTACAGCACCCCAGGTAAAATCTGTCACCCAGCTCACTGACAGTGAAGCCAGATGCAGTCCGTGAGACTACTCTGGCTTCACTGTGACTGGCAGTGACAGGCAGTCCCATTGGGAGGTGTTTCCTCCCTATGGTACTGCCAGACCGGGCTGCAATAGGCAGAGAGCTAGCTTATTGTAGGAAGCCAACTCCCTACCTCGTTAGCCCAATACGGTTTCTACGGGCTGCAGCCGATGCAGTCCATAGAAGCCATGGTTTGCTACTGCACTTGTGCCGGGTCCTGGTGTCTGTGAACTGTAAATAGCACAGGTGCCAGGACCCAGGCGGCAGCCACGGCGAAGACAAGGAGGGGGAGACCCGGCAGCAGCAGCAGCCTCCTCCTCTAACAAGGTAGGAGCCGCCGCTGGATAGATAGATAGATAGATAGATAGATAGATAGATAGATAGATAGATAGATAGATACCATATCATGAGTTTTCCATAAAAGGTTTGTTTCTATTATGTCTAACCTTATATTTGTGCATGGAACAAAAGCTGAATGCTAATTTTACATCCAGAATTAGAAAATATTGTAAATTAGGTAATAAGAAAAAAAGGCTCGCTGTGTGTGTGTGTGCCTCCCTCACCCATCAGGTGTCTCTGAAGTGCTGTTACATTACAACTTTACGTGGTAATCATTCTGCCATGTGTCCGTAGCAGCAGCACTAACTAAAGCGAAGATTGCAGCTCGATAGCTAAAGTGCTGTGAAGAGCAGGACACAATTAGCAAAGTACATGATAAATTAAAAGGAGTGTGAAACAGTGAAGATGTTACAGTGAATAAAATATGCATGAGACCTGTTGTGACCTTACACTTCTGTTTAATCTCATTACACTCACAGTACCTTGAAATAATTTTGCTTACATAGATGCTGTAATTATAATTTCAGGTGGCTAATTCGTCTGCTCTAAAAAGGGACATTATGAACTATAATAATTGTGATAAATGATTACGGTTATTTATAAAGTGGAACTGTCATCGCTACATGAAGCTAATTTTTTGGCTTTTGAAAGTAAAAACCTTATTTGCCATAATTACTGCATGATAATATCAGAGAATAATTTTTACAGATACATTGTTGTAATACGATTTCTAAAACTCCCAGTGAACTGTCAATGTTGCTTTTAAAGTATTATTACTATTTATTGTGTAACGCTTCTTAAATCTTTCCTCTTCCAATGATTTATTTAATGATATTAAGCTTGTGAGCAGGGCCTTCCTACCTCTGTCTGTCTGTCTTTGCCCAGTTTTGTTCTATAACTGTTGTTCTAATTGTAAAGCGCAACGGAATATGCTGCGCTATATAAGGAACTGCTAATAAATAAATAAATAAATAAATAAATAAATAAATTATATTTGATTTCATTGGTACAGTACCACAAGCCCCCTAGTGGTAGAAAAACAAATCTAGGGAAAAGGTACATACAGTATGCAGCTGAAAACATCTAGCAAGGGGATACGGTCATTAGGTCGACAAGACTTAGGTCAACAGTCATTAGGTCGACCAATATTGGTCAACATGCATTCGTTTTTCACTATTTTGCGCCCCCACCGGCACAGGGGGCGTGATCTCGCTAAAATGGGCGTGGCCTCATCTGAAAAGACTGCCTTACAACCCAGTTTTTTACCTTGCACAGACAGATCACAGCGAGCACAGGAAAAAAAACAAATATATATATATATATATATTACGCCATACACCGCAATGCCCTTGATACATTAAGTCACCATTTTACACGTTACGTCAGGCAAAAGTCCCCATTTTCCACATTACGACAGGCAAGAGTCCCCATTTTCCACATTACGGCAGGCAAGTGTCCCCATTTTCCACATTACCGAGGGCAAGAGCCCCCATTTTACACAATATGGCAGGCACGTGTCCCCATTTTACACAGTACGGCAGGCAAGAGCCCCCATTTTACACAATACGGCAGGCACGTGTCCCCATTTTACACAGTACGGCAGGCAAGAGTCTCCATTTACACAGTACGGCAGGCACGTGTCCCCATTGTACACAGTACGGCAGGCACGTGTCCCCATTTTACACAGTACGGCAGGCAGGTGTCCCCATTTTACACAGTACAGCAGGCAGGTGTCCCCATTTTACACAGTACGGCAGGCAGGTGTCCCCATTTTACACAATACAGCAGGCACGTGTCCCCATTTTCCACATTACGGCAGGCACGTGTCCCCATTTTTCACAATAGGGCAGGCAAGAGTCCCCATTTTACACAGTACGGTAGGCACGTGTCCCCATTTTACACAATACGGCAGACACGTGTCCCCATTTTACACAGGTCGGCAGGCAGGTGTCCCCATTTTACACAGTACGGCAGGCACGTGTCCCCATTTTACACAGTACGGCAGGCAGGTGTTCCCATTCTACACAGTACGGCAGGCACGTGTCCCATTTTACACAGTATGGCAGGCAAGTGTCTCCATTTTACACAGTATGGCAGGCAAGTGTCCCCATTTTACACAGTACGGCATACACGTGTCCCCATTTTACACAGTACGGCAGGCAGGTGTCCCCATTTTACACAGTATGGCAGGCAGGTGTCCCCATTTTACACATTATGGCAGGCAGGTGTCCCCATTTAACACATTATGGCAGGCAAGTGTCCCCTTTTTATACATGACAGCAGGTGGAAGGGGGGGGAGAGAGAGACGGAGAGGCTGACTTACAGTTGAAGCGGTTCTTCCTGCTCTTCGCCGCCTCTCCCTCCTCTTCGCGGCGCCGCCGGCTGGGCTCCCCCTCCCATGACGCACTGCGTCATTCTGCAAAACTCCGCCCCCGAGCTGGGTACTCGGGAGCAGGGGGGATTTTAAAGTGTTCAAGAAGTGCCGCGGCGTGCACCCCGTGCGATTGCACGGCTCGCCCGCCGCAAGAAACGACACTGCTTACATCCATGTGGACTACAATTGGGAATTGTAAGCTTGCCCGAAGCATGACGTGCGAAGCAAAGAAAATGACACCAAAAAAAACACAAAAACTCATGTCGACCTTTTTTCATGTCGACCTAGTACATGTTGACCTAGTGACCCTGTCGACCTAACGCATGTTGACCAATAGTGGTCGACCTAAATCTTGTCGACCTAATGACCCATACCCTTAGCAAGTGGACAGTGTCTGTTTGTTGAGTACAACCACATAGCAGTCTGCCTAGAATGCCTTATTATAATATTACCTTTAGAAAACTATGGGCTCGCACATGCCCTTCTGCATTTTCTTTGCAGACTATAGTATGTTCTATTACTATTTCCTTCTGGTCTCTTTCTGCGAGTTTTCACCGGGCATTTAACAGGTATTTTTTTTATTTCTGTTGAATATAACACAGGTTCAGCTTGGTGTATCAGAGACAGAAGCAGCTGTGTGTCATAAAAAAATGGGGGCACAAATAAAGTACCCTGCCTAGTACATATCACTCATTGAAGAAAAACAGAGAAGGAAACCAGAAAAAAATGGCCAAACTGAAGAGACACAGAGGTGAAGAATCCAATACATATCACGCAACAATCATATTACTTACTGACACTAATATCCTGGAACAGGATGTAGCTAATTTCCAGAAGGACGGGATCCTGGCGGTCGAAATACCATCACCGGAATTCCTAAGGACACCATAGACTGACGTCTAAATCCCAACGGAGGTCAAGATGTCGGAAGCCCGAAAGCTCTTTCAGTGGGACGTGCTTGTGTCCTGCCGCAGGGGGTGGTAGGTTAGTTTTAGGTATTAGAAGGGGGTTAAGGTTAGGGTGCAGGGAAGGTATGGTTAGGTACTGGAAAGTGAGGGTTAGGGTTAGGCACAAAGAAGGGGTGGTTAGGGTTAGGCATGTGGGGACGGTTAGGTTTAGGCAGCAGAGAAGGGAAGGTTAGGGTTAGGCACCACCAGGAAGGGTTAGGGTTAGGCACCACAGTGGAAGGTTAGGGTTAGGCACTCACAAGGGAGGGTTGGGGTTAGGCACCACCAGGGAGGATTAGGGTTTGGCTGGCACCACAGTGGAAGGTTAGGGTTATGCACCACCAGGGAGGGTTAGGGTTAGGCAGCAGAGAAGGAAGGGTTAGGGTTAGGCACCACCAGGGAGGGTTAGGGTTAGGCACCATAGTGGAGGGTTAGGGTTAGGCACCAAAGTGGAGGGTTAGGGTTAGGCACCACCAGGGAGGGTTAGGGTTAGGCACCACCAGGGAGGGTTAGGGTTAGGCACCATAGTGGAGGGTTAGGGTTAGGCACCACCAGAGAGGGTTAGGGGTAGGCACCACAGTGGAAGGTTAGGGTTAGGCACCACAGTGGAAGGTTAGGGTTAGGCACCCACAAGGGAGGGTTAGGGTTAGGCACCACCAGGGAGGGTTAGGGTTAGGCACCACAGTGGAAGGTTAGGGTTAGGCACCCACAAGGGAGGGTTAGGGTTAGGCACCACCAGGGGGGGTTAGGGTTAGGCACCACAGTGGAAGGTTAGGGTTAGGCACCACAGTGGAAGGTTTGGGTTAGGCACCACCAGAGAGGGTTAGGGGTAGGCACCACAGTGGAAGGTTAGGGTTAGGCACCACAGTGGAAGGTTAGGGTTAGGCACCCACAAGGGAGGGTTAGGATTAGGCACCACCAGGGAGGGTTAGGGTTAGGCACCACAGTGGAAGGTTAGGGTTAGGCACCCACAAGGGAGGGTTAGGGTTAGGCACCACCAGGGGGGGTTAGGGTTAGGCACCACAGTGGAAGGTTAGGGTTAGGCACCACAGTGGAAGGTTTGGGTTAGGCACCACCAGGGAGGGTTAGGGGTAGGCACCACAGTGGAAGGTTAGGGTTAAGCACCACCAGGGAGGGTTAGGGTTAGGCACCACAGTGGAAGGTTAGGGATAGGCACCACCAGGGAGGGTTAGGGTTAGGCACCACAGTGGAAGGTTAGGGATAGGCACCACCAGGGAGGGTTAGGCACAACCGTGGAAGGTTAGGGTTAGGCATAACCAGGGAGGGTTAGGGTAGGGAACAAGTGAAGGTTACTGTAATTTCTGGGGGGTTGTTGGGATTCTGATGGTCAGGATGCCGCTGTCAGTACTTTGACCGCCAGCATCCCATCCATTACGATATCATACTGAATCCTCTGAAGCGGCATCCCACAGCCAGTATCACTGCTGTAGTGCTGCCCGGAGCGTCCTTTGGACATACACAATGCAGCTTGTACAGCCTCCTTTAGCATCATAAGAATGCTCTGGGCAGTGCTGCTTTTCCCAGTGGTTGAAGGCCCCACCCCCACAGCATGACTTCATTATGTCATGCACTCAGGGGGCGTGGCAGGCACAGAGCGCAGTAAAGCCCTGTTACAGCGCTAGTCATAGTGCAGTATTCAATTCTTTTCACTCCCTTCCACACCCGCTCTATTTCTGCTGATGGGCGTGGTATAATAATTTCATCTCTCTACCCCCAGGGTAGCGAGGGCGCTCAATCCTTTATGCAGCTAAACCTGATTACTATGGGAGCGATATGCGCGATAATGCGGATCACTTTAGAAAGGAGATTGGTTGTGATAAATAAGTTGAATACTGCCCATAGTGTCTCACAAATATCTTTATAGTTCCAAATACCAGCCTATATGCTTGGTTTGCTACAGTAATCATCACTTTACACATGCACCAACCCTAAATTAGGTGCAAAGGTCCATGCTTACGTGCAACGCTAACAGAGGCGTTGGTACAGTATGCGCTCTCTGAGCTTTGCCTACATTTATGAGAATACCTGTCACACTCAGTCGCAGGCGGAGATGTGGCAGAAATGCATAGGAGTCAGCATCGCCCGTGTGAACGGTTACAGAGCATTTGCTGTTCAAAAATGATACACTGCGCCAAAAGGCGTACATTTATTTATGCATCAGCCTCCTGAGAACTGTGGAGGCCAGATCCACAGAACAATGTCACTGCTTTATATTTAAATGAATAGACAAATATTCAGTAAAAGTACTTTTCATGACAGGTGTATAAAAATAGAAAATATCTAAACTAATAAAATGAGTTCATATATTTTTATATTAATTAAACATGAGTGTACTACATAGCATAATTATAATCTTACTACGGGCCATTTCTGACACATTATTTAGTTACAGACATTACATTTTGCTGGTATGCAGGACAAGATATGTCCCTATGCTGTTTACTTCTGCTCTGTAAATTGCTGTTTAATGTTCTTAATTATCGGAAATGCAATAAAGACTGATGCTGTTATAACGTCACATATGTTGTTCTTCAATAAGAAATATAGCATCGATCTTGTCAGGTTTACTACTATACCCATGTATGCTGACATAGTACCTATTAGGAGGAGGCTTTGCCGCAAGGAGATGTATTATACTGAACAGCTTAATGCTTAGTCCCTAATTGGCAGTCTGGCGTTGCCTGTGATGTTTAGTGAAAGTGTAGAAAGAAAATATATTACTTTGTATATATTCGTTTTGTGCTTAGTAAGTAAAAACCCCTGGCTGTACAGTAAAGGAAAATAAAAAAGTATTTAAGTTATCCCACTCTTACCCCACTGCTGGAAAATGATGGTAAGCCACTCACAGAGGAAAGTATGTACAATTATCCTGTAGTTATCCCACCCTCACTAATACGGAGTGGCACATTTTAACAAAAAACATAGATTTTGAATAGCCCTGCTGTCAACTTATACCCGGGTGTGATACAGTAGATAGACATTAAAAAAATAGGCAGTCATTAGGTTTACACCATAGGGTCAACAGTCAAAAGGTCAACAGGGTCAAAATGTTAAGAGTCAAAAGGTCGACAGTCAAAAGATTGACAGGGTCAAAAGGTCAACAGTCAAAAGGTTGACAGTCAAAAGGTCAACAGGGCCAAAAGGTCAACAGTCAAAGGTTGACAGGGTCAAAAGGTCAACACAACAAAAACATTTTTGGTGTTATTTTGTGTTTTTAAACATTTTTTATCCAAATTTGTTGAAATGTGTTTGCTCGCCACAAGTTTTCTGCAGGTAATAGTTTGTGACATGGATAGTAAATTGGTTGAAACGCATTCCCCGCGGGATCGCTTCGCTCACTGCTCTTTGGCCTTGGCAGCTCACTCTGTTTCGTTTGCCACAAGGTTACTAAAGGGAATAGTTTGTGACATGGATAGTAAATGCAGCAAAAGTTGTAAAAACCCTAAAAACCATATGTCGACCATAGTCAATTATATACGTGTCAAGCTTTTTTAATGTTGACCTTGTGACCATGTCGACCTTTTGACCCTGTTGACCTTTTGAATGTCGGAATCCCATTGCTGAAACAACAACCTCCAGCATCCCTAAAGTAAGTATCGGGGGGATGGTTAGGGCCCGGGGGGTTAGTGTTAAGCACTAAGGGGGGGGGCTAGCCGTAAGCCCCCCCCCACCCGAGTCTTATCCCCAGCCGCTACCAGCTGTGACTTATCCCCAGCCGCTACCAGCTGTGACTTAGCCCTAGCCGCTACCAGCTGTGACTTAGCCCTAGCAGCCACCCCCGGTGGGTTAGGGTTAGGAGAGGGGACAGGAGACAGCATCTTAATTGTTGGCATGCCGGTGTCGGTCATGTGACTGACGGCATCCCGACCACTGGCCTCCTGTATCACACTCCTCGGAACATTGTATGCATGTTCATTTGCTGTCTGTGTCTGTTGTGACATTATTGCTTGCTTTTGTTAGCTATGTATCATGCAGGCGCATGGCCTCGAGGGAAGAGGGCCTGATCTTGCGGGCTGACCCCAATTTCATCACTCTAGGGGAGTACCCAGCATTGTTGGAGATAGTGGGCTGCCCTCGGAGACTTGTCTGCCTGCACTGCTGGCTTCTCCTTAGTGACAGAAGCCGAGTACTACGTGCAGCACCTGGCTCCTTGTCACTGTGGAGGAGCCGGCATTTTGGTATCACCCCTCGGAGGGTGAGACCTGGGTGCGGTGCACACCCCACACACCCCTCTAGTGATGCCTCTGGTATCCTGTATGTACTCAGTGTGTATTCTGGGTGTCATTGAGCTGTGTGCTTTATCGGTGCTTTTAGAATGTTTCACTTTTGCATTTTGAAATGATGCACCCCTCGTTTTGGTACATAAGAGTTACGTAAGGGTATGTGAAAGACAACCTTACGCCTACATGATCATGGAACCTTTTGGTTATGTGAAATATACCAAGCGGGGGTAATTTATCCCAAAGTACCGCTTTCTCAGTGATGTCAATAGTCCCTAGTGAATTCATCAGCTGTATTATCATAACTATTGTACAAAGTGGCCTGCCTGTATATTAGTGACAGAAACTACTTTAAGAAATACGACTAGGTTACGTGGGTGATACACAACGATGCGTTTCACAGCAAACCACCTTTTCATGTACCCACCCACTTCCCTAAGAAAGTGTGCACGATCCTGAAGGATTTCTAGGAAAGTATGATTAACAGGATATTACTAATGTTAATGGCAGGCACTTTAAGTAGAGATGTGCACCGGAAATTTTTAGGGTTTTGTGTTTTGGTTTTGGATTCGGTTCAGCGGCCGTGTTTTGGATTCGGACGCATTTTGGCAAAACCCCCCTTAAAAATTTTTGTCGGATTCGGGTGTGTTTTGAATTTGGGTGGTTTTTTTTTCAAAAACCCCTCAAAAACAGTTTAAATCATAGAATTTGGGGGTAATTTTGATCCTATAATATTATTAACCTCAATAACCATAATTTCCACTCATTTCCAGTCTATTCTGAACACCTCACACCTCACAATACTATTTTTAGTCCTAAAATTTGTACCAAGGTCGCTGGCTGACTAAGCTAAGCGACCCAAGTGGCCGGTACAAACACCTGGCCCATCTAGGAGTGGCACTGCAGTGTCAGACAGGATGGCACTTATAAAAATTGGCCCCAAATATCACATGATGCAAAGATAAATAAATAAAAAAAGAGGTGCAAAATGGAATTGTTCTTGTGCCCTCCCACCCACCCTTATGTTGTATAAACAGGACATGCACACTTTAACAAACCCATCATTTCAGCCACAGGGTCTGCCACACGACTGTGGCTGAAATGACTGGATGGTTTGGGCCCCCACCAAAAAAAGAAGCAATCAATCTCTCCTTGCTCAAACTGGCTCTACAGAGGCAAGATGTCGATCTCATCATCATCCTCTGATTCCTCACCCCTTTCATTGTGTACATCCCCCTCCTCACAGAGTATTAATTCGTCCCCACTGGAATACACCATCACAGGTCCCTGTGTACTTTCTGGAGGCAATTGCTGGTGAATGTCTCCACGGAGGAATTGATTATAATTCATTTTGATGAACATCATCTTCTCCACATTTTGTGGAAGTAACTTCCTACGCCGATCGCTAACAAGGTGACTGGCTGCACTAAACACTCTTTCGGAGAACACACTGGAGCGGCGGAGGGAGGGGGGGCAACTTAGGTAAAATAAAGGCAGTTTGTGCAAGGGCCTCCAAATTGTATCTTTTTCCTGCCAGTATACGTACGGATTGTCTGACGTGCCTACTTGGATGTGGTCACTCATATAATCCTCCACCATTCTTTTAATGGTGACAGAATCATATGCAGTGACAGTAGACGACATGTCAGTAATCGTTGGCAGGTCCTTCAGGCAGGACCAGATGTCAGCACTCGCTCCTGACTGCCCTGCATCACTGCCAGCGGGTGGGCTCGGAATTCTTATCCTTTTCCTCGCAGCACCAGTTGCGGGAGAATGTGAAGAAGGAGCTGTTGACGGGTCACGTTCCGCTTGACTTGACAATTTTCTCACCAACAGGTCTTTGAACCTCTGCAGACTTGTGTCTGCCGAAAAAAGAGATACATCGTAGGCTTTAAACCTAGGATCGAGCACGGTGGCCAAAATGTAGTTCTCTGATTTCAAAAGATTGACCACCCGTGAATCCTGGTTAAGCGAATTAAGGGCTCCATCCACAAGTCCCACATGCCTAGCGGAATCGCTTTGTTTTAGCTCCTCCTTCAATCTCTCCAGCTGCTTCTGCAAAAGCCTGATGAGGGGAATGACCTGACTCAGGCTGGCAGTGTCTTAACTGACTTCATGTGTGGCAAGTTCAAAGGGTTGCAGAACCTTGCACAACGTTGAAATCATTCTCCACTGCGCTTGAGTCAGGTGCATTCCCTCTCCTTTGCCTATATCGTAGGCAGATGTATAGGCTTGAATGGCCTTTTGCTGTTCCTCCATCTTCTGAATCATATAGAGGGTTGGATTCCACCTCGTTACCACCTCTTGCTTCAGCTGATGAAGGGGCAGGTTCAGGAGTGTTTGCTGGTGCTCCAGTCTTCGGCACGCGGTGGCTGAATGCCGAAAGTGGCCCGCAATTCTTCGGGCAACCGACAGCATCTCTTGCATGCCCCTGTCATTTTTAAAAAAATTCAACAAAACCAAATTAATTGTATGTGCAAAACATGGGACGTGCTGGAATTTGCCCACATGTAACACACGCACAATATTGGTGGCGTTGTCCGATGTCACAAATCCCCAGGAGAGTCCAATTGGGGTAAGCCAATCTGCGATGATGTTCCTCAGTTTCCGTAAGAGGTTGTCAACTGTGTGCCTCTTATGGAAAGCGGTGATACAAAGCGTAGCCTGCCTAGGAACGAGTTGGCGTTTACGAGATGCTGCTACTGGTGCCGCTGCTGCTGTTGTTGCTGCAGGAGGCAATACATCTACCCAATGGGCTGTCACAGTCATATAGTCCTGAGTCTGCCCTGCTCCACTTGTCCACATGTCCGTGTATAAGTGGACATTGGGTACAACTGCATTTTTTAGGACACTGGTGACTCTTTTTCTGACGTCTGTGTACATTCTCGGTATCGCCTGCCTAGAGAAGAGGAACCTAGATGGGATTTGGTACCAGGGACACACTACCTCAAAAAATTATCTAAGTCCCTGTGAATTAACGGTGGATACCGGACACATGTCTAACACCAACACAGCTGCCAAGGCCTGCATTATCTGCTTTGCAACAGGATGACTGCTGTGATATTTCATCTTCCTTGCAAAGGACTGTTGGACAGTCAATTGCTTACTGGAAGAGGTACAAATGGTCTTCCGACTTCCCCTCTGGTATGACGATCGACTCCCAGCAGCAACAATAGCAGCGCCAGCAGCAGTAGGCGATACACTCAAGGATCCATCAGAGGAATCCCAGTCAGGAGAGGACTCGTCAGACTTGCCACTGTTGCCAGTGACATGGCCTGCAGGACTATTGGCGTTCCCTGTCTAAGGAGGAAATTGACACTGAGGGAGTTGGTGGTGTGGTTTGCAGGAGCTTGGGTATAAAAGGAAGGGATTTATTTGTCAGTGGACTGCTTCCACTGTCACCCAAAGTTTTTGAACTTGTCAATGACTTCTGATGAATGTGCTCCAGGTGACGTATAAGGGAGGCTGTTCCTAGGTAGTTAACGTCCTTACCCCTACTTATTACAGCTTGACAAAGGCAACACACGGCTTGACACCTGTTGTCCGCATTTCTGTTAAAATAATTCCACACCGAAGAGGTGATTTTTTTTTGTTATTTGACCAGGCATGTCAATGGCCATATTCATCCCACGGACAACAGGTGTCTCCCCGGGTGCCTGACTTAAACAAACCACCTCAACATCAAAATCCTCATTGTCAATTTCCTCCTCAGCGCCAGCAACACCCGTATCCTTATCCTGGTGTACTTCAACAGTGACATCTTCAATTTGACTATCATGAACTGGGCTGTGGGTGCTCCTTCCAGCACTTGCAGGGGGCGTGCAAATGGTGGAAGGAGCCACCTCTACCCATCCAGTGTTGGGAAGGTCAGACATCGCAACCGCCGACACAATTAGACTCTCCTTGGGGATTTGTGATTTAGAAGAACGCACGTTCTTTGTTGTGCTTTTGCCATCTTAACTCTATTCAGTTTTCTAGCGGGAGGATGAGTGCTTCCATCCTCATGTGAAGCTAAACCACTAGCCATGAACATAGGCCAAGGCCTCAGCCGTTCCTTGCCACTCCGTGTCGTAAATGGCATATTGGCAAGTTTACGCTTCTCCTCAGATGCTTTTAAGTTAGATTTTTGGGTCATTTTACTGAACTTTTTTGGGGGGGATTTTACATGCTCTCTACTATGACATTGGGCATCGGCCTTGGCAGACGATGTTGATGGCATTCAATCGTCTCTGCCCTGACTAGTGGCAGCAGCTTCAGCACTAGGTGGAAGTGGATCTTGATCTTTCCCTCCACATTTTTGCTCCCCATTTTTTAATGTGTGGAATTATATGCCAGTAATATTATTATATCAATAGCAATGGCCTACTGTACTGTACAACTATATACTGTTGGTCACCAAAATGCTGCACTGTACTGCTATATATACTGTTCACAACAATGCTGCACAGATATGGATACTTGAAGTGACACGGAACTGCAAGATACAGCAATGGACTACTGTACTGTACAACTATATAATGTTGGTCACCAAAATGCTGCACTGTACTACTATATATACTACTCACAACAATGCAGCACAGATATGGATACTTTAAGTGACACAGAGCTGCAAGATACAGCAATGGACTACAGTACTGTACAACTATATACTGTTGGTCATCAAAATGCTGCACTGTACTACTATATATACTACTCACAACAATGCAGCACAGATATAGATACTTGAAGTGACATGGAGCTGCAAGATACAGCAATGGACTACTGTACTGTACAACTATATACTCTTGGTCACCAAAATGCTGCACTGTACTACTACATATACTGCTCACAACAATGCAGCACAGATATGGATACTTGCAGTGACACGGAGCTGCAAGATACAGCAATGGACTACTGTACTGTACAACTATATACTGTTTGTCACCAAAATGCTGTACTGGTCACACAACAATGCAGCAGATATTGAGCACTGATGATCAGGATACTGTCTAGAACTGAGTCTGACACGGAGCTGCAAGATACAGCAATGGCCTACTGTACTGTACTGTACTACTATAATTATATACTGGTGGTCCCCACAATGCAGCACACTGAGCACAGATATTTGCAGCACACTGAGCACAGATATTTGCAGCACACTGAGCACACATATGGAGCTTTTCAGGGAGAGAACGTAGCCACGTCCTCTCCGTTCAATCTCCAATGCACGAGTGAAAATGGCGGCGAAGCGCGGCTCTTTATATGGAATACAAATCTTGTGAGAATCCGACAGTGGGATGATGACGTTCTGCCTCGTTTGGGTTAACCGAGCAAGGCGGGAAGATCCGAGGCTGCCTCGGACCCGTGTAAAATAGGTGAAGTCCGGGGGGTTCGGATCTCAACGAACCGAACCCGCTCATCTCTAACTTTAAGCATTAAAGGCTAGCCTGTGTAAGCCAGATGTTCATTGATTAGGGAAACTACTGTGCACTGTCAACTGTCCGGAGTCCTTGTCTGTTCCCTTATTATTGTGTAAAAACTGTACTGTATATAAATAGGAAATGTAGCTATGGCTGTACTATCAATTATGTTGCTAATTAGAAGTAACAAACTATCCCTTTAAATTGGAATACTAATGAATTCCATAGGTTCTTCAAGTCTGCATTTCACCTGGTTTAATCAGATATAGAACCTGTGTAATCTATGAACATCCTGGTTTTAGAGGATGGTATGGTAAACCTATTACAGGTTGAGTATCCCTTATCCAAAATGCTTGTGACCAGAGGTATTTTGGATATCGGATTTTTCCGTATTTTGGAATAATTGCATACCACAATGAGATATCATGGTGATGGGACCTAAATCTAAGCACAGAATGCATTTATGTTACATATACACCTTATACACACAGCCTGAAGGTCATTTTAGCCAATATTTTTTATAACTTTGTACATTAAACAAAGTGTGTGTACATTCACACAATTCATTTATGTTTCATATACACCTTATACACACAGCCTGAAGGTCATTTAATACAATATTTTTAATAACTGTGTGTATTAAACAAAGTTTGTGTACATTGAGCCAAAACAAAGGTTTCACTATATCACTCTCACTCAAAAAAGTTCGTATTTCGGAATATTCCGTATTTCGGATATTTGGATATGGGATACTCAACCTGTACTAATAACTGTCCAGAATATTTCTGTGAGGTCCAGGAGATTTCTGTGTAGGAGGCACTACATTACGCCACTGCTCGGCATTTTTTTACTCGATGTGTTGGTTATACAGTATATACTGTAATTAGAAATGAGAGCAATGTTGCTCAAATCAAGATTTGTGGTGGAGCAGACTCAGCTGACATTTTGCACTGTCTTTGTACATTTATGTTTTGGGTAATAAATAAAGCTATGATTACCTGCTACACAATGGCCTATCTATAATGGATGCAAGATGTGCAGTGCACATGGGCTCTTGGGCAGTGCCAGATTAAGGTTCACATGGGCCTGGAGCTGAAATTTATGAAGGGCCTATTTTATGGTGCCGCAGGGAATATGAAAACGCAGTGGGGATGTGACTAGTAATGTGGGGGGGGTGGTTGATGTTGTGAGGGTGTGGTCTGCACAGGGGGTGTGGCCTGTGCCATGTTGTGTGTGACTAATGCCTACCTTGAAAAACCTCAATCTCCCTACCTTCTTCACTTATATCAATAGTGTAATGAACAAAGGGAAACATCTCTTGTTAACATAATCGTAATATGAAAAATGACGCTTAGTGATGACGTCAATCTGAAACCTCTCAACGAAAGAAGCTACAGGTCCAGGTCGCATATTGATGTCAAATGTTAACTAATTCTGTATGTAAAAAAAATAAAGAAAAAGACTTTACTTTTTTTTAACATTAGCTGTACTGAGAAGATATATCAGGAATGGTAGTTAGAGGGGGTAGGGTTGGAGAGAGGGTGTCGTCTGGACAGGGTAGAACAGGGGTAACACTAAGGTGACCCAGCATATAGCATACCTCTCAACTATCCCTATTTTTGTGGACAGTCCCTTTTTTGGGGACCGCACCGCTGTCCCACCCGCAGGTCGCAGTATCCCGCAGTGGGGGGCAGTTGGGAGGCTCCTGTCACTCGCTGCTCTGCTTAGGTGAATAGACGCTGTGCGCATGCTAGAGCTGGACACCTTTTCACCTGCTCTTTGTGTTGATGATGTCATTACCGATCCCTCGCACAGATGATGTGAAGAGACGCCTCTGCAGCTGCTGACTTACTGGCAGCTACGGAGGGAGGGAGACGTGGTTGAAATCTATTGGCCATAGCATAGAGCAGCATGTTAGTATAAGCTGCAGTGCGTCGTGGGGTGATAGAGATTGGCCACAGTCTTAGGCAGACAGTCACGTAGTGATTGGCGTATCTCCTGAGACCGTCTTGTTTTAAAAAGCAAATTCTCAATCCTAATTTCAGGGTAAAATACATGCTTATAATAAGATTTTAAACCTACCGGTAAATCTTTTTCTCGTAGTCCGTAGAGGATGCTGGGGACTCCGTAAGGACCATGGGGGTATAGACGGGCTCCGCAGGAGACATGGGCACTCTAAAGAACTTTTAGTATGGGAGTGCACTGGCTCCTCCCTTTATGCCCCTCCTCCAGACCTCAGTTAGAGAACTGTGCCCAGAGGAGATGGACAATACGAGGAAAGGATTTTGTTAATCTAAGGGCAAGATTCATACCAGCCCACACCAATCATACCATATAACCTGGAATACACATAACCAGTTAACAGTATGAATAAATAACAGTATCAGTCAAAGACCGATTCCAACTGTAACATAACCCTTATGTAAGCAATAACTATATACAAGTCTTGCAGAGTAAGTCCGCACTGGGACGGGTGCCCAGCATCCTCTACGGACTACGAGAAAAAGATTTACCGGTAGGTTTAAAATCTTATTTTCGCTTACGTCCTAGAGGATGCTGGGGACTCCGTAAGGACCATAGGGTTTATACCAAAGCTCCAGATCGGGCGGGAGAGTGCGGATGACTCTGTAGCACCGACTGAGCAATTGCGAGGTCCTCGTCAGCCAGGGTATCAAACTTGTAGAATTTTACAAAAGTGTTTGAACCCGACCAAGTAGCTGCTCGGCAAAGTTGTAATGCCGAGACCCCTCGGGCAGCCGCTCAAGAAGAGCCCACCTTCCTAGTGGAATGGGCCTTCACCGAATTTGGTAATGGCAATCCAGCCGTAGAATAAGCCTGCTGAATCGTGTTACAGATCCAGCGAGCAATAGTCTGCTTCGAAGCAGGTGCGCCAATCTTGTTGGCTGCATACATGACAAGCAGACCCTCTGTTTTCCTAAGCCTAGCCGTTCTGGCTACATAAATCTTCAAGGCCCTGACTACATCCAAGGACTTGGAGTCCTCCAAGTCACTCCTAGCCACCGGCACTACGATAGGTTGGTTCATATGAAATGAAGACACCACCTTAGGTAGAAATTGAGGACGAGTCCTCAATTCCGCTCTATCTACATGCAAAATCAAATAGGGGCTCTTGTGAGACAAGGCCGCCAATTCTGATACACGCCTTGCAGATGCCAAGGCCAATAACATGACCACCTTCCAGGTGAGAAATTTTAATTCAACCGTTTGAAGGGGCTCAAACCAGTGATATTTAAGGAACCGTAACACCACGGTTAAGGTCCCAGGGTGCCACTGGGGGCACAAAAGGAGGCTGGATGTGCAGCACTCCTTTCACAAAAGTCTGGATATCCGGTAAAGAAGCCAATTCCTTCTGAAAGAATATAGATAGGGCCGAAAGCTGTACCTTAACAGAGCCTAACTTTAGGCCCATATCCACTCCTCTCTGTAGGAAGTGGAGAAAACGGCCCAGATGGAAATCTTCCGTAGGAGCATTCTTGGTTTCACACCAAGAGACATATTTCCGCCAGATACGGTGATAATGTTTCGCCGTCACCTCCTTCCTAGCCTTTATCAGAGTAGGTATGACCTCCTCCGGAATACCTTTTTCAGCTAGGAGTCGGCGTTCAACCGCCATGCCGTCAACCGCAACCGTGGTAAGTCTTGGAATACGCAGGGCCCCTGCTGCAACAGGTCCTCACTGAGAGGAAGGGGCCAAGGATCTTCTGCGAGCATTTCCTGAAGATCTGAGTACCAGGTCCTTCGAGGCCAGCCTGGAACAATGAGTATCGACTGTACTCTTTTCTGTTTTATAATCCTCAAAATCTTTGCGATGAGAGGAAGAGGAGGAAACACATAGACTGACTGAAACACCCATGGTGTCACCAGGGCGCCTACTGCTACTGCCTGAGGGTCCCGAGACCTGGCACAGTACCTCGGAAGCTTTTTGTTAAGGCGTGACGCCAATGTCACGCCATCATGTCTATTTGAGGAATTCCCCAGAGACTCATTATCTCTGCAAAGACTTCTTGATGAAGTCCCCACTCTCCTGGATGGAGATCGTGTCTGCTGAGGAAGTCCGCTTCCCAGTTGTCTACTCCAGGAATGAAGACAGCTGACAGAGCGCTTACGTAATTTTCCGCCCAGCGAAGAATCCTGGTGGCTTCCGCCATTGCGACTCTGCTCCTTGTCCCGCCTTGGCGGTTCACATGTGCCACTGCTGTGACATTGTCTGATTGAATCAGAACCGGTAGGTTGCGAAGAAGACCCTCCGCTTGTCGAAGGCCGTTGTATATGGCCCTTAATTCTAGCACATTGATGTGCAGACAGGACTCCTGGTTTGACCATAGTCCCTGAAAATTTCTTCCTTGGGTGACTGCTCCCCATCCTCGGAGGCTCACGTCTGTGGTCACCAGAACCCAGTCTTGAATGCCGAATCTGCGACCCTCTAGAAGGTGAGCACTTTGCAGCCACCATAGGAGAGACACCCTGGCCCTGGGGGACAGTGTTATTTTCTGAAGTATTTGTAGATGGGACCAGGACCACTGGTCCAGAAGATCCCACTGAAATGGTCTTGCATGAAACCTGCCGAAAGGAATGGTCTCGTATGAGGCCACCATTTTTCCCAGAACTCGAGTGCATTGATGAACTGACACTGTTTTTGGTTTTAGCAGGTCTCTGACCATGTTCTGGAGGTCCAGGGCTTTTTCCGACGGTAGAAAAACCTTCTTTCGTTCCGTGTCCAGTATCATTCCTAGGAACGATAGTCGAGTCGTTGGAACCAATTGCGACTTTGGCAGATTGAGAATCCAACCGTGTTGTTGGAGCACCCTCAGGGAGAGCGACACGTTATTCAGCAATTGATCTCTTGAACTCGCTTTTATCAGGAGATCGTCCAAGTATGGGATCATTGTGACACCCTGCCTACGCAGGATCACCATCATTTCCGCCATTACCTTGGTGAAAATCCTCGGGGCCGTGGAAAGCCCAAACGGCAACGTCTGAAACTGGTAATGACAATCCTGTACAGCGAATCTCAGGTACTGCTGATGAGTGGAATATATGGGGGCATGAAGGTAAGCATCCTTTATGTCTAGCGACACCATAAAATCCCCTCCTTCCAGGCTGGAAATTACAGCTCTAAGCGATTCCATCTTGAATTTGAACCGTTTCAAGTACAGGTTTAGGGATTTTAAATTTAAAATGGGTCTGACCGAACTATCCGGCTTCGGGACCACAAACAGGGTCGAATAATATCCTTTTCCCTGGTGGTGCAGGGGAACCCTCAGGGCCGGATTAACAATGGGGCGGATGGAGCTGCTGCTCCAGGCCCCCCATTGAAAATAGGCCCACATGATCTCTGCAGTGAAGCCAGCCAGTGTTGACAGGAGAAACTACTTTTCTCCTGTCATCACTGATCACTCAGCAACAGGAAATGCCTCCCTCCCGGCCAAATCTCCCCCTATCACCTCCGAACTGCCCGCACCCCGCAGCCGTGCACAGCAGGTCCCCTCACCTGGGTTGCTAAACTTGCCTGAGTGAACAAGGCAGATCAGAGTCAGACTCCGGGATGTCATAAGCTCCGCCCAAAATGGTGATAAGCCCCGCCCCCTGGACGGTATGCAGCTGTACTTTCTCACACTGCCTGAAGCCCCGCCCCCATCCTATCTAAAGCTCAGTCCCCAGCTGCTCCACTCCTTCCACACTGAGGCTGGATCCACCCCTCCCTTCCCCTGGGAAGCCCGAAGCTCCGCCCATAAGCCTGAATAGCTCCGCCCCCTGGAAGATAGCAGCATGTCCCCTTACGGTCATCAGAAGTCCTGCTCGTTCAGCTGCTGTCATTCCTGGTCCTCTCCTTCTCCATTGCTACCAAACAGTGTTGTGAAGTTTATGAAGTGTTCTGCAGCTGTTGCCTGTCATTGGCTGCTGTGGCTCTACAGAGAGAGGTACCTAGTGACAATATCTAGTAGTGGGCACTACAGAGGCACTGTTAAGGTGGGTACACACTGGAAGATATATCTGCCGATCAATTGATCTGCAGATATATCTATGGACGGATTGGGCAATGTGTTCAGCATACACACTGCCCGATCCGTCGGGTACTGATGTCATGAACTGGGCGGGCGTGTACATGCCCGCCCAGTTCAGCTGTCAATCACCGACGACCGCCGCAGCATGTGTACGGGTGGTTGGCCGACCGCCCTTACATACACAGCGGCGCGCCAATATATCGGTAGATATATTGGCCATCAGCTGTGCTGCGGGGCCGACGCGATACGTCTGTGAACGACGGAGTTCACAGACGTATCGGCCGTACACACTGGGCGACGGACCCACGATATATCGCCCATTCAAGAGAACGGCCGATATATCGGCCAGTGTGTACGGGCCTTTAGAGGCAGAGGCATAACAAGGGCAGGGCTCATATCGTGGGCCCGTGACAGACTCGGCAGAGGGAGTACGGCACAGCCGGCCAGAGCAGTGTAAATATGGCAGAGTGGGATTCTGCAGGGTATTTGTTTTCATAATGTACTATTTACTCCGCCACCCAGTGCTCACAAGCATCTGAGCTTGCCTGTGGGGTATGGAAAGACGCCACTGGACCAGTGGGGGTAGGGACTTCCATAAGCAGGCAGGATGTAGCCCCCTCCTAGCCAATAGAAGCCAGGTGACTTCATATTGGGTGAGCAGGCAGACCCCAGGGAAGCTGCATACTAGTGTCTGCATAGTGGATGTGGTCTGGTGCCAGAGCCGGGCTTAATGGGTAGGGGCGTGCCATGCACGCCAAACTTGCGCAGTACAGTGGTGCGGGAAGGGATCACAGTAATGTGGTGCGGGAAGGTAGCGCAGTAATGTGGTGCGGGGAGGTAGCGCAGTATGGTGGTGCGGGAAGGTAGCGCAGTAATGTGGTGCGGGAAGGTAGCGCAGTAATGTGTGGGAAGGTAGCGCAGTAATGTGTTGCGGGGAGGTAGCGCAGTAATGTGGTGTGGGAAGGTAGCGCAGTATGGTGGCGTGGGAAGGTAGCGCAGTATGGTGGTCTGGGAAGGTAGCGCAGTATAGTGGTGCGGGAAGGTAGCGCAGTAATGGGGTGCGGGAAGGTAGCGCAGTAATGTGTGGGAAGGTAGCGCAGTAATGTATTGCGTGGAGGTAGCGCAGTATGGTGGTGCGGGAAGGTAGCGCAGTATTGTGGTGTGGTAAGGTAGCGCGGTAATGTGGTGCGGGAAGGTAGCGCAGTATGATGGCGTTGGAAGGTAGCGCAGTATGGTGGTCTGGGAAGGTAGCGCAGTAATGTGGTGCGGGAAGGTAGCGCAGTAATGTGTGGGAAGGTAGCGCAGTAATGTGTTGCAGGGAGGTAGCGCAGTAATGTGGTGCGGGAAGGTAGCGCAGTATGGTGGCGTGGGAAGGTAACGCAGTATGGTAGTCTGGGAAGGTAGCGTAGTATGGTGGTGCGGGAAGGTAGCGCAGTAATGTGGTGCGGGAAGGTAGCGCAGTAATGTGTTGCGGGGAGGTAGCGCAGTATGGTGGTGCGGGAAGGTAGCGCAGTAATGTGCGGGAAGGTAGCGCAGTAATGTTTGGGAAGGTAGCGCAGTAATGTGTTGCGGGGAGGTAGCGCAGTAATGTGGTGTGGGAAGGTAGCGCAGTATGGTGGCGTGGGAAGGTAGCGCAGTATGGTGGTCTGGGAAGGTAGCGCAGTATAGTGGTGCGGGAAGGTAGCGCAGTAATGGGGTGCGGGAAGGTAGCGCAGTAATGTGTTGCGGGGAGGTAGCGCAGTATGGTGGTGCGGGAAGGTAGCGCAGTATTGTGGTGTGGTAAGGTAGCGCGGTAATGTGGTGCGGGAAGGTAGCGTAGTATGGTGGCGTGGGAAGGTAGCGCAGTATGGTGGTCTGGGAAGGTAGCGCAGTATGGTGGTGCGGGAAGGTAGCGCAGTAATGTGGTGTGGGAAGGTAGCACAGTAATGTGGTGCGGGAAGGTAGCGCTGTATGGTGGTGCGGGAACATAGTGCAGTAATGTGGTGTGGGGAGGTAGCGGAGTATGGTGGTGCAAGAAGGTAGCGCAGTATGGTGGTGCGGGAAGGTAGCGCAGTAATGTGGTGTGGGAAGGTAGTGCAGTAATGTGATGTGGGGAGGTAGCGCAGTAATGTGGTGTGGGGAGGTAGCGCAGTATGGTGGTGCGGGAAGGTAGCACAGTAATGGAGTGTGGGGAGGTAGCGCAGTAATGTAATGCGGGAAGGTAGCGCTGTATGGTGGTGCGGAAACGTAGTGCAGTAATGTGGTGTGGGGAGGTAGCGCAGTATGGTGGTGCAAGAAGGTAGCGCAGTATGGTGGTGTGGGAAGGTAGCACAGTAATGTGGTGTGGGAAGGTAGCGCAGTAATGTGGTGTGGGGAGGTAGCGCAGTAATGTGTGGGAAGGTAGCGCAGTAATGGAGTGTGGGAAGGTAGCGCAGTAATGGAGTGTGGGAAGGTAGCGCAGTAATGTGGTGTGGGAAGGTAGCGCAGTAATGTGATGTGGGGAAGTAGCGCAGTATGGTTGTTCGGGAAGGTAGCGCAGTAATGGAGTGTGGGAAGGTAGCGCAGTAATGTGATGTGGGGAGGTAGCGCAGTAATGTGGTGTGGGGAGGTAGCGCAATATGGTGGTGCGGGAAGGTAGCGCAGTAATGGAGTGTGGGGAGGTAGCGCAGTAATGTGGTGTGGGAAGGTAGCGCAGTAATGTGATGTGGGGAGGTAGTGCAGTATGGTGGTGTGGGAAGGTAGCGCAGTAATGTGATGTGGGGAGGTAGCGCAGTAATGTGGTGTGGGTAGGTAGCGCAGTATGGTGGTGCGGGAAGGTAGCGCAGTAATGGAGTGTGGGGAGGTAGCGCAGTAATGTGGTGTGGGAAGGTAGCGCAGTAATGTGATGTGGGGAGGTAGTGCAGTATGGTGGTGCGGGAAGGTAGCGCAGTAATGTGTTGCGGGGAGGTAGCGCAGTATGGTGGTGCGGGAAGGTAGCGGGAAGGTAGCGCAGTATTGTGGTGTGGTAAGGTAGCGCGGTAATGTGGTGCGGGAAGGTAGCGTAGTATGGTGGCGTGGGAAGATAGCGCAGTATGGTGGTCTGGGAAGGTAGCGCAGTATGGTGGTGCGGGAAGGTAGCGCAGTATTGTGGTGTGGTAAGGTAGCGCGGTAATGTGGTGCGGGAAGGTAGCGCAGTATGATGGCGTTGGAAGGTAGCGCAGTATGGTGGTCTGGGAAGGTAGCGCAGTAATGTGGTGCGGGAAGGTAGCGCAGTAATGTGTGGGAAGGTAGCGCAGTAATGTGTTGCAGGGAGGTAGCGCAGTAATGTGGTGCGGGAAGGTAGCGCAGTATGGTGGCGTGGGAAGGTAACGCAGTATGGTGGTCTGGGAAGGTAGCGTAGTATGGTGGTGCGGGAAGGTAGCGCAGTAATGTGGTGCGGGAAGGTAGCGCAGTAATGTGTGGGAAGGTAGCGCAGTAATGTGTTGCGGGGAGGTAGCGCAGTATGGTGGTGCGGGAAGGTAGCGCAGTAATGTGTTGCGGGGAGGTAGCGCAGTATGGTGGTGCGGGAAGGTAGCGCAGTAATGTGCGGGAAGGTAGCGCAGTAATGTTTGGGAAGGTAGCGCAGTAATGTGTTGCGGGGAGGTAGCGCAGTAATGTGGTGTGGGAAGGTAGCGCAGTATGGTGGCGTGGGAAGGTAGCGCAGTATGGTGGTCTGGGAAGGTAGCGCAGTATAGTGGTGCGGGAAGGTAGCGCAGTAATGGGGTGCGGGAAGGTAGCGCAGTAATGTGTTGCGGGGAGGTAGCGCAGTATGGTGGTGCGGGAAGGTAGCGGGAAGGTAGCGCAGTATTGTGGTGTGGTAAGGTAGCGCGGTAATGTGGTGCGGGAAGGTAGCGTAGTATGGTGGCGTGGGAAGGTAGCGCAGTATGGTGGTCTGGGAAGGTAGCGCAGTATGGTGGTGCGGGAAGGTAGCACAGTAATGTGGTGTGGGAAGGTAGCGCAGTAATGTGGTGCGGGAAGGTAGCGCTGTATGGTGGTGCGGGAACATAGTGCAGTAATGTGGTGTGGGGAGGTAGCGGAGTATGGTGGTGCAAGAAGGTAGCGCAGTATGGTGGTGCGGGAAGGTAGCGCAGTAATGTGGTGTGGGAAGGTAGCGCAGTAATGTGATGTGGGGAGGTAGCGCAGTAATGTGGTGTGGGGAGGTAGCGCAGTATGGTGGTGCGGGAAGGTAGCACAGTAATGGAGTGTGGGGAGGTAGCGCAGTAATGTGGTGCGGGAAGGTAGCGCTGTATGGTGGTGCGGAAACGTAGTGCAGTAATGTGGTGTGGGGAGGTAGCGCAGTATGGTGGTGCAAGAAGGTAGCGCAGTATGGTGGTGTGGGAAGGTAGCACAGTAATGTGGTGTGGGAAGGTAGCGCAGTAATGTGGTGTGGGGAGGTAGCGCAGTAATGTGTGGGAAGGTAGCGCAGTAATGGAGTGTGGGAAGGTAGCGCAGTAATGGAGTGTGGGAAGGTAGCGCAGTAATGTGGTGTGGGGAGGTAGCGCAGTAATGTGTGGGAAGGTAGCGCAGTAATGGAGTGTGGGAAGGTAGCGCAGCAATGGAGTGTGGGAAGGTAGCGCAGTAATGTGGTGTGGGAAGGTAGCGCAGTAATGTGATGTGGGGAAGTAGCGCAGTATGGTTGTTCGGGAAGGTAGCGCAGTAATGGAGTGTGGGAAGGTAGCGCAGTAATGTGATGTGGGGAGGTAGCGTAGTAATGTGGTGTGGGGAGGTAGCGCAGTATGGTGGTGCGGGAAGGTAGCGCAGTAATGGAGTGTGGGGAGGTAGCGCAGTAATGTGGTGTGGGAAGGTAGCGCAGTAATGTGATGTGGGGAGGTAGCGCAATACGGTGGTGTGGGAAGATAGCACAATGCGGTGGTTTGGGAAAGTAGTGCAGTATGGTGGTGTGGGAAAGTAGTATAGTACAGTGGTGTGGGAAGGTAACACAGTAATCTGGGGAGGAAGGTATAGTATGGGAATGTAGGTCTGAGAGGTAGTGCAGTGAAATAGTGTGGAGAAGTAGTGTGGGGAGGTAGCGTAGTGATAAACTGTAGGGATGTAGTGCAGTGATGTAGTGTGAATAAGTATCATAGTGGGGATGTAGTTATGTGAATGCCAGTCACTATACTGACGCCGGACAGCACCGACAGTCGGCATGCCGACTAACAGGGACTATTCCTATTCACGGGTGTCCACGTCACCCATAGAGTGTGAATAGAACCTGGGGCGAGCGCAGCGAGCCACCCAGCCCACTGCGTGGCGAGCGCAGCAAGCCCACAAGGGGCTATGATGCATTTACCCCCCCTGCCAGCATTCTGGAGATGGGGTCGTTATGGTGACCTGCGGAATCCCAAATGCCGGTCTCCCAATATCAACCCATCATAGTGATATAGTGTGGGGATGTAGTGCAGTGTGGGGATGTAGTATGGGGAAGTAGCACAGTAATGTAATGTGGGGAGGTAGTGTAGTGATATAGTATCCACGCTCCCCTACCCACTTGGGAGAACTTCTCTACGGCACTGATTACACTACCTGCGACAGCACATACAGTAATTGGGGGTCATTCCGACCCATCACACGCAGCGGTTCATCGCTGCGGTGCAAACGGGTCGGGACTGTGCCTGCGCGGCATCCGCAATGCGCACGCGCTTCGTTGCGTGCCGGGCAGCGACGCCGCCAGCAGAAAAAGTGATCGCAGCGGCAATCGTAAGAAGACTGACAGGTGGGAGGCATTCCGGGGCGTCAACTAACCATTTTCCAGGTGTGGTGAGGCGAACACGGGCGTGTTCAGGCGTTTGGAGGGCGGATGTCTGACGTCAGTCCCGGGACCTTTATCGCTGGATCCGTCGCACAGGGTAAGTAAGTCTGACCCTGGTCTTGTTTTGCTGGAAACTTTTTTAGCATAGCAGGGCAGCACAAGCGATCGCAGCCTTGCTATGCAGAAATCCACTCCCCCCCCATAGGCGGCGTCTAATTGATCACACGAGCAGCAAAAAGCTTCTACGTGCTATCAACTCGGAATGACCACCATAGGCCCTTCCTAACTCTCAGCTCCAGGCCCATGTAGACCTTAATCTGGCACTGGGAACCCTGACAATCACTTGCTGTTGACACAGCGTTTGAATTGCAGCTAATACTACCTCCCTCTCTGGGGAGGAAGCTGGTATGGCCGACTTGAAAAACCGGCGCGGGGGCACTTCCTCAAATTCCAGCTTGTAGCCCTGGGAAACAATTTCCCTCGCCCAAGGGTCCACGTCTGACTGAACCCAGACTTGGCTGAAGAGTCGAAGGCGTGCCCCCAACGGTGCGGACTCCCGTAGGGGAGCCCCAGCGTCATGCGGTGGACCTAGCGGAAGCCGGGGAGGACTTCTGCTCTTAGGAACTAGCCGAAGCAGGTGTTCTCTTACCTCTACCCTTACCTCTGGCGAGGAAAGAGGAGCCCCGACCTCTTCTGGTCTTATGCGACCGAAAGGACTGCATCTGATACTGTGGAGGTTTCTTTTGCTGTTGGGGAACAAATGGTAAAAAGGTAGATTTACCCGCGGTAGCTGTGGAAACCAGGTCCGCGAGACCGTCCCCAAACAATACATCACCCTTTAAGGTAAGACCTCCATATGCTTTTTTGAGTCCGCATCACCCGTCCATTGGCGGATCCATAAGGATCTTCTCGTCGAAATAGCCATGGCATTGGCTCTTGAACCCAGTAATCCAATGTCTCTGTGAGCGTCCCTCATATATAAGACTGCGTCCTTAATATGAGCTAATGTTAACAAACTGGTATCCCTATCAAGGGTATCAAGGTCAGCTGACAGGGTATCTGTCCAAGCTGCTACTGCACTACATACCCATGCCGACGCAATTGCCGGTCTAAGTAAAGTACCAGTATGTGTATAAATAGACTTTAATGTAGTCTCTTGCCTGCGGTCCGCAGGATCCTTGAGGGCCGCTGTGTCAGGAGACGGCAGCGCCACCTTCTTGGACAGGCGAGTTAAAGCCTTGTCCACTGTGGGAGAGGATTCCCAACGTACCCTGTCCTGTGTAGGGAAAGGGTATGTCATAAGAATCCTTTTGGGAATCTGCAGTTTCTTATCTGGAGTTTCCCAAGATTTTTCATATAACTCGTTAAGTTCATGAGATGGAGGAAAGTTTACTACCTGTTTCTTCTCCTTAAACATGTGCACCCTCGTGTCGGGCACTGAGGGTTCATCAGTGATATGCAAAACATCTTTTATTGCAATAATCACGCACTGAATACTTTTTGTCACCCTAGGGTGCAATCTCGCTTCCTGATAGTCGACACTGGAATCAGAGTCCGTGTCGGTATCTGTGTCCACTATTTGTGACAAGGGACGTTTCTGAGACTCCGACGGGCCCTGTGAGTCGGTGTAATCTGTAGATTGACCCCCTGTCGACACCCTGGACTCTGCTTTGTCCAGTCTCTTATGTAATGATGCTACACTTGCATTTAACATATGCCACATATCCATCCAATCCTGAGTCGGCACCACCGACGGGGACACACCACTCATCTGCTCCACCTCCTCTTTGGATAAGCCTTCCGCTTCAGACATGCCGACACACACGTACCGACACCCCACACACACCGGGATATAGCTATAAGGGGACAATTCCCCAAAGCAGGCCTTTTGGAGAAACAGAGAGAAAGTATGCCAGCACACACCCAGCGCCAAACTGACCCTGGAATAAACCCAGATAGCGCTTTTATATGAAATTACACTGATTTCCACTCACTGCGCCTGTAATGTGCCCCCCTCCTCTTTTTCCAGCCCTCTGAGCTCGTTCAGCAGGGGAGAGTCCGGGGAGCCAGCGGCGGGCTTCGGTCCCGCTTCAATAATCAAAAAATGACGGGGGATCATTTATTTGCTGCCTCCGCAGCCTAATAAACATATTTACTGCCAGTAATGAGGTTTATTGCTGCCCAGGGCGCCCCCCCTGCGCCCATCTGTGCCATGTGTGTGTGTTGTGTGGGTGCAATGGCGCGCAGCGTTACTGCTGTGCGCTTACCTCAGGAATATCTGAAGTCTTCTGCCGCCTTGAAGCCTTCTTTTCTTCTCATACTCACCCGGCTTCTTTTTTCCGGCTCTGCGAGGAGGACGGCCGCGCGGCTCCGGGACGAACCCCATGGTGAGACCTGTGTTCCGACTCCCTCTGGAGCTAATGGTGTCCAGTAGCCTAAGAAGCAGAGCCTATCATTTAAGTAGGTCTGCTTCTCTCTCCTCAGTCCCACAATGCAGGGAGCCTGTTGCCAGCAGAGCTCCCTGAAAATAAAAAACCTAACAAAATTCTTTTACACAGAAAACTCGGGAGAGCTCCCTGTAATGCACCCTATCTCCTCTGGGCACAAGATCTAACTGAGGTCTGGAGGAGGGGCATAGAGGGAGGAGCTAGTGCACACCCATACTAAAAGTTCTTTAGAGTGCCCATGTCTCCTGCGGAGCCCGTCTATACCCCCATGGTCCTTACGGAGTCCCCAGCATCCTCTAGGACGTAAGAGAAATAAAGTTAATTAAAGCAATGGCCCTCATTCCGAGTTGTTCGCTCGGAGATTTTCATCGCATCGCAGTGAGAATTCTCTTAGTGCGCATGCGCAATGTTCGCACTGCGACTGCGCCAAGTAACTTTACTATGAAGAAAGTAAGTTTACTCACGGCTTTTTCATCGCTCCGACGTTCGCATTGTGATTGACAGGAAATGGGTGTTACTGGGCGGATGCACGGCGTTTTAGGGGCGTGTGGCTGGAAACGCTACCGTTTCCGGAGAAAACGCAGGAGTGGCCGGGGAAACGGTGGGTGTGCCTGGGCGAACGCTGGGTGTGTTTATGACGTCAGCCAGGACCGAAAAGCACTGAACTGATCGCACAGGCAGAGTAAGTCTGAAGCTACTCAAAAACTGCTAACTCGTTTGTAATCGCAATATTGCGCATACATCGGTCGCACATTTAAGAAGCTAAGATTCACTCCCAGTAGGCGGCGGCTTAGCGTGTGTAACTCTGCTACATTCGCCTTGCGAGCGATCAACTCGGAATGAGGGCCAATATGCACTCCTCCCACAGACTCATCTGTAATGTCACCAATAGTGACCACATGCAGTCCGTTTTAAAAAAAACAGGGCACTCACCAATACACAAATGGTATAACCACTGTTTAATTTTACATCTCCATAAGGAATCTCCAGTTATGAGAAAACAGCTGACTTTCATATTCATACCACTGAGCTGGTCATCATTCTCAAGACACATTGGAACCCGACAGGAAAATACAAACACACTGGACCCAAAGGGGACAGGGGGGTAAACTTAATGGCCTCAATAGAATAAACACATTGGCCCCACACTCCCTCCTCCCGCAGCCTGCGTTCTATCACACTGACACACTCCATTTCCCCGCGGCCTGCCCTCTATCACACTCTTTGCCCCCGTGGCCTGCGCTGTATCACACTCACACACTCCCTCCCCCCGAGGCCTGCTCTGTATCACACTCATACACTCCCTCCCCCCGCAACCTGCCCTGTATCACACTCACACACTCCCTCCCCCCGCAGCCTGTCCTGTGCCCTGCATAACACTCACACTCTCCCTCCCCCCGCAGTCTGCCCTGTATCACAGTCACACACTCCCTCCCCCCAAGGCCTGCTCTGTATCACACTCACAAACTACTTCCCCCCGCAGCCTGCCCTGTATCACACTCGCACACTCCCTCCCCCCGCAGTCTGCCCTGTATCACACTCACACACTCCCTCCCCCCGAGGCCTGCTCTGTATCACACTCACACACTTCCTCCCCCCGAGGCATGATCTGTATCACACTCACACACTCCCTCCCCCAGCAGCCTGCCCTGTATCACACTCACACACTCCCTCCCCCCGAGGCCTGCCCTGTATCACACTCACACACTCCCTCCTCCCGCGGCCTGCCCTGTATCACACACACACACTCCCTCCCCCGGCAGCCTGCCCTGTATCACACTCACACACTCCCTCCCCCCCGAGGCCTGCCCTGTATCACACTCACACACTCCCTCCCCCCGCAGCCTTCCCTGTATCACACTCACACACTCCCTCCCCCGGCAGCCTGCCCTGTATCACACTCACACACTCCCTCCCCCCGAGGCCTGCCCTGTATCACACTCACACACTCCCTCCTCCCGCGGCCTGCCCTGTATCACACACACACACTCCCTCCCCCCGCAGCCTGCCCTGTATCACACTCACACACTCCCTCCCCCCCGCGGCCTGCCCTGTATCACACTCACACACTCCCTCCCCCCGCAGCCTTCCCTGTATCACACTCACACACTCCCTCCCCCCGCAGCCTGCCCTGTATCACACTCACACTCTCCCTCCCCCCCGCGGCCTGCCCTGTATCACACTCACACACTCCCCCCCCCCCCGCAGCCTTCCCCGTATCACACTCACACACTCCCTCCCTCCGAGGCTTGCTCTGTATCACACTCACACACTCCCTCCCCCCCGCAGCCTGCCCTGTATCACACTCACACACTCCCTCCCCCCGCACTGTATCACTCTCACACACTTCCTCACTCATGCCCTATATTAAACTCTATCCCCTGCAGAAGCTCATATGCAAGACACACACACACACTATAGAAGTTAACATGGAAGTAACACACACACACACAAAGAGGCTCACACAGATACACAAGTCACATACAATTCCTTCCACTCACTCTTTACCTTACACTACAGCAGAGACCAATGCAGTGTCAATGGCTGGGTCAGACCTGGATGTTGTGCACCGTGTGCAGCAGGCAGATCTCCTCTACTCCAGCCATGTGCAGCAGCAAGCCCTGGCAGCCTGAGTCCCGCATAGCTCCGCCCCCTGGGTCCCGTGTAGCCCCGCCCCCTGCCGAGTTCCTTTATTCCCTGTGAGTACCCGCTGGCTGCTGGCATTTGGAGCCACTCGGTCGGCAGTATGAGTCAATGTACTACTAGTACCAGCTACAGGGGCGGTGCTTCACACTGTCACTGGCAAGCTGCTGTAGCAGGGAAATTTATTTCCTTGCTGCAGCAGCAGCAGCAATGCAGATGCAGTGGGCCTATTGTGATGGGGGGCCTGGAGCTGCAGCTCCACCAGCCCCATTGTTAATCCGGCCCTGCTCTTGGGTCCAGGAGGGCCCACACCGCACACCCTGCACACATGTTCTTCAATACTGCCCTTTCCAGAGTCCCATGTTAGCTGTGGCAGTTCTGCAAAAGGCTGAGAAAATGGCACAGCGGACAAATTCCTGGTGTTTTGAGCATGCGCAGTAGATAAATCACTTGGAGAATGGTTGCTGTACAATTTTCCCAGAAAACAGGCCTCTTTCAGTAATGAATTTCCCATTACACATGTGAGGCACATTCCTAGGGGCAGCACTTGCTGGGGGTCAGCTCTCGGATGCTTGTTTTTAGCACTGTTAGACCAAATGTACCAGTAACTGCAAATTATTACCATGCAGAATAATGGTAAATGGGTAGGACTGCCCCTGTAAGCTGCCCTACTTAGTAAATATGCATACAATAAATATAGTATTAGCGAGTATGCATATGTAACAGGGCTGGGGCGTGATACAGTGCCTGCTGCCTTGCAGGTGTCGTCACACTGCTTACCTGTGGCCGCTCCTGTCACGTACAGTACGCGGAAGCGTCAAGGAACCCAACCTTCCGGATCAATCCCACACGCGGACACTTTCTCTCAACAGTGGTCGACAGGCAGCCTAAAGAAAAGGAATGTACAGATTAAGATGTATCAACCCTCTCTCTAGAGAGAGCGGGGCACGTCAGGGGTAGCGGCAACCTTCACCGGCTGGGTGGAAGGTCATCACTGGTCAGAGGCCTCAGATACCCAATTTTCACACACTCGCACTCTCGCTCGAAGTGTGATGGAGGGGTTCTCACGTCCGTGAGCAAACCCCTAACCGGTATATGGGGGACGATAACAAATGGACACAGAGCAGTACTCACTCCTGACTCACTGGTCACCTTGATCGACACACTTCTCTGCTTCTGTAGGGGCAAGAAGAGCATCCTTCCTAACTGCAGGCTTCTCTAACAGCTAACAACTAATTACAGCCTAACTACGCCTGCCTAGACAAATTAACGGGAACAGCTGAGACTGCTGGTTCTAATCCAACTAACAGAGATCAGAGTATCAAGGCACAACCACAATACAGCAAGTCAGTTGGAATAACACCCCGGTACAATAGGTTAACCCCGAATTACCAAATTCCCTTACCGGTTACTGGGCTTCGAGTACTCCCCCCCCCCCCCCCCCTCTCCTTACTGAGGATGCGAATCGGGTTCTGTTATGGACAGCTGTCCACTCCAGACTAACGGGAAGTTGAGACGCATGGGGCGGTAATGTTACTCCACACTCTCTCCAATCCCTTATACTGTACACCGCGTGGAACCAGCCGGTTCCTTGCACCCGACCAGACGTGAGTTCTCCGGGAGCTGCCGTATGGACCTACTTCCAGCAGAACCCGTCCAGGCCGGTTCTTTACACTACAACCCTAGGTCCAATGGAGTACCAGGTGAGGTGCAGGCTGGAGGCCTGGAGGTGTGGGCATAGACCGAAAGCCTGGAGCTGTGGGCACAGGCCGGAAGCCTGGAGCTGTGGGCACAGGCCAGAGGGACTGGTTATGAGGCACAGGCCGGAGGCCTGGAGGTGTGCACAGGCCGAAGGCCTGGTTATGGGCACAGGCCGGAAGGCCTGGTTATGGGCACAGGCCGGAAGGCCTGGTTATGGGCGCAGGCCGGAAGGCCTGGTAATGGGGCACAGGCCATAAGGCCTGGTAATGGGGCACAGGCCGGAAGGGCCTGACTAACGGTGGCACAGACCGGAAGGGCCTGGATGTCCCCGCAGGCCTAGTGCCTGTCCCTGGTGCTTTAGGGAGGAGTCAGAGATAAGTAAAGGTGGCCCAAGACCACCTACCCATCACGGTGGGAGAGGCTGCAGCGGGGAGCTTTGTCAGCTCTTTTGCTTCCCTCACGCTGCAGCACTCTCCGCCGGACTTCCGCCGATGGGCATCTTCCACCGACGTCTTCTTTCTCCTCTTCCTCCCCTTTCCCACCATCACTGCCTGCGCAGTCGTCGCCTCCGCCTCTGCCGTCGTCGCCGTTCACCAACGTCTTCTTTCTCCTCTGCCTTTCCTGCCGTCACCGCCTCCGCCGTCATTGCTTGGCGCCCCATTCAAATCGCCGCGTCTTAATTGGAGGGACTTGAATCCTAATGGATGCAAATCCCTCCATGCTGGAAACCCGCCGACATGCCGAAGCCCGCCGCCATATCAGAGGGGAACGGGGAGCAGCACTCTCCCCACATACAGATGTGATGGTTAGCATTACTGCCTCTCAGCACTGAGGTCATGGGTTCGATTACTACCATGGCTCCAATTGTGTGGAGTTTGTATATTCTCTCTGTGCTTGCGTGGGTTCCTCCGGGTACTCCGGTTTCCTTCTGCAATCCAAAAATACACTGGTAGGTTAATTGGATCCCAACAAAATTAACCCTAGCGTTAATGTGTCTGCATGTATATGTGGTAGGGAATAAAGTTTGCAAGCTCCACTGGGGCAGGGACTGATGTGAATGGCCAAATATTCTCTGTAAAGCGCTGCGGAATATGTGTGCGCTATATAAGTAACTGGTAATTAATTAATTAATACGTAATGGAGAAGAATATATATATATATATTAAATTGCCAATCATCAACTGAGGGCTTTTAACCAATCAATGAAAATAATAAAATTAGACAGAGGGGGTAAAATTAGGCAAAGTGGGGAAGCTGTTACTGTTGTGCCTATGGGCACCATGACCCCTAAATCTGCCCCTTTCTATCTTAAAATGCCCCAGCTGCTACATTGTGTGATTGGGGTAAAACTAGGAACAGTTCAAACCAGATTCTGAGTTGGGCAAAGTGCAAAATATTGCAGCCAAACAAGAATAATATTTCTTAGAATAGCTTTGAAAATAATTTCTATTCTTAAAACAGAATGCAATAATGGAATATTACTATAGAATTTTGAAATTGATTTATTGTTCTTCTTAGGAATTAATTGAAATAAACATCTGTATTGCCCATCATTAACCAGGTGATTAATTGTTCATTTAGCACATACGGGACAGATGGACTGAACTCTAGGGTCTACCGTGCAACAAAACACAACAGATGGTGCCAAGGTTGTATATAAATGTAATAGATGTTTTCTGGGCTCAAAATGAAAAACAATAAAGTAAATAGGTATAATATATTAAACTAACACAAACTATTGTACTACCAGATGGCCTTATTTGTTACTAGATGGATAAGTTGAAGTGTATCAAGCATTCTAAAGAGTGGAGAAGTGGCCATAGCAACCAATCAGATTCTAGCTAGTACTTCTCAAGTACGCTCTATAAAATAAAAGGTAGAAGCTCTCTGGGTGCGGGTGGTCTCAATCTCATTTTAATGCATCCACCACAACCCGACAGAGGTCTGGCCCGGAAGTTAATCATACACATATTGTGTGACATTGTTGGTGAAATTAAACCACAGTGTTAGATTACTGTTTCTTTTATTTTTCTTTTTTTTTTTAACTCTTTATTTATACCAGGAGATACAAAACAGATTCAGTTATACAAGAAAAGGTGAAAAACAGTTCTCCATGGAGTTTTTTTTCCCCACAAACAATTGGGTTTACAATTAACAAACAAAGATGTCCCCCGAGAGGGGACCATATGCAAGGGAGAAAGAAATAGAGAAGGGTAAAGAGAAAGGAAGAAGGGGGAACGGGGAGAAAAAGGAGAGGGGCAGATGCAGAAGAAAAGAACAGAGCCAATCTAAAACATGTGGAGAAAAATACATCCATTATATCAATGAACAGTGCATAAACATAGCGATGTAAACAGAGACATATAGACCAGGCATTACTTATTAACAAAAAAAAGAACCAAGAGGGGCAAGACGGGCAAGACGGTGCCTGGAGGGAGGTTCCAGGTAAAGCATGGCCAGGAATCCAGAGGACGGGCACAAAAAAAAGTTTGAACATCAATTCAGGGGAGACATCATACCCAACCAGGGGCCCCAAACCAGTTCAAATTTGTGGGGACAGTCATGCAGATAGTAAGTGATCTTTTCCATATTAGCAACGAACCAAATATAATTATTCAAAGCAGGGATAGTAGGAGCAGCAGAGGTCTTCCAATTTTTAGCTATTAAGGATTTAGCAGCCACTAATATATGGGAAAACAATTTATTCAAAAGAGGATCAAGATCCGGATGTGGACGGGCCAATAAAAACACCCACGGGTCCAGTTCGAGAGCTAATCCAGATAGGGAGTTCAGTATATCAAGTACCCTGTTCCAGAAGTGAACAATACGTGGACAGGTCCACCAAATATGGAGAAGAGTTCCCCGCTGACCGCATCCCCGCCAACAAACCGAGGTGGCAGAAGGGAACATCCTAGACAGTTTGTCCGGGGTGTAATACCACCGATAATATAGTTTATAGGACGTCTCCTTGAGTCCAGTAGAAATAGAACTTTTAGCTATACCCTCCCGAACCTCCTCCCAACAGGCATCGTCTGGTGGGGGACCCAGGTCCCTCTCCCACTCCCGCTCATGGCGAGTCTGCAGTCCCGAGGAAACCCCAACCAACATGGAATAGATCAGCGAGATTAGCCCTCTACATATGGGTTTCATGGTGCAAAGAGATTCAAAAGAGGTAAGATCTCGCAGAGCGTCAGCCTGAGGTAGGGAGAGAAGGAAGTGGCGGAGCTGAAAGTATTCAAAAAAGGGAGGGGATAGCGAGGGAAACTTACATTTGATATCGTCTATTGAAATCCAATGGCCTTGTAGAGAAATATCATGCACCACATGAATCCCAGCACTAAACCAGGGTATGAACCGATAGATTGAAATTCCAGCGGGAAAAGCGGGGTTGTCCCAGAGGGGCGTGAGGGGGGAGCAGGAGGAAGACAGATTATATCTCGTGAGAGACTTATGCCAAATAGAGAGTTGGAATTTAAGAGAAGGAGAGGAGTTCGTTAGAGCGAGCTGGTATGGTTTGCCCAGGCCCCATAGCGAAGCCAATGAACGAAGTCCCAAGGAAAGGGCTGCAAGATCTACCCAGGCAATAGAGCCACGGGGCACAAAGGAAGCCACCAGTTGACTTAGATGGCTAGCTAGGTAATAAAATTTAACATCGGTGAATCCCCGACCTCCCTCCGAGCGAGGGAGCCGGAGCACCGTAAAGGCTATCCGCGGGGGTTTATCATTCCAAACAAACTTCACAAATGAGGCCTGGGCATCCCTAAGAACCCTCACAGGTAAAGTTTGAAAAAGGTAGAGAAGTTGTGGCATGACTGTCATTTTGAGGGCAATAATCCTACCCAGCCAGGATATGATGTGTGATCTCCATTTTGCCAGATCAGTTTTGATCTTAGTCAATAGCTGCGGGAAGTTTTCAGAGTATAGAGAGCCATAGTGAGACGTATTATAAACACCAAGGTACTTAATCTTATTTGCCTGCCAGCGAAGGTCATAGGAGGACTGCAGGGAGCGTTTGAGATCTCCAGGTACATGTAATAACATTGCTTCGAATTTAATGAAATTGATTTTATAGCCCGACAGGGAACCATATTCCTCAATAATCTGATACAAGGCGGGGAGAGAAGACTGCGGCTAAGTAAGCGACAACAGTACATCGTCTGCAAAGAAAGAGATCTTAGACTCCTGCGAGCCCACCTTCACTCCCCGAATTCTGTCAGAGTTTCTTATCATGGCGGCCAGGGGTTCAATGACCATGGCAAACACCGGGGGGGAGAGAGGACAACCTTGTCTCATGCCATTGGATAACGGGAAGGGAGGGGATAATATTCCGTTTGTAAGGACCTTAGCTATAGGGGAAGAATAGAGGGCAGAGACTCCGGACAAGAATTCTGCCGATATCCCAAACGCCTGTAGAGTCTGAGATAAGAAAGGCCATGAAATACGGTCGAACGCCTTCTCGGCGTCGAGAGAAAGGATAATAGATGGGGTTTGTCTGCAGTTCAACAATTGAATAAGGTCGATTGCTCTCCTAGTGTTGTCCCTGGCCTGACTTCCAGGTATAAATCCCACCTGATCATAATGTATCAGACCAGGGAGCACACCATTGAGGCGAGTAGCCAAAATTTTTGCATAGAGTTTAATATCCAAATTCAATAAAGATATCGGCCGATAGTTAGCGCAATTACGAGGATCCCTGCCCTCCTTGTGGATAACTATAACCCTGGCTTCCAGCATAGTGCTTGGGAATGGGGTGCCATGTAATACAGCATTGAACAATACCCTGAGATGGGGGACCAGAATGGAGGCAAATTTCTTATAATATGAAGCCGAGAAGCCATCAGGACCTGGAGCCTTAGAAGATTTGAGATTCCTCAGAACGGCAGTAATTTCTTCATCGGTTATATCTTTATTCAACTCCGAAGAGTCGGATTCAGATATCCGAGGGAGATTAGCCCGATGCAAGAAATCCGACATTGAAAAACCTGGAGATCCGGGACCTGAATAGGCGGAATTTAAATTATAGAGCTTAGTATAATAGTCCCGGAACACCCTGTTTATACCATCTGGGGCATATGTAACTCCACCGGATTCGGTGTGCACTGCCAGAATGTTATTCCGTGATCGCTGTGCACTAAGGCGAGATGCCAGGATTCTATCGGCTTTGTCCCCCTTCTCATAGAAGGTCTGATTAAGCCTCTGCAGAGACCTTGCCATACGCTCCGACATAGAGAGCGATATCGCAGACCTCGCTTCCAGCAAGGACTCTAGATTGGCAGTGGTAGGGGAGAGTTTATGCTGGCGCTCAAGGTCCTGGAGTTTAGTGGAAAGGGAGAGGAAGCTAGCTTCCTGGGTCTTTTTAAACCTGGACGCCTGACTGATGAGATGACCTCGTAAGACAGCCTTGTGTGCTTCCCATAGAGTGATAGGCGCAGTCTCCGGGAGATCGTTAAGTAGAAAATAGTCAGTGAGGCAGTTTTTAATCTGGGTAGTAACTTCCTGGCTATGCAATAGGGAATCATTCAACCGCCAAGAGGCAGGAGGGGGACGAGGGGCAATAGAATGGAGGTCGACAGTGATCAGGCAGTGGTCGGACCATATCATAGGGAGTATACTAGCAGATTTAAGTTTAGAGGACAGGTCCCGGCTGAGTAGGATCATGTACATCCTAGAATAGGACTTATGTACAGGGGAAAAGAAAGTATAGTCCCTAGTCAGAGGGTCAGTTAGTCTGTAAGAATCAAATAGCAATTGGAGTTTCAAAAGATCTAACAATGCAAGAGATGCCGAGGACGGGCGTTTAGGAGTAGAAAGTCGAGGAGAGGGAGGGTAGGATCTATCTAACGAGGCGTCAAGCACCTCATTAAAGTCGCCTGCCGCTATGACTTCCCCTCTACAGAGTCTAGTCAAATGTGCATTCAAACTCCTAAAAAAGGTGGCCTGATTTTGGTTCGGTGCATAGACATTAACAAGGGTACACAAAATGTTATTTAGTTTCCCGATAAGAATGAGCCATCTACCCGATTTATCTACATGACTGTCCACCAATTCGAACGTAAGGTGGGCAGCTAACAAGATGGAGACCCCCCTCTTCTTGTGTGAAGCATCACATGCATGAAATGTAAGAGGGTAGGCTTTAGACTTTAAGTCAGGATGGAGGGTTTTCTTAAAGTGGGTTTCTTGTAAAAAAACTATATCACCCTTGGCATGTTTAAGGGAGAGAAAAAGCCTGGTGCGTTTGTTAGGGCTGTTCAAACCTTTAACATTATGTGAATAGATTCTAAGAGCCATGACCAATGAGTTTTCGGAAAGCCTCACCACCTCCCTCCGGACACCGCAGCTCTGCAACAAACCAAATCAAAGACATCGTAAACATACATGGCAATCGGCGTACATCTTTATACATCTGAACAAGAAAAGAAAGACACAGAAACAGGAGAGACATAACACAGGAAAAATAGGGAAGAGGGGAAGGTTGGGGACCAGAAGAAACCACATCTGGTCTAGCGTGCCGGTCAGGGAACAACAAAGAGGGGTCACTAGGTGACAACAACCGGACTCGGGTATAAGACCCAACTATGGGGACGCGGCCCGGCCAGGCCAGGTGCATCAAGGACAGCGGACACTTACCAACATGTGTCCTGAGTCTAGGGACCAGTGTTAAGAGAATAGAAAATGAAGAAACACTTCCTCGGTCCTACCACTATACAGGGTAACTAGAACATAATAGTAACGCTCTAAGGCTGAAACAAAGAATACTTTAGGCGGAGAATAACTTTAATAAATAATAAAACAAAAAAAACAAAAAAATAGAAAAGAAAAAGGTGTCAGATCCAGTACAGAAGGATACATGTCATGTTAGGGAAATCTCAGCCCTATACCCTCCCAGCATGCATATCTACAATAGAAAAAGCTCAAAAGCTAGACATATATGCCAGGTGCACGGGAAACAGAGCCAATGAGTGGAATCGGAAAAAGAGAAAAATTACGTCTCCACAATATATGCACGTACAGAAATAACAGAATACAATAATGAAACAATAATTAAACACGGAAGGCATCAGGTGGAAGGGCCAGCAGAGGCAGATTTCCGTGCGGAGGGCACCCGCGACCAGTCTCGGTTCAAGGAGTGTCTGGGAGTGGCAGTCGCCTCTGTGCAAGATGCCTCGCACGTCCGCTGCGGGGACTCAGGCAAGGCCGAAGGCGGAGAAAGGCCCAGGTTACGCAAGAGTCCTTTAGCTTCAGCTAGGTCCCTAGCCGAGTGGAGGCGGTTATGATGCCACACCAGAATGTGAAAGGGGAAACCCCATCTGTAGCGAATGCCATTGTCCCGAAGAGCTGCAGTAATGGGTCAGAATTCCTTCCTTTTAAGTAGGGTGCTAGGTGCAATATCTTGAAATATTTGGAGAGAATGTCCCAGGAATTCGAGCTTGGAGAGCTTCCTAGCCTCTCTAAGCATGTCCTCTTTAGCCGTATAGTAATGGCATCGCAGGATAACATCTCTGGGCTGAGCTGAATCTTGAGAACGGGGGCGGAGAGCCCTATGAGCCCTATCCAACAAGAGTTGGTCTTCCGGGGTTGAGGGCAAGAGGTGCACAAACAGTTTCTTCAGATAGTCATGTAGGGACGTCATATCTACGTCTTCAGGAATACCTCGGATGCGGAGATTATTCCATCGCGCCCTATTGTCCTGATCTTCTTGGTGTTCCAGGAGTAACTGCATTTCCTGCTTTAAGCCATGTATTTCGTCACCCATTCCCTGTTGGAAAGCGACCACTTCATCCATTTTAGACTCTTAGTGCTCTGTTCTGTCTCCAAGGTCAGTAACGTCAGCTTTAAGAGAGGCAAGGGCTGTATGCACCTCCGCCTGCACCGCCTGCACAGATTTCCTCGTCTCCTGAATTTCACGGAAAAGCATTTGTAGGTCTTTCCGGGTCAATGGGGAATGATCTGAGTCCTCCGAATCCGATATATCAGGTAGCGAGGGAGCCCCCTGTCCCGGAGATTTAGTATTTGAGTAGGCAAATTTTTTCAGGCTCTGGCCCAGGTCCGCTCCCTGTTGCTTTTTGTTACTTCTGGGCATGATGGAGTGTACGTGTAGAACAGCCTTAGAAGATCACTGCATTATAGAGTTAGAAAAATCCCGGTAGTAGGGATAGCATACTGTAAATATTACGACATAGAGGGTCCCAAGACTCAGGACAGAACCCTTTGGATCACATTATAAGGAGAGTCGGCCCTCTCAGGAAGCCAGAATCAAACAATAAAGCCACCAATAGATGGAGCTCCAGCGCCAATTATCATAGGTGAAGCAGGACAACCGATTCGAAGAGCAGATACAGCAACGGCACTTCCAGTATTAAAGGAATGATCACCATGGGGTCCCCCCTGAACTCTATTACTGCAGCCCAGCGTGATCTGGTGCCCCACTATGATAAGGTACATAAAAGCAGTTGCATATAGTGCAGTGCTAATGCAGGCACATACACACACTTCCCCTTCACACAGCTATGTTAATATCTTCTGGAGGGGGCAATAAGTAGGGCCCAGTAGGTGGTGGGTCCCAGCCATGGGCCAGCCAGTAGCCAGGACACCCCACCCCCACCTCTAATCGCTGGACAAAGCCGGAGCTCCGGATCCAAAATGGCCACCGGCACCCAAGGAAGCTGAGGTGATCCAAGTGCAGCACTCCCCGGGCATCCGAGGCCAGGAGGCAGACCAGCAGGGCAGAGGGGAGCCGTTTCCAAGGCAGCCGTCGTGGTGGGAGGTCCGGTCGCGGGCTTCCGGAGATCTGCGGCGGCCGCTGCAGCCACCACAGGTCCCGTCTCGTCAGGCGGAAGCAAGCCGCCGTGCGCACCGGGCTACAGAGCCCGCCAGACTGTCCTCTCCTGGCGCACTCGGAGGCCGCTAGCGGGGTGATGATAGGGAGAGTGGAGACAGGTATGGCCAGGGTCAATCATCCGAGCTGGGCAGACCAATGCACCATACTACGCCCGCAGCAGGGCCGCCGTGTCCGGGTCCCAGTAGAAATCTAGCCCCCAGCTTCTACAAGGCGCGTAGGCCCCAACCCACAGGGAGGCAGGAGCCCCCCCCCCCCCCCGGCTCCGGGACCCGACACACCGAGTGCAGGGGGGATAGGGGTAATGCTCAGAGTGCAATAGGGGGTTAGCAGAGGCTAAGAAGAGGGCTAGAGATGGATTTTAACACGCTGGACCTTGGAGCTGCACGCTGGCACGTCTATCCAGCTTGCCTGCCAGGCCACGCCCCCTAGATTACTGTTTCTGACTCATACACGTATCATGCGACACTGTGGGTGAAGTTGTTGCCACAGAAATGTACTTTATTTCGTACTCAGACACATATTATGCAACACTGTGGGTGAAGGTGGTACCACAGTAATATATTTTATTTTGTACTCATAAACATACTGTGTGACACTCTTGGTGAAATTAAACTGCAGTGTTCGATCAGTATTTGATCCAAAACCCACAAGGATAGTTTTGGTAAAACCATTACAGATCCAAAACACAAAGGAGATACAGATCCAATACCAAAACCCCAAACCCAAGATTTGGGCTTGCGCACATCCCTAGTAAGGAGTACTTCAAATGGGAAGTCACTGCTACTGATAGGCAGGTCCTGTGGGTGAAAGTTTATACTAGGGGTCAAATCCACCACTGCTTTTAATCAGTAGTTGCTTTGATCCATGGGATCAGCACGTTACTGCAAATTCTGTTATCACCCTGTAAAGTGTTTTATACATTTTTATCAATTTTTATCGTGATAATCTGTAATACATGTTCCTTTTTAATACTTGAGATTGAACTCAATAAAAACTTACAGTAACATATTTTTATTTACCAATATGATAGCATTTGTGACATAAAAACATGATTTGATGTGGAAATTTAATTTGAATATTTATTACTAAGTACAACATACAGTACAATGGAATTATTTTACAGTATGTCTCATGTCTGGCTTCAACTCTCAGGTTAGGTTCTTCATCCTTTCATCTAATTTTTTTAATGTTTCTTTACTGTATGGCTACCTAGGGTCACTAAAGTCACTCGCTCATTAGGGTAGTGCTACGTTGAATCAACACTTTTCCGTCATTTCGTTCTATTTTTTCATCCTGATGCAGCATACATTATATTCTTCTCCACACAATATTTTCATTCCATAGCACACATTATTCACACATTTTCCTGGTTTCATTATATATTTTTATATTATTTATGTTTAGTATTATTCTTCCATAGATTGTATATGAAATATTTATTTATATTACTTATATATTTTTTTTTGTATACTTTCCTGTAGGGAACCTCCATCTATACAAGCAAATTGGGGAGTGACTGCTATTCCGGAGACATTGGAAGGAGTATGTGTCATTATCCACTGCTTGTGCATTCATTTTATACCTTTTGTATCCAAGGAATTTGATTGGCAGACTGCATGCATCATGGCTAATACAGAATTTTTTTTTCTAAGTTTTGCCATATCAGTTTGTCTAGATTGCTATTATCTAAATACAACATACTTGTGCTGTGCTCATGTAGTGTTTCTGCTTTCACTTGTTTACTTTTTAGTTATTTATATACAGTATCTTGCAAATAATTTTTGTTAAGAAAAGGCAAATTCCCCCAGCACACTGCAATAAGCCAGCAAAAAAAACACCTTATATCCTTCATAAAAATACAATAAAGAGATCTCTGTTACATACATTTGCAAGCAGATGTTAAGCCACTAGCCACGGCAAAGCATCTCTGCTCTGGTGGGCCTACACTACATAATAATAGCAACACTTTAGGGGATATATATTTATGTATTTCTAAATTGAGCGCTAACTGGCCTGGAGGCAGCCCAAGATTGTCCAATATGGCACTACAAGTAATATGCAGACCTGCTGAAACACTCAAATACAGTATGTATGTAATTCGTCATATCTGTTGCTTGTGCAATTATCTGTGCTAATTATACTTATTAGCACTGACCATTGTATTGTTAGACTGCTGCAGAGACAACAAGGGTTTGTGGGAAACAGACTGCTGCAGAGACATTGGTGGGGCAATTACTATTGCGCCTGTTGACGAAAATCTTAGAGACAGGCTGATGTTATTTTCCTATTTCTTAATGTCTACTTTTAATATTTGTGATTTATTTAGAATTAAGCATATTGTAGAATAGAGAAATAAAGGCTACTAGCTAATGTGCCCAGTTTCAATCGGGCAAAGGTTTTCTGGGCAGAACATTTTACACCTTTTCACCCCCTTAGGAGTCGAATTTTGAAAAATCCCTGCTTAGTGGGTGGCTGCGAAATAACTGTCACAGTTTCCAGACCAGCCAGCAGGTCACATGTTCCAGGTCACCCAGCAGGTGCATAGGGAGAGTTCACCAACTGACACATTTTCCAGAAGACAATGGTGATGCATTGTAAATGGCAGGCGGACGTTTTGCCATATAACTCCGAAATGAAGCAACCAATTACAATGTCAATATTTTGCTGCAAATCTATGGCCCAATACCTTTAATTTGGTATATAATGTGCCCTGCTCAGACAACAGAATCATAGAAAGATGTCACTCATAAAAGTCATTCTCCTGCTATTAATATATAGATTAGGATGATGATCTGGAGAATGAAGACATATTTGGGGAAATGGGGTAGGTTCTCAATAATTGTCTGAAAATAGACATGAAAGGAGAAAATGCAAATATTCTGTCTCAGGCATTGGCGTTTCTATAATGGGTGCAACATGTGTGGTGCACACGTGCCCCTGGATCCAGGGGGGTCCCACACCGCACACACTGCAGCCATATTTTAATACTTACCCCCAGAGCCATAACTAGACTTATTGGTGCCCTGTGCCAGAGAGAAAATTCCCCCCCCCCCCATTTTTCCAATAGGGACATAAGGCACATGCCTTGTGCGGAAGGGGCATGACAAGATTGATACCAGGGGAAGCCCAAGCTATATTGCCCTTTCATACATTTTAAATATAATATATAATAAAATATATTATATATAAATAATACACACACATTTATAGACCACTGCAAGAAAATGGATTTGGACACAAATCCTCTTTATACTACAGTCATGCACTTTACTTGAGATCTTGTTGTTATTCAGTTACAACACCCTTTATTAAATAACACATGTCAATATACTGCCATAAATTTAAATTGAAATTCTCTAGCTTGGAATTATCTAGCTTTCTATATAAGAGCAGATAGCTCAATGATTTGATTGTCTGACTGCAATGTCACAGGCAATGGGTTTGAATCCCATGTGACTGAATAACAAAGACATCTCAAATTGAGTTCATGAATGTTCTGTAGGTATTAGCGACAGAAGGGCTAAGGGTAGGAGACAGGGGCAGTTAGGAGAAGCTGCAAGTGAATGTATTTAAAACAGATAATAGACAAGTGCCGCCAACAGTGCCCCCTACCCTGCAGCGCTATGTGCGGTGCCCCCTCTGCACACACCTAGTTACGGCCCTGCTTAACCGCCTGGAGTCCCGTGTGGGACAGAGTAGCCGCTGTGAAAATCACAGCCAAAGTGGACGTTGCACATTCGCAGTAGGGAAATTGGTTTCTGGAATATGGCGGATGCCAAGATTCTGGAGGCCTGTGCATGTGCAGTAGACTCTGGCACAAAGAAAGGGACTACTGCGCTGTGCAGAGGAAGGGGCCCACCCGGAGTCTGCATAGGGATCCCCTCCTCTGTTAAACTTCCCCTGGTCTCAGGGTCACATTTACTAAGATCAGTAGCGTCACAAGCCTGGCATGTGGGGGGTGTGGCCCGCACTCGGGTGTCGCCATCAGAAAGGGTGCCACCAAAGTGCCGACTCTTCTGCAGTGACAGGAACCATGTGCTGCGGTTTGATATTCTCCTGCAGCACTCGGCTCCTGTCACAAATGAAGAGCCGGCACACGCACTGCCCAGTCTCTGGGGGCAGCTAGCATCTCCCGGGATGCTGGACATGCCCCCGGAGTGACAATTCCTGCAAGGCCATACCCCCTTTAATTAGACCACACCCCTTGTGGATGGCCGTGCCTCTGGCACGGGTGTATAGGGCAGAGCGCGCACCGGGTGTCACCGCGCCCAGTGACGTCTCTGACTTAGATGCAGCTTTTCACAGTATTAAATGCAGAAGCAGCATTGTTTTGCAATTAATATTATTGCCCTTTTAACTCAGACAAATGGCAGCTTGCTTAGATCGCATTGCACTCAAATTCAGTGAATGTCACAATGAGACAATAAAGATTGATAATGAATAATAATAATTATTTTATTTATGTAAGGTTTCTTCTCCAATAGGACTCAAGGCGCAGTGAAAAGTACAACTTCTGGTCCACTTTGAGCATGCATAGTATAGTGAGGGCATGCATATGTGCCTATGCATCTGGAGATGTTGGATTCAGGAGACAAGGAGCATTTTAACATACAGTGGGAATCCTTCAGGTGCAGTGGGATTTGCTATCACGGCTGCCAGGGTCGGTGCTAGGGTGTTCGGCGCCCCGCTGCAAACTATAAATTTGCGTCCTCCGATACTTTACAAAGGGGTGCCACAAATGGGTGTGGTCTCACAAAGAATGGGTGTGGCCACACAATAGTACCCCAATTTAAAATTATGACACACAGTAGCACAATCTTATTTACATTACACTGCACGTACTAGTGCTGCTTATACACATAATGCCCCCAGTAGTAGCGCTGCTTGTGCATAATACCACATTAGTAGTGCGCTTATGTATACTGCCCCCAGTAGTAGTGTGCTTATGCATAATGCCCCCAGTAGTAACTGCACTTATGCACAATGCCCCCAGTAGCAGCGCTGCTTATGCATAATGCCCCCAGTAGTAGTGTGCTTATGTAAAATGCCCCCAGTAGTAGCGCTGCTTGTGCATAATACCACATTAGTAGTGAGCTTATGTATACTGCCCACAGTAGTAGTGTGCTTATGCATAATGCCCCCAGTAGTAGTGTGCTTATGTAAAATGCCCCCAGTAGTAGCGCTGCTTGTGCATAATACCACATTAGTAGTGAGCTTATGTATACTGCCCACAATAGTAGTGTGCTTATGCATAATGCCCCCAGTAGTAGTGTGCTTATGTAAAATGCCCCCAGTAGTAGTGCGCTTATGTAAAATTCCCCGAGTAGTAGTGCGCTTATGTATACTGCCCCCAGTAGTAGTAGTGCGCTTATGTATACTGCCCCCAGTAGTAGTGCGCTTATGTATACTGCCCGCAGTAGTAGTGCGCTTATGTATACTTCCCCCAGTAGTAGTGCGCTTATGTAAAATGCCCGCAGAAGTGCCACTTATACACGTAATAGCTAAACACACATACACACACACACACACACACACACACACACATACATACATGCACACATACATATCCACTCACTCACAGTCTCTCCGTCCACTACTTACTTACCTATTACAGTAACAGTAGTCTGGCTGGCAGGATCTGTAGCAGCCAGGACCCATTTATCCCCGCCCCCTTCATCATGTTTAGCTCCACCCCCTTTGCAACCTGGATGGACACTGAAGATGACGCTGTCAGGGGGGTAAGTGAAGCTTCAAACTGCCGGCGCCGCTGCCTCTCAAACTGTGACAGGCACAGCAGATGGCAGCAGCAGCAGTGAGGGCAGGGCGGCACAGCAGCGTGATGCAGAGCAGGGAAAGCGCCTCTCCACCCTGGTGCGTACCTGCTCTGCATCCCTTTGCTGAGCGGGTAGCGCCGGGCCTGACTGCTGCTCCCTTGGAAGCAGCAGTGATAGCGCTGTATGGTAATGCAGCAGGAGGTGTCTATTACATACAGATGCTTCTGCACTAGTGATCCGAGCTGCATCCTAGGATGCAACATGGGATCAAAGTACCTATCCTTGTGCAGCTTGTAACACCCATGGCGCTGCGCAAGCTGCCTGTTGCAGAGGCCAATACATCTCTGTCCTATGAAGGAGATCCCTGGTCTCTTCCCACTCCTCTTCCCGCCTCCGTTTTTTCAAACAGAGACTGTCGCCATGCCCCCTCCCCACCCTCGACAGGGCATCAGATTGTCGATCAATGACATACTGATGGCGGCCTGCATCCTGTGCCACAGGACCCATTTGCGCATACACACAATGGGTCCTGTGCATGCGCAAAGTACCAAAAACCAGTACCTTGCATTGGAATGACCTCCTGTATATCAAGTATAGCTCATACGATTGTGAACATATGCAGACCTGGACACAGACACATATATGCCTGAGAAAGTTATATTATTGGTAGTAAAAGGCACAATTAGCAGGTGATTATATACAGTATATCTAACAAATACAAACGGAGAAACTCGCAGAGGGAAATTAAACTTATTTTCACAGACTGTCACAATGGGGGTAATTCCAAGTTGATCGCAGCAGGAATTTTGTTAGCAGTTGGGCAAAACCATGTGCACTGCAGGGGAGGCAGATATAACATGTGCAGAGAGAGTTAGATTTGGGTGGATTATTTTATTTCTGTGCAGGGTAAATACTGGCTGCTTTATTTTTACACTGCAAATTAGATTGCAGATTGAACACACCACACCCAAATCTAACTCTCTCTGCACATGTTAAATCTGCCTCCCCTCAGTGGCGGATCTAGACTTAACTTTTAGGGGGGGCAGTTTAAGAATGATGACTCCTCCCACTAATCATAGCTCCTCCCACTAACAAATGCCCCTCCCATTCACTTCTAAAATTTCCAATTGTTGCCATTACTAATAAAATGTTGCCAGTTAGTGGAGAGAACCCTGCGCACTGGTGATACAGACTGGCGAATTGCCATTCCTGCATGCATCTGCACATCCGTAGATCACACATGCACAATCGTGCAAGCCAGATTTGGACTACCAGTCCACTTTCAGAGAGAAAAAAGTGAAATACATTTATTTTAGCAGGAAAAAAGCTTTATATATTATAAATACAAATTTCTTTTAATAGATCCTGTGATGGCATCAGTAATAGGACAACAATGGTATACATTACAGCACATGGTTTGAGTCGAAATTCACATTACAGTACACTCTATTAGCCAAAATTCACATTATAGCATGCAAAATGAGCCGAAATTCACATTATAGCACACAGAATGAGCCAAAAGTCACATTATAGCACGCAGAATGAGCCGAAATTCACATTATAGCACACAGAATGAGCCAAAAGTCACATTATAGCACACAGACTGAGCCGAAATTCACATTATAGCACACAGAATGAGCCGAAATTCACATTATAGCATACAGAATGAGCCAAAAGTCACATTATAGTATGCAGAATGAGCCGAAATTCACATTATAGCACACAGAATGAGCCAAAAGTCACATTATAGCACGCAGAATGAGCCAAAAGTCACATTATAGCACGCAGAATGAGCCAAAAGTCACATTATAGCACACAGAATGAGCCAAAAGTCACATTATAGCACGCAGAATGAGCCAAAAGTCACATTATAGCACGCAGAATGAGCCAAAAGTCACATTATAGCACGCAGAATGAGCCAAAAGTCACATTATAGCACGCAGAATGAGCCAAAAGTCACATTATAGCACACAGAATGAGCCAAAAGTCACATTATAGCACGCAGAATGAGCCAAAAGTCACATTATAGCACACAGAATGAGCCGAAATTCACATTATAGCACATAGAATGAGCCGAAATTCACATTATAGCACACAAAATGATCCAAAATTCACATTATAGCAAACAGAATGAGCCGAAATTCACATTATAGCACACAGAATGAGCCAAAATTCACATTATGCCACATGGAATGAGACAAAATTCAGGGAGAGTGACAGCAGGGACATAGGGACAGGGAGAAAGAGAGAGAGAGACAGAGGGTGGGATGAAGAGAGGTAAGGGTGGAGGGAAAGGGGGGGGTCGGAGAGGGGGAAAGAAAGAAAGAGACGAGGAAGGGTGCAGAGGGAAAGGGGGGGGGGATAGCAAGAGGGGGGAGAAAGAGACGGAAGGGTGGAGAGGGGGGTGGGGGGACCACATCTGACTATATTTGATAAACTGTATTTTTAGAGTCAGGATGAAAACTAGAATGTACTCACCCTGGGACGGAGCTGGGAGCCGGGGAGGAAGGAAGTCCAACGGGACGATCCGCGGCTGAATATTGTACAGTGGCTGCTGGTCTCGGGGGAGGGGCCAGCCACCAGGCGGGAAGATCAGGGTCATTGATGCTAAGGGAGGAGTTGAATCTGTGTGACAGCAGCTGCTGATGGGAAGTGTCCTAATCTCCCGCCCGGTAGCCCAATGAGCCCCTATCACCACAGTACTGCTACATGCCCCCCCCCCAGAGTGCAGGTGCCAGCATCGCAGTGGGGGAATCACAACTGTGCACCTCCGGAGCAGAGCTGAATAGCTTACCCCTGCTGCTGGATGAAAGACATTATAATCTCTTATCTTCTTTCGTCCAGCAGCAGGGGTAAGGTATTCAGCTCTGCTCCGGAGGTGCACAGTTGTGATTACCTCACTGCGATGTCGGCACCTGCAATCTCTATCTAATTTGAATGTCCGTGCCTCCAACCAACCTTCCTTAGTCTCATTCGGCTCCTCTCCCAGCACACCACAGTGACTGATGGTGCAGGAGAGGAGACTTTGGAGAATGCGCTGGAGCTCCGGCACCCGGCAGCTGTCCAATGTGCTCAGTCTGACAGGGCCCGGGCCAGAAGCAGCTGGCGTCACATGTTAAACTGCCCTGTAATGGGGTCCACTGCGGAGAGCAGCCTGTGTCGGGTGGACGGGTAGCCGCAGCAGAGAGTGCGTGACGTCACTCACTGAGCCCTCCTGAGTCTGGCGCACAATGTCGGGCCAACCCTGCGCTTATGATCGTCGCGCGGGACCCAGCCATCCATCCCGGCGCCGGTATGTTTAGGGGGGGCGTTCGCCCTAATCACCCCCCGCCAAATCCGCCACTGCCTCCCCTGCAGTGCACATGGGCCCTCATTCCGAGTTGTTCGCTCGCTAGCTGCTTTTAGCAGCATTGCACACGCTAAGCCGCCGCCTACTGGGAGTGAATCTTAGCATAGCAGAATTGCGAACGAAAGATTAGCAGAATTGCGAATAGAAATTTCTTAGCAGTTTCTGAGTAGCTCGAGACTTACTCTGCCACTGCGATCAGTTCAGTCAGTTTCGTTCCTGGTTTGACGTCACAAACACACCCAGCGTTCGCCCAGACACTCCCCCGTTTCTCTAGACACTCCCGCGTTTGTCCCAGAAACGGCTGCGTTTTTTCGCACACACCCATAAAACGGCCAGTTTCCACCCAGAAACACCCACTTCCTGTCAATCACACTCCGATCACCAGAACAAAGAAATTTCTTTGTTAAATCGTGAGTAAAATACCAAACTTTTTAGCAAATTTACTTGGCGCAGGCGCACTGCGAACGTTGCGCATGCGCAGTTTGCGACTAATCGCACCGATGCAAGGAAAAATAAGAACAAATAAAGAATTATTTTTTTAATTACTATTTGCCAGCGTTTTTTATTTCCTTTTTTGTGTTTTCTTTCAAAAGGGTTGAGTATTCCCTGTATAATAGAAAGCAGCAGGCAAATAGATATTTAATTATTTTTAATTGGAGCCAGGTGACTTTGTTCTTTGATGCAGCACAAGACAGCACCACTGAAATGATACAAAAGAGCAGCGCCACGCCACTTTCCCGCACAGACACAGATGAGACACGTCCTCTCACTACACTCTCCATGACTGGAGTGAAGATGGCGGCAACGGACGGCTGTTTATATGGGATCCAAAACCTGGGAGAATCTGACAACGGGATGATGACGTTTTGCTTCTTTCTGGTTTCCAAGTCTGGCGGGAAAACCTGAGCCGGAATCGTAACGTGAAATTCGGGGGGGTTCGGTTCTCAGGGAACGGAACCTGCTCATCTCTAATTAGAACTAATTGTAAACCAATAATACAAATAGTAAAATTGCATGACAATACAATAGTCTGCAAAAAAAAAAAAAAAGTGCTTAAAACTACATTTTCATTTGTGAATCACATCAGTATTTCCCAGCAATAGTCCAAGCAATGACAACTAGATAATGTACTTGTCACTCTCCAAGCGGGAAACCACTGGTACTCTGTAAGGTCAGCGCACACTATTCTGCATTTGTCAATATTAAGTTGTTATTGCCTACAAATTCAAAAGCGCACTCTTCATGGATCACTAACATTTTTAGATATACTGTAAGCAAAGTGCTACATTGATAAAGCAATCATTGCCTCTGTCATTTAAGCTACCAGGCATTTACATAACCCAGCTGTTTGTGATTACCGACTCAGGACTCTGGCAATTATGTTTTCAATTTAGTGCATTGGTATTGCATGATAAATTCTGCCCACCGTTTCTTTTTACAGTTAAATATAGCAATTTAATGTTACCTAGACAGTATACAGTATATTGTAATTAATGCTTGTTGAATACATGCTTATCACTTATGGGTGAAATCAATTAGAAGACAGCTGCATATACAGTATAATAGTTTTAGTAGAGATGTGCACCGACACCCGTGTTTTGGTTCTAATTTGTTGTTGGGTATTGGTTTTGCTAAAGCCGCCCTCATGTCTTTTGGTTTTAGATCTGTATTTATTTATTTATTTTAAATTGATCAAAAACATCTTTTCCAGTCATTTCTATAATATTGTTTTCACTAATATTGGCCAAAGGCTGCAGCGATCTGGCTGGTTACTAAGCAACAGAGCAGTGGCACAAACACACGGCAGTTTATAGCACATCTATAAAACATTGCAACACAGTAGTAGCCAAAAAGAAAAGTTTTGCACTAGGGAAATGTCCTTGGGCCTTCTCACCCACCCTTATGTTGGTTATTAAAAAGCACATGCACAGTTTAGCAAACCAAGCACTTCAACGACAAGGACTGCACTTTTGTAAATGAAGTGCTTGGTTTTTTGGGCCCCCACAAACCAATTTTTTGAAAGGACTACCTTGGATCACTAATGCGGAGGCTGATGATGAGGATGTTGGTGGTAGATATATCATGGGCTGGTCCAAACTGGTGGTAGCTGATACTGGACTGCTTGTTATTTTTTTTATTTTTTACAAATTATTATAATTTTGTAAAATACAATTCATGAACTCCCCACAAATGACGTAGCATGGAGGAGGTGGTTATATGGTTAATGTCCCTACCTCTACTAACTTTGGCCTCATAAATGGAGCAGATATCTTCACAAACAGTGCCAGGATTTGGGTAAAAAAAAAAAACCAAGCACAAGAGGTGGCTTTTTTTGGTCTTATGACCAGGAATCATAATGATTTTCTTTTTATCCCATACATGAAATGTTGTCACAGGTGGCTGCCTTACACAAACAACATCCTCATCCTCATCATCATCATCATCATCATCATCAATATTCTTATTGGCATTAGACAGTACACAAAGATCCCCCCTCATCTTATTGCACTTCCACACTAATATCCTCAATTTCTATTATGTCATCATCACCATCTTTACTTGTACTGCTCATCCCCACATTTGCAGAGGGTGCATAAATGGTGGAAGCAGTCTTATATACAAGTACAGTATCAGCAATGTCGGACCTACACGTAGATATCATGGACACCCCTAGATTCTTTTCAGGGACAATGCTCAATTGAATGCACAAGTTGTACAAAAAAGCTTTTTTATCACTATTGACAAACTCACACTGCGGACTCACAGTGCTTATATTTATTAATGTAGTAGACCATGGTTCCTACTGAGCTTTACTTAACACACCCAAGTTGTACAAAAAATAATATTGCATATATTTATTAATGCAGTGGGGCACAGTCTGTCCCTGAACAAACACATTTTTTTTTACAATTATTATTTTTTATTTATTTATATTTTTTTACTATGCTTATATAATTATAGTAATGGTTGCACTCATCAGTGTGCACCAGGAGAGGGTTAATGCTGCACTGCAGACAGTGACAAAAAACACCAGTGTGCATTGTGCACTAAGGGTTAATACTACCCCTGTATTAGGAGGACCTGGTAGTGACAACAAAAAAACACCAACAGTGTGCTGTGCACTGCAGTGCTGCAGTTAAGTTACAGCACCAATGTGACATACTTAGCCAAAATGCAAATAATACTATATACTGTTCCTTCCTGCACGATATATAAAAAATATATATACAGTATATGTTTTGTTAACTGCTTACATTCATCTAACTTGGCCAGTATATTAAATTAACTAGGGATATGTGTGTGCCTATGAAACAGTTACACGTCGCTTTAATCCTTTAGCGCTTCCTCTGAAGCGCTAGTGTAAATGCTGGTTAATGCTGTCCTTAGGAGCTCTGGGCTGTGTGCAGCAGTATAAAGGACTGATATATTAATTTCTGCTCTGGCAGTCTAGTGTGTGCTCTCCCTCAGGCGGTTCTGTGTGAGATGGTGCCTTAATCACCATGGGAGGGGCTTATATTGAATTCAGAACCCGCTGGGAATATGATGTTATGCCTTGTTTTGGAATCTAAGCCTGGCAGGAAAACCCATGCCACTGCTTGGATTCCCTTGAATCTTGTAAGTTCGGGTGAGCTCCGCTTACATATCTATAATGGATGCAGTGTATGCAGAGCACACGGGCACCGGAGTCCAAAGGGCCCACACACCGCACACCCTGCACCCATATTTTCACTACTTATCCCCCGGTGTCCCTCATAAACAGCAGTAGTGCTACAGAAACCACTGGGAAAATAGTGTGGTGCCCATTTTCCCAGCATTTTTTCCTACACCCATTATAGGCAGTCCAAAGTGGGTAGTTCCAAATTACTGTATGTGCATAATGTTGCATTCATAGCACTGAATCCACCTCCCATATTACCAGTATCACATATGATCACAAAAATCCTGTCATCCCGAAAGTCCCATCCCTTTTTGAATTTTGCTAGGAACCTGAGAAATGACAATAATTTGGCCATATATACGGAAATAGAAAAATGTACTGAGCCATATGAGTAACAGTTTTGCTTCAGAAATGTAAACTTAAAATAAGTTTATGTGAATTGAAATGTAATATGTTTAATAGTAGCCTATAGGAACAGCTTGCTATGCTATAATATGCAATGACTATAAAATACAGGGACAACAAAAATCATAATGAGAAAAAAATAAGACTCTGGATTACTCTAGAACAGTGGTTCACAAACTTTTTAGAGTCAAGGTGCCCTAGAGTATCACAATTTTTTTCATGGCACCCCTAGGCCAAAAGTTTCTTATTGAGAAATTCAGAAAAAAATATATATTTAAGTAAATTGTGTTTATAGTACTGTATGTCTTCCTTAGCTTCAGTTATGTGGTTAGGGGCAGAATTCACATCTGTTTGTCCACATAATTTTATGATTGGAAGCCACAAGCACTGGTTTTGTCTATTACGTTGACTGGAAACATTTTTAATTGGTCCTGGACAACCATCCCAAGACACCCCAGGGGATTCTAGCACACAGTTTGAGAACCACTACTATTGAAGATAATGATGCAAGAATCTAGCTATAATGAAAATAAACAGAAAGGTGAAGCATATTGCTCCTAATTTACTAACCAGTGCCGTCTTAACACAAAAGATTATGTGGGCAGAGCTGATGTCTGTCTGTCCACAGTACCTACCCTACACTAGCTCTGGGTGGCTGGTAGCTGGCCCGTATGACCCCTAACAATATCCGGGTTCCAGCTCTTCTAGCTTTTTTTTGTGGTGATAGAGTCAGTTTTCTACCTTTTAACATTAGCTATATACTAATATCGTGTAGCCGTAATGGCCGCTAAACCTCGTGCACGTGCTACGCACTCCGTACGCTATTGGCGTATGAAGACCTCACACGTGGTACGCAAGTAACGTACACACACTGTGCTGGGTGTATGGAATACACACAGCGAGCGTACACACAGACAGTACTTTTATAAACTTTAAACACAGAGCCTGATTATACTGTAAGTCTTAGTATTGAGATACTGTAATGATATACCACTGGTTAACCTGGATATTTAAGCAAGCTGTTTGAGTGATTGAGATACTCAGAAACCCTCTATACTTTGCTTAGGTTCCAACACCTTTACTAACGAGATTTAGCTATGTAAAAAGGGGAAAACAGTTAACAGCTTATACACTACAGCACTAACATAAAACACCTAAACAGAATAACTGAAAATATACAATATACAACAGCGTCTTAATCCTAAACAATAACAGAGAGAGAGAGAGAGAATACATGGCAAATACAAACAGAGAATAAGTTGGTTACAGAGAATAACTTACACACGTGGGAATGACTTCGCCGGCGCAACCTGGACCAGGGCTCTAGCCTTCAGTGTGAAAACCTTGCAGAGTCTTGTGTCACCAAGCCTATTGCAAGCTATATTTATTTACTAACTCAAGACATACTACAATAGATACTGTGTGCTCTCTTTCCATTGGTTAGGGGGTGGGACATGTACTGCACCTGGGATCATTGGTTAGTTCAAGAAGTGGGGATGGCTAGGACTTGTTAGTATTCTAAATTCCTCTTTGTCTGATTATATTGAGGAAAGCTATTGTTTTGGATCTTCCAAAGAAACTCTGTCTCTGGGCTTTGTTTACCCCACCTTCAGTTGAGACAATTGACTACTCAGCACTCATTATTCTGGAGAGAAACCTGGTTCTATTCATAAACAAAGGTGTAAGCCCTCTTCATAGAATCTCAAAGCTTAGTGTAAATAAGGCTATTGTATTCAGTCTGTGGGAAAGAAATGACTGAATTCCATTCACCTACCCTGCACTTATGTGTAATTTATTCGGAATGCAATTAATCTTATTTTCTACTTCTGTGCATAACCATGAGCAGGAACTATGCGAATCCCTCCCAATTATCATAGGCACAACACCCCTTCAATACCCCACAGCTGGACACCATACACTACCCTCCAACCTTTGTCTGAGCCCTCCCAGCATGCAAAGAGGAATCTCTCTGTCCCAGAACCAGTTACACTAATCATACTTACAGATATTATTAAAGGGAATATTACCTATAAAATACATTATTTGGATTAAATATGTAACGATCGAGTCGCCCACCAGACGCACACAAACTCTACTGTAAATGCACATACCACGCGCCTGAGCGCACGACCGTGGAGGCGCCGTCACGCAACTGCTAATATGCGCACGCACGGGAGAGAATGTGCACGTGCAGCGGGCAAGCGCATGGGATTAGTACAAGGCATCATAGGTCGCTATATTGTTCGACTTTGACAGTCCACCCTTTGGCAGTCACCAATAACTGCCACTTCCTAAACAATTCAAACAGAAAAATATATGTCATCATGTAAATACCTTTTTATGATTGGGTAAAAGGAGGAGAGGAGAAGGTGGGAAAGATATGACCTAGTGAGATAGTAAAGCATGTGAGTATGAATCCATGTCTGAGGGGTCATGTATCATCGTGCCGTACGTGTTCTAAATCAAGCTTCGAGGTATTGCGAAGTATACATTTGAATCCTTCTTATCCCGTATCAAGGGTCTGTGGATGGGCTGTCAAACTCTACCGAGCTCTTTTTGGCTTTTGGTTGCAACAAATGGGGGAGCACATTTAGTTGATGATACATGAAGGGGGGGAACATGTGAATGCTACTATGTGAGAATCACCTGTCGACTATGTGAGATACTACCTGGAGGTTGTAGAGATGAAGATAAGAAACAATCGTTATAAATGCAGTCGTAAACTATGTGAGTTTAAATAAACAGTCGCCGATTGAGGTCTTGTCTGATGTCTTGTCTGATGTACATGTTGTCTGATGTCTCTCGGTGCTTTTGCTATAAATAGCGAGCAAAAGCTGTTCCATTGTCCATAAAATTACAGTCTCTAAAGTATTGGGCTTTCGTAAAAAGTTAAAGTCACTAGGAATATTGGGGGTCTGTGGCATAGTTCATCAATGGTCTGTGTAAAAGAGGTTGTCAAATTCTTCTTCCAAGCGGATGTCTTTGTACCTTGGAGGAAAACAAAGGAGAAACGTGTGAAAGAAACGGACCGTGGAATCACATTTTCATCACAACATTGTCTCTATCGTTGGGTCATAAATCAAATTAGTTGTTGTTATTACAGTGTCCTCGCTCCTCAGACTCATCACTCTAGTACTACCTTTACACTTCGTTAAAGCCCGAACGCATCTAAATATCAGGCCAAACAATATGACGACTCCCAGAATACACAAGAGAAATTTCCCTACATCCATTATAATACCTTGGGCCCATTCTCCTAAACCAGAGAACCAATTTCGTGGGTTCAACCATGACACCCAACTGGTCAGCTCATTACCTACAGCAGCGAGTGTGAGATTGTGTTTCCTTCGGAACTCCCACTTCAATTGCAAAATGTCATCCATCTTTTGGTCTATGACCTCGGCCGGGTCCTCAGTGCTGTTTGTAATATACGTGCAGCACTTTACACCATATTGAGTTGCTAGGGTAACACAATACCCGCCTGTCACTGCTGTGAGATAATTGAGAATCATCCTATGCTGAACCAGCTCTGTTTTGTAGGCTTGTAACTCTTTATCAGTGTACCTGAACGTGTCGTCATACATTTCGGTGATATTGTCTAATAAATTTGCTAGCGCAGATATATATCTATAATTTATCACTCCTCTGGCGGTACGAGTGATCTCTAACGCGAGTAGGACTTGAATCCCGGTGGATTCATGGATCAGATCAGAGGCCGGATGCTCTGTCCTCTCAATCAGGTGCCTTTTAACGACGTGTTCGTAATGGGTGTGAGTATAAGGAGCTTGGGCACCGCGGTGAATGTCTTTCATTTTGATATGGGATACAGTCATTACTTCAGGCAGTACTTTTCCAATGTAACACAATCCCTCTGAGTTTGGGGCAAGGAACCTATACGCCTTTCTCCCACATATGAAATATGAATCATCGGGGAGAACATATGGGACGGAGTATGACATTACCATGGTACAAATTTTCCATGTGAAATCTCCTAACCCTAATTCTCCCATCTGTCTAGTACACGTATCTGGTTGTACGATATGTGCACAGTATCCTGGTGATACTTCTCCAACTCGCATGGTCCTACTTCCTAGAGTGTACCTATACCGGAAATATCTTCCACTGTTAGCTATCTGGCGTATAAGCTCTGTGTCTGTGGGCATTCTATCGGCTCTATATGAAAATGTCATGGTTTGATTACTCCATGACACTTCCCAATTTCCCGGCTTTCGGGGATTGGAAATGTTAAAGCATACTAAGGACTTATCCACATGATACTGGTGGAGCTTCAAACTAGGAGGACTAGAGATATTAAACCTCTTGTCCACCGGCCTCCCACCACTTAACTCAAGTACCTCTCCTACAGTTAACGGGAATGGTACTAGTCCTGATTTGCTATGACCTTGAGGTACTTGAGAGCATACCCAACAGTCTGTCTGGTTTAACACTTTACCCACTAAGGAGTGATAGTCACTCAATGGATGCCGGTCCATGTGGACATTAAAACTGGACTGACATTTCTTGATGCACCCATCCTCAACTATATTGTCACAATGCCTACAGATGCAGTTCTCTTCAGCTAACAATCCTTCACAATGTCTATTAATAACATAGCTACTGGATCGTTTTCTGATACTCGCCTTTACTCGGTGATTGTGTTGCTCTTGGAAATCTACGCCTCCATCCTGGTCATCAGATTCCATTCTAGATCCTTTCTCGACCTCACTGGAACTCTCACCGAAACAGACTGCTCTGGTCAACATCAGGGTCAATAAGAAAACACGGACTGCAGTCTCTTGGGGCGAGTCCATCTTACAGGAGGAGAAAGAGAAATTTGTAATGGGGGTACAGAAAATAATTGAGGGGAAAGAAAAAGGTTACGATGTCTTCTAGTCTTGTTGTTCTTCTTGCTCTGTCGTCATCTCAAAGGTGCTGTCTCTCAGTCTTCCAAACGAACATTCCGGTGATGCAATATTCTTTCCGACTCAGCGATCTTTCTGTAAGGAGCAAAAAATCTTGCATTACCATTTGTCTAACTGATGTGTGACATACCATCTGTAAAGCATGAAAACATGAGAAAAAAGAGAAAAACAAACAAACGAGAGAGAGAACAATTCATATATATGTTACATAAAACAACAAACAAAAAGAAAAACATTGTCAGATCTTCCGTTCACCATCAGGCTGTCACACCAACACATCCATTGGTATCTTTGCGCAGTCTCCCCCACCAGTATTTCCACACTTCACCCTTTTGTGCCTGGCCAGGACACACCGATGTCGGTAGGTCACACTGGGATTAGGTAGATTTCTGCAAAGACCAAGTAGCTATGTGATGTTTGAGTTCTGCCGATGAACGTCAGAGATGGGAAAAAAGAAACATTTACAGATAAATTACAAAGTTTACCCGGCCGTCCCTGTGTCTTCAAGGAATGACCTCCCAATTTCATTGACTGTAACCTCAGGCTTACTATCAGTCCTAATGATCAACTTTCCTGACTGCATATTACAGGTGCGGCCCAAACTTCTTCCTAGGTGATTCCTGATTACAATTTTGTGTGTCATAATTCTGCTCATGTTTTTGTCTAGGGGGTTGATATACCTTTTGTGGATCTTTAAACCTACAACTTCGTGCAAAATGACCTTCCTTCTGGCAATTATAACATCTTATCACCTTTGACTTACCCACAGGGATCAGAGGCTTCTTACCTCCCTGTGCTTCCCTGTTTCTTTGGATATCATGGTCATGTCGTTGTCTAGGGGGTTGATATGACTTTTGTATATTTCTTGATCTACAATCTCTTGCAAAATGTCCCTCTTTGTGACAATGATAACAAACTATCGTGATATATAACACCGTACGTACCTGTGGACACGACCTCACCTGACCCTCCGTTAGGGGGGTTCGACTACTGCCTTTACCGATTTGGTCGCGTCCACCTGGATGTCTTGTATGATGGCTGCTGGAAAAGGTGCCGACCTCGTGCTGGGCTCACTTTCTTGCTTGTAATCCTGAGGGAAGTTTAACATGGAGTGCAACTTGCACGGGTTAACAGTTGTACATTTAACAGTTTTACTTTTATCATTGTTACATTTACTACTACCATAATTATTAATACAGTTGCTAAGTGCATTTTTATCATACATCAGTGTGCCATTCTCTGTAACCACTTTCTCTCCCGTTGCCATATTTTTCTTACCAGAGTGAGAGTCAGCTGTATAAGCTAATTCTCCTTGTATTTCACTTTCCCGTTGCCATAACTGTAAACAGCCATAATGTCTAATCCTCTGCTTTGCAGACTTTATTAGACCTATTCTTTTTCTTAGATTCTGCAATACCTCAGGATTCAAACTGCCCACCCGGGGAAACTGTTCCCCATCATTCTCAGTCATTCGTTCCCATTCTTTGCATAATACCTGTGTGTGTGATCCGTATTTCTCACACATTATATACCGTGCTGACCCTTTGGGCCAACAAATACCAACGTGAACCCTTGTTGGACGTCCCTTCTTTGAGCAACTGGCCCCAATTGTTTGCAGATATTGCTGTAGCAAATTCTTACAAAACAAACCAAGTTCCCCTCGGTAAGGCGACGGTGAAAGTTCAACTAGTGCCTTCACTCACTTACGCCCCAATTGGCCAATACGAGTTCCAGCAATGTGCCCACCACTGGACGTACCCAATTTGCGGGATCTTTTTTTTCTTGTAACCTCTATTTACTGGGGCGTGCGGGAGTATGCTACCCTCCCCAGTAAGTATTGGTTGTTGGAGATTTCCTGAGTGAACAGCGAAACTCCCTTAAAATAACAAAAACCAACACAAATCACGTTAAAATGTACAAATAGCGTTTATGATCCCACAATAAATTTTTAATGGGTATCAAGGTAACAAACTAATGCACACAATTACATGCGGTACAGTCGCACTTCGTATAAATAACTATTATTTATACGCCTTACGACCTGCGGAATCGTTTGTTTAGGCTGTGAAACCTTCAGCCGGAGCTCAACTTGTGTCTATATGGGTACTATGCAAACCCCCTGGGCTGCGCTTCAACCTTCGCAATTCTTTTTTTGTTTGCGAATACTACTTGCTCCTTTACCTTATATAATGTTAACGTGGGCAAGCCAGTCCCACGCCACCAAGTGTCCACTCACCTGATGTGGTCTCCGACGGGATCACGATTTCTGGGTTCACAAAAGAATACCTTTATTTCCACACTCACTCCTGTTCATTCATATACACTCTAATCTTTCTGTACATAAATTCCTTTCATACAGGCAGTAGTCCAATTCCTGGGTTTTGCAATAGAAAAAGGTTCTCTTTAAACTAAACTTTTTGGCAACTGAACAAACTTGTGCTATTGTCAGGTGGCTATTATACCACCCACACTAAAACAATGTTATCATGTGATCTGAGTTTCAGTGGGCGTATCCGTACGCAAGTTGCGTAATGTACGCCACGTGTGTACGCCTTTGCGTACGCTAGTCCCGCCCTTTGTTAGAGACACGTGTACGCAGGCCAGATATGTCCACAGAAACACAACTAACACGTTTATATCAATGTAAATGATCTTTAACTGTAATCATTTACTGAACACCACACAGAACTTCCTTGTATCTTAGGCAAGCCGTGTGCGTGTTTTACAAATTACTCCCTTACGTGTTAATTTTACTTTTAACTACCAATAGCAACAAATCTTTCTCAGCACGTTATCAATGATAAATGGCAAACAGGAAGGCGAGATGTGAAAATTACACAGGTGAAAATGCAATTCTAAATTAATCTAATAACATACATTGCTGTAAGCACGCACATATAGATATTACATCTATGAGACCCTATTCAGTGCTTCTAATTTGCATATGAATGTGCTTTTTAACTATCTGTGAAGGCGATTTCTTTCACTGCTGGGAGAAAAAACAAAACAAAACCCAGTTACACAGGTTCATTTGCATTTCAATGGCCCATCTCACAAGTAGCAGAGTTAAACAGGCTCTTGAAGGGAGAAAAAGGAAAGAAAAAAAACCAACAACTTTGTTTTATTTCTGTGTGTCGTTCAAATATTTATTTTATTATTAACTTTCATTAATCCCCATCTGAACTATTTATAATTGATTTATGATATGGATTAGATAAATGCATTAAAAAACTCATTAAATGATGATTTCTTTTTGACAATGGATGGCTGATTATTTCCCGAGTCAACTGAAAATCAGTCATTCCGGAAAAATTTTTTGACCTTCCCAAAATGGCCGCTGCTCCTCCCCCTTCCACATCCAAGAGGGCCACACAAAATGGAGGACAGACCATGCGGCCTCCCTTGTCACAAAGAAAATCATCATGCCAGCCCCTAAAGTTATTTTAGGCCTGAGTTTAAAAATAAAACTATCAAGCTATGCAGAGCGATTAAAAATACTTTTAAACCTATTTAAACAGACAAGCAATCCAATCTGCATGTGCAGTTGGCATCAAATAGAAATTAAAACCAGATTTAAAAAGACAATAGCTTAATGTTCTTACCTTCTTCGGTTCCGGATTCCACCAGCACTCCTACAACGTAGCGATGCAGACGCTTAACTAGTCAGCACTACCGTATCCCCAACCACCAACACGGATACCAAGGGATACTACCTTCCCCCTTTGCTGACAGATAAAGTCTGCTTGTGTTCGCTAGTGCGGATATGTGGAGGAAGGACGAGGCCCCAATTGATAGAGTCAGTTTTCTACCTTTTAACATTAGCTATATACTAATACCGTGTAGCCGGAATGGCCGCTAAACCTCGTGCACGTGCTACGCACTCCGTACGCTATTTGCGTATGAAGACCTCACATGTGGTACGCAAGTAACGTACACACACTGCGCTGGGTGTATGGAATACACACAGCGAGTGTACACACAGACAGTACTTTTATAAACTTTAAACACAGAGCCTGATTATACTGTAAGTCTTGGTATTGAGATACTGTAATGATATACCACTGGTTAACCTGGATATTTAAGCAAGCTGTTTGAGTGATTGAGATACTCAGAAACCCTCTATACTAGCTAGAGAAACACAGACACTTTGCTTAGGTTCCAACACCTTTACTAACGAGATTTAGCTATGTAAAAAGGGGAAAACAGTTAACAGCTTATACACTACAGCACTAACATAAAACACCTAAACAGAATAACTGAAAATATACAATATACAACAGCGTCTTAATCCTAAACAATAACAGAGAGAGAGAGAGAGAGAGAGAGAGAGAGAGAGAGAGAGAGAGAATACATGGCAAATACAAACAGAGAATAAGTTGGTTACAGAGAATAACTTACACACGTGGGAATGACTTCGCCGGCGCAACCTGGACCAGGGCTCTAGCCTTCAGTGTGAAAACCTTGCAGAGTCTTGTGTCAACAAGCCTATTGCAAGCTATATTTATTTACTAACTCAAGACATACTACAATAGATACTGTGTGCTCTCTTTCCATTGGTTAGGGGGTGGGACATGTACTGCACCTGGGATCATTGGTTAGTTCAAGAAGTGGGCGATGGCTAGGACTTGTTAGTATTCTAAATTCCTCTTTGTCTGATTATATTGAGGAAAGCTACTGTTTTGGATCTTACAAACAAACTCTGTCTCTGGGCTTTGTTTACCCCACCTTCAGTTGAGACAATTGACTACTCAGCACTCATTATTCTGGAGAGAAACCTGGTTCTATTCATAAACAAAGGTGTAAGCCCTCTTCATAGAATATCAAAGCTTAGTGTAAATAAGGCTATTGTATTCAGTCTGTGGGAAAGAAATGACTGAATTCCATTCACCTACCCTGCACTTATGTGTAATTTATTCGGAATGCAATTAATCTTATTTTCTACTTCTGTGCATAACCATGAGCAGGAACTATGCGAATCCCTCCCAATTATCATAGGCACAACACCCCTTCAATACCCCACAGCTGGACACCATACACTACCCTCCAACCTTTGTCTGAGCCCTCCCAGCATGCAAAGAAGAATCTCTCTGTCCCTGAACCAGTTACACTAATCATACTTACAGATATTATTAAAGGGAATATTACCTATAAAATACATTATTTGGATTAAATATGTAACGATCGAGTCGCCCACCAGACGCACACAAACTCTACCGTAAATGCACATACTGAGCGCACGACCGTGGAGGCGCCATCACGCAACTGCGAATATGCGCACGCACGGGAGAGAATGTGCACGTGGGGTTAGTACAAGGCATCATAGGTCGCTATATTTTTCGACTTTGACAGTGGCAAGTCCAGTGTACGTTGTGAAATCATGAAAATTGGATGCTGAATTGCATTGCTGAAGAAACATTCAGCTGCAAAGTGGAACAGGCAGGCAATGGGCAGCAGATAACAAAAAAGAAGGTACTGTAAGTAAGAGGGATCTGGAGAACACTGAGTGTCTTAGTTGTGGAAACACAGGGGACAAGAGCTGGAAAAACACAGGAAAGGCAAAGTGTAGGACAGGGCCACCATTGGGGCGTAATGGTAATGGTGTATGGGGATCTGAAGCTCGTTGATGACCCTGGTTGTGAACTGCGTCTTATTCCCCGGCGGTCTGCCACCTGGCAAAGCAGGGGTTGCTCCCATAGCTACCGCTTCATAAAATAACTACATTTGCTAAATGTCAGAAAATACATCAGGATACACTTTGTTTATCAGGGATAATGAAACAGCACTATGTGTAGCCTTAGTGCCTTCAGAACCTTCAGAACAGAAGCTAATAGAATGGCTGACAAGAGCTAGACTCTGTGAATCAATGTCATTTTGTCCATCTCAGTTGTCGATTGGAAGCAGAAATATCCTACTGAATTTCCTAAAATTAAAAAGATTTAGATTGCCTAAATCACACCACTTCACAGAATAAGCAACATATTACATATACCCCTTTGACTGTTTTAGTATCTGTTGGTCTTTGTATAGTAACACACATGTGGGGATAACTGTATGTCTATTCAATTTCCAAGCCAAACTTGAGAACACAAAAGCAGAGCATTATTACCTTGAATTTAATATTATAAAATATTCACAATGCATAAGGAATGAAAATAAAATAAAATAAAATATGATGACATGCAAAAATATATGGTTCCGGTATGAATGGTCGACCATGTTATGGTCGACAGTCATTAGGTCGACCACTATTGGTCGACATTGACATGGTCGACATGGACACATGGTCGACACATGAAAATGGTCAACACATGAAAAGGTCGACATGAGTTTTTTTACTTTTTTGGTGTTGTTTTTTGCGTAAAGTGACTGGGAACCCCAATTAGTGCACCGCGTCCCCTCGCATGGCTCGCTTCGCTCGCCATGCTTCGGGCATGGTGCCTTCGCTTCGCTCGGCACAGATTACCGTTCCAATCGTAGTCCACGTGGATCGTAAAGTATGGAAAAGTTTCCCAAAAGAAAAAAAAGTTAAAAAACTCATGTCGACCTTTTCATGTGTCGACCTTTCACGTGGCGACCATTTTCATGTGTCGACCATGTGTCCATGTCGACCATGTCAATGTCAACCAATAGTGGTCGACCTAATGACTGTCGACCATAACATGGTCGACCATGTGAACGGATACCAAAATATATATACCACATACCCCAGGCACCGCAGGTGGTTGAGTGCCGTGCATTAAAGCCTGTTGTTTATGTAAAATTTTGTGGTCACACTTTCTCTTGCATCCTATTTTTCCATATGTAAGTACATTTTGGTTAGATCTAATAGAAGATTGAGCAATACTTTTAGTAAATGGGCAACTTATTGATAAAAGTTATTTACACACTCAAAAGGGTATAAAGATGGATCTTATGTTTACCTTTGTATCAAAGGATCAGAAGTATGAATTATGTGAATTATTATAAATTATTTTGTCTTACTGCAAACGTTAGCTATACTCTATGTATTGTGATATTAGAAAGTAATAAAGATAAGACCAAACTATAAATCTGTAATGTGGAATCTTGAAGAATCAAATTAAATGTGTGCTATAAAATTCTATATTGCCTGAAGAGTATTCCCTGTGAATAAACTGAAGAGTTATGCTCTGGCATTTAAAAAGAAACCCTTTTCCACCAGTTCCTGATACCTTAGCTGACACAGCTAAATACTGATTTAAAGATCTATAAGAGCAATAATTCACATTGATTGTGGACAGATCTTAACAGATCATGTGAGCTTTGAAACAATCCATATTGTAGCGAATCCCATGGTTTTACTTTTGACAATAATTCCAGTGAATATAACTTTTAACAAGAGTCTGGAAAACAGATTTTTAAACCTTTATAGACGTGTCCTAGTAGTACAGGTGTCCTTGTTCTTGTCGTGTTTGACCTTGAAGAGACACACTGCTGGTATAAGGACATCATGGAGAAGTGAGGTAATGGAAATGAGAATGATACATTTCACATGTCCATTGAGCTGCCATCAGAAATTATGGGGCCCTGGACTAATAAAATAGGCAGGGCCCTGACCCCATGCAGCAATAGCCCAACTCATAATATGCTATGCAGCACAGCCTCAGGGCTGGCAGCACAAAACACTGTAGACGGGAGCTAAACACTAACAGACAATTAAATTTCCCCCAATATGTCCTTTCTCCTCCACCCCCATTTACAACACCCATTTAACCCCAGCAACTCATTTACTAATCCAGCCAGCACCCATTAACCCCTTTAGCATCCATTAACGTCTTCCACACAACAGCCATACCCCTCAAGAAACCATGAACCAATTTCCCTAACACAAAGCTTGTGACTGACGGTCTCTGGAGGACCCGAATGCAAGAGAGGACTGGAGGAGAGGGAAGGGGGGACCACAGCATTGCCTGTACAGCTCTAAGCAGGCATGCTGACTGATGTCAATGACAGCTGTAGCTCCACCTACCCACCTACCATGGTCACCCATTCTGTCTCTTCCCGGGACTCCAGACCCAGCAGTCCCCGTCCCCCCCCATTTGGTAGATTCAATTACATGTGTTGCAAGAGCCCATGTTCTAATGCGATATACCTGTAATGTGCAATGAGCACTTCATATGGTGGCCTAGCATCATGCATTTTTCTAAACATCCCTGTGAGGATGCGTGGTAAAGTACACAATGTAGGGCTGATGTATTGGCAATGTAGTGTGCTGTTGCCAGCCAGTGGCGTAACGCCAGGAGGAAAAAGAAGCATTTGCCTCCAGGTGCTGTGTCAGAATGGCTGCCAGCAGGCTCATTGAGACAGGTGAGAGGGCAGAACAGAAACCCAGTGGATTGTTAGTTTGGCCAGTGTGCTGCCTGTAGCATTAGAGGCAGCACACAGGCATTTATGCCGGCTGCACACAGTGTGCACCTATGCACCACTCCCACCTCCTGCAGCTCCTCAACAAGGAACAGTACATCTTATTAAGAGAAACAGGATGGTGAGAGGTTAATGGGGAGCATTAGTGGAGGAGACATTGGAGGTCATTCAGATCTGATCACTGGGCTGCGTTTTTTGCTGTCCTGCGATCAGATAGTCATCGCCTACAGGGGGAGTGTATTTTTGCTGTGCAAGTGTGCAAATGCATGTGTAGCTGAGCTGCTAAAAATCTGTTTGTGCAGTCTTTGCGCTGCCCAGGACTTACTCTTCCAGTGCGATTGAATCCTGCTGATCGGGGCCGGAGCTGGCGTCAGACACCCTCCCTGAGCAAAACGCTTGAGCCCGCCTGCGTTTTTCCGGACACTCCCTGAAAACATTCAGTTGCCACCCACAAACGGCCTCTTCCTGTCAGTTACAAAATATATATATGAAAGTGCTATGCTGGATGTGTGTGTCAGTTAATTGTGCCCAATTAAGATATTCTACCTCTTGATATAGACTGCTGCTTTCAGATTTTTGGGGTGCTGAACCCCAATGGGATTTGTACAATTAAACAAGTTTGAAAGCGCTGTTTCAATATCAAAGGGTTTTTGTTTATTTTCCAAAAAATTTATATCAAGCATAAATAAACACAATAATATATAATCACATATACTCATTAATAGCAATTCTTATAAAACTCTTGTAGGAGTCATAAATGAAAACACATGGACATAATAGCACCATATAAAGCAGAATAATTCCTTTGATAATAATTGCTTTAGCACAGTTGCAAATAATAGGTATTGTCTCAATTTCTAGTGAATGGATACAATATATTTCAAGTGAGCCAAACGTATCCACATTATGTGGGTGTGGTATAAAAGATAGATAGTGTCTAGTTAGACAGTCAATAGATAGACACAACATGTTAGACAGACATTAGGTCGACAGGGTCAAAATGTCGACAGGGTCAAAGGGCCGACATGAAAAAGGTACACAGTACAAAAGGTCGACAGATTCAAAAGGTAGACAGTACAAAAGGTCGACACGAAAAAGGTAGACACCATGTTTTTTGTATTTTTGTGGTTTGTGTGGATAGTTTTGTCATCTGGGACCCCCAATTGTAAAAAGGTGGGGCTCGCTTCGCTCGCTGCGCTCGCCACAAGGTTTATAACCAACTCTATGCCGACATGAATAGAGAAGGTATGAAATAGTCCAAAAACATGTTACATTTAAAAAAAAATTGTCTATCTTTTTTATGTCAACCAATTTCATGTCGATCTTTTGTACTGTCTACCTTTTTCATGTCGACCTTTTGACCCTGTTGACAGGCCCGGCGCTACCCACTCAGCGAAGGGATGCAGTGCAGGGAGGCGCTGGGACGGAGAGGCGCTCCCCCTACTCTGTATCCCTTCCCTGCTGCTGCGCCGTCCTGTCCCCCCTGCTGTTGCTGTCAGCTGCTGTGCCTGTCATTGTATGACAGGCACAGCACTGACAGCATAAAAAGCCCACTCCCCTCACCTGTGTGACAGCGGCCTGTGTACGGATCAGAGGGGTGGGGGTGGGCGGAGCTACACGGAACATAAGGGGGCGGAGCCATCTTACTGATGTAGAAGATATAACAAATAAAGACATACTGTAGGGCCTGATTCCAATTTGCACTTAATTAACGCAGTTGAGCGACTATTGTCCAGCTATGAATGTGCTGCGATTGCACTGCACATGCGCCAAGATACTTTTGTGCCGCTCTCACTGGACTATGAGGAGTTATCTGTGGAGAGATTGACAGGAAGGGCGGTGGTAACGGGGAGTGACGGTGTGCCATGGCCATTTTCAGGACGGTTCTCAGCCTGAATCTGCAATCTCGTACACAGATAACATGGCACCAGCATCGCAGCTCCCGTGGCCATTCTGCAAGAACATAGACTCACTCAGGCCATCGATGTTCCCTGAATCTGCACCGATGCTGCAAACGTGTACGCAGTTGCTGAGAGTTTGCAGTGGCTATGGTGGGTGTCTGCTTCACTTGAGTTATTTAGCAAGTCCATAGCCTGAAAAATAGAATCTGCGGTTGCATTGCGTACAAATCAGAATCATTTCCTTAGTAAACCTGTAACTGAGTGACCAAGTGATGTTTTTTTATATTTGTAATGGGTATAAGGGATGGGCACAGTGTTGCTGTTCTCCTAGGTGGGGACAGAACCCAGTGGGAGCTGCTCCAGGGTGAGGGTGGGGGTATACAGCAGGAAGGGGTGGGAGGCATGTAGAAGGGTGGGCCATTATCAGCTAAAAGGATCATCAACTGCATACTGCTAATCTACAGTAACAATATTCCAATGGGAGTTATGAGGCTCATGGCAGCGCTGCTGCTGTATTAAGCCCTTGGGGACCTGTAGCATGTAAGACCGAAGGGCCCCCATTCCTCCGGTCCTCCCCCTCTTGTCAGCACCCCCCCTTACTCCCCCCTGGCTGTGCCTGCTGTGTGCCTTTTCTCTACAGCAACAGGTCCTACTTATACTCCTGCAGCAGGGCCAGAATCCAGAGCCTCCTTTTGGGCAATGCCGAAACCGATTCTTCTCATTTCCATCCACTGCCACCAGCTGCAGCTCTCCCATTTGCAGCGCTTGTTGCCATGCTGCTGCTGGGAGAGCTGCCGCTGACTGGCTTGTGGTGGCAGCTGCAGACAAGCAGAATCATCCCCGATTAGAAATGCCAATGCTGGGGCAAAACAGCTCTACAACGGAGGGGGGTCCCTGAGAGTATCCAGCCTGCCTTGATTAAGGGATTGCTCAGTGCAGTAGCGTGCTCCGGGCTGTGGCCACTTGCCTCCCTGTTCCCTCCCTCAGTGGCAAACCCAGGATTTAGAAATGCAGTCCACAATCTCCCACTTTGTACGGGAGTCTGGGGGAGCAGTAGAAGGACCTAATAACGACCCTGGAAATTAATGTAAACGTTGTTTTTTTTATTAACTGGCAACTGTATGGAATACAGCATTAATGTTTAACACTATAGATGGTCTATAGACTGTATCAAACATTTAAATAATATAAATAAGTGGTCAGGAAAAGGTTAAACAAACCATAATAAATAAATACACAAAAATAATAGAACCAGTACTGCACTTTCTAAGCACACATTCTCCCACCTCATGGTAAGGCTCCTGACTCTTCTTCCTGGTAGTTATTCTCTGGTCCAGTGCACTGATTGAGGACTCATACAGCAAACTTGGTAGAAGAAATTGCTACCACTCAGCATGTGCAACAGCTCTGCTCTGCCTCTTAACCTGCAGGATGTGGTGGCAGCTCTAAGGATCGTTATATATACCATTACTATTGTCATAATTTGAGGCACTTGCCAAGAGGAGGGGGTTTCTGGGCCTATGTCCCTACTTAATCTGGCTCTGGGGTTTCCAGGCCTTATTGACATTTTTTTTAAACAAATATGTCACAGAAGAGACTTGATATGTCCATGGATTCTGTATACCAGACTCTGTTGGTAGCAGCATTCATGGACAGTTGTGACATTTTTCCCCCCCAATCCCCAGCAATTTGGAATTTAGCTCTTTTTCAAATATGACGGATTAATCAATGGATTTATTAACTGCTAAGGTTGGCTAGCAAAGGAGTAAAATCAAAGGATATTTGGATAGCTGGATATTGATAATGTGGGTAGGAAGAAGGATCCTGTTTACACGCAGTTCTTCCACCATAAATCAGATGTGTGAGGAATGATGGTTTATTGAATAAACCTTGTGCAAGATCTTTTATTGCCATGATAATGGAGGATTCACAACCTGTTTGCAAATAAGCAACCATCCTTCCAGGTGGAGCAAGATCTCATGTCTTCTTCTTACACTTGCTCAAATTATTCTGCCAATGGAGGGGGTGGGGGGCAAAACGGTATGGTACAGTATAGTAGAGCTATAGTAGCCCGTCCCTCAAAGTGTCGCCTCACAACTGATCCATTTTTTAATTGTGTGAAAAACAGCAATCACTTGAGTCGGAACGGGGAGAGGGTGGGGCTCGGAGGGAGCACATGCCTCCGTGTAAGAGTTGTGGGAGATGTTTTGTGAGACTGTGGGGGATATCCTATTAGCCCCGGTAATTTACCAGGGCTAATTGTCCTGCCGGGGGCTATCTAATTAGACCCGATAAGCCAGCACAAGGCGCGGCTTATCATGGATTTTGTTTCACCTGCCTCAGCAGGCGAAACCAAATCGCCGGAAACAGCCCTGTTTTCATGCGAAAACAGTGCAGTTTCTACCGAAAACACAAAGGTTTCACTGAACCTGTGTGTTTTTGTAAGAAAGGGCATTTTTTTTACAGGAGATCAATCAGGTTAGCCAGTAAAAAAAAATTGGTGGAACATCGGGAAAAATCACGAAAAACATACGTTTTTCGCACTCGATCTACAGTATTACCTGGGCTAATAGGATATTATTGGGTGACTCCTGTGGAAGAGGGGCGGAGTGATACAGCTTTGTGTAATTAACCAACCTGTCAGAAAAAGAAGAGGGGCAAGGTGAGACACAAAGGGAGATCAGTGGTGACTTCATTCAAGGAGGAGGAGAGATAGCAGCGTTGGGTAGCAGCAGGGAGACACAGACAAGCCCCACTTAAGTAACAGTGCTGAAAGTTGTTTAGTGAATATTGGAGAAGTTCTCGGCTGCTGCTACTAAAGGGGGATAGAGGTTGCAGTCTCTAGTCCTTTGCTGTTATCAGCCCCTCTTGTCACTGGAGTCCATTCTCCTACTGAGCTGTGAGGGAGCACAGGACTGCAGATTGTAGCAGCAGCATCAGCAGTGACTGACAGGAACCAGGTCTACTGCTGATTTATCAATAAAAGGTAACCCTCTGCTCAGCCCTACACCAGGGTCCAGCTGAGGATCTGCAAAACTAAAGGTGAACAGTTATATTAACTCCTAATTCACCAGAGTTGAATTCACCTCTCTCACTTGCTCACTTGGAAGCTCACTTGCTGTAATCAAACAAATTGCCCCTGAACCACTGGACACCGAAGGTGGGCCTTACAATAGCTAGACCATTTCTGTATTCTATCTACTGTAAGCAAAACATTTCTTTTTCATCCAGTAAATAATATATCAGGGTGTCTTGTTGTTTAAATGCAGAACAGGAAAATTGGAGAACATATTTATTGTAGGATCCAAATAATCTGTCCACCAACTGAAAACGGTGGTTACAAGAGAGTTAATGGTGCGAGTGTTCCATTGACAGAGGATTCTACAATAAACATCATTTTGGTAAGGTACCTGCTAATTTTAAGGAGTCAGCACAACACAATATGTTTTCTTGTACTGTATTTTACATTTGGAACTCTATTCCTCACACTATCAGATTCTCCTCCACTCTAAAAAACTTCAAATTGGCTGGCAAGACCCATCTATTTACCAAAGCCTTTCAGCTCTCATCCCAGGGGCAAAATAAGACTTGCCCTTAAGTATCAAAGTTGTGGGGGCCCATCCAATAAAATGCTCCCTCCTCTCAATATGGTACAGCATCCCCTGTACACAGTGCACCCTCCCCTGAATACTCACCTCCTACTTATGGCTCTGTGTTCTGCATGCACAGACAGCATACAGTGCAGAGCACTTCCTGAAACACCTCATCAGTGGCACAGAAGTGATGTGTCAAGTGACTCTGATAACAGTACTCAGGGGGTAAGTGTATGTAGTCGGCAAGTGCAGGATCAGACTGACTCAGTGTGGGGGCCCCAGGGTGACAACCCCTGTCCCCTTACCACCTTAATCTGTCTCATCCTAACCCACTGCTCCATGCTCTTTGCTCACTGTCTTTCTCATCAGCAGGGCCCTTTTCCCTCATGTGCTTTTCCTTCCCTTTCTTATGCCATCATCTACTGCCTACAATAGCACCTGACCCATAGTTTCTGCCACCCCACAGAGTTTCAGAGAATTATGACCTCTAATGCAGCAATGTTAATAAACCATGTCCTTGTCCTGCAATGTTCTGTACTGTAAGTCATGTTTTTTGTTTTCATTTTGTTCATTCTGTTGCTGTTTACGTACTTTGTCAGGCGCTTTAGACTCCTTGTGGTGCCATATAAATAAAGGATAATAATAATAATAATAATAAGAAGAAGAAGAAGAAGAAGGAAGAGAGGAAGAAGAAGAAGAAGAAGAAGAAGAAGAAGAAGAAGAAGAAGAAGAAGAAGGAAGAGAAGAAGAAGGAAGAGAAGAAGAAGAAGAAGAAGAAGAAGAAGAAGGACGAGAAGAGAAGAAGAAGAAGAAGAAGAGGAAGAAGAAGAAGAAGAAGAAGAAAGAGAAGAGAAGAAGAAGAAGAAGAAGAAGAAGAGGAAGAAGAAGAAGAAGAAGGAGAAGAAGAAGAAGAAAAAGAAGAAGAAGAAGAAGAAGAAGAAGAAAGGAGAGGAGGAGAACTTTATCGGTAAATAATAAAAAGAAGCTTAGCTCCTTTGCATACTGTACATCCCCATATTTCTTTATTTCTTTTCAGCATGTCTTATAGAAACTGACTCTTAGTCATGAAACAAACATTCCTAATGGTAAAACTGTTCCTGTTAAAGTCAAATTCATTACACAAAAATATATGCTTAATTCTCTGATTCAACAAGTTATTGAATTGATCATTGGAATCTGGTTTGATCAATGACCCCAAGTCCATTATTGGATCTCAATAATTTACTATGTTCTGATTGGTTGCAGTGGAAACATTGCTATGTGTAGCTTTCTGCTGATGCATTAAAGAAATGTCTGGTTTCATATCAATATAACTGAATCCTATCCATCAGGCACAGAGCAAGTGGTTTCACTAGCAGTTAATCAGATAGAAAGGCATGACATTAGTTGTGAAAAATATATATCTTCATGAAAAAAACAAACCATCCAGAACTCCAGAATGTAATCTGCTTGAGGCTCTATAACCGAAAAAAAATTCTGTTAAACTAGAATATTAGTAATCTCTGGAGCACCGAATGATCAATAAAACACATTACCAGGCGATATTGGTCTACCAAATCAAACTCAGTGAGATACTACAATTAACGGAAAAGCACCACGGGGCCCTTAAATAAACTTTGTACTATTCATTAATTTAATTCTATTTTGCAAAGTAGTTCAGACGTTAAAGCACTTTACTACCTTTCTAATAATTCTGCTTATAAAGAAACAATGGCAGACAGATTTGCCAAGCTCAATTTATAGACCGTAATCTTTGTAGCATCTTATCGTCCTCTAAGGGACAGCAGTCATGTGTACCAGATGTTTGCATTTAATAAAGTAATTTAAGTTGTAATCATGTAAAATGATCACTCGTAACTTTATGTATTGCTACTGCAAGGTGTTGTGATAATTACATTAATGTTTCTTACGTGAATTTTTAATGCGATAGGAAATTTTTCACTATAGATTATCATGCAAAAGTAAATGTAACCACAGTACAAAAAGTAAAAAAAAAAATTAAGGCCTCAGTGTCACCTTAAAGACAGGCTTGCTGCAACTCCCTGTCTTATGCAGGGATTCTCAATTTACCCATGAATGCTTGGAAATGCCAATCATGGGCCAACTCTGACATTTTTTGAAGGGGCAATATGTACAAGGCATGGTTTTTAAGATGCTTGGTGCAAGTTAGATGTTGCACCACAGCTGTTTGCCCACTTTCACATTATTTTTGCAACTGTTCCATCTCATGTGAGTGCATTGCGTGTGTAAGCCAGCTTCCTGCTCGACTGTAGCATGTTGACGGAAATCGAAAGCCTGCTTCAGGGGTTCCAAACACTGGATAGACAGTGTCTAGTCAGACAGTAAATAGGTTGACTCCATATGGTCAACATGCACTAGGTTAACATGGTCAAAAGGTTAACATAACCAAAAGGTAAACAGGTAAAATGTTTAGTGGTAAAATGTTGACAGGAACAAAAGGTCGACATGACAGTGGTTGACACACAAATGGTCGACACAGGTTTTACTTTTTTATTTTTAAAGTTTTGCTTCTTTTACCATCCACGTGAACTATTATTAGGAATAGTAATCTGTAGTGAACCACCTTACCTGAAGCATGGCGAGCATAGAGAGCCTCGCAAAGGTACATGTAGACTCATTGGGGTCACATAAGATGAAATATGCATAATGACACCCCAAAAACTTTTTTTTTTAAATGTGGGATGACTATTTCTGTGTCAACCATTTGCATATTGACCTTTGAATCCTGTCAATCTTTTGACCTTGTTGAACTTTTGAATGTTGACCTTATGGGGATGACCCATTGACTGTCTATTTACTGTAGATCTATTGAACCACACCCCTGCCCCAGATGGGTCTTAAGCACTCAACCATGGGGCAGGTGCAAGTTCAAACTCTAACGATGATGGCTGCAGACTTGTGTAAACAGTGGGTGGGGTGAGCTTCCATGTGTAGATGCTCAGATAATCTGTATATATGGGCTGATACTCGCACTGACGTACAGTAAACTAGTAACTAGGTTGCCAATGCCAGATGAAAGAGTGACCACAGATGAGTCTGACTCTGTGGCAGACACTTACTATGTATGTAGTAAAATCCAGGAACTTGGCATCAGTAATGACCTACAAGTTTCTTTAATCATTACTTATTATTTTTATTTGTTTTTGCACCAATTTATATTTTTTAGAATGCTCTGCTTATTGCATTTTCAGCTGCAAACTACAAGAACATAAAGATAACAGTATAGTACAGTACGTAAAAGATGGTACAAAACAACCATTGAAAGTTAGCATTTTCCTGCAAAGTTTCTAAAGTCAGCTCTGTTACTAAAACCCGTTACAATTAAGCACCATATGGTCCAAAATTGCCCTGTAATTCTCACATTAACTGTTTTCATTTAGCTGCATTTTCAGCATATGTTGGCAAGCAGGACGGAACAGTAATGTACTTACCAATGAGAAGTTAAAATGAATGGTGAATTTTTCATTGTGGATTAGAGCTATTATAGGGAAAAGGCCAACTTAATCAGGAACAGGGTTGTAATTTGTTGTTCAACTGCTGCAGCTGAACTGCAGTAATAGGGATGTAGGAATCTGCTTTTTTATATAAAAAATAGCTACATGTGGTGTATAAATATTAAATATACAAGAAACATCAAATGGAGGGATAGAAATAGACATACATCTGGCATTTGTACAGTATATAAACCTATCTTGGAGATGGGCCCCTTGCAAAGTGATTGGTGAATCTTGAAAATTCAAGAGTTAGTTAAGTGCAGTACAGTAAGTACAGCACAGTACAGTAAGTGCATGCAGATACTAACTAATTAAATATACTCATCAAAGATGTTTCTTCTTTACAGTTAAGAGCATCAATATGACATACGGACAGACGCCAGTTTGGCAGTTGATAATGATGACTGTGGTGTCTTTTTTTTTGTTAATACAAGTATATGCCCCACTTTGCATTTCCAACTGCCCCAGTCACCACTTGCACCAGAACTCCCACACCTATCCATTCACCTCAGCATCTTACAAGTTAATGTGGGTCCTCTTTGGATTCTTCTCATAATTAGAAAAATCTGTGTTCATGTTCTAGGGTCATTCATGACTATGACTAAGCACTCACTGAATGATCCTAAAACAATGGGAATACCATGCCCTGTTATGTAGCACACATCAATGGTGTCATAGGTGTTTAACACCAAGGGCGTGAAACCATTGAGGGTATTCATTGAAAGTTTTACCCATCATCCCTGCTCTGTGAATAGCCAAGAAATGAGCTAATCAGGAAAGAGTTTATTACTAAACACCGTGCCACCTGTGCCAGGGTAAAAAAAATGCATTGCTGCCCTTGTACCATCAATTGCGGAGAACCATTGTCTCTCCTCTATTGATGGCAAAACCCTTGACCCTTGATAGCAAACCATTGATGATTGCTAAATATCAATAGTCAATGGCCACCCCTAGTTACCAAACTAGAACCAGATAAATAAATATACTGATGTGCATGGAATGCTAATCTTTAAGCATGATGGCAAGCTCAGGCAGTTGTCTCAATGACTAAAAATGTCCATGAGTAGTCAAAAAGCAAGTTCAGCTTTCCCATCAACAGGTAAGGTCTTGCTCCAGTTGTCCCAACAAGACGAGCTGCATATACTGTAGGTACAGTGTATTTATATATTTGCACACATTGCTAAAGTGCTAACACCCAATATTACAAGATAAAGACGATAATTAAAAGTTGGTTCTTATTTGGTCAAGTAAAAAAGAAATGAACGGTGTGGATTTGCTATAATTGATTAAACTCTTTTTACATTTTTGTTGTTTGTTTAAACAAGAGCCTTTTTTTTACAATAACCAAAGTTATTTACTTTTCTCTAAGTCAAATACAAGGATTGTTTAATTTGTTTTCTCAGTATTTTGCTGCCATTATTTAATACTGCACCAAAGTTAATTTTGTAGAACCTAGTTAATCTTTGATACCGAGCAAACATTTAATGTAGCAGTGAACTGCGAGCATTACTCTCCCTGGGTCATGCAATGGTCTTCGAATGAATTTGCGATATTGGATGCATTTCATATTAATGTACTTGGGTATAACATACTGAAATCTTTCTAATTGAAATTGCTTTTTTAGTGGAATCATACAGGGTTATTTGGTCTAATTTATATTAATTATTTTTACCATAAGGCCAGAAAAATGTTACAATAAAATATCGAGAAATTAAGAAAAAATGGTTCATAAAAATGCTAATGAGATGCTGATGAGAAGATCTAGCCAGAAAACATTTGCAAATATAAAACAATTATAGACTTTGTTAAAATAAAGCGGAAAGTGTCCAGAATGAAACTCAGACTAAAGAATATTATTACAGTGTGTGTACGTAATACAGCCAATAAAGTGGAGAAACGAGCCTGTTTTAGAGTAGAGGTTAAAGCTCCTTTGGCAAAGTGGAGAAGCAAATTACAGTATGCTAGGGAAAAGGATTCACTTAAGCTATAGGGGGTGGGATGTACAGAAAGTGCGGTAAACCCCCATTTACCGCATTTCCCTAATGCACTAAGCCCCAGCTGTCAGGACAGTGCAGCGAAAGGGATCGCCATCTTTTGCTGGCAAAACCCCATAGTAGCCTATGGGCTTCTCTCCGCTGTGCTGGTGTGAGGGATCCATTCTGATCCCTCCCAGCATGCCACTTGGCCACCCCCGACACTCTACACATATGCAAAGTGACTCCCGGGGCCGAATCCCGGAATTCAGGGAGCCGCAGGAGATCATGAATGACAGCTCTTATCGGAAGAGCTGTCCTTCGCAATGCTAATCACAAAAGTTAAGTACATATGCAATAAGCATCGTGATGAATGGTGGCGGTTCGGTGGCAATGTCATTTAGTACATCCCGCCCAATATCTCAATCAGTAATAAATAGAAATAATCTCCTTTGTTGCTCTATGTAGAGATCACATCACAGTATATAATGGTGGTCCGGAATTGTCTCATGACTCACATTCATGATTCTAAATTCCACAATATACATTGATGGAATTTGAAGGCAAAGAGAATTACAAAGCATAGTGTTGCAGCAAGCTAATGTGGAGTTGGTTCAAGTCAGTTCTCAACCTACAGTATGAGTCTCCCAGCTCATGTGTGTATGTTATTATACATTATGCCCAAATCTAGTTCAGGGGATGTTATGGTTTTACCGGTTTGCACCTGAAGCAATATGGGCACAGGGTTACACAGTAGTGTCAATAGCATCCCAACCCGGTGCACTGCTTTTCAGGGTAACAAATTATCCAACAGTCTATTTTTGAACGTGTGACCGCTGAGATAGAAGACATATCTTTTCCATACCTAACCCCTGGTGAATTTTTGGGTTAAGTACCAATCATCCTGACGACATTGATTCTAATTGCAATCTTCTCTGGTGATCTGGAAGACAATATGGCAAGCAAATTGCTTGAACATTTTAATTCAAGCCATCTGCCCAGTGTCTATGCATCCTCTTGTTGTGGTGCCATTCAACAGCAAATTATTTTCGGAACTGTACTTAATGCTTTTTATGCAACTTCTTGAACCCATTTCGAGACCTGTAAAGCATGTACACGAAGAGTTTTGAACACTTGCGCACATGGTAATGTACAGTACCTTGTGGGAGAAATTGTGAAGTTTTCTTCAGACTAAGTAGTCAAACAAGTACTCAACCCTCATTTGATGCAGTGAAAAAGTCCTAGAGATGGCAATAAATTAGCATAACTCTAGTCCCCACCACCACTTTTGAGTCCCCTATGTTTTGTTAGAACCTCCAACACTAGGCTTTAGCTATTGTACTGTATTGCTATGCCTCATAGGCAGGACCCCCGAATGGTATCTCTCGCACTCTCTCTCTAGAAACATTGTGTTGGGGCCCCTACAAAATGTTGATATGGGGTCCACAAAGTTCTGGCTATGCTCCCGGACACTGAAATCTTAATATTTGTGTCTTTTACACAAATTAAAGTAATTATTTAATTCATTGTCTATGTAACTTGACAGCACAGAAACAGAACACAATCCCCATACACTAGTGTGGGGACCAAGTTATTTTCGAATTCAACAAGCTACAGAAATACATTCAGTGGTTTTCAGAACTTGTCAGTGTAGTTAAACGCCTTTTCAGGTTCTTCTTGTAAATCGTTTTTCAGTACTCAAATAAATAACAGGGAAAGTAATACATTGTTCTAAGTGTAGGTTTTTTGCTTTGGTAAGGATGTGTCCCATATTGGTCCTTTAAATAAGTTGGTCATCTGGACTGCTAGAGTTCCTCTTCACATAAAATAGCAATACATAGCTGAGTAATTGACAGCCTACTAATAGCAAAACCTTAGAAACAATTTTTTATCTACAGAACTCAGGTTATCACCGTAGCCGATGTAACCTAGCATTTTCTATAATAATATATGCCATTTCCCTTCCCTAGCAACAGAAACGGTATGATGAGAATTCTTCTTGTCAAATGTACTCTACTGTTCTTACAATGAACACATTATCTTACCAAACATTTCCACATCAGAATGACTCAGAATTAATTCCACTGTTGTAATTCTTCTTCTCCTCAATTAAAACTGTTTGTCAAAAATGGTTTTAAATCCATTTACTAACCGTTTATGGGTAGGTTCTTGCATAGATTATCTTATGACGGCAACAGAAGAGTTTCAAACTTGTGGGATGATTAATGAGTCCCTTTATAAGTGAACTGTGAAAGGCCAAACATAATGTTGGTTTGCTTAATCTTTGTCTTTCTGCTTAGATAAGATGTTGAAATTTGTAATTAATTCTCTTGACATTTATAAGACAAATTCTCTACTTGCTTCATATGCAATTGTGTACCCTTTAAAAATATGTTTACTGATGCATAAGATAATTTCAAAAAATTATAATAGACTTTGACTTTGAACTTCTCAAGAGTCACTGAATAAATTAGTAATTGAAATCTAAAAATTCAACACTGTCGATAGAGATGTTCTATTCTCTTGATTTAAGAATTGCAGGGAAAAAGTCACAGAAAAACACAAATGCCAATCTTCACGCAAAACACATCATAGTATAATATTCATCACTTCCATTAGCATCATGAATAGCAAGGCTAATAATAAACCAATGAATAGATTAACTCACCGATAGCGGTTAATGGGCATATACTGCTCCTCACTTTATCTAGTGGTTATTACATCAATGTTTAGACCACCTAAAACATAACTAAGAATTTCAAATATCATTCTGTTTTGCATAGTTGTTAATATTAATGTATTTTATTTATAAAGAGCAGACACAGGGTGATATGTGTCAAACCTTGGAGGGATACTGTAAAGTGGAGATGTTGCCCAAATCAATCAATCAATCAATCAATCAATCAATCTAACTGTCATTTATTAGACTGTGCTAGATAAATGACAGGAGCTGGTTGGATGCTTTGGTCAACTTTTCCATTGTGTTGGGGCCCCTTCAAAATGTTGATATAGGGCCCACAAAGTTCTGGCTATGCCCCTGGACACTGACATCTTAATATTTGTGTATTTTACACAAATTAAAGTAATTATTTAATTCATAGAAATACATTAAACAGAAGGTAAAGATGGACCAGCCCAGATGCAGTTACTATATAAGGAGGGGTGGAGAACAAGATCCACAAAATAATGGAATGACTCTAGTTGCTGCTGGTGTATAAAGTATGTATGGTTATTGTTATGCAACAGTATTATGAGTCACCAATTATACATCAGTTATTGGTATCTGCCATTTGTCTGCAGCTACTGGTGGTGCATCTCTGTTGGAACGAGAAGACAGAGCCGAAGGATAAGACACAAAACATGAACCAGTCCTTGAAAAATCTTTAAACAGTTATCTGCTGTCAACAATAACTGTTCTTCACCATACTGTATATCTTGTCTGAACCTCCTTCCTCTGCTGCTTCTTGCCTTTTGCCTTTGTGCGGCTCAGGTAATCTTGTTGGTTATCTAACAGTTGGTAGTAGCTGTCTGTAGCTGTCTGTTTTTCTTTAGTATGATGCTCACTGTCAGAGATAAAGCCAGGACTTATGCTGCTGTGACTACTTGAATGGGCTCCTTAGAATATTTAATAAAATCACATTTGTATATAATAAACTAAGACTCTCCAGATGCAGTGACATCTTTATTTTAAGGTCCTCTACTGCCTTGCATAATCTTTCTCATCCCATTCCTAACTTATACCCCTTTTCCAGTAGCTTTTTTAAACATGGGTAAATGCGCGGGGGCGCGCATTTACCCGTGTTTTACCCTAGTGGAAACGGGTCCCCCGGCAAATTCCCAGATCAAGTGATCCAGGAATCCTACCCTGGTAGCTAGCCGGGTTGAACACGTGTTCAACCCAGCTAGCTGTCTAGTGTGAACGGGAGCCATGTCGAGGCGACATGGCTCCCATTCACAGTGCATAAGGAGGGCGGCGCTGGGAGATCATGTGATCTCCCAGCACCGCCCCTGCCGCGTCACTAGCGCGTCACCAACCCGGCAATTGCCGGGTTGGTGAGCACCGTCTGCAGGGGGCTGTAGCACGGGTCGCAGCCCTGTGACCCGTGCTACGCTAGTGGAAAAGGGGTAGCTAGCAGGGTTGAACACGTGTTCAACCCGGATAGCTGTCTAGTGTGAACGGGAGCCGTGTCGAGGCGACACGGCTCCCATTCACAGTGCATAGGGAGGGCGGCCCTAGGAGATCATGTGATCTCCCAGCGCCGCCCCTGCCGCATCACTAGCGCGTCACCAACCCGGCAATTGCCGGGTTGGTGAGTGCTGTCTGCAGGGGGCTGTAGCACGGGTCGCAGCCGTGTCAGGCGACACGGCTGCGACCCGTGCTACGCTAGTGGAAAAGGGGTAATACAGATGCCTGCCACAGACTTTATTTTCTCACCCAATAATGATTCCCTGGGTGGAATTCAATTGTTGTCACAGGCAGCTGTCACTGCTGGGCGCTCGATGGAGTAATTCAATTGTTGCTCCATTTGGAAGCGGACAGCTGCCGGTGTCAGTATTTCAGCTCGCAGCCCCTGGTGGTGGCAAGCTGAAATGTGTAAAAAATGACCAGTTTGGGCACCCAAATGGCACTTTTCACAGTGTGCCCATTAGTTTAGTCAGGTTTAGCAGCTTTACACAGCTAAATGTGGACTGTTTGGGTGTGATGTGTGTGTTTAAAAAAACAATTGATTATCGCCCCTCCGATCTCAAGTCACATTAGGTGGGAGCTTAGGAACGATAAAACAATTGAATTCCACCCCCTAAAAATATCACTCCAAAAGGTACCCTACTAATTAGAGTTCTTGGATAAACAAAATAAATAAATAAATAAATAAATAAATAAAACCTTTAAAATCCACAGTGTATCTTTTTTCAACAAAGTTAAAATGCTATTTTTCTATCCGTTAATTTATCTTTTCTTACATATAAATACTGTATATGATTTTAATTGTATCTCCTTTGTTTGCAGAATTTAGCATCAATTGACACATCTACTGTGACAGGAAAAAATTTGTGATAAAAAAGGACATGGGGGTTATTAGCCAAACAGGGCTGATATAAAACCTAGATACAATTAATGTTATCTGGGAATGTTTGGTTGAGCCCAAAAAGGCCCTCCCACTCCCTCTTTACATCAAACTAGGACTTACAATATGATGCAATTTTTAAAAGATCTAGTGTGTTTTAAGCATCTGTGTAAAAAGTTTCAGAACTGTCAACTGCCCAATTTATAAAGGCATTTTTACTGGACCAGTCATTTGAAAACTCCTAACATACAATTAATTTGAGAAGAAAAAAAATCTGTTTAAAGAGAGGCTTGGAATTATTTTTAAGAAGTTGTAAAGAAGTTCTGGGAAACTTCAAAGATACCATTTACAAGCAAATAGTGGAAAACATCCTCGAACAATACAACGCATTAGGTTGTGTGATGAGCTTGAAATTGCACTTCCTAAAAGATCACCTGGAATACTTCCTTGAAAACACTGGGGCTATTTATTAAGGAGCAAGGACACAGATTCCACCAAGGAGATTGAATGACGATACCAGGGGAAGATATACAGATGTGTCCTTGCTCAGCTTAACCGCACACATTGTGGCTAAGTGATCGCAGAAAATGTGCCAGGGAATGGACACGTGTGTATTTGCAACTGGGCCTATAGGCAATACATTAGCAAGTCATGAGTGCAATTACACACAGCCTGGCCTGGTTAGTCACTACCGTAATGCGTACACATGCGGCAGTCAGAAAACTGCAAGCACAGGACAATCATTAACACCAACATGATGGAAAACTACTGTTAGATGCTGCTCAGTGAAGCAGTGTATAGAAAAAAAAGTACCAAAGACAGCTTTGAAGGGAAAAGAAAAGGACAGGACTTTTAAATGTACAGCAAGTAACACCACAACGTGGTTCTTTGTTAAATTTTTTTGTACATCAAAGTATTTTATAACTTTTGGTTATAATAATAAGAATTTACTTACCGATAATTCTATTTCTCGGAGTCCGTAGTGGATGCTGGGGTTCCTGAAAGGACCATGGGGAATAGCGGCTCCGCAGGAGACAGGGCACAAAAAGTAAAGCTTTACGATCAGGTGGTGTGTACTGGCTCCTCCCCCTATGACCCTCCTCCAAGCCTCAGTTAGGATACTGTGCCCGGACGAGCGTACACAATAAGGAAGGATTTATGAATCCCGGGTAAGACTCATGAGCCACACCAATCACACCGTACAACCTGTGATCTAAACCCAGTTAACAGTATGATAACAGAGGAGCCTCTGAAAGATGGCTCCCTACAACAATAACCCGAATTAGGTAACAATAACTATGTACAATTATTGCAGATAATCCGCACTTGGGATGGACGCCCAGCATCCACTACGGACTCCGAGAAATAGAATTATCGGTAAGTAAATTCTTATTTTCTCTATCGTCCTAGTGGATGCTGGGGTTCCTGAAAGGACCATGGGGATTATACCAAAGCTCCCAAACGGGCGGGAGAGTGCGGATGACTCTGCAGCACCGAATGAGAGAACTCCAGGTCCTCCTTAGCCAGGGTATCAAATTTGTAGAATTTTACAAACGTGTTCTCCCCCGACCACGTAGCCGCTCGGCAGAGTTGTAATGCCGAGACCCCTCGGGCAGCCGCCCAAGAAGAACCCACCTTCCTTGTGGAGTGGGCTTTTACCGATTTTGGCTGTGGCAGGCCTGCCACAGAATGTGCAAGCTGAATCGTACTACAAATCCAGCGAGCAATAGTCTGCTTAGACGCAGGAGCGCCCAACTTGTTGGGAGCATATAGTATAAACAGTGAGTCAGATTTCCTGACTCCAGCTGTCCTTGAAATGTATATTTTTAAAGCTCTGACAACGTCCAACAACTTGGAGTCCTCCAAGTCGCTTGTAGCCGCAGGCACTACAATAGGCTGGTTCAGATGAAATGCTGACACCACCTTAGGGAGAAAATGCGGACGAGTCCGCAGTTCTGCCCTGTCCGAATGGAAAATCAGATATGGGCTTTTGTAAGATAAAGCTGCCAGTTCTGACACTCTCCTGGCCGAAGCCAGGGCTAGTAGCATGGTCACTTTCCATGTGAGATATTTCAAATCCACAGTTTTTAGTGGTTCAAACCAATGAGATTTGAGAAAGTCCAAAACAACATTGAGATCCCACGGTGCCACTGGAGGCACCACAGGGGGCTGTATATGCAGCACTCCCTTAACAAAAGTCTGGACTTCAGGAACTGAAGCCAATTCTTTCTGGAAGAAAATCGACAGGGCCGAAATTTGAACCTTAATAGATCCCAATTTGAGACCCATAGACAATCCTGATTGCAGGAAATGTAGGAATCGACCCAGTTGAAATTCCTCCGTCGGAGCACTCCGATCCTCGCACCACGCAACATATTTTCGCCAAATGCGGTGATAATGTTGCGCGGTTACTTCCTTCCTTGCTTTAATCAAAGTAGGAATGACTTCTTCCGGCATGCCTTTTTCCTTTAGGATCCGGCGTTCAACCGCCATGCCGTCAAACGCAGCCGCGGTAAGTCTTGAAACAGACAGGGACCCTGCTGAAGCAAGTCCCTTCTCAGAGGTAGAGGCCACGGATCTTCCGTGATCATCTCTTGAAGTTCCGGGTACCAAGTCCTTCTTGGCCAATCCGGAACCACTAGTATCGTTCTTACGCCTCTTTGCCGTATAATTCTCAATACTTTTGGTATGAGAGGCAGAGGAGGAAACACATACACCGACTGGTACACCCAAGGCGTTACCAGCGCGTCCACAGCTATTGCCTGCGGATCTCTTGACCTGGCGCAATACCTGTCCAGTTTTTTGTTGAGGCGAGACGCCATCATGTCCACCATTGGTCTTTCCCAACGGGTTACCAGCATGTGGAAAACTTCTGGATGAAGACCCCACTCTCCCGGGTGAAGGTCGTGTCTGCTGAGGAAGTCTGCTTCCCAGTTGTCCACTCCCGGGATGAACACTGCTGACAGTGCTATCACATGATTCTCTGCCCAGCGAAGAATCCTTGCAGCTTCTGCCATTGCACTCCTGCTTCTTGTGCCGCCCTGTCTGTTCACATGGGCGACTGCCGTGATGTTGTCCGACTGGATCAACACCGGTTTTCCTTGAAGCAGAGGTTCTGCCTGGCTTAGAGCATTGTAGATTGCTCTTAGTTCCAGAATGTTTATGTGAAGAGACGTTTCCAGGCTCGACCACACGCCCTGGAAGTTTCTTCCTTGTGTGACTGCTCCCCAGCCTCTCAGGTTGGCGTCCGTGGTCACCAGGATCCAATCCTGTATGCCGAATCTGCGGCCCTCCAATAGATGAGCACTCTGCAACCACCACAGAAGAGATACCCTTGTCCTTGGAGACAGGGTTATCCGCTGGTGCATCTGAAGATGCGACCCTGACCATTTGTCCAACAGATCCCTCTGGAAAATTCTTGCGTGGAATCTGCCGAATGGAATTGCTTCGTAAGAAGCCACCATTTTTCCCAGGACTCTTGTGCATTGATGTACAGACACCTTTCCTGGTTTTAGGAGGTTCCTGACAAGTTCGGATAACTCCTTGGCTTTTTCCTCCGGGAGAAAAACCTTTTTCTGAACCGTGTCCAGAATCATCCCTAGGAACAGCAGACGTGTTGTCGGAATTAACTGGGATTTTGGAATATTCAGAATCCACCCGTGCTGTTTTAGCACTTCTTGAGACAGTGCTAATCCCATCTCTAGCTGTTCTCTGGACCTTGCCCTTATTAGGAGATCGTCCAAGTATGGGATAATTAATACGCCTTTTCTTCGAAGAAGAATCATCATCTCGGCCATTACCTTGGTAAAGACCCGAGGTGCCGTGGACAATCCAAACGGCAGCGTCTGAAACTGATAGTGACAGTTCTGTACGACGAACCTGAGGTACCCCTGGTGTGAGGGGTAAATTGGAACGTGGAGATACGCATCCTTGATGTCCAAGGATACCATAAAGTCCCCTTCTTCCAGGTTCGCTATCACTGCTCTGAGTGACTCCATCTTGAACTTGAACTTCTTTATGTACAAATTCAAGGATTTCAGATTTAGAATAGGTCTTACCGAGCCATCCGGCTTCGGTACCACAAATAGAGTGGAATAATACCCCTTTCCTTGTTGTAAAAGAGGTACCTTGACTATCACCTGCTGAGAGTACAGCTTGTGAATGGCTTCCAAGACCGTCACCCTGTCGGAGGGGGACGTTGGTAAAGCAGACTTCAGGAAACGGCGAGGTGGATCCGTCTCTAGTTCCAACCTGTACCCCTGAGATATTATCTGCAGGATCCAGGGATCTACCTGCGAGTGAGCCCACTGCGCGCTGAAATTCTTGAGACGACCCCCCACCGCCCCCGAGTCCGCTTGAGAAGCCCCAGCGTCATGCTGAGGCTTTTGTAGAAGCGGGGGAGGGCTTCTGTTCCTGGGAAGGAGCTGCCTGTTGCAGTCTCTTCCCCCTTCCTCTGCCTCGTGGCAGATATGAATATCCCTTTGCTCTCTTGTTTTTAAAGGAACGAAAGGGCTGCGGTTGAAAAGTCGGTGTCTTTTTCTGTTGGGGAGTGACTTGAGGTAAAAAGGTGGATTTCCCGGCTGTAGCCGTGGCCACCAAATCCGATAGACCGACACCAAATAACTCCTCCCCTTTATACGGCAAAACTTCCATATGCCGTTTTGAGTCCGCATCACCTGACCACTGTCGCGTGATGCCAGTGTGCAAATATCCCTCTGTGCATCACGCATATAAAGAAATGCATCCTTTATTTGCTCTAAAGACAGTAAAACATTGTCCCTATCCAGGGTATCAATATTTTCAATCAGGGACTCTGACCAAGCTACCCCAGCACTGCACATCCAGGCTGTCGCTATAGCTGGTCGTAGTATAACACCTGTATGTGTGTATATACTTTTTTGGATATTTTCCATCCTCCTATCTGCTGGATCTTTAAGTGCGGCCGTCTCAGGAGAGGGTAACGCCACTTGTTTTGATAAGCGTGTGAGCGCCTTGTCCACCCTAGGAGGTGTTTCCCAGCGCGCCCTAACCTCTGGCGGGAAAGGGTATAAAGCCAATAACTTCTTTGAAATTAGCATTTTTTTATCGGGGGCAACCCACGCTTCATCACACACCTCATTTAATTCATCTGATTCAGGAAAAACTATAGGTAGTTTTTTCACACCCCACATAATACCCTGTTTTGTGGTACCTGTAGTATCAGCAATATGTAACGCCTCCTTCATTGCCAAAATCATATAACGTGTGGCCCTACTGGAAAATACGGTTGATTCATCACCGTCGCCACTGGAATCAGTGCCTGTGTCTGGGTCTGTGTCGACCGACTGAGGCAAAGGGCGTTTTACAGCCCCTGACGGTGTTTGAGGCGCCTGGACAGGTGCTAATTGATTGTCCGGCCGTCTCATGTCGTCAAACGACTGCTTTAGCGTGTTGACACTATCCCGTGATTCCATAAATAAAGGCATCCATTCTGGTGTCGACCCCCTAGGGGGTGACATCCCCATATTTGGCAATTGCTCCGCCTACACACCAATATCGTCCTCATACATGTCGACACACATGTACCGACCCACAGCAGACACACAGGGAATGCTCTTAAAGAAGACAGGACCCCACTAGCCCTTTGGGGAGACAGAGGGAGAGTTTGCCAGCACACACCAAAAAGCGCTATATATGACAGGGATAGCCTTATAATAAGTGCTCCCTGTATAGCTGCTTTAATAATATAATTTTGCCACAATTTTGCCCCCCCTCTCTTGTTTTACCCTGTTTCTGTAGTGCAGTGCAGGGGAGAGCCTGGGAGCCTTCCTGACCAGCGGAGCTGTGTGAGGAAAATGGCGCTGTGTGCTGAGGAGATAGGCCCCGCCCCTTTTTCGGCGGGCTCGTCTCCCGCTCTTTAGTGGATTCTGGCAGGGGTTAAATATCTCCATATAGCCCCCGGAGGCTATATGTGAGGTATTTTTAGCCAAAATAGGTTTTCATTTGCCTCCCAGGGCGCCCCCCTCCCAGCGCCCTGCACCCTCAGTGACTGCCGTGTGAAGTGTGCTGAGAGGAAAATGGCGCACAGCTGCAGTGCTGTGCGCTACCTTAAGAAGACTGAGGAGTCTTCTGCCGCCGATTCTGGACCTCTTCTCGTTTCAGCATCTGCAAGGGGGCCGGCGGCGAGGCTCCGGTGACCATCCAGGCTGTACCTGTGATCGTCCCTCTGGAGCTAATGTCCAGTAGCCAAGAAGCCAATCCATCCTGCACGCAGGTGAGTTCACTTCTTCTCCCCTAAGTCCCTCGTTGCAGTGATCCTGTTGCCAGCAGGACTCACTGTAAAATAAAAAACCTAAGCTAAACTTTTCTAAGCAGCTCTTTAGGAGAGCCACCTAGATTGCACCCTTCTCGGCCGGGCACAAAAATCTAACTGAGGCTTGGAGGAGGGTCATAGGGGGAGGAGCCAGTACACACCACCTGATCGTAAAGCTTTACTTTTTGTGCCCTGTCTCCTGCGGAGCCGCTATTCCCCATGGTCCTTTCAGGAACCCCAGCATCCACTAGGACGATAGAGAAATTAACATTTCACCAGAATATATGTGAATAGACAGTTCTTCCATCTCTTTAAATCCATTTTGTGAAAAATCATTATGTTTTAAAGAAATAAACATGACAAATACACAACAAATACAATGCACATGTATCATCCACTCCTCATATGGTATGAGGTTCTAATGTTCTTTAGAGCTAAGAACTCTTCCATGTACTCAGGTAGTTCCAGAAGAAAATTATGGGGGGGCACTATGATAGGGTAAGGGAAGGTACATTTACACACCTCCCAGTAGTAAGCAGTGTGAGACAGCGAGAGAGAGAGGATGACGGGGAAAGTGAGATGGTGACAAGCAGGTGGTGACTGAGAAGCAGTGGGTGAAAGGGAGAGTGTAACAGGGTGAGGATGACAGGGGAAGTGGGTAATAGGGAGAGGGTAACAGGGAGAGGCAGAGGATGATGGAGAATTAGTGAAAGGGAAATGGACTGTAGACGGCAGTGTCGGACTGGTGCATGAAGCGCCCACCGGGGAATGTGGTAGTAGGGGCCCATGTTTAGAGGTGTGGCTAGTCTCCAGAATGGGTGTGGCCAGCTGCCACAGAGGCCTTACTACCTACTAAAGAATGCATGGTCTGGGACCCTTTATATGTGTGTGTATATATATATATATATATATATAAATGGAGAAAAGCTGGCGGCACTCACAGGTCTTAATAAAGCAGTAATATAACGGCACACGAGCCTTGAATAGATCAACGTTTCAGTTTTAATCAAAAAACTTTCGTCAGGATACAACAATGTACACAAACACATACCTTTATAGAAAGAAACCACAGTGCTGACTCGTGGTCCCGAAGCCGCGGCCGAGGTGAGTGACGTCACTTCCTCTGCGACCAGTGTGAAGACTACAACACCGTCAGCCGTTGCTAGGAGACCCAAACAGAAAACAAAAATCGTGAAACTAGATGTGATATGACACCACTCTACCAATTAGTGAAGAAAAATAAATAAAACGGAGAAAAAGAGGCCAATGAGCTGTATATCTCAGACACAGGGGAAAAAATAACAACTATGTATAAGTTAACGATATAATGAAAACCCAGACCAAACTAAAATAGTAACATAGTCTGAGCATATTACAGCACCGAGGTGCCTGAAAAAGGTCATCTAGACAAACAGCCTGAAATTATAACATATGCAAGGTGCTCACAGGTATATGTTGCGCCGCATCAGAAATTAATTAGCTGAAAATGCAAATAGAATAAAGTCTCTACTCAACATGTATCTATTTCTTCTACTGCACAATACAAATGGTTACATAAAACAATTCCAAGAAATATATTCGTTGAGGCCCGCTGGTGAAACCGTATTCAGTTTGTGGATCTAGCGCGTCTCCAAACGAAGGAGTTGCTTACCCCTGTCTCCCCCTCTGATGTTCATGGGGACATGATCGATAATTTTATATTTAAGAGAGGACAGATTATGCTGATGTGTTTTAAAATGTCTCGCAACTGGCTGGTCCTGATTACCACCCTCCAGTGCCTGTCTAATGGCCATTCTGTGTGTGGCCATCCTCTCTTTAAACGTGCATGTAGTCTTTCCTATGTAGAAAAGTCCGCAGGGACATCGGATGTAGTAGATGACATATCTGGTGCTGCAAGTCAGAATATGTTTGATGGGGATACGGACTCCGGAATGTGGATGGTAGAAATCCTTACCGGTTTCCATATAACTGCAAGTTATGCAGCCAGTGCATCTATAACATCCGGGTTTACGGCTTAGGAAATGAGACTGTCCAGTATTTTTAATAGAAATATCATTTCTCACAAGGAGATCTTTCAGATTCTTATTCCTGGTAAAACTTGGTAAGATTTTGGTCTTGTTGGCAAACTGTAGATCTGGATCAAGCGCTACTACTGGCCAAAGTTCTTTTGCAGTTTTAATGATGGTAGTACTGTGAGGATGATATTCTTGCACAAACACATGCTTCTTGACAAGTGCATTTTTAGCCCCCGTCGGTGCTAATAATTGAGTCCTAGGGATGGCTAATGCTTTCTGTTTTGCCAAATGCAAATCTGTATATTTGTATCCACGCTGTAGAAACTGTAATATCATAGCATCAATATCAGCTATGGCATTCTCTTGTACATCTGAAATTCTACAGACTCGTAGGAATTGTGAAAATGGCAGACCTCTGATACAAGCAGGTGGATGTTGACTCTGTGCATGTAAATACGTGTTACGATCTGTGGGCTTTTTGTACAGGCATGTGTGAATTTTACCCTGTTCTAATGAGATGTTCACATCTAGGTAATGGACCTGTGACTCACTGATATCCCAGGTGAATTTGATGGTAGGGTCTAGAGTGTTAATGTAGGACAAATGTAGATCTAACTGATGTTTGCTGCCTGTCCAAATAAGCAACAAATCATCTATATAACGTGTGATCCATAACAGATCACCAGATATTTCACTGTTGCAAAAAATCAGTTCTTGTTCAATTTTGAACATATAGATGTTCGCCAGCGACGGAGAAACGCAAGATCCCATCGCGCAACCCCGCCGCTGACGGAACCATCTGTTGTCAAATAGAAAATAATTACGTTTCAATGTCAGATTCAACAATGTCAAGAAAAAGGTCAGATCGGGTCCAGTGTACATGGGATTGTCAGTGAGGAAACGTTTCACTGCCTGTATGCCCTCATCTTGTGGAATGTTGGTATACAGAGAAACAACATCTAGCGTACACAGTACACTGTTGTCAGGAACTGGAGAAAGAAGAGCAAGCTTATTGATCAGAGTGGTGGAGTCTTTCAGAAACATGTCATGTGCTTGAATGAGTGGTTGGAGGTATGAATCTAAGTACTGAGAGATTTTGTAATATATGGAGTCTCGGGCCGCAATGATGGGCCGACCTGGGGGACAGGTGGGGTTTTTGTGCAATTTAGGTATGGTGTATAATACAGGTGCAACAGGGAAATCTTGAAGTAAATTACGACTTACTTGTGCTGTGATGGTACCATTGTCAACTGCTTGTTTCATGATGGATTCTAACTCCTCCTTATATTGCTGAGTAGGATCACCCTGTAGGGCCTCATAGACATTCTCATCCTGCAATTGTGAATAAATCTCTCTCTTATAGTCGGTAAGGTTTTGTACGACAATCCCCCCTCCCTTGTCTGCCGGGCGAATGACCAAATCTCGGTCATTCCTCAGGTCATGTATAGCCTGTCGTTCCTCCTGAGATAAGTTGTTACGTAAGGGTAACTTCTGTTTAGTGTGTGCTGAAACGACCCTATCTAGAGTTCTAGTGAAGCATTTAATAGATGGATTATTCGACGGAGGGTCGAATCTAGATTTACTTTTGATACATGCGGGTATGGGGGTACTTGCAGACAATGCAGTAGGAAGTGATTTTTCAAAGTGTTCTTTAATGCGTAATGAGCGGGCAAATTTATAGGAGTCTATTTTCCATTGGATATCATTAAAGGGTGCTGAGGGCACAAACGATAACCCTTTACTGAGTACAGACATTTCTGCAGAATTGAGGACCCGGTTAGATAAATTGAAGACCGCTGTTACTTGCGTCCCTTTGGCTTCTTTGGCCCGGTCCCTCTGCCCTTGCCCGCCGCACCTCGTGCGGGTCCGGTGTTGTCCTCGCACTGCGCACGGGTGCGAACCCCTAAAGGGGGTTTCCCAGATTTTGAGGAGATATGATCATCAATTTCACTCTGAGAGGTGTACTCAGCACTAGAGGAGTCCGTGTCTAAAAGTCTAAATCTCCTATGTGGCGGTCGAAGACGGCTGCGGGTATTGCCACCTGGATTCTGTGCCCATAGGTACACGTTACATTCTTGATAGTCGCGTTGCACTTTAGTAAGTTTTTCCCTTTTGTATTTCACCAGATTACGTTTATACGTGTCCACTTGTTCACTGAGTTTGGATAGCCAATCGGTGTCCACGTCTCGAATAAGGCTATCTTTGTGCAGGGATTCAAAAGTAGTGATTTTAGATTTGATGGAATTTAATTATCTGGCTGATTCTTCAATCACCAGTAGAATGAGGTCGTAGCTGCACTTATTCAGTACAGCTACCCACCTTCTACAAAACTCAGGGTTATTTTTCCCAATAGTGGGGATGTTTTTAACCCGAAATCCTCTCGGAATTTGTTTCATGCGATGGTAGTCCGAGAGTGTGACGCCATGCATAAAATAATCGACCTCTTTCTTCTTTAAGCGAAGTAATTCATGGTAAATCTGTTCAGACGATAAATCTCCTCCTGATGTATGTAGATTTTCCTTGAAATAAATGGAATTGGCTTCTGCATCTGAGAAGCTGAGGGTCTCCCCATGTGGTAAAGTAATATTCCTGAATCCGCTCACTTGGGGGGTAATCTCCTCCTGTGACATAACACCAACGTGAGTTAAAGAGTCAATTCTGTCAGACTGAACAGTCTGTAGAAAGGAGCCTTGACTGTAGAAAGAAAACTCGGTGGGTACCTCGCCGAATTCCTGTAGATAGGAAACGGTCCAATCCGATCCACAATACAGGAACACATGCAAAGTCTCTGTAATGGCTGGCACTCCGTCCAACAGGTCAGTAAGTGTCTGGGTGCCCTCCTTACCACTAAAAGTGGAATATGTAAATGGAGAAAAGCTGGCGGCACTCACAGGTCTTAATAAAGCAGTAATATAACGGCACACGAGCCTTGAATAGATCAACGTTTCAGTTTTAATCAAAAAACTTTCGTCAGGATACAACAATGTACACAAACACATACCTTTATAGAAAGAAACCACAGTGCTGACTCGTGGTCCCGAAGCCGCGGCCGAGGTGAGTGACGTCACTTCCTCTGCGACCAGTGTGAAGACTACAACACCGTCAGCCGTTGCTAGGAGACCCAAACAGAAAACAAAAATCGTGAAACTAGATGTGATATGACACCACTCTACCAATTAGTGAAGAAAAATAAATAAAACGGAGAAAAAGAGGCCAATGAGCTGTATATCTCAGACACAGGGGAAAAAATAACAACTATGTATAAGTTAACGATATAATGAAAACCCAGACCAAACTAAAATAGTAACATAGTCTGAGCATATTACAGCACCGAGGTGCCTGAAAAAGGTCATCTAGACAAACAGCCTGAAATTATAACATATGCAAGGTGCTCACAGGTATATGTTGCGCCGCATCAGAAATTAATTAGCTGAAAATGCAAATAGAATAAAGTCTCTACTCAACATGTATCTATTTCTTCTACTGCACAATACAAATGGTTACATAAAACGCCCGCCCAGTTCATGACGTCAGTCCCCGACGGATCGGGCAGTGTGTATGCTCAACACACTGCCCGATCTGTCCATAGATATATCTGCAGATCAATTGATCTGCAGATATATCTATTAGTGTGTACCCACCTGTAGAAGAATAGGTGGGCCCCCGGGTAGTGGGGCCCACTGGGGGTTTCACCTGTACCTCTGTAGGCCAGTCCAACCCTGATAGACGGTGACAGGGAGAGGGTGATAAGCAGTGGGTGGCAGGGCAGGGAAAGGTAGTATCACTTGTAGTGGTGTATAAATCTACCCATCTGTTTCTTTAGTATACTGAACTAAAAAGAACATAGGAACATGACCATATTCGTAGTTTAATAAGGCTATAAGCTGTCTACTAATATTAAAAGAGCAGGAAATATACTTGAACTGTAGTTCATCTCATTGGCACTTTTATTATCCACACAGTCACTTCTTACATTTGCATATTCCAGTATGCGGCACGCCACTGTGTACATGACATTTAGATATAATGCCTGTAAAATTGGTACAGTACTGTGTGTTATTGAACCTATGTATGAATTTCATAGTGTTTCTAGTTCCCAATTCCTATGTTAAAAGTGTCATATTAAAACCCAGTCCCGCTCTTCATAACATACTGTAATCATTCTAGAAATATAAGTGCCACAGACAATAATAGAAGAACAGATAAATGTATATTTAAAAATCATAAAGTATTTTGCTATTATGAGGATTGGATGGAGTATAACCTTTTAGATTCATTGTGTAATTTAGAGCATGTGTTACAAGGGACCATCCTAATAATGGATTGTAGATATTAGGTTTTTATACCAGTGCAGGGAACAGAGAAAGGGAAAAGTGTCTACTTTATACTGTACATAGTAATTGATACTGAATTTGTGTTTTTGGATTGTTGATGCTATTTTGAAACACATTTAATGAAGATAGTGATAAAATGCCACTGGAATAATTTGCAGGTCATGACCTGTAAACATCCTCATCTTCAATAATATAATATAACAATACTAGTTTTTTGGACCTGTCATGATCCAGGTTGTAAGCATGAAAAATGCATAAAAAAACATAATTTCAATGTACCTGTAGCTTTTGTGCCCAGAGTAACTTGGCTTTATTTTTCCTGTGTCCTCCCTCCCTCTTTCCATCTCTCATCCCATCTCTCACTGTTGTTCTTTCTTTTTGTGTCAACCTCGCTCTCTTCCCCCTTTCACTCTCTCCTCTCAGACACAAGTGCAGAAAAAGACGCAAGGAAGGCTGCAATTGCGTACAATCAGGCCCTATGAGGAGGGATACCGCCCCTTCAACAGACTCCACCCGCTCATCAGAGCGCACCCCCATTAGGGCTGTTTCGATAAATTTCCCAGGCGGGTTTTCCATCCCAATCCGGCCCGTCTCCTCCTTTCTCTTTTTCTTTGCCCTTTTCTCTTTCTCTTCTTTTTCCCACTAACCCTTCCTCCCCCTCATTCTTTACCTTTCCCCATTTCTATTTTCTAGATGTAGCAAACATTGGATTGAGATACAGTGAAGAGAGATACAGAACCAACTATTCAGCTTTTGTCACTTTTCAAACACAGCCTGTAAAATGCCAGTTAGAAGGCGACTGGTTGGTACTTTATCTCTCTTCACTGTATCTTTCTCCAATGTTTGATACATCTCCCCCTCTGTATGAATGTAAAAATCTGATTGCTGGGGGGAAGGTACGTGCAGAGAGTAGATGCACATTCTGCCCTTTAATTGACCCGGGGGTGGAGCATCTGTTTTGTGTCTAGGGTGTCTGCTCTAGACTGACACTGTACAGGATTATATAATACAGGTTGAGTATCCCTTATCCAAAATGCTTGGGACCAGAGGTATTTTGGATATGGAATTTTTCCGTATTTTGGAATAATTGCATACCATAATGAGATATCATGGTGATAGGACCTAAATCTAAGCACAGAATGCATTTATGTTACATATACACCTTATACACATAGCCGGAAGGTAATTTTAGCCAATATTTTTTGTAACTTTGTGCATTGAACAAAGTGTGTGTACATTCACACAATTAATTTATGTTTCATATACACCTTATACACACAGACTGAAGGTCATTTAATACAATAGTTTTAATAACTTTGTGTATTAAACAAAGTATGTGTACATTGAGCCATCAAAAAACAAAGGTTTCACTATCTTACTCTCACTCAAAAAAGTCCGTATTTCGGAATATTCCATATTTCGGAATATTTGGATATGGGATACTCAACCTGTAGTTGTTTAACTTCTAACACTCATCACAGTACTGTAAATCTGGATATTGATAATCACAGCTGTGTTCCATGAATGCAGAAAGGCAGAGCTGTAACTAGACTAGACTTTTTGGTGCCCTGTGCCAGAAAGAGAATCCCCTTTCTTTCCCCTCCCCCCCACCTTCAATTTTTCCAATAGGGACATAATGTAAGGTGCATGCCTTGGAGGGAAGGGGCATGACAAAATGGATCCCAGAGAAAGTCCATGCTATGATGCCCCTTCACAGACGTACACACACACACATATATATTTTATACACCCACATTATAGAACACTGTAAGAAAATGGATTTGGACACAAATCCTCTATACCACATTCATGCGCTCAACCAGAGAACTTGCTGCCATTCAGCCACAATGCCACTCATTAAATAACACATTTCAATATACTGCCACACCCGGGACTCAAACCCATAACCTGCTGCATTCCAGCCAAACACCCCACCAACCGAGCCACTTAATCCCACATAAAAACTATGAGATTTGCTGTATATGTATTAATGAAAAAAGTTGTTGGGGTAGGAGACAGGGGCGGTCAGGAGATGCTGGGCTTCAAAAAGGGGGGAAGCTGCAAGTGAAAGAAATTAGATAATTGATAGTTGACAAGTGCTGCCAACAGCGCCCCCTACTCTACAGGGCTATGTGCGGAGCACACTCTGCACACACCTAGCTACGGCCCTGAATAAAGGCATAAGGCTTAAATTGAAGGAAATAAAATTAGATCTAACTATCTCATTACTTAAATTAACCATAAAATTAACATTATCAGAGCTATTACATTTCTAACACCACTGAGTTACTATAAAGACTTAACTAATGACATCATGAGTATCAGTGCTTGAAATATTTTTTTTTGGTACATTGCTGAAAAGATGTAATGATAATAAGCAATACATAATTATATAGTTAATGCAGTGCAAAATTTCAAATGGTTCAACCTTTGATAAATTCTGTGTCAGACCAGAGTAAGTGAGAAGCAAACTTTTAAGGGTAAATTTATATGAAGTGCTTTCTAAAGCTGCCACATTTCCACCACTGGATTTAAACAGGTAATAATATTAAATACATAACACAGCTGTTTATTTTATTTAATATCATTGCCCCTCTATATCCAATTGCAGAAACCAATGAAGTGATGGTGTCTTTGAAAAGCGATGCTTAATAAAATTACCCCCTAGGGGTAAATTGCCAATTTAGACTCACAGGGGTAAAACACACTTCTTGGCCTTATAAATAGCAATCAGATTAATCTCTTGGATTGATCAATACTTTATGTCTTATTATCACATTAGTTAAAGAGAACCGGCATGCGCCGTGTCTCCTCAGTCCACCCACTACTCCATCTTATTCCCCCACTCTGCACTGCAAACTCGTTCTCTTCTGCCCCCTCACCGCTATATATATATTTTTAAACCTTTATGGCACAGAGTAGCCCTTCAGCGCATGTATGTACTGTAAGCAACGGTACAGATTATACCAGATTATTAATAAGATTTTACTTACCGATAAATCTATTTCTCGGAGTCCGTAGTGGATGCTGGGGTTCCTGAAAGGACCATGGGGAATAGCGGCTCCGCAGGAGACAGGGCACAAAAAGTAAAGCTTTTTCAGATCAGGTGGTGTGCACTGGCTCCTCCCCCTATGACCCTCCTCCAGACTCCAGTTAGGTACTGTGCCCGGACGAGCGTACACAATAAGGGAGGATTTTGAATCCCGGGTAAGACTCATACCAGCCACACCAATCACACCGTACAACCTGTGATCTAAACCCAGTTAACAGTATGATAACAGCGGAGCCTCTGAAAGATGGCTTCCTTCAACAATAACCCGAATTAGTTAACAATAACTATGTACAATATATGCAGATAATCCGCACTTGGGATGGGCGCCCAGCATCCACTACGGACTCCGAGAAATAGATTTATCGGTAAGTAAAATCTTATTTTCTCTATCGTCCTAGTGGATGCTGGGGTTCCTGAAAGGACCATGGGGATTATACCAAAGCTCCCAAACGGGCGGGAGAGTGCGGATGACTCTGCAGCACCGAATGAGAGAACTCCAGGTCCTCCTTAGCCAGAGTATCAAATTTGTAAAATTTTACAAACGTGTTCTCCCCTGACCACGTAGCTGCTCGGCAAAGTTGTAATGCCGAGACCCCTCGGGCAGCCGCCCAAGATGAGCCCACCTTCCTTGTGGAGTGGGCCTTTACAGATTTAGGCTGTGGCAGGCCTGCCACAGAATGTGCAAGTTGGATTGTGCTACAGATCCAACGAGCAATCGTCTGCTTAGACGCAGGAGCACCCATCTTGTTGGGTGCATACAATATAAACAACGAGTCAGATTTTCTGACTCCAGCTGTCCTTGCAATATATATTTTTAATGCTCTGACAACGTCCAGTAACTTGGAGTCCTCCAAGTCACTTGTAGCCGCAGGCACTACAATAGGCTGGTTCAGATGAAATGCTGACACCACCTTAGGGAGAAAATGCGGACGAGTCCGCAGTTCTGCCCTGTCCGAATGGAAAATCAGATATGGGCTTTTGTAAGATAAAGCTGCCAATTCTGATACTCTCCTGGCAGAAGCCAGGGCTAGAAGCATGGTCACTTTCCAAGTGAGATATTTCAAATCCACCTTATTTAGTGGTTCAAACCAATGAGATTTTAGAAAGTCCAAAACCACATTGAGATCCCACGGTGCCACTGGAGGCACCACAGGAGGCTGTATATGCAGCACTCCCTTAACAAAGGTCTGGACTTCAGGGACTGAAGCCAATTCTTTTTGAAAGAAAATCGACAGGGCCGAAATTTGAACCTTAATAGATCCCAATTTGAGACCCATAGACAATCCTGATTGCAGGAAATGTAGGAATCGACCCAGTTGAAATTCCTCCGTCGGAGCACTCCGATCTTCGCACCACGCAACATATTTTCGCCAAATTCGGTGATAATGTTGCACGGTTACTTCCTTCCTTGCTTTAATCAAAGTAGGAATGACTTCTTCCGGCATGCCTTTTTCCTTTAGGATCCGGCGTTCAACCGACATGCCGTCAAACGCAGCCGCGGTAAGTCTTGAAACAGACAGGGACCCTGCTGAAGCAAGTCCCTCCTTAGAGGTAGAGGCCACGGATCTTCCGTGATCATCTCTTGAAGTTCCGGGTACCAAGTCCTTCTTGGCCAATCCGGAACCACTAGTATCGTTCTTACGCCTCTTTGCCGTATAATTCTCAATACTTTTGGTATGAGAGGCAGAGGAGGAAACACATACACCGACTGGTACACCCAAGGCGTTACCAGCGCGTCCACAGCTATTGCCTGCGGATCTCTTGACCTGGCGCAATACCTGTCCAGTTTTTTGTTGAGGCGAGACGCCATCATGTCCACCATTGGTCTTTCCCAACGGGTTACCAGCATGTGGAAGACTTCTGGATGAAGTCCCCACTCTCCCGGGTGAAGATCGTGTCTGCTGAGGAAGTCTGCTTCCCAGTTGTCCACTCCCGGGATGAACACTGCTGACAGTGCTATCACATGATTCTCTGCCCAGCGAAGAATCCTTGCAGCTTCTGCCATTGCACTCCTGCTTCTTGTGCCGCCCTGTCTGTTCACATGGGCGACTGCCGTGATGTTGTCCGACTGGATCAACACCGGTTTTCCCTGAAGCAGAGGTTCTGCCTGGCTTAGAGCATTGTATATTGCTCTTAGTTCCAGAATGTTTATGTGAAGAGACGTTTCCAGGCTCGTCCATACTCCCTGGAAGTTTCTTCCTTGTGTGACTGCTCCCCAGCCTCTCAGGCTGGCGTCCGTGGTCACCAGGATCCAATCCTGTATGCCGAATCTGCGGCCCTCCAATAGATGAGGACTCTGCAACCACCACAGAAGAGACACCCTTGTCCTTGGAGACAGGGTTATCCGTAGGTGCATCTGAAGATGCGACCCTGACCATTTGTCCAACAGATCCCTTTGGAAAATTCTTGCGTGGAATCTGCCGAATGGAATTGCTTCGTAAGAAGCCACCATTTTTCCCAGGACTCTTGTGCATTGATGTACAGACACCTTTCCTGGTTTTAGGAGGTTCCTGACAAGCTCGGATAACTCCTTGGCTTTTTCCTCCGGGAGAAAAACCTTTTTCTGAACCGTGTCCAGAATCATCCCTAGGAACAGCAGACGAGTTGTCGGCATTAACTGGGATTTTGGAATATTCAGAATCCACCCGTGCTGTTTTAGCACTTCTTGAGACAGTGCTAATCCCATCTCTAGCTGTTCTCTGGACCTCGCCCTTATTAGGAGATCGTCCAAGTATGGGATAATTAATATGCCTTTTCTTCGAAGAAGAATCATCATCTCGGCCATTACCTTTGTAAAGATCCGAGGTGCCGTGGACAATCCGAACGGCAGCGTCTGAAACTGATAGTGACAGTTTTGTACAACGAACCTGAGGTACCCCTGGTGTGAGGGGTAAATTGGAACGTGGAGATACGCATCCTTGATGTCCAAGGATACCATAAAGTCCCCCTCTTCCAGGTTCGCTATCACTGCTCTGAGTGACTCCATCTTGAACTTGAACTTCTTTATGTACAGGTTCAAGGACTTCAGATTTAGAATAGGCCTTACCGAGCCATCCGGCTTCGGTACCACAAAAAGAGTGGAATAATACCCCTTCCCTTGTTGTAGAAGAGGTACCTTGACTATCACCTGCTGAGAGTACAGCTTGTGAATGGCTTCCAAAACCGTCTCCCTTTCGGAGGGGGACGTTGGTAAAGCAGACTTCAGGAAACGGCGAGGTGGATCTGTCTCTAATTCCAACCTGTACCCTTGAGATATTATCTGCAGGATCCAGGGATCTACCTGCGAGTGAGCCCACTGCGCGCTGTAATTTTTTAGACGACCGCCCACCGTCCCCGAGTCCGCTTGAGAAGCCCCAGCGTCATGCTGAGGCTTTTGTAGAAGCCGGGGAGGGCTTCTGTTCCTGGGAAGGAGCTGCGTGTTGCTGTCTCTTCCCTCGACCTCTGCCTCGTGGCAGATATGAATAGCCCTTTGCTCTCTTATTTTTAAAGGAACGAAAGGGCTGCGGTTGAAAAGTCGGTGCCTTTTTCTGTTGGGGAGTGACTTGAGGTAGAAAGGTGGATTTCCCGGCTGTAGCCGTGGCCACCAAATCTGATAGACCGACTCCAAATAACTCCTCCCCTTTATACGGCAAAACTTCCATATGCCGTTTTGAATCCGCATCGCCTGTCCACTGTCGCGTCCATAAAGCTCTTCTGGCCGAAATGGACATAGCACTTACCCGTGATGCCAGTGTGCAGATATCCCTCTGTGCATCACGCATATAAAGAAATGCATCCTTTATTTGTTCTAACGACAGTAAAATATTGTCCCTGTCCAGGGTATCAATATTTTCAATCAGGGACTCTGACCAAACTACCCCAGCACTGCCCATCCAGGCAGTCGCTACAGCTGGTCGTAGTATAACACCTGCATGTGTGTATATATTTTTTTGGATATTTTCCATCCTCCTATCTGATGGATCTTTAAGTGCGGCCGTCTCAGGAGAGGGTAACGCCACTTGTTTAGATAAGCGTGTTAGCGCCTTGTCCACCCTAGGAGGTGTTTCCCAGCGCTCCCTAACCTCTGGCGGGAAAGGGTATAATGCCAATAATTTCTTTGAAATTATCAGCTTTTTATCAGGGGCAACCCACGCTTCATTACACACGTCATTTAATTCTTCTGATTCAGGAAAAACTATAGGTAGTTTTTTCATACCCCACATAATACCCTGTTTAGTGGTACCTGTAGTATCAGCTAAATGTAACGCCTCCTTCATTGCCAAAATCATATAACGTGTGGCCCTACTGGAAAATACGGTTGAATCGTCACCGTCACCACTGGAGTCAGTGCCTGCGTCTGGGTCTGTGTCGACCGACTGAGGCAAAGGGCGTTTCACAGCCCCTGACGGTGTTTGAGTCGCCTGGACAGGCACTAATTGATTGTCCGGCCGCCTCATGTCGTCAAACGACTGCTTTAGCGTGTTGACACTATCCCGTAGTTCCATAAATAAAGGCATCCATTCTGGTGTCGACTCCCTAGGGGGTGACATCCTCATATTTGGCAATTGCTCCGCCTCCACACCAATATCGTCCTCATACATGTCGACACACACGTACCGACACACAGCAGACACACAGGGAATGCTCCTAACGAAGACAGGACCCACTAGCCCTTTGGGGAGACAGAGGGAGAGTTTGCCAGCACACACCAAAAGCGCTATATATATATCAGGGATAGCCTTATAATAAGTGCTCCCTTATAGCTGCTTTGTTATATCAAAATATCGCCATAAATTTGCCCCCCCCTCTCTGTTTTACCCTGTTTCTGTAGTGCAGTGCAGGGGAGAGACTTGGGAGCCGTCCTGACCAGCGGAGCTGTGAGAGGAAATGGCGCCGTGTGCTGAGGAGATAGGCCCCGCCCCTTTTCTGGCGGGCTCGTCTCCCGCTATTTAGAAAAATCAGGCAGGGGTTAAATATCTCCATATAGCCTCTAGGGGCTATATGTGAGGTATTTTTAGCCTTTATAGGTATTCATTTGCCTCCCAGGGCGCCCCCCTCCCAGCGCCCTGCACCCTCAGTGACTGCCGTGTGAAGTGTGCTGAGAGGAAAATGGCGCACAGCTGCAGTGCTGTGCGCTACCTTTAGAAGACTGCAGGAGTCTTCAGCCGCCGATTCTGGACCTCTTCTGACTTCAGCATCTGCAAGGGGGCCGGCGGCGCGGCTCCGGTGACCATCCAGGCTGTACCTGTGATCGTCCCTCTGGAGCTTGATGTCCAGTAGCCAAGAAGCCAATCCATCCTGCACGCAGGTGAGTTGACTCCTTCTCCCCTCAGTCCCTCGCTGCAGTGATCCTGTTGCCAGCAGGAATCACTGTAAAATAAAAAACCTAGCTAAACTTTTTCTAAGCAGCTCTTTAGGAGAGCCACCTAGATTGCACCCTTCTCGGCCGGGCACAAAAATCTAACTGGAGTCTGGAGGAGGGTCATAGGGGGAGGAGCCAGTGCACACTACCTGATCTGAAAAAGCTTTACTTTTTGTGCCCTGTCTCCTGCGGAGCCGCTATTCCCCATGGTCCTTTCAGGAACCCCAGCATCCACTAGGACGATAGAGAAATATAGATATATTGTTTCCTGTAACAAATACAAATTTCAGTTACATTTCAAATTAATTTAGTGAATTTTGAAATCTTGATAGGCAATTGCACAACTCCATCTGGGTACATTATTTAGTATAGAACATGCGCAAGTAGCATTATAAATAAGAATTTACTCACCGGTAATTCTGTTTCTCGTAGTCCGTAGTGGATGCTGGGAACTCCGTAAGGACCATGGGGGAATAGCGGGCTCCGAAGGAGGCTGGGCACTCTAGAAAGATCTTAGACTACCTGGTGTGCACTGGCTCCTCCCACTATGACCCTCCTCCAAGCCTCAGTTAGGTACTGTGCCCGGACGAGCGTACACAATAAGGAAGGATTTTGAATCCCGGGTAAGACTCATACCAGCCACACCAATCACACCGAACAACTCGTGATATGAAACCCAGTTAACAGTATGAAACGATAGAGCCTCTCAACAGACGGCTCAACAATAACCCGATTTAGTTAACAATAACTATGTACAAGTATTGCAGATAGACCGCACTTGGGATGGGCGCCCAGCATCCACTACGGACTACGAGAAACAGAATTACCGGTGAGTAAATTCTTATTTTCTCTAACGTCCTAGTGGATGCTGGGAACTCCGTAAGGACCATGGGGATTATACCAAAGCTCCCAAACGGGCGGGAGAGTGCGGATGACTCTGCAGCACCGAATGAGAGAACTCCAGGTCCTCCTCAGCCAGGGTATCAAATTTATAGAATTTTGCAAACGTGTTTGCCCCTGACCAAGTAGCTGCTCGGCAAAGTTGTAAAGCCGAGACCCCTCGGGCAGCCGCCCAAGATGAGCCCACCTTCCTTGTGGAATGGGCATTGACAGATTTAGGCTGTGGCAGGCCTGCCACAGTATGTGCAAGCTGAATTGTACTACAAATCCAACGAGCAATAGTCTGCTTAGAAGCAGGAGCACCCAGCTTGTTGGGTGCATATAGGATAAACAGCGAGTCAGATTTTCTGACTCCAGCCGTCCTGGAAACATATATTTGCAGGGCCCTGACAACGTCTAGCAACTTGGAGTCCTCCAAATCCTTAGTAGCCGCAGGCACCACAATAGGCTGGTTCAGGTGAAACGCTGACACCACCTTAGGGAGAAACTGGGGACGAGTCCTCAATTCTGCCCTATCCATATGAAAAATCAGATAAGGGCTTTTACATGATAAAGCCGCCAATTCTGACACTCGCCTGGCTGATGCCAAGGCCAAAAACATGACCACTTTCCACGTGAGATATTTCAGATCCACGGTTTTTAGTGGCTCAAACCAATGTGATTTCAAGAAATTCAACATCACGTTGAGATCCCACGGTGCCACAGGAGGCACAAATGGGGGCTGAATATGCAGCACTCCTTTCACAAATGTCTGAACTTCAGGTACTGAAGCTAGTTCCTTTTGAAAGAAAATCGACAGAGCCGAGATCTGTACTTTAATGGAGCCTAGTTTTAGGCCCATATTCACTCCTGCTTGCAGGAAATGTAGAAATCGACCCAGTTGAAATTCCTCTGTTGGGGCCTTTTTGGCCTCGCACCATGCAACATATTTCCGCCATATGCGGTGATAATGTTTTGCCGTAACATCTTTCCTGGCTTTAATAAGCGTAGGAATGACTTCCTCCGGAATGCCCTTTTCCTTCAGGATCCGGCGTTCAACCGCCATGCCGTCAAACGCAGCCGCGGTAAGTCTTGGAACAGGCAGGGGCCCTGCTGTAGCAGGTCCTGTCTGAGCGGCAGGGACCAAGGGTCCTCTGAGATCATCTCTTGAAGTTCCGGGTACCACGCTCTTCTTGGCCAATCCGGAACCACGAGAATTGTGTTTACTCCTCGCTTTCTTATTATTCTCAGTACCTTTGGTATGAGAGGTAGAGGAGGGAACACATATACTGACCGGTACACCCACGGTGTCACTAGGGCGTCCACCGCTATCGCCTGAGGGTCTCTTGACCTGGCGCAATACTTCTCTAGTTTTTTGTTTATGCGGGACGCCATCATGTCCACCTGTGGACGACCCCATTGATTTACAATCATTTTGAAGACTTCTGGATGAAGTCCCCACTCTCCCGGGTGGAGGTCGTGCCTGCTGAGAAAGTCTGCTTCCCAGTTGTCCACTCCCGGGATGAACACTGCTGACAGTGCTAGTACATGATTCTCCGCCCATCGGAGAATTTTTGTGGCTTCTGCCATCGCTGTCCTGCTTCTTGTGCCGCCTTGTCGATTCACATGGGCGACTGCCGTGATGTTGTCTGACTGGATCAGCACCGGCTGGTGTAGAAGCAGGGATTTTGCTTGACTTAGGGCATTGTAAATGGCCCTTAGTTCCAGAATATTTATGTGAAGGGCAGTCTCCTGACTTGACCATAGTCCCTGGAAATTTCTTCCCTTTGTGACTGCCCCCCAGCCCCGTAGGCTGGCATCCGTGGTCACCAGGACCCAGTCCTGTATGCCGAATCTGCGGCCCTCCAGAAGATGAGCACTGTTCAGCCACCACAGAAGAGACACCCTGGTTCGTGGAGACAGGGTTATTAAACGATGCATCTGAAGATGCGATCCGGACCACTTGTCCAACAGGTTCCACTGAAAGATTCTGGCATGGAACCTGCCGAATGGAATTGCTTCGTAAGAAGCTACCATCTTTCCCAGGACCCGCGTGCAGTGATGCACCGATACCTGTTTTGGTTTTAGGAGGTCTCTGACTAGAGAAGACAACTCCCTGGCTTTCTCCTCCGGGAGAAACACTTTTTTCTGGGCCGTGTCCAGAATCATTCCCAGGAACATTAGACGTGTCGTGGGGACCAGCTGTGACTTTGGGATATTCAGAATCCAACCGTGCTGGCTCAGCACTTCCTGAGATAGTGCTACTCCCACTAACAACTGTTCCTTGGATCGTGCCTTTATTAGGAGATCGTCCAAGTATGGGATAATTAAAACTCCCTTTTTTCGAAGGAGTATCATCATTTCCGCCATAACCTTGGTAAATACCCTCGGTGCCGTGGAGAGTCCAAACGGCAGCGTCTGGAATTGGTAATGGCAATCCTGTACCACAAATCTGAGGTACTCCTGGTGAGAATTGTAAATGGGGACATGCAGGTAAGCATCCTTGATGTCCAGGGATACCATGTAATCCCCCTCGTCCAGGCTTGCAATAACCGCCCTGAGCGATTCCATCTTGAACTTGAATTTTTTTATGTATGTGTTCAAGGACTTCAAATTTAGAATGGGTCTCACCGAACCGTCCGGTTTCGGTACCACAAATAGTGTGGAATAGTAACCCCGGCCTTGTTGAAGTAGGGGTACCTTGATTATCACCTGCTGGGAATACAGCTTGTGAATTGCCGCTAGCACTGCCTCCCTGTCTGAGGGAGCAATCGGCAAGGCGGATTTTAGGAAACGGCGGGGTGGAATCGCCTCGAATTCCAGCCTGTATCCCTGAGATACTATTTGAAGGATCCAGGGATCTACCTGTGAGCGAACCCACTGATCGCTGAAATTCCTGAGGCGGGCCCCCACCGTACCTGGCTCCGCTTGTGAAGCCCCACCGTCATGCGGCGGACTTGGAAGAGGAAGCGGGGGAGGACTTTTGTTCCTGGGAACCTGCTGTTTGCTGCAGCCTTTTTCCCCTGCCTCTGCCTCTAGACAGAAAAGACCCTCCTTTTCCCCGCTTATTTTTCTGGGATCGAAAGGACTGAACCTGATAAAATGGCGCCTTCTTAGGCTGTGAGGGGACATGGGGTAAAAATGCTGACTTCCCAGACGTTGCTGTGGAAACTAGGTCGGAGAGACCATCCCCAAATAATTCCTCCCCTTTATAAGGCAAAACTTCCATGTGCCTTTTGGAATCTGCATCTCCAGTCCACTGGCGAGTCCATAAGCATCTCCTAGCAGAGATAGATAGTGCACTTACTTTAGATGCCAGCCGGCAGATTTCCCTCTGTGCATCTCTCATGTATAAGACTGAGTCTTTGATATGGTCAATTGTTAACAGGATCGTGTCTCTGTCTAGTGTGTCAATATTTTCTGACAGGTTATCTGACCATGCAGCGGCAGCACTGCACATCCAAGCTGACGCAATTGCTGGTCTGAGTATAATGCCTGAGTGTGTATATACAGACTTCAGGATCGCCTCCTGCCTTCTATCAGCAGGTTCCTTAAGGGCGGCCGTATCCTGGGACGGTAGTGCCACCTTTTTTGACAAACGTGTGAGCGCTTTATCCACCCTCGGGGGTGTTTCCCAACGTAACCTATCCTCTGGCGGGAAAGGGAACGCCATTAGTAATTTCTTAGGAATCACCAATTTCTTATCAGGGGAAGCCCACGCTTCTTCACACACTTCATTTAATTCATCTGACGGGGGAAAAACTACAGGTAGTTTTTTCTCCCCAAACATAATACCCTTTTTTGTGGTACCTGGATGTAAATCAGAAATATTTAACACCTCTTTCATTGCCTCAATCATGCAGCGAATGGCCTTAACGGGCATTAAATTTGACTCATCGTCGTCGACACTGGCGTCAGTATCCGTGTCGACATCTACTTGTGCCACCTGAGATAACGGGCGTTTTAGAGCCCCTGATGACTTTTGAGACCCTTGGACCGGCACGAGCTGAAGACTCGGCTGTCCCACAGTCGGCATGTCGTCAAATTTTTTATGTAAGGAGTCTATACGTGCACTCATTTCTTGCCATAATACCATCCACTCCGGTGTCTGCCCCGCAGGGGGTGACATCTCTGCTAAAGGCATCTGCTCCCCCTCCACATCATTATCCTCCTCAAACATGTCGACACAGCCGTACCGACACACTCCACACACACAGGGAATGCTCAAATAGAGGACAGGACCCACAAAAGCCCTTTGGGGGGACAGAGTAAGAGTATGCCAGCACACACCAGAGCGCTATATATATACAGGGACTAACTGAGTTATGTCCCTAATAGCTGCTTATACTGTATACAGTGCCAATTTAGTGCCCCCCCTCTCTTTTTCCCTCTTACTGTATTGTAGAAATGCAGGGAAGAGCCAGGGAGCTTCCTTCCAGCCGAGCTGTGAGGGAAAAATGGCGCCAGTGTGCTGAGGAGATAGGCTCCGCCCCTTTTTCGCGGCCTATTCTCCCGCTTATTTTGGGATTCTGGCAGGGGTATTTACCTCATATATAGCCCCAGGGGCTATATATTGAGGTATTTTAGCCAGCCAAGGTGTTTTTATTGCTGCCTCAGAGCGCCCCCCCCCAGCGCTCTGCACCCTCAGTGACCGGAGTGTGAAGTGTGTATGAGGAGCAATGGCGCACAGCTGCAGTGCTGTGCGCTACCTTGGTGAAGACAGGATGTCTTCATGCCGCCGATTTTCCGGACCATCTTCCTGCTTCTGGCTCTGTAAGGGGGACGGCGGCGCGGCTCCGGGACCGAACATCAAGGCTGGGCCTGCGGTCGATCCCTCTGGAGCTAATGGTGTCCAGTAGCCTAAGAAGCCCAATCCGGCTGCAAGCAGGCGAGTTCGCTTCTTCTCCCCTTAGTCCCTCGCTGCAGTGAGCCTGTTGCCAGCAGGTCTCACTGAAAAAAAAAAATTCTAAGACTATAACTTTCTAAGAGCTCAGGAGAGCCCCTAGTGTGCATCCAACCTCGGCCGGGCACGAAATCTAACTGAGGCTTGGAGGAGGGTCATAGTGGGAGGAGCCAGTGCACACCAGGTAGTCTAAGATCTTTCTAGAGTGCCCAGCCTCCTTCGGAGCCCGCTATTCCCCCATGGTCCTTACGGAGTTCCCAGCATCCACTAGGACGTTAGAGAAATTATTATTAACAACAGCAAAGGCAGTATAGGCAAATGTTTAGAGACATCTGAACAGGCTGGATATCCAAATTCTAATTAGCAATTTTGAGCTGTAGCTTTATTGCAGCCGCTGCTGCTTTATTGCACTGGTGGTGCAGTAAGGTTTTTTTTGTTCATTGCAACATAGCATTCGTGACGTCATGCAGCACACCTGAGACAGGCAGAGCAGAGAAACCGTGGTGGTGGGAAGCCAGAAAACAGCAGTGGGCACCCAGAAGACATCAAAGAAAGCAATTGTGGTACCTGGAGAGAGAGTTGTTTGGACTGCGGATGGAATATGGGCCTAATTTAGACCTGATCACAGCAGCAACATTTTTCTATAATGGGCAAAACCGGGTGTAGTACTGCTGACCGGCGGTCTCCTGACCGCCGGTCAGCATACCGACGCCGGGATCCCGGCAGCATACCGACACCGGGATCCCGGCGGGGAGGGGCGAGTGCAGCAAGTCCCTTGTGGGCTCGCTGCGCTTGCCACGTTGCGCTCGCCACGCTGCGGGCTCGGTGGCGACCTGCGGTCGCCACGGGTTCTATTCCCACTCTATGGGTGTCGTAGACACCCACGAGTGGAAATAGTCCCTGTTGGTCGGCATGCCGACCATCGGGATAGTGACCCGTCAGGCTGGTGGAGGAGGTCATGTGACTGTCGGTCAGCTGACCGGCGGTCACATGAATACCACCCGGCAAAACCATGTGCACTGCAGGTAGTTTTGCCATTAGAGAAAGATTTTGCTGCTGCGATCACGTCTGAATTAGGCCTTATGTAGGGATTCAGGGAAGAGGGCACCAGACAAAATCTTGTCTAGGGCACCAAATTGGTAAGAGATTTCTCTGGTTATTATTAACAGTAATGTATATAGTGCTTGCTTATTTATTAAAATTATTATTGGATCTTCTTTCTTTGACATTAGTACTCAACTCCATGAGGTACCCCAGGGTATCCAGCATTATCTGCCTACATACATGTCCGGCCGGTCCCTATCCATCTCCACTACTTGTCTGTGTAACTGTGAGTACGGCTGAACAATACATGTGCACTACAATAAATTCAAGCTCCTGGTCTACAACATTTTTGAGTGAGAAGGTCGCATGTACTGTAAGGGCCTGATTCAGAAATGTATGCAAACCTAATGGTTTGCGTATATATCCTGATGTTTTGAGATCTGTGCATGCACAGCATATGTACTGTTGATGTGTAGATCTCTGATTGCCATGATGGTCTTAGGGTCCCCTAAGCCACAGCACTGTTTGGGCCAGAAGGGGCGTCGATGGCCAGTGTTCCAGTAAACAGGACATGTTAGCAAGTCTACCATCAGAAATTGTGGGGCCCGAGACTGACAAAATAGGCAGCCCTCTCCACCCCCGGAAAAAACAAACACATTGGCCCCTCACAGGAAAAAACCCACATTGTCCCCCACAGGAAAAAATAAAACACATTGGCCTATCAAAGGGAAAAAAAACACATTAGCTCCCACAGGAAAAAAGCACCTTGGCCATTCACAGAAAAAAACACATTGGCCCCTACAGGAAAAAATAAAACACATTGGCCATCATTGGAAAAAATGCTAGTACTTTGGCTGTCACAGAAAAAAAATTGAACATACTGTACATAAATGACCCAGTCCCCCACAGAAGACCAACCTGTTTGCAGTACTTGCACACAGATCACGGTCATACAAGCAACAGCAGTGCTCCCAGGTGGTCCATATCCCAGCCAGAGGCAGCAGGGAGCTGCAGCTCCTTGAACAGGCAAATGCTATGTATGCCCCATTCCCCAGTACATAAATGTATCTGGGGACTGGGCATTGACAGAATTTGCCAAGATGCAGCATGTGTACACAAAGGGCAGCACCCACTATGTGTTTAGTGTATGTCCTGGAGGTCAGGGTGGATGGTACTATATGTCTCGGGGACTGGGGGGCAGGGTGGTTGATTTATGGGGGTTATTCAGACCTGATTGCTGCTGTGCATTTTCGCACAGCTGGAGATCAGATTCAAACTGCACATGTGTATACACCGCAGTGCGCAGGCACGACAGACAGCTGCAAAGTGGATAGCCAGTCAGCGACGGGTTTGGGCAAAGGAGCCATTCGCACGGGAATTCGCAAGCAGATTGACAGGAAGAGGGCGTTTGTGGGTGGCAACTGAGCATTTTCAGGGAGTGTTTGGAAAAACGCAGGCGTGTCCAAGCATTTGCAGGGAGGGTGCCTGACGTCAAATCCGGTCTCGAACAGGCTGATGTGACCACAGCGGCTGAGTAAGTCCTAAGCTGCGCAGAGACTGCACAAAATCAGTTTGAGCAGCTCTGCTACACATAGGAACGCACACTTGCACAGCTAAAATACACTCCCCTGTAGGCAGCGACTATCTGATTGCAGAGCTGCAAAAATTGCTGCCCAGCGATCAGGTCTGAATTGCACCCTATGTCCCTTGGGCTGGGAGGGCAGGTAGTGTTTATCCCTTGGACTGCAGTGGATAGTGTTTGTCCCTGGGACTAGAGGTGTAAGGTGGGTAATGAATGTCCCTAGGGGTGGAGTGGTGTGATGGTAGGGTGGATAATGTGTGTCTCTGGGTTGGGAGTGCTGTCTCAAGAGGGCCAAGGGGGTAGGGTGAGAAGTGTGTCCCCTTGGAGTTGGGGGTTAGTTTAGGTCTATGAGTCAGAGGGTATGTCCCTGGGCTGGGGGTGGTAGGGCGGTTAATGTATGCCTCTGGGCCGGGTTGGTATTGAATGTCTAGGGGACCAGGGCAGGGTGGGGAGTATACAGTATGTCTCTGGGGTCGGGGGTGTAGAGTGGGTAGTATATGTCCCTGGGGATGGATTTAGGGTGTAGATTATCTGCTGCGGGGTTGAGAGGAGCAAAGGTTGTGCTTGGTCAGCGGAGAGGGGAGGGAGGGGAGAGCCAGACCAAGTACACTGCAGCAGCCAGTACTGGTGGGGTATATGGAGTAAACAGTGACGTGCGGTGAGGTCGGAAGCTGGGGGTAAATGTACACACCTGCATTACAAGAAAGTTATGTGCTACTTGAAGATTAATTCAATGCACATATATATGTATTGTATGGGGGTTATTGACTTTCTGCTTGGAGATAGCACATTGCAAATCCCAACAAAAGCACTCCTAAATGGTATCACTCTTTCTTGCTCTAACCCATTCTAGAGAAAGGTAATCCTGCAAGCACGATCAAGCAATATCAAATATTTTGGTCACTTATTGGAGATCATTAGTGCATCCTGCAGTGAAGAAACAGGCAGGTTATTGGTTGTGCAAGTCACAGGTCCCTGGGGTCTCTGTCCTAGATGGTGCTGCTACTAGATTATTCACAGAAATATCCTGGAAGCTTCCTGTGCAAGAAAGTGCATTATCACTGTACATAACTTACACTAGACCAGCTCTTATGCAAAAAGGTGTATCCAGGATCCACTAATAACAGTGTGCACAGCACATGATCTTAGTAAATTCCTGACCCCTTGTCTTACAGTTCTTTTCTGATCAGGTGGCTGATAGGAGCTGGTGCAAGGTCGACCTGTGTCAGCACAAAATGCTGGCAAAGTGCAGATCTCAATTTTCCTGCCAGCACTTGGTTCAGAAGACAGGGACAGATGCTCTCCTGAGAAGAGGGATAGGAGAGTCCTGCAGGGCACATGTAGTCAGCCCCCCGCCCTGGGATGGGAGTATACCTATTATCTGGCAGGAGAAATAAATGGTGCAGGGAGCCCGGCCAGTGACAGCTGGTCACACTACTACTGCTCTTACCTCTATCTGTGTAGTAGTTCTCCTTCAGGTCACCATCTCTGTTGTTCCCTGCAGCTGCCATCTCTGCCCTCGGCCCCTCAGTGCTACCGAGCTCCAGTGTCTTCCTGGACGTCTGTGATTGGTCACCAAAGCACAAGGCACGCCCCCCACTGTGAGGCATGCCTCACATGGCTCTTTGCTGTATTAATGGCCGCTGTGTAGCCCCGCCCCCAGCTCAGCATGCAGTGTCTGACTATACAAAGCTGAGGCAGATCTCCTACTGCCTCATTTCTTGTCTTTTCCTGCAGGGAACCCTGCAAATCTGAAGGGTTTTGCCTATAGAAAATGATTACAGCAATACAAAGAAGATGCTTGTAAGTTATGATTATCCTCTTTGTATTATTCTAATAGTTTCTATTGCCAAAACTCTAGAGAATTACAGACAGTATGACAGGTGAGGCATTGCCTCACCTGCCTCCCCTGACTGCACGTCCCTGGGAGTAAATGCCCACTAGCCGGAGAAGATGATAGCTTCCCGTTTCACAGTGGAAAGCAAATTCTGAAAGAGCTGCAGCCAATCCAGCAGACTGATGGATCAGCCAGGGCCAGCAGGGAGGGCCCAGAACTCCAATCCCAGCAGCCCCCCCTGATAGCGGCCCTTCTTGTCTGACCTATTTTTTGGGCATACTGTGGTCATTGTCTGCATCCTTTAATGCCGCTTCACTGAATTACTCAGATGACCAATGTTCACACAAATTATCCGATGCTGCATCTTCTGACACAGCAGCGAATCACAGAAGCCATCAGGAGGCATCTATTTGCACAAAGTGCCTCATGCAGCAGTGGCACATGTGTATTATTGCATATTTGCTGAGTACAAAGACGTACATCTCTGAATCACTCACTAAATAACTAAATATTATTTGTGATGCACGTAAATGTTACTAAATGGTGCACATATCACATTGTTACTGGTCACTACCTATTTTTATTTCAGAAATATTTATTTTTTGCTTTCAGTAGATTTCATCACCATTGACATCATTACAAACTAATTATATACTGTATGAAGACATCTCTAGGCACATACTATATTATTTCCATGTTGGTGATGGGAATAATCTGCGTATGGGAGTAGTATGGCTGACCGGCGGTCAGGAGACCGCCGGTCAGCTTACCGACGCCAATCCCGGCAGCATACCGACGCCGGGATCTCGGCGGGGAGGGGCGAATGCAGCAAGCCCCTTGCGGGCTCGGTGGTGACCTACGGTCACCGCGGGTTCTATTCCCACTCTATGGGTGTCGTGGACACCCACGAGTGGAAATAGTCCCTGTTGGTCGGCATGCCGACCATCGGGATAGTGAGGGGTCGGGATGCTGGATGAGGTCATGTGACTGTCGGTCTCCCGACTGCCGGTCACATGAATACCACCCTCTGCGTATATGTGTATTAGACAGAAATTAGGGCCTAATTCAGACCTGTGTACCTGCGTACGTAGGCTGAAGCCCAGTGAAGTGTGCTCACGCAGCAGCCGCACTACGCATGCGCACACAGTGAGATGCGACCAGAGGCGTTTCTAGAGAGGAGGGGACCCGTGTGCAGACTGCGTGTGTGGGCCCCCTCCTCTCCTGCAGCCATCACCGCCGCTATTAGTGCTAGCAGCAGTGTTGACGGCTACGGGAGAGGAGGGGTTCGACACATAATCACCGATGGACGCCGGAAAGGTGAGTATAGAAGAAATAGGTGCAGTGCACCCATTATAGATTCGCCACTGGATGCGACGGCATGTCACTTGTGCAATTGCCTCTGCCTGATTGACAGGCAGAGGCAGTCGTGGGGTGCGTCGGGGTCATTGCAGCGGCATTATGGGGGTGTGGTCCAGACAACACAGGCATGTCCGGGCCATTTGAGGGGCAGGCCGCGGCAGCTGCGTGACGTCACATGCAGCCACTGCAACCCTAAACATTGTGGGTAGCTGCCTGCCTTCGCAGCTAGGCTTTGTAGGCAGGGCATTACTAGGCAGGTGCGAATGCATCGCTCCGTGAGGTGCTTTTGTACGTCTGCCAGTGGGGTTGGGGGGAACACGGCATTCAGGGCGGACTTGCCCTGTTCTGGGCGCCCCACCTGCATGACAAAGATTTTCATACATCTACGATCAAATCTGAATTAGGACCTTAGATTCACAAAAAGATTTCTTAAACACGTGGAAAAGCTGGCATGTGAAGTATATTTTTATGCAAATAAACATTAAAGAATTGTACTTTATAGGCCAGATTTTTCATGTGTCTAATAAAATTATGATTTGTGTTAATTCCGTAATGTTAACTTCTAATACTCCTATGCACAGAATACGCCAACGTCATCTTCTCTTCAAGCTAAAATTGATATAATCATTCCTACGGTGGGTATAAAAGAGAAGGCAGCGGAAGAGGTTTAATTAGGACTGCGCAGTCGGGACTCCTTGCATTCTATCACTAGGTAGTTTATAGAAATATCTGTGTCTTTTCTTCTATATAAATGAAGCACTTTTACCAGGAGAGTCCGCAGTGTGTTGGCGTTACCTCGGCTGGAGTCTGGCCTCTCAGCCAGCAATCTCAGGGTACTGTGGTAGTGCTGTTACTGTGATGAGTGGATTGTGACAGCCCTAACTGCACTCCCTGCAGTGTTTATAACTTGCTCAGGTACAAACTTCTCCAACAGTCATCATTCTTTATTTAACTTTTACCTGAAGTGGCCTAAATGAAAAGTCTTTGCTGACATTTTAGATGCTGAAAGCAATAAATCTGTGTCCAACACACTAAAATCACAGGAAAATCAAGATTTACCGTCGACAGACCAATCCCATGAATTGTGCCAGAACTTAATCGCTGTATTTGGCTGAAACCTAAATCAAATCCTGGATTCGGCGCATCCCTCTCTGTTAGTCACGGTGGGCTAAAATGACGAGGCCTCACTGTCTTTCATTACCAAAAATTGTTGTAATCGTCATTCTTGTTATTTTTGAAAAACATGTACAGTATTTTTCTCAGGCCTGTATACAAGAAAAACATTCATTCTAAAACACAAATTTAATAAAAATGCAGCTAACATAAATGTACAGTGCTGAAAAAATACAAATGCTGCATGCTATGAATTATATTAATAATAATGCATATAAAATACTCTGCAGAGGTATAGCAGTGTATGTATTAGTCACTTATGTAATATAGATAGCCTATATACTAGGAATAGGAAACATTCAGCCTGATTCAGAGGTGAGGTATGGGATCGCTAATGTATGTTGTATGTGTGTGCCTGCAAAGTCAAGAAAAAACATTTAAAACAATAATAGTTAAAAACGATACTACTGGTTCTACAGTAATGTTTAAGCTCTTTCCAGAGTGATTGTTATTGAGACCGGGTTGCCGGTAACGAGGTTCGCTGCTGTTCGAGTTTCCGTGTCCTTGCGGGTTGGAGGTGGTGTCCCTATCTAACTGTCCCTCTCCTACCTTCCTTCCCTGCGGCGCTGGTCACTCGTCCTTGCGGTCTTCCTGCTCGTTGCGTGATTTCCGGTGTGACGTGTGACCGTTTCCCAGCATCCAACGCGTTTCGTGACGGAGCACTTTGTCAAGGAACAGTGCTGATGGGCAGACCATTGGATGGATATCGGCCTCACCATCGGACTTGTGTGTCAGTACCTTTGCTAACAGACTACAGCGGATGAACATCCACCAGCTGGTCGGCTAAATTACACCCCCGCAGCAGGGGAACGCTTGTACCATCATTTTGCCCATGGACTCCGGATCAGGTTGAAAGTGTGAGCACCGGCCGGGAGGACAAGCAATTATACTGTGGCTTAAAGCGGATCCATGTTCCACTCCATAATAGGCTACCTGTGGGTAAATTAGCCAGGAGGACCATCACATGCACTGTGATTGAACAGAGGCTCTTGTACGGTATACCACTAACACTCATTTACAGATTACTGCAGGACAGTGACTGTTGCTTTTAATCAGCTTTGCACGAACTGCTCTAACAATACTAATAAGCTGTAAGCAAGGTGCTGCTTAAATTATTGCTACTAATACATGTGCTATTGTTCAGATGAACTGACATATGGACACAAGTACCACTTAAGGATGATATATAGATACTAGGTCCACTGAAAGTTTAAAAAGCTCATGAGTAGTTATCCCGGATAAGAGCTATACTGTTGAACATGTGTCATGTATGCAATATCTGTTCCACTTGAGATATATCACAAGCCATAGTTGCTGAATAAGCAAGGAAAGTGATCCCAATAGAGTGGGGGCAGATATATCCACATGTGCACACAAATTAACTCTTTAGAGAATAATCATTCATTTTTCAGTTGTGTATTGTGATTTTTTTATTGTGTTTTTATGTATTGCAGGCCGGCATTAAGTACAAAATGTGCTAAAGAATTATTGATATCTAAAAAATTAAATCCACATCAGATGTGAATAGCGCTCTCTTGGTTGTTTTTTCTTTAAAACTTGTGAAAAAACCCATGGTTGCAAGGACCGCCTGATGGAATTTGGCCACCAGTGTCAGTGGAACTGCATCTTCCGATGCAGTCCCCGACACCGGCACACCTCCAACATGCCACCGATGCCAATCACCTCCCAACCCTGTCAGCACCCAGGAATGTCAACTGGACCTGCATGGATCTCTATGCAGCTCTGATCTGCGTGCTTCGACGGTAATGTCAGAGACTCATGTTGTAGATCTGTCCAAGTGTGAATTAGGCCCATTGTAACCACAGCCAGAAATGGCCCAATCAGTAGGGAGCAGAATAATTACCCACTAGGGGCTGAAAGTGAGGCAGTCTTCCAGCATTAATACAGACTAGCTGATGTGCCCGGTTTCAACTGGACAAAGGTTTGCTGGGTAGAACATTTTACCCCTTTTCACCCCCCAACACCACCGCAATGCCCCCCCCCCCACCACGTGACTGCTTCTGCCTGTCAATCAGGCAGAGGCAATCGCAAAAGTGGGATGCAGTCGCATCTTACTGTGTGTGCACGTGCAGTGCGGCTTCTTTGAGGCGCACACACTTCACCGGGCTTCAGCCTGCGACCACTGCCGTAACAGCGTCCAGGTCTGAATCGACCCCTGTGTAAGAAGTGCCACCTGCTCAGCTATTTGTAACATGATTCTCTGTTGTGCTTCACCTGTGACTTTGTATAAGAGAAAAACTAATTCCGGTGTGATTAATATCACATCCCAGAGTCTCTAGACCTGGACATCTCTACACTGCGAGTGGTGTTTTTCTGTGTCTGCGATGTAAATAAGTTGCACAATTTAAAGAAAACAACAATAGACGCTTGGAGTGGCTCAGGTGTATCTTGCACTGTATGGCATTTGTCACTAAGGGATTTATTCACAAAGTGTTGGGATGTAAAACCCGGCGCATCTGAGTGTGTTTATGCCCGATATTTAAAAAGGCAATGCTTTTACTAGCAAGACACAGCTAGTTAAAACATTGCCTTTTTAAATATTGGGCATAAACACGCTCAGAAGCACCTGGTTTTACAACCTGACACTTCGTAATTAAACCCTTAGGTGAATGAGGGCACATCTGTAGGATTGTTCTTTCCATGAGTGTGCCCAAAGTGTGCTTAAATGCCCTATAGGCAAATGTCAGAATGTTGCCATAATTCCGATCTTAACACTTATCTAAAATAAACATACAGACAGCAGCATAGAATGTAAAAATTGGGCAGCCTTTTTATTTATAATTAAAGATTATGAGGGTCATTTAGACCTGGCCGCAATAGCGTCCTGCAGCGCAGTTTGCCGGTGGCAGCAAAGTGCACATGACCAGCGGCCACAGAGCTGCGTGGCCATACACACTGTGGTCGTATCCCTGATGGATGTGACCACAATGTGAAGGACAGGTGAGGCCATTGTGGGGGTGCAGTTATGGTATTGCTTGGGCGGCGCCAGGAAAATGGGGGCGGACCAGGACCATTTTCGGGGTGGCTGCATGATGTCACACAGAGCCACTCCCTCCAAAAAAATGGCCACTGACCACCTGCCAGTGCGCCAGGGGGTCAACCTTAGATCTGGTGCGTTCGCAATTAGATTGCGGACGCACTGGGAGGCGGCCTCACAAATCCTGGGTGGCCTTGCCCTGTGATGGGCGGCCCCCAGCATGTACAGAGATGAACAAAGATCTGGCTGCGTATGCCGCCATCTACGTTCATCTCTGAATAACCCCCACTATCTGTATGGTGGCAACAGAAACAATGACGGCTGACCAGTGAAGACACTTCTTACAGTAAAGATGGCATCAATAGTATGGCCAGTTTCTCTTCCCAACAACCGGTAATAGATCTAGGACTACCAATCCACTAAAGTCCTGGTTAGATATCTGATGCTGGTGACCGCAGTAGAGAGGTTAGCCTACACAGTGTATTGAATTAGAGCACCAAATATTATTTCAGCGAAATGGTCAATGGAATGCTGTTCTTTCCCATCTGAAAATAGGACAACAAACAACAAAGGGAAAAAGAGGAAGGGAAACTCCAACAAAGGAAGCATATCCCTGCTTAACCATACAATAAGAATTCAGCCACTAACATTATCCTCTAACTGCCCTAAAGATAGCAACTACCAGGGGCGTTTTAAGAGAGGAGGAGGCCCATGTTCAGCCTCCTCCGTTCGGGCCCCCTCCTCTCTGCCCGGAGTGCTGTAGAGTCTGAGCTCTAGAGGGCTAAGACTCTACTGTGCATGCGCAGATCTCCGGGAAAATGGCACAGCGGGCATTTTCCCTGAGATTTCTCTACTGCGCATGCGCAGAACGCCGTGAAAATGGCCTCCTGGCCATTTTTACTGTGTTCTAACAGCGCTGCGGATGCCGGCGCTGGACTTCGGAGGGGTGAGTATTTTAAAAATGGGTTCAGTGTGTAAAGTGGGAACCCCCTCTGGACTCACGGGCCCGTGTGCACCGCACACACTGCACCCATTATAGAAACGCCAGTGGCAACTACAGCCAGCTAACTTAACAAACATTTCTGCACTAGGAGCACATTCTGCCCTTAACCTAGGGGTTTAAAGTCCGCTGTGTAACTTTAAGTGCCATCCATTGTGATTGACCCTGTTGACCTAATGCATGTAGATCAGCAGTGGTGACCTATAGACTGTAGACCTTTTTAGTGTACTGTATATCTAATAATCCATACCCATTTCCCTCCTGCCCACTCCATGTGAGGACTGTGATATGATTTGATCTGTCTCTCCCCAATGACTCCATGCTGCATTCCCAGCTCCCCCACCCCATCCCGAAGCCCTGTACCCCCTCACCAATCCACTCTTACTCCAGGCAGCAGGTACCATGTGGCCCTTACACCCCACCAGAAGGCCAGCGCAGGGCACGGGAATCCTGGCCAGCAGAGCTGTGACCATGTCCCATATCTGCCTGCAGCAGAGCTGGACCCAGAAGAGGGGCACACACTGGCACTGCACAGTCACTGTGTGGGAGAGGCTCCTGTCACTCTGAGGCGGCACCCACACCGCCTACAGCTCGCTGCCCTATTTGGACAACACGGCTCACATCCCTGCTGGGCACCAAGTGGCATATCCTTGGGGGCCCTCTGATCCTTGGTGCCTGGTACAGGTGTCCCCTTTGATCCCCCCCCCATGTCGCCGACCCTGAGTCTACTAGATGTTCATGGAGAATAGGGGGTATATTTATTACATGTCGATTTCAATCTATTTTTAGTCGATTTACAATTAATAAAAAAAACTATCTAAATTGATTTTGCGTTTCAGAGTACAAAACACACATTTATTAACATTTGCCAACAGCCGTCCGATAGTCAACGCTGGAATACTGACAGGGTCAGGATGCCGTCACCGGAATCCTATATGTAATTATAGTGGGGGTGTTATTCCTTGGGGGGGGGGGGGAAGGGTTAGGCTGCGGGAAAAAGGGTTAGGGATCAGGGGAAGAGGTGGGAATACTCTTACTTCCCCCTTGCCAGGATTTCAACTATTGAGATGCTGGCATCGGTATTCTGACCGCGGGCATCCCGTGTGCTGGCACATCGTACTGAACCCTTCTTAGGCAATTATGTTTCAAATAGAATAACTCTTCAGATCTTTAGACAAAAGACCACCAAATAAGGGACAGTTTTATGAAGCTTCCGTGTTCTAATATCAGGTGTTGGGATAACTACCCCTCACTTGCATTTTCTTCTGCACTCTGGAAATCGCTCAACTTTGCTATAGGATAATTCCATGTATGGCAAGAGTTGCCTAAGTACTGTAAGAGTAAAGAGTGACAGACTGAAGGTGACTGATGGTTTTATAGGAAATTAAATTTGGGAGCCCTTAAATTATACTTTGCTTTCGGCTTTACATAGTCCAAATCTGATTACAATTATTATAATATAGCAAATTACTATTATAGTTTTTGTTGTAATTAAATTTATGCTGCTTATTAAATTCAGAGCTGTTAAAAATTCATCTACATTAGCCTCAAAGGATAAAAAAAAAATCATGTTTCATAGTGTGAAACATCTTGTCCAATCCTTACATTTGATAGACATTACTCAATTTCACTTATTGCTACATTGACTTGTTCTCATATCTTATTTATTGCAGATTTAGGTTATAATGTTTCACTGTATGTCATTTCAAACAAAATTGCAATATGTTTTTAAATGTGCTTAATAACTTCTTTTACATTATAAATATTTTAACCGAGTTACTAAAAAAATCCTTTATTATCACATTTTCATTGAACGCTGGGGTACATAATGTAATGTTGTGTTCTGCTGGAAAATGTGTATTGAATTGCTTGTTGAAAGGATGTTATAAAATGTTTTGCATTGGTTTTGATTAAGTTATAGTGTATAATACAGGCTTTCCCAACCTCTGTTCTCAACAGTCCAGGATTTAGTGCTATCCATGCTAGAGCACAGGTGACTTAGGGCCATATTCAGACCTGATTGCAGCAGAAAAATCTTTCTCTAATAGGCAAAACCATGTGCACTGCAGGTGGGGCAGATATAACATGTGCAGAGAGAGTTAGATTTGGGTGGGTTATTTTGTTTCTGTGCAGGGTAAATACTGGCTGCTTTATTTTTACACTGCAGTTTAGATTTCAGTTTGAGCACACCCCACCCAAATCTAACGCTCTCTGCACATGTTACATCTGCCCCACCCGCACTGCACATGGTTTTGACCATAAGAGAACAATTTGGCTGCTGTGCTTCACTTAGGGTAGCAGCAATATTTGAGCCTAAGAACCCCTTATAATGGAACTTCATGTTTTTTTTCTTCAACACAGGTCATATTCTTTGCCACCTAAATTCCTAGGGGCGGGACATTACCGTGGTGACATTTTTAAAAAAACTTTTCAAATTGTGGGTATAATGAGACTTATATTAGATACCTTTTGTTACTTTAGTCTTTCTTTAAAAAATTTAGTAGTTGCATATAAGTGATTTATAGCAATTGTACACACAAGTCTAGTAAGCTAAGAATTCAACTTTCCCTGCAGAAAATGATGAAAGGTCATATTTGTCCATGAGAGGAGATGAGCAAATGTTAAATTTGGTCATAAAATTTGCAAGCTAAAGTGACATTTCCTACAGGAAGCTCCTGTCTTACTAGGTCCCCATGGAATTTGTTAGCAGATTTTTAACTGTAATGGTTTAATATTATTCAAGGGTTTTTTTTTTGTCAAGTGGTATAAACGTTCTGTACACTGACAATTTGGTAGAGTATATAAAGTACTGTAGACTGTAGTGTAAGTGGGGCAGCTGTGCAATATCACCATTGTGATGAGCAAAATGTTTTCAACTGTTCCATTAAATATTTTTCTTATTCCACATTCAGCCATGAAAAAGCATGTTTCGCCAGCAGAATTATTTTATGATGTCCCTACGCCTATCCAAGCCACAACATACAATAGAGTGAAATGACTGTTCTACCCCCAGCTCTATGGATAGTCTATGAATTATATGAAATGACACTTTATAAATACTGCACAAAATGTTAAAACATTGTGTTGCCGGAACTTTGAACTTAAAGGAGCCCTCATGTTGCACTGAAAAACTTAAACTTAACTTGCAGCACTGTTGATACCTGCTGATTGCTGCTTTAAATCTAGTGGCAATATCAACAAAATCACACCAATGCCTCCAAATTGCAAGCAATTACGTTTGGGTCAATGTTTCCTTTAAACTGATGCTTGTTGTTTGAGACTTGGGGTTAGATTTACTAAGGATTGGATTGTCAAAGCTGTTGATCATTGGCAGCTTTGACGGATACTGTAGTTTTAAAACAGTGACAGGAAAAAACACTAAACCAGGCTTGTTAAGCATTTATTTGAATTGCCGATTTATTGGTCAAAGCTGCCAATGAAGGTCAACTTTGACCATTGCCGGATTAAGTGAGGGGCGACAGGGGCGGCTGTTCCAGGGCCCTCACACATTGCATACCTCCCAGATGTCCCTTCAGGAGTGCTGGACAAGCCCCCAGCATGATGAAAATGAGGGTGTGGGTCTCCACCTCTGCATTGCACTAGAGGCCATGCCCCTGGGTCACCAAGCCACACCTCCATACTCCAGCATGTCTCTTTGCAATTGTGGGACCCCCACAACCTTGTACGTCCCCTGGGTCCCCACCTGCCTTAATCCGGCCCTGGCTTTGACAACACATGCCTTAGTAAATCTATCCCATGGGGTCAATTTGTGAATTTATTCATTAGTGTAAAATTTGTGAAATTCATATGAATTTCTAAACCAAGGAGGCTAGTTACGGCAGATATTAGCCAGGATTCCTAAATAAAATGTACTATAATTGTGATAAATACACAGCAGTATGCTGATATTAATGTCTGACTATCACTACTGAAAGGTTATGCTTCAGCACAATCCTATAGTAGCAAGGATGTCACTAAAGTTAAATAGTCATGAAGTGCTGCCCTGTAGTTTTTAAATATTCTGCTTATTTCCAAATACAAAAGCAACACATAAAATATTAATCCGTTCATCTCTGCCACCTTGACATTTAGAGTAACACCACAATTCCCTACAGATCTGATTGAAGCTAAAATGTTTTGCAACTTTTTTACTTTATAGCGGAAGCAACTGAGCGGTGGCAGCTTACATGGATTCTCCTGTCAATATTTGCAACTTTTATTTAAAAAAAATTTACTCTGTAAGTTTTTATAACTTTGAAAGTAGTTGATGGTTGATTCTCTTTTAATCTAGTCGAACTGTTCCTGTGGTCAGTTTACAGTTCTGGATAAAATTAATCTAGCAATTGCAGGAAAAATCAGAAGTCTACAAAAATAATTTTCTCAGGAGGGTTAGAAGATATCAAAAAAGTGTGGTGCAATCAAAATTCTTAAAGATATAATTGAAAGAGATAAATACTGAAGCTTAGCAAAATATACTAATTCAATTAGAGCTTTTTCAATTTATTACGGTCAACTGATTCTACTCGCACCTTCATTGGCTGCGAGCAGAATCAACCACTGAAAGTTAAAGAGCAGAATCCGCCAGTGCCAATCTGAATCTAAAAACAGTTCACTGATGACAGATGTGCTTATTGCTGTAACAGGTACTGTGAATATTGCAATATTTCCCTACTGATGGACAGGATGAGGGGAAGCTCAATAATATTCCAGATGAGATGATGTCGAGCATCATGAGTTTAGGGGAATATTCACTTGGCCCTGATAATTTTTGGGGGGTTTAATTTTTGCCTGATGTTTAGCTTCAGAGTAATTCAAATAATCCCGTTTTTTTCCTCCCAAAAATTAAAAAAATTTGAGCGAAGGAAGCAGAGGATCCAGGATAGGTTCCCTGACCTATGTGTTTTCATGAAAAAATGGGGCTGACAGGGCTGGTTATCAAGGATTTTTTTCCGCCTGCCTCAGGCATGCAAAAAAACCAACTTGTGAATATCCCCGGGGGTTCGGATATCCTTGGTTAATTAATTGAATATCCCTTCTAGACTACTTACAGTATTTTAATGTAAATTATTTTATATCCGGTTGTCAATGGGTTCAACATAGAAAAAAGAAAATACAGATGCACACTCTATGGTACTGTGCACTGCTAATCAGAATAATTATAAGAAACTCTGCAATCTCAAATAGAGCAAAATTTAGGTGAACAGTATAATTTTGTCCAAAAATATATGGGCCCACCAACTGTGACCAGGTGAACTCATCTGGTGGGTCCATAATACTATAGTTCAAGTCCAGGGTATTTACAGAGTACATACTGGAAAGGTAATTAGATGATAAATTCTGAATAAATGAATACAAGTGTTAGGGATTAGATTGGGTCATGGGACCCCCTGGTGGCCTAGTTACTTTGAGGCATCATATTGTAATACTTAATCTAGACCTATTTTAAAACACCTAATTTTTTCTACCTTTGTAACACCTTTAATATTCAAATTATTACTTCTCCCCAACGTAACACATACTGTACTGTAGCTTCTGTTCTTATTTATGTAACACTAACACTTTAACCTCTCACTAGTGTAGTGGTTAGCCTTTGCTGACTTAGGGGGTCCCAAGCCCTGGACTTCAATCTTAGTGTTAGGGACCCACTAGATCACTAGATGCAGTTACCTGGTCACGGTTGGTGGGCCCATATTTGGGGCCAAAAATTATGTTAAGCATCACAAATATACTCTGTTAGATTGCATTATAACTATTCTGATTAGTAGTGCCAAGAACTACAGAGTGTGCATATGCATTTTCTTTTTTTTCTGTTTGGAACTACAAGTCTCAGCATGACAACACCTCTTATTAGGTATGGAATTAGGGTGTGCAGTGCAAAGTCGTCATCCCAATGTCAATGGGATTAAGATACTATTAAATTAGCAATATTTCTGTTTTTTTTTTTTGTTCAACTAAAATGTTGTCCATGTTTATTTTGTTCGAGAGCAATAGACAGGAATCTTGGGATCTATTGATGATTTGGCAAGGACTAAAGCATGGCATTTTATTACTTTTAGGATTATAGGGGATGATGTATCAATTCTTCTAAAGAGGAGAGTTGCCCATAGTAACCAATTAGATTTTAGCTCTTATTTATGGAATGTACTTGATAAATGATAGCTACAGTAAATGCTGGTTGGTTTCAATTGACAATTTCTACAACTGTCCCCTTTAAAAGATTTGATATATCTCCTCAACACCCTTCTACTACTCAGACTCCACTACCCAAGAGGTCTCCTCTAACAAGGGAGCGGAACCAATTTTTCCGCTAATGTAGATAGAAAGAAATTTGTGGGGACCCCCACAAGTTAGACTGATGGTAAATCCAGAATTCGCCCCCCCCCCCGTACACACACACACACACACACACACACACACACACACCACTCACACAAACATACACATTCTCACCAGGTGCAGTGTCTTACCTTGATGCTGCAGCATACAGGGACAATGCAACAAACGCAACTGGCTCAGGGTCACTGGCTCGCGGTATGTTAAATCCCTACAACCCTTTAATGCGAGACTGACTCTAGATGGAGGAGCTCTTTGGTGGCCACTGCTAATGAACGGCTGAGCTACTGGAGGGGACTCCTCTGCTACACACAGTACTATGTGAGGGTCCCTAATGTGTGGGAGCCCCGGGACAACCGCCCCTGTCACCCCTCCCTTAATATGTGCCAGGATAGATAGATATCTCCAAAGAGTTCCAGAACCTGTACAAAAGCACTGAGCCCTTATTCACTATTCCCTTTAAAATGGGCATAATGAGGTTAAAAGGGTCAGGTATGCGTGACCACCGCTGGGGATCCCAGCAGTCAGCATACCGACCGTGGGATACCGGCAGCAGAATGCCGGCAGGGAGTGTGTGTGTGTGCGGGGGGGGGGGGGGGGTGAGTGAGTGCAACAAGCCTCTTGCACTCGCCACAGGTTCTTTTCCCTCTCTATGGGTGTCGTGGAATAGTCCATGCTAGTCAGCATGCCGACTGACGGGATTTAAAGGGGTGCGGGATGTAGCCATCAGTAATGTGACCGGTGGTCTCCTGACCGCTGGTCACATAACTACATCACGATTAAAATTGCACTTACAAGTAACAATCCTTCACCTTGTGAATAGAAACCTACAGGCTTCTGTCCTAATTGAATGAAGCTTTCACATTTTGTTTTCTAGAATATGAATATGTAATACCCCACATATGCATGTACAATTATATATATATATATATATATATATATATATATATATATATTAGAGATGTGCACTGGAAATTTTTCGGGTTTTGTGTTTTGGTTTTGGATTCGGTTCCGCGGCCGTGTTTTGGATTCGGACGCGTTTTGCCAAAACCTTCCTGAAAATTTTTTGTCGGATTCGGGTGTGTTTTGCATTCGGGTGTTTTTGTACAAAAAACCCTCAAAAACAGCTTAAATCATAGAATTTGGGGGTCATTTTGATCCCATAGTATTATTAACCTCAATAACCATAATTTACACTCATTTTCAGTCTATTCTGAACACCTCACACCTCACAATATTATTTTTAGTCCTAAAATTTGCACCGAGGTCGCTGGATGGCTAAGCTAAGCGACACAAGTGGCCGACACAAACACCTGGCCCATCTAGGAGTGGCACTGCAGTGTCAGACAGGATGGCACTTAAGAAAATAGTCCCCAAACAGCACATGATGCAAAGAAAAATTAAAGAAAAAAGAGGTGCAAGATGGAATTGTCCATGGGCCCTCCCACCCACCCTTATGTTGTATAAACAGGACATGCACACTTTAACGAACCCATCATTTCAGCGACAGGGTCTGCCACACGACTGTGACTGAAATGACTGGTTGGTTTGGGCCCCCACCAAAAAAGAAGCAATCAATCTCTCCTTGCACAAACTGGCTCTACAGAGGCAAGATGTCCACCTCATCATCATCCTCCGATTCCTCACCCCTTTCACTGTGTACATCCCCCTCCTCACAGATTATTAATTCGTCCCCACTGGAATCCACCATCTCAGATCCCTGTGTACTTTCTGGAGGCAATTGCTGCTGGTGAATGTCTCCACGGAGGAATTGATTATAATTCATTTTGATGAACATCATCTTCTCCACATTTTCTGGAAGTAACCTCGTACGCCGATTGCTGACAAGGTGAGCGGTTGCACTAAACACTCTTTCGGAGTACACACTGGAGGGAGGGCAACTTAGGTAGAATAAAGCCAGTTTGTGCAAGGGCCTCCAAATTGCCTCTTTTTCCTGCCAGTATAGGTACGGACTGTCTGACGTGCCTACTTGGATGCGGTCACTCATATAATCCTCCACAATTCTTTCAATGGTGACAGAATCATATGCAGTGACAGTAGACGACATGTCAGTAATTGTTGGCAGGTCCTTCAGTCTGGACCAGATGTCAGCACTCGCTCCAGACTGCTCTGCATCACCGCCAGCAGGTGGGCTCGGAATTCTTAGCCTTTTCCTCGCACCCCCAGTTGCGGGAGAATGTGAAGGAGGAGCTGTTGACGGGTCACATTCCGCTTGACTTGACAATTTTCTCACCAGCGGGTCGTTGAACCTCTGCAGACTTGTGTCTGCTGGAAAGAGAGATACAACGTACTGTAGGTTTTAAATCTAGGATCGAGCAAGGTGGCCAAAATGTATTGCTCTGATTTCAACAGATTGACCACCCGTGAATCCTGGTTAAGCGAATTAAGGGCTCCATCCACAAGTCCCACATGCCTAGCGAAATCGCTCTGTTTTAGCTCCTCCTTCAATCTCTCCAGCTTCTTCTGCAAAAGCCTGATAAGGGGAATGACCTGACTCAGGCTGGCAGTGTCTGAACGGACTTCACGTGTGGCAAGTTCAAAGGGTTGCAGAACCTTGCACAACGTTGAAATCATTCTCCACTGCGCTTGAGTCAGGTGCATTCCCCCTCCTTTGCCTATATCGTGGGCAGATGTATAGGCTTGAATGGCCGTTTGCTGCTCCTCCATCCTCTGAAGTATATAGAGGGTTGAATTCCACCTTGTTACCACCTTTTGCTTCAGATGATGGCAGGGCAGGTTCAGGACTGTTTGGTGGTGCTCCAGTCTTCGGCACGCGGTGGCTGAATGCCGAAAGTGGCCCGCAATTCTTTGGGCCTCCGACAGCATCTCTTGCACGCCCCTGTCGTTTTTTAAATAATTCTTCACCACCATATTCAATGTATGTGCAAAACATGGGACGTGCTGGAATTTGCCCAGATGTAATGCACGCACAATATTGGTGGCGTTGTCCGATGTCACAAATCCCCAGGAGAGTCCAATTGGGGTAAGCCATTCTGCGATGATGTTCCTCAGTTTCTGTAAGAGGTTGTCAGCTGTGTGCCTCTTCTGGAAAGCGGTGATACAAAGCGTAGCCTGCCTAGGAACGAGTTGGCGTTTGCGAGATGCTGCTACTGGTGCCGCCGCTGCTGTTCTTGCTGCGGGAGGCAATACATCTACCCAGTGGGCTGTCACAGTCATATAGTCCTGAGTCTGCCCTGCTCCACTTGTCCACATGTCCGTGGTTAAGTGGACATTGGGTACAACTGCATTTTTTAGGACACTGGTGACTCTTTTTCTGACGTCTGTGTACATTTTCGGTATCGCCTGCCTAGAGAAATGGAACCTAGATGGTATTTGGTACCGGGGACACAGTACCTCAATCAAGTCTCTAGTTGCCTTTGAATTAACGGTGGATACCAGACACACGTTTCTCACCACCCAGGCTGACAAGACCTGAGTTATCCGCTTTGCAGCAGGATGACTGCTGTGATATTTCATCTTTCTCGCAAAGGACAGTTGGACAGTCAATTGCTTACTGGAAGTAGTACAAGTGGTCTTCCGACTTCCCCTCTGGGATGACGATCGACTCCCAGCAGCAACAACAGCAGTGCCATCAGCAGTAGGCGTTACAATCAAGGATGCATCGGAGGAATCCCTGGCAGGAGAGGATTCGTCCGACTTGCCAGTGGCATGGCCTGCAGGACTATTGGCTTTCCTGTGTAAGGTGGAAATTGACACCGAGGGAGTTGGTGGTTTGGTTTGCAGGAGCTTGGTTACAAGAGGAAGGGATTTAGTGGTCAGTGGACTGCTTCTGCTGTCATCCAAAGTTTTTAAACTTGTCACTGACTTCTGATGAATGCGGTCCAGGTGACGTATAAGGGAGGATGTTCCTAGGTGGTTAACGTCCTTACCCCTACTTATTACAGCTTGACAAAGGCAACACACGGCTTGACACCTGTTGTCCACATTTGTGTCGAAATAATTCCACACCGAAGAGGTGATTTTTTTTGTATTTTGACCAGGCATGTCAATGGCCATATTCGTCCCACGGACAACAGGTGTCTCCCCGGGTGCCTGACTTAAACAAACCACCTCACCATCAGAATCCTCCTTGTCAATTTTCTCCCCAGCGCCAGCAACACCCATATCCTCATCCTGGTCTACTTCAACAGTGACATCTTCAATTTGACTATCAGGAACTGGACTGCGGGTGCTCCTTCCAGCACTTGCAGGGGGCGTGCAAATGGTGGAAGGCGCAAGCTCTTCTCGTCCAGTGTTGGGAAGGTCAGGCATCGCAACCGACACAATTGGACTCTCCTTGGGGATTTGTGATTTAGAAGAATGCACAGTTCTTTGCTGTGCTTTTGCCAGCTTAAGTCTTTTCATTTTTCTAGCGAGAGGATGAGTGCTTCCATCCTCTTGTGAATCTGAACCACTAGCCATGAACATAGGCCAGGGCCTCAGCCGTTCCTTGCCACTCCGTGTCGTAAATTTAATATTGGCAAGTTTACGCTTCTCATCAGACACTTTCAATTTTGATTTTTGGGTAATTTTACTGAACTTTTGTTTTTTGGATTTTACATGTTGTCTACTATGACATTGGGCATCGGCCTTGGCAGACGACGTTGATGGCATTTCATCGTCTCGGCCATGACTAGTGGCAGCAGCTTCAGCACGAGGTGGAATTGGATCTTGATCTTTCCCTATTTTAACCTCCACATTTTTTTCTCCATTTTTTAATGTGTGGAATTATATGCAGTATCAATAGCAATGGCCTACTACTATATATACTGCGCACAACTGAAATGCACCACAGGTATGGATGGATAGTATACTTGACGACACAGAGGTAGGTAGAGCAGTGGCCTTCCGTACCGTACTGCTATATATACTGGTGGTCACTGTCAGCAAACTGCAAAAATGCACCACAGGTATAGAATTTAGATGGATAGTAAACTTGACGACACAGAGGTAGGTAGAGCAGTGGCCTTCCGTACCGTACTGCTATATATAATGGTGGTCACTGTCAGCAAACTGCAAAACTAAAATGCACCACAGGTATAGAATCTAGATGGATAGTATACTTGACGACACAGAGGTAGGTAGAGCAGTGGCCTTCTGTACCGTACTGCTATATATACTGGTGGTCACTGTCAGCAAACTGCAAAACTAAAATGCACCACAGGTATAGAATCTAGATGGATAGTATACTTGACGACACAGAGGTCGGTAGAGCAGTGGCCTTCCATACCGTACTGCTATATATACTGGTGGTCACTGTAAGCAAACTGCAAAACTAAAATGCACCACAGGTATAGAATCTAGATGGATTGTATACTTGATGACACAGAGGTAGGTAGAGCAGTGGCCTTCCGTACCGTACTGCTATATATACTGGTGGTCACTGTAAGCAAACTACAAAACTAAAATGCACCACAGGTATAGAATCTAGATGGATAGTATACTTGACGACACAGAGGTAGGTAGAGCAGTGGCCTTCTGTACCGTACTGCTATATATACTGGTGGTCACTGTAAGCAAACTGCAAAACTAAAATGCACCACAGGTATAGAATCTAGATGGATAGTATACTTGACGACACAGAGGTAGGTAGAGCAGTGGCCTTCCGTACCGTACTGCTATATATACTGGTGGTCACTGTCAGCAAACTGCAAAACTAAAATGCACCACAGGTATAGAATCTAGATGGATAGTATACTTGACGACACAGAGGTAGGTAGAGCAGTGGCCTTCCATACCGTACTGCTATATATACTGGTGGTCACTGTCAGCAAACTGCAAAACTAAAATGCACCACAGGTATAGAATTTAGATGGATAGTATACTTGATGACACAGAGGTAGGTAGAGCAGTGGCCTTCCGTACCGTACTGCTATATATAATGGTGGTCACTGTCAGCAAACTGCAAAACTAAAATGAACCACAGGTATAGAATCTAGATGGATAGTATACTTGACGACACAGAGGTAGGTAGAGCAGTGGCTTTCCGTACCATACTGCTATATATACTGGTGGACACTGTCAACAAACTGCAAAACTAAAATGCACCACAGGTATAGAATCTAGACGGATAGCATACTTGACGACACAGAGGTAGGTAGAGCAGTGGCCTTCCGTACCGTACTGCTATATATACTGGTGGTCACTGTCAGCAAACTGCAAAACTAAAATGCACTACAGGTATAGAATCTAGATGGATAGAATACTTGACGACACAGAGGTAGGTAGAGCAGTGGCCTTCCGTACTGTACTGCTATAAATACTGGTGGTCACTGTCAGCAAACTGCAAAACTAAAATGCACCACAGGTATAGAATCTAGATGGATAGTATACTTGACGACACAAAGGTAGGTAGAGCAGTTGCCTTCCGTACCGTACTGCTATATATACTGGTGGTCACTGTCAGCAAACTGCAAAACTAAAATGCACCACAGGTATAGAATCTAGATGGATAGTATACTTGACGACACAAAGGTAGGTAGAGCAGTGGCCTTCCGTACCGTACTGCTATATATACTGGTGGTCACTGTCAGCAAACTGCAAAACTAAAATGCACCACAGGTATAGAATTTAGATGGATAGGAAACTTGACGACACAGAGGTAGGTAGAGCAGTGGCCTTCCGTACCGTACTGCTATATATAATGGTGGTCACTGTCAGCAAACTGCAAAACTAAAATGCACCACAGGTATAGAATCTAGATGGATAGTATACTTGACGACACAGAGGTAGGTAGAGCAGTGGCCTTCCATACCGTACTGCTATATATACTGGTGGTCACTGTCAGCAAACTGCAAAACTAAAATGCACCACAGGTATAGAATTTAGATGGATAGTAAACTTGATGACACAGAGGTAGGTAGAGCAGTGGCCTTCCGTACCGTACTGCTATATATAATGGTGGTCATTGTCAGCAAACTGCAAAACTAAAATGCACCACAGGTATAGAATCTAGATGGATAGTATACTTGACGACACAGAGGTAGGTAGAACAGTGGCCTTCCGTACCATACTGCTATATATACTGGTGGTCACTGTTAACAAACTGCAAAACTAAAATGCACCACAGGTATAGAATCTAGACGGATAGTATACTTGACGACACAGAGGTAGGTAGAGCAGTGTCCTTCCATACCGTACTGCTATATATACTGGTGGTCACTGTCAGCAAACTGCAAAACTAAAATGCACCACAGGTATAGAATCTAGATGGATAGTATACTTGACGACACAGAGGTAGGTATAGCAGTGGCCTTCCGTACCGTACTGCTATATATACTGGTGGTCACTGTCAGCAAACTGCAAAACTAAAATGTACCACAGGTATAGAATCTAGATGGATAGTATACTTGACGACACAGAGGTAGGTAGAGCAGTGGCCTTCCGTACCGTACTGCTATATATACTGGTGGTCACTGTAAGCAAACTGCAAAACTAAAATGCACCACAGGTATAGAATCTAGATGGATAGTATACTTGACGACACAGAGGTAGGTAGAGCAGTGGCCTTCCGTACCGTACTGCTATATATACTGGTGGTCACTGTCAGCAAACTGCAAAACTAAAATGCACCACAGGTATAGAATCTAGATGGATAGTATACTTGACGACACAGAGGTAGGTAGAGCAGTGGCCTTCCATACCGTACTGCTATATATACTGGTGGTCACTGTCAGCAAACTGCAAAACTAAAATGCACCACAGGTTTAGAATCTAGATGGATAGTATACTTGACGACACAAAGGTAGGTAGAGCAGTGGCCTTCCGTACCGTACTGCTATATATACTGGTGGTCACTGTCAGCAAACTGCAAAACTAAAATGCACCACAGGTATAGAATCTAGATGGATAGTATACCTGACGACACAAAGGTAGGTAGAGCAATGGCCTTCCGTACCGTACTGCTATATATACTGGTGGTCACTGTCAGCAAACTGCAAAACTAAAATCCACCACAGGTATAGAATCTAGATGGATAGTATACTTGACGACACAGAGGTAGGTAGAGCAGTGGCCTTTCGTATCGTATAGCTATATATATTTGTGGTCACTGTCAGCAAACTGCAAAACTAAAATGCATCACAGGTATAGAATCTAGATGGATAGTATACTTGATGACACAGAGGTAGGTAGAGCAGTGGCCTTCCGTACCGTACTGCTATATACACTGGTGGTCACTGTCAGCAAACTGCAAAACTAAAATGCACCACAGGTATAGAATCTAGATGGATAGTATACTTGACGACACAGAGGTAGGTAGAGCAGTGGCCTTCCGTACTGTACTGCTATATATACTGGTGGTTACTGTCAGCAAACTGCAAAAATAAAATGCACCACAGGTATAGAATCTAGATGGATAGTATACTTGACGACACAGAGGTAGGTAGAGCAGTGGCCTTTCGTACCGTATAGCTATATATACTGGTGGTCACTGTCAGCAAACTGCAAAACTAAAATGCACCACAGGTATAGAATCTAGATGGATAGTATACTTGACGACACAGAGGTAGGTAGAGCAGTGGCCTTCCGTACCGTACTGCTATATACACTGGTGGTCACTGTCAGCAAACTGCAAAACTAAAATGCACCACAGGTATAGAATCTAGATGGATAGTATACTTGACGACACAGAGGTAGGTAGAGCAGTGGCCTTCCGTACTGTACTGCTATATATACTGGTGGTTACTGTCAGCAAACTGCAAAAATAAAATGCACCACAGGTATAGAATCTAGATGGATAGTATACTTGACGACACAGAGGTAGGTAGAGCAGTGGCCTTCCGTATCGTACTGCTATATATACTGGTGGTCACTGTCAGCAAACTGCAAAACTAAAATGCACCACAGGTATAGAATCTAGATGGATAGTATACTTGACGACACAGAGGTAGGTAGAGCAGTGGCCTTCCATACCGTACTGCTATATATAATGGTGGTCACTGTCAGCAAACTGCAAAACTAAAATGCACCACAGGTTTAGAATCTAGATGGATAGTATACTTGACGACACAAAGGTAGGTAGAGCAGTGGCCTTCCGTACCATACTGCTATATATACTGGTGGTCACTGTCAGCAAACTGCAAAACTAAAATGCACCACAGGTATAGAATCTAGATGGATAGTATACTTGACGACACAGAGGTAGGTAGAGCAGTGGCCTTCCGTACTGTACTGCTATATATACTGGTGGTTACTGTCAGCAAACTGCAAAAATAAAATGCACCACAGGTATAGAATCTAGATGGATAGTATACTTGACGACACAGAGGTAGGTAGAGCAGTGGCCTTCCGTACCGTACTGCTATATACACTGGTGGTCACTGTCAGCAAACTGCAAAACTAAAATGCACCACAGGTATAGAATCTAGATGGATAGTATACTTGACGACACAGAGGTAGGTAGAGCAGTGGCCTTCCGTACTGTACTGCTATATATACTGGTGGTTACTGTCAGCAAACTGCAAAAATAAAATGCACCACAAGTATAGAATCTAGATGGATAGTATACTTGACGACACAGAGGTAGGTAGAGCAGTGGCCTTCCGTATCGTACTGCTATATATACTGGTGGTCACTGTCAGCAAACTGCAAAACTAAAATGCACCACAGGTATAGAATCTAGATGGATAGTATACTTGACGACACAGAGGTAGGTAGAGCAGTGGCCTTCCATACCGTACTGCTATATATAATGGTGGTCACTGTCAGCAAACTGCAAAACTAAAATGCACCACAGGTTTAGAATCTAGATGGATAGTATACTTGACGACACAAAGGTAGGTAGAGCAGTGGCCTTCCGTACCATACTGCTATATATACTGGTGGCCACTGTCAGCAAACTGCAAAACTAAAATGCACCACAGGTATAGAATCTAGATGGATAGTATACTTGACGACACAGAGGTAGGTAGAGCAGTGGCCTTCCGTACTGTACTGCTATATATACTGGTGGTTACTGTCAGCAAACTGCAAAAATAAAATGCACCACAGGTATAGAATCTAGATGGATAGTATACTTGACAACACAGAGGTAGGTAGAGCAGTGGCCTTTCGTACCATATAGCTATATATACTGGTGGTCACTGTCAGCAAACTGCAAAACTAAAATGCACCACAGGTATAGAATCTAGATGGATAGTATACTTGACGACACAGAGGTAGGTAGAGCAGTGGCCTTCCGTACCGTACTGCTATATACACTGGTGGTCACTGTCAGCAAACTGCAAAACTAAAATGCACCACAGGTATAGAATCTAGATGGATAGTATACTTGACGACACAGAGGTAGGTAGAGCCGTGGCCTTCCGTACTGTACTGCTATATATACTGGTGGTTACTGTCAGCAAACTGCAAAAATAAAATGCACCACAGGTATAGAATCTAGATGGATAGTATACTTGACGACACAGAGGTAGGTAGAGCAGTGGCCTTCCGTATCGTACTGCTATATATACTGGTGGTCACTGTCAGCAAACTGCAAAACTAAAATGCACCACAAGTATAGAATCTAAATGGATAGTATACTTGACGACACAGAGGTAGGTAGAGCAGTGGCCTTCCGTACCGTACTGCTATATATACTGGTGGTCACTGTCAGCAAAACTCTGCACTGTACTCCTCCTATATAATACTGCTGGTCCCCAGTCCCCACAATAAAGCAGTGTGAGCACAGATATATGCAGCACACTGAGCACAGATATGGAGCGTTTTTCAGGCAGAGAACGGATAAAACTGGTGGTCACTGATCAGCAAAACTCTGCACTGTACTCCTCCTATATAATACAGCTGCTCCCCAGTCCCCACAATTAAGCAATAAGCACAAATATTTGCAGCAACATTAATAAACAGAGAGGACGCCAGCCACGTCCTCTCCCTAACATTTCCAATGCACGAGTGAAAATGGCGGCGACGCGTGGCTCCTTATATAGAATACGAATCTCGCGAGAATCAGACCGCGGGATGAAGACGTTCGGGCGCGCTCGGGTTAACCGAGCCATACGAGAGAATCCGAGTATGCCTCGGACCCGTGTAAAATGGGTGAAGTTTGGCGGGGTTCGGTTTCCGAGGAACCGAACCCACTCATCACTAATATATATATATATATATATATATATATATATACAGGGGTTCCCCTGGGTGTACATTGACCCCTTACACTTGTATAAAATCACAGGGTTTCACCTTAGTTTAATTAGCCTCTCATTATACAGAGGGACTACAAAGGCCATAATAGAGTGCAGGCTGAACTTTTGCTGACCCTGTCAGCCTTAGATAGGTAGATTGGCACCACAAGTGAAATCTGTCCCCCTTCTGGCCAGCAACAGCTTTAGCCCGGAAAAATGGCCCCTTTCTGATTTGGTCACCCAGGTTGCAGGGCAGAAGATTCCTGGGGAGGGCTGTTGCCGGGGCCCCAGGAGCCAGTGACCACTGAGGACAGGGGTGGTCTTGGAGAGCCCTGACTGTTTTTAAGAGCACTGCAGCACGGGAGTGGGGGAAGTGAGCCCTGGGAAGAGAAGGAGGATTGCTCACCAGGAGAACCGGATCGTGGACCGGAGCTGGGACGCTGGGGAAGAAGGAATTTGATCACCTGCCTAGATCCTGTGGAGCCCTACTGCCGGCCATCTTCCGGAGCTGCCTGGAGAGGATCGTGGAGAGAGAGAGAAGCCTCCAGTACTTGCTCAGGACCCCTGGAGGGAGGAAGCTGCCCGCATCACTGCCAGATGAACGGAATGAGGAGCATTGCGTTGAGAGCCACGTGGAGGGTCAGCCAGGAGGTCGGGAGCCGTGTTTGCCGCCACCCAGACTGGACCCAGAAGGAGGCGCTGTGGAACACCAAAGATGGGACATTCGGCACCCCTGAAGACGGAGGAGGAGGCAATGTGCAGGACGACTCCAAGGAGAAGACCCAGCGAGGACCCCTGGTGAAAGGATCGGAGAAGACCCCGGGACACAGCAGACCTCAGCAAAAGAGTGCATCCCCGGTGCGGTTCTGTGCATACCAAGTGGCGCTGAAGACGTGGCGTGTCGGAGGTGGCAGAAGCGCTGCAGCTTCAGGGGTGAGATCACTCTATTCCCTTCCGCTGTGGGATCCTGGCCCTGCTTATGCCCCTCCGCTGCGGGACTCTGCCCCTTCTTATTCCCTTATGCTGCAGGACTCTGCATTTGGCCATCAGTTAGAAAAGGGAGGTAAACTCCCCTCATTTCTAGGGTGCCCCGCAAAGTAGTTAAGGGGGTAGGCTCCCCTCACCTCAGGTCCTGGCTGGACTTTAGTTAAAGTGGGTAGGCTCCCCTCACCTCAGGTCCCCGGTGGACTTTAGTTACAGTGGGTAGGCTCCCCTCACCTCAGGTCCCCGCTGGACGTTTTGTTAAAATGGGGTAGTCTCCCCTCACCTCAGTGCCCCGCTGTAAAAAGCTAGTGACGGGGTGTACATTGTGTCCCCATTTGTTTTTTATTTTAGAAACCCTGCATTCTCAACGTGTGAAGGGTCCAGTATTAATACAAATGTAATGTGTCCCATGCTTTTGGGGGCATGATTAATGTAAATTACGTTCAGGGAATATTTTGCTGAGAGCAAATGTGCCTTGAATGCTTATTGTTTTGATGCAAATGTGCCTTAGTTTTTTTATTTGATAGTATCCTTATGCAAGAACGACTCTGTTGGTGCAGTCAGATTTACTGATAAGGGGCGGGTCTTATGCGGATTTTGGCCATTGAAGGAATTGTGGAGGTAGTACTTGCTGTTGTATGCTACTGCTGGTATATTAATGACTGCTTATGCAAACTCTGACCAGCAGTGTTCCAGTTAAAGCCTACGCACCTATCTGTTGAATAATTAATGCTGGTACATTAATGACTGTATATGTAAACTCTGCCCAGCAGGGTTCCAGTTAAAGTTTATGCATCTGTTTGCTCTTCGACTAATACCAGTATACTATTGACTGTTTATGCAAACTCCACCCTGCAGTGTTACAGTTAAAGCTAACGCACCTGTCTGCTATACAATTAACGCTGGTATATCAGTGACCAAGTCTGTAGCTACCATAGGTGCATGCCGTGCAGCTGCTAAGGGGCCCAGAGCTGAGAGGGGCCCACCTTCCCTATCAAAGTTACATGTGTTATATACATTTTTCGCCATTAGGTGATACGTAGGGGTCTTCTCAAACTTTATCCTTGGTGCCTGCAATATATAATAAAAAACCGGGGCACTGTAATTCCAGGTTGCAATGGGCTTGTGGTGTCCAATAGGGGCAAAGAGTCCAACTGTTACCAGAGATGCCAGGTGGGACCAAAGCTGATGGTCAGTGTCCTTAGCTCAACGCGTCTCGCTGGTCTAATGGCTGCCAGCTTCCTCAGGAGCATTTTTATCTTAATCAATTATCGTCCCTTATTGGTCTAACAGCCGGCGCCAGTATATATCTCTATATTGCTGGTAACTGTAGTCACTCTGTAAAAGAAATATTACAATATTACAGGACACGCACACCGTACACTCACACATTCCTACATCCTCCGCTGCCCTCTCGGTCCTCTTATCCAGTAGAAATCCACAACACCTGTGAAATAAATACTCACCTATTTCCTGTGTGGATCGGTCCTCTTCAGTTCAAGTAGGCATTAAGGGCTTAAAACATAAAATTAACGATACACGCGCACCACACGGACATGTGGAAGTGGATCTGTGACCAATCTACTTCCACTACGCGACTGAGCTGAACCCAGGTGACTTCTGTCATTAAAACACCCGCCAGCCAACTGTAAAAGTTGCCCCCTGATTGGCTGTGAGAGGCTGAGCTGTCACTCAAACCCATCCAAATACATTTCAATGATAGGAAATCATCATTGAAGGTGTAAGGGGAGTTCCGCTACATTTGAAAACCACAACTTGCACTTCTAGTGACCTTGTGGTTAGAGATGAAAATAGTTTTTTAAGTTTATACAACCTGTGTGCACTGTACTCCAGTACATTTGTTCACGTACCTATAAAAGCCCTTTGAATCCCCCCCCCCCCCCCCCCCCAGTGTGAGCCGAGTTTTGAATGGAAAAAATATACAGTATATTCTATTGTTTGAACTGCCTGCCAGCCAGTTCTCTGCAGACTTTGGCCTAAACTGGATGAAAACAATATTGTGAGCTGTGAGATGGTCAAAATTGACTGGAATGAGTGGAAATTAATGTTACTGAGGTAAAAAAATATTGTAGGAACAGAAAAAAGGTCCAAATGCTGTAATTTTAGTTTTTTTATCAATTAAAAAAAAAATACAGATCCATAACCAAAGTCAAAACCAGTGAGGAAGTTATGGCAAAACCAGAACCAAAACCCAATGACGAATTAAAACTAAAACCAGCAAAAATGGGCAATGCACATATCTAGTTTTAGAGATATATAAGTTTAGTAAGTAGGGTCCTACGTGCGGGTGTGGTATGGAAGGTAGATAGTAACTAGGTCGACAGTGTCTAGGTCGACCACTATTGGTCAACAGTAACTAGGTCGACAGGGTCTCTAGGTCAACAGGGTCTTTAGGTCGACATGGTCTAGGTCGACAGGTCAAAAGGTCGACATGAGATTTTTATGTTTTTTTGGTGTTGTTTTTTTCGTAGAGTGACCGGGAACCCCAATTAGTGCACCGTGTCCCCTCTCATGGCTCGCTTCACTTGCCATGCTTCGGGCAAGGTGCCTCGCTAAAGATTACCATTCCAATCATAGTCCACGTGGATCGTCAAGTATGAAAAGGTTAAAAAAAGGTAAAAAATCGCAAAAAACTCATGTCGACCTTTTGATCTGTCGACCTAAAACATGTAGACCTAGAAACCTGTCGACCTAGTTACTGTCAAACATTAGTGGTCGACCTAGACACTGTTGACCTAGAGACTGGATCCCCTAAATGCAGACAGGACCTGCTGATGGGGGAAGGGGGATTAAGGTTTTCCACTATGAAGAGCATACAGTAATGTAAATCTGTTGAAGAATGCTGCATGTTACTGTATCTGCCATATTTCCTGCATTGATAGTGGTGCAGCTTAAACAAGACAGGAACAAGTATATTATAGTAGCGCCAGAGGTGTAGTGTGCTGTGTGTCTGTATACAGAAAAAGGCTTCACTGCATGGAAGAGACAGTAGAGATTTCAACTGATGTGGCCACACAGGATGCCCGCTTCCGCCTCAAGTGCTTCCAGCTCACCGGATGCCGATCCAAATGTCTTCTGTCTGAGCATGCCCCTGACAGCGCAGGGCACCCTCAGCTGTTTCACACAGCGGGCACCCTGCTAGAAGACTTTGGCTGGATTGGTTGGCCCCATTGCTCTCACCAATGAAGTCACTCTGTGTCCCACCTCATGGAGAAAGAAGGTACGAACACGCCCTCTTCTGTCAAAACAGAAATCCACATCCGACTCCTCCCAGAAGACAAAGGGGGGGCACCTTGATATGTTTGGGCTGCCATGGCCCATGCAGCAGCCATACATCAGCCCAAAACATTTCAATTAAGACCATCCCAGGGAGCATGTTCCCCTCTGCACCACAGCCCAGCCCGCCTCAGAGTCTGTCATTTTGATATCACTAACAAACCAGCGAATCTGGGCGCATGGTAAGCCAATAGCTACAAATGCAGAAAGTTGTGTACAGTTTTTATGTACCCAAAATTCCTTTGCTAAAATTGAATGCTTTATTCTCTGGTTTTGTGTGATGATTTTGGTTATTAACAAAAAAGCTGTGAGCACCTTCTATTATTTGGGGTGGGGGGAGGAACGGTTACAGTAAACATTAAAATGTACACCCCTAGTGGTGGGTGTTGTGTGTAGTGTGGATCGTACTTGGTCTGAGAAGACTGTGTCTTGGGGGTTGGGGGTTCTGCGCAACCCTGCTACCCTGACCTGTTGCTGCGGGAGCTGCTGGTGGCAATGGGCTGTCCGGGTCTGGTGCGTGCTAGCTTATAATAGGTCTGAGTACTACCTGCGCTCACTTTGGGGATGGTGTGAGTGGGTATCTGTGAGCAAATTATATATATATGAATGTTTTCACATGCAAAGTTTGTCTTTATTGAGTCACAGTGCTCAAAAACTCACAGAGTATGTGATAATGTTGCAAACAGTGTGTGGGAAAATGCATACTGGATAAAGGATACAATATTGTACAGATGGAGCCATGCTAGTCATGGCTACATCTGTGACTAGGAGCAGAGCCGGCCATAGGCATAGGCAAACTAGGCAATTGCCTAGGGCATTTGATATGCCTAGGGGCATCATCAGCTTCTGCTGATTAAAATGAAATGCGACATGCCTATATTCTGTATGTAGCATTTCATATGCAGATACAGCCACAGTCTCACACAGTATATTGGCATGCTGCATATCAGTTTAATCATCAGAAGCTGCTTGTGCATCCTAGCCACATAGCAATGCAAATAAGATGCATTTTCATAAAAAAAAGTGCCCGACGTTAGCATTGATGCAAGATTTGTGAGGACACATCTGTATCCAAGCAGAGGCAGAGGTCACAGTGTTAGTGGAAGTGTGAGTGCTGTGTGCATGTGAGTGGGTTGGTTGTGCAGTAGTGTTCAGAATATGTGTAAGGAACATTATGTGTGTCATGTAAAAATGCATTAATAATGTGCAACATATGTGTAACAGGGTATTAATGTATGTGTGTCATTATGTGTATAGGGGCACTAATAATGTGCAGCAAATGTGTAGGGGGCACTATGTGTGTCATTATGTGTATAAGGGCATTAATAATGTGCGGCATGTGTGTAAGGGACATTATGTGTAAAAGGGCATTAATAAAGGTTGTCATAATGTGTAAGGTGCATTATGTTTATAAGGACATTAATGTGTCTCATATGTGTAAGGGGCATTACTGTGTGGAATTGTGTATAAATGCATTACTAATGTGTGGCATTATGTGTATAAGGTGCTCTATTATGTGGCGTTGCGTATAGAAAGGGCACTACTGTGTCGTCTAATGTGAATAAAGAGCAATAGGGTGTGGTGTAATGTGAATAAGGAGCAATTCAGTGTGATGTAATGTGAATAAGGGGCTCTACTGTGAGGAATAACGTTTATAAGGTAAAGTGATACTACTGTGGGATGTAATATGAATTATGGACACTATCACAAGATAAAATGTGAATAAAGTTGCAGTACTGTGTGGCGTAATTGGAATTGGGGTTACTATTGTGTGGCCATGTCCCTTCCCAGCAAGAAGATGCCCATTTTTGGGCTGTGCGTCAAATGTGCGAACTGTTCCTATTTAAAATATAGGGGGTACAAGGACTGCTATGGGTGAGGGGTAATGGTGCTGGAAAAGATGTGCAAGGTCAGAGGCAGAACCAGCGGTGGTGCTAGGGGGCACCAGACAAAATCCTGCCTAGGGCATCATATTGGTTAGGGCCGGCTCTAACTAGGAGTGCCCGCCTGGCCGCACCTAGTCACTGTGAGCGTCTCCGTCTGGATGGGCACAAGCACCCGGACAGAGATGCTCCCCATTCACTTTAATGGAGAGCGTCTCCGTCTGCACGCCCAGACAGAGACGCTCTGAATGGGAAGCGGCTCGTGCACTCCCGGTGTGACTAGGCGGATGGATCATCTATTCACCCTGCGACTAGGCAGGCCTGAATAAGAAAGGCTCCATCTGTAAGTACAGAAACAAGTGAAGTATACAGTATGCAATGTTTCAATCACATGAAATATAACATATAAAGAACAAGGTACCGTACTGCTTGTTGTGCATAATGTGGAGTATAGAGAAAGTCCGTTTTACATCCTTATGTGGATGGATGTAGTATTCTGCTTATTAAAGTCCAGAGTAGTCCCGATTCTCTGATGTGGGGGTTGGGGTAGTCTGTCTCCAATTGCAGGTTAAAGCGTTGTGGGGATGAGCAGGTTGGGGGTTGTGTCATGGGGGGCCGGTGTCCTGACCCACCACTGGCAAACAACTTACCCTTTCTGAGTTCTTTGTGGTGCTGAGCCATCGTATTCCTCTCTATCCCCTCTTGAGGGTGGTGTTGTCTCCCCTGTCCCGTTGTCCTCCACGGCGCTGGTGCTGCAAGATGGAGTGGATCTTCTGCTAGCCGCTGTGAGGATCCGCCGGGTGCTGCTCTTCAAACCAAAAATGCTGCAGTCACCTCCAATCCTTGTGGCAGTGCTGTGCTCGAGCCGCTCAAACTCACCGGCCGGTGAGCAGACTTAGGTATGTCTATGCCAGTGGGTGCAGGGCCAGTTCTTCTTGGCTCAGGAATCTGCTTGGTGCTTTGTTAGTGTTCTGTGGGTCTTTAAGTGCACTCCCAATGCATTTCAGCTATTTAATGACCTTTTTCAGAAGGCTCTCCTTCATCTTCTTCCTGTTACAGCATGGCAGAGGAAAAGAGAATCCCCAAATCCCCAATACAAGTCAGTCACCAGTAAAATAAAGTGATGTTTAGATGTATTAGACTGCAATGTTTTGGCTTTGTAAACTTTTCAAGAATAATAGAGTCAACAACAAGCATAATAATGAACAATCTTTCAGTTGTGAAAACCAGCAAAGGCCATGATTATCATAATACTGTAATACTTTAGATCTTGTCCTTTGCTGTAAGCAACACTAGTGGGCCATGCTTTGGATAAACTTTTATGTCATTCCTCACCTAGAATTGAACCAGAGACAAAGGATATTATTAATAATTAGGCGAGTGTTATTTTGGCTATCTTCAAGTGCCTATGTGTACTATAGATATTGCTGTCTATACATTTTCCCAAGGGTTATTGGTGTGACCCCCCTGTCTTGTGTCGTACCAATCTCTAAAAATCTGTTAATAACTCTACTAGTGCAATAAGTCCCAAAAGGACTCTTTTGTTGGTGCACATTAAAATAGATGAAGGAGGCAATTGGAATTTAGGATGCTCAGTATTGACTGAATGTTTGTATCAGTAGATACAATGAGCAGTACTGCTACTCTGGTATAACAACAATGGCTGTGAGATACTGCAGTAAGGTGCAAATGCTGTTGCCAACATTACAGTAACACAGTCTTGCAAGCTTAAGGCAATGACAACACTGGCCCTTTACTAGCAGATCCAAACTGTGATGGGTTGCAGTGCACTCCACATACAATGTGGGTTATTGCAGGGGGATGCACGTGCTGCACTATTTGTAGCTCATTGGTTATTAGGATCGAACTGACGGTAGGCACTGAGGGTTAAATAATGTGCAGTGGTGTAGATGAGGGTACTAGGCTGTGCCCTGTTACTGATGGGCTCAGTGTATACATGTGTGGAGTAGCTGCTGAAAGTTAGACACACATACATGTTCCACATCACTTTGGTAACTTTTTAGAGTAACTCTGCCTTGAGTCTATAGCTATATGCTTCAGCTCCCACTTCCCACCTTCTGCCTGTGGTCCCCAGCCATTTCCCATTGCAGCCCTGCTCTGCCAGCGTCTCTGTCTGCAGACATGGCTCCCTCTCAGTGGTGGCACCCAGTAAGAGTGTCTCTGGCTCCAGCAGTGTCTCACTCCCCTGCATGGCTCTGCTATCTGCAGCCACGGCTCTCTTTGCTTCTCCTGTGCCCCTCTCTCAGCATCGTCTCTAGACAGCGTCTCCTTGCAGCACTACCCCGGGCTCAGAAGCTCCAACAGCCTTTAATGCAGCCCTGCTCCGCAGTGTCTCTCTGTAGCTGCCCTGGCTCTACTGGCAGTGACCCAACACTCACACATAGCCCTGCAGCAGCAGCAGCAGCAAACACTCAAAACTTAAACTACAGCAGGCCGGTATCTAGGGGTCTGGACAGCCCTGGCAAACTGAACGGTTTATCTAAGGGTCCAGGATGCCCCAGGCAAAATAAAGGACTTTAGAAAAGAAAATTTGTACTGTGTGTTGCAACGTCACGACATTGCATGCATTGTACTACAGGGCCACAACATCACGGAGGCTTCATGATGGAGACAAGAGCTCCGAGCAAAATACAAGGCTGTCGTAATTTACAGAGAGCCTTACATGGAGTATCAGGCCTTCTAGGGGTTGCAATTTGTGGACTGAGGCAGAGAGCACCCTTTTTGACCGGCACCACATGCGAGTGTCATCTGAAAGTTAAAGCCCTAAACTACAGTATAAATGGGTTTACTTTTAGTAAAATAATAGTACTGTACATTTCAAGCTATCTTTTGAGGGGATTGGTATGTCTGCCGGCGCACGGGATGCCAGCTGTCACTATACCGACGCTGGCATCCCATGCGACAGAATCCCGGGCAGAAGGGCGAGCGCAATGAAGCCCCTTGCAGCCTTGGTAGTGAGCTTTGCTCGCCACAGATTATATTCTCCCTCTATTAGTGTCGTGGACACCCATAGATGGGGAATTCACCTACCTCGCTGGTATTCCGGCAGGGGTTTGGTGACCCTGTCGTGATTTTGGCGTCAGTATTAAGACTGCCGGGTTCCCGACGAATGGTATGCTAACCGCATACCCTTCTGAGTAATGTAGCTAATTTTACACACTGAAAGGCTCAAAACCATAAAACTGTGTTATTTAGAATTTTTGTGGGTTTAGAAAATTAAATTGAACTATGGAACACAGTAGATTTATCCCTTTGCCACTCTAATTATTCCTTGTTCAGTTTTGCTTCCTATATTCTAAATGATGTATTTGAGTTGTGATATATTTTCATTATGTTGCATTACAGATCAGTACAGTATATCAGTTGTTAATCTGTGTACCAGCATTGCAGATCACATTGCTGTACAGTTACCAAGGAGCCTTGTAGGAACAGTGCACATCTTTGAATTAAGAAAAAGGAGCTGTTCTGCTTCACGTGTTCTTTTCTTAGAATTTTGTAATTTAGCTACTGGAATTACGGCAATGTGAAACTGTAACTCTTCATGTAGAAATGCCTTTATTGCTTGCCTTCCCCACCCGAGCAACCTAACTGCCATAGCCAAGCACGGAGGATGATTTATATTGCAGTATTAATTCTACATTTAAGGCAAAATTACTTTGGATGTCTGTTATGATTCTTCTTCTCAGCTATGTGTGTATATTATTGTGATACTAAAAAGTACATGGACAATAGAAATCTCCTGATCAGTAAAGGTAAAACTTTCAGTTGCATCTATAGTCTTAAGTTTAATGATTTTTTTCTCTATGCATACATAAGCCTCTGTCTGTCTGTCTGTCTGTCTGTCTGTCTGTCTGTCTGTCAAAGCCCTCATTCACTCACTGACTCCAAGGGCAAACACAGGATTCGGAAGGGGGGGTTTCCTTTGATGCACACACGTGTGTTTGTGTGTGTATATATATATATATACCGCAAAAGTTCCGAAGATTTGGAGGTGCACTCTCACAAAGGAAACTCTCGTATCGGCTTCTCATTGAATCACCAGTATTTTATTGTCGACGTTTCGGTCTGGTCACAGGCCTTTATCAAGACAGGTGATGTAATGTGTCACATATTCAATGCTTTTGACAAATGAACTTAATCTGCAAATGGACAGTAATAACAATTACAATCAATAAGCCTCACCGGCCCCTATGGGAGCCAACTAATCACAGAAACATACCCACCAACAACATCCACCATATAGGTGATGAAAACTTCGAGTAAATAAATCGAGATCTCAAAGTGTGTCCACAATTACCTTAAGGACCTGCTGTTGTCCACACATTCACACAAAGGTCAAAAGGTCTCATACTGTTAAAATAATACATGGATCAAAAGTCCATACTGCTAAAAAAGAACCAATAAAGAATTGCCATAGGTCACTATATGATTAACAAACCAATGCATGTATACCAGCATTCAATATAATTAGAGACGCTTATGAAATATTTTAAATACCTGGCTCTAGTGGCCTTGATGTATGGATGCAGCAGCTTAAGTAGTGAGGCTAACAAATATAGCCATCCAACTACAAACAGAAAACCTATGCAAAGAACAATAGCATATGTGTCTAATACCACATTTTATACTCATGAAAGCCTCACTCAAGAAAAATACTGTACAAATACCTACATCTGACAGGAGCTGCTAGCACGCACTGCTGCATGCTGCCTCACTGTCAGAGAGCTCTATTTAAACTCCCCGGACCGGAAGTGCCTTCCGTTTCCGGAAGTCACTATATTCAGAAATACAGACTCCAAATAACTACTCACTAGCCATCCCCCAAGCAAATAACATGGTTCAGGGCTCCCCCTAAGACTCAGCTATTACCGTGGGTCAAGTGCAGACAGCCAGTTGATACGGGGGGCGCTACACAACACGCGCCCTTCAATTGTTAACACTTCCGGGCGTGTCAGCTCCTGGAAATGCGTCACTATGCGTTCCACCACTAATCAGCAGGGACGCGCTCACCATGTGTTGTCATGCGTTCCACCGCTAAACAGCGGGGACACGCTCGGCGGCGCACTGTCAAGGACTGTCTCTGTTACTCAAGCCCTCAACAGACTAGTACTTCCGTGCGTGTCAACACCCGGAAGTGCATGGCTATGCGTTCCACCTCACGTAGTGGAGACACGCTCAGCGAATCAACACCACTCAGTTTATAATCACTGTTAAATATGTGAACTAATCGATCCCAATATTCAAGACAACCCAATCGATAATGTATACTTCAAATCTACAGAATACAAAAAACTGTAGCTACATACAATAGTATGGAATTTAGAAACTCAAGATATTCATTAGTACTGGGTCAACCTATAGTCAGGCGTCCCATTTCTTTCCATGGACATCAAACAAACTTGTCTAAATTCCAGGATAAATGCGCTATACATATCAATTTTTCAACAGGATCTGTACTATGGGGTAGGTCCCCAAGGTGCCGGTGGGGCAATCACATAAGAGGTCCAAACATAACAACACAGTACATAACAACATACTAATTAAAAGCACATGCCTGTACATGTGGGGTCCACGAGTACAGGATAAACCATCAATCCCTTGGGTGTGGGGAACACATGGCTCCCACCCTTATTAAACACATTATAAAGGATAAAGACAATCTAAATTCCTATGCTGGTGTTCCAATGAGGTCAACCCATTACAAAAAAATATTTAATGGATTGGCCTCATTGAGACCCCTAGGCTCAACAGTGTCCAGAGTGTGGATCCAATAACACTCTCGTTGTTGAAGAGCTAAGGTGCGATCCCCTCCTGTCGGATTCAGGGGAATCCAGTCAATGAGTTTGCACTTAAGACTTGCCACTTGATGCCTGGTTTCTAAAAAATGACGGGCTACCGGCTTATCCGTCTGACACGGGGACACGGCTCACCACCACGCTTTTCCATAAACCCACTGATCATAATCAGTTGTTACAGGCCACTAGCCACCACCCGCCTGCTTTAAAGGAGAGTCTCCCCATCTCTCAATACCTTAGGGTAATGAGATTGAATTCAGAAGTGACACGTAGAAATGAACAATGTCAAGAGATCACTACACGATTTCAAGAGAGAGGTTATTCTAATAAACAGCTTCGCATTTGTTTACAAAAAGCGGAACAGATCTTTATGGGTACTAGACCAAAGAAACAAACTCAGGAGCGTCTAGTTTTTCCCACACAGTTTGATGGTAATTCAGCCCAGATGAGAAAGGCATTACACCGTCATTGGCCCATCGTCAAAACAGACGATAGTTTGCCCTTTGGACAGATGGGAGTACCGATGATGGCGTCACGGAGAGGGGCCAACTTAAAACAAATTCTTATGAGACCTAGAATGTTCCCCGATGAAGAGAAGAGTAAGACCCCCTGGACCTCCTTGATGCGGGCCAAACCGTGGTGCTTCTCTTGTGGGGGTTGCACTACGTGTAGGTCCATAATTATTGGACCCACGTTTAACCATCCTCATACAGGAAAGGTGATTAGACTCAAATACCACTTGCACTGCCGCCTTGATTTCGTTATACACTGCTCAAAAAAATAAAGGGAACACTAAAATAACACATCCTAGATCTGAATGCATGAAATATTCTTATTAAATACTTTGTTCTTTACATAGTTGAATGTGCTTACAACAAAATCACACAAAAATTATCAATGGAAATCAAATTTATTAACCCATGGAGGTCTGGATTTGGAGTCACCCTCAAAATGAAAGTGGAAAAACACACTACAGGCTGATCCAACTTTGATGTAATGTCCTTAAAACAAGTCAAAATGAGGCTCAGTAGTGTGTGTGGCCTCCACGTGCCTGTATGACCTCCTTACAATGCCTGGGCATGCTCCTGATGAGGTGGCGGATGGTCTCCTGAGGGATCTCCTCCCAGACCTGGACTAAAGCATCCGCCAACTCCTGGACAGTCTGTGGTGCAACGTGGCGTTGGTGGATGGAGCGAGACATGATGTCCCAGATGTGCTCAATAGGATTCAGGTCTGGGGAACGGGAGTGCCAGTCCATAGCATCAATGCCTTCGTCTTGCAGGAACTGCTGACACACTCCAGCTGCATGAGGTCTAGCATTGTCTTGCATTAGGAGGAACCCAGGGCCAACCGCACCAGCATATGGTCTCACAAGGAGTCTGAGGATCTCATCTCAGTACCTAATGGCAGTCAGGCTACCTCTGGCGAGCACATGGAGGGCTGTGCGGCCCCCCAAAGAAATGCCACCCTACACCATTACTGACCCACTGCCAAACCGGTCATGCTGGAGGATGTTACAGGCAGCAGAACGTTCTCCTTGGCATCTCCAGACTCTATCACATCTGTCACATGTGCTCAGTGAGAACCTGCTTTCATCTGTGAAGAGCACAGGGCGCCAGTGGCGAATTTGCCAATCTTGGTGTTATCTGGCAAATGCCAAACGTCCTGCACGGTGTTGGGCTGTAAGCACAACCCCCACCTGTGGACATCGGGCCCTCATACCACCCTCATGGAGTCTGTTTCTGATCGTTTGAGTAGACACATGCACATTTGGGGCTTGCTGGAGGTCATTTTGCAGGGCTCTGGCAGTGCTCCTCCTGTTCCTCCCTGCACAAAGGCGGAGGTAGCGGTCCTGCTGCTGGGTTGTTGCCCTCCTACGGCCTCCTCCACGTCTCCTGATGTACTGGCCTGTTTCCTGGTAGCGCCTCCATGCTCTGGACACTACGCTGACAGACACAGCAAACCTTCTTGCCACAGCTCGCATTGATGTGCAATCCTGGATGAGCTGCACTACCTGAGCCACTTTTGTGGGTTGTAGGGAGGTCATACAGGCACGTGGAGGCCACACACACTACTGAGCCTCATTTTGACTTATTTTAAGGACATAACATTAAAGTTGGATCAGCCTGTAGTGTGTTTTTCCACTTTAATTTTGAGGGTGACTCCAAATTCAGACCTCCATGGGTTAATAAATTTGATTTCCATTGATAATTTTTGTGTGATTTTGTTGTCAGCACATTCAACTATGTAAAGAACAAAGTATTTAATAAGAATATTTAATTCATTTGGATCTAGGATGTGTTATTTTAGTGTTCCCTTTATTTTTTTGAGCAGTGTATATATATTAAAATTCCCGTGTGGTTTGTGTTGTGTTGGACTTACCACACGGGTATTTCGTGACCGGATGGCCAATCACAGGTCGTCCATTCACACGGCAATACTTACTGGTCAGACGGATAAGCCGGTATCCCGTAATTTTTTAGAAACCAGGCATCAAGTAGCAAGTCTTAAGTGCAAACTCATTGACTGGATTCCCACGAATCCGACTGGAGGGGATCGCACCTTAGCTCTACGACAACGAGAGTGTTATTGGATCCACACTCTGGACACTGTAGCGCCTAGGAGTCTCAATGAGGCCAATCCATTAAATATTTTTTTGTAATGGGTTGACCTCATTGGAACACCAGCGTAGGAATTTAAATTGTCTTTATCCTATATAATGTGTTTAATAAGGGTGGGAGCCGTGTGTTCCCTACACCCAAGGGATTGATGGTTTATCCTGTACTCGTGGACCCCACATGTACAGGCATGTGTTTTTAATTAGTATGTTGTTATGTACTGTGTTGTTATGTTTGGACCTCTTATGTGATTACCCCACCGGCCCTTTGGGGACCTACCCCATAGTGCAGATCCTGTTGAAAAATTGATATGTATAGCGCATTTATCCTGGAATTTAGACGAGTTTGTTTGATGTCCATGGAAAGAAATGGGATGCCTGACTATAGGTTGACCCAGTACTAATGAATATCTTGAGTTTCTAAATTCCATACTATTGTATGTAGCTACAGTTTTTTGTATTCTGTAGATTTGAAGTATACATTATCGATTGGGTTGTCTTGAATATTGGGATCGATTAGTTCACATATTTAACAGTGATTATAAACTGAGTGGTGTTGTTTCGCTGTGCGTGTCTCCACTACGTGAGGTGGAACGCATAGCCATGCACTTCCGGGTGTTGACACGCACGGAAGTACTAGTCTGCTGAGGGCTTGAGTAACAGAGACAGTCCTTGACAGTGCGCCGCCGAGCGTGTCCCCGCTGTTTAGCGGTGGAACGCATGACAACACATGGTGAGCACGTCCCCCTGATTAGCGGTGGAACGCATAGTGATGCATTTCCGGGAGCTGACACGCCCGGAAGTGTTAACAATTGAAGGGCGCGTGTTGTGTAGCGCCCCCCGTATTAACTGGCTGTCTGCACTTGACACACGGTAATAGCTGAGTCTTTGGGGGAGCCCTGACCCATGTTATTTGCTTGGGGGATGGCTAGTGAGTAGTTATTTGGAGTCTGTATTTCTGAATATAGTGACTTCCGGAAACGGAAGGCACTTCCGGTCCGGGGAGTTTAAATAGAGCTCACTGACAGTGAGGCAGCATGCAGCAGTGCGTGCTAGCAGCTCCTGTCAGATGTAGATATTTGTACAGTATTTTTCTTGAGTGAGGCTTTCATGAGTATAAAATGTGGTATTAGACACATATGCTATTGTTGTTTGCATAGGTTTTCTATTTGTAGTTGGATGGCTATATTTGTTAGCCTCACTACTTAAGCTGCTGCATCCATACATCAAGGCCACTAGAGCCAGGTAATTAAAATATTTCATAAGCATCTCTAATTATATTGAATGCTGGTATACATGCATTAGTTTGTTAATCATATAGTGACCTATGGCAATTCTTTATTGGTTCTTTTTTGGCAGTATGGACTTTTGATCCATGTATTATTTTAACAGTATGAGACCTTTTGACCTTTGCGTGAACGTGTGGACAACAGCAGGTCCTTAAGGTAATTGTGGACACACTTTGAGATCTCGATTTATTTACTCAAAGTTTTCATCACCTATATGGTGGATGTTGGTGGCGGGTCTGTTTCTGTGATTAGTTGGCTCCCATAGGGGCCGATGAGGCTTATTGTTTGTAATTGTTATTACTGTCCATTTGCAGATTAAGTTCATTTGTCAAAAGCATTGAATATGTAACACATTACATCACCGGTCTTGATAAAGGCCTGTGACCAGACCGAAACGTCGACAATAAAATACTGGTGATTCAATGAGAAGCCGATACGAGAGTTTTCTTTGTGAGAGTGCACCTCCAAATCTTTGGAACTTTTGCGGTATAATTGTGGACCCACCCGGCCCATTGGGAGCACCCACCATTTGATGGACTACTTACATTGTGGATGAGAGGGCAGGATTTCCAGCAGATATATATATATATATATATATATATATATATATATACAATGCTCAAAAAAATAAAGGGAACACTTAAACAACACAATGTAACTCCGAGTCAATCACACTTCTGTGAAATCAAACTGTCCACTTAGGAAGCAACACTGATTGACAATCAATTTCACATTCTGTTGTGCAAATGTAATAGACAACAGGTGGAAATTATAGGCAATTAGCAAGACACCCCCAATAAAGGAGTTGTTCTGCAGGTGGTGACCACAGACCACTTCTCAGCTCCTATGCTTTCTGGCTGATGTTTTGGTCACTTTTGAAAGCCGGCGGTGCTTTCACTTTAGTGGTAGCATGAGATGGAGTCTACAACCCACACAAGTGGCTCAGGTAGTGCAGCTTATCCAGGATGGCACATTAATGCGAGCTGTGGCAAGAAGGTTTCCTGTGTCTGTCAGCGTAGTGTCCAGAGCATGGAAGCGCTACCAGGGGACAGGCCAGTATATCAGGAAACGTGGAGGAGGCCGTAGGAGGGCAACAACCCAGCAGCAGGACCGCTACCTCCGCCTTTGTGCAAGGAGGAACAGGAGGAGCACTGCCAGAGCCCTGCAAAATGACCTCCAGCAAGCCACAAATGTGCATGTGTCTACTCAAATGATCAGAAACAGACTCCATGGGGGTGGTATGAGGGCCCGACGTCCACAGTTGGAGGTTGTGCTTACAGCCCAACACCGTGCAGGACGTTTGGCATTTGCCAGAGAACACCAATATTGGCAAATTCACCACTGGCGCCCTGTGCTCTTCACAGATGAAAGCAGGTTCTCACTGAGCACATGTGACAGACGTGACAGAGTCTGGAGATGCCAAGGAGAACGTTCTGCTGCCTGTAACATCCTCCAGCATGACCGATTTGGCAGTAGGTCAGTAATGGTGTGGGGTGGCATTTCTTTTGGGGGCAGCACAGCCCTCCATGTGCTCGCCAGAGGTAGCCTGACTGCCGTTAGGTACCGAGATTAGATCCTCAAACCCCTTGTGAGACCATATGCTGGTGCGGTTGGCCCTGGGTTCCTCCTAATGCAAGACAATGCTAGACCTCATGTGGCTGGAGTGTGTCAGCAGTTCCTGCAAGATGAAGGCATTGATACTATGGACTGACCCGCCCATTCCCCAGACCTGAATCCAATTGAGCACATCTGGGACATCATGTCTCGCTCCATCCACCAACGCCACGTTGCACCACAGACTGTCCAGGAGTTGGCGGATGCTTTTGTCCAGGTCTGGTAGGAGATCCCTCAGGAGACCATCCGCCACCTCATCAGGAGCATGCCCAGGCATTGTAGGGAGGTCATACAGGCACGTGGAGGCCACACACACTACTGAACCTCATTTTGACTTGTTTTAAGGACATTACATCAAAGTTGGATCAGCCTGTAGTGTGTTTTTCCACTTTAATTTTGAGTGTGACTCCAAATCCAGACCTCCATGGGTTAATAAATTTGATTTCCATTGATAATTTTTGTGTGATATTGTTGTCAGCACATTCAACTATGTAAAGAACATTGGGGCAGATGTATTAACCTGGAGAAGGCATAAGGAAGTGATAAACCAGTGATATGTGCAAGGTGATAAAGGCAGCAGCCAATCAGATCCTAACTGTTAATTTACATATTGGAGCTTATTGGCTGGTGCCTTTAACACCTTACACATATCACTGGTTTATCACTTCCTAATGCCTTCTCCAGGTTAATACATCTGCCCCAAAGTATTTAATAAGAATATTTCATTCATTCAGATCTAGGATGTGTTGTTTAAGTGTACCCTTTATTTTTTTGAGCAGTGTATATATAATATATACACACACACACACACACACACACACACACACACACACACACACACACACACATTACATAGAACACATACACACAAATGCACATAAATAAATATACATAAAACACATACAAACACAGAAATTATACACACATACATGTACACAAATAGAACATATTCACACATAGAACATATACACATACATATACACACAAACACAAATACAGATAGAACACACAAACACACATAGACATACAAATACACACACACATAGAACACAAACTGTGCGCACACTTACACTGAAGCCTGCTCTGAAGAAAGGGGTTAGGATGCCGCAGGACATATTGCTTTGGGCCAGGGGCACAGTTCACCATTAGGCCCTGCCCCTATGACAAAATGCCATGATTCGGGGGGCGGGGCAGAGCTAATATGACGTGATTCTATAAGAATTATCTCATATTAGCTCCGCTCCCTCTGCTCCGTCCCGCGAATCGTGGCATACAGCCACAAGGGGACGGGGCTCCTAACACCAGCCGTAGGACAATGGCCAATGAAAAAAAAAAAAATTTGGTCCATCAGGGGGGTTTCTGGGTGCTCAGAAACCCCACCGTGTGCGCTAGTGGGCTCATCACTAATTCTTTTACTTACCGATATGTTAGGAAGCTGAAATTTAACACAAGTAATCTTCAGGTGGGAAATAGGAAAACTACATAATTAGAAATTTAATAAACCTCCCCTAAGAGGATAAGGGGGTTGACATAATTACATCATCACCTATGGGTGGCATGCATTGCATGAACGATAACGCTCAAACGGACAATCGGATCAAAATTTGGATTGCACCTCCAGTGTGTAGAATTTAATAAACTACAAAAAATGGTCCTGTCACTTTTTACCATATCTGCTACGGGTGCTCCTCAGGTAACGCCAAGAACCATTGATTAATATTTATGTACATTAAGAGTACGTTTTTAACACTCATTTATATTTACAACCGTGAAAATCAGAAACTCCCGTGCGAAGAGCAGGTAGAACAGTTAGTTTATTTATAAAGCATGTTAGATCTTTACAAGGAGTTCTATGTTCTGTAAATTAATGCCTGCCTGTGATACATTACCTATATATGATAATACAGGTTGAGTATCCCTTATCCAAAATGCTTGGGACCAGAAGTATTTTGGATATGGGATTTTTCCGTATTTTGGAATAATTGCATATCATAATGAGATATCATGGCGATGGGACCTAAATCTAAGCACAGAATGCATTTATGTTTCATATACACCTTATACACACAGCCTGATGGTAATTTTAGCCAATTATTTTAATAACTTTGTGCATTAAACAAAGTGTCTGTACATTCACACAATTCATTTATGTTTCATATACACCTTATACACACAGCCTGAAGGTTATTTAATACAATATTTTTAATACTTTTTGTATTAAACAAAGTTTGTTTACATTGTGTCATCAGAAAACAAAGTTTTTACTATGACACTTCCACTCAAAAAATTCCGTATTTCGGAATATTTGGATATGGGATACTCAACCTGTATAAATACCTTCTGTTTTATGAAGACCCTGATTACCTTTTTACAGCAGAAGTTCTTAGGGGAATATTTATTAAATAACATTTGTGGGATATTCCCCAAAAAGGGTGGCTGCAAATATTAAGAATCCCCAGGATTTAACATGGAGGGACCACAACAGATATCACTACATTTACTACTGCAAGGCTGCCCCTATAGATTTCTATGGGACCTACTATGCTGTTGGATTTACCAAGCTGAGGCTAGACAATCGTAGCTAAAAGAGAAAAAAAAAAATAGGGAGCATTGAAAAGTAAGAGGGAGATGTATCAAACCTTCTAAAGATGGAAGGTGGAGCGTTGTCCATAACAATAAGTCAGATTCTAGCTATCATTTTTTTGGGAATGCACTTGATAAATTATAGCTAGAAGCGAATTGATTGCTACAGGCAATTTATCCACTTGTCTACTTTAGAAGGTTTGATAAATCTTGCCCTAAAAGCGAATTAAAACATATAAGAAAAATAAAATGAAAGAGGGAGAATGTAGATAAAGATATCTATAGGATGATGAAGAAAATGGCATCTGTGACATAGGAACAATGAAATTACATTGTCCTATGTATTACCTATCAATGTATATTCTGTATGAACATTTTATTTACAGACTGTATACCAAATTGGCTTTCTGTAATTAATTCCAGGTAATTGAACTGAGTCAGGGGGCTTTTAGATTGTAAAGGAAATGTATATTTACTATACGCAGCAGGAGGTCTTGTGTACAGTAGCTGGTACTGTCTTCCTAACCATTCACAGAGTTGTTTAATTTTTTTGAAGGAACGTGACAGAAATTTCTGAAGAAGGCAATTGGTCAGGGAATCTCTTCCCCGACTAAGGGCCTTATCCAGGTTTGTTAGCAAACCCAAAAAGCACACAAATGGGTAAAACCATGTTGAGCTGCAGGTGGGGCAGATGTAACATGTGCAGAGAGAGTTAGATTTGGGTTGGGTGTGCTCAATATATATTGCAGTCTTAAAATAATGCAGCAAGTATTTACCTTGAACAGACACAATATACTGTACCCCACCCAAATCTAAATTTCTCTGCACGTTACATCTGCCCCACCTGCAACATAGTTTTGTCTATTAGTGTGCTTTTTTGGTTTCTAACAAACCTGAATAGCCCCTAAGACCATAAATCTGCCCAGTATGGACAAGTCACAGACCACAGAATTCAAACAGCATGAAACAAGATAAGTTAGGGATCCTGTTTGTTTGACATGGAAACCTGTGGTAAATGAACAAAGACACAATTGTCCCAATCAATTAGTTTTGGTTTTGAAAGAGTTAAAATCCACAAGGGTGGGGGGTCAAGGAGCAGGATTGGGGAGATACATATATCTTTTTAACTTAATCCAGTGTGCATTATTTGGAGGACAAGCACACATTGAGTATGACCATTTTCTCTTGCCTTTTGCAAACCCCCCCTACAACAGAAACTTAAGGTCTTTGTAGGAGCTCTGAATTTCTAAAAACTTTTATTCCCTTTTGTCTTTCTGAAACTATTTTTGCAAATCATAATCTGTGTGTCTATACTGTGCAATGTTTTAATCATAAACTTTGGAGATATTTTTCAGATGAAATACACCTCTAATCTAGCGTATTCTCTGTGTTCTCATTAAACCTGTGTTCATGTTACCTGATTAGTGAAATGTAAATTACTGTGTATGCACATACAAGCTATAGGCTACCCAGTGTCATATCATTGAATTCTTCTTTGCTGGTTGCAGTTACCATGTCTGAAGAAATCATAAGTCACTGGCAGCAATTTTCAGATTTACGTACTGTATCTGGAGAATCGGCAAGCCAGTCATGACAACATCAGAGAAACATAGAATTATAGAATATGACTGTAGATAAGAACCACTTGGTCCAGCCTGTCTGCCCCTTATTTACCTTTTGGTAACATCAACCCTATTTGATCCTTAGTTCTTATGTCTATCCTATGCATGTTTGATTGCTCAACTGTTTTAGGTTCTACCACCTCTGATGGGAGGCTATTCTACCTATCCACTACACTTTATTACAAGTCATTTTTCCTCAAGTTTCCTTTGAACCTATCTCTCTTCAGTTTCAGTGCACGTACTCATGTTCAAATACTTATCGTTTGTTTGTAGAATATTTCCCTCCTGTACCTTGGTAAAACTCTTGATATATTTAAAGTTTCTATCATGTATCCTCTTTCCCTGCTCTGCTCCAAACTACACATGTTAATATCTTTTAGTCTTTCCAGGTAAGTTTTGTGGTGTAGACCTTGCACCAATTAATGATGCTTAGTAAATGTACCCCTACGAGACATAGAACAGTTTTATTCAGAAAGGAATACTTTCTCACTGTTTTTAAAATTTCTGCAAGCCGCACCCCGTCGTGATGTCTTTACCCAGAATTCCTAAAGTAAATGTCTTATGGGAACTACTTTTATCACCTGTTCTGTATATAAATACAAGTTACTCATAAAAGAGAAAGAAAATAATTGGTCTTTCAGAGGCATACAAGGAAAAGGTAAGTAGAATAAAGGTAAGTAATATAAAATATACCTTTTATTTGAATTTTTCACAAAATGCCTGCTGTGAAATATTAAAAAGAACATTCAACAACACAGTGAAATTGACAATACAAAAGACATAAATTGTGGATTAAAATACAAGAAATCACAGTCTATAGTTTATATAGACTGTGATTTCTTGTATTTTAATCCACAACTTATGTCTTGCGTATTGTCAATTTCACTTTGTTGTTGAATGTTCTTTTTAATATTTCATAGCAGGCATTTTATGAAAAATTAAAATAAAAGCTATATTTTACATTACTTACCTTTATTCTACTTACCTTTTCCTTGTATGCCTCTGAAAGACTAATTCTTTTCTCTCTGTTTGAGTAAATTAATAGTTTATTGTACTGCGTCTTTACCTGGGGGCGGCGGCCTTTCAGCTCTTTTGCATGGCAGCCGCTTTTCCAGACTTCCGACGTCTTCTTCCTGCATCTTCACCTGGGAGGTGGCTTCCTTAAGCTCCTTTACATGGCCGCCGCCAACTGTAGACATATTCATTGTGTCAACAGTTAGAATGTCGACATACCATATTTTTTAATATTTAAGCTTAAACCTAACCCTAATCTAAACATAAATACAACACTGGAATGTACTGTCTGACTGTAGACATGCAAAATGGTGACATAATGAACAGGTCAACATTTTGACCATGTCAACCTGCTGACTGTCGACATTCAGAACATGTTGACATACTGGTGCTGACATTCTGACCATCAACATTTGAATGTCGAAATTCTGATGGTATACCCATCATTTCTATGGTCACGAAAATGATCGCTGTACAATCTATAACTGACCCCAGCTTGATTTTGTGGCTCTTCATTTTTGCCTGGTCATGTTCATGGTTTGCAGTTTGTATTTAAAGTTCACTTTCTTGTTTGATATTTGCTGATCACATTGAAATAAGTCGTTTTAAATATTTTTATTTTTAAATGCGATTTCAATAATCTTTTTTAAATAATAAAAAGTATTTGAACACTAAGTGAAAAGTTAAAATTTTCCATTCACATTTATGTTTCACCATTCTTATCTAGAAACAGTAGTGTCATTCATTCTGGCCAATACATGTCGGTAATGGCTTCAGCAGTGAGAACCTGCTTGATCATGTTTTCTAAATTTAAAAAATTACATGAAATCTTCACATTTTTGTTCCAATGCAGCTAACTGGATTTGAAAAACGGTGTGCAACCAGTTCATGAATTTCGATTGCTTGTTTTGTATGACAACTCAGGCTTCTCGGCATCACAAATCTAACTGAAGTTACTGTACTGTGGCATAGGAAATAATGAGTACTGTACATGTACTGCATGATCATTTTCAGTTCAGCCCTTGCACGGTCTAGGCTGTAAATGATATGCAATACATGTGTTCATTCAATATAACATATATGGGTGTCTAGTCATGAAGCAGTGATAAGAGTGGAGAAGTGAGCCTGTGGAGAAGTTGCCCGTGGCAACTAATCAGCTGCTCCGTACAATTGTATAGTATGCAAATTATAAATGTTACTTCAATGCTGATTGGTTACCATAGGCAACTTCTCCACTGGCTCACTTCTCCACACTTTTCACTGCTTCATGAATAGACCTCTGAGACACAGGAAAGTATAATGTTTGTCACATGGAAATAATACTTGTGTAAGCTATTGATCTTTGGGATTATATAAGAGTACCCTGTTCATGAGAGCTCATATTAAAAAGGGAAGGGATAGGAGTGGTGGTACTAGGGATCTACAAAGTAGGTGAGGTAGTGGGGGTGAGTGGTATCATGTCATGGTCTGTAAGGCTTCAGTAACATAGTATTTGAGGTTGAGTAGAGGCAAATTGCCCATCGTGTTCAACCTGTTTTAACTTTTGATGATTCTACATACTTGCTGAATAATGTTTTATGACTAGTTAGCTACTATAATTAATGTTACCCCCGGATTAATCATGTTGATATTTTAAGTATTATAACCTTGGATAGCTTTTTTATTCAGAAATTTATTCATTCCTTTTTTAAATCAAATTACAGAGTCCACCATTACCACCTTCCCTGGCAGGGAATTCCACATCCTGATTGGCCTAACAGGGAAGAACCCTTTCCTCCATTGCGTTCGGAACTTTCTCTCCTCCAGTCGCAGCGAGTGCCCACGTGTCCTAAACTGTGTTCTTTTAAGAAATAAGTAAAAGTAAGGCTTCAGTGAAAAATTAAGTTTTGAGGAAGTGTTGGAAGGAATTGAGAAAGTTAACTTTATGTTCTCCATGTGTATCTGCCATTTTGTAGCACTGGCAGCCATTTTCTTATACTATATGTTATTCATGAACCTATTTGTTTTAACTACGAGGCAGGCAAGAGACAAGGAAAGTGTAGTTTAGAGAAAAGAAACCTTTTCTCCTCAGCCCTTTCCTTGAAACAGTTTCAAGGCTGATACAGTGTGTACACATTTCTGTGCCAGGCTGTACTAGACTAGAGAAAGCTAACATATGCAGTTTCTTATCTTATTGCTAGGCATAATATCTAGTGGGTGGGCTTGTTGGGGAGTAATGGAACCAATGGAACCCAAATGCTATATACAGTAACTGTAACTGAAATTTATGCACATTAGAGAATAACTAAAACCATCCTTTGCCTTTGTGTGTTCATTATCTCATGATCGATCATAAGCTGATTCTGGACACATATACAGAGCTTGTGCAGTGCCCGGTGAGGTCCAGAAAGAATTTGATTCAACAGAATGAAGGCTGGGTGAGAGTTTGCTAGAGGCAAGGAGAGTGTTCCTTAAATTAGGGCCAGCATAGGAGAAGTATTGGAGACAGGAGTGAGGGGTTATAAACAGTGGGAATGAAAGGTGGTAGTCACCGGCAGGCTGTAGTGGGCAGGAGAGCATTTAGAGTTCGGTGAGAATGAAGATATAGGCAGAAGAAAAAGAGCTTTGAAGGTGAGAGTGAGGCATTCAAATTGAATTCTGAAGGGTATATGGATCCAGTGGAGGAAATGTCAAGTTGGGAGGCAGAAGCTCAGCAGTGTGAAATAATTTATCTGTCAATCACAGCAATAAAGATAACCGAAGAGGAGAGAGACAAGTCAGGGGGAGTCCAGAGAGAAAAAGGATGGAATAGTTGAGGCAGAAGATGCCAAAGAAGTAGACCAGTGTTTTGGTAGCACTGAGGGAGAGGAAGGGTCTAATCTTAGCTATGATACAGACATGGAACTAGATTGACTGACTAGATCTGACTAGATTGTTTAGAAGTTAAGCACAGATCTCTCCATGTGTATGCCTATAGCGATGTGCGGTCCCGTGCGTCGCTATTGCTGACTCTAGATTTGGCATGCACTGCTGTGTGTAGTGAGCGGTCCCCCCCTTCCTCGCTCAGCACACATCGCGCTGTGTACTGAGTGGGGGGAGAGATGTGTGCTGAGCGGTCTGTGCTAGATCGCTCAGCACACATCTCCGCCGTGTGTACAGGGCTTTAAGAAGCTGACATGATAAACAAGTCGAGAGACATAGAGTGAAAAGATTAGTGGGCTGAGGACAGAGCCATAAGGGACTATTCCAGGAAACAGGAAAAGCAGGTAGGAAGTGTTGAGATTTGTAGGCAAAGGTAATTAGAGAGATTGGAAGGTAGTTTGATAGAGAAATTATGTCAAAAGAAGTAACAATTTTCAAGAAAAGTATTTTTAATAGTGGGGACATGAGGACATGTTTGAAGGAGAGAAAGATTCCAGTAGAGAGATTAAAGGGGTGAGTGAGAAAGGCATGTATTATGGTAAAGAAAATGTAGGATGTAGGAGTGGATGAGATCAAGGGGGTAGGTTGAAGATTAAGAAGAGGAGAGAAACGGTTGAATTTCATCTATGGCGAAATAAAAGCATAAAATATGGGAACTGGTAGAGGAGAAGAAAGAGGTGGACTGGAAGCAGAGGCTGGTGGGCCTACATGGAAAGAGACTTTCTGTCTTCTAGATTTATTTTGTAGGTGAAGGCTGGAGTTGTAGTCAGAGGCAGGAAAGGAAGGGAAGGGGTAATAGGAAAGGAAGGGCAGAGATGTGAGTTGAAGGTGGTGAAGAACCATCAGGAGCTGAAGAATTGGGGGCTTTGACAGAGGACTGTTTAGCAAGTTAGAGTGCAGAACTACGGTATAAGGAGTGGAAGAATTGAAGCGAATGAAGGCAACACATGATAGAGTACATTTGAGGTGCAAATAGTCCATGAAACTGAAGCAGAAAAATAAGTGTTATTAGAAACTACCATTACAGAGGTATAATGTCGGAATTATTCAAAAATAATCATAAAATAAATTCACACCTGATGATGTGCTCCCCCATTTGCAATTTATAATAAAACTATGCCAGTTTTCTGTGATACCTGCAGACACCTATACTCTAGGGACTTCATAGTTATAAGGTTTTTAGTGAACTACCAACAAAACTAGTACATAATATTAACAAATATTTATAGTTTAATATAATATTCACAGATACTTTGACATAAGCTTTAAAATTTCATTTGTAAGTGCCCATTTGGGAACTAGCAGTCATTTACATAAACCTGTATTTGCATAATTAGATAATTTAGCAACAAATATGTTTGCTTTTATAACTGTATATTGCTTCCTAACTAATAGCAAAGCTTTTTTATCATTACCAAACTTTTTGACATTATCTGTAAAAGCCACAAAGTTGATGTAACATTGCATGATTAGAGCAAAGAGATTTATCTTCATCTGACTCTCAGCTGGAGTCAGTAAGACTATGACGTTGGCTCAAAGCACAATATTGAAGGGAATTTAGCTGCTTTATAAGGCATTTAATGACCAACCAAACTTCCAGCAAAAACAGGGAATTTGTAAAAGCTCTTGGGGAAGAAAAGTAATAAGAGGACAACTTCATAACAGGTTCTGAAATGATAATTGTTTGTGGCTTGCTATTTTTATGTAAATGAGGAAACATTTGTGTGCAAGTAGGCAGAACAAAATGTTATCTGCATAAACTCCAGTAATCACAAAATAAAATATTTTACATAAGAATAATGCTGAGCTCCTACGAACAAGGGATTCATTCTCTTTGCAGCTGTGCACTTAACTTAACATCATTGAAAAGCTACTTTCAAATAATAGTTCATCCCGGCAGTTGATTAACTAGCAGATAAGGGAACGTTTTTAGAAGCTAAACATTTGTAAATCAAAAACAGAGCATGTTAGTCTTGTTAATGTAATATTGGACGTAATGTGCAAGGGAATAAATGTTTTTTTTAAACAAATATGGTTTGTAAAGTGGCAAGATGACTTCAGGCAGCATATAGAAATGCAAATTATTCAGAAGTATGTCTTCTAGAAACTAAAATATTTCACTAGTCCAATGCAGCTCTATGGGATAACATTTTCAACAAAAAAAAAAAAAAAAACATTTCCTACAGTACATTCACTATGTACTGTATGGGTGTGATATGATATGGCAACAGTTGTAATGTTGACATTCATCATGGCAACATGACAATGATCATGTAGACAGTGATGAAATGTAGATATGTTAGAATGTCATGTCGTACCTGGTGTCCCAGCAGTGACTTACCTGCTCCTGCATAGCATCCTTGGCTGCTCCAACATTCTGTTGTGTGTACTTACCCTATCCCTAACCCTAATCCCTACCTCTCACTCACTGTTTAGTGCCAAATCTTATCCCCTCGTCCCTGTCATCTAAGCAGATTTCCTCCCCACTCAGCCTTGGAGAGTGATAAATTGCATGGTGATAAAGTACCATCCAATCAGCTCCTAACTGTCATTTTTCAAACATACTGTAGTCTGGCAGTTAGAGGCTGGCTAGTTGGTACTTTATCACCATGCATTTTATAAATCTCCAAGGTTTGATAAATCTGGGCATAAACCTGAGCAAATTAACTTTAGAAAAAGGAGGGACAGGTGGGCACGAACATGTAATGAAGACAAAGACATGCTTCAGAATTTTGTACTATTATATGATATGTCAGAGGAGTGACTTACTGTATGTAAAGGGATATGCAACATCATCAGTGATGGGGTACAGAATGTAAGTGGGCAAACAGAAAGCACCACAAATATGACACATGGGAAGATGTCTCAACCCTTCTAATGAAAGAGAGCAAGCAGATAAGATGTCCATAAGAGCCAATCAGCTTTGTCATTTTCACAGAGTGTGCTAGATAAAACGAGTTTTATGGTAAGAACTTACCTTTGTTAAAACTCTTTCTGCGAGGTACACTGGGCTCCACAAGGATTGGACAATGGGGTGTAGAGTAGGAACTTGATCCGAGGCACCAACAGGCTCAAAGCTTTGACTGTTCCCAGAATGCACAGCGCCGCCTCCTATATCACCCCACCTCCCAGCACAGGAGCTCAGTTTTTAGTTAACCAGCCCAATGCAGTAGCAGGAAAAGAGACGACAACAGTTAGTAGCCACATACACCACACTCTCATGACAAGAGAAGTGTCATCGGCTAATGCCATACCAACCCAAAGAAGCTAAGTGCGTCAGGGTGGGTGCCTTGTGGAACCCAGTGTACCTCGCAGAAAGAGTTTTAACAAAGGTAAGTTCTTACCATAAAACTCGTTTTCTGCTGCGGGGTACACTGGGCTCCACAAGGATTGGACAATGGGGATGTCCCAAAGCAGTTCCTTATGGGAGGGGACGCACTGTAGCGGGCACAAGAACCCGGCGTCCAAAGGAAGCATCCTGGGAAGCGGTAGTATCGAAGGCATAGAACTTTATGAACGTGTTCCCGGAAGACCACGTAGCCGCCTTGCACAATTGTTCAAGGGTCGCACCACGTTGGGCCGCCCAAGAAGGTCCAACAGACCGAGTAGAATGGGCCTTAATGTGAACAGGAGCAAAGAGACCAGCCTTCACATAAGCATGTGCAATCACTATTCTAATCCACCTGGCCAGGGTCTGCTTGTGAGCAGGCCAGCCATGTTTGTGAAATCCAAACAAAACAAAGAGAGAATCAGATTTTCGGATAGAAGCAGTTCTCTTCACATAGATACGGAGAGCCTGTACCACATCCAAAGACCGCTATTTGGGAGACAAATCAGGAGAGACAAAGGCCGGAACCACAATCTCCTGATTAAGGTGATACGAAGAAACCACCTTAGGTAAATATCCGGGACGAGTCCTAAGAACCGCCCGATCACGGTGAAAAATCAGATATGGGGAACTACAAGACAAGGCACCCAGATCCGACACTCTTCTAGCAGAGGCAATAGCCAGCAAGAACACCACCTTAAGGGAAAGCCACTTAAGGTCAGCTGAACCAAGGGGTTCAAACAGAGGCTCCTGCAACACCTCCAAAACCACGACAAGTCCCAAGGAGCCACAGGCGGGACATAGGGAGGTTGGATACGCAACACACCCTGAGTGAAAGTATGAACATCAGGCAAAGTCACAATTTTTCTCTGAAACCACACCGACAAGGCAGAAATATGAACCTTTAGGGAGGCCAGACGCAGGCCCAACTCTAGGCCTTGCTGCAGAAAAGCCAAAAGCTTGGCTGTACTAAACTTGGAAGCATCATAATTGTTAGATGCGCACCAAACAAAGCAGGAATGCCAGACCCTATGATAAATCCGAGCAGAAGCCGGTTTCCGGGCCCGCAACATAGTTTTAATGACCTCTTCAGAAAAACCCTTAGCCCTTAAGACGGAAGCTTCAAGAGCCACGCCGTCAAAGACAGCCGGGCTAGGTCCTGGTAGACACAGGGGCCCTGAACGAGGAGGTCTGGGCGTTGTGAAAGTAGAATTGGACGCTCTGACGATAGGCCCTGTAGGTCTGAGAACCAGTGCCGTCTGGGCGACGCTGGAGCTATGAGAAGCAGATTTCCTTTTTCTTGCTTGAACTTCCGAATTACCCTGGACAGGAGTGACACCGGAGGGACCACATACGGCAGCCGAAACCTCCACGGTACCGCCAGCGCATCCACGAATGCTGCTTGAGGATCCCTTGTCCATGCTCCGAAGACCGGAACCTTGTGATTGTGTCGAGACGCCATCAGATCCACGTCTGGAAGACCCCACTTTTCCACGAGGAGTTGAAACACTTCTGGATGGAGGCCACACTCGCCGGCATGCATGTTCTGACGACTTAGAAAGTCCGCTTCCCAATTCAGGACTCCCGGAATGAATATTGCCGATATAGCCGGTAGAATCCGTGAGACTTCTTTCATTACCAAACGCCTTGATGATTTATGTAAGCCACTGTGGTGGCGTTGTCCGACTGTACTTAAACAGGATGGTTGTGAATTAAATGCTAGGCCAGGTTCAACGCATTGAAGACCGCCCGCAATTCAAGAATGTTGATCGAGAGGAGAGATTCCTCCTTGGTCCACCGACCCTGAAGGGAGTGTTGCTCCAGCACCACGCCCCAACCTCTTAGACTGGCATCTGTCGTCAACAGGACCCAGTTGGATATCCAGAAGGGACGACCCCTGCACAATTGTTGGTCCCAAAGCCACCAGTGTAGCGACAGACGGACCTCCGGAGTCAAGAAGATCATTTGAGATCTGATCCGGTGAGGCAGGCCGTCCAACTTGGCAAGAATCAGCCTCTGGAGGGGGCAAGAATGGAATTGAGCAAACTCCACCATGTCGAATGCTGATACCATTAGGCCCAGCACCTGCATTGCCGAATGTATCGACACTTGCGGACGAGAAAGGAAGCAACGAATCCCGTCCTGAATCTTCAGGACTTTCTCCTGAGACAAGAACAACCTCTGGTTGTGAGTGTCCAACAACGCTCCCAGGTGCACCATGCTCTGAGCAGGGACCTGGGAGGATTTCTTCCAGTTGATGAGCCACCCGTGGGCTTGTAGAAACCAGACCGTCATATCCAGATGACGCAGGAGAAGATCTGGGGAATTTGCCAGGATTAACAAGTCATCCAGATACGGCAGTATCCTGACCCCTTGACAGCGGAGTACCACCGTCATCACCGCCATAACTTTGATGAAGACTCGCGGAGCCGTTGTCAAACCAAAAGGTAACTCCCGAAACTGGTAATGTAGGTTGCCAATAGCGAACCTCAGGTATTGTTGATGTGACACTGCTATAGGAATATGCAGGTAAGCATCCTGTATGTCCAGGGAGACCATGTAGTCCCCAGGTTCCAAGGCCAGAACTATAGAGCGAAGGGTTTCCATACGGAACTTGGAAACCTTCACAAACCTGATCAATGCCTTGAGGTTGAGAATGGGCCGGGAGGACCCATTCGGTTTCGGGACTAGAAACAGTGGAGAATAGTACCCCCGGCCCCTCTGAGCAAGGGTCTGTACCACTGAGTGTAGAGTTTTTGCCTTTGTCTGGCAAAATCGATGAGGGGGTCGGTTTTTGAAGGCTATGGCGTAAACTCGAGTGACGACTTCCAATACCCAGGCATCTGAAGTGGTCTTCAACCATTCCTGGGTATACCCTAGAAGCCGGCCCCCCACCCTGGGATCCCCCAGGGGGAGGCCCGCCCCGTCATGTGGCAGGTTTATCGAGCTTGGCAGCTGGCTGACGGGCAGCCCATTCTCTTTTGGGCTACGGCTTACCAGGCTTGGAAGTGCGGGCCTGCTTATGGTACGCCTGACCTTTTGCTTTACCTGAAGGACAAAAGGGGCGAAAGGAAGTACCTTTAGCCTTTGACACAGAAGGAGCGGTATTAGGCAGACAGGCAGTTTTGGCAGTAGCCAAGTCAGCCACAATCTTATTTAAGTCCTCCCCAAACAGAATATCTCCCTTGAAAGGGAGTACCTCCAGGGTTTTTCTAGAGTCCAGATCCACAGACCAGGATCTCAGCCACAATATCCGGCGAGCCAAGACTGACGTAGTAGAGGCCTTGGCTGCTAGGATACCGGCATCAGAAGCCGCCTCTTTAATATATCGAGAAGCTGTGAAAATATATGACAAGCATTGTCTAGCATGGTCAGAAGAGATTTCAGCTTCTAACTCCAAGGCCAATGCTTCAATAGCCTCTGCAGCCCATGGAGCTGCAATAGTGGGCCTTTGTGCAGCACCCGTAAGGGTGTAAATCGCTTTCAGACAACCCTCCACACACTTATCCATAGGCTCTTTTAGAGACGTGATGGTAGTGACAGGTAGAGCTGAGGAAACCACCATTCTAGCCACATGTGAGTCCACTGGAGGAGGCGTTTCCCAATTTTTAGACAGCTCTGGCACGAGGGGATAGCAGGTCAGCATCTTCTTTTGAGGCACAAACTTCGTACCCGGGTTTCCCCAGGGTTCCTGACGTATATCCACTAGGTGCTCAGAGTGAGGTAAAACTTGCTTAACCACCTTCTGACGCTTGAACCTATCTGGTTTCTTAGGAGGGACGGATGGCTGGGGATCATCCGTAATCTGCAGAGTTACTTTAAGAGCCTCCAAAAGATCAGGAACATCCACATGTGAACTACCCTCCCCGTCAGCCGTATCTGAGTCAGAACCTGAGGGGTCAGTATATATCTGTATATGCAAAGCTAATTCTGCTAGGTAACTACTCCCACCAACATATTCTGCTGCACGATATTTGTATATGCAAAGCTAATTCTGCTAGGCAACTACTCCCACCAACATATTCTGCTGCACGATATTTGTATATGCAAAGCTAATTCTGCTAGGTAATGCAAAGTGAAACATTATTGCATAGTATGTGATTTTGAAGTTCTTTTTTTAGTTAGGTATGATATAGACCCAGTTTAATCTTTGTGGAATGCCTGGTTGTTATTTTTAAAGGTAATTTATTGCCTGGCATTTGAGGGTGTGGGGTGTGGTTACAGATTTCAATTATTGGTTTCACTTGTAGTAGTCCTCTACTTAAGTCCAATGGTGTAGGCTGTGCATAGCCGTTTGACTGTGCATTTACTCTCGAAGCATGCATTTTTATCAAAGCGTGATAAAATTGACACATACACAGCAGCGTTCCATCAGCGTTAATTTATCTTCAGCTGTTATGGATTGTGAATTGACGTTTCTTCTCTTCTTGTCACCTACAGGTAACTACTCCCACCAACATATTCTGCTGCACGATATCTGTATATGCAAAGCTAATTCTGCTAGGTAACTACTCCCACCAACATATTCTGCTGCACTATATCTGTATATGCAAAGCTAATTCTGCTAGGTAACTACTCCCACCAACATATTCTGCTGCACGATATCTGTATATGCAAAGCTAATTCTGCTAGGTAATGCAAAGTGAAACATTATTGCATAGTATGTGATTTTGAAGTTCTTTTTTTAGTTAGGTATGATATAGACCCAGTTTAATCTTTGTGGAATGCCTGGTTGTTTTTTTAAAGGTAATATATTGCCTGGCATTTGGGAGGTGGGGTGTGGTTACAGATTTCAATTATTGGTTTCACTTGTAGTAGTCCGCTACTTAAGTCCAATGGTGTAGGCTGTGCAAAGCCGTTTGGCTGTACATTTACTCTCAAAGCGTGCATTTTTATCAAAGCATGATAAAATTGACACATAACAGCAGCGTTCCATCAGCGTTCAATCGAAGTGAAAAAGAAGGAATACAGAAGCACACCAATCTAACAAAACAAAGAAATCAGAGGAACTAATAACAAATGTGAGTCACTTACTCTTCAGATCACTCACCTCCTGATTGTTACATCTGATTAAATAGCACGGAACTACCTTACTTGGACATTTCATAAATCATCTATTTCACCAACAAATGCTTGTATCTGTATTATTGTAATTTTGTTTTTAATACACAGCTGCACCAATGCAATCTTACCTACAAACACTTAAAATCGTACAGAATTACCATTGCTTCTCAAACCTCACAATTCTTTTAATTTCTTACAGTCCAAATACATTTCAACACCCACTTTATCTAAACTTCTGATTAATTTCATACTAAATCAACACCCATTGAGCCGATACTGCTTTTCTCACCTGCATTTCTGCAATTCTTCTGCTCTGAATCCCTTACAGCCTCCTCTCCTACTTCCACTTTCCCTCAACCTATTTACCTACTAAACACTATGTCAAGGCTTTCTTATACTCCCCACATCACTCAGTGTCTACCTAATCACGTGTCTTTATCTTTCCCCCCTAGTCTCCTACACCTCCTCCTCCCTCCCCTCCTCTGTCTCCCCTCCATCTCTCTGTATTCTTTCCCCTCCTTTCCTATTACCCCACTTTCACTCACGTCTACCCCATGGTCCTGCTACCCCACAACTCAGTCCTGCTCCATCCCTCCCTTTCCTGTCACCTCCCCACACCCCCATCCACATCACACTGACCTCCCTCCCTGCCCACCTCCTGCAGTTTCCCCTCCTAGCTCAGGCACCCGCACCATCACTACTCTCTCATCACCCCAGCACTCAAAGTTAATCTCTCCTCATCGCTACAGCAGCCCTGATAATCTCATTCACATCTCTCCCACAAACTCATACCCCCTATCCTGTGCCCTCTGGAATGCCATATCTGTTTGTAACAAACTGGTCCCCACTCATGACCTTTTCATTTCCAACTCCCTACACCTACTAGCCATTACTGAAACTTGGATTACGCCCTGCTGCTCTCTCTGCTGGAGGCCTCGCATTCACACACACACCCCGACCCGGGGGTCGCCATGGGGGTGGTGATGGGGTCCTTTTACCTTCTAGTTACTCCTACCAACTCATACCACCAGAACCATCCCTTACATTCTCTACATTTGAGGTCCATACTATACGTCTCTTCCAACCAGTCCATCTTAGAGTAGCTGCCATTTACCGCCCCCCTGGCGCTGCTTCCAAATTAATCGACAACTTTGCTTCCTGGCTTCCTCACTTCCTCTCTTCTGACATTCCCTCCATTATCCTAGGCGATTTTAACATCCCTATTGACATCCCCACAGAATCACCTGCCTCTAAACTCCTTAACCTCACCTCTTCACTTGGTCTCTCTCAGTGGACCTCCTCACCCTCTCATGTGAATGGGAGCTCACTGGATCTGGTCTTCACTCACCGCTGTGAAATTTCTGATTTTTCCAATTCCCCATTTCCCTTCTCTGACCACCACCTGCTTTCCTTTAACCTATCTCTCTCGACTTCCCCATCTCTACCTCCTAAGGCTACCATCACTAAGCGTAACATTGAGGCTATTGACACCACATTCCTTTCCTCCCTGTTTGACTCACTTCTCTCTCCTATTCTCTCTCTCTCATGCCCTGAACAAGCCACTTCCATATATAATGCATCCCTCACTTTGTGCTCTTGACTTTGTTGCTCCACCAACCACTATTCACCCTCGCAAATTAACACCTCAACCCTAGCACACCAAATGCACCAGATATCTGCAAAAATGCTCACGTACTGCTGAGCGACACTGGAGGAAATCACGCTCTAAGGCAGACTTCCTCCTTTTCAAACTTATGCTCTCATCCTTCAGTGCTGCCCTTTCTCTTGCTAAACAGTCATACTTCTTTGCCACTCTCAACTCACTCCTCTGCCCACCTCCACCTCATCTCCCTTCCTCACTCTCTGCTCTTGACTTTGCCACTTACTTCACATCCAAAATTGACTCCATACGTAAGGATATCACATCACACCAGACCATAAGTAACCATCTTTATCCCATTCTCCCATCCCTTACCACCCCTCCCCATCCCTCCCACCAACTCTGTCATCTTTCTCCCATGCATCTGGAGAGGAAGTTATGGCCCTCATTCATTCCTGTCCCCTCACCACCTCCCCACTTGACCCTATCCCCTCCCGCCTCCTCCTCTACCTCTCTCCTTCTGCTTGTTCCCATCTTTCCCACCTTCTCAATCTCTCCCTCTCATCAGGCACTGTCCCCTCTGCCTTCAAGCATGCACTAATCTTTCCTATTCTTAAAAAATCTACCCTTGATCCAGGCCCGGCGCTACCCGCTCAGCAAAGGGATGCAGTGCAGGTAGGTGCCAGGGAGGAGAGGTGCTTTCCCTGCACTGCATCCCAGCTGCTGCACTGTCCTGTCGCCCCCTGCTGCCGGCTGCTGTGCCTGTCACTGTATGACAGGCAGCGGCGCCGGCAGATTAAAGCCTCCTCTCCCTTTGACATTCTCTACGGTAACAGTTCTCCTCCCCCAGGCGGGGCTAACATACGCTACCCATTGTTTTCTCCCTGGGCCTCCCCTCGCTGGAATTACACTTGCTCCGCCTCTTTTCCGCCGCGGCCACTCAGACATCCCAAGCTGTGGCATGTGCGCATGCACAAGAAAATAGCAAAGGGGGAGCGCGGCATCAGCGACACTGAGACCTGAGTTGCCACGGCGGAGCAAGTGTAATACCAGCGAGGGGAAGCCCAGGGACAAAACAACAGGGAGCATATGGCAGCGCTGGCTGGGGGAGGAGAACTGTTACCATGGAGAATGTCAAAGGGAGCGCAGTGAAGGCAGCTGAGTACATCCTGCCCTAACTGATCGGACGAAGGGGGCGGAGCTTCATGGACGAAAAGGGGCGGGGCTACACGGAACCAGAAGACTGCAGTACCACAGAGGAGCGGGAAGATCTTCTTCAAATGTAAGTAGTCTCTCTCTCTCCCCCCCTCCCTCTTCCTTCCTCCCTACCAACTTGACACTTGCCTGCCGTACTGTATAAAATGGGGACACCTGCCTGCCGTATTGTATAAAATGGGGACACGTGTCTGCGTAATGTGTAAAATGGGGACTCTCGCCTGCGTAATGTGTAAAATAGGGACACTTGCCTGTGTAATGTGTAAAATGGGGACACTTGCCTGTGTAATGTGTAAACTGGGGACTCTCGCCTGCGTAATGTGTACAATGGGGGCACTTGCCTGACGTACTGTGCAAAATGGGGACTCTTGCCTGCTGTAATGTGTAAAATGGGGACTCTTGCCTGCGTAATGTGTAAAATGGGGACTCTCGCCTGCGTAATGTGTAAAATGGGGACACTTGCCTGCCGTACTGTGTAAAATGAGGACTCTTGCCTGCGTAATGTGTAAAATGGGGACTCTCGCCAGCGTAATGTGTAAAATGGGGACTCTCACCTGCCGTACTGTGTAAAATGGGGACTCTCGCCTGCGTAATGTGTAAAATGGGTACTCTTGCCTGCCGTACTGTGTAAAATGGGGACTCTCGCCTGCGTAATATGTAAAATGGGGACTCTTGCCTGCTGTACTGTGTAAAATGGGGACACTTGCCTGCCGCACTGTGTAAAATGGGGACACTTGCCTGCCGCACTGTGTAAAATGGGGACTCTTGCCTGCCGTAATGTGTAAAATGGGGACTTTTGATGTTTGTTTTTTCCCCCTGTGGTGGCCGTGATGATATCAGATGAGACCACGCCCATATAAATGAGGCCACGCCCCCTTGCCGAAGCGCGCCTATGCTTTTTCTTTTTATAGCTATGGGGGGGGGGGGTGCTTTTTAAATGTAAATGGGGGGGGGGCATTTTGAAATCTCGCACTGGGAGCCAAATTGGCTAGATACAGCCCTGGACCACATCCTTTTATTCAGCGGCGCTGTCCATTTGTAAAGTATGGGAGGGCGCAAATTTATAGTTTGCAGGAGGGCGCCGAACACCCTAGCACCGGCCCTGCCTTGATCCAAACACTCTCCCCAACTACCGATCCATCTCTCTTCTCCCTTTTGCCTCCAAACTCCTTGAGTGTCAGGGCCGTCTTTTCGTATGGGCTCAATGGGCTCTTGCCCAAGGGCCCCAAGAGTAAAAGGGCCCTAGGCTGATAGCTGATGGTCCCCTATTTCCAGGGGTACCATATTTTTGAAAATCGGCCCTGGGGAACTGGAGATATCTGACTTCAAAGCAGTGGTCCCCATCCTAGCCTGATAATTGCTCTCCCCAGCCAGATATCTCGGGTTCTGTCTGACGTAGAGTTTTTATGATGGTATACTCCAAAAGCTGTGACTCTCACCTTTCGGTGTACACTGGCAGCTTCTCTATACTATGCCCAGAACCAGAGATATCAGCCTTCCAGCAGCTGGTCCTTGCTCCAGCTCCACACGCCCAATATGCAGTTATACATTTTCATTGGTGGATTACTCTGGTTCCTGAACTCTGATCCCCAAGTCCCCAGCACCTACTGAAAGGTGTGACTCTCTAGCTTTTTATCCCATTCAAATCTAAGAAATCTATTTTCAGGAACTTGAGATATCTGCAGTCAAGCAAGCTGCCCTCCCACCAGAAAATTATGAATATTAAGCCCACTCCACTATCGACCCCTCCCCTACGTATTAAACATCCCCTACTACCCTGGAAGTCATGTACCAGGGCCCTTTCATTCAGCCCAATGCCCCCTTCTACAGTTTAGTATTCTCCTTCCTGCCCCATCTGTGCAGTAAAGGAGAAATTAGCAGAAATTATTTCTTCAGGTCCTACATGCTGAGCGGAAGATAGAACATCCCCTACCGTCCGCGGGACATCAAAGCTGCCGCTGACAGCACCCTCCACCCCTACTTCTGGAGGATGGGTAGGGGCCCCAGTGCATTGCTGTGCCCAGGGGCCTACACTGCTGTTAAGACGGCTCTGTTGAGCGTATTGTCTACAACCGCCTTATTTCCTTTCTTTCCTCACACTCACTACTTGACCCATTCCAGTCTGGCTTCCGTCCTCTCCACTCCACTGAAACTACCCTTACAAAAGTATGCAATGACCTCCATGCTGCTAAATCTAAGGGACACTACTCTATACTTATTCTACTTGATCTCTCTGCTGCTTTTGACACTGTGGACCATCCTCTCCTACTGCAAATCCTTCACTCCATTGGTCTGCATGACACTGCCCTCTCTTGGCTCTCTTCCTACCTCTCTGACCGTTCATTCTCTGTCTCCTCTCATGACTCCACCTCCGCCTCACTTCCACTAACTGTAGGTGTACCCCAAGGTTCTGTCCTTGGTCCTCTTCTCTTCTCTCTCTATACATCCTCACTAGGTAAGCTCATTAGTTCTTTTGGATTCCAATATCATCTCTATGCTGATGACACCCAAATCTATATTTCCTCTCCAGACCTCTCCCCTGCTCTCCTCACTCGTATCTCCAACTGTCTCTCTGCTACCTCTTCCTGGATGTCCCAGCGCTTTCTTAAACTTAACATGTCTAAGACCGAGCTGATCATCTTCCCTCCCTTCCGCATAACCTCACCTCCTACAATCTCATTATCTATTGATGGCACTACTATCTCCTCTAGCCCCCAAGTGCGCTGTCTTGGAGTAATCCTTGACTCCTCCCTCTCCTTCAAACCACACATTCAGCACCTCTCACAAACCTACCGTTTTTATCTAAAAAATATTTCCAGGATCAGACCCTTTCTGACCCAGGATGCTACTAAGACTCTTATCCACTCACTGGTCATCTCCAGACTGGACTACTGTAATCTCCTCCTGACTGGCATTCCTGACAAACACCTCTCTTCACTCCAATCTATCCTCAATGCTGCTGCCCGGCTCATTTTCCTCACCAAACGTATTACGTCTACCTCTCCTCTCCTACTAGACCTTCACTGGCTCCCCTTCCCTTTTAGAATCCATTTCAAGCTTCTCACACTCGCTTACAAAGCCCTCACCCACTCCTCTCCCATCTACATCTCTGATCTTATCTCCCTTTACACTCCCACCCGTCCTCTTCGCTCTGCTAATGCACAACAACTCTCCTGCCTACGGATTACTTCCTCCCACTCCTACCTCCGAGATTTTTCACGTGCTGCAACACTTCTCTGGAATTCCCTACCTCTCCCCCTCAGACTCTCCACCTCTTTACAAAACTTCAAACGGGCTCTCAAGACCCACTTCTTCACCAAACTCAGCCAAATCTCATCCTAAGCCTCTGTTCCACATTCTCTATGTACCCCATCTGTCTCACCCCTGTCTGTCTACCCCTCCCCTTTAGATTGTAAGCTCTCACGAGCAGTGCCCTCTTCCCTCATGTGCTTATCCTTTGTCTTACTTTAATAATCTTAAACTGTACCACATCCAGCAGTCTTCTGCCACCTGATACTTATTCCAGTGTCATCTGCTGATGTTTGTTTATTTACCCTGTACTTGTCCTATACTGTCATCAACTGTAAGTTGCTGTTTTCCTGTTTGATTATTTATGTACTCTGTAATTGGGCGCTGTGGAACCCTTGTGGCGCCATATAAATAAAGGATAATAATAATAATAGCAGCTTGAGTGAAAGACACAAAATGGACACCACTCAGCTATCAAATGCACACACAGAAAGTCACAGTTTGTACAATGCAGAGGTTATTACTGACAATAATACTGCACTGGACTAGCTTACACAGCTATATAACAATAGATATAACAGTACACAGAAAGAACTGGATGTATATCACAGGGTAATTGTACTATAAAACCCTGACTAAGTGCACTCTTTCTTAACTATCACTGTCTAAAAAGGCAGGTAGAATACTTAAGTGTAATGTAAAGGCACAGCGCTGACAACCAGGCGGCTTTACATAGGAGGATTTGCCCAAGCAGTCCCAGGAACAGTGAGCTGGGGGATAGTGGCGCCGCAGACACTGACAGGGAGTGAGGAAAAGACAGATATGCAGCTCCAGGGCGGGAACACTTGCTAGAATGGTGCCCTGGGGCTGGGGGAGGGGCTTCAGGTCTAAGCCTTATCCCCGCTGCTGGCAAAACCACCGGGTACTGTGGGCGATATAAGAATTGGTTTAGAGAGAAAACCTGACCTGCGCCCATGCCCTGGTGATCTAGTGGGATTGCCTGTACTGCCACAGTGTCCACCGCCAGCGCGCGCAGCCCACCTCCCACTGACCGCGCCGGATTGCGACAAAGACCGGGTCCCGCAAGTGGGACCCACTTACCACCTCCCGAAGCGCGGCCACGCGATCCTGGAGAGCCCCAGCCGTGTGTGTCTAACGTGAAGAAAACCGGAGCCTACGCTGTAGGAACCCGGCAACCAGGGCTCGGGAGTGTACAGCGCCACTGGGGAGAGCTGGAGCTGCAGCAGTGAATGTCACAAGACATTTACCACTTCTGCTGCCCTTGAAGTCTTCACTTTTTACCTCATAAAAAGCTTTTCTTAGGGCTACTTGGAGCAGCCCCTCCGTTCAGTGCCTACTTACTGCAGCACCAACTTACAAAACTGAGCTCCTGTGTTGGGTGGCGGGGTGATATAGGAGGCGGCGCTGTGCATTCTGGGAACAGTCAAAGCTTTGAGCCTGTTGGTGCCTCGGATCAAGATCCTACTCTACACCCCATTGTCCAATCCTTGTGGAGCCCAGTGTACCCCGCAGCAGAAATGAAAGCTATAAGCTGATTGGTGCTTTGGGCATCTTTTCCATTTACTTTTTCTGGAAGTTGCATTACATCTTCTCTACAATCTTTTAGTTTTCTAGTTCCAGAAGCAGCAAGAACTCAGTGAAACATATTCAGAAATGAATGAAATAATCATGTACAGTATATGCTTATTCACAGTATGGGAGCTTCTATAAATCTTGTATCAACTTTTGATTCTGGTGAGTTCCGGCACATTTTTTTTTGGTCAGATCTTTTACCACCTTTAATGTGACTTTTAAACCAACACAATCTAATTGAAACACATATAGATATATACATTTATTTTATTTTATTTGTAAAAAGAAGAGAAAGAGCAAAAAGCCTACTATAGCCTGGTTGCATGGCTAATACTTTGTGGAATCATCTTCTGCTTTTGTTATTACAAGTCTTTTTGGAAAAGTTTCTATCAAGTTCACACACCTGGACTTTGCAGTTCTATCCTACTCTTTCCTAGATATAAAAGGTCCATCAAATTTTGAGGCGATATCCTGTGCCACTGTGGTGTAAGTAACCAATAGAATCTATGGCTAACATACAGTAAATACATTACCTAGAGTGGAACAGATAACATAACACAAGTGCATATATTACAATATTAAGGGGGATATTATTTATTTATTTATTAACAGTTTCTTATATAGCGCAGCATATTCCGTTGCGCTTTACAATTGGAACAACAGTAATAGAACAAAACTGGGTAAAAACAGACAGACATAGAGGTAGGAAGGCCCTGCTCGCAAGCTTACAATCTATAGGGAAATAGGCATAGATACACAAGGATTGATGCTACCTATTGCATAATGGTCCACCAGATTGCTAGGTTCTTAATGGGTTGTATGATGATACCCCACAAAGTTATCCAAGTGTCAGGAGGGTGTGAGACTAAAGAAAGACATGATAAGTGATGTTATGAATACTCTACAGAGGATGTAATTAGATAGGGAAGCACTGAAGGTTATGTGGGTGGGTCTGGAATTTGATAGGCTTGTCTGAAGAGGTGTGTTTTCAGGGAACATTTAAAGGTTTGGAGACTAGAGGCGAGTCTTACTGTGCGTGGGAGGGCATTCCACAGAGTGGGTGAAGCCCGGATAAAGTCCTGTAATTTTGAGTGTGAACAAGTAATGCGTGTGGATGAGAGGCGTAGGTCTTGTGCAGAGCGGAGAGGTCGGGTAGGGAGATATTTTGAGATGAGTGAAGAGATGTATGTTGGTGCAGTTTGGTTAATAGCCTTGTATGTGAGTAAAAGTATTTTATATTTAATACGGTAGAATACCGGTAACCAATGGAGGGACTGACAGAGCGGATCTGCAGACGATGAACGCCTGGCAAGGAAGATTAGCCTCGCAGCTGCATTCAAAATGGATTGTAGTGGTGAGAGCTTATGTTTGGGAAGACCGGTCAGGAGACTATTACAATATTCAATTTGGTCCGAAGAGACATCGGGAGTAAAAACCCCCGATGTTTCTTCGGGTGCTGCGGTCGGGCTATTTAATTTGCTCGGCCGGTAACAAGTCCTCTTACACCCGAAAACACACAGGTTCAGTGAAACCTGTGTGTTTTCGGGTGAAACAGCCCCGTTTTCGGTTGAAAACGGGGCTGTTATCGGGCATTTTGCTTCGCCTGCCGGAGGCAGGTGAAGCAAAACCCCCGATAAGCCGCGGCACGCGCCGGCTTATCGGGGCCAATTAAATAGCCCCCACCGGCCGATACTTATCACCCGGCACCCTGGGCCAAATTGAATATCCCCCTAAGACTGATTCAAACACAGTATGGGGGTAAGCTGGGACATGCTATGGAGAATGAACAAACAAACAAACAAACTGAATGTATAGGGATATGGGGATAAACAAATACATATTTGATGTGGGAAATGAGATATAACTATATTAATTGTCACAGACCTCTCATTTCCTCACTAGTTCCTACCTATGTTGTCATTGACCTTTTGGAACGCTCTCGGATGAGTTTTTTCCTTGTTCTGTCATTAACTCTGTAGAGATGACCTAATCTTTGGTCATTGACAATGCCCCTATTGTGTCATATTTTTTCCGCTTGTTAGTGATAGTTTTCACTAATGGTATGGGTAATGGTAGATTTCAACAATGAGATCTAGTAGATCTACCCAAAGCTCGTAGCAGACAATAGGATCTGGTCACAATGCCGGCGGTCGGGATTCCGGCTGTCACAATACTGATGCTGGAATTCCAGCACTGATTGGAATGCTGGCATCGGCATTCCGACACCTGGGATCCCGATCGATACACCGCCCAGATGCTTGAGAGGAAAGCAGTGGGGAGGGGGGGTTGGGTTAGGTTTAGGAAGTATGTGGGGGGGGGGGGTAGGGTTAGGCTGCGGGGAGGGGGGGTTGGGTTCAAGTACCCGTGGGGAGGGTTAGGCTGCAGGGAGGGGGAGGTTAGGTTTAGGCATCAATGGGAGGGTTAGGTTGCCGGTGGGGGGGGTTAGGAATAGGCTGCGGGTGAAGTGGATTATTGGGCCATTGGGGGAAGATAAAGTATACTTACCTTCCCATGTCAGGATTCTGATCATTGGGATGCTGCAGTTGGTGTTCTGACAGCTGGCATTCTATCAGCCAGCATTTCAATCCCAACCCCAGACAATGCCTATCCCAGTAGAATAAAACTAAGAAATCTACAACTAAATCTGGGATTCCTGTATGTATATAATAGGGTTAATTTTTAATTGGCTCATTTGTGACCATATCTCTCTCTCATGCACCCCTAAGCTCATTTACCTTTAACCTGGGTCAGCTGCTGTTTAGGTGTGTTGGTGACTGTCTCACTTTGAAAGCCAGTAGTCTGTTGGCAGAAGAGCTTTAAACCAGGTAAGCACACTTGTGTAGTTGTGTTGGTGACTGTCTTACCTTTTAAAAGCCATAAGTGTGGCAGGTAAGCTTTAAACCAGGTAATCACATTTTTTTCCTATGAAGCAGCAGTTGGTAGGTCTCGAAAAAATCTATGTGAAAGTTTATGTGATAGATTAGGACTTGCAGTGAAATGGGGTCCCGTGGGTGGGCTGCAAGTTTACATGCATTTTACAATTCATAAACCAAAACCCCATTGTTTATCTAGTTGTATATTAAAGCATTAAGGTGAATGAAACTGCTAAGGAGAGTTCAGGGTTCTCTGTATACAGGTATGTATATTTGAGTAAGGTGGTCACAGCCCAACCTAGAGGTGGGGAGTACGTGAGTACACCTGTTTTCTGGGAATGGCGAGTGCAGTGGATTCCCATGTGTGTGTATATATATATATATATATATATATATATAGAAGAAAAGGTCGCACTCACGTTTTAAATCCTCAATTCAGCAGCTGGGGTGTCATCCACAGATCCCCTCCAGAAGATCCAATTAAAGAAAAAAGCAAATGGAGCACTCACCAGTCTTTTCATAGATATGAATATCAAAACGAAATTTTATTTCTCCAGACAGCATAGACAGCACAGCATGACTGTTTGCTACAGTCCAATATCTTTGTAAAAAACCCAAACGTTTTCGGCCATATCCAGACCGTCATCAGGGGACACAGAGAGCATCAGAGAGCTGTCACATCATATTTAGAACATCAGCAGCCTAACTGACCAAGCCTCACCGGCTCCCTAAATACCCATCATTCAAAAAAACGCGCCAAAATTGCGTCATTATTACGTCATTATATGGGCGGAGTTAGCCCATTGTATTCGTTATTGTATACAAGAACAACCGTGATATCAGTACATATAAGTGCTAGTACAAATCACCCTTTTCCCAACAATATCACCAGTCTTAAACAAAGGAGTCTCACTTTTTTCTTTACTTTTACACCTAGAATGTACCTGGATGGACGGACATCACATCTCGTGGTGGTTGCATAGTAACCACCACCGGGCCATCCCTTATCTGTCAGCCGCCAATGAATGCCTGAGCGGAGATGACGTATCGGACCGGTTGCCAAGCAACCTTCCGAGCGTCACTCCACAATCTACAGATGACTATCCGGGCGGAAGTGATGTAAATGACCGCCTGGACGGAAATGACGTATCGGACTGGTTGCCAAGCAACCTTCCGAGCGTCACTCCACAGTCTACAGATGACGATGTAAATCACTGGTTGCCGGGCAACCTTCCGAACGTCTCACCGCACTGATTACATATGGTTGCCACGCAACCAGATGCAAGCGGGCGGAACTACAGCCTCCCGCTGGCAGCAAAAACCATATTGTATAGTAACATGATCATAACAATATGGGACAAAAACTCATACTTGGGGATCAGGAGGAGAAGTGCTAGCTTACAAACTAGAAATCAATCACCCAAATACTAGTTTACGGGTGACCAATTAGGTTGTTCAAATAAAATGAAGCTGTGGGCAGTAAGGAGCCAGTGAGGTACGGACAACAATCAATCATGACAAACAACAACAAACAACACGAATACATAGACATACATACATATCTGTATGCGTCTAAAACACATACACATATGGACATCTGTTAAAAATTTATAAATTTATAAAGTGTATTTAATTAACACTTTACAGTGCACTGGTCTTAAAGGGCAAAAGCCCCTTTTCATTATCTGAGGAAAATCCCAAGATGATTATTCTCATTTAGTCCATTAGGGGCTAGGGTTCCCAATCTGAAGATCCATCTTGCCTCCAATTTTCTCAATATAAGGGCACGGTCTCCGCCCCTCTCGGGTTCCGGGACCCAATCAATCATGCGACATCTAAGTGCTGAACCCTGATGTCCCGCTTTTAGGAAGTGCTGTGCAACCGGTTTGTCGGATGAGCCAGATTTAATTGCTTGGTGAATCGAGCTCCTGTGGTTTGCCATCCGTTCTCTAAAAGTGCAGGTCGTCATCCCAACGTATGCCAGGCCACATGGGCATAAGAGCATATAGACTACATGGCTTAACCTACAGTGAAGCTTATATCTGATGTTGATCAATTTGCCAGTGTGGGGGTGTGGAAAAGAGGTGCCCGGCAGCAGCGAGCGGCACGTCACACATCCAACACATCTGAAACAGCCTGGCTTCTTAGAGTTTAGCCATGTACCGCTTTCCTTGGCATTAAGACGTCGGGCAGGTTGCATAAGGATCTGCTTCAAGTTTCTACCACGTCTATAGGCCATCATTGGTGGATTCTCCAAGGTACCCTTAAACTTCGGGTCAGATCTGATTAGTGGCCAATGCTTTTTCATGGTTTTAGAGATAACCGGAGACATATCATCGTACTGTGTCACAAATATCATCCGATTCTGTCCCTGGTTGCGTTTCTGATGAACTTTCCGTCTCAAGACAGAATCGGATGATATTTGTGACACAGTACGATGGAGAATCCACCAATGATGGCCTATAGACGTGGTAGAAACTTGAAGCAGATCCTTATGCAACCTGCCCGACGTCTTAATGCCAAGGAAAGCGGTACATGGCTAAACTCTAAGAAGCCAGGCTGTTTCAGATGTGTTGGATGTGTGACGTGCCGCTCGCTGCTGCCGGGCACCTCTTTTCCACACCCCCACACTGGCAAATTGATCAACATCAGATATAAGCTTCACTGTAGGTTAAGCCATGTAGTCTATATGCTCTTATGCCCATGTGGCCTGGCATACGTTGGGATGACGACCTGCACTTTTAGAGAACGGATGGCAAACCACAGGAGCTCGATTCACCAAGCAATTATATCTGGCTCATCCGACAAACCGGTTGCACAGCACTTCCTAAAAGCGGGACATCAGGGTTCAGCACTTAGATGTCGCATGATTGATTGGGTCCCGGAACCCGAGAGGGGCGGAGACCGTGCCCTTATATTGAGAAAATTGGAGGCAAGATGGATCTTCAGATTGGGAACCCTAGCCCCTAATGGACTAAATGAGAATAATCATCTTGGGATTTTCCTCAGATAATGAAAAGGGGCTTTTGCCCTTTAAGACCAGTGCACTGTAAAGTGTTAATTAAATACACTTTATAAATTTATACATTTTTAACAGATGTCCATATGTGTATGTGTTTTAGACGCATACAGATATGTATGTATGTCTATGTATTCGTGTTGTTTGTTGTTGTTTGTCATGATTGATTGTTGTCCGTACCTCACTGGCTCCTTACTGCCCACAGCTTCATTTTATTTGAACAACCTAATTGGTCACCCGTAAACTAGTATTTGGGTGATTGATTTCTAGTTTGTAAGCTAGCACTTCTCCTCCTGATCCCCAAGTATGAGTTTTTGGCCCATATTGTTATGATCATGTTACTATACAATATGGTTTTTGCTGCCAGCGGGAGGCTGTAGTTCCGCCCGCTTGCATCTGGTTGCGTGGCAACCATATGTAATCAGTGCGGTGAGACGTTCGGAAGGTTGCCCGGCAACCAGTGATTTACATCGTCATCTGTAGACTGTGGAGTGACGCTCGGAAGGTTGCTTGGCAACCAGTCCGATACGTCATTTCCGTCCAGGCGGTCATTTACATCACTTCCGCCCGGATAGTCATCTGTAGATTGTGGAGTGACGCTCGGAAGGTTGCTTGGCAACCGGTCCGATACGTCATCTCCGCTCAGGCATTCATTGGCGGCTGACAGATAAGGGATGGCCCGGAGGTGGTTGCTATGCAACCACCACGAGATGTGATGTCCGTCCATCCAGGTACATTCTAGGTGTAAAAGTAAAGAAAAAAGTGAGACTCCTTTGTTTAAGACTGGTGATATTGTTGGGAAAAGGGTGATTTGTACTAGCACTTATATGTACTGATATCACGGTTGTTCTTGTATACAATAACGAATACAATGGGCTAACTCCGCCCATATAATGACGTAATAATGACGCAATTTTGGCGCGTTTTTTTGAATGATGGGTATTTAGGGAGCCGGTGAGGCTTGGTCAGTTAGGCTGCTGATGTTCTAAATATGATGTGACAGCTCTCTGATGCTCTCTGTGTCCCCTGATGACGGTCTGGATATGGCCGAAAACGTTTGGGTTTTTTACAAAGATATTGGACTGTAGCAAACAGTCATGCTGTGCTGTCTATGCTGTCTGGAGAAATAAAATTTCGTTTTGATATTCATATCTATGAAAAGACTGGTGAGTGCTCCATTTGCTTTTTTCTATATATATATATATATATATATATATTATACAACACACAACTTACAGAATTATTTTGATAGCACTCTCAGATGGTCTACAGTGAAGCCCACAGTGAATTGACAGGGCTCCAGCTACGCTGTGTGACAACGGCATTCACCAACGGGTAACATCTCATAGTCCAGCAGCAGCGGCAGGTGCACCGACACTTGCTGCAGCGCAGGCTGAGCAGTACCAGACAGGAGCCATCCTGTCCCCTATTGTAGATGTTGGCAGGGCTCCTGGGACAGAGTCGATTAACTATGCAGCAGCAATGGGTGCGCCGCAGAGCTCCGTTGGAAGAGCAGCGGTCACACTTGGATCCTGCTGTGAACCACACAGGTGCTGCTGTACATGCAGGTGCCCACTCAGGGCTTGGAGCCCAGTGGCATGTGTCTCCATTTTCTCTGGGAGTTCCGCCCCTGGCTTGGATAACTCTAAACACAGTTACAACCAGGCCGTTGTAGGTTTTTTCATTTCACTTATGTTTATTAAACTTTGTCTTTTTGTTTTTCACTTGAGTTTTGTTGGTTTCAAGATCACATAAAAGTAGAAGTTCAGTATTTCCTTCTTCTTCATAACCAGCAAAATAATAATACAATCATGGCTGGATTCAGTACTTAAAAGACTACTGAATAAAGGCAAGAATACAAGGATTGCATGAATCTTCAGAACTGCAGTAGCATTACTGACCATACAAGCGTGAGTAAATCTACAAATTTATACAGAGGTCTTACGTTACCTAGGAGAATGCAAATCTACAAATCATATCTATTAATCATGAGATTTCTGTGTACCTCCATTCTTAATCTTCATTCCAATAATACACAATATACAGATAGTCTTCACAATGTACAGCATTGTATATGTAAATTTATTCAACATGATTAGACAGTTGGGGGAAATGTAATAGGGTGTGAGAATCAGAAAGTGAGAGATTTTGGTAAAATGTTTCTGTTTCTTTAAAGTGGTAATCATTTTCATGGCAAAATCAACTATTTAAACGATTGCCACTTTAAAAAAACAAGAGAATTTTACCAAAATCCTTCACTTTCTGATTATCACACCCTATTACATTTCCCCCATGGTATTCAGGAGAGTTCATGTATTTAGTTCAATAGTGTATATGCTTAGATTCTATGGGGGTCATTCATACCTGTTAGCATGCTGCTGTTTTTTGCAGCACATCGACCAGGTCACTACTGCGCATGCGTATGCACTGCAATGCGCAGGCGTGTCATACGGGTACAAAGCAGATCGTTGCTGAGCGATGGATTTAACAAAGAATCTCTTCGTACAGCCGATCGCAAGGTGATTGACAGGAAGAAGGCGTTTATGGGTGTCAACTGACCGTTTTCTGGGAATGTTTGGAAAAACGTAGTCATGTCCAAGCGTTTGCATGGCGGGTGTCTGACGTCAATTCCGGGACCAGACAGGCTGAAGTGATCGCAAGGGCTGAGTAAGTTCAGACCAACTCAGAAACTGCACAAAATGTTTTTGCAGAGCTCGGCTGCACAGGTGTTCACACACTTGCAAAGCGAAAATACACTCCCCTATAGGCGGCGACTATCTGATCGCTGCGCTGCAAAAAGTAGCTAGCGAGCGATCAACTCAGAATGACCCCCTTAGTCCATTAGCAGGTTATCACTAAAACCCCATATTTCTCTTCATTAAAGGTTGTGCCGTACATCAATGTGTTGTTAAAAGTTGTAATAGCTTGATGCTCATCACAATTCAAAGAATAGATTCTCTAATACTGCAGACAGTTATTTGAGAATACAACCCCTATCATCTTGTATTAGTTAGAAATGTTGGTAAAGAATTTATACAAATCATTTATATCCGTATAACATTTTCAAGATAAAAACAGAATTAAATGGTTTCATACGTGTTTTACAGTGAGCACGTTTTTTTCTTCCCAAATAATTTCAACACTTAGAATAGAAACTGAACATGTCAGAAAAAGACATTATATCAGTAAATGAAGAAGAAGATTCATTATAGCTGGCCAATAGACCATCTGGTCCCGGTGATTTAGAACTAAACATCGTAATGACTTTGGCTTACTCTCCAGTTGTATTAGGATCATTAAGTTTATTTACGTGATATGGAGCTGTACAGTGATATAACAAAGCCCGAAGGCTTTCTAAATTAATTGGGGTTTTATACAGGTCATGGTGCCAGGAAATCTTAGTGGGTACACCAAAAATGCATTTATTATTATTGCACTGGCCAATTTGGATACTCCTAGCACAAAAGTGTAATGTGTATTAGGAATAGTGGTTGGTTGGAGACAGCAATTACCAGCATCCTGTTGGTTAATCTGTAATCATTGGCCCAATATGAGATGTGCTACCCATCATTCAGACAGTCAGGAACAAATGCCACACACTGTGCATCTTTATAACTGTCCTAACTCTCTACAACACGGTACAACACAATACAAGGGAAAAAGTACAACTGCAAACAAAAGTTGAGCAAACAGTAAACAGGCAGTAAACAAGCAAAGCAATACTACTGTAAACAGGAATATACTAAAAAAAAAAAAACTACCTTTAATGGTGGCTCAGTTTAAATGGTACCTACTGTATGTGCAGAGGGACACAGAGAAATTTCTATTGGCAACAACTATTTGGGCCTACAGTGAGTAATAACCATTAACTAACTGTATGGGCACAACCATCGTAGTGGTATGGAAGTCAGTATACCTACAGTATAACTTTAATGATAATTGTTGGTAGCCCGGTGCACTGCATTTCAAAAAAGCTATGAAGAATATACTAATGACTGACCACAACGGCTTAAATCCCAGCCTAGTTCTTCTGGCCTAGAATGTTGGTGTCCTTTGCCTCTATGGTGAGATATCAACATGGTGGTCTAATGAGCAGTTTACTGGGTACCATGCTGGTGGTCTAGTGGACAAGAGAACCAAAGAAAGTCCTACCTGGACTGACATCTTCACCTGAGTGAGCAAAGTGTTTATAAGCATTTTTTTTTTTAAATTCCCTCTGCTACTCCATGCCTAAACCAACTCTTCTCTGGAATCTTGTAACCTGCATATTTTGATCAGTGTCTTCCATGCTAGCACATTGCAGGGATATCTACTGTCTTCTTGCTGTGGGTCCTCTCACCACTCTCTCTACTATGGGACTGCCATTCCCACTCAGAGCAGCCAAATACTGTATATGGTCACTGTGAGTAGGTGGAGCTAAGACATGGTGAGCTGAGATTGGCTTGCCACGGCAAGCTGTATCCTTCCATTGGACCATTTAAAATTTTCACAGATTCAAATGTTCCAACATCAGTTAACAAATATAACTTATTGAACCAAAGACTTTAGGTGGGATTAACGCGCTCCTCTAGGTGAATTACTCTTAAAGTCACTCCAATGGCATCTTCCTCAGGAACATCAGTTGGGAGGCAATTTTTACTGACCTCTATGATTTACTTACTGATGGATGAAAGTGTGCTGTAGGTTCATATTTACTGACTATTCTAAAAGGTACTGATGGCTAACAACCCTGTTGTAGACCAGTGACATTACCAAGGCATGAGTTGCAATGTTCCAAGCGACCTGTTAGACTGCATTCTAAGTAATATAGTTAAGTCCACAGTCCTGTTGTGTAGTGCACTGAAAATCATTACGTAGGCCTGATTTACTAAAGGAAAAATGCGGTAAAATCCCTTATCGTTACAGAGGGCATTGCCACCTTTTCATGGCAATACACTATAGAAGCATATTGGCTTCTTACCGCATCCTGCCGCCCAGTGCCGGTCACGATGACCCCGCATCCCTGACTGCAGGCTTGCCTCCCCGTCGCAGTCCCAGGTCCCAGCCTCCTCCTGCCCAGGAAGACAGCCGGCTGCCCTTCCAGCTGCAGGGAGGAGGTAGAGGAGCCCGGGAATGACTACAGATGTCACCTTAATGACTTAGTGTGTGGCGCACAAAAGAGTGCGCCACACACTAAGCTCTTTTTTAGTGCAGTACCCACTAGTGGTCTACACTAACAACCTTTAGAAAAATTACTGTAACTCCAGCTTAGTGGCGCACCTCCAACCTGGTATATATATTTTTGGTCTTTTTCAAAAAAGATAGGACTACTAATTTCTTTCATTGGTTGGTTTCATCTTAATTATACTACTAATTCCTGTGACCTGTGCATTGTCCCCCTGACACTTTTGTGTCTTTCCCTAGAGATACAGATGTCACCTCCCAGGGCTGGGAGGTGACAGAGCCCCCTGCAAATTCTCTCACTTGGCGGCATAGGTAACGCAGGGGGCAGCTCTTAACGCATTGCAATACTTATTGCATATGTTAATACATATGTGATAAGTATCAATGAGGAATGTGGCAGAATGTAACCTCCCCATGTATGCTACAGTATACAATACACTCAGGGGCAGATGTATTAACCTGGAGAAGGCATAAGGAAGTGATAAACCAGTGATATGTGCAAGGTGATAAAGGCACCAGCCAATCAGATCCTAACTGTTAATTTACATATTGGAGCTGATTGGTTGATGCCTTTATCACCTTGCACATATCACTGGTTTATCACTTCCTTATGCCTTCTCCAGGTTAATACATCTGCCCCCTTAGCCTCAGATTGTAGTTTTATTTCAAAATGCGCAATTCCTAAGCATATTATTCAGTGCTATGTTTCCAAATGTGTGCACTGAGCCTCTGATTTGAAGTTGCTAGGGAAAGCTGGCGACATCAATATAAATTCAGAGATGACTGAGAACACAATTTAGGACTCTCATGTACTGACGCTTTATGAGATCACATATAATAGTAATAGATAGCTAACTGGCATGCCAGCCTTCATTAAATTATTATTACAATGCTGAGGTTCATTGGAGACTTGACTCAAGTCAATCTATGCCAGTAGTAAAAAAAAACATGTTAATATAAAAAGACAAGCAAAAATCATAAAAATAAAATAGAAAAATGAACAGAAAAACTTGACAGCGATGAAGACTTATACCTCCGTCGTACTACATCTCTTATTGATCATCTGAAAACCGGGCACCTCTTAATATTTCTGATGCTGGCACATTTTGTACTTACTGTATTAAGCACAACATGACAACTTATCTGTGATCGTGACATACAGTATGCATAGCTGTGTATGGAACTTTATCATGAAGCAGCAGCTTCAGCCCAGGATCAAACTTGAAAGATCTGTATTGGACTGGTATCACTCAGTTTTGAAAATTAGGATGATAAGTTGGAGTTTGTATATTCTCCCCGTATTTGCGTGGGTTTCCCCCGGGTACTCCGGTTTCCTCCCACAAGCCAAAAATATACTTGTAGGTTAATTTGGCTCCCAACAAAATTAACCCTAGTATGACTGTGTGTGTGTATAAATGTGCTAGGGAATATAGATTGTAAGCTCCACTGGGGCAGGGACTGTTGTGAATGGCCAAATATTCTCTGTAAAGCGCTGCGGAATATGTGTGCGCTATATAAATAACTGGTAATAATAAGTGCTTATTCTATACCGTATGTGATTTCTGTGTTTTGAATGTGCAGTGATTTTGATTTGACATTTAATAAAAATGTTTCACATCAGACGAGTTTGTTCTTTACTTTTATACATCAAATTACAGAAGATAATCTCTATTCAACATTCACAATTAGCTTACGCAAATTTCTTTGGATGCACAGACCTGCTGACACTGAAATCATTCTGGTTCAACCTGCTAATGAATATGGGCTTTCATTCCGAGTTGATCGCTCGCTAGCTGCTTTTAGCAGCAGTGCAAATGCTAGGCCGCTGCCCTCTGGGAGTGTATCTTAGCTTAGCAGAAGTGCGACCGAAAGGTTAGCAGAATAGTGCTTATTTTTTTTCAAGCAGTTTCAGAGTAGCTGCAGACCTACTCCTTCCTTTAATCACTTCAGACTGTTTGGTTCCTGGTTTGACGTCACAAACGCGCCCTGCGTTCGGCCAGCCACTCCCCCGTTTCCCCAGGCACGCAAGCGTTTTTACCTGACATACCTGCGTTTTTTAGCACACTCCCAGAAAACGGTCAGTTACCACCCAGAAACACCCACTTCCTGTCAATCACTCAACGATCAACAGAGCGACAGAAAACCGTTGCTCGCCCTTGTGTAAAACTACATAGTTTTGTGTGAAAGTACTATGCGTGTGCGTACTGCGGCCCGTACGCATGCGCAGAAATGCTGAATTTTAGCCTCATCGCTGTGCTGCGAACAACGGCAGCTAGCGATCAACTCGGAATGAGGGCCATGATGCAATCGTTTACGTGAAAGTGAGACAGCGTTCTTAAGAGTTGAGTTGCAGAAGTTTTTGCCAACATCTCTGTGTGGTCTATACCACACAGAGCACTACAATCTAATCTATGATGCACTACAATCAGTCATTTTGAAGTGGAAGCACACTAAATGGGTGTAGTATGGTATGCCGGCGGTCGGGCTCCCGGCAACCAGCATATCGGCGCCGGCATACCGACAGTGTGGCGGGCGCAAATGAGCCCCTTGCGGGCTCGCTGCACTCGCCACGCTGTGGGCACGGTGGTGCGCTACGCGTGCCACACTATTTTATTCTCCATCCAGGGGGGTCTTGGACCGCCACGAGGGAGAATAAGTGTCGGTATGCCGGCTGTCGAGATTCCGGCGCTCGTATACTGTGCGCCGGGATCCCGACAGCCGGCATACTGAAGACCACCCCACTAAATGGGGGATGCACATAGTGATTATGCTTTGTCAACATATACTAGCTTTTCTACCCGATCTTGCAACGTGAGTTTCTGATTTTCACGTATGTACATATAAATGAGTGTTAAAAATTTGGTAAATCTATAGAGATGTAAATTTGAGATGTTTTAATATAAGTAAATATTAATCCATGTTTCTTGGAGTTACCGAGGAGCATCCGTAGCAGATACGGTAAAAGATGACAGGACCCTTTTTGTAATTTATTAAAGTCTACACACTGGAGGTGCAATCCAAATTTTGATCTGTTTGGGCGTTATCGTACCTGCAATGCAAGCCACGTATCGGAAATTATGTCATTATGTCATCTCTCTTTTCATCCCCTTAGGGGAGATTTACAAAAATTCTGATTATGCAGTTTTCCTATTTCCCACCTGAAGAATACCTATGTTCCATTTTAGATTCCAATCCTAACATATCGGGAAGTAAGAGAATTAGTGATGAATGAGTGACTGAGTGAGTGAGGGCTTTCATATATATATATACAGGTTGAGTATCCCATATCCAAATATTCCGAAATACGGAATATTCCGAAATACGGACTTTTTTGACTGAGAGTGAGATAGTGAAACCTTTGTTTTTTGATGGCTCAATGTGCACAAACTTTGTTTAATACACAAAGTTATTAAAAATATTGTATTAAATGATCTTCAGGCTGTGTGTATAAGGTGTATATGAAACATAAATGAATTGTGTGAATGTAGACACACTTTGTTTAATGCACAAAGTTACAAAAAATATTGGCTAAAATGACCTTCAGGCTGTGTGTATAAGGTGTATATGAAACATAAATGCATTCTGTGCTTAGATTTAGGTCCCATCACCATGATATCTCATTATGGTATGCAATTATTCCAAAATACGGAAAAATCCGATATCCAAAATACCTCTGGTCCCAAGCATTTTGGATAAGGGATACTCAACCTGTATATATATATATATATATATATATATATTTTTTTTTTTGTATTTATATAAATCACTATGGACTTTCTGATATTATGATACATTTTTAGTGTAGGGATTACTGTTACTTTTAGTACACGTGGTCTTATATCGATCAGGTTGTTTCCCATTGTATTGAAATATTTTGCACTGACACCTTCATATTTTGTATTTACCCACAACAAGCCCGAGGCAACCTTAGGGTGCATACACACGGTGAGATTCGGACTTATCCGATTCTCACCGTGCGACAGGGGGCCGGGTCGGCACTTAGCCAGTATCGCAAGCACATAATGAGTGTGCTTGCGATGCTGGCTATGTGCGATGTCAATCCTGACTATCTCTTCTATAGAGATAGCCAGGATTGACTTGCCTGCACAGCCTATTTTTTCTGCCGATGCCGACCGCGCGGGGCCGCGCATCGGCATCGGATCGGGATCGCAAGGTGACTGTCACCTTGCGATCTGCACTATCTTTTCTTCCGATTCTGACTATATAGTCAGAATCGGAAGAAAATATCTTACCGTGTGTACACACCTTTACTCCCAGCAGTAAGACTTTTAGATGTAAGTTATGCAGTGGTTAATGTAGAAAGCACCCACATGCAATTACAGCAAAGAGTAAAAATTGCATTACACCTTGGTCACGCTTTAAGAGAGGAGGGGGCCTGTGTGCAAGCTAAAATCATACCCCATCCTCTCAGGTGGTGCAGTAGATGCTGGCATTGTTCCAGAGTCTACTGCACATGTGCAGGTCTCTGGGAACATGGTGCCCATGTCGCCTTCCTGGAGACATTTTTATTTCACATTACAGGCGGACATTTTTCCAATGATATTTGCAGCTCTGCAGCCAGTGCCGGGCTGATGGAGCGGTAAATATACTTAAATGGGCGCAAGTGTGTGGTCCCCCTGGACCCAGGGGCCTGTCGGTACCGCACGCCTTGCACCCTTTATAGATACGCCAGTGGCCCTGGTTCTTCTGAGTAGGATGTTGCATTGTCTGTATACTGTATGTCTTTTGCTGGTATTGCTTCTACAACGTTATGCTAATAGGCCTACCACTATAAGACCTTCTCTTATGTACAGCAACGCATCTGAATGTGCAACAACTGAGTCACCCACTTTGAGAGCCTTTAAATGTTCCAATACTGCTTGGTGTGTCTTTGGATTCATCCATCGGCTGCAGAATCAAAATTTGCATTAGCCCCATGTTAGGAGAAGAATCTCCATCAGAGTATGGCCTCCAATGGTAACGTTTATGCTTTGAGTTTGCAACCACTGTTAGCGACACATCTGCAACACTCCCATAACATGCCCATAAGAAAGACTGTCTCTGTATAACAACCTCCCATCCAATCACCACCCAGAAATGGTCAATACAGATGGGTCCACATTTATCTTGACTTCTTTGCTGCGCCTAGGCACACCATAGTTTATTAACATAAGCCCTTCATCTATTGTTCTCAGCTGCAATACAATACAGAGAACAATACATCAGGGGATTAAGTCATTACAGCAGGGGATTAAGTCTGACTGACCGGGCTGAATTAATCCTTTTAAAGGCCAAGATAAACATGGACCCATCTGTACATTTTCAAGATATTTGAGACAGTGGGGTCTATATACTAAGCCTTGGAGAGAGATAAAGTACCAACCAACCAAACAGTGGATGGAGATAAAGTATGAGCCAACCAGCTCCTAACTGTCATTTTTCAAACACAGGGCCATATTCAATTAGCAGTGATAACGGACTTTTCACGTGAAAAGTCCGGTTTTCGGGTGAAAAACCGGACTTTTCACGTGAAATGCAATTGCAGCCTATTCAATTATCCTGGAAAATGTATCGGTGATCATGTTTTCACTAATTTCACTTCAGGTGTTTTTTAGGCTTGCATATGGGAGTAATCGGTCTGTTTCCACTTTTTTTTAAAGTACCCTAAAATGACCCAAATATATACTTATACCCATTTTCATGTACCCCAAATTTAATGAGAGCATTTATTTTGCTCAAAAAAACTTGCTTTCTATAATTTTTTTGCATTAAAAAAAAAATGCATATAACCGCCATTTCACACAATTTAAGTCCCCAAAAACTCTCTAATATGATCTCTAACACACTTCTCTTCTGTTTTCCTATGTTAGTTTAGCATTTTTTGGGGTACAGGCTGATTTCCCCATTTTCACCTGCACTTTTCACTGCAAGAATTTTCACGTGAAACCCGGTCGGAATTGAATAGGTCGAAAAATGGAGCGTTTTCGCGGCAATTTTCGTCCGATTACCGCGAAAAATTTTCGGGCGCAAAATTGCCGCGAATTTGCGGATAATTGAATATCCCCCACAGCCTGTAACATGGCAGTTAAAAGCTGATTAGATGATACTTTATCTCTCTGTACTTTATCCTGCTCCAAGGCTTAATAAATAGATACCTATCACAACTGGGACTGTGCTCACGGACTCTAGAGTCTGGATGCATGTGTAGTGCAACTGAGTAGAAAATAATAGAAAATAATTGTTTCCCACATCAACATTGTGTGTGACTCAGAACCAGGCCCTATGTACCCTTGCTCTTTGCCCTATAACGTCATTGCAGTCTGGATAAAGTACATATTTTTTATATCCTTGTACTTGGGATCAGTGGTGGCTCCAGAGGTGGGGCTGCAGCTCACTCCAAAATTCAAGTAGGGGAGCAACACATTTGCAGCTGCAACTGCTCGGGACAACAAGCTGAAAGACTTTCTAGGGTTTTGTGAAAGTAAACTAGAAAAAAATAGGTTTGCCAACTGACTTGCCTTGAATTTTCCTGTTAAATACCCCTAATGAAAGTCTTGATTGACTGAAACAGATGCTGGATCCAGATATATTGTGACATCTTCATAAAAAAGGGGGTTGATCAAATCACTGCTCAAGGGTGCTGATTCAGGTAGACATATATACGATAGGGATAGCAACACCACCTGAAACATGCAAAGAAACAAATATAGCAGTGGTGTAACACGTTCAAAACAGAAATAAAGATTTATTTATACAGTACACTCACATTTTAAAGGTAAGTGACAGTATTAAAACCACTTTAGGGTGGAGATATTCAGTCGGTATTCAGGATGCCTACCAAAGTCAGTTGTTGCATGTGGGGAAGAAACACCAAAGTCCCAGGTACTGGCAATTAGTTTCCAGAGTTGATGTAACCAAAATCCCATCCAACAGCACCACCTGGGTTCCTATGTCAAAGGCTCACCTAACACATTGTGAACCTGGAGGTTCTTCGTCAGGAGCATGCTCCTGATGATCAGTCTTAATCAGTGGTGCAAGTAGAAAAAATGTCTTAGAGGTACTGTGTGTGCACGCCCAAAAATGGGTGTGGCCAAATGCCACATGGGGCGTGGTCAATGAAAATGGGGGCGTGATACACATATGGGGGAGCCAGATACACATATGACCCCAATAGTGCCAGTTACACATATGCCCCCACAGTGCCAGATACGCCACCCCATGCTCCTACAGTGTCTGATATGTCCCCACAGTGCCAGATACACATTGCCCCACAGTACCAGATACACATTGCCCCATAGTGCCAGATACACATTGCCCACAGTGCCAGATACACAATGCCCCACAGTGCCAGATACACATTGTGTATCTGGTCTTAATAGAGTAAGACTGTTTTTCTCCTAAAGGCATTCAATGGACTGGGTTCACAAATACTGTTATTGGAATATCACTTAAGGCGGTGTTGCTATCCCTATTGTATAAATATCTACTGGAATTAGCACCTTTGTTAACTATGAAATAATAAAAGTTCTTAATGGTGTAACTAGTACAGTACATCTACTTTACTGCACATAGGGGGTCATTCCGACCCGTTCGCATGCAGCGGTTTTTCGCTGCAGTGCGAACAGGTGCGGAATGCGCATGCACAGCAGGCGCAGTGTGCGTGCGTGATGTTGCCCGGCGACAGGGGTCGCCGGGTTATGACGCGGCTTACAAAGGAAGCGGTCACAGAGCCGACCGCTAAGAAGATTGACAGGAAGGAGGCGTGGCTAGGCGGATCAGGAGCGTTTGGAGCCGTTTTTGGGGAGTGGTGAGTATAACGCAGGCGTGTCCAGCAGAACAGAGGGCGGAGGAGTGACGTCAAAGCCGAAGCCCATCATCGCTGGATCCATCGCACAGGGTAAGTAGCTGCAGGGCTGGTCTTGTTTTGTGTGAATTTTTTTTACCTTAGCAGGGATGCACACGCGATCGCAACCCTGCTAAGCTAAAATACACTCCCCCATAGGCGTGGCTAGTTGATCGCAGCAGCAGCAGCAAAAAGTTGCTGGATGCGATCAACTCGGAATGACCCCCATAGGGCATAATTCAGATGTGGTTGGAGGTGGCATCGCTGCTGCTGCTTACTTGGAAGTACTGTAGCAGCAATGCACCAATATGTAATGCAGCAGGAGGCATCTGGTAGAAGTAGACTCCTACTGCATACATTAGTGATCCGTGCTGCGTCCTAGGATCAATAAATATATAACGGAGTACTGCGCTCAGCCTCTAAAATGAAAATGCCACAGTAAAAATGAAGATGAATGACCTAATATTCCAAAAAAACTTTACTAGTGTTAAAATTAAAATATATTCTTTACATCACGGTATGCCCAACCTATTATGTAGTAACAGTTGTTAATCCTTTCACTGCAATAATAAACAATGGTAAATATCAAATCTAGGTGTAAATGTAGACAGTTCTGTAAAATTAATTCAGAAAGTCTAAATAATTCAAACAATCAGTAAATTCAAGACGTCAGTACCCTAAACAGCCGTACCCAACATCTTTATTGGTGTGAAGTCAAGCCATAAGCCTGATCCAAGGTGAAATAAGTTTGTAAAAGGATCTAAAAAGTTTTTAAAAATGCCTGTATATTCTCTTGTTGTTAGCCCTGTCTTATCCTTGGGGTACCCCTCATCATCATCAGTGAGGGCTACGGACAGATTGATGAGTTTAACGTTATCTTTCCCTGGACCTGCAGCCGTTTATGTTATCAGAGAGTTACTCCTCTCTTCATCAATAGATTCCGATTGTCGCATCCAGATATATAAGTGGTTGGGCCTGGGGGAGGTCACCCTGGGTGACAGTCAAAGCTTCCGTATATGCAACCATGTAACCGGCATGCCTAGATAGCCAACTCCTCATCTATAACATCAGGAAAAAAACGTAAAAAACATCCTTGGAAAGCCCTCTGTCTGTCATGCCACCTTTCCAGGTGTAAGGAGTCATAAATGGAAGAGATAGCAAGAACCTGATATGGATATATGCCTAGCTTCTTTTGTGATATGCACAGGACAAGGGGGGTAATTCAGAGCTGATCACTGGGCTGCATTTTTTGCTGTACTGCAATCAGATAGTCGCCGCTTACAGGGTGAAGGTATTTTAGCTGTGCAAGTGTGCGATCGCATGTGTAGCAGAGCTGCACAAACTGATTTTGTGCAGTCTCTGCATAGCCCAGGACTTACTCAGCCGCTGCGATCACATCAGCCTGTTCGGGACCGGATTTGACGTCAGACACCCTCCCTGAAAATGCTTGATCTCGCCTGCATTTTCCCAGACACTCCCTGAAAACGGTCAGTTGCCACCCACAAACGCCCTCTACCTGTCAATCTCCTTGCGAACGCCCTTGCGAATGGATCCTTTGCACAATCCTATCACTGACCGGCTATACCCTTTGCAGCCGTCCGTCATGCCTGCGCATTGCGGTGCATACGCATATGCAGTTCGGATCTGATCGGCCACTGTGCGAAAACGCATAGCAGCGATCAGATCTGAATTACCCCCAAAGATGGGTCTCTGACAAAAACACCGATGTCTATTAATCTCTGAGGGTGACATGTATCAAGCCTTGGAGAGAGATAAAGCACAACCAGTCAGCTCCTAACTGTCATTTTTCAATCACAGCTTGTACCATGGCAGTTAGAAACTAACTGGTTGGTACTTTATCTCTCTGCCCTTAATTTCTCTCCAAGGCTTGATACATCACAACCTACTGTAAATGAGCCCCAGCGCATATACGAAGCACAACCATTATCAGAAACATCTATTTCAGCCTAAATGTTTTTAGATGTCACATAAAGTGGGAGAAGGAGCGTTAGACAATTGACATATTTTATGTAAGACATGAGACAGACTATTGAAGCTATCTTTGATGGTCAAATCTTGTGCCCAGATTCTTTTACTGTGTGTTTCATTGTTTCATGTGTATTTTCTTCCTTCCATCTGACAGTAAACATCACTTTGAAAGATTGCGTTTGATGTTGTTGTCTTGTTTGTCTGTGTCTTGTGAGTTGCAAGAAACCAGACATTTTTTATTCAAAGTGTCCTGCCCTATATCAGTCTGCGCCAAATCATGTTATATCTCTAGAAAGATTGCAATCTTGGGTCAGAAAGATCGGCATCTGCTGTGTACTTTTTAAACTATTTCATGACACCATAAAGCAATAAGCTATAACAAATTCTACTGGGGACAGTTTCTTACACAGTTATATAACAGTTGTACAGAATAAGTTCTATTACAGATGGCAGATACATTATTTCTATGTACTGTAGACATATGTGCAATTTTAATACGAAGTCAATTTATGTGGAATTGTTTTTATGATTTATGATTAATGTTTAGTTTCAACCTTTATTTTAGTTCCATAAGGGAACTGTGTGTCAAAGGGAATAGCCAAAATAAGCTCTACATTTATCCATTCATCTGTCAATTATTTATCTCTTCTTCAAAAGTCTACATCACATTTCCAATGTTATCATACAGCAATAAATGCATGCCATGTAAAGCACTGCTGTACCCCCTTTAATGTCATTCATAGGTGACATCACTATAGGTGACATCACTGAGACTTCTAATCATCAATGTCCTTTTATGCATCAGCCTGGCACATCTATTTTTCATACGTTCTCCATATATAGGCCCCACCCATTTGATCATCATTAACTGCTATCTTAACATTACATGTCAGGTTTAACCAATCAACTACATTGAGAACAAAAGTATGTTCCACTTCTCTGCAGTATTTAGAACCTGTTAATCACCATCATTTTTGATGGTCGCCTTGAGTGAGTTAATGTTTCAGCCATCCAATACCGCTGTCACCTTTCAGAAAATCCTGCAAAGATCCTTCCTCATCTCACCTCGGCTGGCTCGCTCCTGATTGCTTGCCAGCTCCTATATATCTTATACAGAGGCTGACTCACAGTGCAGCAGAAAAAAAAGACTTACAGTATATTGATCATCTATCATTGAACATCCAGACCATTGTATACTCCATTCTATTGTCCCTATCTATGACTATCAGTCAGTCTATTAATCACTTAACTAGCTGATATTTTTTTCTAAACACCACTCAGCAATTGTCAGGTATTTTTTATGATTAACTTAGATTCAAAACTTCTTTATAAAACATATCCAAAATTGTATTTAAAAATACAGATTTTTAATATTAGCTGCAATTATATGGACCATTGATGATTGGAGCTTTGTGACATTGTGGCTTTACATTTCACTGGGATCTGCACCTCTCTTCAGCCTGCTGAGTATACACGGGATGCCTGAGAGCTGCTTGATTTACATTTCCCCAGCGACTACTCCTCTCAGCTTCTGTTGGGTGGGGGTACTACTGGGATTCTCCTTTAGGAGTGATTGGCTGCAACGCAGACACTAGGGGAAGGAACAAGTAGGCAGAGGAGCCGGGAGGTTCCCCTGAGACTGGTGGCTGCTGGAAGATTATATTCTGGCAGCCGTTCAGTGAATGTTTCTGACTGGTCACATCAGAGGTGACCGTGGGCCTAATTCAGATGTGGATGGAGAGGCTATCGCTGCTGCTTATATTAAAGCAGCAGTGATAGCGCTAATATGGTAATGCAGCAGGGGGCATCATACCTCCTGCATGCATTACTGAGTCCTAGGATGAAGTAATGGATCATCTGCGACAGCGTCGGCCAGCTGCATGACCCATGGGATCATGCAAGCTAGCTGCAGCAGTTCCTACCAAGAGGTTAGGAGATCTGCGTCCTTGGAAGGAGATCCTGGCCCCATCCCTCCCCCCATTTTGGGAAATGGAGGCCTTTGTGCTTCCTCCCCATCCCAAATGGTATCAGACTGTCAATCACTGACGGTCTCATGCCATAGTGCGACCAACGTCGCAGACCCATACTGCACATGTGCCGTACAGGTTTAGCACATGCACAAAGTACCAAACATCAGTGATTTGCAACATATGCCACAGAAGCATCAGGGCCTCAATGAGGCCTTATGTCAGGGAAAGCCAAGTCTGGCATAATCGCATCTGATGCCACCAAGCCAGGCAAGTGGTTAAACAGATGCGACTGTTAAACAGTCATGTTTATTAGACTGTCACTCTATAAGCTCTTAATTTATTTTGTTTTCCATTACCCAACCACTGAAGATTAAAAGAGTTGAGTATATTTTCTAATAAAACCCATTCGTAAATAAATGAATGCCATTAAAGATACCAACAACATTATTATTATTCTTTTTTCCAAATTTAAGTCCAATTGCCTGGAGCTTTATAACTTTTTAATTAGTATTTTCCACATTGAGGGGGATAAAAAAGATATATTTACTGGAGGAAGTTTGGCTTTTAGAACTTTCTGTGTCTGCAGGTATACAACATTGTAATTATTTGCAGATAACAGCTAATTTGCAAGGCCTAAAGAAGAACTTTTAGATGACATTATCATAATTTTCAAACATTGCAAATGACTTCATCATGGAAAATGATTGGAAAATATAACACTAAAGATAGCGTATTATACCAGTTTCAGCAATAAATATTCCCCTGGTGCATAATGTTCCTTTCTTAGCAACGCTGCTGTGACACCAAATGGCTGGCACTAACGCTGACAAATTTAATCTCCCTGACATTCATTCTAGTTATATTTTTTTCTATTTTGAGAGTGACATTAAAAAGTAATGAGGATTCTTCTAGAACATAAAGTTAAATTGTAATGAGACGCAACCCTATATTCTTTACAGAAAAAAAATATATTGTTTTTAAGTAGAAATATTTCCATATCAAACTCCCAAAATTAATGTTGGGAAATACAAAATATGCACAGATTGACTCATCAAAATCAATTTCTTGAAAGTGAATAATCATAATTTGATATGCCTTTATTTATATCAAACTTTCTATCAGATGAGGTGTCTCATGTATGCAAATCACAATATACTAATAATACAAATAAAGACACAGATACATAAATTTGGCAGAAAAAGTGTAAGTTATTTATCTAATTAAATATATGTTTAAGGGAAAGTATGGTGGCAAGGAAAAAACGGCCAGAATCTGCACAATCCACAAGAACAATCAACAACATGCAGTGTACATGAAATCTGGCCAAGGTACACAACTCAACTATAACACCACAAAGGGTAGCCAATTGCCTTCTAACTTGACATCATCAGTTTGGGTAATGACACTGCCCCCCAGTAAGGTGGTACAGTCAAATACTGGTCAACAAAGGGCTAAGCCATAACTAGACTTTTTGGTACCCTGCGCTAGAGAGAGAATTGGCACCCCACCCCCTCTCCCCACCATTTTTCTGATTGAGACATAAGGTGCATGCCTCGTGGGGAAGGGGCATGACAAAATTGATTCCAGAAAAAAAAAGCCCATGCCATGGTGCCTCTTCCCACATTTACACACACACGCACACCTACATATATATATATATATATATATATATATATATATATAGAATAGAGAATAAAGAGAGTGTGCTCATAGTGCAGATCAATTTTTATTTAAAAACACAAATGAAATAAAAACATCAAGTAATTCTACAGGACTCGTACTCTGAACAACCCACACCGTGGGCAGGTTAGCAGATGGTATAATACATTCCACAATGGCAAAACTGCATACCGCTGACACATGGACCTGGGACCTTACACCGCGCTGGCTGAATATTTTCCAGACAGCATCAACATGTTTCGTAGATTACTTCATCAGGAGCCTCCTGACGAAGTAATCTACGAAACATGTTGATGCTGTGCTTGCCAAACGCTTGATCTTCTCCACTCGCACTGCATAGGCTCCCTGAGTTAGTGACACGGTGTCCTTACGGGTACGGTCTGGAAAATATTCAGCCGGCGCGGTGTAAGGTCCCAGGTCCATGTGCGTCTAGCCCTGAGGACGGGGAGTTTCCCCGAAACATGTAGGCGAATAAAGGGACACTTTTTTGCATCTATTTACCAGCCTGCTTGAGTGCCGCCGTTTTCTTTATCCTATATATATATATATATATATATTAGGGAATATTTGAGTACTGCACTTATAAAACTTTAATGATACTGTTATTAAATTTGGTAGAGGTTTCTATTACCAGATGTTCTTTGCGTATAGTCAGCAGCAACCCCACAGATTGGTCCTCTACCTGGAAGGGCCTCTTGAATAAGTTTATGGGAATTGTTTCTTTAGGGGGCGTCTATATATATAGCTTTCTATAAGTTAGTACCTTTAGAATTTGTATCTATAGTTCAAAAATTATCCAATTTGTTACAGAAAACTATTCATTGAGTACAACTGCATCAATCTTTTCCAAGGTATGCATATATTTATTAAAAAACTTTCTTAAAATGTTCTTAAAAATTATTGAAGCCTTGTTACAACAAGATAATAATACATAGGTACAATTTAGTTTTCAACAAGTACTTAAAAGACAGCTCTTTTCTTTTATTATGAGTCCAGATACTATATCACCCAACGCGTTTCGTCACCTATGACTTCGTCAGGGGTGTCTTATATAAAGAACTAGAACATAAAGAAGGTTGCCTCAATAAATAAAGCACATAACATGCAAATGTACAAAATAAATAATTTTTACACACTTCACATTTTGTAATCAATCAAGAAGATAAGATGTACAGTTGGTTAATAAGTTCTGTTCAGAAGATAGGGTATACAATTGGTTCATACAACTTATTGAATTAATGATAAGTATAGTTAGTACTAGACAAGAACTTTATAATCTACAGTGTATATATTTTCTACAATATTTAAATATAAGGACTTCATAAAGAGGGCAACAATGAAGAGTGATGCGATTAAGAAATCCAAATATAAAGTAAACAGTGAGGAGTAATAAAAATGGAGTTGGTTCTGATGGAAGAGAATGAAGAAAATGAAGAAAAAGGAATACACAGAGAAAAGGTACAGACAGTACCATTTTTTCAATAATAAATTATTGTATTTGTTTATGGCAATGTTCATGTTATTCTCAATAAAATCTTGTAATGCATATAGACCTTTCTTAGTGATGGTTATTTATGAGACCGTAATGTCAATAATTCTATAGTTCATACTTACTCAGTATCAGTGTGTTTTCAACTTTTATGTAGTCCTTTCAGTTGACCTTTCATTCAAGTTAGTATCTCTGGCTGATACCTTAATAATAAAAATTAATTAATTTGGTGGGTTTGAAAATTGAAACCAGACTAAGGTGGAAATATTATTCTAAAGACTTACTCAATAATTCCTCCTATCCAGATGGCTGATTAGGTGACTACCTGAAGGATGGCCCTCAAGAACCCAATTTCCTTTCTATGGACCTATCTGATAATGGATTTAATTAACATAAATTATAGTGGGACACATCATACAGTAAACTTTTATTCTGTAAGTACTTACTGGTTTTTAAGGTTAATATTCCCAGCCAATTTGGTATAAAAAGTGTAGTGAGGTCTCAATATAAAATTCCTCTTTAACCTATAAGTTTTATATAATTAGTTGTTAGAGGTTAATTAACATAGATTTATTTTTTAAACAGATTTTTTTTAAAAACAGATGTTTGTTCTAAATTCAGGCACTATTAAAGATTAGGGGACCAATACCAGTACACCCCTGAAATAGTTAATAATTAAGTAATTAGTTACCTTTAAGGGGTAGTCCTCTCTCCTGGTCTCTCCTGTTCTGTTGTCTGTTAGGCAATGAGAACAATGTCCCTAGGCTGTTCTATTTATACCCCTTCCACTATTACATAATTTCCTATTTAGTTTCTTTTGGTTGATATTTAAGGAACTCATTGTCCTATTTAATCTTCAATTTGTAATTATATTTATAGTTCTTCAGATACTTTAAAATCTTATTAGTGTTTGTTAACATTGGTGGACCAGTGTGTATGATTGCGGGCTTTAAATGGGCTTGATAGCCTGTTTATATTCCATCTGAGGCTTATTTCTGCTCTGCTCTGCTCTGTGTAATCGCATTGGTGACTCAGTGTGGACAGTGGAACGCAGGCCAGCGGCTTGCGTTCCAAACACGGCTTCTATCTGCTTCCTAGTGGGATCCTGAGCCTATTCTATTTTTCCCTGCTCCATATAGTGACAAATACAGCTGAGTAGATGAGGTGGAACGCAAGCTGACGCCTTGCATTTCAACGACCGGAAGTGATGCGGGATGACGCTGATGATGCGTATCCCGCAATGTGGTGGCGCTGTTACTCATAGCTGCTAATAGGCTTTGTTTAATGACTGTGCTGCGCATGCTCTATGGGCCAAAACAGTCTAATTATGGGTACCTGGCAAATAAAACTTATTAAGTATAGGTGGGTGATGAGGTGTTATAATATTAAACTCGCTTCAAATGTGAATATTAGTGAGTTGTATTATTGCATAATATTATTACTACTCTTTTACAAAGAATTTATACTAAAACAACAATAATGCTATACCATACTTATTAGAGTCTTTATTAAATTGCTCCAAATGGTTGAATTTTTTTTATAAAATTTTTATATTTATCAGTTTTTTTATATTTTAATTTCCAGTGTTTAAAGATTTTTAGCTGGCAGTGTATAAGTGATAAGCCCTGTCCAAAAAAATAATTGATAGTGTATGTGTGATATGCCCAGTCTCATTAATAACCTGCACTTAGCAGGTATAATTCTCTTACATCTTGTGCAAATATTTACATCATCAAACATTTACCAAGTTTTAATGTACACAAATTCGACAGACAGTTTTTACATTTCATATAGCATTATAAGAAGGATGCAGATAGCAATATAGAAAGTGCAGATGAGCTATATGACTATATTGTAAGGCGTGATTAGGATTTTATGTTGTTTTTTGCCTTTAAGGGTAGCATCTCTAGATTAAATGATAATTAACTATTTTGTAAATTATAAGAATAACACGATGTCAATACCATCATTGAGGCCAAAAGGTGTCACAGAGTTTAGAGTGAAAATCCAGTAGGATTCTCTTTTTGAAAGATGTAATTCTCTATTTCCACCCCTTGGATCCTCCTTAACCCGCTCTAGTATGGTAAACTTAAGCCCACTTGTATCTGAATTGTGCTTCTTGGAAAAATGTCTCGGGAGGCTGTGTCATTATTTTGTTTTTTATTTTTCTCATATGTTCCAATATATGTTAATTTAGATTCCTTTTTGATTTTCCTACATATAGCATGCCGCAATCGCATGTAATTCTGTATATAACAAATTTAGAATTACAGTTGAGAGTATCTTTAAGATTAATTGGTTTTCTTAACTCTTTATCTTGTGTAGTTGGATTCTTCTCCATCTGTTTAGAACATTTGCATTTGGCACAGGGATAACATCCTGGGGTTTTTTTTTATTAAGGAAAGTTGGTGGTGTTTTTTTGGGTCTTCTTTTATATTTTTAAGGGAGTTTGGAGCTATGATACTTTTCAGAATGGGAGCTTTTCTATATGGGAGACTTTAATCTTCCTGATGTAAACTGGAAGGTGTCTGTTGCTAGTTCCACTAGAAGTAGGGACATTTTAAATTCCCTTTAGGGAGCATCCATCCACCAATTGGTGAGGGAGCCCACTCGGAAAAATGCAATATTAGACTTAATACTTACAAATGGAGACAGAATATTGTACGTAAAAGTGGGTGAAAATCTGGGATCCAGTGATCATCAAGCAGTATGGTTCAGCATAAAGACAGAGACTGACTCATCCCATACAAAAACAAAGGTGTTGGATTTTAGGAAGGCTGATTTTGTAGGGATGGGAAAATATGTAAGCGATTCTTTGGCAGAGTGGAGGAATTTGGAAGCAGTGCAGAAGAGGTGGGAAACATTAAATTGTGCAATATTAAAGGCAACAGACCTTTGTATCAAAAGTGTTAGGAAAAACACAAGGAAAAGGAAGTCAGTGTGGTTTGCGAAAGAAGTTGCAAATATTGTGAAAGCAAAAAAGACGGCTTTTAGGAATTATAAGCAGACACAAAATAATGAAGACTAAGAGATATATCTTGTTAGACAGAAGGAGACTAAGAAGGTAATCAGACGTGCAAAGGCACAAGCTGAGGAGAAAATGGCCCAGTCAGTGGGTAAAGGAGGCAAAACTGTTTTTAGGTATATATGCAAAAGGAGAAAAAAGGCAGAATAATAAAATTAAAGACAGAGACTGGGAGTCTTGTTGAGGGAGACAATGTAATAGCAGATCATCTTAATAATTATTTTTGCTCAGTATTTACTACTGAAAGAGAGGGAAAGGGTCCACAGTTAAGTTGCACAGATAATCAGGAAAATTAAACAAGTACATTTACAGAGGAGAAGGTCCTAACAGAACTCTCAAAGCTGAAGTGGACAAATCTATGGGGCCAGATGGGATACATCCAAGAATACAAAAAGAACTTAAAGAGGTGCTGGTAGCACCACTGACAGAATTATTCAACCAGTCATTAGCTACAGGAGTAATTCCAGAGGACTGGAAAAGAGCAAACGTAGTTCAACTGCACAAAAGTGGAAGCAAGGAAGAGGCAAACAACTACAGACCAGTGAGTCTTACATCAGTAGTAGGGAAATTGATGGAAACACTTTTAAAAGAAAGAGTTGTAGATTATCTCAAATCCGGCAATTTACAGGATCCCAAACAGCATGGATTCACTGGGGGGAGATCATGTCAAACAAATATTGTTGACTTTTTTGACTGTGTGACTAAAGTGATGGATAAAGGTGGAGCCATGGATATAGCTTATCTAGATTTTAGTAAGGCTTTTGACACAGTTCCACATCGCAGACTGCTAAATAAACTTAAAAGTTTGGGATTGGATATTAGGATTATTGAATGGATAAAATCTTGGTTGAAGGATAGAAAACAGAGCATTGTGGTAAATGGAGTGCATTCACAGGAGGGAAATGTTACCAGTGGAGTACCCCAGGGATCTGTACTTGGACCAGTGCTTTTTAATATCTTCATTGGTGACATTGCAAATGGCATTAAAGGGAAAGTATGCCTTTTTGCAGATGACACAAAGGTATGCAACAGGGTAGACACACCAGGTGGGGTAAAACAAATGATTGAGGATCTAGGTAGACTAGAGGAATGGTCAAGAGTGTGGCAATTACAGTTTAATGCCAAAAAATGCAAAATCATGCACTTGGGTCTCAATAATACAAAGTCTAAATATAGTATTAATGGCTCTATACTGGAAACTACTGAGGAGGAAAGGGATCTAGATGTCACTATTTCAGGTGACTTAAAGGCAGGTAAGCAATGTAACAAAGCAATGAGGAAGGCTAGTCAGATGCTTGGCTGCATTGGGAGAGGAATCAGCAGCAGAAAGAAGTAATAATGCCACTGTATATGTCATTGGTATGGCCTCATCTAGAATACTGTGTTCAATTCTGGAGGCCATATCTTCAAAAGGATATTAATACATTAGAAACTGTACAAAGAAGGGCAACTAAAAGGTGCATGGCCTACATCACAAAACATACCCAGAAAGACTAAGAAATCTCAATATGTATAGTTTGGAGCAGAGAAGGGAAAGGGGAGACATGATAGAAACTTTCAAATATATCAAGGGTTTTAACAAAGTCCAGGAGGGAAACATTCTCCAAATGAAGATAAGCAATAGAACACGAGGACATGCACTGAGACTGGAGGGGGGCGGTTCAAGGGAAATTTGAGGAAAAAGTAGTGGATAAGTGGAATAGCCTCTCATCAGAGGTGGTAGAAGCTAAGACAGTGGAGCAATTTAAACATGCATGGGATAGACATAAGGATGTCCTTACAAAGAAATAAGGATCAAACAAGGTTAGGGAAAAAAATAATGTAAAAAAAAAAAAGGGAGCAGACTAGATGGGCCAAGTGGTTCTTATCTGCTGTAAAATTCTATGTTTCTATAAGTTATGGACGTTTTGTTGGGGAAATGAGGGCCAATAACTGGATCCTTTAGGAGAATATTCCAATGTTTTTCTAATATGTTTTTGATTTTCCTATATTCTTTATTATACTGAGTTAGAAATGGTCTTCCTCTAGGTGTTTCTGTAGTGATTTTTGGTTGTTGTTTGATTAGTGACGATCTTTCCTTTTTAAAGGCCCGATTCCTAGCATTTTCCAGCTTGTCTTCATTATATCCTCTTGTAATGAATCTGTTGGCAATTAATTTTGATTGATTGGAGTAATCATCCTGACTGCAGTTTTTTCTGATCCTTAAAAATTGTGCATACGGCACATTGTTTTTTCAACTTGGTAAATGACAACTCTCATCTGGTATGTAGCTGTTTATATCTGTTTCTTTAAAGAATGTGGATGTTCTGATTTGCCCTGTAGGTAGCCCTTCCAACTTGAGGTCCAGGAAGTCAATGGTATCCTTGTTCTGATTGTGGGTAAATGTCAAGTTATAATTATTCTGGTTTATATGAGATATAAATTCATCTATGGTAGAGTCCTCATTCGTCCAGATTAATATTAAGTCATCTATGTATCTTCTAAAAAAACGTGATATTTCTGTGTTCAAACTTAGTGTTGTATATGAACTCTTCTTCCCATTGTCCCATCAGTAGATTGGCATATGACGGTGAAAATTTAGTACCCATTGCTGTCCCTTGGCTTTGTAGATAGAATTCACCTTCAAATTTAAAATAATTGTGTTCTAGAATATATTTAATTCCATTAATGATGAAGTCCCTTTCATTTTGGTTTATTTTTTCATTAGTTTCCAGTGTGTTCAGTATTGCTTATAGTCCTTTCTTGTGAGGAATCGATGAGTATAATGCTTGTACATCGATTGTAAGCCATCGATATTCCGTTTCCCAACTGATGTCTTTCAGATCTCTTAGTAGGCTGGTTGAGTCTTTGAGGTACAATTTCAGTTTTTTTACATATTTTTGGAGTTTTAGATCTAAATAATGGAACAAATTTGGACTAAGAGAGTCAGTACCATATATAATTGGTCTTCCTGGGGGATGGTCCTTGATTTTATTAATTTTGGGAATATAAGAAAACACTGCTATTCTTAGATTTTTTTTTTTGTATAGATGAAATCAAACTCTTTATCGCATAGATTTCCTTCTGTTTTGGCATCTACAAGGAGTTTATAGAGTTGTTTCGTGTATTCCTCTGTGGGGTCTTTTTCCAGTTTTTGATAGGTAAGTTTGTCCAATAGTATCTTAAAAGCTTCTTGTAAATAGGAGTCCCTATTTTGGACTACAACTGCCCTCCTTTGTCTGCTTGTGGTGTCAGATTTAAGTTAATTGCTTGTATTTCTTGAAGTTTTAGGTTGTTGTAATATTTGCTTTTCTTTATTTTTAGTTTCCTGAAGTCTTTTTGGACTGAGTCATAGAATATGTCTATGTGACTACTTCTGAATTCCACTGGATAATATTTAGAAGGGAGTCTCACCAATGGTTCTATTGTGTTTTTCGGTTCATACGATAGTTCTTTTACTGGATTTTTCAGAAAATGTCTTTTCAATGTCAGATTTCTCACATATTTATTGAGGGCAATGAATAGGTTGAATTTTTTACATGGGAGTCAGGAGCAAACTTTAATCCTTTATTTAGTATCTCTTTTTGTGGTTGGGATAATTGTCTGAGAGGATGTATATTCCTTTTATTAGAAAATATGTGAAGACTGGGTGCGCAAAAGCTGCTAGTTAGAAAAGTAGCCAAAAGAGGTCTCCTCCACCTCTCACCTAAATACTCCACACACAAGACAACAATAAACTTTAAAAGCGCTTGTAGAGGATCTCCTTCACTCTCATCTTTATCAGTGAATCTCCAGTCATGTGATATATAGACAGAGAAAGAGATGCAATATATAGTGAAGTATAATTTTTAATCTAAAATACGGTTAAAAATTATTTTTACATAAACACAGTGTAGCAACTGTTCATATTTGAATAATCCACAATCCGACCCTCCCAATCCACAAACCAACTAAAATATTGAAAAATCTTCAACAAGACATATCTAGTTTTGTTTGGGCTGGGAAGAACCCCAGAGTTAGGATACGACTGCGCCAACAACATCGCAGATCGGGGGGCCTAGGCAAGCCAGATATGATTAAGTACTACCGTGCTATGCACTTGGCCTCCTGTGTTCTCTGGCACTCACCTCCCGAACAGAGACTGTGGACGCTTTTAGAAGCACATGCATTAAAAATGTATTCACCCTCCACTCTGTTATGGTGCACACCTCGTTTCCGCCCGACTTCGTCTCTCTTATTACCAGCGATGCATTTTTCATTATCAATCTGGGATCACTGTACTCGCTTCTACCGGCTTCGCTCTTATAATCCTTCACTGACCCCCTTATGGAAAAATGTAGAGTTTCCTCCAGGCACTGACCACCTTGCGTTTAAATATTGGACCTCACACAACGTCCTTTTCTTAATAGATGTAGCCCCTCTCCCTTCTTTTCCCTCATTTGCGGACTTACAATCGCGCTTCTCACTTCCCCATTCGGTTTTCTATCAATTTTTGCAAATCCGTCACTTTTATACTACCCTCTGTAAAATTGCTCACCCTACAGTCAAAGCTGCCTTCGAATCTTTGTGTTGTGGTTCTCACTCCACAAAGGGATTGTTATCTGCTATTTACCAAATCTTACTTTCGCACAATGCCCCCGCGAAAGAGGCTCACGAATTAGCTTGGGAACGAGATGTAGGGGAAAGTTTAACCATCGAGGAATGGGCTGACATTAGACAGGAAATTGCTAAGAGTTCCTTGTCCATTCGTATCAAGGAAAACTCTTATAAAATTTATTACCGGTGGTATTTAGTACCTTCTCGACTACAAACTATTTACCCTTCTTGCTCTTATAGGTGCTGGAGACTTTGTGGGCAACGGGGAACCATGCTGCATGTTTTTTTGGTCCTGTACACTCGTCCACCGCTACTGGCATCAGATTCATAAACTAATTTTGGATGTCACCAATGTAGTTGTCCCTAATTCGCCCTTCTATTCTCTACTTTCGCGTCCCATTCCTGACACCTCGAGCCAACAACTAAAACTAATTAAACACATTTTAAGCACAGCTAAATGCCAAATTGCAGGCAAACTGGAAGTCCGTTACTCCTCCCACTCTCTCGGCTACTGTTAATGCTATATGGTCCACATATAAATTAGAACGCATTACCGCTGCGCTTCATGATACACAGAATAACTTTATTCACACTTGGACGCCCTGGACATTACACTTTAATGCAGAACCACCATTGACGACCATCTAATCCAATGACTATATATGTCTGAATTTTATATCACGAACAATCTTGTCTGGCCGACACTTCTCACCCGCTCTTCCCTCACTCTTGCTTCCTTTTCTTTACTTTTTCTCATCTTCACTTTACCCTAATTCTCTTTTTGTTTTTATATAACTGTATTGCTGTTTTTGATAACTGATTGATAGGATCGATATGGGCTTTGATATTGCTATATCTTGTTAAAATCCCATTTCTGTGTATCTCCTGTATTGATCCACATTATTTTTGCTGTTCTTGTTTTTGTTCTTATCATTACAAAACTCAATAAAACATATTTAAAAAAAAAAAAATCCACAATCCACAAAAAACAGGTGTCCATATATGGCATGTAGTTCAGATTAGTCACCTTGATAAAGTCCCCAGAAGGGGAGGAAACGCGTCGGTGCACAGGATCCATTGGCACAATTGCAGGACCAGATTCAGAATACCATCTGTATACGTTGGATGGAATAACTGGGATTCCACCTGATCTATGCCTATTTTGAACTGTATGCTAGCAGTTCCAACTGATCTGGTAATTGTCTGAACTACATGCCATATATGGACACCTGTTTTTTGTGGATTGTGGATTATTCAAATATGAACAGTTGCTACATTGTGTTGATGTAAAAATAATTTTTTAACCGTATTTTAGATTAAAAACTATACTTCACTATATATTGCATCTCTTTCTCTGTCTATATATCACATGACTGGATATTCACTGATTGTTACGCACACCAGTGCTAACAGGAGTATACCGGTGTATGAACAGAGAGGGAAGCGAAGCAAACGAACTCACAGACAGTATAACATAACATACACAGGAGGTGATGGAATAACTAATAAACACAAAGTGAACGGAGAAGCCCAAAGGCTCAGGAATTGGGTGTCTCCCTAGTGTCAGGAATGCTCAGATGGAATAGAGCGGACAATGAAGCGATGTGTAGTGATTTAACATGTGGAGCACCTGAAATGATGTTGCTAAGAGCAACAGAAAAACCCCAAAGGGTTACCAACGGGTGTGGGAATAAACTCCTTGGTCAGAGATAGAAATATAGACACAAGGAGAGTATCCACAATCCTAACCCCCACTTGCAGGGCACAGGTTCAGCTTACTGCCACTAAACTGACACCTGGACGCCCTGCACAGTGAGGGAGGATTAAGCAAGCAGGTCTGAGAGTACACCCGCAAACCTGCTGGGTTCACAGAATAGCAAAAGAACCCCAGCAGGCCAAACAACTGACTCCAGTCTTACTGCTAGGTCCGGATTGGCAGAATGAAGTACCGAATCCCAAGGCCTATTCGCAGTAAGCAACAAGTAAATACAAAGTCACACAGTACTAGCTAACTCTCTGGAACTGACTAACAAACAAAGATTCAGCAGCATTTGCCTAGCCTGAGAGGATGGTTTATATAGCAGGTGCTGTCCACGCCCCACTCAGACCTCACAGACTGTGAGCACAAAACCAGCGCCAGATTCCCTGCCGTGCACAGAGCCTGTAACCACTACACAGTAAAATCCCGGACTGGAGTATCAGCTGCGCTCAGGTTACTTCGCTAACACTTGCCTCCCGGTTGCCATAGCGACGTGGCAGCACAGAGCAGGAGATCCTAACAGTACCCCCCCTCTGACGAGGGGTCAAAGAACCCCTACCACCGGGTTTATCGGGGAACTGCGAGAAGAAAGAGCGTATCAGTCTGGGGGCATGAAGATCACAACTGCGCACCCACGACCGCTCCTCCGGGCCATACCCCTTCCAGTGCACCAAAAATGACAGCCGACCCCGAACCATCTTGGAGTCAAGAACCCTTTCAACCACAAACTCCCTCTGACCCCGTATCAGAAGAGGAGAAGGTCTTCCACTGGAAGAAGGATTACTAACCGCCAGTTTTAAAAGGGAACAATGAAATGTTTTATTGATACCCAATGAACGGGGCAGATCTAACTGAAATGCCACCGGATTGATAACCCTGGTGATCTTATAAGGGCCGATGAACCGGGGGCCTAACTTATGAGATGGCTGTCTCAACTTCAAATTCTTGGTGGACAACCAGAAGAAGTCTCCTAATTTGAAGCTGCAGGGTCTTCTCCGCTTATCAAAAACCCTTTTGGTCACTAATGACACAGACACAAGGGCTTTCTTCACTTTCCTCCAAATACCCCTAAGGACCGAAACAACAGAGGAACCACCAGGCGTGGAATCCAGGGGGTCAAAAGAATTGGCCTTAGGATGATGCCCATACACACAAAGGAAGGGAGAGATCCCTGTAGCAGAGTGAGCCGCGTTGTTATAGGCAAACTCCGCCATGTACAGATGAGCAACCCAGTCAGTATGACACTTGGAGACATAACACCTGAGGAACTGCTCCAAGGACTGATTCACCCTCTCAGTCTGCCCATTAGACTGTGGATGGTAGCCTGACGACAAGCTCACAGAAATCTGGAGATCAGAACAAAATGCCCTCCAGAATTTGGCCACAAACTGGGATCCACGGTCAGAGACCACATCAAGTGGCAACCCGTGGAGGCGCACAACATGCTGCATAAATAACTCAGACAGGCGTCTGGCCGATGGCAACCCAACCAGTGGAACGAAATGCGCCATCTTCGAAAACCTGTCAACGACAACCCAAATGGCTGTCATCCCCGAGGATTTGGGCAAGTCCACCACAAAATCCATGGAAATGTGGGTCCATGGCTTAGACGGAATAGAGAGTGGATGTAATGGGCCGACAGGAACCCCTCTAGGAGTTTTATTTCGGGCACAAACGTCACATGCCCGAACCCACTGATCCATATCCCTAGCCACCGAGGGCCACCACACCGCCCTAGACAGCAACTCCCGAGTTCTGGCAATACCCGGATGCCCTGCCGACCTCTTGGCATGGAATTCCAGGAACACTCGCTGTCTTAACCTAGGAGGCACAAACAAGAGACCTACCGGAAGGTCTGGAGGAGCCTGCTCCTGTGCTCTAAGGACTAATGACAAGAGGTCCTGGGTAATGCCCACTTTAATATATGATGGGGACACAATGGGCAATGGCTCCTCGGTGGTCTCTTGAACTGGAGCAAAACTCAGCGAGAGCGCATCAGCCTTGATGTTTTTTGACCCAGGGCGATATGTTATCAAAAAATTAAAGCGAGCAAAGAACAAAGCCCATCGTGCCTGCCTGGCATTGAGCCACTTCGCTGACTCTAAATATGCCAGATTCTTATGGTCGGTGAGAATTGAGACCACAAACTTAGCCCCCTCAAGCCAGTGTCTTCACTCCCCGAGTGCATCCTTTATAGCCAACAATTCCCGGTTACCCACATCATAATTCATCTCGGCAGACGAAAATTTACGGGAAAAGTAAGCACAGGGATGAAGGCGATTATCAGATACCCCCATCTGAGAGAGCACTGCCCCAATACCTATCTCAGAGGCATCCACTTCTACCACAAAAGGACGCTCTGGATCTGGGTGTCGCAGCACCTTGGCCGAGACAAATGCCCTTTTGAGGCGGGCAAAGGCCGCTTTGGCCTCACAAGACCAGTGAGCAACATCCGCCCCTTTCTTAGTGAGTGCCACCAAGGTGGCCACTATAGACGAAAATCCAGCGATAAACCGTCTATAAAAATTTGCAAAGCCCAGAAAACGCTGAAGCGCCTTCAAACTAGTGGGCTGCACCCAATCCAGGACTGCCTGTACCTTAGAACCCTCCATTTGGAAACCTTCTGAGGAGATAATATACCCTAGAAATGCGATTTGCTGGACTTCAAACTCGCACTTCTCCAGCTTCGCCCCAAGCTGGTGGTCTCTGAGTTTCTGGAGGACTAAGCGTACATGCTTCCGATGTTCCTCCAGGGAATGAGAGAAGATTAGGATGTCATCTAGATAAACAACTAAGAATCTATCCAAATATTCCCTGAGCACATCGATCATGAATTCCTGGAAGACTGCCGGGGCATTAGAGAGCCCAAAAGGCATCACCAAATATTCATAATGCCCTGAGTGGGTATTAAAGGCAGTCTTCCATTCATCCCCCTCTCTTATTCGGATTAGATTGTAAGCACCGCGTAGGTCAATCTTAGAAAAAATGGTGGCAGTACGAAGCTGGTCAAACAAAACCGAAATGAGAGGCAGTGGGTACGAGTTTTTAATCGTGATACGGTTCAATTCCCTGAAGTCGATGCAGGGTCGCAACGAACCGTCCTTTTTACCCACGAAAAAGAACCCCGACCCAACTGGGGACTGTGAGGGTCTGATAAATCCCTTAGCCAAGTTCTCCTGAATGTACTCTGCCATAGCCTGAGTCTCAGGACGTGACAGGGAGTACAACCTGCTCTTGGGAAGCTTAGCATCCGGCAACAAATCAATGGCACAGTCATAGGGGCGATGGGGAGGTAGTACCTCCGCAACTTTTTTGGAGAACACATCCGCAAAATCTGCATAACATCCTGGCAATCCTGGCAAACTTAGCTGCGAGAGCCTGACTGGAACGCTCAAGCAACTCCTGAAACAATCACTACCCCAACTAAGAATCTCCCCAGAGACCCAGTCAAATTGAGGGTTATGGGCCCTTAACCAGGGTAACCCCAAAACCAATGGGGCAAAAGAACAGACAGTCACATATAAAGACAATTTTTCAGAGTGTGTGGCTCCAATAAACAAAGGAATTTGGCTGGTGCAGGAGGTAATTTTACCCTGGGACAATGGTTCCCCGTTTAACCCACAGATCTCAATCTCTGATGCCAAAGGTACTGAGGGAACAGAGTGTTCCAGGGCGAATTGACGGTCCATGAAAACCTCATCGGCCCCACTATCAACAAAGGCCTCAGTCTTGACAGTTTGACCGAGGATCTCCAAAGTCACCGGAATGAGAAAAGTCTTTTTGGGAAATTCTGACTTCTGGCCTGACAGGATATTTCCCATCACCCTCAGGCCCTGAAGTTTTCCGGTTTTTCTGGGTATGATACTACAACATGACCTTTATTCCCACAGTACAAACACAAACCCTGCTGTCTCCTCCGCGTCTTCTCACGCGAGGAGAGGCGGGTAGCCCCAATCTGCATAGGCTCCTCGGAATATTCCTCAGAGTCTGAGGTTCCCTTGGGAAAAAAGGAAACTGCGGTCTCCCTTTCAAGCCTACGCTCTCTCAGCCGTCTATCCACCCGGATGGATAACTGCATGAGCTGATCTAAGCTATCAGGCGAGGGATATTGTACCAGTTGGTCCTTTATCTGGTCAGAAAGGCCCCTTCGGTACTGGTTTCTCAGGGCTGGGTCATTCCACTGGGTATCATGAGCCAACCTCCGAAACTCCGTACTATAAACCTCAGCTGGCCATCGCCCTTGCTTAAGAACCGTAATCTGAGCCTCGGCTGAAGCCATCTTGTGAGGGTCATCATACAAAATGCCCAGTGCCGTAAAAAAAGCATCAACACTTTTAAGCGACGGACAGTCAGGCTGTAACCCATATGCCCAGACCTGTGGGTCTCCTTGTAGCAAGGAAATCACCATGCCCACCTGCTGAATCTCTGACCCAGAAGACTGGGGCCTAAGCCTGAAATATAGCTTACAGCTCTCCTTGAAACAAAAGAACTGCGAGCGATCTCCAGAAAAACGATCCGGGAGATTTACTTTCGGCTCCTTAACCCCTGAACTTGCTGCTGCTGCTGCGGGAGCTCCGCTAGCGGCCTGCGGGGTGTTCATTTTAATGGACATCTCATTAAATTGTTGAGTCAGGACCTGCACCTGATCGACCAACTGTTGCAAAGTATTTTGAGGGGTATGCTCCATATTCCCACAAAATTTCAACAGGAGTAGGGCTGCTGAATATGTTACGCACACCAGTGCTAACAGGAGTATACCGGTGTATGAACAGAGAGGGAAGCGAAGCAAACGAACTCACAGACAGTATAACATAACATACACAGGAGGTGATGGAATAACTAATAAACACAAAGTGAACGGAGAAGCCCAAAGGCTCAGGAATTGGGTGTCTCCCTAGTGTCAGGAATGCTCAGATGGAATAGAGCGGACAATGAAGCGATGTGTAGTGATTTAACATGTGGAGCACCTGAAATGATGTTGCTAAGAGCAACAGAAAAACCCCAAAGGGTTACCAACGGGTGTGGGAATAAACTCCTTGGTCAGAGATAGAAATATAGACACAAGGAGAGTATCCACAATCCTAACCCCCACTTGCAGGGCACAGGTTCAGCTTACTGCCACTAAACTGACACCTGGACGCCCTGCACAGTGAGGGAGGATTAAGCAAGCAGGTCTGAGAGTACACCCGCAAACCTGCTGGGTTCACAGAATAGCAAAAGAACCCCAGCAGGCCAAACAACTGACTCCAGTCTTACTGCTAGGTCCGGATTGGCAGAATGAAGTACCGAATCCCAAGGCCTATTCGCAGTAAGCAACAAGTAAATACAAAGTCACACAGTACTAGCTAACTCTCTGGAACTGACTAACAAACAAAGATTCAGCAGCATTTGCCTAGCCTGAGAGGATGGTTTATATAGCAGGTGCTGTCCACGCCCCACTCAGACCTCACAGACTGTGAGCACAAAACCAGCGCCAGATTCCCTGCCGTGCACAGAGCCTGTAACCACTACACAGTAAAATCCCGGACCGGAGTATCAGCTGCGCTCAGGTTACTTCGCTAACACTTGCCTCCCGGTTGCCATAGCGACGTGGCAGCACAGAGCAGGAGATCCTAACAGTACCCCCCCTCTGACGAGGGGTCAAAGAACCCCTACCACCGGGTTTATCGGGGAACTGCGAGAAGAAAGAGCGTATCAGTCTGGGGGCATGAAGATCACAACTGCGCACCCACGACCGCTCCTCCGGGCCATACCCCTTCCAGTGCACCAAAAATGACAGCCGACCCCGAACCATCTTGGAGTCAAGAACCCTTTCAACCACAAACTCCCTCTGACCCCGTATCAGAAGAGGAGAAGGTCTTCCACTGGAAGAAGGATTACTAACCGCCAGTTTTAAAAGGGAACAATGAAATGTTTTATTGATACCCAATGAACGGGGCAGATCTAACTGAAATGCCACCGGATTGATAACCCTGGTGATCTTATAAGGGCCGATGAACCGGGGGCCTAACTTATGAGATGGCTGTCTCAACTTCAAATTCTTGGTGGACAACCAGAAGAAGTCTCCTAATTTGAAGCTGCAGGGTCTTCTCCGCTTATCAAAAACCCTTTTGGTCACTAATGACACAGACACAAGGGCTTTCTTCACTTTCCTCCAAATACCCCTAAGGACCGAAACAACAGAGGAACCACCAGGCGTGGAATCCAGGGGGTCAAAAGAATTGGCCTTAGGATGATGCCCATACACACAAAGGAAGGGAGAGATCCCTGTAGCAGAGTGAGCCGCGTTGTTATAGGCAAACTCCGCCATGTACAGATGAGCAACCCAGTCAGTATGACACTTGGAGACATAACACCTGAGGAACTGCTCCAAGGACTGATTCACCCTCTCAGTCTGCCCATTAGACTGTGGATGGTAGCCTGACGACAAGCTCACAGAAATCTGGAGATCAGAACAAAATGCCCTCCAGAATTTGGCCACAAACTGGGATCCACGGTCAGAGACCACATCAAGTGGCAACCCGTGGAGGCGCACAACATGCTGCATAAATAACTCAGACAGGCGTCTGGCCGATGGCAACCCAACCAGTGGAACGAAATGCGCCATCTTCGAAAACCTGTCAACGACAACCCAAATGGCTGTCATCCCCGAGGATTTGGGCAAGTCCACCACAAAATCCATGGAAATGTGGGTCCATGGCTTAGACGGAATAGAGAGTGGATGTAATGGGCCGACAGGAACCCCTCTAGGAGTTTTATTTCGGGCACAAACGTCACATGCCCGAACCCACTGATCCATATCCCTAGCCACCGAGGGCCACCACACCGCCCTAGACAGCAACTCCCGAGTTCTGGCAATACCCGGATGCCCTGCCGACCTCTTGGCATGGAATTCCAGGAACACTCGCTGTCTTAACCTAGGAGGCACAAACAAGAGACCTACCGGAAGGTCTGGAGGAGCCTGCTCCTGTGCTCTAAGGACTAATGACAAGAGGTCCTGGGTAATGCCCACTTTAATATATGATGGGGACACAATGGGCAATGGCTCCTCGGTGGTCTCTTGAACTGGAGCAAAACTCAGCGAGAGCGCATCAGCCTTGATGTTTTTTGACCCAGGGCGATATGTTATCAAAAAATTAAAGCGAGCAAAGAACAAAGCCCATCGTGCCTGCCTGGCATTGAGCCACTTCGCTGACTCTAAATATGCCAGATTCTTATGGTCGGTGAGAATTGAGACCACAAACTTAGCCCCCTCAAGCCAGTGTCTTCACTCCCCGAGTGCATCCTTTATAGCCAACAATTCCCGGTTACCCACATCATAATTCATCTCGGCAGACGAAAATTTACGGGAAAAGTAAGCACAGGGATGAAGGCGATTATCAGATACCCCCATCTGAGAGAGCACTGCCCCAATACCTATCTCAGAGGCATCCACTTCTACCACAAAAGGACGCTCTGGATCTGGGTGTCGCAGCACCTTGGCCGAGACAAATGCCCTTTTGAGGCGGGCAAAGGCCGCTTTGGCCTCACAAGACCAGTGAGCAACATCCGCCCCTTTCTTAGTGAGTGCCACCAAGGTGGCCACTATAGACGAAAATCCAGCGATAAACCGTCTATAAAAATTTGCAAAGCCCAGAAAACGCTGAAGCGCCTTCAAACTAGTGGGCTGCACCCAATCCAGGACTGCCTGTACCTTAGAACCCTCCATTTGGAAACCTTCTGAGGAGATAATATACCCTAGAAATGCGATTTGCTGGACTTCAAACTCGCACTTCTCCAGCTTCGCCCCAAGCTGGTGGTCTCTGAGTTTCTGGAGGACTAAGCGTACATGCTTCCGATGTTCCTCCAGGGAATGAGAGAAGATTAGGATGTCATCTAGATAAACAACTAAGAATCTATCCAAATATTCCCTGAGCACATCGATCATGAATTCCTGGAAGACTGCCGGGGCATTAGAGAGCCCAAAAGGCATCACCAAATATTCATAATGCCCTGAGTGGGTATTAAAGGCAGTCTTCCATTCATCCCCCTCTCTTATTCGGATTAGATTGTAAGCACCGCGTAGGTCAATCTTAGAAAAAATGGTGGCAGTACGAAGCTGGTCAAACAAAACCGAAATGAGAGGCAGTGGGTACGAGTTTTTAATCGTGATACGGTTCAATTCCCTGAAGTCGATGCAGGGTCGCAACGAACCGTCCTTTTTACCCACGAAAAAGAACCCCGACCCAACTGGGGACTGTGAGGGTCTGATAAATCCCTTAGCCAAGTTCTCCTGAATGTACTCTGCCATAGCCTGAGTCTCAGGACGTGACAGGGAGTACAACCTGCTCTTGGGAAGCTTAGCATCCGGCAACAAATCAATGGCACAGTCATAGGGGCGATGGGGAGGTAGTACCTCCGCAACTTTTTTGGAGAACACATCCGCAAAATCTGCATAACATCCTGGCAATCCTGGCAAACTTAGCTGCGAGAGCCTGACTGGAACGCTCAAGCAACTCCTGAAACAATCACTACCCCAACTAAGAATCTCCCCAGAGACCCAGTCAAATTGAGGGTTATGGGCCCTTAACCAGGGTAACCCCAAAACCAATGGGGCAAAAGAACAGACAGTCACATATAAAGACAATTTTTCAGAGTGTGTGGCTCCAATAAACAAAGGAATTTGGCTGGTGCAGGAGGTAATTTTACCCTGGGACAATGGTTCCCCGTTTAACCCACAGATCTCAATCTCTGATGCCAAAGGTACTGAGGGAACAGAGTGTTCCAGGGCGAATTGACGGTCCATGAAAACCTCATCGGCCCCACTATCAACAAAGGCCTCAGTCTTGACAGTTTGACCGAGGATCTCCAAAGTCACCGGAATGAGAAAAGTCTTTTTGGGAAATTCTGACTTCTGGCCTGACAGGATATTTCCCATCACCCTCAGGCCCTGAAGTTTTCCGGTTTTTCTGGGTATGATACTACAACATGACCTTTATTCCCACAGTACAAACACAAACCCTGCTGTCTCCTCCGCGTCTTCTCACGCGAGGAGAGGCGGGTAGCCCCAATCTGCATAGGCTCCTCGGAATATTCCTCAGAGTCTGAGGTTCCCTTGGGAAAAAAGGAAACTGCGGTCTCCCTTTCAAGCCTACGCTCTCTCAGCCGTCTATCCACCCGGATGGATAACTGCATGAGCTGATCTAAGCTATCAGGCGAGGGATATTGTACCAGTTGGTCCTTTATCTGGTCAGAAAGGCCCCTTCGGTACTGGTTTCTCAGGGCTGGGTCATTCCACTGGGTATCATGAGCCAACCTCCGAAACTCCGTACTATAAACCTCAGCTGGCCATCGCCCTTGCTTAAGAACCGTAATCTGAGCCTCGGCTGAAGCCATCTTGTGAGGGTCATCATACAAAATGCCCAGTGCCGTAAAAAAAGCATCAACACTTTTAAGCGACGGACAGTCAGGCTGTAACCCATATGCCCAGACCTGTGGGTCTCCTTGTAGCAAGGAAATCACCATGCCCACCTGCTGAATCTCTGACCCAGAAGACTGGGGCCTAAGCCTGAAATATAGCTTACAGCTCTCCTTGAAACAAAAGAACTGCGAGCGATCTCCAGAAAAACGATCCGGGAGATTTACTTTCGGCTCCTTAACCCCTGAACTTGCTGCTGCTGCTGCGGGAGCTCCGCTAGCGGCCTGCGGGGTGTTCATTTTAATGGACATCTCATTAAATTGTTGAGTCAGGACCTGCACCTGATCGACCAACTGTTGCAAAGTATTTTGAGGGGTATGCTCCATATTCCCACAAAATTTCAACAGGAGTAGGGCTGCTGAATATGTTACGCACACCAGTGCTAACAGGAGTATACCGGTGTATGAACAGAGAGGGAAGCGAAGCAAACGAACTCACAGACAGTATAACATAACATACACAGGAGGTGATGGAATAACTAATAAACACAAAGTGAACGGAGAAGCCCAAAGGCTCAGGAATTGGGTGTCTCCCTAGTGTCAGGAATGCTCAGATGGAATAGAGCGGACAATGAAGCGATGTGTAGTGATTTAACATGTGGAGCACCTGAAATGATGTTGCTAAGAGCAACAGAAAAAACCCCAAAGGGTTACCAACGGGTGTGGGAATAAACTCCTTGGTCAGAGATAGAAATATAGACACAAGGAGAGTATCCACAATCCTAACCCCCACTTGCAGGGCACAGGTTCAGCTTACTGCCACTAAACTGACACCTGGACGCCCTGCACAGTGAGGGAGGATTAAGCAAGCAGGTCTGAGAGTACACCCGCAAACCTGCTGGGTTCACAGAATAGCAAAAGAATCCCAGCAGGTCAAACAACTGACTCCAGTCTTACTGCTAGGTCCGGATTGGCAGAATGAAGTACCGAATCCCAAGGCCTATTCGCAGTAAGCAACAAGTAAATACAAAGTCACACAGTACTAGCTAACTCTCTGGAACTGACTAACAAACAAAGATTCAGCAGCATTTGTCTAGCCTGAGAGGATGGTTTATATAGCAGGTGCTGTCCACGCCCCACTCAGACCTCACAGACTGAGAGCACAAAACCAGCGCCAGATTCCCTGCCGTGCACAGAGCCTGTAACCACTACACAGTAAAAACCCGGACCGGAGTATCAGCTGCGCTCAGGTTACTTCGCTAACACTTGCCTCCCGGTTGCCATGGCGACGTGGCAGCACAGAGCAGTAGATCCTAACACTGATAGAGATGAGAATGAAGGAGATCCTCTATAAGCGCTGGTAAAGTTTATTGTTGTCAGGTTGTATATTCCTGTTTGTTCTCCTCTTGTAAATTGAAAGTTGCTTTTCTTTCTTTGGACAACCTCCCACTGCCCCTCTTTCCTTGTCGACATTGTATAATCTTCTTTTCATGCCTTGGGGGAAGTCTGATCTCCTGAACATTTCTTCTCTCCTCTGGGATCATGGGAACTGTGTTTCTCTTCTTCCATCTATAAAAAAAAATCTCTAGTTTCAGTTCTTGGTGGTGAATTGAAAGTTTCAGATCTATTCTTTGTTGCAAATTGATGGTTGTTAACACTATACCGTTGTTGTTTATATCCTTGATTTGGGGAATTTCTTCTTTGTCTCCTTTCTACATGTTGCCAGTCATTTGTAGGCCGATAGTTGTTGGAGTGGTCTCTTGATCTATCCCTGTTGTAGTTGTTGGAGTAGTCTCTAGATCTATCTCTGTAGTATTATTTATTGCTCCTTATTCTTGATCTTCCATATTGGTAGTTAATGGGTCCTGTGGTAGTTTCGGCCCAAATAAAAACTTCATTGTTCTCATAATCTCTTTTTTCTCTGATTTATTTCTTTTGTTTTCTTTGTATGGTGTCATTTTCAAAGTTATCCAGTCTCTTTTGAACTATTTCCACGTAATTCGATAAAGTGTAATTAATATCAAATTTAGACATACTGGCTTCTAATTTGGTTAAGGCTTCTACTATCTTTTTTTAGATCTTTCATCTTTTCAGATACTAATGGATTTCTACAATCTCTTGTTCCAATTGTTCATAAAGTCCTCACTGTTGGCTCCAAAGGTAGGATTTTTTGTAGTCTAAGTCCCCTAGAGAATTTGCTTATTTCCAAATATTTGTCCAAAGTTATTACATCATACCAGCATTTTATCTCTTTAACTGATAGTTTTTGTATGTTGCTAAGTAGATTGTAAAAATCATATTCATACTCATCCAACTGTACATCAAAATCCTCATGAAAGAATATATTTTTGCTATTTTTTACCCTTTTGTACCTATCTCTAAATGGTGGCATGTCTCAGCTGCTGAGTACTAGTATCAGGCAGTTTATGTTATTAGGGAATATTTGGTAACTAGTACTGCGCTTATAAAACTTTAATTATACTATTATTAGATTTGGTAGAGATTTCTATAACCAGATGTTCTTGAGTATAGTCGGAAGCAACCCCACAGATTGGTCCTCTACCTGGAAGGGCTTTATTTATTGAGACAACCTTTTTTATGTTCTAGCTCTTTATATAAGACACCCCAGATGAAGTCATAGATGACGAAATGTGTTGGGTGATATAGTATTTGGACTCATAATGAAAGAAAAGAGCTGTCTTTTAAGTACTTGTTGAAAACTCAATTGTACTTATGTATTATTATCTTGTTGTAACAAGGCTTCAATAATTTTTAAGAACATTTTAAGAAAATATTTTAATAAATATATGCATACCTTGGAAAAAATTGATGCAGGTGTACTCAATGAATAGTTTGCTGTAACAAATTGGATAATTTTTGAACTATAGTGTGAATTTCAGATTATTTCTAATAAATATTTAAAATGCCAGCGTTAATATATGCTGCGGATGCAAGGCACATCTTATTACCATATACGATAAAAGTGCGCTGTACGTCGCAAACACTGCATCCCTTAAGAGAAAACAAGCACTCGCACACATTTTATGAGTTCCAACGCTCAGTGATGTATATATTTGATATTAAAAGGCTATGTATACAAGAAACCTCATGTACAGTATATATCATTCAGTTATAATGTTACAATTACACAAGAAGCAGATAGTTACAAAAGAATCCATTACAGTTACAGTCAGCATACTTCACCATAATTGCTCAATGCATACTCTGCTCTCTCTCTCTCAGCAAACAAAACAGCAACTGGAACTGCAACCAGTAAACAGCAAAAACAGAACTTGTTGTCTGACTCAAATCACCTATATACTATGTATTTTGGGGGAGTACATGTCTTCTGTTATTGGTCTAGGGGAGAGAACTTTCTCATTCATTATGTGTTATTGGTCAGTTCATATGCAAGCAACGTCCAATTTGATGGTGTAAGTACAGGGGTTATCCACTGGATCCTTTCTGCACACATGCTGTCTTCCAGGAAGTTCTTTGTTGTCATTAGAATTGTGGCTTCATATTCATACATTCAATCATAACTAATTGTTGCAATGAGCTACAACTTAACCACAGCTATCAAACCAACACACTCATTTCCTTGATCATTTTGACACCAAGCATGACATGTTTATCTTGTGCCATTCCATTAATACCTATACATGATGTTATACTCCATTATATAATTTAAAACATTATAATGTCTGGTGTTTGACATGTTTAATTTATGTGTGGTATGAAATATGTGTTGAATATATCTTTGTGGCTTGTCTGTGTGAATGCATATGCTACCATATATCGCTGTGCATGCTGCTCGTATTTGCACACACAGCGACTCATCCGTGTGGAGTTTGTATGTTTTCTGTATGTAATATTTTTTACTTCGCCAGTCCACCCTTTGGCAGTAAACAATAACTGCCATAACAGACATACTAAACATAATTACAAAAAAATATTTCAATTTATATCTATGCTTTACTATGCCGTTTTAGGAACACTTCTATAAGTAGAATCTGGCCCATGTCTGTACGTCTCCCTATTTGTGTCACTGTATTGTTTTTTTTCTTCTTGTCTTACTTTCTTACTTGCTCTATGTGTTGCTTTCTTTGTTCTATATTTGTTCGTCGCCGAATTTGGCAGTACATGATTAGTAAACTGAATATCCCATTGTACGGTTATTGCATTATGTAAATTGTGCTGGTTACGCTATTCAGTCAACTTTCTTGGATATAACCTGTATATTGTATTACTGTTCTTGGCTTTGTCTGTGTTTAAAACTAATAAAAACCATTAATTAAAAATATATATATATTTATATATTTCAAACACAATTGGTGACCTAGACACACGTATGTATTCATTTCACAAATCAGACATGGACTAATTTTTAGGGAAGACAGGAAGGAGGACGAGACATCCTCTATATGCACTCAGCGGCCACGGGACCACTGGTTGGGTGTGGGACAACATTCAACCTATAGAGTATGCTGGGACAGTACTATGGCCTATGATGTCTGATTTGAACGAACGTTTCACACATACATGTACCTACATCTTTGCACACTGATGTTCAGATTCGATAGAGGTTTTGCTGGGTAGAGGGAGAAAATACAAACAACTCGTGAAAGAGACATATAAAATTTTCATTATATATATACCTATCATTCCCTGAACATTGTTTCCATTTCTGGATCGTATGCTAGGTCTGTTTCATCATTGAACAAGGGTTATTAGTAGTGTCCTTCCTAGATAACATAAACCTTTGGAGTTCAGGGTGAGCCATTTATAAACCTTTCTTCCACATATATTAATGAGCTCTTTATCTGCTATGTGTGAATAGCCATTGTCTGATTGTTCCTGATTACCTCCCAATTTCCTGATTTCCTGAAATTGGTAAGATTTAAAAATACTAGGGATTTATCTATGGTACTGGTAGATCTTAAGACTAGGGGGTCTAGTTATAATATATTCCTTGTCCACCGGTCCCCCCCATCTGTGTAATTCAAGTACCTCAGCTAACTCTAAAGTATATGGCACTAATCCTGCATTATTTGGTCTTAGAGGTACCTGTGAGTACATCCAACATTCCGTTTGGTTTAAGACCTTACCAACTAGTGAGTGGTAATTACTCAAGGGATGTCTGTCAAATGCTGCCTTATTGCTAGACTGACATCTCTGGATGCACTCATCTTCAATTATGGGGTCACAATAACTACAAAATACAGTATTCCTCAGACAATAGGCTATCACGTTACCTCCGAACTCTGTAACTACTAGACCTTTGATTTTCTCTGGCTTTAACAAAGTGATAGGCTGATCCTGGGATCCTATAAAGACATCACTCCTTTCTCCAGAACCAGTTCCAGTCCCACACTCGACTCCTCATGAAAAACCTCACAAAAATAGAATGTCCTGAAAAAAAAATGTTTGTCGATGGAAAAAAGAAAGATAGAACAAAACAAATCTTGTCCATAGCAAATCCATTACAACGAGTGGTCTTTCTGTAATCATTTAGTAGTGTTCAACAGTGCCGCCTCTCAGTCTTCATGGAACAGACTCTCGGGTGATACTTCTGCGATCTCACTCCATTTACGAGTTCCTTCTGGACTACCAGACTGGAAATCGTGGACTACTTTCTCTTGGCTACTTTCACTGGGATCGTGCTGTCAACAAAACTTGGTATGGTCCTCCCCACCTGTCTATTAGGCAACCTGAGCGTAAGAACAATCACACAGTCTCTTGGTTCACAATCAAAACAGTTAGTAGTTGGCATACCAGGAATCAACAGTTTCAAGTTCTTTTGTCAAGTTCTCAAATGCTGGATCATCTCGATAAGGTACTGTACTGTCACCTCATTGGTGTATTCCTGATCATAGTGCGGATCGATCATGACATGAGGTTGTCTTCCAAAAAAAAAAAAAAAAATTCAAAGTGGGTGATTCGTTAAGTGAGGATCTGGGAGTGGTTCCGATGATACATAACACTAGTGACAGTGTCTATGACCACAATAATCCAGTTTCAAGCTATCACTTTGCTCCTACTCCTAAGGATACCATATCTACACACAAATTTCTGCACAATTTTCTTTGCGGTAAACACAGCAGTATTTGTGGCTGCAGGAAATGCCTCTACCCAGTTTGAGAAAATATCAGTGCACACCAATACATAATTCAAATTCCTACAGGGTGTTAACTGTACAAAGTCGATTTGTGTTACGTTAAAAAGGTCCGTCTGCAGTAGTATGGGATGGCTCTGTTGGTACTACCTTACCAAATGTTCTTCCTCATGCAAGTAAGACATGTCATTGCTTTTCTGCTTGCCTGAGAAGAGAACCCTGGTGCACGTCAGTATGCTCTTACCAATTTGTACATACCTTCCCTACCCTAGGTGAGTCAGACCATGTTCCGCTTCAGCTAGGCTTGGGAGATACGTCCTGGAGGCCACTGGCTCACCTTGTCCATCTCTCCAGAGTCCTGAAGACTCCTGACCATACCCCTTTGCCTTCCAGACCTCCTTTTCCTGTAGGGAACACAAATTTGCATCTTAATTTAACTGTTGTGTGTTGCAATGTAGAGTACCATGAGCATAACTCAAAAGAAAAAGAAAAAAAACATCTCTAGAGGAGAGAAAGAAGTAGAAAAATCCGGTCTGCATTCACCAACGGGCTGTCACTTATGTCTGGTCTCGTAGCAAAGGTCTGATTCAGATATTCCATACCATCATGCATATCAGTGTCTATACAAAATTTCCCTTCACCAGTATTCTCATCCTCTACCCTTTGTGCATGACAAGGCACACTGCAGTAATATACTGGTGCCATCGTGCTGATGAGACATACCTGGTTCGGGAAGAACTTTGAAAGACCAATACGGCATGTGGTGAATGAACTGTCAAATCATGTACCAGTACTACGTCCCAGGTATTTGACCCTTGTCCTACACAACTGTAGTTTATCCCTTGAGACCTGGTGTCCTGTCTGGAAGAGACGAAACAGAAACTGCTTCGTATCTGCCAGGGACGGCTCAAATGAATCAGCGCACAACAAGTCATCAACATATTGTATCAGCACCGACCCATTCTCAGGCTGAAAGGACTGTAAACAGTCATGTAGGGCTTGGGAGACAATACTCAGGCTGTCACTCGTAACCTTGGGAGAATCGGGTCCATGTATTGTACCCCCTGTGTGAACGCAAAAGATGAAGAGGAAACTGTGAAGAAAAACAGAATAGAGGTTGGTGACAGATAAGTTTGTAGAGGTGGAGAGTATTTTATTAAAGTGACAACTGGATTGGGCACTATGGGGAATTGATTAACTACTTGGTCTACCCCCCTTAAAGCTTGTGCTTGCTGTGTCACTACTGGGACTACCTCAGCCATCAATCCAGTGTCCTGTCCATCCTAAGTTCATAGGGAACCCGGTATCTGTGAGATCATTTCCTCTACTTGTGATGGACATGAATCTAGAACAGTGGAATGCAACATTAGTCTTTGAGGGTATCTAACATACCTTGTACTTCCTGAGCGGGAGTACAATATATGTATTTCCCATTTAAATTTACATGACAAAATCTCTGTTGATTAAGTTAGTCAGGGGCCACTGCTGCTAGGAAAAAAAAGGAAAGGGTTTAGCATAATAGAGGCCCAATCGTAACTTCTGCAGGTTTTGTCAAAGTGTAATGTTGCACTTCTCTCGTTCCTCCCAATTGCCGAATTAGTGTTTACCAGTGATCTTATCCTGACGAGGAATTTTCTAGTACTGCAAAAAAAAAAAAAAAAAAGCTTCTTGGTCATGCGAAGTATTCATTCAATCCTTCTCATCCTGTATTAAGGGAAAACAAACATTTTCAAGATTATCTTGACTAGGGGCATTACTAGAAATTAATACTTCTTATGTGGTAACTAAAAGAAATACCCGGGGGTTACCCTATCTCTGTCCGCTTTACTACTGGTAAATACTAATGTGCGGACAGGATATTCTCCATTTATGACGTTACTTTCTTGATTTTTATTTTATTTTGGGGTTTTACTATATATGTACTTGAATGGCTCCATACTTACCAGTTCCACTGGTCTCAGCCACTTCCCCTGCAGGCTACTGCTCCTCTTTTACCGGTTGGATACTCCTCTGAGTGCATGAGAAATGGCTGAAACCAGTCAGGTCACTTCTCCTCCTAAATAAAACTTTGACATTCATTAGTACATATATAGGTTACATTCCCATTTTTCATATTTTTATTTTTATTATTTCTATAGTTTGTATGCTGGCTGTAACTGTTTCCACATCCACATATGGCAGTGTACCTGCTGTCTCTCTTTTCTACTTATTTATTGTTGCTACAAGTTTAAACAGTTCTTCTTTTCATTCTTGTCTTATATGACTTTGGTTAAACATACTACCTGCAATACCTCAGGATCAAAACCACCAACTCTAGGAAATGATGCCCTATCATCCACTATCATTCGCACCCATTCAGCACAAAAAGCCTCTTCGTGTAGGGACCGTACTTCCTACTCATTATCAACCGAGCGGACCCTCTTGGCCTCAGCTCTCCAGCCTGAACCCTGGCTGCCAAACGTTTCTTGCTTGTGCACTTGGCTCCCATCGCGGACTTTTGACACGATCCCCAAATGCACAATACGAGCAAACGGTGAAAGTCCTCTGAGTTCTCTCACCAACTCCTTCTCCGCTGGCAGTACCACGACTCACACCAATAGTGACCACCGCGTAGCCAGTGAGGTATCTCTATCAGGCCCCTCTGCACTGTAATTATTGACGTATCAACAGCAATAAATCAATACGCCACCTTTTTCAGTTGAGGTTAAAAATCAGCCTGTTCTTTATGGTTTCTTTCCACAGGAATTCCGCCTGGGAAACGTCACCAAGCCTTCCTATGGACTTCCACCAGGAATAGTCAGTGAAAAATTCCTTCTACTTTACACAAATCACTTCTGCGTATGCTCCACACAGCGCGTATGATGACGCAATTGCGAAAAGAACGCAAATGGTATCACGTTGCGCTGCGTATTACACACAGAGGTGCGGTCCAATCGCACGGCCTATAGATACTTGTTATCTATATGCCCTACGATCACAGGAGTCAAATTCACAAGCTGCATTCCACAGCCGGAGCATAACACTATAATACTTCTACACGTTGTAGTACGTGCCTACTTCCTCAATACTCTACACCAGGGGTTAAAGTGAGGCGGAAATGGGCGGAACTGCATTCCGTCAGTTCCACTTGGAGACGGAACGCAGTTCCGCCTATCCCGACTCACCTAACCCGATGTCCCGACGCTGCAGGGAGATGCTGGGCACCCGCTGAGATCGCATTACCAGCGGGCGCCCATCTCCCTCTCCGCAGCAGCAGCTGGAGGCAGGAGCTCAGTACTGAGCTCCTGCTTCCGGCTCTCCCATAGTGCCGAGGAGCGGGTGGCGAGAGAGGACTGCGCGGGAGCGGGGCTTGGTAAGTATGGTACTTCTCCCCCCTCCCTCCCATATGTGTACCACTAGCGGCGCTTCTACTGGGGGCTAGTTACTGGGGGGCTTTTACTACTGGGGGCAAACTACAGAGGGGCAAACTTCTGGGGGGCATCACTACTGGGGCAAACTACTGGGGGGCTTTACTGCTGGGGCAAACTACAGAGGGGCTTCACTACTGGGGGGCTTCACTACTGGGACAAACTACAGAGGGGCAAACTACTGGGGGGCTTTACTACTGGGGCAAACTACAGAGGGGCAAACTACTGGGGGCTTCACTACTGGGGCAAACTACAGAGGGGCAAACTACTGGGGGGCTTCACTACTGGGGCAAACTACAGAGGGGCAAACTACTGGGGGGGCTTTAGTACTGGGGCAAACTACAGAGGGGCAAACTACTGGGGGGCTTTAGTACTGGGGGCAAACTAATGGGGGGCTTTACTGCTGGGGCAAACTACAAGGGGCAAGCTACAAAGGGGCAAACTACTGGCAGCATTACTACTGGGGGCAAAACTACAAGGGGGCATAATTACAGGAGCTAAACTACTGGGGGTATAACTACAAGGGGACAAACTACTGGGGACATTACTAACAGGGGCAAACTACATGGGAGCTAAACTACAGGGGCTAAACAACTGGGGGCACAACTGCAGGGAGCATTACCACTGGGGGCTAAACTACATGGGGCAAACAACATGAGGGCAAAACTACTGGGGGCATTACCACTGGGAGGCTAAATTAAAGGGGGGGAGTAAATTACTGGGGTCATAACTGCAGGGGCATTACCAGTGGGGGCATGACTACTGGGGCTAAACTACAGGGGGCTAAACGACTGGTGGCATTACTACAGGCAACATTACTACGGGGGGAAATAATACACAGGGGCATTACCATTAAGGGCATTACTGATGGGGTGCACTGCTAATGAGGGCATTGTAAAGGGGGCACTTCATAAGGGGCACCACTCCTGGGGACATAAGGGGCACTACTATTGCGGGCATTGCATAAGGGGCACTACTACTGTGGGCATTGTTTAAGGGGTGCTACTGCTGTGCGCATTACTGTATGGGCCGAAAAAGAAGCTGAGCTCCCGGTCCGCCCTCCGTCGCTCCGCCCCTACCATCGCAGCCACACTGGAAGCCCTGGTTCCATACTCCCAGCTGCAGCGGATCTGGGACCAGGCCGGCTTTATTATCCCTGCCGCTGCATCGAGCTCCTGTGACCGCGGTGCTACTAGTTCAAATCTGTCGCTGATTGGCTGACGGTCCGCAGCAGTTTTAAAATATTAGCGCTGTGGTCACAGGAGCTCGATGCGGCGGCAGGGATAATAAAGCCAGCCTGGTACCAGATCCACTGCAGCCGCCCTCAGCCTCTTCTGCCGCCCCGCCCTCGGACCTCTACACGCCCACATCCTCCTCCGCACTATCTCTGAGGCCCACAGCCTCCTCGACATCACGCCTACTACAGCCTACTCATCCACAGCACCGCAGTCCACCGCCGCTGCTAAACAGGTAATCTTACCCTGCTGCCTTTCTCTCTCCCTAGTCCCTACTGTAAGCCCTTGCTGTCACTCTCCATGTCCCTGCTGTCACTCTCCATGTCCCTGCTTTCACTTTCCATGTCCCTGCTGTCATTTTCCATGTTCCTGCTGTTACTCTCACTTTCACTCTATAATGTGAATTGCGGCTCATTCTGTGTGCTATAATGTAAATTTCGGCTCATACCGTGTGCTATAATGTGACTTTCGGCTCATACTGTGTGGTGTAATGTGAATTTGGCTCATACTGTGTGGTGTAATGTAAATTTGGCTCATACTGTGTGGTGTAATATGAATGTGGCTCATACTGTGTGGTATAATGTGAATTTCGGCTCATACTGTGTGGTGTAATGTGAAAGGGATCCTACTATTGTGGTGCATAATGTGTATAAGGGGTATATGGTGTGGTAAACTACACTGAAGGGCACGCCCCCTTTTGCGTGGCCATGCCCCTTCGGCACGCACATAATTACAACCTTCACTTTTCCATACCCCCACTTCAAAATTTCCACTTGGGTGCTACTACTGTGGGCATTATTACTATTGTGTGACCATGCCCCTTTATTTTTGAGACCACACCCCCCCTTTTTGCCGCACACGCCTACAACGCGTGCAATACCATTATTGCATGGGCACCGTGGGGAGGGAGGACCACTTTAAGCACTGCTCTACACGTTGTAGTACGTGCCTACTTCACGATCTATTACGCTCCTCTACACGTTGTAGTACGTGCCTACTTCGTTAATACGTAAGGTTGCGACCCTTTCACGCCGCCAAGCCTCTGCCAACTCAGCGTCTTTCACGGGATCCCGGTTTCTCTGGGGTTCAATACATACACACCTGCTTTCAACTCACGCTAACACACAAGGTTTTCTGTACAGAAAAACATCACTCCCTTTGATTTATAGCTTGCCCCAGAGGTAGTACACTTTAAACAAAATATTATAGTAATCTGCTTTTAAAATCGGATAGTTACTTGCTATTGTATAAATGTGTCTTCTATCCCGACTTTAAATTTATTCCTATTGTGTGGTTAAACTTGCGCTTGCTACTTCACGCAACTTTGCGTAAGCATGCAACCATGCACGTCCCTGCACCACGTGCGCGTTCCTGTATGCTTGCCTCACGTACCATACCAAGTGTATACCATGTGTTCGCATCTTAATATACCACACTTATCACGATCAATGTGAGCAAAATGCTACTGCTCACTACACAATACACTTTTGTTCCTCATACCTGCTGGAAGTCGCCCACACGGGTAATCCTCCTTTGAGTGCTTACCTAAACTTTTAGGCCGGAACTGCGTTTTGTGTGTGTTTTACAATTTACCCACTTAAACAAATACACAAAATGTATAACAAATAAACGTATCTGATTCTATGCAGATCTATAATGACTATTGACTATAATTTAAATGCAATGATTCAGATTGGATAGCTATCTTGCAGAACATACGCTGATATAAATATACACATAATAATAATAATAATAATAATAATAACAATAACAATAATACACACACACACACACACACACACACACACACACACACACACACACACACACACACACACACTATATACTGCACTTCTATGAAACCCCTCACCCCTTCAGTGCCTCTAATTTGCATATCAATAGAGGTTCATATGCTTATACTGGAGGGTGGTTGAACAGGTTAATTAACATTTCAATGCCTATCTTGCAGCAAGCAGAGTTAACTAAATCCTGGAGAGAGAAAAAAAACTTTTTTTTTATCTGTGTGCAATTTGTACACCAAGCCAAGCATTTATCTCACCATTTCTTTCTCACTAGGCCCAATTGAAACTATTTGTAATTGACTATGGTATGGGTTTGTTAAATTCATTGGTAGCTTTTAAATGGTGTTGGATTTGTACATATATATTGTTTATTTGTGACAAAGGAAACTGATTGTTTTAAACACACCGAAAGTCAGCTGTTAGCTAGGTGGATAGGGTGACCTTCCTAAAATGGCCACTACTCCTCCCCCTTATTCCCAGCCATGTGCTTGGGCAAAATGGTGGACAGACCATGTGGCTAGCTCTTTTGTCACAAAGAAATCACAATTTATACAAGTACCGGACGTTTGTTACTTTAGGCCTGGGTTTAAAAGTATGCTAATTGGCCTCAACATGCTAACACAGCTATATCATACTTATGCAAAAAATTTTAAATGCTCTTAAAATTTACTTAACATATAAACAATCCAATCTGAATCAAACACAATATGACTTATTTGAACTTTGTTTTGCAACAATAAAAATACGCTTTAGCATTTTAAATATTGTGCCTTTTTTTGTCATACTCACGCAACACAGAAATATATTGTCCCTTGAATTTCATATCAGCGCCTTACTAATAACATAAAAAAACAAACAGCATGTGGTTCAGCAGCATGTCGATGCGTCCATCGTTAGCTGGTAGACCACAGTGGCGTCTGTACAGTGCATCATTAAGTACGTGATATCGCGGACGCTGCCCCAACTGTGAATTTCAGATTATTTCTAATAAATATTTAAAATGCCAGCGTTAATATATGCTGCGGACGAAAGGCGCATCTTATTACCATATACGATAAAAGTGCGCTGTACGTCGCAAATACTACATCCCTTAAGAGAAAACAAGCAATCACACACATTTTATGAGTTCCAACGCTCAGTTATGTATATATTTGATATTAAAAGGATATGTATACAATATATCACAAGTACAGTATATATCATTCAGTTATAATGTTACAATTACACAAGAAGCAGATACAGGTTGAGTATCCCATATCCAAATATTCTGAAATACGGAATATTCCGAAATACAGACTTTTTTGAGTGAGACTGAGATAGTGAAACCTTTGTTTTTTGATGGCTCAGTGTACACAAACTTTGTTTAATACTCAAAGTTATTAAAAATATTGTATTAAATGAACTTCAGACTGTGTGTATAAGGTGTATATGAAACATAAATGAATTCTGTGAATGTACACACACTTTGTTTAATGCACAAAGTTATAAAAAATATTGGCTAAAATGACCTTCAGGCTGTGTGTATAAGGTGTATATGAAACATAAATGCATTCTGTGCTTAGATTTAGGTCCCATCACCATAATATCTCGTTATGGTATGCAATTATTCCAGAATACAGAAAAATCCGATATCCAAAATTCCTCTGGTCCCAAGCATTTTGGATAAGGGATACTCAACCTGTAGTTACAAAAGAATCCATTACAATTACAGTCAGCATACTTCACCATATTTGCTCAATGCACACTCCGCTCCATCTCTCTCTCTCTCTCTCTCTCTCTCTCTCTCTCTCTCAGCAAACAAAACAGCAACTGGAACTGCAACCAGCAAAAACAGAACTTCTTGTCTGACTCGAATCACCTATATACTATGTATTTTGGGGGAGTACATGTCTTCTGTTATTGGTCCAGGGGAGGGAACTTTCTCATTCATTATGTGTTATTGGTCAGTTCATATGTAAGCAATGTCCAATTTGATGTACAGGGGTACAGGGGTTAGCCACTGGATCCTTTCTGCACGCATGCTGTCTTCCAGGAAGTTCTTTGTTGTCATTAGATTTGTGGCTTCATATTCATATATTCAATCATAACTAATTGTTGCAATGAGCTACAACTTAACCACAGCTTTCAAACCAACACACTCATTCCCTTGATCATGTTGACACCAAGCATGACATGTTTATCTTGTTCCGTTCCATTAATATCTATACATGTTGTTATACTCCATTATATAATTTAAAACATTATAATTAGAGATGAGCGGGTTTGGTTCCTCGAGATCCGACCCCCCCCCCCCCCCGAACTTCAACTATTTTACACGGTTCCGAGGCAGCCTCGGATCTTCCCGTCTTGCTTGGTTAACACAAACGCGCCCGAACGTCATCATCCCGCTGTCGTAGATTCGTATTGCATATAAAGAGCTGCGCGTCACCGCCATTTTCGCTTGTGCATTGGAGATGATAGCGAGAGGACGTAGCTGCGTTCTCTCAGTTTCTGTGCTCAGTGTGCTACAAATATCTGTGCTCAAGTGTGCTGCATATTTCTACATTCTCTGCCTGAAAACGCTCCATATCTGTGCTGCATTGTAGTTGTGCGCAGTAAATAGTAGGAGGACAGTGCAGAATTTTGCTGACCACCAGTATATATATAGCAGTACGGTACAGTAGTCCATTGCTCTACCTCTGTGTCATCAAGTATACTATCCATATCTGTGCTGCATTGTAGTTGTGCGCAGTCTATAGTAGGAGGACAATGCAGAATTTTGCTGACCACCAGTATATATATATATATATATATATATAGCAGTACGGTACATTAGTCCATTGCTCTACCTCTGTGTCGTCAAGTATACTACCAATATCTGTGCTGCATTGTAGCTGTGCGCAGTAAATAGTAGGAGGACAGTGCAGAATTTTGCTGACCACCAGTATATATATGTAGCAGTATGGTACAGTAGTCCATTGCTCTAACTCTGTGTCGTCAAGTATACTATCCATATCTGTGCTGCATTGTAGTTGTGCGCAGTATATAGTAGGAGGACAGTGCAGAATTTTGCTGACCACCAGTATATATATATATATATATATATATATATATAATAACAGAAATTACCGGCACTCACTATCTCATTCGTGGTACGCCCAGGTGCCCTCCGTCACTCACGTGTATAAATGCAAAATGTATACCGGCGGCACTCAAACGGGACTTGTACAGCACATGGAAAAGGAAGAGACTAAGCTCTTAACTCTTGTTAACGTTTCAGATTTATATCTTTCGTCAGAACAACAAACACATAACAAGCCACATACCTTTATATCCTCCACCATCACCCGTGCATTGCGTCCCTGGCTCGGCCACGCCGGCGGGGGACGGATGACGTCATCAAGCTGCTCCCATCGTTCAAACGCTCCTCCCCGTCGACGTCCCGGTTACCATGGGAACCAGCTATAACAAAAACATGTGATATTCACTGTTAGTACATTCCAAACGAATCCCTGAGGTAACCGATACACGATTGCATATGAATAGAACATGGCAAGATATTCTTAACACAAATAGACCAGTTTTTTATAGCTAGCTAAAGCTATCTCTTAATCAGTAAAACAGTTTAAACTGAACTGCTCATTGAGCCCCCCGGGGGCAACAGTATTTAAGCGGTGTATCCACCTTGCTTCCCGTTGCAATAATAACCTATTCCTATCGCCCCCCCGGATGTTTTTAGGTTGTTGGTCTATAATTTTGTATTTAAGGGTAGCTAGCCCATGCCTAAACTTTGCAAAATGCCTGGCCACAGGTTGTGCCTGGCTCTGTCCCTCAATAGCTGCACGAATAGCAGACCTATGCATGGCCATTCTCTCACGAAATTGTCGTGTGGTTTTACCCACATAAAAAAGCCCACAAGGGCATCTTATAAAGTAAATCACATGAGTGCAAGTGCATGTTAGGATTTTGTCAATTTTTATAAATTTTCCAGTATGTGGGTGTGAAAAACCAGGGCCTACCTCCATGTAGCTGCACGTTGTGCAGCCCACACATCTGTAACACCCCGGTTTTTTAGTCAAAAAAGTAGATTTCTGTACAGGTTTAAATGCAGATATGTCATTATGTACCAAGTAATCCTTCAGGTTCCTATTCCTAGAATAACTAGGCAATAGGGACATGTCCCTGAAGGCACTTGTTTCACTATCTGATGCAATAATAGACCACGCCTCCCTCGTATGTTTAGAGATCTCTCCACTAATGGTCGAGAATCTCTGAACAAAGGGGATTTTATTATGCATCTTATCTGTCCTGGCATTTGATTTTTGGAGTAAATCCTTTCTGTCTAGTCCTAACACCTTAGCTTTAGTTTTCATTAGTTCATTCCAATTATACCCCCTCAGTTGGAAATTACGGGCCATACCATCTATCTCTAACTCTGTATTCACAATGTTGTCGGAGATTCTATGAGCCCTTAAAAACTGGGAGTATGGTAAACTATATTTGATCGCAGCGGGGTGAAAGCTAGACGCCTGCAAAAGGGTGTTTTTATCCGTCGGCTTTTTATAGAGCCCAGTATGTAACTGTCCCTCCGACAGAGTGATTTGGACATCCAAATAGTTCACTTGTACCTCACTGATTGTAGCAGTGAATTTAATGTTTGCATCTTTTTGATTGATCTCTAGGATCAATTGATGAAGGGATTCCCTGGTCCCAGACCACATTAGGAGCAGGTCGTCTATGTAGCGAACAAAGAATATTATTCTCTGCGCATTACTAGGGTTGGAGAAGAATAATTCTTTTTCTATTTCGAACATAAAGCAGTTCGCAAATGCCGGGGATACACAACTACCCATTGCGCACCCCTGCAGTTGTTCGAACCACCTGCTGTCGAACAAGAAATAATTGTGTTTCAGGGTCAGTTTCAACAATTCTAGAAAAAATTGTAAATCCGGGCCCTGATATGCAGAGCTGCTAGATAATAGACGTCTGGCAGCCTCTATACCTCTTTCATGTGGAATGTTAGTATAGAGGCTGACCACATCCAAAGTGCACAATATAGTATCTGCAGGAAGATCTGATAGTGACTGCAATTTAGTAATCAATGAGGTGGTGTCTTTAAGGTGTGTAGCCTGTGCCTGGATCACAGGCTGAAAGTAGTGATCTAAATATTGAGACACCTTATAAAACACTGAATTGCGGGCTGAAATGATTGGGCGACCCGGTGGCTCCATCGCATCTTTATGAATTTTAGGTATGGTATAGAAGATGGGTGCCACCGGGTAGTCCTGAATCAATGCCTCACGCAGTGCTCCAGAAATAAGACCCTCCTGAACTGCTTCCTCTAACACATTTTTGAGTTCACGATTATAGCTGTCTGTTGGATCTACCAACAAACTTCTATATACCGAAGTATCTAATAATTGCTTGTAAGCTTCCTTTTTATATTGGCATAAGTTCTGTACAACAATACCACCCCCCTTATCAGCGGGGCGTATAACTATGCTCTGATCTTTACTCAAATTCATTAAAGCTTCTCTCTCCCCTTTTGATAAATTAGACCTCTGCTTTTGATGAAGTTTAACTGATTCCCCTACTTTCGAGTCTAGACTCGAAAGTAGGGGAATCAGTTAAACTGATAAGGGGGGTGGTATTGTTGTTCTGGAGCACTGCGTGAGGCATTGATTCAGGACTACCCGGTGGCACCCATCTTCTATAACATACCTAAAATTCATAAAGATGCGATGGAGCCACCGGGTCGCCCAATCATTTCAGCCCGCAATTCAGTGTTTTATAAGGTGTCTCAATATTTAGATCACTACTTTCAGCCTGTGATCCAGGCACAGGCTACATACCTTAAAGACACCACCTCATTGATTACTAAATTGCAGTCACTATCAGATCTTCCTGCAGATACTATATTGTGCACTTTGGATGTGGTCAGCCTCTATACTAACATTCCACATGAAAGAGGTATAGAGGCTGCCAGACGTCTATTATCTAGCAGCTCTGCATATCAGGGCCCGGATTTACAATTTTTTCTAGAATTGTTGAAACTGACCCTGAAACACAATTATTTCTTGTTCGACAGCAGGTGGTTCGAACAACTGCAGGGGTGCGCAATGGGTAGTTGTGTATCCCCGGCATTTGCGAACTGCTTTATGTTCGAAATAGAAAAAGAATTATTCTTCTCCAACCCTAGTAATGCGCAGAGAATAATATTCTTTGTTCGCTACATAGACGACCTGCTCCTAATGTGGTCTGGGACCAGGGAATCCCTTCATCAATTGATCCTAGAGATCAATCAAAAAGATGCAAACATTAAATTCACTGCTACAATCAGTGAGGTACAAGTGAACTATTTGGATGTCCAAATCACTCTGTCGGAGGGACAGTTACATACTGGGCTCTATAAAAAGCCGACGGATAAAAACACCCTTTTGCAGGCGTCTAGCTTTCACCCCGCTGCGATCAAATATAGTTTACCATACTCCCAGTTTTTAAGGGCTCATAGAATCTCCGACAACATTGTGAATACAGAGTTAGAGATAGATGGTATGGCCCGTAATTTCCAACTGAGGGGGTATAATTGGAATGAACTAATGAAAACTAAAGCTAAGGTGTTAGGACTAGACAGAAAGGATTTACTCCAAAAATCAAATGCCAGGACAGATAAGATGCATAATAAAATCCCCTTTGTTCAGAGATTCTCGACCATTAGTGGAGAGATCTCTAAACATACGAGGGAGGCGTGGTCTATTATTGCATCAGATAGTGAAACAAGTGCCTTCAGGGACATGTCCCTATTGCCTAGTTATTCTAGGAATAGGAACCTGAAGGATTACTTGGTACATAATGACATATCTGCATTTAAACCTGTACAGAAATCTACTTTTTTGACTAAAAAACCGGGGTGTTACAGATGTGTGGGCTGCACAACGTGCAGCTACATGGAGGTAGGCCCTGGTTTTTCACACCCACATACTGGAAAATTTATAAAAATTGACAAAATCCTAACATGCACTTGCACTCATGTGATTTACTTTATAAGATGCCCTTGTGGGCTTTTTTATGTGGGTAAAACCACACGACAATTTCGTGAGAGAATGGCCATGCATAGGTCTGCTATTCGTGCAGCTATTGAGGGACAGAGCCAGGCACAACCTGTGGCCAGGCATTTTGCAAAGTTTAGGCATGGGCTAGCTACCCTTAAATACAAAATTATAGACCAACAACCTAAAAACATCCGGGGGGGCGATAGGAATAGGTTATTATTGCAACGGGAAGCAAGGTGGATACACCGCTTAAATACTGTTGCCCCCGGGGGGCTCAATGAGCAGTTCAGTTTAAACTGTTTTACTGATTAAGAGATAGCTTTAGCTAGCTATAAAAAACTGGTCTATTTGTGTTAAGAATATCTTGCCATGTTCTATTCATATGCAATCGTGTATCGGGTACCTCAGGGATTCGTTTGGAATGTACTAACAGTGAATATCACATGTTTTTGTTATAGCTGGTTCCCATGGTAACCGGGACGTCGACGGGGAGGAGCGTTTGAACGATGGGAGCAGCTTGATGACGTCATCCGTCCCCCGCCGGCGTGGCCGAGCCAGGGACGCAATGCACGGGTGATGGTGGAGGATATAAAGGTATGTGGCTTGTTATGTGTTTGTTGTTCTGACGAAAGATATAAATCTGAAACGTTAACAAGAGTTAAGAGCTTAGTCTCTTCCTTTTCCATGTGCTGTACAAGTCCCGTTTGAGTGCCGCCGGTATACATTTTGCATATATATATATATATATATATAGCAGTATGGTACAGTAGTCCATTGCTCTACCTCTGTGTCGTCAAGTATACTATCCATATCTGTGCTGCATTGTAGTTGTGCGCAGTATATAGTAGGAGGACAGTGCAGAATTTTGCTGACCACCAGTATATATATATATATATATATATATATATATATATATATATATAGCAGTACGGTACAGTAGTCCATTGCTCTACCTCTGTGTCGTCAAGTATACTATCCACATTTGTGCTGCATTGTAGTTGTGCGCAGTAAATAGTAGGAGGACAGTGCAGAATATTGCTGACCACCAGTATATATTAGTGATGTGCACCGGAAATTTTTCGCGCTTTGTGTTTTGGTTTTGGGTTCGGTTCCGCGGCCGTGTTTTGGATTCGGACGCGTTTTGGCAAAACCTTACCGAAATTTTTTTGTCGGATTCGGGTGTGTTTTGGATTCTGGTGTTTTTTTCAAAAAACCCTAAAAAACAGCTTAAATCATAGAATTTGGGGGTCATTTTGATCCCATAGTATTATTAACCGCAATAACCATAATTTCCACTCATTTCCAGTCTATTCTGAACACCTCACACCTCACAATATTATTTTTAGTCCTAAAATTTGCACCGAGGTCGCTGGATGGCTAAGCTAAGCGACACAAGTAGCCGACACAAACACCTGGCCCATCTAAGAGTGGCACTGCAGTGTCAGGCAGGATGGCCCTTCAAAAAAATAGTCCCCAAACAGCACATGATGCAAAGAAAAAAAGAGGCACACCAAGGTGGCTGTGTGACTAAGCTAAGCGACACAAGTGGCCGACACAAACACCTGGCCCATCTAGGAGTGGCACTGAGTGTCAGGCAGGATGACCCTTCCAAAAAATTGTCCCCAAACAACACATGATGCAAAGAAAAAAAGAGGCGCACCAAGGTGGCTGTGTGACTAAGCTAAGCGACACAAGTGGCCGACACAAACACCTGGCCCATATAAGAGTGGCACTGCAGTGTCAGGCAGGATGGCCCTTCAAAAAAATAGTCCCCAAACAGCACATGATGCAAAGAAAAAAAGAGGCGCACCAAGGTGGCTGTGTGACTAAGCTAAGCGACACAACACAAGTGGCCGACACAAACACCTGGCCCATCTAGGAGTGGCACTGAGTGTCAGGCAAAATGACCCTTCCAAAAAATTGTCCCCAAACAACACATGATGCAAAGAAAAAAAGAGGCGCACCAAGGTGGCTGTGTGACTAAGCTAAGCGACACAAGTGGCCGACACAAACACCTGGCCCATCTAGGAGTGGCACTGCAGTGTCAGGCAGGATGGCCCTTCCAAAAAATTGTCCCCAAACAGCACATGATGCAAAGAAAAATGAAAGAAAAAAGAGGTGCAAGATGGAATTGTCATTGGGCCCTTCCACCCACCCTTATGTTGTATAAACAGGACATGCACACTTTAACGAACCCATCATTTCAGTGACAGGGTCTGCCACACGACTGTGACTGAAATGACTGGTTGGTTTGTGCCCCCACCAAAAAAGAAGCAATCAATCTCTCCTTGCACAAACTGGCTCTACAGAGGCAAGATGTCCACCTCATCATCATCCTTCGATTCCTCACCCCTTTCACTGTGTATATCCCTCTCCTCACAGATTATTAATTCGTCCCCACTGGAATCCACCATCTCAGGTCCCCGTGTACTTTCTGGAGGCAATTGCTGCTGGTGAATGTCTCCACGGAGGAATTGATAATAATTAATTTTAATGAACATCATCTTCTCCACATTTTCTGGAAGTAACCTCGTACGTCGATTGCTGACAAGGTGAGCGGCTGCACTAAACACTCTTTCGGAGTACACACTGGAGGGAGGGCAACTTAGGTAGAATAAAGCCAGTTTGTGCAAGGGCCTCCAAATTGCCTCTTTTTCCTGCAAGTATACGTACGGACTGTCTGACGTGCCTACTTGGATGCGGTCACTCATATAATCCTCCACCATTCTTTCAATGGTGAGAGAATCATATGCAGTGACAGTAGACGACATGTCAGTAATCGTTGCCAGGTCCTTCAGTCCGGACCAGATGTCAGCACTCGCTCCAGACTGCCTTGCATCACCGCCAGCGGGTGGGCTCGGAATTCTTAGCCTTTTCCTCGCACCCCCAGTTGCGGGAGAATGTGAAGGAGGAGATGTTGACGGGTCACGTTCCGCTTGACTTGACAATTTTCTCACCAGCAGGTCTTTGAACCTCTGCAGACTTGTGTCTGCCGGAAAGAGAGATACAACGTAGGTTTTAAATCTAGGATCGAGCACGGTGGCCAAAATGTAGTGCTCTGATTTCAACAGATTGACCACCCGTGAATCCTGGTTAAGCGAATTAAGGGCTCCATCCACAAGTCCCACATGCCTAGCGGAATCGCTCTGTTTTAGCTCCTCCTTCAATTTCTCCAGCTTCTTCTGCAAAAGCCTGATGAGGGGAATGACCTGACTCAGGCTGGCAGTGTCTGAACTGACTTCACGTGTGGCAAGTTCAAAGGGTTGCAGAACCTTGCACAACGTTGAAATCATTCTCCACTGCGCTTGAGTCAGGTGCATTCCCCCTCCTTTGCCTATATCGTGGGCAGATGTATAGGCTTGAATGGCCTTTTGCTGCTCCTCCATCCTTTGAAGCATATAGAGGGTTGAATTCCACTTCGTTACCACCTCTTGCTTCAGATGATGGCAGGGCAGGTTCAGGAATGTTTGGTGGTGCTCCAGTCTTCTGTACGCGGTGCCTGAATGCCAAAAGTGGCCCGCAATTCTTCGAGCCACCAACAGCATCTCTTGCACACCCCTGTCGTTTTTTAAATAATTCTGCACCACCAAATTCAAGGTATGTGCAAAACATGGGACGTGATGGAATTTGCCCAGATGTAATGCATGCACAATATTGCTGGCGTTGTCCGATGTTACAAATCCCCAGGAGAGTCCAATTGGGGTAAGCCATTCTGCGATGATCTTCCTCAGTTGCCGTAAGAGGTTTTCAGCTGTGTGCCTATTCTGGAAAGCGGTGATACAAAGCGTAGCCTGCCTAGGAACGAGTTGGCGTTTGCGAGATGCTGCTACTGGTGCCGCCGCTGCTGTTCTTGCTGCGGGAGGCAATACATCTACCCAGTGGGCTGTCACAGTCATATAGTCCTGAGTCTGCCCTGCTCCACTTGTCCACATGTCCGTGGTTAAGTGGACATTGGGTACAACTGCATTTTTTAGGACACTGGTGAGTCTTTTTCTGATGTCTGTGTACATTTTCGGTATCGCCTGCCTTCAACAGTGACATCTTCAATTTGACTATCAGGAACTGGACTGCGGGTGCTCCTTCCAGCACTTGCAGGGGGCGTGCAAATGGTGGAAGGCGCAAGCTCTTCCCGTCCAGTGTTGGGAAGGTCAGGCATCGCAACCGACACAATTGGACTGTCCCTGGTACCAAATACCATCTAGATTCCATTTCTCTAGGCAGGTGATACCGAGAATGTACGCAGACGACAGAAAAAGACTCACCAGTGTCCTAAAAATGCAGTTGTACCCAATGTCCACTTAACCACGGACATGTGGACAAGTGGAGCAGGGCAGACTCAGGACTATATGACTGTGACAGCCCACTGGGTAGATGTATTGCCTCCCGCAGCAAGAACAGCAGCGGCGGCACCAGTAGCAGCATCTCGCAAACGCCAACTCGTTCCTAGGCAGGCTACGCTTTGTATCACCTCTTTTCATAAGAGGCACACAGCTGACAACCTCTTACGGATACTGAGGAAGATCATCGCAGAATGGCTTACCCCAATTGGACTCTCCTGGGGATTTGTGACATCGGACAACGCCACCAATATTGTGCGTGCATTTCATGTGGGCAAATTCCAGCACGTCCCATGTTTTGCACATACATTGAATTTGGTGGTGCAGAATTTTTTAAAAAACAACAGGGGCGTGCAAGAGATGCTGTCGGTGGACCGAAGAATTGCGGGCCACTTTCGGCATTCAGCCACCGCGTGCCGAAGACTGGAGCTCCAGCAAACACTCCTGAACCTGCCCCGCCATCATCTGAAGCAAGAGGTGGTAATGAGGTGGAATTCAACCCTCTATATGCTTCAGAGGATGGAGGAGCAGCAAAAGGCCATTCAAGCCTAAACAGCTACCTACGATATAGGCAAAGGAGGGGTAATGCACCTGACTCAAGCGCAGTGGAGAATGATTTCAACGTTGTGCAAGGTTCTGCAACCCTTTGAACTTGCCACACGTGAAGTCAGTTCAGACACTGCCAGCCTTAGTCAGGTCATTCCCCTCATCAGGCTTTTGCAGAAGAAGCTGAAGAGATTGAAGGAGGAGCTAAAATGGAGCGATTCCGCTAGGCATGTGGGACTTGTGGATGGAGCCCTTAATTCGCTTAACCAGGATTCACGGGTGGTCAATCTGTTGAAATCAGAGGACCACATTTTGGCCACCGTGCTCAATCCTAGATATAAAACCTACGTTGTATCTCTCTTTCCGGCAGACACAAGTCTGCAGAGGTACAAAAACCTGCTAGTGAGACACTTGTCAAGTCAAGCGAAACGTGACCCGTCAACAGCTCCTCCTTCACATTCTCCCGCAACTGGGGCTGCGAGGAAAAGGCTAAGAATTCCGAGCCCACCCACTAGCGGTGATGCAGGGCAGTCTGGAGCGAGTGCTGACATCTGGTCTGGACTGAAGGACCTGCCAATGATTGCTGACATGTCGTCTACTGTCACTGCATATGATTCTGTCACCATTGAAAGAATGGTGGAGGATTATATGAGTGACCGCATCCAAGTAGGCACGTCAGACAGTCCGTACGTATACTTGCAGGAAAAAGAGGCAATTTGGAGGCCCTTGCACAAACTGGCTTTATTTTACCTAAGTTGCCCCCCCTCCAGTGTGTACTCCGAAAGAGTGTTTAGTGCAGCCGGTCACCTTGTCAGCAATCGGAGTACGAGGTTACTTCCAGAAAATGTGGAGAAGATGATGTTCATCAAAATGAATTATAATCAATTCCTCTGTGGAGACGTTCACCAGCAATTGCCTCCAGAAAGTACACAGGGACCTGAGATGGTGGATTCCAGTGAGGGCTAATTAATAATCTGTGAGGAGGGGGATGTACACAGTGAAAGGGGTGAGGAATCGGACGATGAGGAGGAGGTGGACATCTTGCCTCTGTAGAGCCAGTTTGTGCAAGGAGAGATTGATTGCTTCTTTTTTGGTGGGGGCCCAAACCAACCAGTCATTTCAGTCACAGTCGTGTGGCAGACCCTGTCGCTGAAATGATGGGTTTGTTAAAGTGTGCATGTCCTGTTTATACAACATAAGGGTGGGTGGGAGGGCCAAAGGACAATTCCATCTTGCACCTCTTTTTGCTTTAATTTATCTTTGCATCATGTGATGTTTGGGGCCAATTTTTTAAAGTGCCATCCTGTCTGACACTGCAGTGCCACTCCTGGATGGGCCAGGTATTTGTGCCGGCCACTTGGCTTGCTTAGCTTAGTCATCCAGCGACCTCGGTGCAAATTTTAGAACTAAAATAATATTGTGAGGTGTTCAGAATAGACTGGAAATGAGTGGAAATTATGGTTATTGAGGTTAATAATACTATGGGATCAAAATGACCCTCAAATTCTATGATTTAAGCTGTTTTTGAGGGGTTTTTGAAAAAAAACACCCGAATCCAAAACACACCCGAATCCGCCCAAAAAATTTCAGGGAGGTTTTGCCAAAACGCGTCCGAATCCAAAACACGTCCGCGGAACCGAATCCAAAACCAAAACAGAAAACCCGAAAAATGTGCGGTGCACATCTCTAATTATAATGTCTGGTGTTTGACATGTTTAATTTATGTGTGGTATGAAATATGTGTTGAACATATCTTTGTGGCTTGTCTGTGTGAATGTATATACTACCATATATCGCTGTGCACGCTGCGCGTATTTGCACGCACAGCGACTCATCCATGTCGAGTTTGTATGTTTTCTGTATGTAATATTTGTGACTTCGACAGTAGAAACAAATCCAAAATGTACTAACCTATAGAAACATATATATATATTACACACATATTATTAGGACACTGCAAGAAAGTGCGCAGGTGCGTCGATGCCCGCTAACAAAGAAAGCGGTCGCAGCAGCGACCGCAAGAAGATTGGCAGGAGGAAGCTGGAACCGGGCGTCAACTCACCATTTTCTGGGCGTGGAGATCCAAACGCAGGCATGTCGAGGTTTTGAGGGCGGATGTCTGACATCAATTCTGGGACCTGCAATGCTGGATTGATCGCACAGGGTAAGTAACTCTTACCTTGGTCTAGTTCTACACAAAACTTTTTTTGCATAGCAGGGCTGCACTAGCGATTGCAGCCTTGTTAGGCTAAAATACACTCCCCCATAGGTGGCGTTTAGTTGATAGCATGGGCTGCAAAAAGTTGCAGTGTGCAATCAACTCGGAATAACCCCCAGTGTGACTGAATAACAAAGAGCTCTCATGTTAAGTTCATAAATGTTGTATAGGTATTAGTAACAAATGGGTTGGGGCTAGAAGACAGCGGCAGTCAGGAGATGCTGGGTTTCAAAAAGATGGGAAGCTGCAAGTGCAAGGGCAGGTGCAAGTGCCGCCAACAGGGCCCCCTACACTGCAATGCTATGTGCGGTGGAACACTCCGCACTCACCTACTTTATTTACAAACCAGACAGCCTTGGCTCGGGCTGTTGGAGGGGCTCTGGGGGGGAGGCGAGTACGCCAACCCCCCGCTCCACCCCCCACCCGAGTATATCTGTGCTGTGGCCTGACAATGGGAGCACCATCTTCCAGTGATATCTTCAGGAAGATGGCATCGCACATAAAAAGCACAGACTCTGGCACTGTGCCCGGGTTTTTGACCTCTAGTGACAAGCGTCATCTTCCCAAGTATCACTGGAAAGATGACACTGGCCAGGGGCTAAGGAACACGCTTCCATATCAAGTAAGGTAGGAAACGGGATCCCCCCCCGCCCCCCCCCCCCGCCCCCGTGTCAAAACAGCCCCACCCTAAAACAGCCCGGCAAATATTGTATTATTAAAATAATTTTGTATCAAAAGCCATAGTAATGCTCACTTTATTAAGCCAAACCCCTGTTTTGTTCATACGTTTGTAAATCCAGTCATCAGGACACAGAGACATGTGAGTTCACTGCTGTGCTGTTTATTCCCTCCAACTCCAAGCACACTGGACCACCCACTTCCCAGCATCCCCCTGGTCCCAGGGACCATCACTGAATATTCAGGCTTACATATGTTAGTAAGGGAGTGTCTACAAATATTAAGCATTCTAATACACTAACATCACATCCTCTTTTCTTTAAAGATAATGCCACAATTAACAACGTCATATTAAGAACATCATCTAACACGTTTCAATGAGTCTCTCAGATCTGCGTATTTCCCTTTTGGGTCTTTCATACACAGTATGTGTTTCATCGACCATGTTGGACCTTTCCAGAATCGTGGTTTGTTCACCATTATCAGGATCATCATACATGTCAGATGAAGGGTATTCTTCAGTCATGTTGTCTTCATTATGGTTAGGTTGAGAACTTAAATCCACCCGATTTCTTCTTACTTCCGTTCCACGCTCTGTACGTATAGTATAAGATCTTGGTGCTACTTGTGCTTGCACAATACCTTTCTGCACCCAAATACCTTTCTCGTGATCTCTGAGACGGACTTGGTCACCCGATTTTAGATCAGATAAGCGTTTTGTTCATCTGTCATGGAAAAGTTTCTGTTTCGCCTGTTGACGTTCCTTACTCAGTCTGACCAACGCTGAGTTATGTGTATTAAGCAGTTCATCATGTATCGGGAGATTTGCTCTAATCCTCCTTCCCATCAGCATTTGTGCAGGAGAAAGTCCATTCTGAAGACTTTTGTAGAAATCTTCTTTACCTTATTGAGCTTTTTTCATGAGACTCTTTACAGTTTTTACTGAACTCTCCACCAACCCATTTGAGCGTGGATAGTGGGGACTTGACGTAGTATGGACAAATTCCCACTCAGCAAATTGTCTAAATTCAGCACTGGAAAACTGAGGACCATTGTCAGTGAACACTTCCATTGGAACACCATGCCTTGCAAAGATTGACTTCATGCAATTGATTACGGCTTTACTAGTAGTTGTATGTAGTGTCTTCACCTCAGGGTAGTTAGAGTAATAATCAGTCACGACAATGTATGTTTTCCCATTACAATCAAACAAATCTGCGCCAACTTTCTGGTACGGTCTCTCTGGCACTGCTCGACTTGTTGTTTCGGTCCATACGTAAGACATAATTCACATGTAGCTGTAGTCTGTGCTATGTCTTGGTTCATTCTTGGCCAATACATAACTTCACGCGCTCTCCGCTTACATTTTTCTTCTCCTAAGTGGCCTTCATGTATCTTGCACAGCATAGTTTTTCTTAGTCGTGCAGGTATGACAAACCTATTGCCTTTGTAAATAATACCATCGACAACTGTAAGGTCACTGCGGTACATCCAATAATCATGGATAGACAGCGGCACGCATGTTTTTCTGCTGGCCAACCTTTCAGAATGATATCTTTCAACACTTTCATTGTGTCATCTGTCTCAGTTTCTTTCCTAATCTGTTCTTGTCTTGCAAGAGACACTGGTAGAGAAGCTACGATCAAATTAACATAGGCTTCTATCTCTTCATCCATCAGTCTTTTGGAACCTTCACTTTTGTCCACAGCACGAGAAAGTGTATCAGCAATGTACATGTATTTGCCAGGACAGTACAGCAAGTGTACATCATATTTCTGTAGTCTGATAAGCATTCGTTGAATTCTCATGGGACAGTCATGTAATGATTTAGTCATGATAGCTATCAATGGCTTGTGGTCAGTTTCCACTGTAAATGTTTGACCATACACAAACTGATGAAATCGCTCACTTCGCTAGAAGTTCTTTTTCTATCTGAGCATACCTTGTTTCAGCACTTGTCAGTGCTCTTGATGCATAGATTACTGGTTGCCATGTATCCTCATGTTCTTGTAACAGCACTGAGCCTAGGCCAAATTGTGAAGTATCTGCTGAAATTCTTATTCTTTTCGCAGGATCAAAGAATTTTAGCACTGGTTGCTCTGTAATGATCTGTTTCAAGTTTTGCCAACTTTCTTCTTGTTCATGTGACCACATCCACTCGTTATCTTTGTCCAACAACCATCTAAGAGAGGCTGTTCGTTCAGAGAGTTGAGAAATAAACTTTCCTAAGTAAGTAATCATTCCTAGGAATCTTCTGACGTAGTCTTTGTTGTTAGGACGTTCCATGTTCACTATGGCTGATATTTTCCTTGGGTCTGGTTTTACACCTTGATCCGAGACCACGCCGCCCATAAAGGTAAGTTTATTCACGCCAAATTCACATTTGTCCTTGTTTAGCTTTAGATTCACTTTCTTGACAAGTTCCATTACTTGTCTCAATCTAGAATCATGTTCTTCCTTTGTAGATCCCCAGACATTAATGTCATCCATCATTGTTTCAACACCTGGAACATGTTCAAAAATAATGTGTATCTTTTTGTGATATACTTCTGGAGCAGACAATATTCCATATGGTAGTCGAAGAAATCTGTATCGACCTTCTGGTGCATTAAATGTACAAAGCTTTGAGCTGGCCTCATCTAGCTTCATTTGCCAGAATCCTGAAGACGCGTCCAATTTACTGAACCATTTTGCTCTCGCAAATTGCGACATGATTTCATCTCTGGTTGGTAGTTTGAAATGTTCTTGTTTAATAGCTTTGTTTAAATCTCTGGGGTCTAGACATATTCGGAGTTGTCCATTTTTCTTTTCAACAATTACTAAGGAGCTTACCCATTCAGTAGGCTCATCAACTTTCTGTATCACACCCAAGGCTTCCATGCGATTTAACTCTTGTTTCAGTTTTTCTCTCAGCGCAAACGGCACTTTTCTACAGGGGTGTATCCCTGAAGAAACTTGCGTGTCTATATTTATTTTATGCTCTCCAGGCAAACAACCTAGACCTTCAAACAAGTCTCTGTATTCTGTAAACATCGATTTGCAGTCATCTTCTACTTGTGATGTCACCATAAAAACTTTGTTTAGCAAGCTTAGTTTCTCACAGGAACTTAATCCTAGAATCGGTTGCACATTTTTATCCACAATCAGTAGAGATGTTTTAAACTGTTGTCCCTTATATTTCAGTGTCACTAAGCATGTACCTTTCACAGGAATTTCCTCCCCAGTGTACCCTGTACCTTTCACTTTGGCTCGGTGAATTTTAGGTTTTACTCTAAAAGTCTTATAGTCTTGAAATGATATTAAATTCACCTGCGCACCAGTATCAAGCTTAAAGGGAATGACAATCTCATTCACAGTTAAAGGGACAATCCATTCTTTCTTATCTGCACTGCAAAGTTCAATGCAATCCACAAAGAATTCATCTGTTTGTTTAACAGCATGCACTTTGGTTGTTTTACATTTAATTTTACAGCATTTGGCAAAGTGATTAAGTCTACCACATTTCATGCAGGTTTTACCATAAGCAGGGCACATTTTAGGATTGTGAGCATTTCCACATCTACTACACATTTCCTTATTAGACTGTGGCTTAGACTGCTTCATTCTTGCGAATGGAGGTTTGCATGGCTCTGTTTTCTGCACTACATGCACATCAGCTTCGTTGTGTAACTTTTTGGCTTGAAATATAGTTATTTCTGCAGATCTACACATAGTCACTGCCTTTTCTAGTGTTAGGTCTTGCTCTCTCAGCAATCTCTCTCTGAGTCCATTATCAGGTATTCCACAGACAATACGATCTCTAATCAGTGAATCCTTTAAATCAACAAACTCACAGGTTTTAATGAGTGATTGCAGCTCTGTAACATACTGATCAAATCCATCTACAGACTTCTGATCATATGTGAAAAACTTATATCTTTCATATGTCACATTTTTCCTTGGCACAAAGTAATCTTCAAACTTTTGCATTGTAGAAGATAGCACCATATTCTGCCCCTCATCAAACTGAAAACTATTATAAATGTCCAGCACATCCTCTCCTATCACATGGAGGAAAATGGATGCCTTCGTTTTGTCAGTCTCTGGATCAGCTCCACATGCAGCAAGATATATATTAAACCTTTGCTTAAATCTTTTCCAGTTTTCAGACAAGTTACCAGACATCAGCATGCCGATTGGAGGAGCTAGTTTATCCATGGTTACTCACTGTTTGAAGATAGGAGCACACGGCAGGCTTTGCAGACACAGAGTATCCCAGCCACAGACTTCTGCAAGATTCTTTCACACTCTGAGAGCACTAGCAGTCCAAGTTAATCTTCTTCTGACACCATGTTTTGTTCATACGTTTGTAAATCCAGTTATCAGGATACAGAGACATGTGAGTTCACTGCTGTGCTGTTTATTCCGTCCAACTCCAGGCACACTGCACACTGGACCACCTACTTCCCAGCATCCCCCTGGTCCCAGGGACCATCACTGAAGATTCAGGCTTACACGTTAGTAAGGGAGTGTCTACAAATATTAAGCATTCTAATACACTAACATCACAACCCCCACCCATTTTCCAGGGCTCGGCATGGCTCTCGAAGGCCCTGTTTGCGTGCAACATAATATGCAAGGACTGAAATGGCCATGGATGGTGTAAATCCACCGGAGGTTGTGTGTAAGCCACCACTTGTGCCTAGTTGCAGATGAAGTGTCTCCTTCTCTACTCTGGCTAAACATGCACACTGTGGCTGTGGCACTGCATCTGAAAACACATCCATTTGCATAGACACACCTGTGACAATCACACAACATGCCTATAAAACAGTCCTTTTTGCATTCACTTCAGGCTACCTCCCAGGCCCTTGGTTTTGCCTCACCATTCCAAATGCCAGCGATCCCATGTGCAACAGCGTACAGTCAGAGTAACACATGATTTCAGAAATTTTTGCGCATGCGTAGTAGCAAATAATCGTTCAACTGCTCTAACAAAGGCACTGCATCTACTCCTGAATCAGGCCTCACTGTCCACAAACTGGAATATTCTATTGTATAAGAAATTACTAATGTAACTTTAGTATTTACTACTAACATTGTCAAACCATATCAACTTATGTCAATTTGTAAATGTTACCTTTGCAGAGCATCTCATAATACGTCCAGTTCTTAGAGATGAAATGCAATCCACCCCTAGGCAAAACATTGATCTGTCATCTCCAGGGAACCCCCATTGTGCACAAATGGGACCCCAACATCACGACACAGTCTGCATAGATTTCATCTATTACTGAAAAAGACCATCTTACTCTATTAACTTTTTTCTGGTGTTTTCATTAAGGGAAAGTAGTGGAAAAATCTTCCTATTGTTACTTCTGTCTTGCCTGCTAGGTGTACTCTCATTCAGCATTCACTGCACCAGATGCACATGCTGAACAGCAGATACAGACCAGCATAACAGATGTTAGTCTTTGATTTTCTTTTTTCCCTTTTAATAGGAATAATTATTATAGAAAACCATACAATCCGATATACCCTGCTTTGGTGTTTATATTAGTTTTATGATTTATCAAATTGTATAGATCATGGCCCTCATTCCGAGTTGATCGGTCGCAAGGCGAATTTAGCAGAGTTACACACGCTAAGCCGCCGCCTACTGGGAGTGAATCTTAGCTTCTTAAAATTGCGACCGATGTATTCGCAATATTGCGATTACTAACTACTTAGCAGTTTCAGAGTAGCTCCAGACTTACTCTGCCTGTGCGATCAGTTCAGTGCTTGTCGTTCCTGGTTGACGTCACAAACACACCCAGCGTTCGCCCAGGCACTCCCACCGTTTCTCCGGCCACTCCTGCGTTTTTTCCGGAAACGGTAGCGTTTTCAGCCACACGCCCCTGAAACGCCGTGTTTCCGCCCAGTAACACCCATTTCCTGTCAATCACATTACGATCGCCGGAGCGAAGAAAAAGCCGTGAGTAAAAATACTTTCTTCATAGTAAAGTTACTTGGCGCAGTCGCAGTGCGAACTTTGCGCATGCGTACTAAGCGGATTTTCACTGCGATGCGATGAAAAAGAACGAGCGAACAACTCGGAATGAGGGCCCATGTGTATTTTAATTTGTGTGATTCTTATATTCTAATGATTCATTTTTTTCCTGTATATTTCATCTGCACTTTACTGAATAATAACTGCACAACAAACACATTTTTGACAAGAGTGTTCATATTTGTACAAATTAGAATTGATCATTGTACCATGTTCATAATTTTTGGGGCAGCATTTTATGGATGTGCTTTTGGTGAAAGAAGTGCCTTATTCTACATGAGCTCTGGTATGTCTTAAATTGAAGGTTTTGATATTTAAGGAAGCACTGATAGTAACTTTTTGGGTAGGGTCCTGCTCCAGTCTTAAATTGAAGGTTTTGATATTTAAGGAAGCACTGATAGTAACTTTTTGGGTAGGGTCCTGCTCCAGTCCCAAAATGAGAATCATGGACATATCCATGATTATTGATAGATATGGGAATGGCAAACAGGTGTGGAGCAGGAGCAAGTGATGAACACATTTTTTTTTTACCAAAGACTGTCATCTTTCCTGCAGTTGATAATCCCATAAGAATATATGGAGGTGATTTTCACATTAAGGTGGTCATTCGAAGTTGTTCGCTAGCTGTTTTCGGTCGCTGCGCAGCGATCAGACAAAAAAAACGGCATTTCTGCGCATGCGTATGCGACGCAATATGCATGCGCGACGTACTTTCAAAACATCCAAAGTAGTTTCACACAAGGTCTAGCGATGCTTTTCAGTCACACTGCTGGCCGCAGAGTGATTGATAGGAAGTGGATGTTTCTGGGAGGTTACTGACCATTTTCGGGGAGTGTGTGGAAAAACGCAGGTGTGTCAGATACAAACGCAGGCGTGCCAGGGGAAACGCAGGCGTGGCTGGCCGAACGCAGGGTGTGTTCGTGACGTCAAAACAGGAACTAAACAGTCTGAAGTGATCGCAAGCTAGGAGTAGGTCTGGAGCTACTCTGAAACTGCAGAAAAATATTTTGTAGCCGCTGTGCGATCCTTTCATTCGCACTTCTGCTAAGCTAAGATACACTCCCAGAGGGCGGCGGCTTAGCGTTTGCATGGCTGCTAAAAGCTGCTAGCGAGCGAACAACTCGGAATGAGGGCCTAAGCACATAACTTGTGTCTCCATTTGCTGGCACGGCACTTAGATGATTGTTTAATTGCCGTCAATCTGCAATTACACAGTAACTATAAAATATTTCAATCACGCCATACCGTGTGCCACCTTCAGTGGAATGTGGACCAGTAGGGCATGTGTACATTATGGTATGGTACAGTGATAATTATTTGCAGTTACTGGGAAAGGGATGCACCAATAAGAGTGCACCTGTGTCTAACAGTTGACCGATCAGCAGTTTGACTTGAAAGGTACCTGTCCAATTATCACAAAATCTGTGTTCTTCTCTCAGGCATGCAAATCCCTATGAACATTTTGTCTTATGCGTATCTTCCACTAAGATCAGTTTAAAAGTTGAGAGCTGTTAGGTGGAGTTCAAATACTTGAACTTCAATTCCAATTAACTATCCAGTCATAATCCCCACTGTGTGGTCAGGGTGGAGAAAGAGTTCTAGTTTAATAATATGCTTAAAAGATGAACTGATAATATCTCTAGAATAAAATATGAAATATGGTTGGAGCAAGTCTTTCATGAAGAGAAATAGTACCATAGTCCATACTTTACCCACGCAGCATAGAGGGGTGGTCTTCAGGTTGCCGGCGGCCGGGCTCCCGACGACCACCGTACCGGTGCCGGAATCCCGACAACCGGCATACCGACAGATTTTCTCCCTCTTGGGGGACCACGACCTCCCTGGAGGGAGAATAGATAGCGTGGCTCATTTGCACTCACCCAGCTGTCAGTATGCCGGCGGTCAGGATTCCGGCGCCGGTATGCTGGCCGCCGGGAGCCCGACCGCCGGCATCACATACTACACCCAGCATAGAGAGTGGTAAATGAATTGGGTCTCATGCATTGTAAGGGTTCATTGAATTGCCCTATAAATTCAGGTTTACCACTGTTTTGCAACATGGTCCAGCAGTCTTGGTTCAAATAAGTATCAAAAATATTTTCCTACTGCCTGGCAAGAGGAGCAGGGAGGCAATGGGGTTACTTTTATAGTTATAGTCATGAGGACTAGCACTTAAGATTGACAGGGTTCACTTCAGTTCTGAAAATAGACATCTTAGCAATGTATATAGTATCTATGGGGGTGTTTCTGAGTTGGGCACTCTTTCAATTATTATCTATGTGCACATGGGTCTGACTTCCCTCTTCTACCACTAAGCTCAGACAGGCAACAGGCTGCAGACCCCTGTTTTCATAACATATAGGATATTGTGACGTCCCTATAACTAGGAGGTACATAATCCACAATCATACCCCAGCCTGCTGGGAATATCAATCTAGTCTTACTTGTCCAAAGAGGAACTGCACATATCCACCTCTCTAAGACAATTTCCCTCTTTAGTCCATTCTACTTTAAATTACACAGGGTGAATCCTATTTGCTCCTCTGTTGGAACCAAGGTGTGCATGGGGCTGGAGACCAGGGGATGGAATAACTGGAAGACAGTTGTCACTTTCTCCTTCCCTGATCTCCTCCCAATGAGGCTGTGACCGTTCTGGGACTTTAAATACAGAAACAATGAATACATTACAGATGTGTCCTTATACATCTTGCCTCAATATACCACATAGCGGGAAATGCCTGGTGTGAGTGAGCTGACTGGTCCTGCGTAACTCCGTTATTGTCGGGCGTCTTTTTTTGTCAAAAACGTATCTTATTCGCATCTCTATGTGAATAGGACGCACAAGCAGACTCAGCTGCTAAAAATGATATGCAGCATGCCTATATTCTCTGTGCGTCTGTGGCTGTATCTGCATACAAAATGGTACGTTACAGTGTTTTCTAGAAAAAACGGTAACATACCATTTCGTATGCAGATACAGCCATGACTGCACATAGAATATAGGCTGCATATCAGTTTTATCAACTGAGTCTGTTTGTTCATCCTATTTTGCATCATTCTGCAAATAAGACACATTTTAATGGAAAATGTTGCTCTGTGCAAAAGGGCTGTTTAACGTGCAAGAAAGCTGATGCGAGTGAACACATTTCTACATCAATATAAATTAATTAATTCAGTAACAGGATTAGGGTAATTATGGGCTAAACCCAACAAGCCTGTTTAAAGGGATTTTTTTCTTTTGGATGAAGGAGATGGTAGACAGGCCCACTTGAGCAACTGAATAGAAACAAAAGAGTAATGAATTAGTACCTGTTGGGAAATTTGAATAGCAGATGGGCTTCACCTTTATTACATGGCTCGATACTGTACCTATATTTTGTATCACTTGCTCCCTATTATTGATTTACAGTAGTATGCATCTGGGCATCATCAATACTGTGTTAGATGATAAAGACATTATACTGTATAGTGACTACACCAAATGCCTGATTTGAAAGTCAATAAATTATAAATACAGCAACTAAATATCTCTGTGTGCAAAATCACTTACAGGGTACAAGGCCCAAGGTCTACTCTTGATTTTCAGAAAACATTATTGACTCAGAAGCAGGGCAGCCATCGGGGGGGGGGGGGACTGTGTGGACTTGTGTCCCAGGGCCCAGGCCCTTACAGAGAGAGGGGCCCACCCCTGGCTCCTACCACCAATACCTGGATAGCTGCACCAGGCTGTGAAACAACAGCTGGCTGATGCACAGGGAGGACTTCTTAAAACAAGCCTTCAACTGCGCATCAGCTCTCTGTGAACCATTCCTGTAGGTCCTCAATACTCTACCCATGGGGGTCACTCTGAGTTGATCGTTAGCTGGTGATGTTCACTGCGTAGCGATCATTTTAAAAAACAGCAAAACTACGCATGCGTATGATGCACACGCGCGGCGTACAGGGTACAAAGAGCATCATTGTTTTGCACTGCTTATAGCGACGATTCCATTCGCACAGCTGATCACAAGTAGATTGACAGGAAGTGGGAGTTTATGGGTGTCAACTGACCATTTTCAGGGAGTGTTTGGAAAAACGCAGGCGTGTCCAGGCGTTTGCAGGGCGGGTGTCTGACGTCAAACCCGGGATCTTCGTCACTGCAATCATCGCAAAGATTAAGTAACTACAGGGCTGGTCTTGTTCTGCACAAAATATGTTTGTACCCGCTCGGCTGCACAGGCGTTTGCACACTTGCAAAGCGAAAATACACTCTCTCCCATGGGCGGCAACTATGTGTTTGTACGGCTGCTAAAAGTAGCTAGCGAGCAATCAACCCGGAAAGAGGGCCTATATGTAATATCACAATATATGACATGACATAGGGGTGGAGCAGCGTGGCAGACTATTTTTTTTTTCTTTGGGGGGGGGGGGGGGGCTGTCTCTTTTGTCAGCCCATCAGCTACTGTAAGTTTTCAGTTTGCTGTGTGTGTTGTTTTTTGTTTTATTTTTGTATTAGTTGGTTTGAGGAATAAGTCAATTCTTTTACTGTTTATATTATTAGCTGAATTTGAAAACTATTATTGTTTTAAATAAGCAAAGGCAGTACAGTGCGAACATGCCTACAGGGTAGAATCATTAAAGTAAAAGCTACTCTTTTACTTATTATATACCAATGATACTTCATTAGTGGCGTAAGTAAAGTACTCTTATACTTCTAATTAGACACTTCACTAAGTACATGGCTGGTGATGAAGAGCTTTGATCTAAATGCTGTTGGATCTTCAATAACAGCATCGTCTGGGTTGTTTTTAAGCTTTTTAGTTTGGAGAACATGTATACAAACAGCTATTCCTCATAATATGAATTATTCTAAAATGATAACCTGGTTCTAACCATGCTTATTTATTTACATGTCAGTGGGCCCGATTCAGACCTGACCGCTGTTGTGCGAAATCACACAGTGGGTGATTATCGAATGACTGCGTATGTGTATGCACCGCAATTTGCATGCGCGTCACCAAACAGCGACAGGATAGTGCAAAATTTTTGATTGCGCCACCGTTCGCAAGGTGACTGACAGGAAGCTGACGTTTGTGGGTGGTAACTGACCATTTTCTGGGAGTGTCAGGAAAAACGCAGGCGTTCCCAAGCGTTTTCAGGGCGGGTGTGTGACGTCACCTCTGGCCCGATCTGCCTGATTTCTTCACACCGGAGGAGTAAGTATTGAGCTACGCACACACTGCACAGACTGCACAGTATGGAAAAATCATTCGATGGTGAGTGTGATGTGAACAGTTTTGCAGCCGTCCGCTGACTGAGGGAAATTATCGCACAGCGTACACATGCATTCGCACACTTGCACGGGGCAAATTTTCACTCCCCCTGGGCGGCGACTATCTGATCGCAGGACAGTGTAATTTGCAGCCCAGCGATCAGGTCTGAATTAGGCCCATAGTCAGGCAGAGATGCTGAATGTTCTGCATCACGCCACCAAAAACTGCTTCTTTTATATTACTTGTTGTTAGGGTCATTGACCCAAAAAATCAAAGAGAGGTGAGCGTAATCACAGGAGCGAAACAAGAAGAATTGGTTATTTATTTTGGTACTTGTGGTTCACCAGCGCAAAGCAACTTGAACCAATGTTTAAAATGACCTGCTTACTCGCTCAAGTCTGTATAACACTGTGTCAGTGAATACATTATCATGTAAGCCAGACAGCACAGGATTGGAAAACAGCTGCTCTGCAGATCACATTATATACAGCCTTGGTACCGAGCAACTGATTCGCTGCAGGGGCTGAGCTGTGTGCTGGTGGCAGCAGATTCGGATCACCTGCTAGGAAATTAGCCCCTCAGCTAGGACTCGCTACCTGGATTGATCTAACCTAAAAAGGTCAGAGGCAATGGTCTATGGCTCTCACTCCGAGTTGTTCGCTCGCTAGCTGCTTTTAGCAGCATTGCACACGTTAGGCCGCCGCCCTCTGGGAGTGTATCTTAGCTTAGCAGAATTGCGAACGAAAGATTAGCAGAATTGCGAATAAATAATTCTTAGCAGTTTCTAAGTAGCTCGAGACTTACTCCTACACTGCGATCAGCTCAGTCCGTTTAGTTTCTGGTTTGACGTCACAAACACACCCTGCGTACGTACGTACGTACGGCCAGCCACTCCCCCGTTTCTCCGGACACTCCCGCGTTTTATCCTGGCACGCCTGCGTTTTTCTGCACACTCCCAGAAAACGGTCAGTTTCCGCCCAGAAACACCCACTTCCTGTCAATCACACTCCGATCACTTCAACGATGAAAATTCTTTGGTTGGACGTGAGTAAATCTACTAAGTTTTGTGCTAAAATACTTAGCGCATGCGCGCTGCGTACCATGCGCATGCGTATTTTTGCCTTAATCGCTCCGTTGCGAAAATCGGCAACGAGCGAACAACTCGGAATGACCCCCTATGGGCCTAATTCTGAGTTGATCGCAGGAGCAAGTTTGTTAGCAATTGGGCAAAACCATGTGCACTGCAGGGGGGACAGATATAACATGTGCAGAGAGTGTTAGATTTGGGTGGGGTGTATTCAAACTGAAATCTAAATTGCAGTGTAAAAATAAAGCTGCCAGTATTTACCCTGCACAGAAACTAAATAACCCACCCAAATCTAACTCTCTCTGCAAATGTTATATCTGCCCCACCTGCAGTGCACATGGTTTTGCCCAATTGCTAACAAACTTGCTCCTGCGATCAACTCAGAATTAGGCCCAATATTCATATTTGTATGCAAGTAGATCGTTTGCTAGCAAATAAGATGTTTGGGGGTCTGCACAGGCACAAAGACCCGCTCTGCGCATGTGCAGACCCCCAGACTTGTGAGCAGACTTCCTGGACCGCTGTGTCTGGATCCTACGGTCAGTCTGAGTAAGCTGGCAGGTGCCTGTAACCATCGTGAATTGCAGCCGATGGTCACGATGGTGATCCAAGGCTACGCCCTGAGACACAGCACTCAGATCCTCTCTAATGCTAACAGGATGCATCTATCTCCTACAAAAGCCTACTGCTGCATTAGAATTATTAGACGGAATTGCACAGCCTCTTCCTTGCAGCTGTGCAATGCCATACAAACATGAATCGGGTCCCAATGTGCTGGACTCTCCACCACTCCACACAAATTAAGGGGAGATTTATCAAATTTTGGAGAAAGATAAAGTGGAGAAGTTGCTTATAGCAACTAATCAGCTCCTAACTGTAGTTTTTCGAGCACAGCCTGTAAAATGACAGTTAGAAGGTAATTCCTTGGTATGACCAACATCTCCACTTTATATCTCTCCAAGATTTGATAAATCTCCCCCTTTATGTGATATGGGGGCTGGCGTGGACAATATATATGTTATGCTGGGGTGGGGTATTAATCTTATGTTGTGGCTCTTTATTAAATATAGAAGCTTTTAAGGATGAAGGCACATTGCAGTGAAGTTTGGGGAATAAGAGGTGGAGTTTGGGTGGAGCTTGATGATCATCTGGGTGTCCTGATGTCCCACAGAGTACTCTTGAGTACTTATACACTAGCCCTATTGCCTCATGCCACCCGTTATCCTCTTAATGATCAGAGAGCTTGGCGTGACATGTTCATAGAAAGTCTGTATAGCATTAACTGGAGAATCTCAGGTCAGTGTTTGCCCAACCAGGACAGGCAGAATGGTGTCATGTATCTATAGATATGTTAGACTTTAGACATGGCTGGGCATTCACATGATAGGTGAGTACTATAAGGGTTTATATATGTATACGGGCTTGAGTCGCACACAACTCTACCGAAATTCTGTACGCCTGCTGCGAATATGACTATCTGTATGGATCTCTGTGACTGCCCTGCCCGCAGACCTCTTTCCATGAGAGTAGCTTCCATCACTATTTACAGCACTTACACCTACCCCGGGTTGGTTATGTGTGACCGGCGGTCACTATACCGATGCCGGGATCCTGGCTTCTAGATGGCTGGCAGAGGGGGGGGGGAGGGGAGAGTGCAACAAAGCTCCTTGTGGGCTTGCTGCGCTCACCACGCTGCGGGCTCGGTGGTGAGCAAGTGGGAATATTCCCTGTCAGTCGGCATGCCAACTATTGGGATTGTTTGGGGGCGGGATCCCGGCATCGGTATTTCCCCTCTAGCTACATGCCCAGTTCTCTTACATGCGTACGTCCAGTTGCCACCCTGCAATGCCCATTTTATGGATGGCGAGAAATGGCTGGGATGCATCCAATTAAGAATCACCAGGCACACACAAATAAGCGTAGGTTCACTGTAATGAATGCGCAGCCATTGGTCTTGCATGTGACTCAGAAACAGGCCAGTGTCTTCTCTCAGGTTGTTATGTGCACCAGTGTTAAATTCTATGTTTTAGTATCAGGAAACTCATATTTTGCCAGCATCTCTGTCTATCACATGTCTGCATCATGTATGTGGCACAATGGGCTGAAACAGGGTTATCAAGGGGTTGTCTAATTGGGTGTGGTATAGAAGAGCTACAGTGATTAGATAGACAGTCATTAAGTCAACCCCATATGGTTGACACGCATCAGGTCAACAGTATTAAAAGGCCGACAGGGTCACCGAGTCGACATGGAAGAAGTAGACAGTAGAAAAGGTCGATAGGTACAAAAGGTCAACATGGTCAAAATTTCGACAATCGTCAACAAAAATAAGGTCGACACAAGTTTTTCTAAATTTGTTTGGGTGTTATTTTCTATGTGTCATCATATGTAACCATAGTTAGTGCAGACATATAGCAAAGTGGGCTTGTTTCACTCATGATGATTCGGGCAAGGTGCCTCGTTCCACTACCTCTGTACTCAGCACAGGGTACTTATTCCCTGGTGTGGATCATAGTGTCGACCACACTTAGGTCGACAGCCATTAGGTCGACCACTATTGGTCGACAGTGACTAGGTCGACACCCAAAATAGCTCAACAAAGTCATTAGGTCGACATGAACATGTCAACATGGAAAAAGGTCGACATGGTTTTAAAAAAAATAAATTGGTGTTGTTTTCTTCGTAAAGTGACCATGAACCCCAATTAGTGCACTGTGTCCGCTCGCATGGCTCGCTTCACTCGCCATGCTTCGGGCAAGGTGCATCGCTCCGCTACCACTGCACTCAGCACCGGTTACTATTTGCAGTCGTAGTCCACGTGGATCATAAAGTATGAAAAAGTTCAAAAAAAGAAAAAAAATGTGAAAATCTCAAGTTGAACTTTTTCCATGTCAACCTAGTACATGTCGACCTAGTGACCATGTTGCCCTATAGACCATATCGATCTAATGCATGTCGACCAACTGTGGAGGACCTAATGACTGTCAACCTAAGTGTGGTCGACCTAGAGACCGGATACCCTTATTCCTAATCATAGTCCACGTGGATGGTCAATCAAGTAAAAGTTGAAAAATATGTGAAAGCCCAAAAAAACTTGTGTTGGCCAGATGTGTCTTGGCCGTTGTCATGTTGACCTTTTGACCCTGTCAACCTTTTGTAAATATTGACCTAAAGCACTGTCTACCTTTTACCTGTCGACCTTTTGACCCTGTCAACCTTTTAACCATGTCATCATAATGTGCTGTATATTGACCGTATGGTGTCGACCTATTGACTATCTAGTGTCTAGACACTGTCTACCTACACATTGCAATCCATCTAATTTGATTCCATAAAAAAGTTGAAAGAAAAATACTGTATATTATAGCATAATTAAGCAGGAAAAATGTTTTCCTGCAGTAATCAAATATTGTAGCAGTATTACTATAAATAAGAAACAGTAGCGGCTCTTGCCACGGGCAAGCAGGCTTTTTGCCCGGGGCGCCGCTGCCCTGAGGCAAGAGCCGCTACTCTTGATCCCCGCTCTTCCCGGCTGCAGCATGCGCAGTGGGCTGTGTGGGTGCCCGCTGCAGCCGGCTCCAGTGACAGACACTAGAGGTCATAATTGACCTCTAGTGTTTGTGCAGCGCTGCTATGGGAGAGACGTCATGACATCTCTCCCATAGAGAGGAGCCGGCGGCCGGAGACGGAGAACAGCGCAGCAGTAATCCGAAAGCAGGAGCGGGGCTGGTAAGTATTGTGTCGTTTGTTTTTTGGTGTTTGCAAGCGGCGCTACTACAGGGGTCACAACTAGTGGGGGCACTACTACAGGGGGCACTGCTACAGGGAGCACAGCTTCTGGGGGCAAATCAACTAGGGGCACAGCTACAAGGGGCACAGCTACTGGGGGCAAATCAACTGGAGGCACAGCTACAAGGGGCACAGCTACTGGGGCACAGCTACAGGGGGCACAACTACAGGGGTAACAACTACTGGGGGCACTGCTACAGGTGGCAAAGCTACTGGTGGCAAATCTACTGGGGGCACAGCTAGGGGGCACAGGTACTGGGGGCACAGCTACAAGGGGCACAGCTATTGGGGGCACAGTTACAGGGACCACAGCTACTGGGGGCACAGCTACTGGGGCAAATCTACTGGAGGCACAGCTACAGGGTGGCACAGCTGCTGGAGGCACAGCTCCTGGGGGCACAGCTGCTGGGGGTACAGCTACTGGGGCACATCTACTGGGGGCACAGCTACAGGGGGGCACAAGTACCGGGGGATAACTGTGGCCATGCCCCTTCCCTATGAAGAAGCCACGCCCCTATTTTTTGGTGCACGTAAACTCTGTTTTACCTGGGGGGCACAGGAAACTTTTACCCTGGGCGCCACAAGGTCTAGAACCGGCCCTGATAAGAAATCAGCAATCAATGCTCTCAGATAATTCAGTCATATAATGCTGTTAAAAAAAGAAAAAGGAAAACTAAGCGCTCTGGTGAGTAGCACTGCAATGTGATTGTCAGCAGCCTCTTGTAAAAGGGAATTGCCAGTCCCTTAAAACACAAAAATACCAAACAAATAACAAGTGGAGCTTGACAGTCAGAAAATTAAAACATTTATTTTTAAAAATGTATATGAATTACAACAACCTCCCGGGGGTGTATAACAATATTAAAACATCACAATAATATAGATGTACAATATATTATTAGAGATGAGCGCCTGAAATTTTTCGGGTTTTGTGTTTTGGTTTTGGGTTCGGTTCCGCGGCCGTGTTTTGGGTTCGACCGCGTTTTGGCAAAACCTCACCGAATTTTTTTTGTCGGATTCGGGTGTGTTTTGGATTCGGGTGTTTTTTTCAAAAAACACTAAAAAACAGCTTAAATCATTGAATTTGCGGTCATTTTGATCCCATAGTATTATTAACCTCAATAACCATAATTTATACTCATTTTCAGTCTATTCTGAACACCTCACACCTCACAATATTATTTTTAGTCCTAAAATTTGCACCGAGGTCGCTGTGTGACTAAGATAAGCGACCCTAGTGGCCGACACAAACACCTGGCCCATCTAGGAGTGGCACTGCAGTGTCACGCAGGATGGCCCTTCAAAAAAATACTCCCCAAACAGCACATGACGCAAAGAAAAAAAGAGGCGCAATGAGGTAGCTGACTGTGTGAGTAAGACTAGCGACCCTAGTGGCCGACACAAACACCGGGCCCATCTAGGAGTGGCACTGCAGTGTCACGCAGGATGTCCCTTCCAAAAAACCCTCCCCAAACAGCACATGACGCAAAGAAAAAAAGAGGCGCAATGAGGTAGCTGACTGTGTGAGTAAGACTAGCGACCCTAGTGGCCGACACAAACACCGGGCCCATCTAGGAGTGGCACTGCAGTGTCACGCAGGATGGCCCTTCCAAAAAACCCTCCCCAAGCAGCACATGACGCAAAGAAAAAGAAAAGAAAAAAGAGGTGCAAGATGGAATTGTCCTTGGGCCCTCCCACCCTTATGTTGTATAAACAAAACAGGACATGCACACTTTAACGAACCCATCATTTCAGTGACAGGGTCTGCCACACGACTGTGACTGATATGACGGGTTGGTTTGGACCCCCCCCAAAAAAGAATCAATTAATCTCTCCTTGCACAAACTGGCTCTACAGAGGCAAGATGTCCACCTCATCATCACCCTCCGATATATCACCGTGTATATCCCCCTCCTCACAGATTATCAATTCGTCCCCACTGGAATCCACCATCTCAGCTCCCTGTGTACTTTGTGGAGGCAATTGCTGCTGGTCAATGTCTCCGCGGAGGAATTGATTATAATTCATTTTAATGAACATCATCTTCTCCACATTTTCTGGATGTAACCTCGTACGCCGATTGCTGACAAGGTGAGCGGCGGCACTAAACACTCTTTCGGAGTACACACTTGTGGGAGGGCAACTTAGGTAGAATAAAGCCAGTTTGTGCAAGGGCCTCCAAATTGCCTCTTTTTCCTGCCAGTATAAGTACGGACTGTGTGACGTGCCTACTTGGATGCGGTCACTCATATAATCCTCCACCATTCTATCAATGTTGAGAGAATCATATGCAGTGACAGTAGACGACATGTCCGTAATCGTTGTCAGGTCCTTCAGTCCGGACCAGATGTCAGCATCAGCAGTCGCTCCAGACTGCCCTGCATCACCGCCAGCGGGTGGGCTCGGAATTCTGAGCCTTTTCCTCGCACCCCCAGTTGCGGGAGAATGTGAAGGAGGAGATGTTGACAGGTCGCGTTCCGCTTGACTTGACAATTTTGTCACCAGCAGGTCTTTCAACCCCAGCAGACTTGTGTCTGCCGGAAAGAGAGATCCAAGGTAGGCTTTAAATCTAGGATCGAGCACGGTGGCCAAAATGTAGTGCTCTGATTTCAACAGATTGACCACCCGTGAATCCTTGTTAAGCGAATTAAGGGCTCCATCCACAAGTCCCACATGCCTAGCGGAATCGCTCCGTGTTAGCTCCTCCTTCAATGTCTCCAGCTTCTTCTGCAAAAGCCTGATGAGGGGAATGACCTGACTCAGGCTGGCAGTGTCTGAACTGACTTCACGTGTGGCAAGTTCAAAGGGCATCAGAACCTTGCACAACGTTGAAATCATTCTCCACTGCGCTTGAGACAGGTGCATTCCACCTACTATATCGTGCTCAATTGTATAGGCTTGAATGGCCTTTTGCTGCTCCTCCAACCTCTGAAGCATATAGAGGGTTGAATTCCACCTCGTTACCACTTCTTGCTTCAGATGATGGCAGGGCAGGTTCAGTAGTTTTTGGTGGTGCTCCAGTCTTCTGTACGTGGTGCCTGTACGCCGAAAGTGTCCCGCTTTTCTTCTGGCCACCGACAGCATCTCTTGCACGCCCCTGTCGTTTTTTAAAAAATTCTGCACCACCAAATTCAAGGTATGTGCAAAACATGGGACGTGCTGGAATTTGCCCATATTTAATGCACACACAATATTGCTGGCGTTGTCCGATGCCACAAATCCACAGGAGAGTCCAATTGGGGTAAGCCATTCCGCGATGATCTTCCTCAGTTGCCGTAAGAGGTTTTCAGCTGTGTGCGTATTCTGGAAAGCGGTGATACAAAGCGTAGCCTGCCTAGGAAAGAGTTGGCGTTTGCGAGATGCTGCTACTGGTGCCGCCGCTGCTGTTCTTGCGGCGGGAGTCCATACATCTACCCAGTGGGCTGTCACAGTCATATAGTCCTGACCCTGCCCTGCTCCACTTGTCCACATGTCCGTGGTTAAGTGGACATTGGGTACAACTGCATTTTTTAGGACACTGGTGAGTCTTTTTCTGACGTCCGTGTACATTCTCGGTATCGCCTGCCTAGAGAAGTGGAACCTAGATGGTATTTGGTAACGGGGGCACACTGCCTCAATAAATTGTCTAGTTCCCTGTGAACTAACGGTGGATACCGGACGCACGTCTAACACCAACATAGTTGTCAAGGCCTCAGTTATCCGCTTTGCAGCAGGATGACTGCTGTGATATTTCATCTTCCTCGCAAAGGACTGTTGAACAGTCAATTGCTTACTGGAAGTAGTAAAAGTGGGCTTACGACTTCCCCTCTGGGATGACCATCGACTCCCAGCAGCAACAACAGCAGCGCCAGCAGCAGTAGGCGTTACACGCAAGGATGCATCGGAGGAATCCCAGGCTGGAGAGGACTCGTCAGAATTGCCAGTGACATTGCCTGCAGGACTATTGGCATTCCTGGGGAAGGAGGAAATTGACACTGAGGGAGTTGGTGGGGTGGTTTGCGTGAGCTTGGTTACAAGAGGAAGGGATTTACTGGTCAGTGGACTGCTTCCGCTGTCACCCAAAGTTTTTGAACTTGTCACTGACTTATTATGAATGCGCTGCAGGTGACGTATAAGGGAGGATGTTCCGAGGTGGTTAACGTCCTTACCCCTACTTATTACAGCTTGACAAAGGGAACACACGGCTTGACACCTGTTGTCCGCATTTCTGGTGAAATACTTCCACACCGAAGAGCTGATTTTTTTGGTATTTTCACCAGGCATGTCAACGGCCATATTCCTACCACGGACAACAGGTGTCTCCCCGGGTGCCTGACTTAAACAAACCACCTCACCATCAGAATCCTCCTGGTCAATTTCCTCCCCAGCGCCAGCAACACCCATATCCTCCTCATCCTGGTGTACTTCAACACTGACATCTTCAATCTGACTATCAGGAACTGGACTGCGGGTGCTCCTTCCATCACTTGCAGGGGGCGTGCAAATGGTGGAAGGCGCATGCTCTTCACGTCCAGTGTTGGGAAGGTCAGGCATCGCAACCGACACAATTGGAGTCGGACTCTCCTTGTGGATTTGGGATTTCGAAGAACGCACAGTTCTTTGCGGTGCTACTGCTTTTGCCAGCTTTAGTCTTTTCATTTTTCTAGCGAGAGGCTGAGTGCTTCCATCCTCATGTGAAGCTGAACCACTAGCCATGAACATAGGCCAGGGCCTCAGCCGTTCCTTGCCACTCCGTGTGGTAAATGGCATATTGGCAAGTTTACGCTTCTCCTCCGACAATTTTATTTTAGGTTTTGGAGTCCTTTTTTTACTGATATTTGGTGTTTTGGATTTGACATGCTCTGTACTATGACATTGGGCATCGGCCTTGGCAGACGACGTTGCTGGCATTTCATCGTCTCGGCCATGACTAGTGGCAGCAGCTTCAGCACGAGGTGGAAGTGGATCTTGATCTTTCCCTAATTTTGGAACCTCAACATTTTTGTTCTCCATATTTTAATAGGCACAACTAAAAGGCACCTCAGGTAAACAATGGAGATGGATGGATTGGATACTAGTATACAATTATGGACGGGCTGCCGAGTGCCGACACAGAGGTAGCCACAGCCGTGAACTACCGCACTGTACTGTGTCTGCTGCTAATATATAGACTGGTTGATAAAGAGATAGTATACTCGTAACTGGTATGTATGTATAAAGAAAGAAAAAAAAACCACGGTTAGGTGGTATATACAATTATGGACGGGCTGCCGAGTGCCGACACAGAGGTAGCCACAGCCGTGAACTACCGCACTGTACTGTGTCTGCTGCTAATATAGACTGGTTGATAAAGAGATAGTATACTCGTAACTAGTATGACTATAAAGAAAGAAAAAAAAACCACGGTTAGGTGGTATATACAATTATGGACGGGCTGCCGAGTGCCGACACAGAGGTAGCCACAGCCGTGAACTACCGCACTGTACTGTGTCTGCTGCTAATATAGACTGGTTGATAAAGAGATAGTATACTACTAATATTATATATACTGGTGGTCAGGTCACTGGTCACTAGTCACACTGGCAGTGGCACTCCTGCAGCAAAAGTGTGCACTGTTTAATTTTAATATAATATTATGTACTCCTGGCTCCTGCTATAACCTATAACTGGCACTGCAGTGCTCCCCAGTCTCCCCCACAATTATAAGCTGTGTGAGCTGAGCACAGTCAGATATATATATACATTGATGCAGCACACTGGGCTGAGCAGTGCACACAGATATGGTATGTGACTGAGTCACTGTGTGTATCGTTTTTTTCAGGCAGAGAACGGATATATTAAATAAAACAAACAACTGCACTGTCTGGTGGTCACTGTGGTCGTCAGTCACTAAACTCTGCACTCTCTTCTACAGTATCACAGCCTCAGGTCAATCTCTCTCTCTCTCTCTCTCTCAACCCTAATCTAAATGGAGAGGACGCCAGCCACGTCCTCTCCCTATCAATCTCAATGCACGTGTGAAAATGGCGGCGACGCGCGGCTCCTTATATAGAATCCGAGTCTCGCGAGAATCCGACAGCGTCATGATGACGTTCGGGCGCGCTCGGGTTAACCGAGCAAGGCGGGAGGATCCGAGTCTGCTCGGATCCGTGAAAAAAACCATTAAGTTCTGGCGGGTTCGGATTCAGAGAAACCGAACCCGCTCATCTCTATATATTATAACTGAGTGTTCAGGCTATAATTAAAACACCAATTGTAGATGATCTTATATACATACAATTAACCACTAATAACACCTGGAAGGTCATAAAACATGCAGGGTTCAGTATATGCACAAAAGTGTATAGCTATAAAGTACTTTGTCAGAACAAAGGATCACTCACGGCTGTGTGCTTTGAAGATTTGCATGTATCACAGATGAATGGCAGTAAGTGGCTGGTGCAAGATTATTAGGGTGAAAAAGAATTTATGTGCACCTATAACGCTGGGCAGGAGCTTCTTCGGTCCCTGCTCCCTGGTGCTGTCTCGTTAACCAAGTGGAGACACACACCAGAGCCTCAGCGAATGGAATTGATGCCGCGCCGTGCGGGGAGTCCCGATTGTCCGTCCTTACCCGATCAGCGCCACCTCCGGTACCTCCGTGCTTTCCAAACGGAGGCAAATAGCTGGTGAAGCCGGAGCTGTTGTGGTGATCGGTCCGGGTGTATTGGCATAGGAGCCCGGTTTTGATTACTGCAGCCCGGAGCATTCGATCTGCAGCCTTTCATTCCTACAGCCCCAGCCGTTCATCTCAAGTTGGGGCGGTAGAAGTAACAGGTGCCATTCCCGACAGGTCCGGTGCGGACCGGCGCACGGAAATTACACCGGGTGTCTGCTCCATTCAAGACAGGCCGACTGCCGGCCAATACACCCGGACCGATCACCACAACAGCTCCGGCTTCACCAGCTATTTGCCTCCGTTTGGAAAGCACGGAGGTACCGGAGGTGGCACTGATCGGGTAAGGACGGACAATCGGGACTCGCCGCACGGCGCGGCATCAATTCCATTCGCTGAGGCTCTGGTGTGTGTCTCCACTTGGTTAACGAGACAGCACCAGGGAGCAGGGACCGAAGAAGCTCCTGCCCAGCGTTATAGGTGCACATAAATTCTTTTTTCATCTTAATAATCTTGCACCAGCCGCTTACTGCCATTCATCTGTGATACATGCAAATCTTCAAAGCACACAGCCGTGAGTGATCCTTTGTTCTGACAAAGTACTTTATAGTAGAGATGAGCGGGTTCGGTTTCTCTGAATCCGAACCCGCCAGAACTTCATGTTTTTTTTCACGGGTCCGAGCGACTCGGATCTTCCCGCCTTGCTCGGTTAACCCGAGCGCGCCCGAACGTCATCATGACGCTGTCGGATTCTCGCGAGGCTCGGATTCTATCGCGAGACTCGGATTCTATATAAGGAGCCGCGCGTCGCCGCCATTTTCACACGTGCATTGAGATTGATAGGGAGAGGACGTGGCTGGCGTCCTCTCCGTTTAGACAGTGACACTTGATTTACTAATTTTGGGGAGCATTAGGAGTACTCAGTAGTGTACAGTGCAGAGTTTTGCTGATAGTGACCAGTGACTGACCACCACTTTTATTTATAATCCGTTCTCTGCCTGAAAAAAGCGATACACAGCACACAGTGACTCAGTCACATACCATATCTGTGTGCACTGCTCAGGCTCAGGCCAGTGTGCTGCATCATCTATTATCTATATATAATATTATATATATCTGTCTGACTGCTCAGCTCACACAGCTTATAATTGTGGGGGAGACTGGGGAGCACTACTGCAGTGCCAGTTATAGGTTATAGCAGGAGCCAGGAGTACATAATATATTATATAGTGAGTGACCACCAGACACACAGTGCAGTTTATTTAATATATCCGTTCTCTGCCTGAAAAAAGCGATACACACAGTGACTCAGTCAGTCACATACCATATCTGTGTGCACTGCTCAGGCTCAGGCCAGTGTGCTGCATCATCTATATATATTATATATCTGTCTGACTGCTCAGCTCACACAGCTTATAATTGTGGGGGAGACTGGGGAGCACTACTGCAGTGCCAGTTATAGGTTATAGCAGGAGCCAGGAGTACATAATATTATATTAAAATTAAACAGTGCACACTTTTGCTGCAGGAGTGCCACTGCCAGTGTGACTAGTGACCAGTGACCTGACCACCAGTATATAATATTAGTAGTATACTATCTCTTTATCAACCAGTCTATATTAGCAGCAGACACAGTACAGTGCGGTAGTTCACGGCTGTGGCTACCTCTGTGTCGGCACTCGGCAGCCCGTCCATAATTGTATATACCAGTGACCTAACCGTGGTTTTTTTTTCTTTCTTTATACATACATACTAGTTACGAGTATACTATCTCTTTATCAACCAGTCTATATATTAGCAGCAGACACAGTACAGTGCGGTAGTTCACGGCTGTGGCTACCTCTGTGTCGGCACTCGGCAGCCCGTCCATAATTGTCCATAATGGGCCCGGTGTTTGTGTCGGCCACTAGGGTCGCTAATCTTACTCACACAGCTACCTCATTGCGCCTCTTTTTTTCTTTGCGTCATGTGCTGTTTGGGGAGGGTTTTTTGGAAGGGCCATCCTGCGTGACACTGCAGTGCCACTCCTAGATGGGCCCGGTGTTTGTGTCGGCCACTAGGGTCGCTAATCTTACTCACACAGCTACCTCATTGCGCCTCTTTTTTTCTTTGCGTCATGTGCTGTTTGGGGAGGGTTTTTTGGAAGGGACATCCTGCGTGACACTGCAGTGCCACTCCTAGATGGGCCCGGTGTTTGTGTCGGCCACTAGGGTCGCTTATCTTACTCACACAGCGACCTCGGTGCAAATTTTAGGACTAAAAATAATATTGTGAGGTGTGAGGTATTCAGAATAGACTGAAAATGAGTGTAAATTATGGTTTTTGAGGTTAATAATACTTTGGGATCAAAATGACCCCCAAATTCTATGATTTAAGCTGTTTTTTAGTGTTTTTGGAAAAAAACACCCGAATCCAAAACACACCCGAATCCGACAAAAAAAATTCGGTGAGGTTTTGCCAAAACGCGTTCGAACCCAAAACACGGCCGCGGAACCGAACCCAAAACCAAAACACAAAACCCGAAAAATTTCAGGCGCTCATCTCTACTTTATAGCTATACACTTTTGTGCATATACTGAACCCTGCATGTTCTATGACCTTCCAGGTGTTATTAGTGGTTAATTGTATGTATATAAGATCATCTACAATTGGTGTTTTAATTATAGCCTGAACACTCAGTTATAATATATTGTACATCTATATTATTGTGATGTTTTAATATTGTTATACACCCCCGGGAGGTTGTTGTAATTCATATACATTTTTAAAAATAAGGAGAGAGAATTGACTGCATAGGAAAGGAAAGAGTTAAACATCTGGTGAGGGGTGGACCTAGCTGTGAGGAAAGTACAGCCTTTTTTGAAGGGGAGGGTTTGATATATATAGGGAACGGGAAGGTGAGGCCATTTTAGCTCTCTCTTGTGGTGATTTGCCTTGGTGAGTGCTGCAGTGCAGGCATTAATTTGTTCACACATATTTTGTGGAAACTGTTTTTGTGTGTGCAATTCTGCTGTGTCCCCTCTGCCTGTGCCATCTTCCGCATTTAATCATGTCTGCCCGCCCTCACCGTTCCGCTGGGCCCCCAGCTCGGTACCGCGGTTCTAGCGGTGGAGCTGGGCCAGGGGAAAGGGTGGTTGGCCTGGGGGACGGGGCCCCGTCCCCCGGGGCCTCCACGAGCACGGGCAGGAGCGCAACATGGCGGGCTGGATCGGCCTCGCCGCTGGGGGCCGGGCCGGCGTTGCCGGCTGGGCGTGGGCGGCGGGGGGGGGGGGGGGGGGCGGAGGTCCGTTCAGGCCGCCCGGAGGTCAACGGGCATCGGCCCTCGCCTCCTGGAGCGGCGGAGTCAGTGGCGGCGGCGGGCGCCCGCGGGCGTGCGCATGCGCGTCGCTGAGGGCGCCTGGTTGTGCGGCCGGACCCGGCCTCTATCTCTCCCCCCTTGCCGCGGCCGGGTGGAAGTTCCGGGCGGGGGGAGAGGGCCGGACGGAGGTCGCTTGTTCGCCGCGCGGGGCCTGTATCGGAGCCTCGCGCGGCGGCAGTTGATGATGCGGCGGCCGGGAACTCCATGGCGGGAGGCAGTGGGACGCGCGCACGAGGTGCGCGCGCGCCCAAGCTCACCGCAGGTGGCGCCAGCCGCGCACGGGGCCGCGCAGGGGCGCCGCCAGCACTTCTGTCCCCACTGATAGCTCCCCGGCGGCCGGAGTCGGGCAGGGGCCGGGGGGGGGCGGGAGAGGGACAGGGGAGTGCAGCGCGAGACAGTAGAAGGCAGCGCTGGGCGGGAGAGGGCAAGGCAGGCGCACGGGGACACGGCAGTGAGCGGTGCTGGGGCGCGTGCACGGAGTGCGCGCGTGCCCACTGCGGGCGGGGCTGTGCGCGCGCAACCGCGCGCAGCAGCACCGCGGTCCTCCCTTTCTCCCCAAAATACGCCACCGGAGCCAGAATGCAGCGGCTTTCGGGGGAGGAGGGGCGACAGGGAATGGGTTGGTGGCCGCAGGGCCGCAGCACGCGCTGCGTGGCAGGGCGGCGGCTCCTCCCCAGGTTCGGGGAATAGCTCTGATTTGCAAGGGGAGGAAGTGTTTTCTGATGGGAAGAGTGAGGGCTCCGACAGGGGTGCCCCCACTTTTCCGCTGGGGCGGCGGGCGACGGGTGCCCGGGTCACGACCGTCGGACGGCGGGCGCGGGATCGCGCCCGGGCGCTGGCCGGGGGTCCTTCAGGATCCGTTGCCGGTTTTCGCGGCAGTCGGAACCCTCCCGGGGCACTGGCGTCGGCCCTGGCCACAGTGGTGGAGGCATTGGGGCCGCTAGCCGCGGAGGCCTCCCCGAGGGCGGCAGCAAGTTCCGGCGCGTCTGCGGAGGCAGGCGGGTTTGGCAGGCGGAGGGCCTCAGCGGCGCAGCGGGTGCCACGCGCCTGCCGGGAGCTTGGAGCAGCCGCTGCGGAATTGGAGCTAGGTCCGGGACAGGATGGGCAGGGGCGCGCGGCCGCAGCGCCCCCCACTCGTAGGGCTCGGCGTGCGCCGCAAGCGCGGGCCGGGTTCCCCGCTTCTTTGTCTTTTATAGGGGAGCACGAGGACGAAGGGATGGCAGACTTCATGGAGGAAGACGTCGAGGTTGACGTGCCAGAGGATTCCATGTCGGAGCGGTCGACGGCATCAGGTGAGGTGGTGCGGTCAGTATCGGGTTCCTCCGCGAGCTCTAGTTCTCGTAGCTCTTCTTCTTCCTCCTCTTCATCTTCTCTGTCGTCGCAGGCGTCCGAAGTAAGTAGCACTACTAGGGCGAAGAAGAGGGCGGCGAAATTTGCCAAGTGGGCAGCAAAGCAGCAGAAGAGGCGTAAGCGGCGCAAGCGGGTTAGCGAGGAAGCTCGTAAGGCCAAGAAGCGCCGCGATTTGCCCGGGGTCGTTCGTTGCGACTACACCGCAGTAATGCGGGGGCTGCGGGACAGCTGCCGCAAGAAGATTCGTAGGGGTGACTTCGTGGACGTGTTCGTTTTAACAAAGGCCATGAAGAAGGAGTATAAGGCGGCGGCCGGGAAGAAGGGCATTGGGGCTGAGGCTTTCCGGTCCTTCGATAATTGGCTGGCCGGTTTCTGGGTATTTGCGGCGTGCTACTTGGAGGATAGGCCGGAAGAGCACATGAATGTAATCCGGTATCTGCATTTCGTACACGACATGCAGCGCACATCCTCGGGCTCGGAGTGGCGTCGGTATGATCAGGAGTTTCGGGAGAAGCAGGACGGCTTGCGGGTCATGGACTTCGGATTCAAGGATGTGGAGGTCTGCCTCAAAGTAACCCGGGCCTCGCAGCAGGAGGAGGAACCCCGGAAACAGGGGGCGGACGGGCGACGCGCAGGGTCATCAGCCCAGGGGTCCGGCGCGGACGGCGGATTTGCCAAGGCAGGTGGATCGGCCGTCCGTGCAGGAGGGCGTTCCGCCACGAGAGGAAAGTGTTTCGCGTTTAACAGCGGAACATGTTCCTTTGGCAAGCAGTGTCGTTTTCGACCCTCCTGCCTGCAGTGTGGCGGATCCCACCCAGCCTCCTCCTGTTTCAAAGGCGGTAGACAGGGGGCGCGGGGTAAGCAAGCGTACCCCAGGCAGGCCGCGAGCGGGACCGCTCTGCAGAGCTCCAACACCAATTAAGTTGGGGACTATGGGCCGGTGGTTGGAATTGTATCCGAATAGAGAGGATGCAAATTTTTTGTTTGACGGTTTTAAGTTTGGCTTTCGCTTGCCTGTTGCGAGTGAGGTGTCCGTGCGGGCACAGAGGAACCTCCAATCTGCCCGAGCCTTGCCGGGAGTGATACGGGAGAAAGTGGATAAGGAGGTCAGGTTGGGCAGGATGGAGGGACCGTTTATGTCACCCCCGGTGGATGATTTGGACATCTCTCCGGTCGGGGTGGTTCCTAAGAAGACTCCAGGCGCTTTCCGGCTCATACAGCATCTTTCTTACCCGTTAGGGGCGTCGGTCAATGACGCAATACTGCCGGCTCATTGCTCGGTGGTGTATCAGTCATTCGACGAGGCGCTAGAGATGGTCCGCAGCTACGGGACCGGGGCCCTCATGGCTAAGATTGATGTTGAATCAGCTTTTAGGTTATTGCCGTTGCATCCGGACTCATTCCGTTTTATGGGTTTCCGGATTGGGGCGGAGTATTTTTGGCGATGGGATGTTCCGTTTCATGCTCATTTTTCGAGCGTTTTAGCACGTTTCTTCATTGGTGCGTGGAGTCTTCGTCAGGGGGTCACGGGGTTGCCCATTACCTCGATGACTTTCTGTGTGCGGGTCCGGCTAATGCTACACGGTGCGGCGACTTACTTTTTAGCATCCGAGCTCTCTTTTACCACTTCGGTGTTCCCGTGGCCGTGGACAAAACAGAGGGTCCGGCCTCCTGCTTGTCATTTTTGGGGATTGAAATTGACACGGTGGCGGGAGAGTGTTGGCTGCCCCGGGACAAGGTTTCGAAGCTCCGCGACACCATTTGCCGGTTCGAAGGGTCGCGTAAAGTCACGCAGCGGCAGGCACAGTCCTTGCTGGGCATGTTGAACTTTGCTTGTCGGGTAATACCGATGGGCAGGGTTTTCTGCCGGAAGCTTGAAAGGGCGACGGCGGGGTGTGCCAGGCCACATCATTTTGTGCGTTTGTCCTCCGAAATAAAAAGGGATTTGGCCATATGGGCCTCGTTCCTGGAGGATTTCAACGGAGTGTGTATATGGCAAGCGCCAGCGGTGGACAGCGAGCGGTTGCAGCTGTTCACCGACGCAGCGGGTGCCTCTGGATTCGGGTGCTTTCTGGAGGGATCTTGGTGCGCGGCATCCTGGCCGGCAAAATGGCATAGCGAAGGTCTAACAAAAGATCTGGTGCTTCTGGAGCTTTTTCCCATTATGGTGGCGTTGGAGGTCTGGGGCGATCGGTTGGCTAATCGCAGCATATTGTTTAGATGCGATAACCTGGGCGTGGTGCATGCGATTAATAACCAGAGGGCAAAGTCGTTGGTGGTTCTGCGGGTGCTAGGGCAATTGCTTTTGACATGTTTGCGTAGGAACCTGTGGTTCCGCGCGCAGCATGTGCCCGGTTTGGAGAATGGAATTGCCGACGCTTTGTCGCGAGGGCAGTGGGAGAGGTTTTGGTTGTTGGCAGCCGAGGCCGACGAGCAAGGTTTTCATTGTCCCGGTTATGTTTGGCAGGTGATCGGGCCGGACTGGAGGGTCTAGCGTTGCGGTCAGTCGCGCCAGCCACGCTCAAGGCTTACGGACAAGCTTGGAGCGAGTGGGAGGAGTTTGCCCAAGGTCGTCAGCAACAAGGTAAGAGCAGGCATCAGCTGATGCTTTCTTTTATTTTGCAGCTGTATGTTTCGGGTAGGTCCCGAGCGGTGGTATCCCGGTACTTGGCTGGGGTCTCGTTTTTCTGCAAGCTGCGGGGCGTCCCCGATGTGACAAAAAGCGATGTTCTGCGGAAGGCAATGAAAGGGTGGGCGCGAGTAGCGCCGACGCCACCGGATAGGAGGCGGCCCATCGATGCGGCTTTGTTGCCGGCCGTCATCGCGGCGGTGGGGCGAGTCGCGTCGTCCAGGTTTGAGACGCTTTTGTTCAGTTTGGCGTTCTCAATGGCTTACCACGGGGCCTTTAGGGTTTCGGAGTTGGTAGCGCCTTCCAAGAGAACAGATTCGCGCATGCTGGTCGGAGACGTGGTAGTGGGTGAGAGGTCCTTGCTGTGCAGATTGCGGCGCTCCAAGACGGACCAAGTGGGGAGAGGTCGCTCGGTCACTTTGGTTCCGGCGCAGGAGGAGAGCGTTTGCCCAGTAGGTCTGGCTGTGCAATATGTGGCGGTGCGGCCCGTTAGGAGGGGGTCATGGCTATTGCATTATGACGGGCTGCCGGTGACGAAATACCAGTTTCGTTGGATGCTGAGTCGTTGTTTGGCGAGCTTGGGCCTCCCACCCACTGCGTTCGGTACCCATTCCTTTCGTATAGGCGCTGCGACGTCGGCTGCGGCGGCGGGTTTGTCCAGAACTGAGATCCAGGCAGTGGGGCGATGGAAGTCGTCAAGTTACAGACAATATATTCGCCCCGTTGCATGAGAGGTCGGATTGCGCGTGGTGCTTTGTTTATTTGCGTTGTATTATGTTGTTACAGTTCTGTAAGTTATGGTTTTGTGCGTCTGTTGGTGTCTCCCTTTTTTTATCCTACTCAGGGATTAGCTACTCGTCGTTGCTGGCATGAGCCGGCAGCGGAGGTCTGGAGTTATTTTGCGATTTTTTGCCTGACTTGACGGACTAAATTCTAATCTACAATTCGGCTAATCTGTTCTAATCAGAGTCCCTCAGCAGGTCTTTACGCTTTCACCTCCAGCTGAGTTATTACATGTGTTTCCCATTTTATACCCCCCCCCCTCCCCCCCCCCCTGTTTTAATTTCATTTGATTTTATTTTGAACTTCCCCTTTGTGTGTCTATGTTCGCTTCAAATTGGCTAGAAGCATGGTGCAGATCGGCTAGGCCGTGACTGCTGCAATAGCGAGATCTAAAGTTTTTTCTTTTGGCAGATCCTTCAGGTGAAAGCAATTAATGAAGCTTTTTAGTAATCAATTTTACCCCTCTTTTCCCCTTCAGGTTGGTTTGAAGACAATTTGGCTATTTGGGTGGTCGGCCACTCTTATGTATACTGGGCAGCCAAGTTTGTGGCCTCGGAGGGGACTCAGGCGTTGCCTGGAGCACAGGGTGTTAGATGGCTTGGCTGGCGAGGGATGATATGGAGCGAGCTGAAGAGTAGGCTAGTGAGTCAGGCCAGCAAGCATGGAGTCCCTAGGGTCTTGGTTGTCCATCTAGGTGGCAACGACCTGGGGAAGAGGACATCCTTGGATCTGCTGTGGGCCATGATACAAGATCTGGCAAGTGTGGCCGCGGCATGGACCAATTGTGTGTTGGTTTTTTCATTGATGGTGCCAAGGTTGAGTTGGAGGGGTGTGGCGGATGGTCGCCAGATTGATGAGGCCCGGAAAAAGGTGAACGGGGCGGTGGCGAAGTGGGTGCTGTCCCACGGGGGCAAGGTAGTTCGCCACCCTAGGATTCGGTTCAGAGACAGTCACCTTTTTCGGCCTGATGGTGTGCATCTATCCAATGAGAGGATGATGTTTTTCCTGGAGGATCTGGGTTTCGTTTTGCAGGAGTTAGGGTAGGTTATGGTGGCGGTGCGAAGACTTTGGGGATGAGTCTTTCGCTGTTGGCGGAAAAGAACGGCAGTTTTGTATTTGTATGGTAAGCTGTAGTGTTTTACAGTTTGGTGTGGTTTAGGTGCACTCACTTCCATCGACTTATTGGCCGCTTGACCACCCGTCCGGGAAGGCAGCGGCAGGGCACCCAGGAGCGGTGGGTAGTCCCTGTGGGGGTTGAGTTGTCACCTATTACCGGTTTGTGATAGTTGTAGTAAAATTAGGATCGTTTCGAATTTTTAGTAATTTAAGGTTAAGTTAGGTTAATAGAGCCGTTCTTTTTGCTGCCACCATATGCCGGCTGGACCGGCATCTTAATAAAATTTTCTATTACAGGTTTGCTATTGGTTAGGGTCAAATAAATAGCTAGCAATTTTTCTGCCAAAATTCAAGTCTCCGTGTCTTTATTTCTGGTTTGAAGGTAATGAATGCTTTACTTTAAAAGAAGGGGGTCCACCAAATATCACTAGGATGTTTAATGTTTTAATTTTCTGACTGTCAAGCGCCACTTGTTATTTGTTTGATATAATGCTGTTACACTGTATTGCAAAACAGTGAGAAGTCTCTGGCTACTATAATAATAATAATAATAATAATTTTATTTATATAGCGCTCTTTCTCCAATTGGACTCAAGGTGGAAACACACTACAATTGAGCTGGATTATTGTCAAAGTTGTGCCGGCGGGTGCCTAGAGCCACCAGAGATGAGCGGATACTGATGACGGAGTATTTCCTGTTATACAGTTGGATTCAGTATGATTTACCGGCAGACAGGATGCCTACTGTCAGTATCCCAACCAGCAGCATCCTAACCACCAGAATGCCGGCAGTGGGACGAGCACAAAGGGTCCCTATGGGTGTCGTGGACACCCATGACTGGGAATAGTCCTGTTGTGCCGGGATTCCGGCAGAAGGCATTGTAGGCTGGCGGGATTCCGGTGTCAGTATCCTGATCACGGGGATCCTGACAGTGGTAAATTAAATGCATCCTGTACAGTTACCTACTCTTGGACTGTGCCTCAGGGTAGAAGGAGGCACAGTCCAAGCACTGCGCTACCAATTCACATAAAACACAGCTTATTATGGATGGCAATAGACCCCACCAGGCATCATGTCATTATACTATACTATATATACTATATATTGCTGAATTGATTGTTACACTATGAAAATGTGTAGGGTTGGAGGGGAGGTGGCCTCAAACCAATTGTTGTGTGTTTGGGTTGTGAATCCCTGTCTCAGCTCAGATTCGTATAATGCTGAGTTAATGCCGCAACACCCTGCCTCTGGATAGAGGTGAAATGTCATCAGAAGTCTCTTGATTTGAAATAGTAAAAAAATTATCTCAGAAACAAATGTGACGTAGAATTACATTGTTTCCCAGGTGAGTGTCTACAGAAGGACACTGTGAAATTCCATTATTTTAAATAAACATTTAAAATACCAGTGTTATTATATACTGAAGACGCAAGTTGCGTCTTATTACCATATACAATAATAGTGCGCTAAATGTCGCAGCACTATGTCCCGTAAGAGAACGCAAGTAGTCACACACATGGTATACTGAGGTCCAACGCTCAGAGATATATACTGTATATATATATATATATATATATATGTATCTGATATTAAAAGATATGCATACAAAATAACATATGTACAGTATATCATTCAGTATAACATATATAAGCCTAAGTAAGTGGTACAGAGTTACAGTTACATAAGAAATAGTTACAGCCACATAAGAAAATAGTTACAGCCAGTATACATCATCCTTACCTCAGAGGACAGTCATCACCATTTAGAATCAGCAACACTGAGCTTCCTGGGTAAGGGAAAGTACATATATACTGTGTATTGGAGAAGTTACATGTCTGGGGCTGGGTGTTCTGCTATTGGTCCAGGAGAGGGAGGTTTCTCATTCATTGTGTGTTATTGGTCAGTTCGAACACCGGGAGATACCTAATCTTGTGATGTGATTACAGTTGTTTACCTTCTGGGCTCCCACCTAAAGACCATTTCAAACCGACCACAGTATCATACAGGAATATACATGAATCCGGTATCGCTAATAACTTGTTGCCGCAATATGTGACAATATCCTCGCTACCACCAAATTATTACTTATGTGACCCTGAACTATTTGATCCCACACACGGTGTCCTTGATATTTAATGGAACAATATCTTTATATATATATTTAGGGTATTGTTTAGCTGTGAGAACATCAGACATCCTTTAAAAGACATCATTGGATGGTACACATTGATTTCATCATGTCTTCTACTAAACTGGAATCTGTATTTTAAACATATTTGCTGCTTGAATTGTATGTAGCATTTTATGTCCAGTAAAGAGCATTGTACAATAATATGTGAATAAATGTAATGTTTTTTATTAAATTGTGGTCAGAATTTGGAAGTGTATTCCATTTGGATTAATACATTCAGCTCCCTCAGACATTCTGTGTTGTGTATATATATATATATAATATACACACACTTATACAGTTAACCAGTTGTGTAAAGGCGATGTATAACTCATTGTGTAGGGGACAGGTCAGTGCTGTGTTAATTATAAAGCCAGAATACATAATACATATGACATATCACTATTAGTATAACTTCATGGTCACCTGGAATCTGCATGTCCTTATGCTATTGTATTGTATTTGACTTCTTGTTTGTTATAGACAATGGCAACACTTGAGGCACACAATGGTATTTACACATTCAATCAGTCAAAGGTGCATCTTCCATGGACACAATGCCTGCTTGAACAAGACAATCTGATATGTTTAAGACACTGTTTGATTTGTATTCCTGGATGTCCCACATTTGAGTGTCTGTAAGAAATATTTGCTATTTTGAGTACAGCATGATATTTATTAACAAATGTATCCTCTGCTAGCATACGTATTTGACGCATGCATCGTAGATGCATCCATTAACAAATGCCATAGCGCACTCCAAACATTGAAGTATGTAATTTGACTTTGACAACACAAACAGACAGGAGTGCCAGAGAAGGTAAATGGGAACACCAGAACAGCACAGAACGCAGCAAAATATTTATGTGTCACAGATCTATAGGGGTCTCGTACCTGTACCTGGTGCAAGAGAGTCTGCATGGTCTAAGCATTGCTGGTACGTAGAACATCTCAGCAGACAGAAACTTACTGTTGACAAACTAACAGTAATTAAAAAGAAGTCTATCATAGCTCCCAACTGTCCTAATCCCGCTAATCGGTGTCCCATGGGCAGGGGGGAGGCTCAGGGAGCCTTTGATCACCTCCTGCTCTGCAAAGCAGTGAATGATTCCGAAACAGGTGCCATGCACAAGGTCTAGGGGGCATATTTATCAATAGATATTTGCGGGATATTCCTTGGATGTATTTAGTGGGAGCAGCAGCAGATGTAGGCATTTTCAACCAGAAAAGTAGCCCCTGTAGGTATCTATGGAGCTGCTTGCTTTCCATGGATTCTCAAGCTTGAAACAGATAGCTAGCGCCCTCTTCAGATGGTATTAGTTATTGTACGCTATGGGCCACATTCCGCAATATTTTCTGTGAGGGCATGCACACGTTTGATCAGCACACCGTACATATGCAGCAGTATGGCGGGATCCCAAAGGAATATTAGCAATCGCACGGACGGACTCTTGCTGCATGTTTTTTTTTTTATAAATTCAGGCAATTGTTTATTCCTATCTGCTCCCATTATAAGCAGTGATAGGAAATTATAACTAGCGGTTCTAAAAGATGATAATAAATATGCCCCTATATGCTCCCAGTTTGTGATTTCCTCTCTGGGATCCACGTGAAGTTTGGTTGTAAGTTTCATTTTAGCAGAGACCTAAATAATATATTCTTATTGCACAGCATTGATTCCTGTGTTGAACAGATATAAAAAATAGTTAAACAATCAACACATTATTGTATCAGTAAATCCCCCTACCAACAGTTCACTGTCCTGCCGGAATTGTTACTTTTCACAAATCATTGTAAGATAATATTAATGGAGGGTTAAACAGACACATGTCTGAGATTTGGACACATCTGATAAACTTTTAAGACTTTTCTTTTAACCAACCTCTGGGTTATAGACAAGCATTTAGAGTGCAGATAGAAAAGAGAGCAAAGCAAAAAAAAAAAAAAAAAAACACGTTAAAGAAGTACCAGAAGAAATTGTGATAACAGCAAAAGTGAAAACTTAAGTCTTTTTAAATTCTGTTCCCCGCTGGGGCCAAATGGGCCTTCTCAGCCAGCCATGTAACTGATTTCACAACAGCAATTGAAAGTGTACTAAATTGCAAGACCATTAGATTTCTAGACTTCCATTGCTTAAGACAGTAGTTCCCACACTGTGTGCCTAGGCACCCTGTGGTGCCGCAAGATTCTTGCAGGGGTGCCTGGGGTTGGTGGTCCAGGACCAAATAAAAAAATGAATTAAGGTCAAAGTGATAGGCAAAACCAGTGCTACAATCAGAAGTAAAACTCTACACCACCACATAACTGAATGTAAGGATGACAGGTACAGTAGGCACAAGTTACTTAAATGATTTTTTTTTTTTTTCAAATGTGTTAATAGAAAACTTTATCCCAGGGGTGCAGTGAAATAAATGCTGATACTCTAGGGTGCCGTGATTCAAGAAAGTTTGGGAACTACTGTCTTAAGATGATATTGAAGCTTCTTATGTTTTTTTCCCCCCAGACCTCTTAAGGCCCATATACAGTAGACGGGCCGATGCAGGAGAGATGTGTGCTGAGCGAACCGCTCAGCACACATCTCTCCCGGCGCTCAACACAGCGCGATCTGTGCTGAGCTTGCGGGGGGAGACGGGGGGGGGGGGCGCTCATTTCACCCAGCGGGTGAAGTGAGCAACCCGCTAGATTGGCCTGCATGCAGACCAATCTAGCAGCAGCAATAGCAATGCGCGGGGCTGCGCATCCCTATCGCTGTAGGGGGTACACACGGAGCGATAATGCTGAAATTCTAAGGGAGGAGGAGGAGGAGGAGGAGGAGGAAGAGGAGGAGGAGGAGGAGTAAGCCTGGTCCTGGAATTCTCATGGCAGAGGTGGGAAGAGGCCACATAATGACTCTGAGTTTTGTGGTTGTAACGCAGTCCTTCTGTAGTAACGTTGGTTTGTTTGCCATTTGTTTTCCTTCAGTTTAACGCAGGTATAACGCTACTATTGATTTTACGCTGCCACTTTATAACTAGCCACTTCATATACTGTAGCGTCCTAAAGGAATGGCATCCTAATCTATACTGAATAAATAGGACTACTGAAAAATGTGTTCATCCTGATTACAACCCCACACAGCAACCCTCCACCTCCAGCAAATATAAGGTCAGTAAACCATACTTAATCAATATACTGTAAGTTCTTAACATAGTACAGATATAAATCCACTTCTCACAGCTTTCAAAAGTTTTAACTATGCAATGTAATCACTGCTATGATATAAAAACACCCAGATCACCTAAATCCAATGAAAGTACTAGCTGATCAAATTACCTAGTAATACTTCCTCAACAGCAGTTGAAATACTCTGCAATAGTGATCTGAATAGGTTTACCTGTGGTTGAGAAGCGGAGAGGACTGTGAGCCTAATTCAGATCTGATCACAGCAGAAAATTTGTTAGCTAATGGGCAAAACCATGTGCACTGCAGGGGGGTGGGAGTGGGGCAGATGTAACATGTGCAGAGAGAGTTAGATTTGGGTGGGTTATTTTGTTTCTGTGCAGGATAAATACTGGCTGCATTATTTTTACACTGCAATTTGGATTTCAGTTTGAACACAGCCCACCCAATTCTAACTCTCTCTGCACATGTTATATCTGCCCCCCCTGCAGTGCACATGGTTTTGCCCAATTGCTAACAAATTTGCAGCGGCAATCAGGTCTGAATTAGGCCCACAGTACAATAGAAGTATGCTCCTTTAAAAAATTATTGCTTATATACACCAGACTCGCTTAACCTCACGGAACGGCCGGGAGGCTCACAAAAATCGGGTGACCCTCCCGGCCGCCCGGAAAGGCAGATAAGTCTCCCGGATTTAGATGCAACCCCATTCTGCTGTTAGTCGAAGTGGGCAGTGTGGGGGCTGATGACACAAATCATATCATCATAGCCCCACCCCCTGCTCTGCAGTGCCTGTTTCCTCTACACCATAGAGCGGGGGTCAGAGCCAAGATGACGCCTCCTGAAGGGTCCACCCGGTGCAGCCCACCACCCTGTCAGCCATCCCCCCCGGCCACACCCCCTATATGCCTACCAGGCTGCACCATCCCGGGAGAGGGGGCAGCCAGGTCAGCAAGTGTGATATACACACATCCTTGACTATTGTCCTCCATTTCTATTTCCTCTGTTTTTAGCCCGTTTTAGTTCACAAATCTTAGTTTTGTCTAATTGCAATTACAACTTGAGCATAAACTTTATGAATTCTTGCTAGAAATTATGATTGTCAAAACCAATAACTGGGTTATGGAGTCTAATTTGCCAGTGGCTTTAACCAGGAACCCTCACAGTAATGTTTGGGCTTCAGTGTGCCTGGCACTCAGGTTGCAGACCCATGAGATGATTCCTAGTGTGGTAAGCTTATGGGAAGTCAACAGGCAGATACTGGTAATCGAGCAGTCACATCAAACTCAAATGGGAATAAGATTTCCTAAACAATCCAGTGGTCAGAGTCACAGGAAGTAGTTTTGGTAGTGGAAAACAGGCTGTAAGGTCAGGATACAGGCTAGATTCAGACAAGATGAGACAGGGACAAGGCTAGTACAGTATATGGGGTAAATAACAGAAAACACTCAGGTGCTGGAGCATTGTAAACATTTTTATATTCTGGCACTGACCAGTGCTCAGGCTGAGTTTCAATAGGCTGACAGATTCAAATCTAGTATTACTGTGACACCAGCAGTCAGTTGACCATTATTGTAACTTAAACACATGCCATGTCTACCCCTAGAGGGTGCTCTTGAGGCAAAACCAGTACTGACCAGCAGAAGGGGAAACAGCTTTCATGACTGATAAAGATGTCTGTAGATCGGCCTTGACATGGTAAAAATTGAAACCACAGTGCTGGAAACCATAAGATGGTTTAGAGCTCGATTAATGAGTTTTGCAGTGGAACAGGCCATTACGAAGAGGTGAAATGTTCCGGCAGTGCAATGTTTCAGTTCCACTTCTGCTTTATGATTTGTGAAGCGTGCTTGTCAAGTCATTCAGTGTGGTACAGTTGGCTTAAAATTAGGAATACTTAATGCCGAGATGAGCGGGTTCAGTTCTCTGAGCACCGAACCTTACCGAACATCACGTCCTGAGCCCGGATCCGAGACCGGCTCAGGTTTTTCCGCTGACTCAGAAACCAGAACGAGGCAAAACATCATCATCCCACTGTCGGATTCTCGCAGGTTTTGGATTCCATATAAGGAGCTCCAGTCCTGGAGAGTGTAGCGAGAGGACGTGTCTCTCTCCTCAGTGTCTCTCTGTGCGGGAAAGTGGTGTGGCGACCTGCTCTGTCCTATGTGTCATTCCAGTGCTGTCAGTCCAGTGGTGGTGTCTTGTGCTGGTCCAGTCCAGTCACAGTGGTGGTGTCCTCTAAAGCCATATGTCCAGTGCTGCTGTATGTGTCCAGTCCATTGCAGTGGTGCTGTGTTGTCCTGCATCAGTCACAGTGGTGGTGTCCTTGTGCTGCTGCATAAGTCCAGTGGTACTGCCGTATAAGTCCAGTGATACTGCAGTATAAATCCAGTCCATTGATACTGTCATATAAGTCCAGTGGTACTGCCGTATAAGTCCAGTGGTACTGCCGTATAATTCCAGTCCAGTGGTACTGCCGTATATGTCCAATGGTAATGCCATATAATTCCAGTGATACTGCTGTATATGTCAGGTGGTACTGCCATATAAATCCAGTGGTACTGCCGTATAAATCCAATCCAGTGGTACTGCCGTATAAGTCCAGTGGTACTGCCGTATATATGTCCAGATGTACTGCCGTATAAGTCCAGTGGTACTGCCATATAAATCCAGTGATACTGCCGTATATGTCCCGTGGTACTGCCGTATAAATTCAGTGGTACTGCCAAATATGTCAAATGGTACTGCTGTATATATCCAGTGATACTGCTGTATAAATCCAGTCCAGCGGTACTGCCATATAAGTCCAGTGATAATGCCATATATGTCCAGTGGTACTGCCGTATAAATCAAGTGATACTGCCGTAAAAATCCATTCCAGTGGTACTGCCGTATAAATCCAGTGGTACTGCCATTTAAATCCAGTCCAGTGGTAGTGCCATATAAATCCAGTGATACTGCCGTATAAATCCAGTCCATTGGTACTGCCGTATAAATCCAGTGATACTGCCGTATAAGTCCAGTGATACTGCCATATAAATCCAGTCCAGTGGTACTGCCGTATAAATTAGAGATGAGCGGGTTCGGTTCCTCGGAAACCGAACCCCCCCGAACTTCACCCATTTTACACGGGTCCGAGGCATACTCAGATTCTCCCGTATGGCTCGGTTAACCCGAGCGCGCCCGAACGTCATCATCCCGCTGTCGGATTCTCGCGAGATTCGGATTCTATATAAGGAGACGCGCGTCGCCGCCATTTTTCACTCGTGCATTGGAAATGATAGTGAGAGGACGTGGCTGGCGTCCTCTCACTTTGTTTCAGGGGGCTGCATATCTTTATTCTGGGGACAGTATTATATAGGAGGAGTACAGTGCAGAGTTTTGCTGACCAGTGACCACCAGTATACGTTGTCTGCCTGAAAAACGCTCCATATCTGTGCTCAGTGTGCTGCATATATCTGTGCTCACACTGCTTTATTGTGGGGACTGGGGACCAGCAGTATTATATAGGAGGAGTACAGTGCAGAGTTTTGCTGACCAGTGACCACCAGTATTATACGTTCTCTGCCTGCAAAACGCTCCATATCTGTGCTCAGTGTGCTGCATATATCTGTGCTCACACTGCTTTATTGTGGGGACTGGGGACCAGCAGTATTATATAGGAGGAGTACAGTGCAGAGTTTTGCTGACCAGTGACCACCAGTATTATATGTTCTCTGCCTGAAAAACGCTCCATATCAGTGCTGCATTGTAGTATATAGTAGGAGTACAGTGCATAATTTTGCTGACCACCAGTATATAATATATAGGAGTACGGTACAGAAGGCCACTGCTTTACCTACCTCTGTGTCGTCAAGTATACTATCCATCCATACCTGTGGTGCATTTCAGTTTTGCAGAGTTTGCTGACCACCAGTATATAATATATAGCAGTACGGTACAGTAGGCCACTGCTCTACCTACCTCTGTGTCGTCAAGTATACTATCCATCCATACCTGTGGTGCATTTAAGTTTTGCACAGTTTACTGACCACCAGTATATAATATATAGCATTACAGTACAGTAGGCCACTGCTCTACCTACCTCTGTGTCGTCAAGTATACTATCCATCCATACCTGCGGTGCATTTCAGTTGTGCGCAGTATATATAGTAGTAGGCCATTGCTATTGATACTGGCATATAATTCCACACATTAAAAAATGGAGAACAAAAATGTGGAGGGTAAAATAGGGAAAGTTCAAGATCCACTTCCACCTCGTGCTGAAGCTGCTGCCACTAGTCATGGCCGAGACGATGAAATGCCATCAACGTCGTCTGCCAAGGCCAATGCCCAATGTCATAGTAGAGAGCAGGTAAAATCCAAAAACAAAAGTTCAGTAAAATGACCCAAAAAACAAAATTAAAAGCGTCTGAGGAGAAGCGTAAACTTGCCAATATGCCATTTACGACACGGAGTGGCAAGGAACGGCTGAGGCCCTGGCCTATGTTCATGGCTAGTGGTTCAGCTTCACATGAGGATGGAAGCACTCATCCTCTCGCTAGAAAAATGAAAAGACTTAAGCTGGCAAAAGCACAGCAAAGAACTGTGCGTTCTTCTAAATCACAAATCCCCAAGGAGAGTCCAATTGTGTCGGCTGCGATGCCTGACCTTCCCAACACTGGACGGGAAGAGGTGGCGCCTTCCACTATTTGCATGCCCCCTGCAAGTGCTGGAAGGAGCACCCGCAGTCCAGTTCCTGATAGTAAAATTGAAGATGTCACTGTTGAAGTACACCAGGATGAGGATATGGGTGTTGCTGGCGCTGAGGAGGAAATTGACAAGGAGGATTCTGATGGTGAGGTGGTTTGTTTAAGTCAGGCACCCGGGGAGACACCTGTTGTCCGTGGGACGAATATGGCCATTGACATGCCTGGTCAAATTACAAAAAAACTCACCTCTTCGGTGTGGAATTATTTTAACACAAATGCGGACAACAGGTGTCAAGCCGTGTGTTGCCTTTGTCAAGCTGTAATAAGTAGGGGTAAGGACGTTAACCACCTCGGAACATCCTCCCTTATACGTTACCTGCAGCGCATTCATCATAAGTCAGTGACAAGTTCAAAAATTTTGGATGACAGCGGAAGCAGTCCACTGACCACTAAATCCCTTCCTCTTGTAACCAAGCTCCTGCAAACCACACCACCAACTCCCTCAGTGTCAATTTCCTCCTTACACAGGAAAGCCAATAGTCCTGCAGGCCATGTCACTGGCAAGTCTGACGAGTCCTCTCCTGCCTGGGATTCCTCCGATGCATGCTTGAGTGTAACGCCTACTGCTGCTGGCGCTGCTGTTGTTGCTGCTGGGAGTCGATTGTCATCCCAGAGGGGAAGTCGGAAGACCACTTGTACTACTTCCAGTAAGCAATTGACTGTCCAACAGTCCTTTGCGAGGAAGATGAAATATCACAGCAGTCATCCAGCTGCAAAGCGGATAACTCAGGCCTTGGCAGCCTGGGCGGTGAGAAACGTGTTTCCGTTATCCACCATTAATTCATGGGCAACTACAGACTTGATTGAGATACTGTGTCCCCGGTACCAAATACCATCTAGGTTCCATTTCTCTAGGCAGGCGATACCAAAAATGTACACAGACCTCAGAAAAAGAGTCACCAGTGTCCTAAAAAATGCAGTTGTACCCAATGTCCACTTAACCACGGACATGTGGACAAGTGGAGCAGGGCAGACTCAGGACTATATGACTGTGACAGCCCACTGGGTAGATGTATTGCCTCCCGCAGCAAGAACAGCAGCGGCGGCACCAGTAGCAGCATCTCGCAAATGCCAACTCGTTCCTAGGCAGGCTACGCTTTGTATCACCGCTTTCCAGAAGAGGCACACAGCTGACAACCTCTTACGGAAACTGAGGAACATCATCGCAGAATGGCTTACCCCAAATGGACTCTCCTGGGGATTTGTGACATCGGACAACGCCAGCAATATTGTGCGTGCATTACAATTGGGTAAATTCCAGCACGTCCCATGTTTTGCACATACATTGAATTTGGTGGTGCAGAATTATTTAAAAAATTACAGGGGCGTGCAAGAGATGCTGTCGGTGGCCCGAACAATTGCGGGCCACTTTCGGCATTCAGCCACCGCGTGCCGAAGACTGGAGCACCAGCAAACAATCCTGAACCTGCCCTGCCATAATCTGAAGCAAGAGGTGGTAACGAGGTGGAATTCAACCCTCTATATGCTTCAGAGGATGGAGGAGCAGCAAAAGGCCATTCAAGCCTATACATCTGCCTACGATATAGGCAAAGGAGGGGGAATGCACCTGACTCAAGCGCAGTGGAGAATGATTTCAACGTTGTGCAAGGTTCTGCAACCCTTTGAACTTGCCACACGTGAAGTCAGTTCAGACACTGCCAGCCTGAGTCAGGTCATTCCCCTCATCAGGCTTTTGCAGAAGAAGCTGGAGACATTGAAGGAGGAGCTAAAACAGAGCGATTCTGCTAGGCATGTGGGACTTGTGGATGGAGCCCTTAATTCACTTAACCAGGATTCACGGGTGGTCAATCTGTTGAAATCAGAGCACTACATTTTGGCCACCGTGCTCGATCCTAGATTTAAAACCTACGTTGTATCTCTCTTTCCGGCAGACACAAGTCTGCAGAGGTTCAAAGACCTGCTGGTGAGAAAATTGTCAAGTCAAGCGGAACGTGAGCCGTCAACAGCTGCTCCTTCACATTCTCCCGCAACTGGGGGTGCGAGGAAAAGGCTAAGAATTCCGAGCCCACCAGCTGGCGGTGATGCAGGGCAGTCTGGAGCGAATGCTGACATCTGGTCCGGACTGAAGGACCTGGCAACGATTACTGACATGTTGTCTACTGTCACTGCATATGATTCTGTCACCATTGAAAGAATGGTGGAGGATTATATGAGTGACCGCATCCAAGTAGGCACGTCAGACCGTCCGTACGTATACTGGCAGGAAAAAGAGGCAATTTGGAGGCCCTTGCAGAAACTGGCTTTATTTTACCTAAGTTGCCCACCCTCCAGTGTGTACTCCGAAAGAGTGTTTAGTGCAGCCGCTCACCTTGTCAGCAATCGGCGTACGAGGTTACTTCCAGAAAATGTGGAGAAGATGATGTTCATCAAAATGAATTATAATCAATTCCTCCGTGGAGATATTCACCAGCAATTGCCTCCAGAAAGTACACAGGGACCTGAGATGGTGGATTCCAGTGGGGACAAATTAATAATCTGTGAGGAGGGGGATGTACACAGTGAAAGGGGTGAGAAATCGGACGATGAGGAGGAGGTGGACATCTTGCCTCTGTAGAGCCAGTTTGTGCAAGGAGAGATTGATTGCTTCTTTTTTGGTGGGGGCCCAAACCAACCAGTCATTTCAGTCACAGTTGTGTGGCAGACCCTGTTGCTGAAATGATGGGTTTGTTAAAGTGTGCATGTCCTGTTTATACAACATAAGGGTGGGTGGGAGGGCCCAAGGACAATTTCATCTTGCACCTCTTTTTTCTTTCATTTTTCTTTGCATCATGTGCTGTTTGGGGACTATTTTTTTGAAGTGCCATCCTGCCTGACACTGCAGTGCCACTCCTAGATGGGCAAGGTGTTTGTGTCGGCCACTTGTGTCGCTTAGCTTAGCCATCCAGCGACCACAGTGCACCTCTTTTTTTCTTTGCATCATGTGCTGTTTGGGGACTATTTTTTAAATCGACCATCCTGTCTGACACTGCAGTGCCACTCCTAGATGGGCCAGGTGTTTGTGTCAGCCACTTGGGTCGCTTAGCTTAGTCATCCAACGACCTCGGTGCAAATATTAGGACTAAAAATAATATTGTGAGGTGTTCAGAATAGACTGGAAATGAGTGGAAATTATGGTTATTGAGGTTAATAATACTATGGGATCAAAATGACCCCCAAATTCTATGATTTAAGTTGTTTTTGAGGGTTTTTTGTAAAAAACACCCGAATCCAAAACACACCCGAATCCGACAAAAAATTTTCAGGGAGGTTTTGCCAAAACGCGTCCAAATCCAAAACACGGCCGCGGAACCGAATCCAAAACCAAAACACAAAACCCGAAAAATGTCCGGTGCACATCACTAGTATAAATCCAGTGGTACTGCTGTATAAATCCAGTATAGTGGTGCTGCCGTATAGGTCCAGTGATACTGCCGTATACGTTCAGTGATACTGCCGTATATATGTCCAGTGATACTGCCGTATATGTCTAGTGGTTCTGCCGTATAAGTGCAGTGATACTGCCATATAAGTCCAGTGATATTGCTTTATATGTCCAGTGGTACTGCCATATAAGTCCATTCCAGTGGTGCTGCCATATAAGTTCAGTGGTGCTGTCCTGTGCTGTATATTATTTACTCCAAATAAAGGGGTTATTAATATTTAATCCAAATAATTTTAACAGGGTTTGTCCTGCGTGGTGTAGAGGTATGCTCTTCTGTGATGCATTTTTTATATATAACTCCAGAAAAATAATGTAGAACAAAAATGTGGAGGATAAAATAGGGAAAGATCAAGAACCACTTCCTCCTACTGCTGCTGCTGTTTTTGCTGCTGGGAGTCAATCATCATACCAGAGGGGAAGTCGGAAGACCACTTGTACTACTTCAGCTAAGCAAGTGACTGTCCAACAGTCCTTTGCGAGGAAGATGAAACATGACAGCAGTCATCCTGTGCAAAGCGAATAACTGAGGCCTTGACAGCTAGGTTGGTGTTAGACGTGCATCCAGTATCTGCCATTAGTGCAGTGGCACTGCAGTGCCACTCCTAGATGGGCCTTGTGTTGCTTACCTTAGTCATACAGCTACCTCATTGCACCTCTTTTACTTCTTTGCATGATGTGCTGTTTGGGGACTAGTTTTTTTAAGTGCCATCCTGTCTGCCACTGCAGTGCCACTCTTAGATGGGCCAGGTGTTTGTGCCACACACTTGTGTCGCTTAGCTTAGTCATACAGCTACCTCATTGCACCTCTTTTACTTCTTTGCATGATGTGCTGTTTGGGGCCAAGTTTTTTTAAGTACCATCCAGTCTGCCACTGCAGTGCCACTCCTAGATGGGCCAGGTGTTTGTGCCGCAAACTTGTGTCACTTAGCTTAGTCATACAGCTTCCTCATTGCACCTCTTTTACTTCTTTGCATGATGTGCTGTTTGGGGACTAGTTTTTTTAAATGCCACCCTGTATGCCACTGCAGTGCTACTCCTAGATAAGCCAGGTGTTTGTGCTGCACACTTGAGTCACTTAGCTTAGTCATACAGCTACCTTGGTGCAACTTTTAGGCCAAAAAACAATATTGAGAGGTGTTCAGAATAGACTGGAAATCAGTGGAAATGAATGTTATTGAGGTTAATAAAACCGTAAGATCAAAATTACCCCCAAATTCTGTGATTTTAGCTATTTTTATGTTTTTTTCAAAAATCATCCAGATCCAAAACCAAAACCCAAAACACGAAAAGTGCCCGCTGCACATCTCTTAATTATATACGGTAACTAAGCTATAGCATTTCTCTCATCAGTGGAACAGTTCTGAAAATGTCACTCTGTATTTTTAACTCCTGGCTGACCTGGCCACTAGTATGACTTAAGGGGTCATTCCGAGTTGTTCGCTCGCTAGCTGCTTTTAGCAGCCGTGCAAACGCTAAGCCGCCGCCCTCTGGGAGTGTATCTTAGCTTAGCAGAAGTGCGAACGAAAGGATCGCAGAGCGGCTACAAAATAATTTTGTGCAGTTTCAGAGTAGCTCCAGACTCACTCAGCGCTTGCGATCACTTCAGACTATTCAGTTCCTGTTTTGACGTCACGAACACACCCTGCGTTCAGCCAGCCACGCCTGACTTTTTATCTGGCACGCCTGCGTTTTTCCGCACACTCCCTGAAAACGGTCAGTTGACACCCAGAAACGCCCTCTTCCTGTCAATCACTCTGCGGTCAGCAGTGCGACTGAAAAGCTTCGCTAGACCTTGTGTGAAACTACATCGTTCGTTGTAATAGTACGACGCGCGTATGCATTGTGACGCTTACGCATGCGCAGAAGTGCCGATTTTTTGCCAGATCGCTGCTCTGCGACCGAAAGCAGATAGCGAACAATTCGGAATGACCCCCTTAATCAGACCACTCAATAACTTTAGAATTTACTAGTGTGCCTCCTCTATTCTGTTGCCACAGTATATTGCTAGGTCTCTATAACCCATTTGTACCTGAATACCACTTTCCCCTACTCTGCCTTCTGTTGCAATCCTTATCCAATTCAGATCTGATCGTAGAAGTGCTAAATTTAGCACATCTACGATCAAATTCTCTGACATGCGGGGGGACGCCCAGCACAGGGCTAGTCCGCTCCGTATTGCAGGCCCTATCCCCTGCAAGGGTGCAAAAGTATCGAACAGCAGTGACGCTTTTGCACCTGCTGAGTAGCTCCCTGCCAGTGCAGCTCCTGCGCCCTTGCAGGCAGCTACCCGTCGCGTTCCAGGTTGCAGCGGCTGCGTGTGATGTTAAGCAGCCGCCGCAGCCTGTCCCACAATGGTCCGGACACACCTGCGTTGTCCAGACCTCGCCCGGCCAACGGCGTTCCTACGCCGTTGGCACGTCCCCTCCCGCCCCCGACTGGCTCTGCCTGTCAATCGAGCAGAGATGATCGCAGCCCTGAGATACTTTTAGCATCTCACTGGGCTCCTGGGGTGCTCATGCGCAGTGAGTCCGCTGCTCGTGCGCACTCCACAGAGGAATTCAGAGTGCGATCGCCAGTCTGACTTACCCTCTTAGTTCCATTCCCCATCCAAGACAGCTGTCCATGTTTTTGCTGGCCACTACCATATGTATAAGAAGATCACATGCACATAAAGTTATCCAAAAAGTCACCATAATCATTATTTGATATATCTGGTTGCTCAAATGATATCAAGCTGTAATAGTCTTACCTTCCAATTTGTACCTTCAAATTGAGGACATACTTACCTGTGCCGTACTGGGCTGTGAGCCTGCTTCCTGTCTGCAGTGCAGGTGAGACTGCTTGGGTAGAGGTGTTGGTAATGACATTCATCACTCTGCAGGCTGGGTACACTGGAGTCTTCTTTCCTAATTACTAGTAAACTTTATCAAACTGTTACATTACTGTATCCATTTCTCCCAGTGTACGCCATGTGTAACACCTGACGTAGACCACCAGTGTAATGTTCCTACGGTCATAGGGCCCAATACAGACCTGATCACTGCTGTACGTTTTCGCACAGCGGGTGATTATCGATTGACTGCGCATACGTATGCACCGCAATGCGCACGCAGGTTGCCAAACAGTGACATGATTGAAATGAAGAGGCCGTTTGTTGTGGTAACTGCCATCTTCTGGGAGTTTCAGGAAAAACACAGGCGTGGCCAAGTGTTTTCAGGGAGGGTGTGTGACGTCAGCTATGGACTCGATCAGCCTGTTCTCATAAGGATAAGTCCTGGGCTGCACACAGACTGCACACAGTGGTAAAAACATTCGATGGGGACTGAGATGCGAATAGATTTGCAGCTGTCCGCTTACTGAGGGACATTTTGGCACAGCGTACACAGTAGCGGATCTTGCCACGGGCAAGCAGGACTTTTGCCTGGGGCGCCGCCTTCCGGAGGGCGCAGGGTGCCAACCGGAGGGCGCCGCAACAGGGCAAGATCCGCTGCTGCTGTGTGCCCCCCGCTGCCCGCAGCCCCCCTGCTGCCGCTGGCCGCTGCCCCCCCGCTGCCGCTGTGAAGGGAAACTAGACGCATCAGAGTCTAGTTTCCCTTCGTGGAGAGGTCCTTTGCTGTGCGGTGCGTGATGACGTCATCGCGCACCGCACATCATTTCAGTCTGTACAGGGGGCGTAAATGACCACGCCCCCTGTATGAAGCCACACACCTTATTGCCGCCCGGGGCGCACAGAGCGCCAGAACCAGCCCTGAGCGTACACATGTGATCGCTCACTTGCACGGTGCGAATATACACTCTCCTTGGGCGGCGACTATCTGCTCGCAGGATAACAAAATTAGCAGCACAGCGATCAGGTCTAAGGAGGTAATTCCAAGTTGATCGCAGCAGGAATTTTTTTTAGCAATTGGGCAAAACCATGAGCACTGCAGGGGGGGCAGATATAACATTTGCAGAGAGAGTTAGATTTGGGTGTGGTGTGTTCAATCTGCAATCTAATTTGCAGTGTAAAAATAAAGCAGCCAGTATTTACCCTGCACAGAAATAAAATAACCCACCCAAATCTAACTCTCTCTGCACATGCTATATCTGCCCCCCCCTGCAGTGCACATGGTTTTGCCCAATTGCTAACTTTCTTGCTGCTGCGATCAACTCAGAATTACCCCCTAAATTTGGCCCATAGTATGTACCTATTGCTGAATAGTACCTATTACCAGTCTCAGGAACTGACTGCACAAAGGAAGTATAAATGCAGATCAGGATTCTGTCAGCAATGTAATTAGCTGTAATTACCTAAGTGTCATTTTAAACAATACATTGGCAAACTAATTCCTTTTTAAGCTTTAGCAAAATTAAATATACATGTATTAATTAAATGTCCTTATTTAACTGGAAGTGTGATGATTTTAAAGTACCAAAAATACTGAGAAACAAATTCCTTATTTAAAACAATTGCTTGCTTCTGTAACTGTAATTGTCTCTGCAGATTCAGTAGGAGAGCACTCATAGGCTAGAGCTCCGTTTTCAATGGCAAGTATTAACAAATAGAGCTATTGCCATTTACAAATATCCTCACCTATATACATTAGCATTATATATATTGCATTATTACAGGGCCACAACTACTCAGCTGTGTCATGACATTGGGGGTTATTTGGGTTTATTAGCAAACTGAAAAAGCAAGCAACTGGACCAAACCATTTGCACTGCAGGTGGGACGGGCAGATGTAACATGTGCAGAGAGAGTTAGATTTAGGTGGGATATATTGTTTCTGTTCAGGGTAAATACTAGCTGCATAAATATTATACTGCAATTTAGATTTCAGTTTGAACACACCCCACCCAAATTTAACTCTCTCTGCACATGTTACATCTGCCCCACCTGCAGTGCAACATGATTTGCCCATTAGTGTGCTTTTTTTTGGTTTGCTAACAAACCTGAATAAGGCCCATTGTACACTGCACTTCTTAGTCTGTGACGTAGGCCCTCATTCCGAGATGATCGTAGCTGTGCTAAATTTCGCTCAGTTACGATCATTCACACTGACATGCGGGGCGACGCCCAGCACAGGGCTAGTCCGCCCCGCATGTTAGTGCCGCCCCCCCTCCCCCTTCCCCACAGAAGCTCAAAGGCATCACACAGCGGCGATGTCTTTGCACTTCCAGAGTAGCTCCCGACCAGCGCAGCTTTAGCCCGCAGTGGCTGTGTATGATGTCACGCAGCCGCTACGGGCCACTACCCGCACGGTCCGGCCACGCCTGCATTGGCAAGACCGTGCCCACGAAACGGCGGCCAAATGCCGCCGTTCCGCCCCCTCCCGCCCAGCGACCGCCTCTGCCTGTCAATCAGGCAGAGGCGTTCGCAGCCCCACTACGGCCTTCGGCCATCTGGCATGCGCCGGCGCACTACGGCGCCGGCGCATGCGCAATGGGTACCCGTTAGGTCGGCTGCGATAAAAAGCAGTGACCCCCGTAGTCCAGAGCCAGAAGCAAAAGGTAGGGCTATGGTAATTTACAGTTAGCCTTCCTCAGCGTTGAGGGATAAATTCTGTGTGATTGAGCTGGGCAGCACTGCACCTCCAACCACCATCCTTGGTAAGTGCCACTGGGTCAACCTTATAGTTGCAGCTCTGCACAACTAGTATTATATTGGTTCTAATTCTGTATACTGCACTCAGGGCCTGCTTCAGAGATGGACGCGCTGCTGATGTTATATGCAGTGGTGTTATAATTATAATATATAACATATAATTGGCACAGGTGATATGCTGAGGATTAATTAGCAATGTGATTGACAGTAAGGGAGCATTTGTGGGAGGTAAGGGGGAGGGGCGACTGAAATGCAGCCATGAAACAACCATTTCGGCGGCATTTCACAGCTAGCATCTATGATACTGTACACAGTTAAAATGGCTGCAGCGTCTTAGTTCCGTCAGCCAGTCTAGATTATCGACCAATGTTCGTCAGTCCAGTCTAAATACAACTCAACTGATGGCAGCGACATTTGCAGTGTCATCACATAAAGCACAGGGTTACTTTGAGGATCTGTTCTATCCATCTCAGTCACAGCATGTTTGCCAGTGGCTGTCAGACCAAAGACCCGCCCACTGAAACCCTAATTGTCCGCCCACCCTTGGAGGTTCAAGCATAGGGCATACTGTCACATTGTGGCTTACACATAAAAAGCTTTACTTTCGGTTCCTTCATCTCCTCCACACTGCGGGACATTGTGCCTCTCTCCGCCAACAGAACAGTACACTCCATTGTGACTATCTCTTCCCTCCTGTTCTCATGGGGTTAACCATGTGCACTGCAGGGGAGGCAGATATAACATGTGCAGAGAGAGTTAGATTTGGGTGTGGTGTGTTCAATCTGCAATCTAATTTGCAGTGTAAAAATAAAGCAGCCAGTATTACCCTGCACAGAAATAAAATAACCCACCCAAATCTAGCTCTCTCTGCACAAGTTATATCTGCCTCCCCTGCAGTGCACATGGGCCCTCATTCCGAGTTGTTCGCTCGTTCTTTTTCATCGCATCGCAGCGATTTTCCGCAAACTGCGCATGCGCAATGTTCGCACTGCGGCTGCGCCAAGTAATTTTGCTAAGAAGTTTGGTATTTTACTCACGGCATTACAAGGTTTTTTCTTCGTTCTGGTGATCGTTGTGTGGTTGACAGGAAGTGGGTGTTTCTGGGCGGAAACTGGCCGTTTTATGGGAGTGTGTGAAAAAACGCTACCGTTTCTGGGAAAAACGCGGGAGTGGCTGGAGAAACGGAGGAGTGTCTGGGCGAACGCTGGGTGTGTTTGTGACGTCAAACCAGGAACGAAACTGACTGAACTGATCTCAGTGGCAGAGTAAGTGTCGAGCTACTCAGAAACTGCTTAGAAATTTATATTCGCAATTTTGAGAATCTTTTGTTCGCAATTTTGCTAAGCTAAGATTCACTCCCAGTAGGCGGCGGCTTAGCGTGTGAAATGCTGCTAAAAGCAGCTTGCGAGCGAACAACTCGGAATGAGGGCCATGGTTTTGCCCAATTGCTATCAAAAATCCTGCTGCGATCAACTTGGAATTACCCCATGGACTGATGACTTGTGTCTATGCAGAGTCAGACACTTCCTGTTTCCGCACCCCCTGCAACATGGACGCTCCACTGTTGGTAGGCATTGTCCAGGCTGGTCAGCCCCATCATATCATAAAGGCTTTCTTTACCCCTGGTCTGTGTCAACTTTCTCTGCGTTGACTGAAAATGTTCACATAAGAACTAGCATGACCATAACTAGCCACACTGTGCATTATATATTTGACGGCTTATTCAGGTTTGTTTAACAAACCAAAAATGCACTCTAATGGGCAAAACCAAGTTGCACTGCAGTTGGGGCAGATATAACATGTGCAGAGAGCTTTAGATTTGGGTGGGGTGTGTTCAAACTGAAATCTAAGTTGCAGTGTAAAAATAAAGCAGCCAGTATTTACCATGCACATAAACAATATAACCCACCCAAATTAGAGATGAGCGGGTTCGGTTCCTCGGAATCCGAACCCCCCCGAACTTCAGCCTTTTTACACGGGTCCGAGGCAGACTCGGATCTTCCCGCCTTGCTCGGCTAACCCGAGCGCGCCCGAACGTCATCATCCCGCTGTTGGATTCTCGCGAGGCTCGTATTCTATCGCGAGACTCGGATTCTATATAAGGAGCCGCGCGTCGCCACCATTTTCACACGTGCATTGAGATTGATAGGGAGAGGACGTGGCTGGCGTCCTCTCCGTTTAGATAGAGAGTGAGACACTTGATTTACTAGTAATTTAATTTTAGTAATTTTGGGGAGCATTAGTAGTACTCAGAGAGTGCAGAGTTTTGCTGATAGTTATACTAGTGACCACCAGTTTTATTTATTATTTAAAATCCGTTCTCTGCCTGAAAAAAAACGATACACAGTCACATACCATATCTGTGCTCAGCCTCAGTGTGCTGCATGATAATATCATCTATGTATATCTGACTGTGCTGAGTGCTCACTGCTCACACAGCTGAATTGTGGGGGAGACTGGGGTGCAGTTATAGCAGGAGTACAGTGCACACTTTTGCTGCCAGTGTGACTGACCAGTGACCACCAGTATATTGTCTTCCTGAAAAAGTTAAACACTCGTGTGGTGTTTTTTTTTTTTATTCTATAAACGCATTCTGCTGACAGACAGTGTCCAGCAGGTCCGTCATTCATTATATTATAATATATACCTGCAGTAGTGATATATATATATATATTTTATATCATTATCATCCAGTCTATACTAGCAGACGCAGTACGGTAGTCCACGGCTGTAGCTACCTCTGTGTCGGCAGTGCTCGTCCATAATTGTATACCTACCTGTGGTGGGGTTTTTTTTTTTTCTATCTTCTTCATACTAGTAGTTTAGGAGTCTGCTACTGACAGTGTCCAGCAGGTCCGTCATTATATAATATATACCTGTCCTGCAGTAGTGATATATATATATTTTTTATATCATTATCATCCAGTCTATACTAGCAGACGCAGTACGGTAGTCCACGGCTGTACTACCTCTGTGTCGGCAGTGCTCGTCCATAATTGTATACCTACCTGTGGGGTTTTTTTTTTCTATCTTCTTCATACTAGTAGTTTAGGAGTCTGCTGCTGACAGTGTCCAGCAGGTCCGTCATTATATAATATATACCTGTCCTGCAGTAGTGATATATATATATTTTTTATATCATTATCATCCAGTCTATACTAGCAGACGCAGTACGGTAGTCCACGGCTGTAGCTACCTCTGTGTCGGCAGTGCTCGTCCATAATTGTATACCTACCTGTGGTGGGTTTTTTTTTCTATCTTCTTCATACTAGTAGTTTAGGAGTCTGCTGCTGACAGTGTCCAGCAGGTCCGTCATTATATAATATATACCTGTCCTGCAGTAGTGATATATATATATTTTTTATATCATTATCATCCAGTCTATACTAGCAGACGCAGTACGGTAGTCCACGGCTGTAGCTACCTCTGTGTCGGCAGTGCTCGTCCATAATTGTATACCTACCTGTGGTGTTTTTTTTTTTCTATCTTCTTCATACTAGTAGTTTAGGAGTCTGCTGCTGACAGTGTCCAGCAGGTCCGTCATTATATAATATATACCTGTCCTGCAGTAGTGATATATATATTTTTTTATATCATTATCATCCAGTCTATACTAGCAGACGCAGTACGGTAGTCCACGGCTGTAGCTACCTCTGTGTCGGCAGTGCTCGTCCATAATTGTATACATACCTGTGGTGGGTTTTTTTTTTCTATCTTCTTCATACTAGTAGTTTAGGAGTCTGCTGCTGACAGTGTCCAGCAGGTCCGTCATTATATAATATATACCTGTCCTGCAGTAGTGATATATATATTTTTTTTATATCATTATCATCCAGTCTATACTAGCAGACGCAGTATGGTAGTCCACGGCTGTAGCTACCTCTGTGTCGGCAGTGCTCGTCCATAATTGTATACCTACCTGTGGTGGGTTTTTTTTTCTATCTTCTTCATACTAGTAGTTTAGGAGTCTGCTGCTGACAGTGTCCAGCAGGTCCGTCATTATATAATATATACCTTTCCTGCAGTAGTGATATATATATATTTTTTATATCATTATCATCCAGTCTATACTAGCAGACGCAGTACGGTAGTCCACGGCTGTAGCTACCTCTGTGTCGGCAGTGCTCGTCCATAATTGTATACCTACCTGTGGTGTTTTTTTTTTCTATCTTCTTCATACTAGTAGTTTAGGAGTCTGCTGCTGACAGTGTCCAGCAGGTCCGTCATTATATAATATATACCTGTCCTGCAGTAGTGATATATATATTTTTTTTATATCATTATCATCCAGTCTATACTAGCAGACGCAGTAAGGTAGTCCACGGCTGTAGCTACCTCTGTGTCGGCAGTGCTCGTCCATAATTGTATACCTACCTGTGGTGGGTTTTTTTTTCTATCTTCTTCATACTAGTAGTTTAGGAGTCTGCTGCTGACAGTGTCCAGCAGGTCCGTCATTATATAATATATACCTTTCCTGCAGTAGTGATATATATATATTTTTTATATCATTATCATCCAGTCTATACTAGCAGACGCAGTACGGTAGTCCACGGCTGTAGCTACCTCTGTGTCGGCAGTGCTCGTCCATAATTGTATACCTACCTGTGGTGTTTTTTTTTTCTATCTTCTTCATACTAGTAGTTTAGGAGTCTGCTGCTGACAGTGTCCAGCAGGTCCGTCATTATATAATATATACCTGTCCTGCAGTAGTGATATATATATATCTTTTTATATCATTATCATCCAGTCTATACTAGCAGACGCAGTACGGTAGTCCACGGCTGTAGCTACCTCTGTGTCGGCAGTGCTCGTCCATAATTGTATACATACCTGTGGTGGTTTTTTTTTTCTATCTTCTTCATACTAGTAGTTTAGGAGTCTGCTGCTGACAGTGTCCAGCAGGTCCGTCATTATATAATATATACCTGTCCTGCAGTAGTGATATATATATATTTTTTATATCATTATCATCCAGTCTATACTAGCAGACGCAGTACGGTAGTCCACGGCTGTACTACCTCTGTGTCGGCAGTGCTCGTCCATAATTGTATACCTACCTGTGGTGGTTTTTTTTTTTCTATCTTCTTCATACTAGTAGTTTAGGAGTCTGCTGCTGACAGTGTCCAGCAGGTCCGTCATTATATAATATATACCTGTCCTGCAGTAGTGATATATATATATTTTTTATATCATTATCATCCAGTCTATACTAGCAGACGCAGTACGGTAGTCCACGGCTGTAGCTACCTCTGTGTCGGCAGTGCTCGTCCATAATTGTATACCTACCTGTGGTGGGTTTTTTTTTTCTATCTTCTTCATACTAGTAGTTTAGGAGTCTGCTGCTGACAGTGTCCAGCAGGTCCGTCATTATATAATATATACCTGTCCTGCAGTAGTGATATATATATATTTTTTATATCATTATCATCCAGTCTATACTAGCAGACGCAGTACGGTAGTCCACGGCTGTAGCTACCTCTGTGTCGGCAGTGCTCGTCCATAATTGTATACCTAGCTGTGGTGTTTTTTTTTTCTATCTTCTTCATACTAGTAGTTTAGGAGTCTGCTGCTGACAGTGTCCAGCAGGTCCGTCATTATATAATATATACCTGTCCTGCAGTAGTGATATATATATTTTTTTATATCATTATCATCCAGTCTATACTAGCAGACGCAGTACGGTAGTCCACGGCTGTAGCTACCTCTGTGTCGGCAGTGCTCGTCCATAATTGTATACATACCTGTGGTGGTTTTTTTTTTTCTATCTTCTTCATACTAGTAGTTTAGGAGTCTGCTGCTGACAGTGTCCAGCAGGTCTGTCATTATATAATATATACCTGTCCTGCAGTAGTGATATATATATATTTTTTATATCATTATCATCCAGTCTATACTAGCAGACGCAGTATGGTAGTCCACGGCTGTAGCTACCTCTGTGTCGGCAGTGCTCGTCCATAATTGTATACCTACCTGTGGTGGTTTTTTTTTTCTATCTTCTTCATACTAGTAGTTTAGGAGTCTGCTGCTGACAGTGTCCATGAGGTCCGTCATTATATAATATATACCTGTCCTGCAGTAGTGATATATATATATTTTTTATATCATTATCATCCAGTCTATACTAGCAGACGCAGTACGGTAGTCCACGGCTGTAGCTACCTCTGTGTCGACAGTGCTCGTCCATAATTGTATACCTACCTGTGGTGGGTTTTTTTTTTCTATCTTCTTCATACTAGTAGTTTAGGAGTCTGCTGCTGACAGTGTCCAGCAGGTCCATCATTATATAATATATACCTGTCCTGCAGTAGCGATATATATATATTTTTTATATCATTATCATCCAGTCTATACTAGCAGACGCAGTACGGTAGTCCACGGCTGTAGCTACCTCTGTGTCGGCAGTGCTCGTCCATAATGGTATACCTACCTGTGGTGGGTTTTTTTTTTCTATCTTCTTCATACTAGTAGTTTAGGAGTCTGCTGCTGACAGTGTCCAGCAGGTCCGTCATTATATAATATATACCTGTCCTGCAGTAGTGATATATATATATATTTTATATCATTATCATCCAGTCTATACTAGCAGACGCAGTACGGTAGTCCACGGCTGTAGCTACCTCTGTGTCGGCAGTGCTCGTCCATAATTGTATACCTACCTGTGGTGGGTTTTTTTTTCTATCTTCTTCATATTAGTAGTTTAGGAGTCTGCTGCTGACAGTGTCCAGCAGGTCCGTCATTATATAATATATACCTGTCCTGCAGTAGTGATATATATATATTTTTTATATCATTATCATCCAGTCTATACTAGCAGACGCAGTACGGTAGTCCACGGCTGTAGCTACCTCTGTGTCGGCAGTGCTCGTCCATAATTGTATACCTACCTGTGGTGTTTTTTTTTTCTATCTTCTTCATACTAGTAGTTTAGGAGTCTGCTGCTGACAGTGTCCAGCAGGTCCGTCATTATATAATATATACCTGTCCTGCAGTAGTGATATATATATTTTTTATATCATTATCATCCAGTCTATACTAGCAGACGCAGTACGGTAGTCCACGGCTGTAGCTACCTCTGTGTCGGCAGTGCTCGTCCATAATTGTATACATACCTGTGGTGGTTTTTTTTTTTCTATCTTCTTCATACTAGTAGTTTAGGAGTCTGCTGCTGACAGTGTCCAGCAGGTCCGTCATTATATAATATATACCTGTCCTGCAGTAGTGATATATATATATTTTTTATATCATTATCATCCAGTCTATACTAGCAGACGCAGTACGGTAGTCCACGGCTGTAGCTACCTCTGTGTCGGCAGTGCTCGTCCATAATTGTATACCTACCTGTGGTGGGTTTTTTTTTTCTATCTTCTTCATACTAGTAGTTTAGGAGTCTGCTGCTGACAGTGTCCATGAGGTCCGTCATTATATAATATATACCTGTCCTGCAGTAGTGATATATATATATTTTTTATATCATTATCATCCAGTCTATACTAGCAGATGCAGTACGGTAGTCCACGGCTGTAGCTACCTCTGTGTCGACAGTGCTCGTCCATAATTGTATACCTACCTGTGGTGGGGTTTTTTTTTCTATCTTCTTCATACTAGTAGTTTAGGAGTCTGCTGCTGACAGTGTCCAGCAGGTCCATCATTATATAATATATACCTGTCCTGCAGTAGCGATATATATATATTTTTTATATCATTATCATCCAGTCTATACTAGCAGACGCAGTACGGTAGTCCACGGCTGTAGCTACCTCTGTGTCGGCAGTGCTCGTCCATAATTGTATACCTACCTGTGGTGGGTTTTTTTTTTCTATCTTCTTCATACTAGTAGTTTAGGAGTCTGCTGCTGACAGTGTCCAGCAGGTCCGTCATTATATAATATATACCTGTCCTGCAGTAGTGATATATATATATTTTTTATATCATTATCATCCAGTCTAAACTAGCAGACGCAGTACGGTAGTCCACGGCTGTAGCTACCTCTGTGTCGGCAGTCGCTCATCCATAATTGTATACCTACCTGTGGTGTTTTTTTTTTTTCTATCTTCTTCATACTAGTAGTTTAGGAGTCTGCAGTGCTGACAGTGTCCAGCAGGTCCGTCATTATACAATATATACCTGTCCTGCAGTAGTGATATATATATATTTTTTATATCATTATCATCCAGTCTATACTAGCAGACGCAGTACGGTAGTCCACGGCTGTAGCTACCTCTGTGTCGGCAGTGCTCGTCCATAATTGTATACCTACCTGTGGTGGGTTTTTTTTTTCTATCTTCTTCATACTAGTAGTTTAGCAGGCTGCTGCTGACAGTGTCCAGCAGGTCCGTCATTACATAATATATACCTGTCCTGCAGTAGTGATATATATATATATTTTTTATATCATTATCATCCAGTCTATACTAGCAGACGCAGTACGGTAGTCCACGGCTGTAGCTACCTCTGTGTCGGCAGTGCTCGTCCATAATTGTATAACTACCTGTGGTGGGGTTTTTTTTTTTCTATCTTCTTCATACTAGTAGTTTAGGAGTCTGCTGCTGACAGTGTCCAGCAGGTCCATCATTATATAATATATACCTGTCCTGCAGTAGTGATATATATATATATTTTTTATATCATTATCATCCAGTCTATACTAGCAGACGCAGTACAGTAGTCCATGGCTGTAGCTACCTCTGTGTCGGCAGTGCTCGTCCATAATTGTATACCTACCTGTGGTGGGTTTTTTTTTCTATCTTCTTCATACTAGTAGTTTAGGAGTCTGCTGCTGACAGTGTCCAGCAGGTCCGTCATTATATAATATATACCTGTCCTGCAGTAGTGATATATATATATTTTTTATATCATTATCATCCAGTCTATACTAGCAGACTCAGTACGGTAGTCCACGGCTGTAGCTACCTCTGTGTCGGCAGTTACTCGTCATCCATAAGTATACTAGTATCCATCCATCTTTCTTAGGCAGGCTACGCTTTGTATCACCGCTTTCCAGAATACGCACACAGCTAAAAACCTCTTACGGCAACTGAGGAAGATCATCGCAGAATGGCTTACCCCAATTGGACTCTCCTGTGGATTTGTGGCATCGGACAACGCCAGCAATATTGTGTGTGCATTAAATATGGGCAAATTCCAGCACGTCCCATGTTTTGCACATACCTTGAATTTGGTGGTGCAGAATTATTTAAAAAACGAGAGGGGCGTGCAAGAGATGCTGTCGGTGGCCAGAAGAATTGCGGGACACTTTCGGCGTACAGGCACCACGTACAGAAGACTGGAGCAACACCAAAAACGCCTGAACCTGCCCTGCCATCATCTGAAGCAAGAAGTGGTAACGAGGTGGAATTCAACCCTCTATATGCTTCAGAGGTTGGAGGAGCAGCAAAAGGCCATTCAATCCTATACAACTGAGCACGATATAGGAGGTGGAATGCACCTGTCTCAAGCGCAGTGGAGAATGATTTCAACGTTGTGCAAGGTTCTGCAACCTTTTGAACTTGCCACACGTGAAGTCAGTTCAGACACTGCCAGCCTGAGTCAGGTCATTCCCCTCATCAGGCTTTTGCAGAAGAAGCTGGAGACATTGAAGGAGGAGCTAACACAGAGCGATTCCGCTAGGCATGTGGGACTTGTGGATGGAGCCCTTAATTCGCTTAACAAGGATTCACGGGTGGTCAATCTGTTGAAATCAGAGCACTACATTTTGGCCACCGTGCTCGATCCTAGATTTAAAACCTACCTTGGATCTCTCTTTCCGGCAGACACAAGTCTGCAGGGGTTCAAAGAACTGCTGGTGAGAAAATTGTCAAGTCAAGCGGAACGCGACCTGTCAACATCTCCTCCTTCACATTCTCCCGCAACTGGGGGTGCGAGGAAAAGGCTCAGAATTCCGAGCCCACCCGCTGGCGGTGATGCAGGGCAGTCTGGAGCGACTGCTGATGCTGACATCTGGTCCGGACTGAAGGACCTGACAACGATTACGGACATGTCGTCTACTGTCACTGCATATGATTCTCTCCCCATTGAAAGAATGGTGGAGGATTATATGAGTGACCGCATCCAAGTAGGCACGTCAGACAGTCCGTACGTATACTGGCAGGAAAAAGAGGCAATTTGGAGGCCCTTGCACAAACTGGCTTTATTCTACCTAAGTTGCCCTCCCACAAGTGTGTACTCCGAAAGAGTGTTTAGTGCCGCCGCTCACCTTGTCAGCAATCGGCGTACGAGGTTACTTCCAGAAAATGTGGAGAAGATGATGTTCATTAAAATGAATTATAATCAATTCCTCCATGGAGACATTCACCAGCAGCAATTGCCTCCACAAAGTACACAGGGAGCTGTGATGGTGGATTCCAGTGGGGACGAATTGATAATCTGTGAGGAGGGGGATGTACACGGTGATGAATCGGAGGATGATGATGAGGTGGACATCTTGCCTCTGTAGAGCCAGTTTGTGCAAGGAGAGATTAATTGCTTCTTTTTTGGTGGGGGTCCAAACCAACCCGTCATTTCAGTCACAGTCGTGTGGCAGACCCTGTCACTGAAATGATGGGTTGGTTAAAGTGTGCATGTCCTGTTTATACAACATAAGGGTGGGTGGGAGGGCCCAAGGACAATTCCATCTTGCACCTCTTTTTTCTTTCATTTTTCTTTGCGTCATGTGCTGTTTGGGGAGTGTTTTTTGGAAGGGCCAGCCTGCGTGACACTGCAGTGCCACTCCTAGATGGGCCAGGTGTTTGTGTCGGCCACTAGGGTCGCTTAGCTTACTCACACAGCTACCTCATTGCGCCTCTTTTTTTCTTTGCGTCATGTGCTGTTTGGGGAGTGTTTTTTTGAAGGGCCATCCTGCGTGACACTGCAGTGCCACTCCTAGATGGGCCAGGTGTTTGTGTCGGCCACTAGGGTCGCTTAGCTTACTCACACAGCTACCTCATTGCGCCTCTTTTTTTCTTTGCGTCATGTGCTGTTTGGGGAGTGTTTTTTTGAAGGGCCATCCTGCGTGACACTGCAGTGTCACTATTTTGCCTGCCTTTCCTACATTTACTTTATGCTTATTTTATCTGCTACTATTAATTTACATTTGCTAGCACTGTAGTCTTTTAGTGGGTGTTTCTGTGATATTTGGGGGTAATTCAGATCTGATCGCTTCTGTGCGTTTTCGCACAGTGGGCGATCAAATCCGAACTACGCATGCATATGCACCGCAATGCTCAGGCGCAACGGATGGCTGCAAAAGGGATCACCGGTCAGCAACGGGTTTCTGCAAAGGATCCATTTGCATGGGTGTTTGCAAGGAGATTGACATGAGGAGGGTATTTGTGGGTGGCAAATGACCATTTTCTCTCTGCTTATGTCTTGCGTTACATAGGGTGGGATGTACTAATGTACATCGCCTCCCATCGCCGCCCTGCGCCACGATACTGATCGCATATGTACTAACATATGCGATCAGCATTGCGGAGGACAGCTCTTCCGATAAGAGCAGACCTCCGCGATGCGCAGCGGCAGCCTGACTTCCGGGATTCGGCCCGGGAGTCAGTCTGCGCATGCGCGGGGTGACAGGGGCGGCCGCAGGGCATGCTGGGAGGGATCCGATCGGATCCCTCACACAGCGCCGCGGAGAGAAGCCCATAGGCTTCTATGGACTATCGCCAGCTAAAGCTGGCGTACCCCGCCGCGGCGCTGACCAAGCTTGGATATTGTTGGAAGACCGAACCACCCCCATCTCAATCCAGATTACCATCTGTTTATGGAGGATTCTAATAGCAAGTTGAACCGACGATTTCCTTTTCACTGCATTGCATGAGGAGCTCATCATCTATAACCTTGGAGCATCATAACCTCTAGCGGTAACCTACTACTAAATCGGACATTGCTTATCTCCTAAACTGCTTGAACTGGACACTATACTCTTTTTGGGGGACCATATAGGAACAGACTTTCCACTCTTCAATCATTTCCAATTCCTGTCCACTTGGGTAACCTAACTAACTGGGATACAGTTTAAAATTGCATGTCTTTAATTTTTCATTGCATTTTTTGTTGCATGTCTATGGTGTATTCACCATGCTATTTTAGATATTTTAATATTAAAAAGTATTATTGATACATTTATATTATTGTTGGTACATCTTTGGAATAGCGCAGCCTCTACATTTGTTTTTTGTTTACCTCTGTGGGGGTGACTTCCCCGTTTTCGAGGCCGCAGCTTGTTGGAGCATCCCATACTTAAGGCGCCTGAGTATCCTGGGTAACCGAACTTTACAAATTAACGTAGGCTTTAAACCTAACATCGAGCACTGTGGCCAAAATGTAGTGCTCTGATTTCAACAGATAGACCACCCTTGAATTATGGTAAAGCGAATGATGGGCTACAACCACAAGTCCAACTTACTTTGCGGAATCTCTCTGTCTTAGCTCCTCCTTCAATTTCTCCAGCTGCTTCTGCAAAAGCCTGATAAGGGAATGACCTGACTCAAGCTGGCTCCTCCATCCTCTGAAGCATATAGAGGGTTGAATTCCACCTCGTTACCACCTCTTGCTTCAGGTGATGGCAGGGCAGGTTCAGGAGTGTTTGATGGCACTCCAATCTTCATCACAAGGTGGCTGAATGTCGAAAGTGGCCCGCAATTTTTCGGGCCACCGACAGCATCTCCTACACGCCCCTATCATTTTTCTAAAAATTCTGCACCACCAAATTAATTGTATGTGCAAAACATGGGATGTGCTGGAATTTGCCCAGATGAATGCATGCACAATATTGGTGGCATTGTCCAATATCACAAATCCCCAGGAGAGTCTGATTGGGGTTAGCCATTGTGCGATGATGTCCCTCAGTTTCCGAAAGAGGTTGTCAGTGATGTGCCTCTTACGGAAAGCGGTAATACATAGCGTAGCCTGCCTAGGAACGAGTTGGCATTTGCAAGATGCTGCTACTGATGCCGCTGCTGTTGTTGTTGCTGCGGGAGGCAATACATCTACCCAGTGGGTTTTCACAGTCATATAGTCCTTAGTCCACCCTGTTCCACTTGTCCACATGTCCATGGGAAGTGGATAGTGGGTACAAGTGCATTTTTTTGGACACTGAGGACACTTTTCTGACGTCTCTGTACATTCTCAGTATCGTTTTCCTAGTGAAGTGGAACCTAGATGGATTTGGTACCGGGGACACACTACCTCAAACAATTCCCTAAGTCCCACTGAACTAATGGTGGATACCGGACGCAAGTCTAACACCAACATAGCTGTCAATGCCTCAGTTATCCACTTTGCAAAAGGATGACTGCTGTCATGTTTCATCTTCCTCACAAAGGACTGTTGGACAGTCAATTGCTTAGTTGAAGTAGTACAAGTGGTCTTCCTACTTCCACTATGGGATGACGATTGACTCCCAGCAGCAAGAATAGAAGTGGCAGCAACAGCAGCAGTAGGCGTAACACTCAAGGATCCTCCAGAGGAATCCCGGTTAGGAGAGGACTCCTCAGTCTTGCCTGTTACATGGCCTGCAGGACTACTGACATTCCTGACTGAGGAGGAAGTTGACATTGAGGGAGATGGTGGTGTGGCTTGCAGGAGCTTGGGTACAAGAGGAAAAAGGGGTTTAGGCGTCAGTGGACTGCTTACATTCTTACCCAAAGTTTCACAATTTGACACTGACTTCTGATGAATGCGCTGCAGGTGGCGTATAAGGGAGTATGTTTCTAGGTGGTTAACGTCCTTACCCCTACTTATAACAGATTGACAGAGGCAACACACGGCTTGACACCTGTTGTCCGGATTTGTGAAGAAATAATTCCACACCGATGAGGTGGCTTTTTTGGAATTTTGCCCAGGCATCACAAAGGGCTTCTTCATTCCACAGACAACAGGTGTCTCACCTGGTGCCTGATTTAAACAAACCACATCACCATTAGAATACTCATCATCAACTTCCTCCTCAGCGCCAGCAACACCCATATCCTCATCCTGGTGTACTTCAACAGTGACATCTTCAATTTGAATATCAGAAACTGGACTGTAGGTGCTCCTTCCAGCACTTGCAGAGGGCGTGCAAATGGTGGATGCAGCCACCTCTTCCCATCCAGTGTTGGGAAGGTCAGGCATCTCAACCGCCGACACACTTGGACTCTCCTTGGGGATTTGTGATACCATCTTAGAACGCATAGTTCTTTGCTGTGCTTTTGCCAGCTTAACTCTTATCATTTTTTTAGTTGGAGGATGAGGGCTTCCATCATCATGTGAAGCTGAAACACTAGTCATGCACATAGGCCAGGGCCTTAGCCATTCCTTTCCACACCGTGTCATAAATGGCATATTAGCAAGTTTACGTATCTCCTCAGACCATTTCAATTTGGGGGGGGGGTTTACTGAACTTTTTGGATTTTACATGCCCTCTACTATCACATTGGGCATCGGCCTTGGCAGACGACGTTGATGGCATTTCAGAATCTATTTCATGACTAGTGGCAGCAGCTTCAGCACTAGGAGGAAGTGGTTCTTGACCTTTCCATATTTTATCCTCCAAATTTTTGTTCTCCATTATTTTTCTGGAGTTATATAAGAATGTGCGGTACAGGAGAGCGTACCTCTACACCACACCTGGCAAACCCTGTGAAACTTATTTGGATTCAATATTAATAACCCCTTTATTTGGAGTAAATAATATACAGCACAAGACAGCACCACTGGACTTTTATGGCAGCACCATTGGACTGGATTTATATGGCAGTACCACTGGAATTATACGGCAGTATCACTGGATCAGTACCACTGGAATTATACGGCAGTATCACTGGATTTATACGCCAGTACCACTGGAATTATACGGAGGATTACTGTAATTATATGGCATTATCACTGGAATTATACGGCAGTACCACTGGACATATAAGACAGTATCACTGGACTGGATTTATACACCAATACTGCTGGAATTATATGCCAGTACCACTGGAATTACACGGCAGTATCACTGGATTTTTACGCCAGTGCCACTGGCATTATACGGTAGTACCACTGGAATTATACGACAGTACCATTGGACATATACGGCAGTATCACTGGACTGAATTTATATGCCAATACCGCTGGAATTATACGCCAGTACCACTGGAATATATGGCAGTATCACTGGACCTATACGCCAGTACCACTGGAATTATACAGCAGGATCATTTGAATTATACGGCAGTATCACTGGAATTATACAGCAGTACCACTGAACTTATATGGCAGTACCACTGGACATATACGGCAGTATCACTGGACTGGATTTATACGCCAGTACCACTGGAATTATACGCCAGTACCACTGTTATTATACGGCAGTATCACTGGATTTTTACGGCAGTACCGCTGGACATATACGGCAGTATCACTGGACATATACACCAGAATCACTGGATTTATATGCCAGTACCACTGGAATTGTATGGAGGATCACTGGAATTATACGGCATTATCACTGGAAGTATACGGCAGAACCACTGGACATATATGGCAGTATCACTGGACTGGATTTTTACACCAGTACCGCTGGAATTATATGCCAGTAGCACTGGAATTATACAGCAGTATCACTGGATTTATACGCCAGTACCACTGGAATTATACGGCAGTATCACTGGAATTATACGGCAGTATCACTGGAATTATACGGCAGCACCACTGGACACATAAGGCAGTACCACTGGACATATACGGCAGTATCACTGGACTGGATTTATATGCCAAAACCGCTGGAATTAAACACCAGTATAACTGGAATTATACGGCAGGATCACTGGATTTATAAGGCAGTACCGCTGGACATATATGGCAGTATTACTGGACATATACGGCAGTACCACTGGACATATACAGCAGCACAGGGACACCATCACTGGACTGATGCAGGATAACACAGCACCACTGCAATGGACTGGACTTATACAGTAGCACTGGACATATGGCAGCAGAGGACACCACCACTGTGACTGGACTGATGCAGCACAAGATACTACCACTGTACTGATGCAGCACAAGACAGCACCACTGAACTTGCCTTATACAGTAGCACTGGACATATGGTAGCAGAGTACACCACCACTGTGACTGGACTGATGCAGCACTAGACACTACCACTGTAGTGATGCAGAACAACACAGCTGCACTGCAATGGACTGGACTTATACAGCAGCACTGGACATATGGCAGCAGAGGACACCACCACTGTGACTGATGCAGCACAAGATGGCACCACTGGACTGGAGTTATACAGCAGCACTGGACATATGGCAGCAGAGGACACAACCACTGTGAGTGGACTGATGCAGCACAAGACACTAACACTGTACTGATGCAGGACACTGAGGATGGAGACACATCCTCTCTCTACACTCTACAATGAGTGAAAATGGAGTGAAAATGGCGGCGACACGCGGCTCATTATATGGAATACAAACAACGCGAGAATCCGACAGCGGGTTGATGAAGTTTTGCCTCGTTCTGCTTTCCAAGTCAGAGGGGAAAACCTGACTTGGAATCCCGGCTCGGGTGGTGAAGTCCGGTAGGGTTCAGTTCTCAGGAAACTGAACCCACTCATCTCTTTTATAATTGGATTGTACAGCTTGACTTTTGTTCTTGATTCCTGCTTCACCCACAAAGTGTTAGGAGGATCTGGGGGCTGCCCAGCAGCTCCCATAGTGCGGGGCAAGCCCCATCTTAATGAGAATGCCCCCTCTTCAAAAAAAAAAAAGGTGCTCAATAGGTATGTCGCACAGCATGAGGCACTCCCATTTTTCAGTACACAGTCAAAAAAGTCTCTTCCCCGTCTTTCCTAGTGTTGGGAGGTCTCCTAAGTGCCACTTTTTTCTTTTTATCATATTATGGTCACATTACCAAGGGGAGTTTCCCTTTGTTCATAGACATTACACTGTTAATATATCCCTATGCAGATCACACTTGGTAGCCCTGACAACGCTGGTCACATCTCCCATGTTACTAGCAACATTACTGTGGTGCTGGGCACACCCCCTATGGCACCCAATATGGCAATGATAAATTTCAGCTCCAGGCCCACATAAATGCGCAGTCAGGGTAGGCAGGGAAGGCAGAGCCTGTTACACTTCCTGTCTGACTGCAAAGTTTTGACTATAACAATGATTAGAATTATACATGAAGATACAGTGTATATAACTTATATATATATCTTCTTAGGATTTTTTTAGGGTCATTTTTATAGACAAAACTCACCAAAATTGCAGCTCTGTTTCCATGAAGCAGCCAATAAAATACAGAGAAAAAGAGCAATTGAAGGTATGCCTCAATGGGTGAAGGTGGGGGGGGGGGGGGGGGGGAGCAAGCCTTGAGCTCTGATGGACACCTCTGATGATCAGGTGACCAGTCAATGGAAATATGCAAGGAATACAAAAAAGGTGAGGAAGGTTCCGGTGTGGACAACTGGTCACTGTCTGGGGGCTTGCAAAGGGGGTTTCCCTACAGGCTTCATTGTCTGACACTTCCTTACTATGCAGAGACTGGCACCTTCTGTGTTAGAGGCGGGGGATCTTCTGTGCTAGGGAGAGATCTGTGTGAGGGGGAAGATCTGAGCAAGTAGGGCTGGTTCATGTATGTCTGTGTAAATCTGGCTCTGATACTAGCCAATGTCTTCCCAGTCATTAACCTGACCACATGTCCCTGTATCACACACACAGCTACTCTGAGCTGACAGATAACCACTAGAGTGTCCATGCAGCACAGAGCCAGAAGAGGAAGAAAGATCAGTTAAGCTAAATGATGGAGGACAAGCATGTTAACCAGCAGCTGCATACCTGCCAACTTCTTCCAGCGTGGGAGTGGGACACAAGTGCGCACCGTAGGCGCACCCCCAAAATTGGGGGCATGGCCTAATGGCTCAGGGACGTGGCCTTGCAGCAAGTCCCACGATTTGTCACTGTGAGGCTTGCCCAGTGCTCCGTGACGTGCTTGGCATGCTCCAAGTCTTCATCTCCCCTGAATAGACGCTGCGGGCTTATGCAAGGGGGGTCTCCCAACTGTCCCCCATACCACAGGACACTGCGGCCTGCGAGTGGGACAGCGGAGTCTCCTTTTGAATTGATTGCTGCTATGTTTACAGTAATGTTTAAATACATTTCATACAACTTTCATAGAGTTATAAAATGTTACAGAGGCCTCTTATAGTGCAACCAACAACAACAACAACAACAACAACAACAACAAAAAACATTGCCTGGTAGAGCATTCATTTAGGATAGAGGGACTGCAAATAGTGAGCAGTTCTCCTGGTTAGGCAGCTGTAGAGGTGCAGGCATGCCCAGCCTGGAATTGACCATTACTTCAACTGGAATGCTTACATCTCCAGAAGACAGCAAAAGGCAAGGGTGGCCACATGAAGTCATTACTATCACATCGTAAAATACATGGGGGTTTATTTACTAAGATTCGTGTTGTGACCAATTTAAGGCGTATTTTGATTCGACTGACATCGGCCGTTATAAAGTGCAACTTTTTGAATCTGTTTTCGGTAATATACTAAGCTATCGAGTTCTTTCTATTCGTATTTTCGATGTTGATGTAATTCGTATTTCTAGTTGTGTTTTTACGGCCGAATGAGGTTTTTTACGGCCAAAGATGGGTGTTGTGACGCATGAATCGTATTTTTCCGATTTCCTTAAATTTGGTAGACGAACCGTGATTGGTTATGTTGAATATGGGGGAGTGTCAAAGCGCACCCATATAAATATGCCCCAAACCGAACAAACCTCATGGGTTTAGTTAGTGGAGAGGAGAGAGGTAGTGCTGTGAGGAGTTGGTGAGTGATTTGGTTATTTGGTTTGCGATTTCTGAGTGCTGAGTTGTGAAAGTTGTCTTGTCTTTATTGTTGTCTTGTTACTTATTAGTGTGTCATATTTTCTGTCCTAGTATTTTTCGTTAAGTCTCTTGTCAGTGTGTGTGTGTGTGTGTGTGTGTGTGTGTGCAGAGGTAGAGGAGGAGTGTGTTTTGTTTGTCTTTATTTTGAAGTGTTTATTGTTGTCTGTCTTAAACATGTCTGAGTCAGAGGTTAGTGAGGTTGGGGAGCTGGAGGAGGTTGATGATGTGGAGGAGGTTAATGAGGTGGAGATGGGTAGTGAGGGGGTGAGGTGAAGGAGGTGGCAGAGGAAGCTCCTGAGTCCTCTTCTGATACTGATGAGGCTCCGCAGCCACGTACCAGGACCAAGTCTGGGCGAAATGCGAATGTCACGTTTGCCGAGAATGTTGCCCTGGTGAGGACGATAATGAAATATCATTGCATGCTCTTTGGTCAGGAGGCAGCTAAGGTGTCTGCAAGGAAAAAAAGCAGTAATGTGGCAGAAGATTGTTGACGCTGTGAATTGTGAGGGTGTGGTGAGGTGGACAGAGGAGACCTGCCGAAAGAGATTTTCTGACATCAAACGTCGGGTGAAAGCCAAAATGGCGAAGTCGGCCCGGCAAACAGGAGGGGGCGCCCATTTATTGCTACGTATTTGGAATATGAGGAGCCGCTGCAGAACCTGATCCCGCCGGAGGTAGTGAGGGGGACTGTACGGGACTCTGACTACCCCAGGGTGGCTGGTAAGTTTATGTATTTGTATGCTTTTTTGATGTATATATATATATATATATATATATATATATATATATATACGGTGTAAGTGTTCGTGGTGACTGAAGCCACAGGTCACTGACCCCCTCACCACAGAAACAGGGGGCACTCCTCGGGTTTAGTAGTGAAAAAAATCTTTATACGGCAAACAGCATGTCAAATCCAACGTTTCAACACCGCGATGGGTGTTTTTGTCAAGGATACATGGTGAAAACAAATGTGTGTGCAGTGTTCTTACCTTAAATGCTCCACTGATGTCAGCACGGGCGCAGGTGCGGCGGGCGGGAGAGACGCCGGCGGCTCCGGCTTCGGGCGGCTAAAGATGACGTCACCGTTGCTAGGCTACCAAAGCGTGTCAGCGCCCGGCGCATCGCGTCATTGCACTGCAAGGAGAGAGCATGTGATAAAGAAAGTGTAACAGTGTTGTACTAAATTAATAGGAGGAAACAAAATAACGTTTCCAACAGGTGTAAGTGAAAAAATACTGAAAAGAGACTGGACGATCGTGTATAAAAGGTTAAAATTAACCATTATGGTATTTAACTATATAACAATGCTAATCTGCATCGTCTCTATTGTTATAAAACCTGATGATCGGAGCCACAGGCTACACATAGCTGCAAATGACACCTTAAGATGAATATAATTAACTACAAAAAAGGGTGTAATTAACTACAAGAAAGGGCATACACTGGACTAGCCAATATATTGTTAATTAAAGAAAAACACTCCATGTTAATTTTTCATTAAGTCCCGTAGGGAAAACTGAATTCAATAATGAAATCCACCGCATTTCGTCATATGTGGATGTGGTGGTCTAAAATGTTTATTTATTTATTTTTCCCTGCACACCACTCATTAATATGATATGTGTGTATTGTGCCTAAATAGTTTTTCGACAATATATTTGTGGGTTAAGATAGTGTATTGTACCCCTTTTTGGTTGGAATATTTTGCTGAGGCAAGCTTTTATATGGTGGCACGTTAATTTTTGGTGAAAAAGCATAGTGAACAATTTTGCAAAACATGAAGTCTGTGTCTTACAGTTAAATACAACAGAGATCTATTTCAGGGATTAAAAACATAGAAGCGTCATTAAGCAGCACATTGTGAAGTTTATGTTTGGATGACAGGTAGGGATGTGCACTTGAAATTTTTCGGGTTTTGTGTTTTGGTTTTGGGTTCGGTTCCGCGGCCGTGTTTTGGGTTCGACCGCGTTTTGGCAAAACCTCACCGAATTTTTTTTGTCGGATTCGGGTGTGTTTTGGATTCGGGTGTTTTTTTCAAAAAACCCTAAAAAACAGCTTAAATCATAGAATTTGGGGGTCATTTTGATCCCAAAGTATTATTAACCTCAAAAACCATAATTTCCACTCATTTTCAGTCTATTCTGAATACCTCACACCTCACAATATTATTTTTAGTCCTAAAATTTGCACCGAGGTCGCTGGATGACTAAGCTAAGCGACCCTAGTGGCCGACACAAACACCTGGCCCATCTAGGAGTGGCACTGCAGTGTCACGCAGGATGGCCCTTCCAAAAAACACTCCCCAAACAGCACATGACGCAAATAAAAAAAGAGGCGCAATGAGGTAGCTGTGTGAGTAAGCTAAGCGACCCTAGTGGCCGACACAAACACCTGGCCCATCTAGGAGTGGCACTGCAGTGTCACGCAGGATGGCCCTTCCAAAAAACACTCCCCAAACAGCACATGACGCAAAGAAGAAAAAAAGAGGCGCAATGAGGTAGCTGTGTGAGTAAGCTAAGCGACCCTAGTGGCCGACACAAACACCTGGCCCATCTAGGAGTGGCACTGCAGTGTCACGCAGGATGGCCCTTCCAAAAAACACTCCCCAAACAGCACATGACGCAAAGAAGAAAAAAAGAGGCGCAATGAGGTAGCTGTGTGAGTAAGATAAGCGACCCTAGTGGCCGACACAAACACCTGGCCCATCTAGGAGTGGCACTGCAGTGTCACGCAGGATGGCCCTTCCAAAAAACACTCCCCAAACAGCACATGACGCAAAGAAGAAAAAAAGAGGCGCAATGAGGTAGCTGTGTGAGTAAGATAAGCGACCCTAGTGGCCGACACAAACACCTGGCCCATCTAGGAGTGGCACTGCAGTGTCACGCAGGATGGCCCTTCCAAAAAACACTCCCCAAACAGCACATGACGCAAAGAAGAAAAAAAGAGGCGCAATGAGGTAGCTGTGTGAGTAAGCTAAGCGACCCTAGTGGCCGACACAAACACCTGGCCCATCTAGGAGTGGCACTGCAGTGTCACGCAGGATGGCCCTTCCAAAAAACACTCCCCAAACAGCACATGACGCAAAGAAGAAAAAAAGAGGCGCAATGAGGTAGCTGTGTGAGTAAGCTAAGCGACCCTAGTGGCCGACACAAACACCTGGCCCATCTAGGAGTGGCACTGCAGTGTCACGCAGGATGGCCCTTCCAAAAAACACTCCCCAAACAGCACATGACGCAAAGAAGAAAAAAAGAGGTGCAATGAGGTAGCTGTGTGAGTAAGATAAGCGACCCTAGTGGCCGACACAAACACCTGGCCCATCTAGGAGTGGCACTGCAGTGTCACGCAGGATGGCCCTTCCAAAAAACACTCCCCAAACAGCACATGACGCAAAGAAAAATGAAAGAAAAAAGAGGTGCAAGATGGAATTGTCCTTGGGCCCTCCCACCCACCCTTATGTTGTATAAACAGGACATGCACACTTTAACCAATCCATCATTTCAGTGACAGGGTCTGCCACATGACTGTGACTGAAATGACGGGTTGGTTTGGACCCCCACCGAAAAAGAAGCAATTAATCTCTCCTTGCACAAACTGGCTCTACAGAGGCAAGATGTCCACCTCATCATCATCCTCCGATATATCACCGTGTACATCCCGCTCCTCACAGATTATCAATTCGTCCCCACTGGAATCCACCATCTCAGCTCCCTGTGTACTTTGTGGAGGCAATTGCTGCTGGTCAATGTCTCCACGGAGGAATTGATTATAATTCATTTTAATGAACATCATCTTCTCCACATTTTCTGGAAGTAACCTCGTACGCAGATTGCTGACAAGGTGAGCGGCGGCACTAAACACTCTTTCGGAGTACACACTTGTGGGAGGGCAACTTAGGTAGAATAAAGCCAGTTTGTGCAAGGGCCTCCAAATTGCCTCTTTTTCCTGCCAGTATAAGTACGGACTGTCTGACGTGCCTACTTGGATGCGGTCACTCATATAATCCTCCACCATTCTTTCAATGGTGAGAGAATCATATGCAGTGACAGTAGACGACATGTCCGTAATCGTTGTCAGGTCCTTCAGTCCGGACCAGATGTCAGCATCAGCAGTCACTCCAGACTGCCCTGCATCACCGCCAGCGGGTGGGCTCGGAATTCTGAGCCTTTTCCTCGCACCCCCAGTTGCGGGAGAATGTGAAGGAGGAGATGTTGACAGGTCGCGTTCCGCTTGACTTGACAATTTTGTCACCAGCAGGTCTTTGAACCCCAGCAGACTTGTGTCTGCCGGAAAGAGAGATCCAAGGTAGGTTTTAAATCTAGGATCGAGCACGGTGGCCAAAATGTAGTGCTCTGATTTCAACAGATTGACCACCCGTGAATCCTTGTTGAGCGAATTAAGGGCTCCATCCACAAGTCCCACATGCCTAGCGGAATCGCTCCCTTTTAGCTCCTCCTTCAATGCCTCCAGCTTCTTCTGCAAAAGCCTGATGAGGGGAATGACCTGACTCAGGCTGGCAGTGTCTGAACTGACTTCACGTGTGGCAAGTTCAAAAGGTTGCAGAACCTTGCACAACGTTGAAATCATTCTCCACTGCGCTTGAGACAGGTACATTCCACCTCCTATATCGTGCTCAATTGTATAGGCTTGAATGGCCTTTTGCTGCTCCTCCAACCTCTGAAGCATATAGAGGGTTGAATTCCACCTCGTTACCACTTCTTGCTTCAGATGATGGCAGGGCAGGTTCAGGCGTTTTTGGTGGTGCTCCAGTCTTCTGTACGTGGTGCCTGTAGCCCGAAAGTGTCCCGCAATTCTTCTGGCCACCGACAGCATCTCTTGCACACCCCTGTCGTTTTTTTTTAAATTCTGCACCACCAAATTCAAGGTATGTGCAAAACATGGGACGTGCTGGAATTTGACCATATTTAATGCACACACAATATTGCTGGCGTTGTCCGATGCCACAAATCCACAGGAGAGTCCAATTGGGGTAAGCCATTCCGCGATGATCTTCCTCAGTTGCCGTAAGAGGTTTTCAGCTGTGTGCGTATTCTGGAAACCGGTGATACAAAGCGTAGCCTGCCTAGGAAAGAGTTGGCGTTTGCGAGATGCTGCTACTGGTGCCGCCGCTGCTGTTCTTGCGGCGGGAGTCCATACATCTACCCAGTGGGCTGTCACAGTCATATAGTCCTGACCCTGCCCTGCTCCACTTGTCCACATGTCCGTGGTTAAGTGGACATTGGGTACAACTGCATTTTTTAGGACACTGGTGAGTCTTTTTCTGACGTCCGTGTACATTCTCGGTATCGCCTGCCTAGAGAAGTGGAACCTAGATGGTATTTGGTAACGGGGGCACACTACCTCAAGAAATTGTCTAGTTCCCTGTGAACTAACGGCGGATACCGGACGCACGTCTAACACCAACATAGTTGTCAAGGCCTCAGTTATCCGCTTTGCAACAGGATGACTGCTGTGATATTTCATCTTCCTTGCAAAGGACTGTTGGACAGTCAATTGCTTGGTGGAAGTAGTAAAAGTGGGCTTACGACTTCCCCTCTGGGATGACCATCGACTCCCAGCAGCAACAACAGCAGCGCCAGCAGCAGTAGGCGTTACACGCAAGGATGCATCGGAGGAATCCCAGGCAGGAGAGGACTCGTCAGAATTGCCAGTGACATGGCCTGCAGGACTATTGGCATTCCTGGGGAAGGAGGAAATTGACACTGAGGGAGTTGGTGGGGTGGTTTGCGTGAGCTTGGTTACAAGAGGAAGGGATTTACTGGTCAGTGGACTGCTTCCGCTGTCGCTCAAAGTTTTTGAACTTGTCACTGACTTATTATGAATGCGCTGCAGGTGACGTATAAGGGAGGATGTTCCGAGGTGGTTAACGTCCTTACCCCTACTTATTACAGCTTGACAAAGGCAACACACGGCTTGACAAATGTTGTCCGCATTTCTGGTGAAATACTTCCACACCGAAGAGCTGATTTTTTTGGTATTTTCACCAGGCATGTCAACGGCCCTATTCCTCCCACGGACAACAGGTGTCTCCCCGGGTGCCTGACTTAAACAAACCACCTCACCATCAGAATCCTCCTTGTCAATTTCCTCCCCAGCGCCAGCAACACCCATATCCTCTAGAGATGAGCGGGTTCGGTTTCTCTGAATCCGAACCCGCCAGAACTTCATGTTTTTTTTCACGGGTCCGAGCGACTCGGATCTTCCCGCCTTGCTCGGTTAACCCGAGCGCGCCCGAACGTCAACATGACGCTGTCGGATTCTCGCGAGGCTCGGATTCTATCGCGAGACTCGGATTCTATATAAGGAGCCGCGCGTCGCCGCCATTTTCACACGTGCATTGAGATTGATAGGGAGAGGACGTGGCTGGCGTCCTCTCCATTTAGATTATAAGAGACTGAGAGAGATTTACTGGAGCTGACTAGGAGGAGTACTGTTACTGTAGAAGTGTAGAGACTGAGTGGAGAGAGTTTACTAGTGAGGACAGTGCAGTTTACTTTATAATCCGTTCTCTGCCTGAAAAAAGCGATACACAGCACACAGTGACTCAGTCACATACCATATCTGTGTGCACTGCTCAGGCTCAGGCCAGTGTGCTGCATCATCTATTATCTATATATAATATTATATATATCTGTCTGACTGCTCAGCTCACACAGCTTATAATTGTGGGGGAGACTGGGGAGCACTACTGCAGTGCCAGTTATAGGTTATAGCAGGAGCCAAGAGTACATAATATATTATATAGTGAGTGACCACCAGACACACAGTGCAGTTTATTTAATATATCCGTTCTCTGCCTGAAAAAAGCGATACACACAGTGACTCAGTCAGTCACATACCATATCTGTGTGCACTGCTCAGGCTCAGGCCAGTGTGCTGCATCATCTATTATCTATATATAATATTATATATATCTGTCTGACTGCTCAGCTCACACAGCTTATAATTGTGGGGGAGACTGGGGAGCACTACTGCAGTGCCAGTTATAGGTTATAGCAGGAGCCAGGAGTACATAATATATTATATAGTGAGTGACCACCAGACACACAGTGCAGTTTATTTAATATATCCGTTCTCTGCCTGAAAAAAGCGATACACACAGTGACTCAGTCAGTCACACACATACCATATCTGTGTGCACTGCTCAGGCTCAGGCCAGTGTGCTGCATCATCTATTATCTATATATAATATTATATATATCTGTCTGACTGCTCAGCTCACACAGCTTATAATTGTGGGGGAGACTGGGGAGCACTACTGCAGTGCCAGTTATAGGTTATAGCAGGAGCCAGGAGTACATAATATATTATATAGTGAGTGACCACCAGACACACAGTGCAGTTTATTTAATATATCCGTTCTCTGCCTGAAAAAAGCGATACACACAGTGACTCAGTCAGTCACATACCATATCTGTGTGCACTGCTCAGGCTCAGGCCAGTGTGCTGCATCATCTATATATATTATATATCTGTCTGACTGCTCAGCTCACACAGCTTATAATTGTGGGGGAGACTGGGGAGCACTACTGCAGTGCCAGTTATAGGTTATAGCAGGAGCCAGGAGTACATATTATATTAAAATTAAACAGTGCACACTTTTGCTGCAGGAGTGCCACTGCCAGTGTGACTGACCAGTGACCTGACCACACTGACCACCAGTATAGTTAGTAGTATACTTATATTGTGATTGCCTGAAAAAGTTAAACACTCGTCGTGTGACTTCACTTGTGTGTTTTTTTTTTTTTTATTCTATAAAAATAAAACTCATTCTGCTGACAGACAGTGTCCAGCAGGTCCGTCATTATATAATATATAATATATACCTGTCCGGCTGCAGTAGTGATATATATATATTTTTTATATCATTTATCATCCAGTCGCAGCAGACACAGTACGGTAGTTCACGGCTGTGGCTACCTCTGTGTCTCTGCACTCGGCAGGCAGTCCGTCCATAATTGTAATACCACCTAACCGTGGATTTTTTTCATTCTTCTTTATACATACATAGTTACATAGACATCTTCTCTTTATCAACCAGTCTATATTAGCTGCAGACACAGTACAGTACGGTAGTTCACGGCTGTGGCTACCTCTGTGTCTGCACTCGGCAGGCAGTCCGTCCATAATTGTATACCACCTAACCGTGGTTTTTTTTCATTCTTCTTTATACATACATAGTTACATAGACATCTTCTCTTTATCAACCAGTCTATATTAGCTGCAGACACAGTACAGTACGGTAGTTCACGGCTGTGGCTACCTCTGTGTCTGCACTCGGCAGGCAGTCCGTCCATAATTGTATACCACCTAACCGTGGATTTTTTTCAGTCTTCTTTATACATACATAGTTACATAGACATCTTCTCTTTATCAACCAGTCTATATTAGCTGCAGACACAGTACAGTACGGTAGTTCACGGCTGTGGCTACCTCTGTGTCTGCAGTCGGCAGGCAGTCCATAATTGTATACTAGTATCCATCTCCATTGTTTACCTGAGGTGCCTTTTAGTTGTGCCTATTAAAATATGGAGAACAAAAATGTTGAGGTTCCAAAATTAGGGAAAGATCAAGATCCACTTCCACCTCGTGCTGAAGCTGCTGCCACTAGTCATGGCCGAGACGATGAAATGCCAGCAACGTCGTCTGCCAAGGCCGATGCCCAATGTCATAGTACAGAGCATGTCAAATCCAAAACACCAAATATCAGAAAAAAAAGGACTCCAAAACCTAAAATAAAATTGTCGGAGGAGAAGCGTAAACTTTCCAATATGCCATTTACCACACGGAGTGGCAAGGAACGGCTGAGGCCCTGGCCTATGTTCATGGCTAGTGGTTCAGCTTCACATGAGGATGGAAGCACTCAGCCTCTCGCTAGAAAAATGAAAAGACTCAAGCTGGCAAAAGCAGCACAGCAAAGAACTGTGCATTCTTCGAAATCCCAAATCCACAAGGAGAGTCCAATTGTGTCGGTTGCGATGCCTGACCTTCCCAACACTGGACGTGAAGAGCATGCGCCTTCCACCATTTGCACGCCCCCTGCAAGTGCTGGAAGGAGCACCCGCAGTCCAGTTCCTGATAGTCAGATTGAAGATGTCAGTGTTGAAGTACACCAGGATGAGGAGGATATGGGTGTTGCTGGCGCTGGGGAGGAAATTGACCAGGAGGATTCTGATGGTGAGGTGGTTTGTTTAAGTCAGGCACCCGGGGAGACACCTGTTGTCCGTGGGAGGAATATGGCCGTTGACATGCCAGGTGAAAATACCAAAAAAATCAGCTCTTCGGTGTGGAGGTATTTCACCAGAAATGCGGACAACAGGTGTCAAGCCGTGTGTTCCCTTTGTCAAGCTGTAATAAGTAGGGGTAAGGACGTTAACCACCTCGGAACATCCTCCCTTATACGTCACCTGCAGCGCATTCATAATAAGTCAGTGACAAGTTCAAAAACTTTGGGTGACAGCGGAAGCAGTCCACTGACCAGTAAATCCCTTCCTCTTGTAACCAAGCTCACGCAAACCACCCCACCAACTCCCTCAGTGTCAATTTCCTCCTTCCCCAGGAATGCCAATAGTCCTGCAGGCCATGTCACTGGCAATTCTGACGAGTCCTCTCCTGCCTGGGATTCCTCCGATGCATCCTTGCGTGTAACGCCTACTGCTGCTGGCGCTGCTGTTGTTGCCGCTGGGAGTCGATGGTCATCCCAGAGGGGAAGTCGTAAGCCCACTTGTACTACTTCCAGTAAGCAATTGACTGTTCAACAGTCCTTTGCGAGGAAGATGAAATATCACAGCAGTCATCCTACTGCAAAGCGGATAACTGAGGCCTTGGCATCCTGGGTGGTGAGAAACGTGGTTCCGGTATCCATCATTATTGCAGAGCCAACTAGAGACTTGTTGGAGGTACTGTGTCCCCGGTACCAAATACCATCTAGGTTCCATTTCTCTAGGCAGGCGATACCGAAAATGTACACAGACCTCAGAAAAAGAGTCACCAGTGTCCTAAAAAATGCAGCTGTACCCAATGTCCACTTAACCACGGACATGTGGACAAGTGGAGCAGGGCAGGGTCAGGACTATATGACTGTGACAGCCCACTGGGTAGATGTATGGACTCCCGCCGCAAGAACAGCAGCGGCGGCACCAGTAGCAGCATCTCGCAAACGCCAACTCTTTCCTAGGCAGGCTACGCTTTGTATCACCGGTTTCCAGAATACGCACACAGCTGAAAACCTCTTACGGCAACTGAGGAAGATCATCGCGGAATGGCTTACCCCAATTGGACTCTCCTGTGGATTTGTGGCATCGGACAACGCCAGCAATATTGTGTGTGCATTAAATATGGGCAAATTCCAGCACGTCCCATGTTTTGCACATACCTTGAATTTGGTGGTGCAGAATTTTTTAAAAAACGACAGGGGCGTGCAAGAGATGCTGTCGGTGGCCAGAAAAATTGCGGGACACTTTCGGCGTACAGGCACCACGTACAGAAGACTGGAGCACCACCAAAAACTACTGAACCTGCCCTGCCATCATCTGAAGCAAGAAGTGGTAACGAGGTGGAATTCAACCCTCTATATGCTTCAGAGGTTGGAGGAGCAGCAAAAGGCCATTCAAGCCTATACAATTGAGCATGATATAGGAGGTGGAATGCACCTGTCTCAAGTGCAGTGGAGAATGATTTCAACGTTGTGCAAGGTTCTGATGCCCTTTGAACTTGCCACACGTGAAGTCAGTTCAGACACTGCCAGCCTGAGTCAGGTCATTCCCCTCATCAGGCTTTTGCAGAAGAAGCTGGAGGCATTGAAGAAGGAGCTAAAAGGGAGCGATTCCGCTAGGCATGTGGGACTTGTGGATGCAGCCCTTAATTCGCTTAACAAGGATTCACGGGTGGTCAATCTGTTGAAATCAGAGCACTACATTTTGGCCACCGTGCTCGATCCTAGATTTAAAGCCTACCTTGGATCTCTCTTTCCGGCAGACACAAGTCTGCTGGGGTTGAAAGACCTGCTGGTGACAAAATTGTCAAGTCAAGCGGAACGCGACCTGTCAACATCTCCTCCTTCACATTCTCCCGCAACTGGGGGTGCGAGGAAAAGGCTCAGAATTCCGAGCCCACCCGCTGGCGGTGATGCAGGGCAGTCTGGAGCGACTGCTGATGCTGACATCTGGTCCGGACTGAAGGACCTGACAACGATTACGGACATGTCGTCTACTGTCACTGCATATGATTCTCTCAACATTGATAGAATGGTGGAGGATTATATGAGTGACCGCATCCAAGTAGGCACGTCACACAGTCCGTACTTATACTGGCAGGAAAAAGAGGCAATTTGGAGGCCCTTGCACAAACTGGCTTTATTCTACCTAAGTTGCCCTCCCACAAGTGTGTACTCCGAAAGAGTGTTTAGTGCCGCCGCTCACCTTGTCAGCAATCGGCGTACGAGGTTACATCCAGAAAATGTGGAGAAGATGATGTTCATTAAAATGAATTATAATCAATTCCTCCGCGGAGACATTGACCAGCAGCAATTGCCTCCACAAAGTACACAGGGAGCTGAGATGGTGGATTCCAGTGGGGACGAATTGATAATCTGTGAGGAGGGGGATGTACACGGTGATATATCGGAGGGTGAAGATGAGGTGGACATCTTGCCTCTGTAGAGCCAGTTTGTGCAAGGAGAGATTAATTGCTTCTTTTTTGGGGGGGGTCCAAACCAACCCGTCATATCAGTCACAGTCGTGTGGCAGACCCTGTCACTGAAATGATGGGTTGGTTAAAGTGTGCATGTCCTGTTTTGTTTATACAACATAAGGGTGGGTGGGAGGGCCCAAGGACAATTCCATCTTGCACCTCTTTTTTCTTTTCTTTTTCTTTGCATCATGTGCTGATTGGGGAGGGTTTTTTGGAAGGGACATCCTGCGTGACACTGCAGTGCCACTCCTAGATGGGCCCGGTGTTTGTGTCGGCCACTAGGGTCGCTAATCTTACTCACACAGTCAGCTACCTCATTGCGCCTCTTTTTTTCTTTGCGTCATGTGCTGTTTGGAGAGGGTTTTTTGGAAGGGACATCCTGCGTGACACTGCAGTGCCACTCCTAGATGGGCCCGGTGTTTGTGTCGGCCACTAGGGTCGCTAATCTTACTCACACAGCTACCTCATTGCGCCTCTTTTTTTCTTTGCGTCATGTGCTGTTTGGGGAGGGTTTTTTGGAAGGGCCATCCTGCGTGACACTGCAGTGCCACTCCTAGATGGGCCCGGTGTTTGTGTCGGCCACTAGGGTCGCTAATCTTACTCACACAGCTACCTCATTGCGCCTCTTTTTTTCTTTGCGTCATGTGCTGTTTGGGGAGGGTTTTTTGGAAGGGACATCCTGCGTGACACTGCAGTGCCACTCCTAGATGGGCCCGGTGTTTGTGTCGGCCACTAGGGTCGCTTATCTTACTCACACAGCGACCTCGGTGCAAATTTTAGGACTAAAAATAATATTGTGAGGTGTGAGGTATTCAGAATAGACTGAAAATGAGTGTAAATTATGGTTTTTGAGGTTAATAATACTTTGGGATCAAAATGACCCCCAAATTCTATGATTTAAGCTGTTTTTTAGTGTTTTTGGAAAAAAACACCCGAATCCAAAACACACCCGAATCCGACAAAAAAAATTCGGTGAGGTTTTGCCAAAACGCGTTCGAACCCAAAACACGGCCGCGGAACCGAACCCAAAACCAAAACACAAAACCCGAAAAATTTTAGGCGCTCATCTCTAATATCCTCCTCATCCTGGTGTACTTCAACACTGACATCTTCAATCTGACTATCAGGAACTGGACTGCGGGTGCTCCTTCCAGCACTTGCAGGGGGCGTGCAAATGGTGGAAGGCGCATGCTCTTCACGTACAGTGTTGGGAAGGTCAGGCATCGCAACCGACACAATTGGACTCTCCTTGTGGATTTGGGATTTCGAAGAACGCACAGTTCTTTGCGGTGCTTTTGCCAGCTTGAGTCTTTTCAGTTTTCTAGCGAGAGGCTGAGTGCTTCCATCCTCATGTGAAGCTGAACCACTAGCCATGAACATAGGCCAGGGCCTCAGCCGTTCCTTGCCACTCCGTGTGGTAAATGGCATATTGGCAAGTTTACGCTTCTCCTCCGACAATTTTATTTTAGATTTTGGAGTCCTTTTTTTACTGATATTTGGTGTTTTGGATTTTACATGCTCTGTACTATGACATTGGGCCTCGGCCTTGGCAGACGACGTTGCTGGCATTTCATCGTCTCGGCCATGACTAGTGGCAGCAGCTTCAGCACGAGGTGGAAGTGGATCTTGATCTTTCCCTAATTTTGGAACCTCAACATTTTTGTTCTCCATATTTTAATAGGCACAACTAAAAGACACAGAGGTAGCTACAGCCGTGGACTACCGTACTGTGTCTGCTGCTAATATAGACTGGATGATAATGAGATGAAATCAATATATATATATATATAATATCACTAGTACTGCAGCCGGACAGGTAGATATATTTATTATGTAATGACTGATGACGGACCTGCTGGACACTGTCAGCTCAGCAGCACCGCAGACTGCTACAGTAAGCTACTATAGTAGTATGTATAAAGAAGAAAGAAAAAAAAAAACCACGGGTAGGTGGTATACAATTATGGATGGACGAGCGACTGCCGACACAGAGGTAGCTACAGCCGTGGACTACCGTACTGTGTCTGCTGCTAATATAGACTGGATGATAATGAGATGAAATCAATATATATATATATAATATCACTAGTACTGCAGCCGGACAGGTATATATAATTATTATGTAATGACTGATGACGGACCTGCTGGACACTGTCAGCTCAGCAGCACCGCAGACTGCTACAGTAAGCTACTATAGTAGTATGTGTAAAGAAGAAAGAAAAAAAAAACCACGGGTAGGTGGTATACAATATTATATATATATATTATATACAATTATATATATATATTAAACTCACTGGTGGTGATTATTAAACTGGTGGTCAAGTCACTGGTCACACTATCAGCAACTTGCAAGTAGTACTCCTAAGCAGACAATCACAATATATATTATACTGGTGGTCAGTGTGGTCACAATGGCAGTGTGGCACTCTGGCAGCAAAAGTGTGCACTGTACGTTATATGTACTCCTGAGTCCTGCTCTCAGACTCTAACTGCTCCCCACTGTCAGTGTCTCCCCCACAAGTCAGATAATACAGTCACACTATCTATCACTTCAGCAAGTAACTACTAGTACTCCTCCTAATGCTCCCCAAAATTACTACTGTGTCTCTCTCTACTGTCTCACTCTCTTCTCTATAAACGGAGAGGACGCCAGCCACGTCCTCTCCCTATGAATCTCAATGCACGTGTGAAAATGGCGGCGACGCGCGGCTCCTTATATAGAATCCGAGTCTCGCGATAGAATCCGAGCCTCGCGAGAATCCGACAGCGGAATGATGACGTTCGGGCGCGCTCGGGTTAACCGAGCAAGGCGGGAAGATCCGAGTCGCTCGGCCCCGTGTAAAAAAAACTGAAGTTCGGGCGGGTTCGGATTCCGAGGAACCGAACCCGCTCATCCCTAATGACAGGCAGTAGCGGATCTTGCTACGGGCACACAGGATTTTTGCCCGGGGCACCGCCTTCCAGAGGGTGCCGCCGCCGTGGCAAGATCCGCTACTGGTGGTGCCCCCGGTGCTGGCTGTCACTGCTGTGTGGTGCGCAATGACATCATCGTACAATGCACAGCATTGTGGAATGGCACATAGAAACTAGGGGTCATGATTGACCTCTAGTGTCTATGCCGTGCTATGGGAGAGACGTCATGACATCTCTCCCATAGATCAGAGGAGCGGCGCCGGCGGCCGGAGATGGAGACAGAGGGCAGCGGGCAACAGCGGTTGGGAATCAGGAGCAGGGATGGTGAGTATTATTATTTTTTTTTTAATGTATTATTTATTTATGTTTTTGTAAGCGGTGCAACTAGGGGGCACAAATGGGGGCACAACTGTACTGGGGGCAATACCACTGGGTGCACAACTGTACTGGGGGCAATACCACTGGGGGCACAAACGGGGCACAACTCTACAGGGGGCATAACTGACCACGCCCCTTTATGAAGCTACGCTCCTATTTTCGCCCAGGGCGCCACAATGGCTAGAACTGGCCCTGATGACAGGCTAAGTATTTTGTGTTAACTAAGCATTTTTTGTAATGAATCTACGTACAGAAGGAGGATTACAAGTGCATGAACGAAGTGAGAGCTTACATAGTTTATAGTTGTGTTTAAGGGGTGTATCTACTAAGCCTTGGATGGAGATAAAGTGGATGGAGGTAAAGTACCAGCCAATCAGATCCTAACTACCATGTCACTGGCTGGGTTTGAGAAATGACAGTTAGGAGCTGGTTGGCTAGTACTTTATCTCTGTCCCAGAGGCGGAACTACCGCCAGTGCAACCAGTGCGTTGCACTGGGGCCCGCCTCTGTCCAGGGGCCCAAAGCATGTAATGAGTCAAACTGACTCATTACATGCCGCTGTGCGCTGCGGGCAACCGCTGCCCGCAGCGCACAGCCGCCCGGAGAGAGGAGAGGAGCTGCGGTACGGGGGAAGGAGGAGGAGGGAGGTGAAGGAGGGAGCCGCAGCAGCGCTTTATTACTGGTGGAGGCGCTGCTGCTGTTGCCCCTCTGCTTCACTATAGGCTGTCTTCCAAGAACAGCCTATAGTGAAGCAAAGGGGCAGCAGCAGCAGCGCCTCCACCAATAACACAGCGCTGCTGCGGCTCCCTCCTCCACCTCCCTCCTCCTCCTACTCTCCAGCCCGGGAATCGTCTGATGCTGCATCGAGGAGCCTGAGCCAGCGAAGACGCCGGAGAGGGTAAGTATAATTCATTCTTTCTTTCTTTCTTTCTTTCTTTCTTTCTTTCTTTCTTTCTTTCTTTCTTTCTTTCTTTCTTTCTTTCTTTCTTTCTTGGGACTGCCTGCCGCTATGTGTAAAAATGGGGTACTGCCTGCTGCAATGTGTAAAAATGGGGGACTGCCTACCGCTATGTGTAAAAAGGGGGAATCTGCCTGCCGCAATGTGTAAAAATGGGGAATCTGCCTGCCGCAATGTGTAAAAATGGGGGACTGCCTGCCGCAATGTGTAAAAATGGGGGACTGCCTGCCGCAATGTGTAAAAATGGGGAATCTGCCTGCCGCAATGTGTAAAAATGGGGGACTGCCTGCCGCAATGTGTAAAAAGGGGGGGACTGCCTGCCGCAATGTGTAAAAACGGGGGACTGCCTGCCGCAATGTGTAAAAATGGGGAATCTGCCTGCCGCAATGTGTAAAAACGGGGGACTGCCTGCCGCAATGTGTAAAAAGGGGGAATCTGCCTGCCGCAATGTGTGAAAAGGGGGGACTGCCTGCCGCTATGTGTAAAAATGGGGAATCTGCCTGCCGCTATGTGTAAAAAGGGGGAATCTACCTGCCGTAATGTGTAAAAAGGGGGGCGCTGTCTGCCGTAATGTGTAACAAGGGCACGCTGTCTGCCGTAATGTGTAAAAAGAGGAATCTGTCCGCCGTAAGGTGTAAAAGGGTCTCTACCTGGTGTAGTGGTGCTACTGTGCGGCGTAATTTGAAGAATGGAAACTACTGTGCACCGTTTTATGAATTGGTATTATTTTGTGGCCACACCCCTTCCCCACGAAGCCAAGCCACTATGTATTTTTGCGTGCGCCTACGGCGCACACTGCCCCTGTTTTGCATGCAGGGGTGGGGCTCCGATGCCGTTTCTTGCACACAGTGCTAAAATGTCTAGTTACGGCACTGTTGCTAGGTATCCATTTCTCTGGCCCTGAGCAGGTCCCCCTCACCAGATCCTTTCCAGGGGTGAGGGGGTGGACTTGGATGGGATGTGGGGGGGGGGGGCAAAGCATTTTGTCGCAACCTGGGCCCACCGCTTGCTAGTTCCGCCACTGCTCTGTCCACTTTATCTCCATCGAGGGCTTAATAAATAGACCTCTAAATGTCTGCCGTGTGATATTGAAAATATGTGTGGCTGAAGTGGCTTGTAAAATGAACGATATGGCAAACATCATCTTTGGAGTAATGTGTAGGCACATTTGTTTTTATATTTGTTTTACTTTTTTAAAGTGCATCCTTTCCTTTTGCAGTGTCTAAACATTCACAGAGACCTTCTGGCCATGCCTCCACTCTAGCTGAAGGTGAGGATAATGCTGATGCTGGAACCTCCATTATCCTTGGGTGTGTTTGAGCCTCAATGTTTATTCATAAATGACTGAACCACTTTTCCCCAAAGGTCCATCAACACATGAATTACCCCCGCGGAGGCGCAGCCTGGGTGCGTCATCCAGACCACTACTACAGTCATCACCACGACATTGCCTTTCCCTGGTCTCACCTGTGCCCCCACAGCATCTGCTGGACAGTCCGCCAGCCATGTCACCGCATTCCCCACAGCTGACTGGTGAGTTTTGGAGCACAATGACACAACACACATATTTACACACCCCCTTTACACTACTGTAAACAGTGCTAAATATGCAGGACTAGTGATGGCCTACTTAAGATGCCATGTTGCCCTTTACAATCAATCACAGTATACATGACAATTATGTTGCACCTTCTAGAATGTGACCCATGAAATGTGAAAGAATGAGATGTCCTAGATAGTGATGAGCGGGTTCGGTTTCTCGGAAACAGAACCCCCCCGAACTTCACGCTTTTTACACGGGTCCGAGGCAGACTCGGATCTTTCCGCCTTGCTCGGCTAACCCGAGCGCGCCCGAACGTCATCATCCCACTGTCGGATTCTCGCGAGGCTCGTATTCTATCGCGAGACTCGGATTCTATATAAGGAGCCGCGCGTCGCCGCCATTTTCACACGTGCATTGAGATTGATAGGGAGAGGACGTGGCTGGCGTCCTCTCCGTTTAGATAGAGAGTGAGACACTTGATTTACTGGAGCATTAGGAGTACTCAGAGAGTGCAGAGTTTTGCTGATAGTTATACTAGTGACCACCAGTTTTATTTATTATTTAATATAATCCGTTCTCTGCCTGAAAAAAAACGATACACAGTCACATACCATATCTGTGCTCAGCCTCAGTGTGCTGCATGATAATATCATCTATGTATATCTGACTGTGCTGAGTAGTGCTCACTGCTCACACAGCTTAATTGTGGGGGAGACTGGGGAGCAGTTATAGCAGGAGTACATATTTAACAGTGCACACTTTTGCTGCCAGAGTGCCAGTGTGACTGACCAGCAGTGACCACCAGTATATTGTCTGCCTGAAAAAGTTAAACACTCGTGTAGTGTTTTTTTTTTTATTCTATAAACGCATTCTGCTGACAGTGTCCAGCAGGTCCGTCATTCATTATATTTCTATCTTCTTCATACTAGTAGTTTAGGAGTCTGCAGTGCTGACAGTGTCCAGCAGGTCCGTCATTATATAATATATACCTGTCCTGCAGTAGTGATATATATATATTTTTTTTTATATCATTATCATCCAGTCTATACTAGCAGACGCAGTACGGTAGTCCACGGCTGTAGCTACCTCTGTGTCAGCACTGGCAGTCGCTCGTCCATAATTGTATACCTACCTGTGGTGGGTTTTTTTTTTTCTATCTTCTTCATACTAGTAGTTTAGGAGTCTGCAGTGCTGACAGTGTCCAGCAGGTCCGTCATTATACAATATATACCTGTCCTGCAGTAGTGATATATATATATTTTTTATATCATTATCATCCAGTCTATACTAGCAGACGCAGTACGGTAGTCCATGGCTGTAGCTACCTCTGTGTCGGCAGTCGCTCGTCCATAATTGTATACCTACCTGTGGTGGTTTTTTTTTTTCTATCTTCTTCATACTAGTAGTTTAGGAGTCTGCAGTGCTGACAGTGTCCAGCAGGTCCGTCATTATACAATATATACCTGTCCTGCAGTAGTGATATATATATATTTTTTATATCATTATCATCCATTCTATACTAGCAGACGCAGTACGGTAGTCCACGGCTGTAGCTACCTCTGTGTCGGCACTGGCAGTCGCTCATCCATAATTGTATACCTACCTGTGGTGGTTTTTTTTTCTATCTTCTTCATACTAGTAGTTTAGGAGTCTGCAGTGCTGACAGTGTCCAGCAGGTCCATCATTATATAATATATACCTGTCCTGCAGTAGTGATATATATATTTTTTATATCATTATCATCCAGTCTATACTAGCAGACGCAGTACGGTAGTCCACGGCTGTAGCTACCTCTGTGTCGGCACTGGCAGTCGCTCGTCCATAATTGTATACCTACCTGTGGTGGTTTTTTTTTTCTATCTTCTTCATACTAGTAGTTTAGGAGTCTGCAGTGCTGACAGTGTCCAGCAGGTCCGTCATTATATAATATATACCTGTCCTGCAGTAGTGATATATATATATTTTTTATATCATTATCATCCAGTCTATACTAGCAGACGCAGTACGGTAGTCCACGGCTGTAGCTACCTCTGTGTCGGCACTGGCAGTCGCTCGTCCATAATTGTATATCTACCTGTGGTGTTTTTTTTTTTTTATCTTCTTCATACTAGTAGTTTAGGAGTCTGCAGTGCTGACAGTGTCCAGCAGGTCCGTCATTATACAATATATACCTGTCCTGCAGTAGTGATATATATATCTATTTTTTATATCATTATCATCCAGTCTAAACTAGCAGACGCAGTACGGTAGTCCACGGCTGTAGCTACCTCTGTGTCGGCAGTCGCTCGTCCATAATTGTATACCTACCTGTGGTGGTTTTTTTTTCTATCTTCTTCATACTAGTAGTTTAGGAGTCTGCAGTGCTGACAGTGTCCAGCAGGTCCGTCATTATACAATATATACCTGTCCTGCAGTAGTGATATATATATTTTTTTTATATCATTATCATCCAGTCTATACTAGCAGACGCAGTACGGTAGTCCACGGCTGTAGCTACCTCTGTGTCGGCACTGGCAGTCGCTCGTCCATAATTGTATACCTACCTGTGGTGGGTTTTTTTTTCTATCTTCTTCATACTAGTAGTTTAGGAGTCTGCAGTGCTGACAGTGTCCAGCAGGTCCGTCATTATACAATATATACCTGTCCTGCAGTAGTGATATATATATATATATATATTTTATATCATTATCATCCAGTCTATACTAGCAGACGCAGTACGGTAGTCCACGGCTGTAGCTACCTCTGTGTCGGCAGTTGCTCGTCCATAATTGTATACCTACCTGTGGTGGTTTTTTTTTTTTTCTATCTTCTTCATACTAGTAGTTTAGGAGTCTGCAGTGCTGACAGTGTCCAGCAGGTCCGTCATTATACAATATATACCTGTCCTGCAGTAGTGATATATATATATATTTTTTATATCATTATCATCCAGTCTATGCTAGCAGACGCAGTACGGTAGTCCACGGCTGTAGCTACCTCTGTGTCGGCAGTCGCTCGTCATCCATAAGTATACTAGTATCCATCCATCTCCATTGTTTACCTGAGGTGCCTTTTAGTTGTGCCTATTAAAATATGGAGAACAAAAATGTTGAGGTTCCAAAAATAGGGAAAGATCAAGATCGACTTCCACCTCGTGCTGAAGCTGCTGCCACTAGTCATGGCCGAGACGATGAAATGCCATCAACGTCGTCTGCCAAGGCCGATGCCCAATGTCATAGTACAGAGCATGTAAAATCCAAAACACCAAATATCAGTAAAAAAAGGACTAAAAAAATCTAAAATAAAATCGTCGGAGGAGAAGCGTAAACTTGCCAATATGCCATTTACCACACGGAGTGGCAAGGAACGGCTGAGGCCCTGGCCTATGTTCATGGCTAGTGGTTCAGCTTCACATGAGGATGGAAGCACTCAGCCTCTCGCTAGAAAAATGAAAAGACTTAAGCTGGCAAAAGCACAGCAAAGAACTGTGCGTTCTTCGAAATCACAAATCCACAAGGAGAGTCCAATTGTGTCGGTTGCGATGCCTGACCTTCCCAACACTGGACGTGAAGAGCATGCGCCTTCCACCATTTGCACGCCCCCTGCAAGTGCTGGAAGGAGCACCCGCAGTCCAGTTCCTGATAGTCAGATTGAAGATGTCAGTGTTGAAGTACACCAGGATGAGGAGGATATGGGTGTTGCTGGCGCTGGGGAGGAAATTGACCAGGAGGATTCTGATGGTGAGGTGGTTTGTTTAAGTCAGGCACCCGGGGAGACACCTGTTGTCCGTGGGAGGAATATGGCCATTGACATGCCTGGTGAAAATACCAAAAAAATCAGCTCTTCAGTGTGGAAGTATTTCAACAGAAATGCGGACAACATTTGTCAAGCCGTGTGTTGCCTTTGTCAAGCTGTAATAAGTAGGGGTAAGGACGTTAACCACCTCGGAACATCCTCCCTTATACGTCACCTGCAGCGCATTCATCATAAGTCAGTGACAAGTTCAAAAACTTTGGGCGACAGCGGAAGCAGTCCACTGACCAGTAAATCCCTTCCTCTTGTAACCAAGCTCACGCAAACCACCCCACCAACTCCCTCAGTGTCAATTTCCTCCTTCCCCAGGAATGCCAATAGTCCTGCAGGCCATGTCACTGGCAATTCTGACGAGTCCTCTCCTGCCTGGGAGTCCTCCGATGCATCCTTGCGTGTAACGCCTACTGCTGCTGGCGCTGCTGTTGTTGCTGCTGGGAGTCGATGGTCATCCCAGAGGGGAAGTCGTAAGACCACTTTTACTACTTCCACCAAGCAATTGACTGTCCAACAGTCCTTTGCGAGGAAGATGAAATATCACAGCAGTCATCCTGCTGCAAAGCGGATAACTGAGGCCTTGGCATCCTGGGCGGTGAGAAACGTGGTTCCGGTATCCATCATTACTGCAGAGCCAACTAGAGACTTGTTGGAGGTACTGTGTCCTCGGTACCAAATACCATCTAGGTTCCATTTCTCTAGGCAGGCGATACCGAAAATGTACACAGACCTCAGAAAAAGACTCACCAGTGTCCTAAAAAATGCAGTTGTACCCAATGTCCACTTAACCACGGACATGTGGACAAGTGGAGCAGGGCAGACTCAGGACTATATGACTGTGACAGCCCACTGGGTAGATGTATTGACTCCCGCCGCAAGAACAGCAGCGGCGGCACCAGTAGCAGCATCTCGCAAACGCCAACTCTTTCCTAGGCAGGCTACGCTTTGTATCACCGCTTTCCAGAATACGCACACAGCTGAAAACCTCTTACGGCAACTGAGGAAGATCATCGCAGAATGGCTTACCCCAATTGGACTCTCCTGTGGATTTGTGGCATCGGACAACGCCAGCAATATTGTGTGTGCATTAAATCTGGGCAAATTCCAGCACGTCCCATGTTTTGCACATACCCTGAATTTGGTGGTGCAGAATTATTTAAAAAACGAGAGGGGCGTGCAAGAGATGCTGTCGGTGGCCAGAAGAATTGCGGCACACTTTCGGCGTACAGGCACCACGTACAGAAGACTGGAGCACCACCAAAAACGCCTGAACCTGCCCTGCCATCATCTGAAGCAAGAAGTGGTAACGAGGTGGAATTCAACCCTCTATATGCTGCAGAGGTTGGAGGAGCAGCAAAAGGCCATTCAAGCCTATACAACTGAGCACGATATAGGAGGTGGAATGCACCTGTCTCAAGCGCAGTGGAGAATGATTTCAACGTTGTGCAAGGTTCTGCAACCTTTTGAACTTGCCACACGTGAAGTCAGTTCAGACACTGCAAGCCTGAGTCAGGTCATTCCCCTCATCAGGCTTTTGCAGAAGAAGCTGGAGACATTGAAGGAGGAGCTAACACAGAGCGATTCCGCTAGGCATGTGGGACTTGTGGATGGAGCCCTTAATTCGCTTAACAAGGATTCACGGGTGGTCAATCTGTTGAAATCAGAGCACTACATTTTGGCCACCGTGCTCGATCCTAGATTTAAAACCTACCTTGGATCTCTCTTTCCGGCAGACACAAGTCTGCAGGGGTTCAAAGAACTGCTGGTGAGAAAATTGTCAAGTCAAGCGGAACGCGACCTGTCAACATCTCCTCCTTCACATTCTCCCGCAACTGGGGGTGCGAGGAAAAGGCTCAGAATTCCGAGCCCACCCGCTGGCGGTGATGCAGGGCAGTCTGGAGCGACTGCTGATGCTGACATCTGGTCCGGACTGAAGGACCTGACAACGATTACGGACATGTCGTCTACTGTCACTGCATATGATTCTCTCCCCATTGAAAGAATGGTGGAGGATTATATGAGTGACCGCATCCAAGTAGGCACGTCAGACAGTCCGTACTTATACTGGCAGGAAAAAGAGGCAATTTGGAGGCCCTTGCACAAACTGGCTTTATTCTACCTAAGTTGCCCTCCCACAAGTGTGTACTCCGAAAGAGTGTTTAGTGCCGCCGCTCACCTTGTCAGCAATCGGCGTACGAGGTTACATCCAGAAAATGTGGAGAAGATGATGTTCATTAAAATGAATTATAAACAATTCCTCCGTGGAGACATTCACCAGCAGCAATTGCCTCCACAAAGTACACAGGGAGCTGAGATGGTGGATTCCAGTGGGGACGAATTGATAATCTGTGTGGAGGGGGATGTACACGGTGATATATCGGAGGATGATGATGAGGTGGACATCTTGCCTCTGTAGAGCCAGTTTGTGCAAGGAGAGATTAATTGCTTCTTTTTTGGTGGGGGTCCAAACCAACCCGTCATTTCAGTCACAGTCGTGTGGCAGACCCTGTCACTGAAATGATGGGTTGGTTAAAGTGTGCATGTCCTGTTTATACAACATAAGGGTGGGTGGGAGGGCCCAAGGACAATTCCATCTTGCACCTCTTTTTTCTTTCATTTTTCTTTGCGTCATGTGCTGTTTGGGGAGTGTTTTTTGGAAGGGCCAGCCTGCGTGACACTGCAGTGCCACTCCTAGATGGGCCAGGTGTTTGTGTCGGCCACTAGGGTCGCTTATCTTACTCACATAGCTACCTCATTGCGCCTCTTTTTTTCTTTGCGTCATGTGCTGTTTGGGGAGTATTTTTTGGAAGGGCCATCCTGCCTGACACTGCAGTGCCACTCCTAGATGGGCCAGGTGTTTGTGTCGGCCACTTGGGTCGCTGAGCTTAGTCACACAGCTACCTCATTGCGCCTCTTTTTTTCTTTGCGTCATGTGCTGTTTGGGGAGTGTTTTTTGGAAGGGCCATCCTGCGTGACACTGCAGTGCCACTCCTAGATTGGCCAGGTGTTTGTGTCGGCCACTAGAGTCGCTTAGCTTACTCACACAGCTACCTCATTGCGCCTCTTTTTTTTCTTCTTTGCGTCATGTGCTGTTTGGGGAGTATTTTTTGGAAGGGCCATCCTGCCTGACACTGCAGTGCCACTCCTAGATGGGCCAGGTGTTTGTGTCGGCCACTTGGGTCGCTGAGCTTAGTCACACAGCTACCTCATTGCGCCTCTTTTTTTCTTTGCGTCATGTGCTGTTTGGGGAGTGTTTTTTGGAAGGGCCATCCTGCGTGACACTGCAGTGCCACTCCTAGATGGGCCAGGTGTTTGTGTCGGCCACTTGGGTCGCTGAGCTTAGTCATCCAGCGACCTCGGTGCAAATTTTAGGACTAAAAATAATATTGTGAGGTGTTCAGAATAGACTGAAAATGAGTGGAAATTATGGTTATTGAGGTTAATAATACTTTGGGATCAAAATGACCCCCAAATTCTATGATTTAAGCTGTTTTTTAGGGTTTTTTGAAAAAAACACCCGAATCCGACAAAAAAAATTCGGTGAGGTTTTGCCAAAACGCGTTCGAACCCAAAACACGGCCGCGGAACCTAACCCAAAACCAAAACACAAAACCCGAAAAATTTCCGGTGCACATCTCTAGCTCACAAGCAACATACATATCTTACTCATGCCGCAGAGGTTAAGTATTTATATTTTTAAAAACCAAACTTACATTACATCATTGTATTAGGTAATGTTACTTTAGGATTATGTTTATGCATAAGGTTACATTCATAAACACTAAACAACACTAAATAAATTAGTGATGTACACCGGACATTTTTCGGGTTTTGTGTTTTAGTTTTGGATTCGGTTCCGCGGCCGTGTTTTGGATTCGGACGCGTTTTGGCAAAACCTCACCGAAAATTTTATGCCGGATTCGGGTGTGTTTTGGATTCAGGTGTTTTTTTACAAAAAAACCTAAAAAACAGCTTAAATCATAGAATTTGGGGGTTATTTTGATCCCATAGCATTATTAACCTCAATAACCATAATTTCCACTCATTTCCAGTCTATTCTGAACACCTCACACCTCACAATATTATTTTTAGTCCTAAAATTTGCACCAAGGTCGCTGGATGGCTAAGCTAAGCGACACAAGTGGCCGACACAAACACCTGGCCCATCTAGAAGTGGCACTGCAGTGTCAGACAGGATAGCATTTGAAAAAAATAGTCCCCAAACAGCACATGATGCAAAGAAAAAAAGAGGCGCAATGAGGTAGCTGTGTGACTAAGCTAAGCGACCCTAGTGGCCGACACAAATACCTGGCCCATATAGGAGTGGCACTGCAGTGTCAGACAGGATGGCACTTCAAAATAATAGTCCCCAAACAGCACATGATGCAAAGAAAAAAAGAGGCGCACCAAGGTCGCTGTGTGACTAAGCTAAGCGACCCAAGTGGCCGACACAAACACCTGGACAATCTAGGAGTGGCACTGCAGTGTCAGGCAGGATGGCACTTCAAAAAAATTGTCCCCAAACAGCACACGATGCAAAGAAAAATTAAAGAAAAAAGAGGTGCAAGATGGAATTGTCCTTGGGCCCTCCCACCCACCCTTATGTTGTATAAACAGGACATGCACACTTTAACGAACTCATCATTTCAGCGACAGGGTCTGCCACACGACTGTGACTGAAATGACTGGTTGGTTTGGGCCCCCACCAAAAAAAGAAGCAATCAATAATATCTCCTTGCACAAACTGGCTCTACAGAGGCAAGATGTCCACCTCATCATGATCCTCCGATTCCTCACCCCTTTCACTGTGTACATCCCCCTCCTCACAGATTATTAATTCGTCCCCACTGGAATCCACCATCTCAGGTCCCTGTGTACTTTGTGGAGGCAATTGCTGCTGGTGAATGTCTCCACGGAGGAATTGTTTATAATTCATTTTGATGAACATCATCTTCTCCACATTTTCTGGAAGTAACCTCGTACGCCGATTGCTGACAAGGTGAGCGGCTGCACTAAACACTCTTTCAGAGTACACACTGGAGGGAGGGCAACTTAGGTAGAATAAAGCCAGTTTGTGCAAGGGCCTCCAAATTGCCTCTTTTTCCTGCCAGTATACGTACGGAGTGTCTGACGTGCCTACTTGGATGCGGTCACTCATATAATCCTCCACCATTCTTTCAATGGTGAGAGAATCATATGAAGTGACAGTAGACGACATGTCAATAATCGTTGGCAGGTCCTTCAGTCCGGACCAGATGTCAGCACTCGCTCCAGACTGCCCTGCATCACCGCCAGCAGGTGGGCTCGAAATTCTTAGCCTTTTCCTCGCACCCCCAGTTGCGGGAGAATGTGAAGGAGGAGATGTTGACGGGTCACGTTCCGCTTGACTTGACAATTTTCTCACCAGCAGGTCTTTGAACCTCTGCAGACTTGTGTCTGCCGGAAAGAGAGATACAATGTAGGTTTTAAATCTAGGATCGAGCACGGTGGCAAAAATGTAGTGCTCTGATTTCAACAGATTGACCACCCGTGAATCCTGGTTAAGCGAATTAAGGGCTCCATCCACAAGTCCCACATGCCTAGCGGAATCGCTCTGTTTTAGCTCCTCCTTCAATGTCTCCAGCTTCTTCTGCAAAAGCCTGATGAGGGGAATGACCTGACTCAGGCTGGCAGTGTCTGAACTGACTTCACGCGAGGCAAGTTCAAAGGGTTGCAGAACCTTGCACAACATTGAAATCATTCTCCACTGCGCTTGAGTCAGGTGCATTCCCCCTCCTTTGCCTATATCGTGGCCAGATGTATAGGCTTGAATGGCCTTTTGCTGCTCCTCCATCCTCTGAAGCATATAGATTGTTGAATTCCACCTCGTTACCACCTGTTGCTTCAAATGATGGCAGGGCAGGTTCAGGACTGTTTGGTGGTACTCCAGTCTTCAGTACGCAGTGGCTGAATGCTGAAAGTGGCCCGCAATTCTTCGGGCCACCGACAGCATCTCTTGCACGCCCCTGTCGCTTTTTAAATAATTCTGCACCACCAAATTCAATGTATGTGCAAAACATGGGACGTGCTGGAATTTGCCCAGATGTAATGCACGCACAATATTGCTGGCGTTGTCCGATGTCACAAATCCCCAGGAGAGTCCAATTGGGGTAAGCCATTCTGCGATGATCTTTCTCTGTTTCCGTAAGAGGTTGTCAGCTGTGTGCCTCTTCTGGAAAGCGGTGATACAAAGCGTAGCCTGCCTAGGAACGAGTTGGCGTTTGCGAGATGCTGCTACTGGTGCCGCCGCTGCTGTTCTTGCTGCGGGAGGCAATACATCTACCCAGTGGGTTGTCACAGTCATATAGTCCTGAGTCTGCCCTGCTCCACTTGTCCACATGTCCGTGGTTAAGTGGACATTGGGTACAACTGCATTTTTTAGGACACTGGTGGCTCTTTTTCTGAGATCTGTGTACATTTTCGGTATCGCCTGCCTAGAGAAATGGAACCTAGATGGTATTTGGTACCGGGGACACAGTACCTCAATCAAGTCTCTAGTTGCCTCTGAATTAACGGTGGATACCGGAACCACGTTTCTCACCGCCCAGGCTGCCAAGGCCTGAGTTATCTGCTTTGCAGCAGGATGACTGCTGTGATATTTCATCTTCCTCGCAAAGGACTGTTGGACAGTCAATTGCTTACTGGAAGTAGTACAAGTGGTCTTCCGACTTCCCCTCTGGGATGACGATCGACTCCCAGCAGCTACAACAGCAGCGCCAGCAGCAGTAGGCATTACACTCAAGGATGCATCGGAGGAATCCCAGGCAGGAGAGGACTCGTCAGACTTGCCAGTGACATGGCCTGCAGGACTATTGGCTTTCCTGGGTAAGGAGGAAATTGACACTAAGGGAGTTGGTGGTGTGGTTTGCAGGAGCTTGGTTACAAGAGGAAGGGATTTAGAGGTCAGTGGACTGCTTCCGCTGTCACCCAAAGTTTTTGAACTTGTCACTAACTTGCGATGAATGCGCTGCAGGTGACGTATAAGGGAGGATGTTCTGAGGTGGTTAACGTCCTTACCCCTACTTATTACAGCTTGACAAAGGCAACACACGGCTTGACACCTGTTGTCTGCATTTGTGTTGAAATAATTCCACACCGAAGAGCTGATTTTTTTTGTATTTTGACCAGGCATGTCAATGGCCATATTCATCCCACGGACCACAGGTGTCTCCCCGGGTGCCTGACTTAAACAAACCACCTCACCATCAGAATCCTCCTTGTCAATTTCCTCCCCAGCGCCAGCAACACCCATATCCTCATCCTGGTGTACTTCAACAGTGACATCTTCAATTTGACTATCAGGAACTGGACTGCGGATGCTCCTTCCAGCACTTGCAGGGGGCGTGCAAATGGTGGAAGGCGCAAGCTCTTCCCGTCCAGTGTTGAGAAGGTCAGGCATCGCAACCGACACAATTGGACTCTCCTTGGGGATTTGTGATTTAGAAGAACGCACAGTTCTTTGCTGTGCTTTTGCCAGCTTAAGTCTTTTCATTTTTCTAGCGAGAGGATGAGTGCTTCCATCCTCATGTGAAGCTGAACCACTAGCCATGAACATAGGCCAGGGCCTCAGCCGTTCCTTGCCACTCCGTGTCGTAAATGGCATATTGGCAAGTTTACGCTTCTCATCAGATGCTTTCAATTTTGATTTTTGGGTCATTTTACTGAACTTTTGTTTTTTGGATTTCACATGCTCTCTACTATGACATTGGGCATCGGCCTTGGCAGACGACGTTGATGGCATTTCATCGTCTCGGCAATGACTAGTGGCAGCAGCTTCAACACGAGGTGGAAGTGGATCTTGATCTTTCCCTATTTTAACCTCCACATTTTTGTTCTCCATTTTTTAAACGTGTGGAATTATATGCCAGTATCAATAGCAATGGCATACTACTATATATACTGCGCACAACTGAAATGCACCACAGGTATGGATGGATAGTATACTTGACGACACAGAGGTAGGTAGAGCAGTGGCCTTCCGTACCGTACTGCTATATATACTGGTGGTCACTGTGTCAGCAAACTGCAAAACTAAAATGCACCACAGGTATAGGATCTAGATGGATAGTATACTTAATGACAACACAGAGGTAGGTACAGCAGTGGCCTTCCGTACCGTACTGCTATAAATAGTATACTGGTGGTCACTGTGTCAGCAAACTGCAAAACTAAAATGCACCACAGGTATAGAATGTAGATGGATAGTATACTTAATGATGACACAGAGGTAGGTACAGCAGTGGCCTTTCGTACCGTACTGCTATATATAGTATACTGGTGGTCACTGTGTCAGCAAACTGCAAAACTAAAATGCACCACAGGTATAGAATGTAGATGGATAGTATACTTAATGACGACACAGAGGTAGGTACAGCAGTGGCCTTCCGTACCGTACTGCTATATATAGTATACTGGTGGTCACTGTGTCAGCAAACTGCAAAACTAAAATGCACCACAGGTATAGAATGTAGATGGATAGTATACTTAATGACGACACAGAGGTAGGTACAGCAGTGGCCTTCCGTACCGTACTGCTATATATAGTATACTGGTGGTCACTGTGTCAGCAAACTGCAAAACTAAAATGCACCACAGGTATAGAATGTAGATGGATAGTATACTTAATGACGACACAGAGGTAGGTACAGCAGTGGCCTTCCGTACCGTACTGCTATATATAGTATACTGGTGGTCACTGTGTCAGCAAACTGCAAAACTAAAATGCACCACAGGTATAGAATGTAGATGGATAGTATACTTAATGACGACACAGAGGTAGGTACAGCAGTGGCCTTCCGTACCGTACTGCTATATATAGTATACTGGTGGTCACTGTGTCAGCAAACTGCAAAACTAAAATGCACCACAGGTATAGAATGTAGATGGATAGTATACTTAATGACGACACAGAGGTAGGTACAGCAGTGGCCTTCTGTACCGTACTGCTATATATAGTATACTGGTGGTCACTGTGTCAGCAAACTGCAAAACTAAAATGCACCACAGGTATAGAATGTAGATGGATAGTATACTTAATGACGACACAGAGGTAGGTACAGCAGTGGCCTTCCATACCGTACTGCTATATATAGTATACTGGTGGTCACTGTGTCAGCAAACTGCAAAACTAAAATGCACCACAGGTATAGAATGTAGATGGATAGTATACTTAATGACGACACAGAGGTAGGTACACCAGTGGCCTTCCGTACCGTACTGCTATATATAGTAATCTGGTGGTCACTGTGTCAGCAAACTGCAAAACTAAAATGCACCTCAGGTATAGAATGTAGATGGATAGTATACTTAATGACGACACAGAGGTAGGTACAGCAGTGGCCTTCCGTACCGTACTGCTATATATAGTATACTGGTGGTCACTGTGTCAGCAAACTGCAAAACTAAAATGCACCACAGGTAAAGAATGTAGATGGATAGTATACTTAATGACGACACAGAGGTAGGTACAGCAGTGGCCTTCCGTACTGTACTGCTATATATACTGGTGGTCACTGTGTCAGCAAACTGCACAACTGAAATGCACCACAGGTATAGAATCTAGATGGATAGTATACTTAATGACGACACAGAGGTAGGTACAGCAGTGGCCTACTGTACCGTAATGCTATATATTATATACTGGTGGTCACTGGTCAGCAAAACTCTGCACTGTACTCCTCCTATATAATATTATACTGGTGGTCCCCAGTCCCCACAATAAAGCAGCACACTGAGCACAGATATGGAGTGTTTTTCAGGCAGACAACGTATACTGGTGGTCACTGTCAGCAAAACTCTGCACTGTACTCCTGCTATATAATACAGCTGCTCCCCAGTCCCCACAATTAAGCAGTGTGAGCAGATATATGCAGCACATTGAGCACAGATATGGAGCGTTTTTTTCAGGCAGAGAACGGATAACTGGTGGTCACTGATCAGCAAAACTTTGCACTGTACTCCTCCTATATTATACAGCTGCTCCCCAGCCCTCCCCACAATTAAGCAATAATGCACAATCAAGTTCAACAATAACGTAGAGGACGCCAGCCACGTCCTCTCCCTAACATTTCCAATGCACGAGTGAAAATGGCGGCGACGCGCGGCTGCTTATATAGAATCCGAATCTCGCGAGAATCCGACAGCGGGATGATGACGTTCGGGCGCGCTCGGGTTAACCAAGCCATACGGGAGAATCCAAGTATGGCTCGGACCCGTGTAAAAAGGGTGAAGTTCTGGGGGGTTCGGTTTCCGAGAAACCGAACCCGCTCATCACTAAAATAAATGCTGGGCAAATAGAATGTTTACTATAACCGGACAGGATTTTTTGAAAAAATAAAAAAATACATACAGCAAAACAAAGTGTACTGTCGAGCAAAACATAACAGGTATCCTCCAAAACACACACAATACACAACCAACCATAAAGGAACCTTAATACACTTACCTTAGTAACTGACAAGCAGTGGGAGATGTCAAACACGCCAGCCAAAAGCAGTTCTATTTTAACTTAGAACTTTTGTACAAATCGTGGAGATTTGCGGCGGAGTTTAAGGTGTTTACGGACGAAAACACAAATACAAATCCAGGGTAAATTACCGCGTTGTATTAAAAAACAACCGTATTTGACTGATGGTGTATTCATTTATATTTGTGTTCGCGGCTGGGTAACAAAATATGAATGCAACAAACACGGCCGACTTTCTGGGTTAGTAAATTCCCGAGACACCACTTAGACTAAAAAACGGAACACGAATGGATTTCAATTAATTCGGGACCTTAGTAAATAAACCCCATGGTGCATTCATTTCTGACACATTCTACAGATCCACAGGAGATCTGGAAAACATGAACTGTTAAGAGTCCTCGAGGACCAGTTTGACCACCCCTGGCATTATGTATTAAAAACCACTAGACCATGGGGGTCATTCTGAGTGATCGCACGTAGCAACTTTTTGCTTCCCGTACGATCAACTAGACGCCGCCTATGTGGGAGTGTATTTTAGAATAGCAAGGCTGTGATCACTTGTGCAGTCCTGCTATGCTAAAAATGTTTTGCGCAGAACAAGACTAGCCCTGCAGCTACTTATCCTGTGCGATGGATTCAGCGATGAAGGTCCCGGAATTGATGTCTGACAACCGCCCACCAAATGCCTGGACACACCTGCGTTTGGATCTCCATGCCCGGAAAACGGTGAGTATCCGCCCCGGAACGCCTCTCCACTGTCAATCTTCTTGCGATCGCACTAGTGATCACTGTCTTCTTTATTCTAGTTGTTGCCCGGCAACAGCTGTCGCTGGGCAACAATGTGCGTGCGCATTGCGGGCGCCACGCATGCGCAGTTCTGACCCGTACGCACCGCAGCGATGAACCGCAGCGTGCAAACGGGTTGGAATGACCCCTATGTCTCTAGGATTTACACCTAGTGACATTTTTTTCCCCATGTAATGAAAATATCACTGTACTGTCCATTCTTTTACATGTTGCATGCTAAGGGGTAAATATAATAGTCTTCAAGTTGAGGGCAGCTGCAAGTCTTTGAGGAATTAGCGCTAGATTTAAAGATGCAATAATTTAACTAACCTGATATTTCCTTGTAAATTATTAAAGCTTTAAAACTACTGGCAAAATTGTTAAAATGTCACAGCTGTCTACAACTCACAGACTATTCTTACACTTACCCCAAATATTGGGCAGCATTATTTCAAGAGTGAGATTTAGGGTTGAATTCAGTTAGAGGCAAAGAGGACGAGTTGCAGTAGGGCGTAGACGCGCCCACAGCAGAACCCCCCCCTTACTACCTTGTGGCCTGATCTCGCCCCAGACTCGCTAATTTTTGTATGCAGCCTTATATACTGTAGCTGCACTTACTCACGGCAATAGAAATTAGTCCTTAGATTTGAGCAAGTATCCACCTCCCAGCCCAATCTGGTTCTGGTATGAATGGTAGACAATGTTATGGTCGACACTCATTATGTCGACCTCTATTGGTCGACATTGACATGGTCGACATGGGCAAATGGTCGACACATGAAAAGGTCGACATGATTTTTTCTGCGTAAAGTGACAGGGAACCCCAATTAGTGCACTGCGTCCCCTCTCATGGCTCCCTGCGCTCAGCACAGGTTACTATTCCCAATCGTAGTCCACGTGGATTGTAAAGTATGAAAAAGTTCAAAAAAAGAAAAAAAAAGCGTTATGTCAAAAACTCATGTCGACCTTTTCACGTGTCGACCATTTTCAGGTGTCGACCATTTGTCCATGTCGACCATCTCAATGTCGACCAATAGTGGTCAACCTAATGAGTGTCGACATTAACATTGTCGACCATCTGAACGGATACCGCCCAATCTATGAGGGTTATTCAGTACGGATTGCAGATTCTGCTAAAAAGCAGAATCTGCAATCCGTTCTTTGGCATGACGGAGGGCGGCCACCATAGAATGGCCTGCCCAGCATCTGCAACCGCAATTTAATTGCAGTCACAGCAACTGTGGATGACCCCCTACAGTTAGAATCTGATTCTCTACTTTATCTCTTCCAAGACTTGACACATCTCCCCCAGAATGTTAACCAAAGTTACCTCTTAGTTTATAAACTGTTCTAAGACCAAATAGCGAAAAGTGTGCCCCTTGTAATATTTCCCTTTATGTAATCGTGGACTAATTGGCTGAAATAAAGCTCCGGAATGTGAGCACTCTAGCACATCTCCCAGCCTTCCGTACTGCCACGTGTGATTCAGGGTGACACATCCTGAAGGTTTTGATTTGTTTTTGCATTTCAGTGTTTACATATTTTCATCTACAAGCTTAGTTCAGCTTTTGATAGATGGGTCCATCTTTTGTCAAGCAGAATCCCTGTTCTGTATGGCGCTTTCTTCTCTTTCAGCACCAATGCACCTGTTAGCTCTGCTTGACTTCAGCGCGAGGAAACAGTAAATGTTACAGCAGATAGCAGGTCCGTGTTTCAGATTCTCTGATCCTCACCTTCCTGATACAAAAGCTCTGGCCATGTTACAATCTTGCACGCATTCTATGATCATCCATCCCGAGCAGCACATCCTTGAAACTGAAAACCAAAGGGACAGAACATGTATTTCCCAGATGAATGCGTAAAATGCCAAGTATTGTTGACATTGACAAGTGAGTTGGTGACTCAGCACAAACACAGGATTACATGCTGTCTATCAGATGCCATCGCTGTGTCTTTAAGTAGCTACAGTAGGTGCACTACATGTAATGTGGAAATATGCATTGTGGCAGGAATACCTGGAGATACAGTATTGCTGTACAGGCTTTTCCCACATTCTTAAGCTGCATCACCCCAATAAAAAAGGAAAATATAGTTTAAAGATGCTACCAGCAGTCAGGCATCTACTTAACAGCATATACTCTAGTTTACGGATGTAAATTTTAGATGAGCTTTTCCAGAAACTTTCAACTGGTAATACAGTATATTGAAAACTATATTAAAACATTTTTTTTTATTTTAACTCTATTCTATTCAGTTTTATAATCACTTTTCTATTGGGAGATGGGTGTAAAGTTTTCCCTCTGTTATTAATGTTGTTATTCAAAGGCTTTTGGGAACACATTTTTTGTCTTCCCACCTCCATTTCTGTCAGTTATTTTAGTTAATTGATTTCTGGTTATTTCTATCAGTTATTACAGTTCATTAAAGTTTTCATCAAAATCCACCCATTGGAAGGCCCAGAACAGGCTCCCTGTGTCACTGTTCTTCACAGCACACACCAATGGGAGGTCCAACCATAACTCCAACCCCCTAGTATGTTTTCTGGGATGCAATGTTACCAGTTTGTGAAGTTTTGCTTAAAATTTATCCAGTGGCAGGCCCAGAACAGGCCCCCATGGTCAAAGTTCTGTCCAGCTTTGACTGAGACCCCAAACCCCTAATATGTCTTCTGGGATCCAATGTTGCCACTCTGTGAAGTTTTCTATCAACTTCATATAGTGGAAAGCCCTGAACAGGCGCTCTGAGTCACACTTCCGCCTGGCGCATTCCGTGAGGAAGTGTGAAAGGGACAGAACATACCCGGCGCATTTTGCCATGAGATCATGTTACATCTGCCCCACCTGCAGTGCAACGTGGTTTTGCCCATTAGTGTTCTTTTTTTGTTTGCTAACAAAACTGAATAACCCCCTTGATCTACAGTAAAATTCCTCATACTCAGCAGAATCGCTTTGTATTATCTCCTCTTTTGGTTTCTCTAGCTGCTTTTCCATTAGTTTAATTAAGGGAATCACCTGACTCAGGCTGGCAATGTCTGAATGCACTTCATTGGTTACTACTTCAAATGGTTTAAGTAGCCTGCATAAAATTGAACTGTGCTGGTCTAAAGTCCTGGTAAATATCAACTTGAGCTGAACCGAATCCCGGCACGGAACACTTTGGGTCTTTTCATCAAGTCCGGATCTCAGATCTCAAAAATGATTCTTACATGTTTTATATTGCCATATATAGTGTGGCAGATGCTCAATTAGCTTAGTGATATCATTCAGGTGCTTGAAAAGGGAGGGGTATTTCTAAGCAAGAAAAAAAAGGCATTTTGTTTCCCCATGCACCCTGAATGATAACAGTAACCAGATGGAAATCCCACACAATATTAGAATTCAGAGATCTCGGTTACATATATTTGCGCAAATGTATGAATAAGTCCCAAAGCCGCATCAAGGCGTCTCTGTATATTTGGGGTCCCCAGCGCTATGTCTGGGTGCAGGGTGTGGCACCCCAAAACACCAGCATAAGTCAGACAGCCCAGGGCAGCATACCAGTGAAAAAACTATAATGTTAATAAATTAGTGTTAGGAAGCCGAAGCTATAAAGAAGGTGATACAAAAATGAGATGTAATTAAAATGGAGAAATAGTGTTAAAGAAATTAGTGTGTGAAAAGTGTTAATAGAATGTAAAGGTATGCCACACTTAAGCCATCCAGCTCAGCCAGTCCAGAGGCACCACACCTCCATTACCCCAATCTGGGTCTATTATTAACCAGCAAGGAGCCACATGATAATGGCTCCTTACTTAAATATATCTAAGCTAAGAGCTACCTACCTTGGAGCAACCCCATAATGCTCCATGTGGCATGTCAGGGCCTGCACCTCCTCCTAATGCAGGAACCTCTCTGCCTCTCACAACAGACATGTTTTATATTGCATGTAACTCCCTCCCTCTTGGTTTCAGGCAGAGGTGTATCTAGGGGTCCCGGCGCCCCTGGCAAAGTAAGGGACTGGCGCCCCTTCCCCCATATATTTTTTTAATAGGGAAGGAGCATGTGCAAAAAAGGGGCATGATCTTGTGGGAAAGGGACATGACCACACAATAGTACTCCAGCACATAGCCGTAGTCTCCATCCCACTCCAAGGACATAGCCACAGCCCCAATCCCAGCACATAGCCATAGTCCCCATCCCCCTACCATCACATAGAAGCAGGCCCACTCCCCCTTCCATCACATAGAAGTAGTCCCCATCCCCCTCCCAGCATATAGCCGTAGTCTCCATCCCCCTCCCAACACATAGCCATAAGTCCCCATCCCCCTTCCATCACATAGTAGTCTCCATCCCCCTCCCAGCACATAGCCATATTCCCCATCCCCCTCACAGCACATATCCATAGTCCCCATCCCCCTCCCAGCACATTTCCATAGTCCCCATTCCCCTCCCAGCACATAGCCGTAGTCTCCATCCCCCTCCAAGGACATAGCCATACCCCCAATCCCAGCACATAGCCATAGTTCCCATCACCCTACCATCACATAGAAGCAAGCCCCATCCCCCTCCCATCACATAGAAGTAGTCCACATTCCCCTCCCAGCACATAGCCGTAGTCTCCATCCCCCTTCCAGCACATAGCCGTAGTCTCCATCCCCCTCCCAGCACATAGCCGTAGTCTCCATCCCCCTCCCAGCACATAGCCATAGTTCCCATCACCCTACCATCACATAGAAGCAGGCCCCATCACCCTACCATCACATAGAAGCAGGCCCCCTCCCCCTCCCATCACATAGAAGTAGTCCACATTCCCCTCCCAGCACATAGCCGTAGTCTCCATCCCCCTCCCAGCACATAGCCGTAGTCTCCAACCCCCTCCCAGCACATAGCTGTAGTCTTCCCCCAGCACATAGCCCCAATCCCCCTTCCATCTCATAGAAGTAGTCTCCATCCCCCTCACAGCACATATCCATAGTCCCCATCCCCCTCCCAGCACATAATCTCTTACCTCCCTGCATATAGTCATCTCCACTCCCAGCACATAGTCTCCCCCCTCCCTGCATTTAGTCATCTCCACTCCCAACACATAGTCTCCCCCCTCCCTGCATTTAGTCATCTCCGCTCCCAGCACATAGTCTCCCCCCTCCCTGCATTTAGTCATCTCCGCTCCCAGCACATAGTCTCACCCTTTGAAGCACATATTGTATCCATAATATTTTGGGCTGGAGGATCACACCGTAGGCAGGAACACCACACTTCGGCACCGCACCACAATCTATGAAGAAAGTAAAAGTAAATTACAGCTCCCAGCAACCATTTCTGCCAGGAGCTCCCGACAGCAAGGGCTGCTGGGTGCTGTGGTTTATTTTCACCTCTTCATTGCGGTGCCGAACATTGGCATCTGTTCCTGCCTACTGTGCAATCCCCCAGCCCAGGCGATGCCACTACTAAGTATCTCCACCCATCGGCTGAGGGTTGCTCTGCTGGGTGGTGCCCCCTCCTCGGCTGGCACCCCTGGCAAGTACCATCCTGGCCAATGGGTAGATACACCCCTGGTTTCAGGTGCCATATCACACAAGAGATTGTATAGAGGATGATGGCCAGAGTTCATGCTACAGTACTACATATTAGCATCCCAGATATATGATTTTAGCTGGGTTTTTTTTTTTTATAAAAAAAAAATCCAGAACTAAAAACTTGAAGATGGCATTTCCAAAATCAAAACATGATGATGATGATGATGATATAGAACCAAAACCAAACTGTGGGGGTCTACATATGTCTCTAGTTTGCAATTTTATTGCATTTTGAGTTGCGGTCACATGAATGGCTAGTTAAATATTAGCCTTAATGAGCATTTGTACCTAATAAAGTGGCCACTGAGTGAAAACTATTAAATTAATACATGTATCACTTCAAAATAGAAATAACACCAATGAATAATCTGTAGCTCACCAGTAATGGAATAATCTCTAATGAATGACACCTGCTTAGAAGCTCTTATTTTGACTGTATTTGTTGTATGTTAACAACAATGGCATTTTTACTCAATTAATTCTCAGTACACTATGGGGTGTGATTCAGACCTGACCGCTGGGCTGCTAACTTTGCTGTCCTGCGTTTAGATAGTCGCCACCCCAGGGGGAGTGTAAATCCGCCGTGCAAGTGTGCGATAAAAATGTGTAGGCCGAGCTGCAAAAATCCAGTGTGTGCAGTCTCTGTGGAGCCCAGGACTTACTCCTACAGTGTGATGAGAACAGGCTGATCGGGGCCGAAACTGACGTCAGACACCCTCCCTGAAAACACTTGGGAACGCATACATTTTTCCAGACACTACCAGTAAACAGTCAGTTACCGCCCACAAATGGCCACTTTGTGTCAATCACCTTGCGAACACTCATGCGAATAAAATTTTCGCTCCATTCTGGCACTGACCAGCAATGCCCGTTGTTACTGGCCGATGTGCTTGCAAATTGTGGTGCATATGCATGCACAGTTAATGCCTGATTGCCCGCTGTGTGAAAACACACAGCAGTGATCAGCTCTGAATCAGGCCCCATAATGCTAAACAGACCTCAATCACTCCTCTGATTGGCAGGTAGCATGAACCCTGCTTGACCTTATTATGAAATGTTCATTTCAATTCCCAACATTGTAAATGAGCCATTAGAAACTTCTGAATCTAAATCATGCTTAGAAATTAAAATACTTTAACAGAATGGGTTGCAATGCAATGGTTGATAATTCAGGTTATTAAACAGAAAGATGCAGATGTGATTTGGTCGGCATCATGAAGTGATCATAAGCACTTTGCTTGAAAGTATTGCCAACCTCTTGCTGGTTCATGCCCCATTATTCACCAAATGGCAGAAGGAGCGGCAGCATGGATTTTAATGATACACCCCTGTATACCTCATGCTGATGAATGGAGCTTAAAAGCCTTTAGCCTGAGCTGCAATGTGTGCCTTAGTGCTTAGATTTTCTGAACAATAATATTCCACGACCAAACTCATCATGACCTCTGCTGTGAAGTGGAATCAGGTTTTAAGATGAAAGTTGTTTTCTAATAGCCTGCAGGCTAAGGTAGGGGTCACCGAGCAACAAATGCAGAGGGTATACACATGTTACCTCCTGAGAACAGATAAACCCTAAGGGCAGACGTACGTTTCAGGCTGCCTGTGTTACTTTTCCCCATGAATATTTCCGGGGGCATGGTTGTTGAGTCACTGTGTAATAAAAAAAAAAATGATTTTTGTTCATAGAGCAAACTACACAGGCAATTACATGCTAGGTTCTCAGTGTTTCCAGCTAAAAGCAGACCCTTGTGTATGGATGCAGAATTTTATTTATATCTTTACAGATTACAGGATGCATGCAGTAGCTGTTGAAGGCATTCAAAGTAGAAATAATACAGTGTTTCCATTTGAAACATGATTGTAAGTTAGTGTACATATTACTTTAGTTGATTTATTGACTTTGTGTTACCTGACATTATTGAGCACTTGGCAGATTTTATTCACTGAGGATATGCAAAGACATACTATATATGCACATAAATATTTATAATGTTGTATATTTTTTAGTTTTCCAATTACTATGAGCAGCATTTGATTTATTTATTTTGTCATCTGCTGGTTAGAGTGTGGTTTGGTATTTAGGGAATGCTGGTGTCAGCCACACCCACAGCCGCACCAGCTATTATTAATTTATTTATACATGCAGCAGCCTGCTCCTCTGGCCATCAGTGTTATTAGCCGGGTGCAACCTGCAGGCAGCAACATGGGTGCCCTGCCCACTTTCCTCTCCTCCCCTTCCCTCTGACACAGCCAATTATGCAAACTCTGCCTCACAGGCTGTACAAGAAGAACGAGGAGCTGAATGAGCAGCAGGAGTCAGGCACTTAAGGGAACTTTTTAATGGCTTCTTGGTGTGTGACTGAGGTAACTTGGTAATGTTGAAGGGGGGGTTAATGAGTGCTGGGGGTGAATAGATTAATAGGTGCTATGCTGTGGAGGGTTAATGGGTGTTGAGAGTGAAATGGTTAATGGGTGCTGGTTGGTGGTAAGTTTGTGCTGTAGTGGGGTCAATGAGTCGGAGTGAATGGATTAATAGGTTCTGGGTGCTGACATGGTGAGCAAATGCATTAATGGGTGCTTTGAGGGTGAATTGAATAATGGATTTGAGAGGAACAGGTTAATAAGTGCTGAGTGTGTGATTTGATTAATGGGTGCTGGGTGTGGGGAGGTTAATGGGTGCTGATAGTATGGATGAATGTATTAATGGGTTCTGGGATGGTGAATTGATTAATGGATTCTTGGAGAGGAATGGGTTAATGGATGTTGGATGCTGAGAACCTCCTTTTATGTTTTTAAGATAAATTTGATATCTTCCATACATCTTTATTTACTTCGTATTCTTTATTTTTGACATGTATATTATAGTATATTATATTATATATTATACAAGTTACATATAATTATTATATTTTATCTATTGTTTAGCCTCCATCTTGTCTATGAGCTTTGTTTGTAATTAATAATGTACCTACATTGTTCCTTTATGGTATACTGGATATTACTATGGTATTACATGATAATAAATATTGCAACATTCCATTATGTGGCTTATGACCTATGTCAGGGGTGTCCAACCTTTCACCTTCCCTGGGCCACATTAGAAGATGAAAATTTGGTTTGGGCCGCACATAAAATAAAATAACAGTAACGATACCTGAATGAGAGACAGATTACTTACCTACATCCCACGCCGGTCACGTCCACTTGTCCAGTAGAATCCAAAAGGGTCGGTACCTATAAAAATGAAAATTATACTTACAAACGAATGAATGAATATTATGCCCTCACTGACGCGGGAAGACGTTCGCCCCTTGTAGTTGTGCCCCTGTAGCTGCGCCCCTTGTACTGTGCCCCTTGTAGTTGTGCCCCTGTAGCTGTGCCCCTTGTACTGTGGCCCTTGTAGTTGTGCCCCTTGTAGTTGTGCCCCTTGTAGTTGTGCCCCTGTAGCTGCGCCCCTTGTACTGTGCCCCTTGTAGCTTTGCCCCTGTAGCTGCGTCCCTTGTAGTTGTGCCCCTGTAGCTGCGCCCCTTGTAGCTGTGCCACTATAGCTGCACCCCTTGTAGTTGTGCCCCTGTAGCTGCGCCCCTTGTACTGTGCCCCTTGTAGTTGTGCCCCTGTAGCTGCGCCCCTTGTACTGTGCCCCATGTAGCTGTGCCCCTGTAGCTGCGTCCCTTGTAGTTGTGCCCCTGTAGCTGCGCCCCTTGTAGCTGTGCCACTATAGCTGCGCCCCTTGTAGTTGTGCCCCTGTAGCTGCGCCCCTTGTACTGTACCCCTTGTACTGTGCCCCTGTAGCTGCGCCCCTTGTACTGTGCCCCTTGTAGCTGTGCCCCTGTAGCTGTGCCCCTTGTAGTTGTGCCCCTGTAGCTGCGCCCCTTGTAGCTGTGCCCCTGTAGCTGCGCCCCTTGTAGTTGTGCCCCTGTAGCTGCGCCCCTTGTAGTTGTGCCCCTGTAGCTGCCCCCTTGTACTGTGCCCCTTGTAGTTGTGCCCCTGTAGCTGTGCCCCTTGTAGTTGTGCCCCTGTAGCTGCGCCCCTTGTACTGTGCCCCTTGTAGTTGTGCCCCTGTAGCTGCCCCCTTGTACTGTGCCCCTTGTAGTTGTGGCCCTGTAGCACTAGCTGCCCCCTTGTACTGTGCCCCTTGTAGTTGTGGCCCTGTAGCTGCCCCCTTGTACTGTGCCCCTTGTAGTTGTGGCCCTGTAGCTGCCCCCTTGTACTGTGCCCCTTGTAGTTGTGGCCCTGTAGCTGCCCCCTTGTACTGTGCCCCTTGTAGCTGCCCCCTTGTACTGTGCCCCTTGTAGTTGTGGCCCTGTAGCTGCCCCCTTGTACTGTGCCCCTTGTAGCTGCCCCCTTGTACTGTGCCCCTTGTAGTTGTGGCCCTGTAGCTGCCCCCTTGTACTGTGCCCCTTGTAGTTGTGGCCCTGTAGCACTAGCTGCCCCCTTGTACTGTGCCCCTTGTAGTTGTGGCCCTGTAGCTGCCCCCTTGTACTGTGCCCCTTGTAGTTGTGGCCCTGTAGCACTAGCTGCCCCCTTGTACTGTGCCCCTTGTAGTTGTGGCCCTGTAGCTGCCCCCTTGTACTGTGCCCCTTGTAGTTGTTGCCCTGTAGCTGCCCCCTTGTACTGTGCCCCTTGTAGTTTTGGCCCTGTAGCTGCCCCCTTGTACTGTGCCCCTTGTAGCTGCCCCCTTGTACTGTGCCCCTTGTAGTTGTGGTCCTGTAGCTGCCCCCTTGTACTGTGCCCCTTGTAGCTGCCCCCTTGTACTGTGCCCCTTGTAGTTGTGGCCCTGTAGCTGCCCCCTTGTACTGTGCCCCTTGTAGTTGTGGCCCTGTAGCTGCCCCCTTGTACTGTGCCCCTTGTAGCTGCCCCCTTGTACTGTGCCCCTTGTAGTTGTGGCCCTGTAGCTGCCCCCTTGTACTGTGCCCCTTGTAGCTGCCCCCTTGTACTGTGCCCCTTGTAGTTGTGGCCCTGTAGCTGCCCCCTTGTACTGTGCCCCTTGTAGTTGTGGCCCTGTAGCACTAGCTGCCCCCTTGTACTGTGCTCCTCGTAGTTGTGGCCCTGTAGCTGCCCCCTTGTACTGTGCCCCTTGTAGTTGTGGCCCTGTAGCTGCCCCCTTGTACTGTGCCCCTTGTAGTTGTGGCCCTGTAGCTGCCCCCTTGTACTGTGCCCCTTGTAGCTGCCCCCTTGTACTGTGCCCCTTGTAGTTGTGGCCCTGTAGCTGCCCCCTTGTACTGTGCCCCTTGTAGCTGCCCCCTTGTACTGTGCCCCTTGTAGTTGTGGCCCTGTAGCTGCCCCCTTGTACTGTGCCCCTTGTAGCTGCCCCCTTGTACTGTGCCCCTTGTAGTTGTGGCCCTGTAGCTGCCCCCTTGTACTGTGCCCCTTGTAGTTGTGGCCCTGTAGCTGCCCCCTTGTACTGTGCCCCTTGTAGTTGTGGCCCTGTAGCTGCCCCCTTGTACTGTGCCCCTTGTAGCTGCCCCCTTGTACTGTGCCCCTTGTAGTTGTGGCCCTGTAGCTGCCCCCTTGTACTGTGCCCCTTGTAGCTGCCCCCTTGTACTGTGCCCCTTGTAGTTGTGGCCCTGTAGCTGCCCCCTTGTACTGTGCCCCTTGTAGTTGTGGCCCTGTAGCACTAGCTGCCCCCTTGTACTGTGCCCCTTGTAGTTGTGGCCCTGTAGCTGCCCCCTTGTACTGTGCCCCTTGTAGTTGTGGCCCTGTAGCACTAGCTGCCCCCTTGTACTGTGCCCCTTGTAGTTGTGGCCCTGTAGCTGCCCCCTTGTACTGTGCCCCTTGTAGTTGTTGCCCTGTAGCTGCCCCCTTGTACTGTGCCCCTTGTAGTTTTGGCCCTGTAGCTGCCCCCTTGTACTGTGCCCCTTGTAGCTGCCCCCTTGTACTGTGCCCCTTGTAGTTGTGGTCCTGTAGCTGCCCCCTTGTACTGTGCCCCTTGTAGCTGCCCCCTTGTACTGTGCCCCTTGTAGTTGTGGCCCTGTAGCTGCCCCCTTGTACTGTGCCCCTTGTAGTTGTGGCCCTGTAGCTGCCCCCTTGTACTGTGCCCCTTGTAGCTGCCCCCTTGTACTGTGCCCCTTGTAGTTGTGGCCCTGTAGCTGCCCCCTTGTACTGTGCCCCTTGTAGCTGCCCCCTTGTACTGTGCCCCTTGTAGTTGTGGCCCTGTAGCTGCCCCCTTGTACTGTGCCCCTTGTAGTTGTGGCCCTGTAGCACTAGCTGCCCCCTTGTACTGTGCTCCTCGTAGTTGTGGCCCTGTAGCTGCCCCCTTGTACTGTGCCCCTTGTAGTTGTGGCCCTGTAGCTGCCCCCTTGTACTGTGCCCCTTGTAGTTGTGGCCCTGTAGCTGCCCCCTTGTACTGTGCCCCTTGTAGCTGCCCCCTTGTACTGTGCCCCTTGTAGTTGTGGCCCTGTAGCTGCCCCCTTGTACTGTGCCCCTTGTAGCTGCCCCCTTGTACTGTGCCCCTTGTAGTTGTGGCCCTGTAGCTGCCCCCTTGTACTGTGCCCCTTGTAGCTGCCCCCTTGTACTGTGCCCCTTGTAGTTGTGGCCCTGTAGCTGCCCCCTTGTACTGTGCCCCTTGTAGCTGCGCCCTTGTACTGTGCCCCTTGTAGCAGTAAAAAAACACACACACACACACAGACACATACTTACCGCTCCTGCAGCGCTGCCTCCGTCTCCGTCCGCCGCTCCTCTCTGCTGTACTACGGGAGGGACGTCTGTACAGGACACTGTACAGCGGCGCAGGCCGCGGCCACGGACTTCAGATCTTGTTTCCCCCCCCCCTTCCCTGGACACTGTACAGCGGCGCTGGACTGCAGATCTTGATTCCCCCCCCCCCCCCCCCGGGACACTGTACAGCGGCGCGGCCACGGACAGACACCCACCCCCGGCTCACTTACGTGTTCTTGTACAACCAACTTCTCCGCTGGGCTCCTCTACTCTCGCGCTGCTCAGTCACGTGTGCCGCTATGCAGCGGAGGAGGGCTACACTGTGACTGACAGCGGAGAGGGCGTGAGCTGGTGCTGGTCCCAGCAGCAGCAATCCAATCAGGATGTGCTGACAGCCTGCTGGGGCCGGCTCAGCCTCACATGTGGTGTCCGTACTCGGGGAAAAAAAAAAAAACCTCTGCTGCAGCGCTGCTCCTGGGCCGCATTACTAGCCGACTTGGGCCGCATGCGGCCCGCGGGCCGCGGGTTGGACAAGCCTGACCTATGTGCATTGTCTATTTTTTTTTCTTAATACATTTTTATTATACGTATTTATATTTATAGTTTGTATGAAGCAACATTTATCACCTTGTTTTCATTTGCTATGTAGGCCGGAATGTGGAGCTCAGTGATAGAACATGGCATTACTTTTTTAAACACACTCCATCTATTTCCTTATTAGGGGCCTAATTCAGAATTGATCGTAGAAAAAACGCACATCTACAATCAGTAACACTGACATGCGGGGTGATACCCAGCAAAGGGCAATTCCGCCTCAAATGCCGGATCCAGCCCCGGACCGTTTGTGGGGCAGGCTGCAGTGGCTGTGCAACGCCCCACGCAGCCGCTGCAACCCTAAACATGGTGGGTAGCCATCTGCCTTTGCAGCTAAGTTGCATAGGCAGAAGGCTACTCTACAGATGCAAAAGCATTGCCGCCATGCGATGCTTTCGCATGTCTGTGGGGGAAGGGGGGCTGGCAGCCCCGCAACGCAGCCGCAACGCTGCCGAAACGCCCCCTCCCACCCCACTACCGCCTCTGCCTGTCGATCAGGCAGAGGTGATCGCAGAAGTGAGATGCCGTTGCATCTCACTGTGTGCGCACGGGAAGTGCGGCTTCTGTGCATGCGCACACGTCACCGGCCATCAGACTGCAGCAGCGTTCCAGTCTGAATTAGCCCCTAGGTTGTCACTTTTGTTTACCATCTTGTTCTGCATATTTATGAGGTATGATATATATGATACAGTTTTTATGAAGTGATACATACCACTCTGTCCCTGCATTATATTAAGTCTGGAACTCTGACATTTGGAGCACGCTATTGGCAAACATAATAAGCCTGCTACGTACAAATAAAAAAACAATAATGTTCTACAGGGTTTCTAGAATAAGAATACTGTATAAAGCAGTCTCTCAAACTTCAATGAAGATTCACTGAGTTCTACCACAAACACATCTAATAATGAATCAAAAGATATCCAATGTGCACAACGTCTGACACTTCTCCCAGAAAATGACTTTAAGTACTCACAGTATGATTTCTTGAAAAGATGCATGTAATAATTATTTTTAATATACTGTGGGCCAGATGCATCATCGCTTGGAAAGTGATGAAATGGAGAGTGTAAAAGTACCAGCCAATCAGCTCCTAACTGCCATTTTTCAAACACAGCTTGTGACATGGCAGTTAGGAGCTGATTGGCTGGCTCTTTTTCACTCTCCATTTTATCACTCTCCAAGCGATGATGCATCTAGCCGAGATTCGGGTTAATCGCTCTGAGACACCCATTCTCCCAGAGGACCGTGCTCTGCTTTCAAAAGAGAACCAAAAAGGCCCCTTCTGATCTAACACCAGACCGTGCATAAAAGGACCGGACTGATTATTTAAGAGCAGAGACTCGGGCTGTGGAGGCTAGACCTGCATTGCCCAGCCCTTTCTGGCATACAGTATAAAGACAGAGTGACCATATTATCCCTTTTACCTGGGACTCTCATGGATTACACAGGTGGCTGGCTGACTTCAAGCCTACATTTCAGCTGGTTTTAATCAGCCACAGAACCTGTGTAATCCATGAGCATCCCAGGTAAAAGGGATAATATGGTCACTCTAATTTAAAGATAAATTACAAACCCAGACAAAACGCAGATGTAAGTCATCTTGTTGAATCTGGGAATCAATATATAAATCATATGAATCAACATGATTCCATTTGTTAACCTATAATGACAATGGAAGATCATAAAAGATTATTTGTCAACTACAGGATCACGCTGAAGAAATATCAGATGTTAAAAGTCAGAGCTTTGTTCACACGTCAGCCCTAACCGGTTGTGTCTATTTACATTCCCAACATGGAATCCACACTTTAAGAACAGTAACGACAAGATGCATTGCAATGATTGAATTTCAAGATCAAGAACAAAAGACAAAAAATAAATAAAAAGGAATTCACATATTTTTGCCATCTGGGAAATTGCTTTTGGTCCAATTTCATCTCTGTCCTGAGTCCTCAGCAGGGAGCTAACTACATGATAACTCTTTCAAACTGAAATTGACTCACAAACGGGAGAAAATTGACCAGTTGCCTTGGGCATACAGTCTTTTACAGATCAGTAGTCTGAGTTGTTGTTCACCGGCAGGGGTGCAGAAAGTAATGGTATGTTACGGTCTGAACAGCCTCAAACAGCAACATTAAATTCTCCCGTGATTATCTTTAGTCGTATTCAATGTGGTATACAGTAGGAATAAAAAATACATCGAGGTGTTTGCAATAGACGCAAGGCGCCAACTTTTTCTATCTGTCCCATTTTAAAGTTATTTATTTTCACACAGTTCTCATTATATGAACATAACATTTCACATATAATAGTTGTGAAGATATGTGAAGTCGCATTAGGAGTCTGTTACCTGTATTGCAATCAGAATCATGTTTTATATATTCACATACCTCAATGGCTTTAGCCCTTATAATTTACACCGGAGGGTTCACTATTTCTTATAATATGCACAGAAAGGCAGGGCGGTTAAACTGAAATACAGTGGCTACAAACTCATTTATATAATGCTTTGCAAAATATAGTGGTAAACTCTAGCCTTTGAAAAAGTAATGTTTTGCTTTAGTAAACACTGAGCCTAAAATACAAGTTGGGTTACAGAAAACAGAAATACATCATACCTATACATGTCTGCATAATTTTCTCTGAGAACTATACTTCCAAGGAATGTTTATGAACTATAGAGATAAAAAATAAAAACAAAAATCAGAATTTTTGCCTGTCTGTGTGTATGGTTTTCTGTCTGTTGGTTCAAAAACTACTGGATGAATTTTGATTGCATTATCACTATTGTATAGCTTAGAGACCTGGAAAGAAACTGATGTATGTATGATCTCCATGTGACATCACAGAGAGGAGCAATAAATGTAAAACCAAACGCATGACACTCAGAGCACTGAAAGTTGGTGTTCTGATCATGCTACAGTTGGAGTACCACCTACAGTCACAGTACTTGTATGAATATACACTGTAGTCTGACCACCAATAGTGTCACAGAAAAATAATAGTTATAGTACACTGGGGTATAGCACAAAATAAATTATATATATTTCTATCTATATATATTACACTGGGGTTGTACCTCTAGATTGACAGAGCACCCCTGGATGGACAACACATCACCCCTAGATGGACACAGCATGGACAGCTCTAGCCCCTTGATGGACAACACTGCAGCATCCCTGGATGGACAAAACAGCACCCCTGGATTGACACAGCATGGACAAAGCACCCCTGGAGGACAAAGCAGCCCCAGCCCCTTGATGGACAACACTGCAGCACCCTAGATATAAAACACAGCACCCCTGGATGGACACAGCACAGACTGAGCACCCCTTGAGGACAAAGCAGCCCTAGCCCTTTCAGGGACATTACTGCAGCACCCCTGAATGGACAACACAGCACCCCTGAGAGGACACAGCATGGACACGTTTGCTCACTACAAGCTCCACAACCGCTGGAGAAATTTGAGATTTCTTCACGATGACCCCTTCTGTGAATTGGACTAGGCTGTGAAAAGCCCTGTTATCACTGATGAAGGCCTTTTCACTGCTATATGAATAGACCCCAGAGTACCAACCAGTCAGCTTCTAACTGTCATTTTACAGGTTGTGTTTGAAAAATGACAGTTGAAAGTTGATTAGTTGCTGTCATATGATCAACATCTCCACTTCATTATAAACTAAATCTACCCTATATACAGTATTTCATCTCCTAACTACAGGTGAGTGCTGACACTTTTTTTCAGAGGAAAAAAATCACTAGTCAGCACTGTAAATGTTAACATTGTATATTATAGACCCTGATGCTGCCTTCACATCTATGCAAACTTGTGAACATTATCAACATAAGTCACACTATGCCAAAGAAGTTTAGTTGCCCTATAAATAGCTGTGACATGAAAATGAGCAAAGATAACATGAAATGAAGAAAATGTGCTCAAACGTGGTAAAAAGAAACAGGATACATAATAATGTAGTAATTAGAAGCTAAGTTAAGTGGATTGTGAGGCACGCAATGTAAAGACAGCAGCAATTACTGTACTTGTATTAAGAACTAGTCCAAACGTATTTATTTTATTATGAGGCACTTAACAACATGGAAGTAATAGGAGAAATCCAAAGAAAGCATTTTTCACTGTCTTCAATTATTTAATTTTTTTGAAATATTTTTAGCCATTTCAAGATTTTTATTTTATTTTTTTCAGAAAAAAATGAATCTTGAATGCACACATATAAGACGGAACAACCCTGTGATAACCAAGCGTCCTTATCATGGATTGTCATTATCAATAACCCTTTAAGATATGGGAGTCAGTGCTGGATTAAGGTTTGTGGGGAGCCCTAGCGACAAACTTGTGTGTGTGTGTGTGTGTGTGTGTGTATATATATATATATATATATATATATATCCAAGTAGGGGTGTGTACTGTTATGGCGCGTCAAAACCAATATCCATAAGAATGTCCTTTTCATAAAAATTCTCTCCAAATGGTATACTTCCAATACACTCTTCATACTCCGAATGGCAGCTGATTTTCTCCTGTGAGATTGTTGTTGTGGTACCTCAATATCGTAGTATACTAAAAGGGGTGAGAAGAAGCATGTTCTTGTTATGCACACCAGTGCCTGCAGGAAAGTACTGGTGTCAGAACTGTTATGCACTCCAGTGCCTGCAGGAATGTACTGGTGTTTGAACTGTTATGCAAAACAAATGGACTCACAGACAGACTGGGGAATATGACATAACGTACACAGAAGGTGATAGGGTAACAAAATACACACAAAGTGAACAGAGAAGCCCAGAGGCTAAGGAACTGGGTATCTCCCTTGTATTAGAAATGCTCAGATGGGAAAAGCAAGATGTTGTGTTTTAATACGTAGAGAACCCGAAATGCTGTTGCTAAGGGCAACAGCAAAACCCTAAAGGGTTACCAACGGGTGTGGCAGTAAACTCCTTGGTCAGAGATGGAATGATAGACACAAGGAGAGTCTCCACAATCCTAATTCTCACTTGCAGTGCACAGGTTCAGCTTACTGCCACTAAACTGACCCCTGACACCTAGCACAGTGAGACAGGATTAGACAGGCAAGTCTTAGAATACAGCCGCAAACTTGCTAAGTTCACAGAGTAGTAACAGAACCCCAGCAAGCTAAACGACTGACTCCAGTCTTACTGCTAGGTCTGGATTGGCAGAGTGTAATACCAAATCCCCAGGCCTATTTGCAGTAAGCAACAAACAAATACAAAGCTACACAGTACTGGTTAACTTTCAGGAACTGACTAACCAACAAAGATTCAGCAGCATCTGCTTAACCTGAAAAGAGGCCTTATAAAGCAGGTGCTGTCCACGCCCCACTCAGACCTCACAGACTGTGAGCACAAAAACCAGCACCGGATCCCCTGCCGTGCACAGAGCCTATAACCACTGCACAGCAAAAGACCCGAACCGGAGTATCAGCTGCGCTCAGGTTACTCCGCTAGCACTTGTCTCCCGGTTGCCATGACGACGTGGCAGCACAGGGCAGGAGACCCTAACAGTACCCCCCCTCTGACGAGGGGTCAAAGAACCCCTACCACCGGGTTTATCGGGGAACTGCGAGAAGAAAGAGCGTATCAGTCTGGGGGCATGAAGATCACAACTGCGCACCCACGACCGCTCCTCCGGGCCATACCCCTTCCAGTGCACCAAAAATGACAGCCGACCCCGAACCACCTTGGAGTCAAGAATCCTTTCAACAACAAACTCCCTCTGGCCACGTATCAGAAGAGGGGAAGGTCTTCCACTAGAAGAAGGATTACTAATCGCCCGTTTTAAAAGGGAACAATGAAATGTTTTATTGATACCCAAAGAACGGGGCAGATCTAACTGAAATGCCACCGGATTGATAACCCTGGTGATCTTATAAGGGCCGATGAACCGGGGGCCTAACTTATGAGATGGCTGTCTCAACTTCAAATTCTTGGTAGACAACCAGACAAAGTCTCCTAATTTGAAGCTGCAGGGTCTTTTCCGCTTATCAAAAACCCTTTTGGTCACTAATGACACAGACACAAGGGCTTTCTTCACTTTCCGCCAAATACCTCTAAGGACCGAAACCACAGAGGAACCACCAGGCGTGGAGTCCAGGGGGTCAAAAGAATTGGCCTTAGGATGATGCCCATACACACAAAGGAAGGGAGAGATCCCTGTAGCAGAGTGAGCCGCGTTGTTATAGGCAAACTCCGCCATGGACAGATGAGCAACCCAGTCAGTCTGACACTTGGAGACATAACACCTGAGGAACTGCTCCAAGGACTGGTTCACCCTTTCAGTCTGCCCATTAGACTGCGGATGGTAGCCTGACGACAAGCTGACAGAAATCTGGAGATCGGAACAAAATGCCCTCCAGAATTTGGCCACAAACTGGGATCCGCGGTCAGAGACCACATCAAGTGGTAACCCGTGGAGACGCACAACATGCAGCATAAATAATTCAGACAGGCGTCTGGCAGATGGCAGCCCAACCAGTGGAACGAAGTGCGCCATCTTCGAAAACCTGTCAAGGACAACCCAGATGGCTGTCATCCCCGAGGATTTGGGCAAGTCCACCCCAAAATCCATTGAAATGTGGGTCCATGGCTTAGATGGGATAGAGAGTGGATGTAATGGGCCAACAGGAACCCCTCTAGGAGTCTTATTTCGGGCACAGATGTCACATGCCCGAACCCACTGATCCACATCCTTAGCCACCGAGGACCACCACACCGCCCTAGATAGCAACTCCCGAGTTCTGGCAATACCCGGGTGACCTTCCGACTTCTTGGCATGGAATTCCAGGAACACTCGCTGTCTTAACCTAGGAGGCACAAACAAAAGACCTACCGGAAGGTCTGGAGGAGCCTGCTCCTGTGCTCTAAGGACTAATGATAAGAGGTCCTGGGTAATGCCCACTTTAATACATGATGGGGAAACAATGGGCAACGGCTCCTCGGTGGTCTCCTGGATTGGAGCAAAACTCAGCGAGAGCGCATCAGCCTTGATGTTTTTTGACCCAGGGCGATATGTTATCAAAAAATTAAAGCGAGCAAAAAACAAAGCCCATCGTGCCTGCCTGGCATTGAGACGCTTCGCTGACTCTAAATATGCCAGATTCTTATGGTCAGTGAGAATTTAGACCACAAACTTAGCCCCCTCAAGCCAGTGTCTCCACTCCTCGAGTGCATCCTTAATAGCCAACAATTCCCGGTTAGCCACGTCATAATTCATCTCGGCAGGCGAAAATTTACGGGAAAAGTAAGCACAGGGATGAAGGCAATTATCAGACACTCCCATCTGAGAAAGCACTGCCCCAATACCCATCTCAGAGGCATCCACCTCCACCACAAAAGGACGCTCTGGATCTGGGTGTCGCAGCACCTTGGCCGAAACAAATGCCCTTTTGAGACGGGCAAAAGCCGCTTTAGCCTCACAAGACCAGTGAGCAACATCCGCCCCTTTCTTAGTGAGTGCCACCAAGGGCGCCACTATAGACGAAAATCCAGCGATAAATCGTCTATAAAAATTCGCAAAGCCCAGGAAACGCTGAAGCGCCTTCAAACTAGTGGGCTGCACCCAATCCAGGACTGCCTGTACCTTGGAACCCTCCATTTGGAAACCTTCTGGGGAGATAATATATCCTAGAAATGCGATTTGCTGAACTTCAAATTCGCACTTCTCCAGCTTCGCCCCAAGCCGGTGGTCTCTGAGTTTCTGGAGGACTAAGCGTACATGCTTCCGATGTTCCTCCAGGGAATGGGAGAAGATTAGGATGTCATCTAAGTATACAACTAAGAATCTATCCAAATATTCCCTGAGCACATCATTCATGAAATCCTGGAAGACTGCCGGGGCATTACAGAGCCCAAAAGGCATCACCAAATATTCATAATGCCCTGAGTGGGTATTAAAGGCAGTCTTCCATTCATCCCCCTCTCTTATTCGGATTAGATTGTACGCACCGCGTAGGTCAATCTTAGAAAAAATGGTGGCAGTACGAAGCTGGTCAAACAAGACCGAAATGAGAGGCAGTGGGTATGAGTTTTTAATCGTGATACGGTTCAATTCCCTGAAGTCGATGCAGGGTCGCAACGAACCGTCCTTTTTACCCACGAAGAAGAACCCCGACCCAACTGGAGACTGTGAAGGTCTGGTAAATCCCTTAGCCAAGTTCTCCTGAATGTACTCTGCCATAGCCTGAGTCTCAGGACGTGACAGGGAGTACAACCTGCTCTTGGGAAGCTTAGCATTTGGCAACAAATCAATGGCACAGTCATAGGGGCGATGGGGAGGTAGTACCTCTGCAACTTTTTTGGAGAACACGTCCGCAAAATCTGCATAACACCCTGGCAATCCTGGCAAACTTAGCTGCGAGAGCCTGACTGGAAGGCTCAAGCAACTCCTGAAACAATCAGTACCCCAACTAAGAATCTCCCCAGAGACCCAGTCAAATTGAGGATTGTGGGCCCTTAACCAGGGTAACCCCAACACCAATGGGGCAAAAGTACAGACAGTCACATAAAAGGACAATTTTTCAGAGTGTGTGGCTCCAATAAACAAAGAAATCTGGCTAGTGCAAGAGGTAATTTTACCTTGGGATAATGGTTCCCCGTTTAACCCACAAATCTCAATTTCCGATGCCAAGGGTACTAAGGGAACAGAGTGTTTCAGGGCGAATTGGCGGTCCATAAAAACCCCGTCGGCCCCACTGTCCACAAAGGCCTCAGTCTTGACAGTTTGACCGAGGATCTTCAAGGTCACCGGAATGATAAAAGTCTTCTTGGGAAATTCTGACTTCTGGCCTGACAGGATATTTCCCATCACCCTCAGGCCCTGAAGTTTTCCGGCTTTTCTGGGCATGATACTACCACATGACCTTTATTCCCACAGTACAAACACAACCCCTGCTGTCTCCTCCGCGTCTTCTCACGCGAGGAGAGGCGGGTAGCCCCAATCTGCATAGGCTCCTCGGAAAATTCCTCAGAGTCTGAGGTTCCCTTGGGAAAGAAGGAAATCTCAGTCTCCCTTTCAAGCCTACGCTCTCTCAGCCGTCTATCCACCCGGATGGATAACTGCATGAGCTGATCCAAGCTATCAGGCAAGGGATATTGTACCAGTTGGTCCTTTATCTGGTTAGAAAGACCTCTTCGGTACTGGTGTCTCAGGGCTGGGTCATTCCACTGGGTATCATGGGCCAACCTCCGAAACTCCGTACAGTAAACCTCAACTGGCCTTCGCCCTTGCTTAAGGATCGAAATCTGAGCCACGGCTGAGGCCGTCTTGTCAGGGTCATCATACAACATGCCCAGTGCCGTAAAAAAAGCATCAACACTTTTAAGTGATGGACAGTCAGGCTGCAACCCATATGCCCAGACCTGTGGGTCTCCTTGTAGCAAGGAAATCACTATGCCCACCCGCTGAATCTCCGACCCAGAAGACTGAGGCCTAAGCCGGAAGTATAGCTTGCAGCTCTCCTTGAAACAAAAGAACTGCGAGCGATCTCCAGAAAAACGATCTGGGAGATTTACTTTCGGCTCCTTAACCCCTGCAGGTGCTGCTGCTGCAGGAGCTCCGCCAGCAGCCTGGGAGGTGTGAATTTTAATGGACAAATCATTAAATTGTCGAGTCAGGACCTGCACCTGATCGACCACCTGTTGCAACGTATTTTGAGGGGTATGCTCCATATTCCCACAAAATTTCAACAGGAGTATTAGGCTGCTGAATATGTTATGCACACCAGTGCCTGCAGGAAAGTACTGGTGTCAGAACTGTTATGCACTCCAGTGCCTGCAGGAATGTACTGGTGTTTGAACTGTTATGCAAAACAAATGGACTCACAGACAGACTGGGGAATATGACATAACGTACACAGAAGGTGATAGGGTAACAAAATACACACAAAGTGAACAGAGAAGCCCAGAGGCTAAGGAACTGGGTATCTCCCTTGTATTAGAAATGCTCAGATGGGAAAAGCAAGATGTTGTGTTTTAATACGTAGAGAACCCGAAATGCTGTTGCTAAGGGCAACAGCAAAACCCTAAAGGGTTACCAACGGGTGTGGCAGTAAACTCCTTGGTCAGAGATGGAATGATAGACACAAGGAGAGTCTCCACAATCCTAATTCTCACTTGCAGTGCACAGGTTCAGCTTACTGCCACTAAACTGACCCCTGACACCTAGCACAGTGAGACAGGATTAGACTGGCAAGTCTTAGAATACAGCCGCAAACTTGCTAAGTTCACAGAGTAGTAACAGAACCCCAGCAAGCTAAACGACTGACTCCAGTCTTACTGCTAGGTCTGGATTGGCAGAGTGTAATACCAAATCCCCAGGCCTATTTGCAGTAAGCAACAAACAAATACAAAGCTACACAGTACTGGTTAACTTTCAGGAACTGACTAACCAACAAAGATTCAGCAGCATCTGCTTAACCTGAAAAGAGGCCTTATAAAGCAGGTGCTGTCCACGCCCCACTCAGACCTCACAGACTGTGAGCACAAAAACCAGCACCGGATCCCCTGCCGTGCACAGAGCCTATAACCACTGCACAGCAAAAGACCCGAACCGGAGTATCAGCTGCGCTCAGGTTACTCCGCTAGCACTTGTCTCCCGGTTGCCATGACGACGTGGCAGCACAGGGCAGGAGACCCTAACAGTTCTAGTGTATTAAACCAACATTGGTCATGGAAAAAATAAGTTAATATGCTTACTGCAAGATATGCTCATCTCAGGGCCTATACAGCTTCAGGAATATCCAGACACTGTCATCAGCAGACGGTTAATTAAACCCTCTATCCAATCCCTTCCCACCTCATTGATGACCCTATCAGTAGTTATTTGTCATGTGGGTAAAAATAGGTTTTCAATCCCATGCAATGATTTTTGGGAATTTATTTATACATATACAACATAACAGGTAAAACAACAAACAAAAAGTTCTTACATTACATTTGTGAGGCAAAAGTTAGTACAGGTTGAGTATCCCTTATCCAAAATGCTTGGGACCAGAGGTATTTTGGATATGGGATTTTTCCGTATTTTGGAATAATTGCATACCATAATGAGATATCATGGTGATGGAACCTAAATCTAAGCACAGAATGCATTTATGTTTCATATACACCTTATACACACAGCCTGAAGGTCATTTTAGCCAATATTTTTTATAACTTTGTGCATTAAACAAAGTGTGTCTACATTCACACAATTCATTTATGTTTCATATACACCTTATACACACAGCCTGAAGGTCATTTAATACAATATTTTTAATAACTTTGTGTATTAAACAAAGTTTGTGTACATTGAGCCATGAGAAAACAAAGGTTTCACTATCTCACTCTCACTAAAAAAAGTCCGTATTTCGGAATATTCCGTATTTCTGAATATTTGGATATGGGATACTCAACCTGTAGTAGTAAGGTTATTAGCCATCTAGGCACTTCCTCCATGCTATGTCATTTGTGGCATGTTCATGAAATGTATTTTACAAGATTATAATGTAATTAACACCCTCATTACTGATCGGAGGTATTACTTCCAAAGAACTGTTTTGTGCTGGCTCAAACAAACCAAGCACTTCAGCCACACTAGTGCCAGTCCCTGATGCTGAAGTGCTTGGTTTGTTAAACTGTGCATGTCCTTTTTAATATCCAACATAAGGGTGAATGAGAGAGTCCAAGGACACTTCCATCTTGCAACACGGCTGTGTGGCAATGTTTCATAGATGTGCTATAAACTGTCATGTGTTTGTGCCACTGATCTGTTACTTAGTAACCAGCCAGCTCACTGTAGTCTTTGCCCAATATTAGTGAAAACAATATTGTGAGCTGTGAGGTGGTCAAAATTGAGTGGAAATGACTGGAAATTAATGGTATTCAGGTTAAAAATACTCTAGAAAAAAAAATTAAAAAATTCTGTGATTTTAGCTTTTTGTAAAAAAAATTTTTTAAATTCAAATCCAAAATCAGTAATGGCAGTTTGGCAAACACTGATCCAAAGCTGGATGATGCATGCATCAGAGCTATATCCAAATCCAGCAAAAATGGTAGGCACGCATCTGTAATTGAAGTTCTACCAGTTAGTCACAGACACTCAAGGCAGTTCCATTGGGAGGTGTTTGCTCCCTCTGAGATTGCCAGGCCGGGCTGTGATAAGTAGAGAGCTGGCTTCCTATAGAAGGCCACTCCCTGCATTTGGTGCAGCTCAATCTGTCTTCTATTGGCTGCAGCAGATGTGTTCCATAGAAGGCGGGGGTTTGTGCATGCGTAGTCGCACCGCAGCATCTGAGCATGCGCTGGTCTGGCCCCTGCTGGCTCCATTGCACAGGTGCTGGGATCCAAGGCTGGAGGCTGGCTGTCTCCTCTCCCCAGCACGGGAGGTAGCAGCAGCCCTCCTACTAAACGTAAGTAGGAGCCACCACTGCTCAGTACATTGTAAAATAATAGTTGCATTTTTAAATCAAACGCTCATAACATATCTAGAATCATTTCAAATGTTTATGTTCATACTTTTAAGTTTCCTTTTTTATTTTTTTATTGACAAGTAAATTACACAGCATTCAACTTCAGACACTGGGCCTAATTCAGATCTGATTGCTGCTGTGCATTTTCGCACAACGGCAATTAGATCCTAACTGTGCATGCGTCTGAGCCGCAATGCATACGCGCATCGAACGACTGCAATGGGCATCGGCAGTCAGCAACGGGATGGTGCGAAGGATCCATTCGCATGGGCATACGCAAGGTGATTTACAGGAAGAGGCCGTTTGTGGGTGGCAACTGACCGTTTACAGGGAGTGTCCGGAAAAATGCAGGCGGACTCAAGTGTTTACAGGGAGGGTGTCTGACGTCAGCTCTGGCCCCGATCTGCAGGATTCACACTGGAAGAGTAAGTCTTGGGCTGTGCAGAGACTGCACAAACTGATTTTTAGCAGCTCAGCTACACATGCGATCACACACTTGCACAGCAAAAATACACTCCCCCTGTAGGCGGCGACTATCTGATTGCAGGACAGCAAAAAACGCAGCCCAGCGATCAGATATGAATAACCCCCACTGTGGACAATGGGGGTAATTCCAAGTTGATCGCAGCAGGATTTTTGATAGCAATTGGGCAAAACCATGTGCACTGCAGGGGAGACAGATATAACATGTGCAGAAAGAGTTAGATTTGGGTGGGTTATTTTATTTCTGTGCAGGGTAAATACTGGCTGCTTTATTTTTACACTGCAAATTAGATTGCAGATTGAACACACCACACCCAAATCTAACTCTCTCTGCACATGTTATATCTGCCTCCCCTGCATTGCACATGGTTTTGCCCAATTGCTAACAAAAATCCTGCTGCGATCAACTTGGAATTACCCCCCATGTTGTCAAAAGGCAGTATTACAGTTCCAACAATACCCTGGGTAATTTGTTTTATTATTTTTCTTTCTTTTTTGTTTGTTTTTTTCTCCATTTTGTCTGTAGAATGGGCTTAACTATCATCCTAAATGATTAAGCTGCACAAACAACCCCAACATTTCAAATGTCTCTATCCTCTACCTTCTACCTACACCAGAAAAATGTTATGCATTTCATTTCATTTCAAAGCCTACTCATTTGCCTGTAACACTCATTAACTAGTTTGTCACTAATGATAAATTAATGCCTTTGAATTGACATTAATAAATTGAAATCATTTTGAGAGGTATTCAGATGTAAAACAGTAAAGCTCATTAGCTGATTTAGATTTGATGGTTCGACTTTTTGGCTCTAAAAATTACCTAATTTAAGTTGTTTTTTGCACAGGATTTTAGGCTCAGTTCCATTAGGATTTGCTGTGGTGCTTTCTTGAAATATAACTAAAAACTTCACTGAACCTTGTATGAAATGTAATTGCAAATAAAGGACCGTTGGAAAACAGAATTGACAAAGAACATACAAAAAAATATTTTTTTGCAATCCCGAACAAAGTACTTTAATTTTTTTTTTTAAGATAGTGTGTACCTGAATACTGAAGAATAAAATCTATTCTACTTTATGCTAATACAAAAAGACATATAATTTGCATTTAATGAAGGCAAAGCTACTCGTATGAAAGCACCGGCTTAAAACTGAATTCTAAAAATGTACAGAAACTAGAGAGACAAATATTTGCATTAAAAGATTAGTTATGATGTTATTTATGGTAATAAAGTTAAAGATTTGTCCTGCTTTAAGATAATGATGGTTAGGCGACACTTTAATTGAAAACATTTATTTATCAGTCGCAAAGTTATTTGTTCACTGCAAAATGATAACACGGAAACGCTGAGGATGTTTTCCTCTGTGATGGAGCCATATGTAAATTAGCACTATGTGAGGTCATTAAATAGATGTGGAGCAGGTCTTAATAAACAATGTACCTGTACATAAGGGGAGCAACAATTTCAAAAAGGTGCTGACCCAGTGTCAGACTGGGGCCTGAGGGGCCCACCAGGGGAATGCTGTTATAGGGGCCCATGCTTAAGAGTGGGGCCAGGCACCAGTGGGAGCGTGACCAGCAACCACAGAGGTTTGGCAAACCATTATAGAGTACATGTTCTGTGCCCCTTGGTAAATGTATAATAAACCAAATTCTTGTGAAGTATAATGTAACATATGTATAATGCATAATTCAAGTGCACCAGGATAGAGTCTGGAACCTGATCTCTAGAGGAGGCAGTGGGGCCCACCGGTGGTTTCCCCTGTGGGCCAGTCCGACCCTGTGCTGACCTGACACCCACCTGCTTCCACACACCCCATCACTTGGAGTTTCACATACCAATGCCATTTTATAGACAATGTGTGGGACGCATCAAGTTCTCTACGGTGCGCACACTTTACAGTAAGCAGTGGACATGAGCTCCTTCACCCAGGTGATAAGTTGATTGTTGGTTGTATTTATGCAAGTATCTTTTATTCACCACATTTTCCTGATGAATATACCTGGGGTCCATGGAAACGCTGAAAATGATACTAGAATATATAGATATTTCTGTGTTGGTCTCTGAGTACCTCTTCTATCTGCTTACCATTTGTTTGGAGTTTGTGTTTTCATCTATGTGAATTTCACAGTCCTCTCTAGATGCCCCTTATATGCCATCAGTCTCCGCTCCCCCCAAATGCCACTTAAGTGCAATGCGACCTCTACAGATACCCTTATGTGCAATCAGTACCCTCCACATGCCATTTATGTGACACCAGAACCCTCTACCTGCCTAATATGGGAAAGCAGTCACTAGACTGCCTGTCGGGATCCCAGTGCTCACAATGCCGACGCCGGAATCCCGACAGATGGTGAAATGCCGTCACCGGAAGATTTTCTCTCTCTATGGGTGTCCACGACACCCATGGAGGGAGAATATAACCTGTGGCAAGCACAACGAGCCACCGTGCCCGCAGCGTGGCGATTGCAGTGAGCCTGCAAGGGGCTTTCTAAAGCTCGCCTTTCTGCTGGCATACTGGTTGCCAGGATCCTGCTGTCGAGATCATGACAGCCGGGATCCCAGCCATCGGTAAAAACTATGTATTCCCTACTATGTGCCATCAGACTCTTCTCCATGCCCTAATATGCCATCAGTTCCCTCAATATACCCATTATGTGCCATCAGATCCATCCACATGTTCCTTATGAGCCATCACGTGCCCACACATGTACATTTACAAGCAGCTTCTCTTGTATAAAATCTGTGGTTTTGTATTATTATCCTAGAGAACTTGACAGAACATTAGCAGAGATCATGTAACCTATACTGAAATTCACTTTGGAGAAAGAAATAAACTCACCACCCAATACATTGCAGACTATAATGGAAGAGACCCAGGCCCAGTAACAGAGGGTATGAGGAGAACACTTGCACAAGGCCCAGAGATTCCAAGGGGTTCCGGCCCCTTAGTGGCCTACATATAAATCATAGTTACATAGTTAGTGAGGTTGAAAAGAGGCAAAATGCCCATCTGGTTCAACCTGTATTTTGTGATCAGCTGTTCATATTATAATGTACCTGCTGAAGTAATGGTTTAGTACCATTTGACAACTATGATTCTTACCTCTCCCAGATTAATGTCACTTTGTTAAATGCTATAACCCTGGATACTTTTTCCAGTTGGAAATTTGTCCAATCGGTTTTTAAATACATTTACAGAGTCTGCCATTATTACCTTCTCTGGCAGGGAGTTCCACATTTTTATTGCCCTTACCGTGAAGAACCCTTTCCTACGTTGTGTATGGAATATTCTCACCTCTAGCCTCAGCGAGTGCCCACTTGTCCTATGCTTTTAATAAACAAATCCCCTGCTAACTCCATGTAATGACCCTTTACATATTTGAAGATATTAATTATGTCCCCTCTTAGACGCCTCTTTTCTATACAGATTTAACCTAGTAAGCCTTTCCTTGTACTCCAGTGTCTCTAACCCTTTAATCAATTTAGTAGCTCGCCTTTGAACTCTTTCTAGTTCCCCGATATCTTTTTTATAATATGGTACCCAAAATTTAACACAATATTCCAGGTGCGGACGTACCAATGATTTGTACAGTGGCAGGATTACATTCTCGTCCCTTGTCTCAATGCCCCGTTTTATGCATGCTACTTTTTTGCAGCATTTTTACATTGTGTACTGTTATTAAGCTTATTATCTATGAGCACCCCCAAATCTTTTTCCACCACAGTGGTATCTGTTTGTTTGATAGATAGACAGTGTCTAGTTAGACAGTCAATAGATAGACAATATATGTTAGACAGACATTAGGTCAACAGGGTCAAAGGGTCAACAGGGTCAAAAGTTCGACATGAAAAAGGTAGACAGTACGAAAGGTCGACAGGTCAAAAGGTCGACATGGTTAAAAGGTCGACATGGAAATGGTTGACATAAAAAAGATAGACAATTTTTTTTTTAATGTAACATGTTTTTGGACTATTTCATACCTTATCTATCCATGTCGGCATAGAGTTTGCTATAAACCTTGTGGCGAGCGCAGCGAGCCACCGTGCCCAAAGCATGGCAAGTGCAGCGAGCCCCGCGAGGGTATGCCTTTCTACAATTGGGGGTCCCAGATGACAAAACTATCCACACAAACCACAAAAATGCAAAAACATGGTGACTACCTTTTTCATGTCGACCATTTTCATGTCGATCGTTTGACCTGTCGACCTTTTTATGTCGACCTTTTGACCCTGTCGACCTTTTGACCCTGTCGACCTAATGTATGTCTAACATATGGTGTCTATCTATTGACTGTCAAACTAGACACTATGGGGTATATGCAATTGCGGTCGAATTCCCGAAATTGTCGAAAAACTGGACTTTTTCGCCCAAAAAAAATTTCGACAATGCAATTCAGTACTTTCCGTCAAAAAAACGGACTTTCAAAATTCGACTTTTTGAAATTCGACATTTGTCAAATTCGACATTTCTGCAATGGTACAAATGCGGCAATTCGACAAAAGTATATTCAATTGAAGTTTGGAAATTCGACAACAGTGCTTTTAGACTAGGGGTGGGCAACAGGCGGCCCGCGGGCCAGATGCGGCCCGCGGACCGATCCTGCCTGGCCCGCTGTGCCCCACCAGAGTGCAATGACAAGAGGCCCGACAGGCCGCTTGCCATTGCACTGTTCTCAGACGCGGCGCCGCTGAGGAAATCCCGGTCACGTCACAGGGTCAGCTGACCGGGATTTCCTCTATTATGCGCTGGGCGGCGCTGGGCGTCACGGGGGGCGGCGCTGGGCGGGCACTGCAGTGGGGACTCGGAGCAGAAGCGGCCAGTGGGGAGCACTTCGGAGGCCAGTGGGGAGAAGAAACGGCGGCCAGCGGGGAGAAGAAGCGGCGGCCAGCGGGGAGAAGAAGCGGCGGCCAGTGAGGAGAAGTGGCGGCGGCAGCAGCAGCGCGGATCATCAGACACCGGGGATCGTCTGCCACTGACAAATAGGTAAACCCCCTGTCCTGGATAAAGCTAAAGCTGCCATATAAGTTCAGGGGAGGGGAGTTAAAACCGGTTATATGGGTTTAGGGGAGGGGGAAGGGGGGGGGGAGGGTAAGGACTGCTATATAGGTTTAGGGGAGGGTGGGGAAAGGGGGGTAGGGACTGTCTGCCGTAATGTGTAAAAACGGGGGCCCTATCTGCCGTAATGTGTAAAAACGGGGGCGCTGTCTGCCGTAATTATAAAAACGGGGGCCCTGTCTGCCGTAATGTGTAAAAACGGGGGCGCTGTCTGCCGTAATTATAAAAACGGGGGCCCTGTCTGCCGTAATGCGTAAAAACGGGGGCCCTGTCTGCCGTAATGCGTAAAAACGGGGGCCCTGTCTGCCGTAATGTGTAAAAACGGGGGCCCTGTCTGCCGTAATGTATAAAAACGGGGGCGCTGTCTGCCGTAATTATAAAAATGGGGGTGCTGTCTGTCGTAATCTGTAAAAAGGAGACGCTGTCTGTCGTAATGTGTAAAAAGGGGGACGCTGTCTGCCGTAATGTGTAAAAAGGGCACGCTGTCTGCCGTAATGTGTAAAAAGGGATCTCTTTTTGAGTATTTTGTGTGTGGCCCTCGAATATTCGCTGGAAGTGTTAAGCGGCCCCCCAGCTGAAATAATTGCCCACCCCTGTTTTAGACAGTAAATTCGTCATTTTCAATCCGCCACACTTTGGTGGGTGAATCTAATAAAAAAAATTTAAAACATGTTTTTTTGGGTGTTTTTTTTTATTGGTAATAGCATATCTATTTATATTAGAAGGGATTAGGTACTTGGTTTGTCTTTTTGGGAGGCACAAGTATTATTTATATATTTTCAAAAATATATATATATTTTTTTTTAGATGGAATGGTAAAGTCCCGGAAAAAAATGGCGTGGGGTCCCCCCTCCAAAGCATAACCAGCCTCGGGCTCTTCGAGCCGGTCCTGGTTCTAAAAATCCGGGGGGGAAATGGACAGGGGATCCCCCGTATTTTTAAAACCAGCACCGGGCTCTGCGCCTGGTGCTGGTGCAAAAAATACGGGGGACAAAAAGAGTAGGGGTCCCCCGTATTTTTTACACCTGCATCGGGCTCCACTAGCTGGACAGAAAATGCCACAGCCGGGGGTCACTTTTATACAGCGCCCTGCGGCCGTGGCATTACATATCCAACTAGTCACCCCTGGCCGGGGTACCCTGGGGGAGTGGGGACCCATTCAATCAAGGGGTACCCCCCCAGCCAGCCAAGGGCCAGGGGTGAAGCCCGAGGCTGTCCCCCCCATCCAAGGGCTGCGGATGGGAGGCAGATAGCCTTGAGAAAAAAGACAGAATATTGTTTTTTCCAGTAGTACTACAAGTCCCAGCAAGCCTTCCCGCAAGCTGGTACTTGGAGAACCACAAGTACCAGCATGCAGGAGAAAAACAGGCCTGCTGGTACCTGTAGTACTACTGGAAAAAAAATACCCAAATAAAAACAGGAGACACACACCTTGAGAGTAAAACTTTATTTCACACCTGCCGACACACACATACTTACCTATGTTGACACGCCGACTGCCACGTCTCCTGATCCGATGATCCGGGGTACCTATGAATAAAATTAGACTCACCTCAATCCAGTGTCCAGATATAAATCCTCGTACTTGGCAAAAAAAATAAACGAACACCCGGACCAGCGGACTGAAAGGGGTCCCATGTTTACACATGGGACCCCTTTCCCCGAATGCCGGGACCCCACGTGACTCCTGTCACAGAGGTCCCTTCAGCCAATCAGGAAGCGCTACTTTGTTGCACTCACCTGATTGGCTGTATGCGCGTGTGAGCTCAGACAGCGCATCGCACAGCTCCCTCCATTACTTTCAATGGTGGGAACTTTGCCATCAGCGGTGGGGTTACCCGCGGTCAGACGCTGACCGCGGGTGACCTCACCGCTAACCGCAAAGTTCCCACCATTGAGTATAATGGAGAGGCTTTGCGATGCGCTGTCTGACAGCTTAGACGTGCAGCCAGTCAGCAGAGTGCCAGGACGTTGCGCTCGCTGATTGGCTTAAGAGACCTTTCTGTGACAGCAGTCACGGGGGGGGGGGGTCTCTGCATTCGGGGAAAGGGGTCCCATGTGTAAACATGGGACCCCTTTCAGTCCGGCTTGGTCGGGTGTTCGTTTATTTTTTTTGCCAAGTACGAGGATTTATATCTGGACACTGGATTGAGGTGAGTCTAATTTTATTCACAGGTACCCCGGATCGTCGGATCAGGAGACGTGGCAGTCGGCGGGTCAACATAGGTAAGTATGTGTGTGTCGGCAGGTGTGAAATAAAGTTTTACTCTCAAGGTGTGTGTCTCCTGTTTTTATTTGGGTATTTTTTTTCCAGTAGTACTACAGGTACCAGCGGGCCCATTTTTCTCCCCCATGCTGGTACTTGTGGTTCTCCAAGTACCAGCTTGCGGGGGAGGCTTGCTGGGACTTGTAGTACTACAGGAAAAAACAATATTCTTGTCATTTTCTCAAGGCTATCAGCCCCCCATCCGCAGCCCTTGGATGGGGGGGACAGCCTCGGGCTTCACCCCTGGCCCTTGGCTGGCTGGGGGGGACCCCTTGATTGAAGGGGTCCCCACTCCCCCAGGGTGCCCCGGCCAGGGGTGACTAGTTGGATATTTAATTCCACGGCCGCAGGGCGCTGTATAAAAGTGACCCCCGGCTGTGGCATTATCTGTCCAGCTAGTGGAGCCCGATGCTGGTGTAAAAAATACGGGGGACCCCTACTCTTTTTGTCCCCCGTATTTTTTGCACCAGGCGCAGAGCCCGGTGCTGGTTTTAAAAATACGGGGGATCCCCTGTCCATTTTCCCCCCGGATTTTTAGAACCAGGACCAGCTTGAAGAGCCCGAGGCTGGTTATGCTTTGGAGGGGGGACCCCACGCAATTTTTTTCGGGTTTTTTCCCGTTTTTAAAAAATCGGAACAAAATCCGTCAAATCGGCCGTTTTTCGTCAGCGGGACTGTCGAATCCGTTTTTTATTGAATATGGTCAATTTCGGCACCCACTTGCCGAAATTAGATGGTCAAATTGTGTCGAATTAAAAAACGGCCGAAAAATTGCCGCGATTCGCCGCTAATTGCATATACCCCAATCTATCTTTCATACCGGAACCCACCACAGTTACCCCTATAATTTCCCCATTTGTGTTTTTTGTGCCAAAATGCATAACTTTGCATTTTTCTATATTGAACCTCATTCCCCATTTAGACGCCCAGGTTTCAAGTTTAATTAAGTTATTCTGTAGAGACTCCATATCGAATCCATCTGTATCTAGCAAATTTGATTAAAACTACTGCCTTCACTGCTGCAGTAGTCAGCAGAGAGCAAGCATGTATGGGCCTGTGGAACCCTGTCACTTAATCCTCTAGTACCACTTGTGACGTCAAGCTGCACCACTGAAAGACAGAGGAGCTGCAGCACGAAGAGGAACAGCCAGAAGACATATAAGGTAAGTGTGGGCTGGAGCTGGAGGGGCGTGGAGAGCTGGAGAGACGCAGGTTTGCTGGAGAGACACAAGGAGGCTGGAGATGGAGAGACACAGAGGAGCTGGAGCAGAAGAGACAATGGGGAGATGAGGCTGGAGAGACGGGGGGGGGGGGTGAGGCTGGAGAGATAGGGTGAGGCTGAAGAGACACTGGGACGGCTGGGGCTGGAGAGACACAGGGAGGAGAACTGAGGGAAGTGCCTGAAGATTATCCACACTTGACAGGCTTAGAAGTAAAAGCTGTGAGACTGTAATCTTCATTAAAACACCAATTCAAGAAAAGGGAGACAGATTACTTTCTCCATGGCATTAGCCTTTCAGATTACTACCAGGATAAAAAAAAATCCTGAGGGGGTTCCGTATAAAAAAAATGTGCCAACAATTGGCCACAATAAGAATGATTTTATATTGGCTAAGGCATGTGAAAATAACATAATTAATAAGACAACTAGAGATGCTCTAAGTCTAACATGTGATGTTTACACCCTCCTGAAGGTGCACAAGCATGCCACATGGCACCGGGTTGATCTATAATTGTGGCTCATGATTCGTTGTAGATAATTATTGCAAAATATCTTGATTTTTATTAGAGTTGAACAGGTTTGGGTTTACTCGGTTCTTAACGCCAGAATTAACACAAGTTGTGATTGTCCAGATTTTTCTTATTGCCTAAGCAAAACACATGACATCCGAGAGCCAATAAGAAGATCCGGGTAAACCCGAGTAAAATCGAACCCGCTTATCTCTAATCTTTATTTGCAGTCAGTTATAAAGAAACAAGACATTTTTGAAAGATGCCACTGATCTGTTATTGAAGCTCAGGAATCTGAAAAATCTTTCAGGAAAATACCTGATGTGTGTGGTACACGTCGTTAGTCTCTACACCAGTATACTGCATAAACAAGGTTTAGAAGCAGTGGAAAAGTTGTTGAAAGAAACCTATAAGGGTCCTGACCAAAAATTCTTTATATTACTTCCATAAACACTGTAACATGTAATTATTTTCTTTTCAATGGGGAATTTTTCCTACAGCTACGCAGCTGTGCCCTGGGGTCAAATGTGGCCCCGGCATTTGCAAACACGTATATGTTGACCATTGAGGACAAGAACCCTATGTTTGCTTATAAATTGTAGTTTTACACATGCTTTATAGTTGACATCCTGATCCTCTGGAGGGGGACAGAATTTGAATTTCAATCCCAGATGGAGGAAATTAACAAAATGGATGAGTCCATAAAATGTATGTTTGAATGCAGTGAGGAATACATTCACTACCTTGATATCGGGCTTAAGAAGAAGGATAATCGGATTGAGATAAATATTCTCTTCTGCACATCCATTTTCAATGAAGTAAGGTCTTCCCTTCGTGCAAGTTAGATGCATAACCAGTAACCATCAGGAGGCCCAGGGAGAGAGGGATAACATTATGAACAAATTTCTAGAGACTGACTATTTCCATTCTGAATTGGAGGCTGCAAAGAAGTAGAGATGTTGCCCATAGCAACCAATCAGATTCTACTTATCATTTATCTAACACCTTCTAGAAGACAATAGCTAGAATCTTGAAAAGAAGGGGCAGGGCTGAGTGTCCCTATATCGGCGCTGTGTAATGAGCAATAATAATTGAAAAACATACAGTACTGTACATCATTTTTTACATAAGATATTCCTCCATTGAAAATCCAACCATAATCCACAACAATACTTAGTTGACGTTTCACACGTTCCAAAGACAAACATTTTTAATCTCCTGTATTCTCTCAATGAAGAGGGATTTCTCTCTCTGTATCTTCATTAAGACTTCCCACATTCACATGCAATTTAAAGCAGAGAGGAGAAACCGCATGTCACAATACATGTTTTTTTTTTCTAATAATAAAAAGACACACTTTAAAAAAACAGTTCCAGAATTTAACATATAACATATAAAATAAAAGGCATTCAAGTGGGATAAATCCTAGGATGACCAGAAAGAAAATTATTACCAGCTTGCAGGAGAACTGGCAACGGCCAGTTCTTTTATAGCACTTGAGTAATGATGTATCACCAGTGACCAACCTGGGTAGGTTCCTTGAACCTTGGGTTTAGCAGGTTTGGTAACCTTCCTGTGTCACCCGTCTGGATCCCAAGCCAATGCGTTTCAAACCTTCTAGGTTCTTTCTCAAGACAATGAATGTGTTTTCTTCAAGTCCCAAAAGTCCTTAAATACCTCCCCTAACCAATCTATAAATGCTATTAACTAAGCAACATATGAAGTCAATTAATATACACATTCATGTTCTACAATAATCACAGGACAACATTGTGGTGACACCCATTGTTTAAAGTAACTATGGTGACTAAATTCTATCCCTGCTTGTCTATATCACATCATCTCCTGTTATTTACGGCTGCCTTGGTAACTAAACTCTTTTAAAACCCAGTTCAACTATTTGGGCAAGTTGCCTTGGACACTGCCAGAAAAAACTAATTTGGAAGTTCCGAGTCACGTGACCGAGAACACGTGACAAGAACGAGCTGTGATAGAGTTTAGTTACCGTTTGATGAGGCTAATGTGCTGTTTTACATTTTTCCTGGAGAGGCAGAAATGTGAGGGATTCTCAGTAGCAATAATCCCTTATCTGGGCATCTATCTATCTATAGCAGCTGAAACTTTGCATCCTAAATAATAAAAGGTCAACGCTACTCCTCGCCTCTATGGGGGGAGTTCAAGTATTTTGTGCGCCGGCTGCCACTACATGGCCCCCGACGGAGCAATTCAAGTGTTGTTCTGTTCGGGTACATACAGGCGCCGGAACTGACATTACTGTTATGTTGTTCCATCATTTTGACGGGCTGGTAACTAGTGTGTATATAATATTATGAAAAATTGTGTATACCTATTACACATACAGAGATTACTGTTTACAGTTATATGTGCCATCAGTACAATTACAATGTTGGCAATGACAATCATTAATATGATGGATGGTGCAGTGTGTTCTTAGCACTCTGTAGGAGATAGAGGGAATGTCTTCAGGAAGCAGTATTGTTTCAATCCCGCAATGTGATTTCGGATGTGACATTTCTGAAGTAGAGAGTGATAATGAAAACACAAGTTAACAATGTTTTATTATGATTACTATTAGCAACATTTCAAGGGCTTTACAAAAGAACCTTATTCTCAGCTCCACACGATAAAATGAGTTCATACCTAACATAATAATGCATAAAGAAATCAAAACAAACAACTGCGTTAAGAAGATCCCCAGTAAATGTGACATGCTCTATAACACATGCCACTTAGTAATTACAGTTTCATATCTTCTGCGCACCTCTCCTTTACACATCTTGCTGTTTCGGAAAATTCAAAAGAAACATTCTATTTTCATAACATGATTAGATTTTAAAATCTTTTTGAAATCATGTAACAGCGGCCTTTAAAGTCGTCCAAATGTGATGCTTGTTTTGTATGTGGCATTGATATTATCTGTAAAAATAAATTACTTATCTCAAAGGTAGAGAGCCTGTGGTTGAACAGCTGCTGTGGAGTTCTATTATTCAGGAGGCTCTGCCTGAAAAGGCAGAACGGTTGGCAACCTCTGGCTCTTCAGCTGCGATTGAACTACAAGTTCCAGCATGAACTGCCAGCCTAAACTGAGCCAGCAATGTGAACTAGTTGACTTCAGTCTGCATTAACTTTCTATAACAGTGATTCCCAAACTTGGTCCTCAAGGACCACCAACAGTTCATGTTTTCCAAGTCTTTTCACAGAATCATAAGTAAAATAATAATTATTATTATTACATTTTATTTCTAAGGCTCCACAAGTGTTTTGCAGCGCAGTACAAAGGACAGCACAGGGAGACAAAACTTAGCATTACAGTAAATAAATAACAGAAATAGAGTACAGGTAACAAAGAGCACCACAATTCTCAAAACATAATACAGCTAAAATGTAAGTAGCGAGGGGGTAATCACCGTACTACTTGGGGCTGGTGGCCATAGATAGAGATAAGCCTTTGCCAGCAGGAAAAAAAGCGGGTAAAGATGGTCGCTGAGTAGGAGAGAGCTATGAGTGAAATGTGTCGAGAAGAGGGCTTTGACAACAACAGGAAAGAGGGCCCTGCTCTGACGAGCTAAATTAGCTCCACATGTGGATCTTTTAATATGTGTCAGTGAGTAATGAATACACCTGTGCACCTAATAGGTGACCTGGAAAACATGAACTGTTGGGGGTCCTTGAGGACCGAGTTTGAGAACCAATGCTGTGTAAGCTAAACTTTGGTTATGTTCTTATATTTTACTTGACAGGCAGCATTTTAGAGATGATAAATCATACTCTTCTACCCTCCCAGCATGTCCGGGACACCCCCAAATTTCGGAGGAACTCACTCATGACCCCTCCTATAGTGAAGTGGGTGGGATGAAGCTGAGATTGTCTGTGGTTGGTGTCATGGTGCTTTCCACTGTAAAATGCCACAAAAAAGGAGCATTTAGCAGTGGGGAATGGCATAGATGATATGATTCCTCATGAAACATACCGACAGTTAGTAGAATCCATACCTAGAAGAAATCAAGCTGTGAAGGGTCAAGTGTATGAAGAGTCAGCCTGCAGAATTCTACCTGATCCTGCAATTACTGCTTCTACACATTCACCTCAAGTTGCTGCTTAATAAGACTGCAGCATCCCACCCTTGTGACCTGTTGTCATAGATGTATCCCCTGCTCGGATCCTCATTGCTAGTACGTTCTGCACCCTGGAACTAAGTACACACTATACAATAATTGTACCAATTTCCCAATAACCGGGTGCTTGGCCGCCTATTTGTACAGTGTGTATGAATGGCCGTTTTGACATTTTGCAGAAGAACCAGAAAAATCTTACATGCAAATACTCAATCTCGATTATCCGAATGGCCAGAAAAAACTGAAAATCTCAGCCTCAACCTCCCGATATCGTGCAGTGTGCCAGCATTATCGATAATCTGACTATATTTCCCACATTTTTCTGTGACTCGGTCTTCCTCCTTGTGGATGAGCATATGCAAGTTCAGTGCGTCAGATATTGGGGGCTTCGATTTCCCACCTGTGACCCTTGTCTCCCCCATCAGTGGGCTGTGAGAACCATCCTTACTTGAGGTTGTGTGTAAGAGTAACACTTCTACATAAGCTGGGTATGTTGGCTGGGCACAGCATTAGGTTGCTCTGCACATGACCGTGCACCTTCTATGGGTTAAAATGTGGTGGTGCCATGCTAGCACCCTAGAGCATGTGGCATATTATCAACAAGGGTACTTGGTAGAAAGGATCCAACAATCTATTAGGAGCATGACTTGCTGCCAAGGGCTGCTGGCTTGCATGCATACTGAGCAAAAAGCTCCAGCCTCATGTCAGTAAGGGTATGGGGAGGGTTAGGTTAGGAACAGTGGTAAAATAACAGCAATAGTCTCCCCACTCCACTTGTCTTCCCCTGTCATATAAACATGCTTATTGCAGAAGGTGGCACAGGATGGCACACGACTGACGCCTACAAAGGGCACGGGAGAGTTGGCTGCAGAGGGCAAGAGCCAAATGGCAGCAGAGGGCATGAGACAGGTAATGTACTATTACTGTATTACTGTAAAATAACCCTGATATTGAAACACTATTAATAAATTATATTTATAATATAGTAGATAAGAATCTGACAACCGACCTACTGTAATCACTTACACCTTTCGGTTCTACAAATCTATGTAATTTATATTTGTTTTATTAATTTTCAAACATGCAGAGGATGATTTTGGTTTTAAAGTGATATATAAGTTTAACCTTTACTATTTTTGTACATCTGCTAGAACCCGTAAAATGTATATCGACTTTTTCTTCCATGGCTCTATTTCCAATTATATTTTCTCACAGCATGGGTTCATACAGATAGTGGCACAATATGATTCAGTAAGTGGGGGCCCACCGTCTGCTTTTAGCATTCTTCAGCTCATTTGATGTTCATTTTTATCATATTGTTGAAGTCAAAATTATTACATACACACCACATACAAACTCCAAACAGATGGGTTTCTGTGCGTGTGCATACGTGCAGTGTGCACTGCGATATATGGTAGCATACGCATTCACACAGACAAGCCACAAAGATATATTCAACACATATTTCATACAACATATAAATTAACCATGTCAAGCACCAGACATTATAATGTATTTATATAAGAGAGGGTAACATCAGATATATATGTATTATTGAAACGGAACAAGTTAAACATATCATGCTTAGTGTCAAAATGATCAGGAGAATGTGTGTGTTAATTTGATAGCTATGGGTAGATTGTAGCACATTGCAATGATTAGTTATGATTAAATGCATGAATATGAAGCCACATTCTAAAGTGAACAAAAGACTTTCTGAGACTTGAAACTGGCCTCACGGCATGACCCTGGGGGCAGACACATGTGCCAGCAACCAAGGACAAAAGCCCTCACACTGACCTATGAACCGTCGAGTTCTTGAGAGGTCTGGCCCCTGGACCAATAATAGAAGACTCAGCCCCAGACACGTACCTCCCCCAATACACAATATATAGGTATTTCCCCTCACCCAGGAAGCTCTGTTGGTTGCTTTCTGAGATGGAGACGACTGTGCATTGAGCAAATAGGGTGAAGTATGCTGGCTGTAACTGATCCTTATGTAACTATCTGCTTCTTATGTAATTGTAACTCTGTAACCATATATATATATATATATATATGATATAACTGAATTATATACTGTACATATGTTATATTGTATGCATACCCTTTTAATATCAATTATATATATCTCTGAGCGTTGGACCTCAGCCTACAATGTGTGCGACTGCTTGCTTTCTCTTAAGGGATGTAGTGTTTGCGATGTACAGCGAACTTTTATCATATATGGTAATAAGATGCGCCTTGCGTCTGCAGCATATATTAACGCTGGCAATTTAAATATTTATTAGAAATAATTTGAACTTTTCAATATATTACGGCTGAAAGATTATTATTAAATAATTATGCTGTATATTAGAAATGTTTTTTGTTATAGAACAAAAACATATTGTCCCATTGTTAATGTCTTACTAATGACTTCTTCTAGTTGTCTTTTCTGTGTTTTTTCTCATTATTCATCACTCCTCACAATGAAATTCTCCCTCACAGTATTACAAGAATGCAGCTGCCTATGCATGCCTATTATCTATTTACATATGCATCCTCATCTTACATATAGGACATAGGGCTGCAACATAATTCAGGGAATCTGCTTATATTATGTCCTAGAATTTCATCCTTTACCGAACAGACAGAAGTGTTCAGTCTAATGCACTGTACTTCTTTATTCACTGTGAGATAAGAAATTAAAGGAAATTAATGGTTAGAGATGTGCAATTTAGTGTCAAGTTAATTTGAATAATTGAATTAAATAATTAATGTAATAATTAGAACGTTCGCATATAACTACTGTAATTTAGAAGAAGCTCTTCCAAATTTTGTTTGGTTAGTCGATGTTAGTTAAATGCTCCAAATAGTCACTTTTTAAATCAGATTCCTAGAGAGAAGAAATACATTAGTTGGTTGCTGACAAAGCCCAAGCAAATGATACTGTGAAAAAATGTACAGGCAATATCTAGTGAGGGTGGAGCAGCCAGTGCCAATGTAACACTCTGGGGGTTGGTGGGTGTCTATGTGGTTAATGATAGGTATCACAGGTGTTCAGTGACTTGGTGATGGACCCTTTCCCTAAGATGTTTTCCCATACCTTGTTCTATGTGAGTGGTTCAGAGAGGTACAGTAGGACAGATTGATACATAGACAGGATGGTTGTTTAATAGCAAATATCCATGGAGAATACTCTTTATTT